>NC_086448.1:177654719-178917219 GCF_028390025.1 Pseudophryne corroboree
TCTAACAGTTGCAATCTCCTCATAAACATTGACATGCTATACTTTGGGGGCTCTCCCCCACCATTATTCAGAAATTGTTTATTAAATTATGTTGAGGTGATCAAGTTGAAATCGCCACATACAGTAAGAGGAATGTTACTAAAACGGGCAGTACGGATGGTGTAATGGTTAGCATTACTGCCTCACAGCACTGTGGTCATGGGTACGATTCCCACCATGGCTCCCACTGTGTGGAGTTTGTATATTCTCCCCATCCTTGCGTGGGTTTCCTCTGGGTACCCCGGTTTCCTCCCACAATCCAAAAATATACTGGTAGGTTAATTGGATCCAAATAAAATTAACCCTAGCGTGAATGTGTCTGTGTACATGTGGTAGGGAATATAGATTGTAAGCTCCACTGGGGCAGGGACTGATATGAATGGCCAAATATTCTCTGTAAAGCGCTGCAGAATATGTGTGCGCTGTATAAATAACTGGTAATAAACAAATAATAAATAAATAAAACTACTCAAAGCTGACAACAATTTCTAAAAATATACCTTGGAATATACATGAGGAGTATAGACATCACAAAGGAGATATTGGTGACGTGCTATGACTATTTCACAGAGGAGGTAACGACCATCGTGGTCTATAATAGTAAATACAACTTTCACTTGGAGAAGTTGCTTGGCCAACAAGGCCAACACCTTCCTTTTTAGCATATGTCATTTAAGCACCTTTAGAGATACAAGGTGTGTCTCCTGAAGGAAGGCTAGAGGTACAAGGTATGTCTCCTGAAGGAAGGCTATGTCTAATTTTAGTTTGTTAAGATACAATAGGACTTTTTTCGCTTTTGTGAGGATGGTCATCTGCTCTATGCATGCTGCTAAAATGAGATGAGCAGTAGTGTCAAGGATAAACTGAAGTGGGGAGATGCTAGTAAAATGGAGACCAGAAAAGAAGATGTTGCAGAAGTCTACACAGGAAATGAAAAGAGTGTCAATTAGAGTTTTTTTTTTGCAAAAAGGGGCAGACTAAATGAGCCAAGTGGTTCTTATCTACTGACAAATTCTATGTTTCTATGTTTCATCTAGAGTGAGAAAGGGTCACATCTTTGAGATATTTTGGATCTGGAAGCACCAAGACTGAGAGATAATCTTAATGTGGGGAGTGAAAGAGAGAGCAGAGTTGAGGATGACTATAGAGGACATAGGAGAAGTTGATGTTTTCTACAGAGGAGAGAAGATTCATGGAGAAGGGACTCTGGAAGTGGAAAACATTCAAGTAGTGGCTGGGGGTGGTTGACAGAGTGAGATGCAGCTGACAAAACAAGGAGGGTGAGGAATAAAATTATCCTAGGATTTGGAGGGGAGAAGGCCATTGGCAACCTTGGTGAGGACAGATTACGTGGTGTGGAGGGCACAGAAGCCAGACTGAAGAGGGTCAACAAGGGAGTTGAAGGAAAGGAATGTGGTAAAGCTTAAGTAGACAATAATTCAAGGAGCTTGGAAGCATAGGGGAAGAAAGATAAAGAATGGTAGTTAGAGAGATAGTCAAGGTAGAGTAAGGCTTGTTAAGGATGTGACAAGGGTGTGCTAGAAGGAGTAGGAGACAGAGCCAGAGGAGAGGGAAACAACGAAGAGATGGGCATAGTGGTAGAAATTCACAGGAAACTTGGAGAGGATGAGATTGAAGGGAAGTCTAAAGGGCAGGTGGAAGGGAAAGATTAAAAAGGAAGATACAGACTTTGGGGGTCATTCTGAGTTGATCGCTAGCTGCCGTTGTTCGCAGCGCTGCGATCAGGCAAAAAATCGGCACTTCTGTGCATGCGTATGGTGCGCACTGCGCACGCGCAAAGTACTTTCACAAAAGCCGATGCAGTTTCACACAAGGTCTAGCAACGCATTTCAGTCGCACTGCTGATCGGTGAGTGATTGACAGGAATGGGGCGTTTCTGAGAGGTAACTGACCGTTTTCCGGGAGCGTGCTGAAAAACGCAGGCGTGTCAGATAAAAACGTCTGAGGAAACGGGGGAGTGGCTAGCCGAACGCAGGGCGTGTTTGTGACGTCAAAGCAGGAACTAAACAGACTGAAGTGATCGCAAGGTAGGAGTAGGTCTGCAGCTACTCATAAACTGCTTGAAAATATTTTGCCGCCGTCCTGCGATCCTTTCGTTCGCACTTCTGCTAAGCTAAGATACACTCCCAGAGGGTGGCGGCTTAGCGTTTGCACTGCTGCTAAAAGCAGCTAGCGAGCGATCAAATCGGAATGAGGGCCTTTGTCCACTGTGTTGGGGAAGATAGGTTGGGAAGTCAGGTTTGGGGAGGGGGCAGAGAGTAAAGAGGAGGCAGGGAGAGAAGGAGATGGTATTGCAGATTGGTACATAAGTGGGTTGTAAAGTAAAATGCAAAAAGGGAATGTTTCAGGCAATAGTTCTGCTGCTGCATAAACAACAGTAACACCAAGGGCATTGCTACCATAGGTGCAGGGAGTGCAGCTGCTATGGGGCCCAGAGCTGAGAGGGGCCCATCTTCCTTGTCAAAGTTACATATGTTATATATATTTTTCACTATTGGGTAGTACATAAGCGACCTTACAAACTTTTGCCATGGTGTCTACAGTATATCTAGTTATGCCCCTGGACCTGCTCTACGCAATGTGGTATAAAATTAACAGGAGGGTATTCTAATGTTACATAATATGAGCTGGGGCACTGTAATGTGGCACAGTATGAAGTGGAGGCACTATAGTGTGGCATAAAGCAAACACAAGTGCAACAAAGACATAACTTGTACTGAGTATCCTATAGGGAAAGGGTTATTGAAAACTATCTAACTGGATCGTTAGTTAGCTAGTTTCATGAAGTTTAATTAAACCATGAAATACATCCCTTATTTTATTCAGTCTCCGGAGGTATTTTTATGATAGTGATCCGGTGTCTTGGAGGAATCCCGATCACTGTAGCACACTGAAGCTCAAACATGTGTCCAAGCCAAGGGCCAAGATTTATAATTTATTTCTGTAGGTATGTTGATATGTCTGATCGTCCAACCTTGGCACTACATCTGATAATAGAGAACAATTACTTTCACTTTGCTGCATAGCAAGTGTGTACACATTGTGAGGAGATCAGGATAGAGATGCCCTCTCCTGGGGTAGATGGGCACCTCCAAACACACAGCAGCCAGGGAAACATCACACTAGTCCAAGGTTTTTGTGCAATCTAGCCATGGCTAGTTTTGTTGTGAGTTCATAAAACAAAACTTAATAATAAATCCTTGCCTATCTGGGGACCAGGGTCGGACTGGCCCACAGGGGAACAGGGGAAACCACCGGTGGGCCCTACTGCCTGTGGGCCCTCCTCCTCCTCTAGGGATCAAGCTCCAGACTATCCTAGTGCACTGGATTTATGCATTATACATATGTTACATTATACTTCACAATAATTTGGTTTATTATATATTCACCAAGGGGCACAGAACATGTAATGGTCAGCCAAACCTCTGTGGTGGCTGGCCACGCCCCCACTGTAACCTGGCTATACCTTTAAGCATGGGCCCCTGTAGTAGCATTCCCCCGGTGGGCCCTTCATGTCCCAGTCCGCCACTGCTGGGGACTAACTAAGCATAACAGATTGCCTCTCACAAAGTGGTTGGACCTAATGCTCCTACCACAAACACAGGCATATGCACAGTCCTTAGAGTCAGTATATCACAGTGTCTCATAACAGGCCTGCTGCCTTTTTCCCCAGGTAGTGAGACCCTGAGCCAAGCCCTGACACAGCTTTTATCAGCCTCTTAGAGGTGCAGGCACTAATTAGCCTGCTCTCAGGCTGAAGGCTTAAACACCTGAAATGGGCCTTGTGGATGGAGCCCTCCCATTTCTCTTATATCCACACCCCCAGGACCCATTATCCCATTACTCCATGTGAGATACTTTGCATACAGCATACTTTTTTACATTTTAAGGACATCCGCTTCAACTATTGTGTTATTAATAAAATCATGTCCGACTAAGGAGACAGCATTATAATGAGTACATACTGATGCGATGTATACCCAACCTGGGTGCACATTAAGCAATGTTAATGAAGGATGGAATGATCACTGTTCCATCCTTCATTAGCATGCATGGTGTAGCTAGCAATATCTTCAGGTTTGACGTGCAGTACATCAAATCTTATGATGTCGCAAGCGACTGTGGGCACTCACATATCGGGCATAAACATTTGATGTCAGCGATATGTTGATTCGATCCACCGGATTCGATGTTGGTTCGATCCGCTTTCGGTGGAGACATATTTTGATGAATCAGTCACTGTAGAAATGTTAAAACAACTGAACCTCCTGGCTCTTCTGGTGCTGGGGAAGGCTGCAGCTTTTGTGTCGCATTCTTGAGGTTATATGCCAGCTTGGGGAAGCTATCTGCAGCCTCACTTTACATTATGTTCGCTGCTTTGCTGCTGGAAACACAGAGCCTGATTCTCAGATGCATCTTGCATACACATTACTGCATCCAGTTACAATGTATTCAGAGTGCTTTCTCTGTGCTTGCTAAATGGGCATTTCTGGGTGTCAACTGGGCAGCAACAATGCAAATGTACAAGAGAACCATATCATGGATGTATCGGGGTATACAGTGAGTATATAGCTGAGTTACTTGATACTCCAAGCATGATTCAGAGCTGCACACAGTCCGCATGCAATGCAGATGGTGACATAGTTGAGCGATTATTTGCAACTGCAAAAACATAACCCCAATGGTGCATGCGTTACACACTGGAGGCACAACAATGCTGTTTATATCGGGCCAGATAGCATGAGAAAAGTAGCAGAAAGTGATAGGTGTTCCTGGCCGGTGAATGGGAGGTGGCTACCAGTGCACACAAATATGGGCCTATCAGTGGGTGTGTTATGGGAGTGCGGCAGGCATGTCAATGCAAGCAGCTGTGATCCCAGACACATAACCACATGCATAGTAGGCAGAGGTCAGATGGAGAAACAGCACCTGCCATAGGGCTGGTGTAAGTTTTGATGGTATATGGATAAGTATGGTATAATGTATAAGGATGCACCAATCGGTATTACAACATGCAAGGGCACTAAAAGTGGGTATCTCAGTCCTTGAACATGTAGCCGCATGGATGTAGACAAGGGTGGAGGCTCCAGGTTGGTTTTGCCTTGTAAATGATTGGCGCATTAAAAATATGGCCATTCTCGGACAAAATCACGGACATCCGGCAACCTGGACCCTATTACATTTACCCTCAACTGTCAGCGAGTCCAGGAAGTTGATGTTGCAATTGGTGTGGCTCGACTATTTGAATTTAGGGCTACGCTGCAGCCTCACCTCTGGAGCTGTTACTGCAAGGGAAGGAGTGTGTGGGCACTTGCAGACGGGTGACTACTGAATCACTCTGCTGAATTCCCCTTGTCATTAGACTCAGAATCAGTACCTGGGAGTGATGCATATACAAAGAGGATGCCACACAGTTTCAGCCACATGGCTCACCTAGCATAGGGTGATGATGGCTGCTCTTGTGTTTGTAAGACTTGGTCAATGTGATCACATAGTTGCATTCAACTCGGAACGGGCATATAGTCATATTACCATTCCATTTGCAGCCGCCGTCCGGCATTTGCATTATGTGTGACTCAAGAGTCAGAACCAGAATCAGGGCAATTAACTTAAGGAAAAATCAAGTTTTAACATAATTACTCATGGCAATCATCCAGGAGGAGTAAACATCCATGAGTGTCATCTGGCCTTTGAAGGTGTTGGGTATAAGATCCCAGCGGCTGGGATCCTGGTGGTCAGCACACCAATGTTGGGATCCCAGTTGCCAGAATGCTGGCAGCGGTGCGAGCGCTAGAAAGCCCCTTATGGACTTACTGCTGCTCTCACCACACTGTTGGTTCAGTGTTCAGGTTCTAATCCCACTCTATAGGTGTCGTGGATACCCACGAGTGGGAATAGCCCCTGATAGCCGGGAATCCGGCTGTAGGCATTGTCAGCAGTCAGGATACCCGCGTCGGTATCCTGACCGCCAGGATCACGACTGCCGGTAATGTAATTGTATCCCATTTGAAGAATATGTTTAAAATGTAATAATTTCTTATAATTCAACAACAATTTCCTCTGACATTTCTTTTATTCATAAATATATAAAATGATAAAGTAACAACCTGTATAATTATTACAGTATTATTATATTATAGTCTCCTCATTTTATCTGTTTTACTTACTGTTGAAATCTCAGTTGTGGCTTTGTTTGTAAAATGTGTATGTACGGTTATGTAGCTTGAAGGTCAGAAGCCAGTGGTAGTGGCAAACAGCTTGTAAATTACTGTCACTGCATCATCTATAAACTAATACACTTCATCCCACATCGGCAAAGATGGCAATATGTCATACATAACACGATAGGAAAGCAAATGCCACATTCTTTCTTACTCCCATAACTACACCCAAAACTAAATGATGTATTTGCTAACATGAAAATCTCATGGGGAAATGTCAATGTCATAAGAAGTTTAAAAAAAAACGTCCTCCCCAGGGAGAAGGGATCTCTTACTCAGAGCCTAACAGACACTGTTGGACCCATAGGATCAGGCTTCACTCATCTTCATCTCACGTACCATTACCGGCTTGTTCATGAATTCACCTATCCCTCGACCCTTTGAATTATTCTAGTCTCCTGTGTACTGAACCCTGCAGTGTGGGGCCGTTCCTGATTCTAATGATAATATATCCATTTACCCTCCTTTCAAGATGATGGACTCCACTTCTAAGTCCAGACCGTTATAATTTCTTCCTTTGCATCACTAGGTTTGCTTTGTTTGTATCAGTTCTTTCAATGTTGCCATAGCAACCAATCTGTCTGAATTGTTATATTTTCTAATTTAAATTGCCCATAGTTGCTATGATCTCTCAACTGATTTTTGGTGCAATATCAACTGAAATTGATGGAATATCGCCATGCATGTGGGCTATAAAGGACAATTAGTAGGAAATTGCAAAATATGCAGTTGACACCTACCGTATGTTATCCAATTTATTCACCAACATATGTGGCCAAATTGAAGCATAATCCTCTCACTCAACCCAATTGGCTCATATGTAACTGTGCATTCAGTAACCACAACTATTCAGTTTTGAAAGACAGAAATCCATTAGGTTCAACCTAATACTTTATTTATGATTCAAAAGTGGACAAACACAGAACCCACTGAAATTATTTCCCATTTATGATGGAAAAGTTATATATAAATGATATCGTTTATAGATTAGCTAATTCCACACCGACTGATTGCTTTCAGGGTATATATTGTCTTCATCATGCAGGCTACAGTTTGAATTGTTCATTTTGTCTCCACTACTAAGTTGATCAACTCTGTCCTAGTGGTTCAAGGCGGATGAACTCTTCACCAGATCTCAGTGACGTATTACAACATATATTACATGGTTAAACCTTGTATTTTCCCTTTAAACAGCAACAGACGTTTCAACCCTCCCCCTCAATTTCATTTCATTAAAACAGCCCATGAATATTTCTATTAAACCTAAAATGAAATATGAAGCCATTTAGACTCTGCCTGCACCAATCACCCAGATTTATAGCTTTTATGTATCACATCAAGAGCTAAGAAAATGAATTTTCCTCACCCAGGAAGGAAATAAAATCCCAGCCTTGGTCATTTCCAGAAAGCTGTTAATTTGACCATGTGGTAATTACCTTCACAATTAACTAAAATACAAATCAACTTGACAAATTGAGCTAGTTTATATATTAATTAGCCCGCTTAAATGTATTCATTATGAAAAGACAATTTAAGAGGACCTTCTGTGTCTGTTTTATTGCAATAAATTATTGTTAGGAAATGGATGTAATAAAATATCTTAATATTTTAAGGATATTGTATACAGGATACTACACACTGTTGACAATTTACTTCCCAATTAGCAGTTTATTATAACCGTATGTACAGTTAGGAGATAACTACATCAATTCTAATATCAGTGTCCACTATGAATAAATAATTGTGGTTGTATCCAAAAGGGCGAAGACCACAATGGTGCTAAATATATGTATTATTACGAAGCAACGCCACGGGTCATACCTGCAGTGTAACCCTTCCTACACCTTTCCAATTAGCAAACATTCAGATAAAGACAATTGATACTGATTTAATATCATGTCAATAGAATCAGTCTCTGCCTTTTTAGCTTGTGATCTTTCCAAATGTCCTTGTATTAAATTAGAAAATGATTCTCTCCTCATCTAATTGTATTCTTTCTTTTCTTATTTCCAATTAATTAGTCCTATCGACGTTGCAGTATTTTAAATGACTGGAGTCCGTTTGCTGTTAAAATATATGGGTCAGCTCGTGCAATTTTATACTGCACAGCACTGTATAATGTGGCTTTTAAATACTCCTTCTTCATCACATCAAATATACTGGGCTGGGTAGCAGACAATTTTAAAGACACTATCAGGAATATCTTAAAGTATCCATTAATGGCATGAGATGTCATTTCACCTCTGCGGCAGCCAGGTGGTTAATGATTGCTAATGTGCTTTTAGTAGTGGTTCTGTCAGATAGAGGTTTATAAAGACTGGTGAATCGAGTACAAAAATGGGATGTTCTAGTTATATGGCATATCGCATCCACTTCTGTAAAATATAAGGATATTAGAAGTTGCCAAGGGTTCCTTATCCAGATTATAATGATAATAATTATAAAAGTCAAGATCATCTAGGTAACTTCTCTTATCTGTATATTTCAAAGTAATAGGTAAACTAGAGGTCTATTTACTAAGCCTTGAATGGATATAAAGTGGACGGAGATAAAGTACCAGCCAATCAGCTCCTAGCTGCCATGTTACAGGCTGTGTTTGAAAAATGACAGTTAGGAGCTGATTGGGTGGTACTTTATCTCCGTCCACTTTATCTTCATTCAAGGCTTAGTAAATAGACCCCTAGTTCTTTATAGCATATAGCAGTGGTCTCCAAACTTTTTTGAATCACGGCGCCCTAGAATATCAGAATTTTGTTTCACGGCACCCCTAGGCCAAAAATGTCTTATTGAGAAATTTAGAAAGAAATATTACATTAAGTAGATTGCGTTTATATGTCATCCTTAGGGTCAGTTGTGTGGTGAGAGACAAGATTTGCTTCTGTTTGGCCACATATTTTATGACTAGCAGCCACCAGCACTGGTTTTGCCTATTATATTGACCATGAATAATTTGATTTGGTCCTGGACCACCAACCCAAGGCACCCCTGCAAGTGTCCCGAGGCACCCCAGGGAGCCACGGCACACAGTTTGGGAACCTCTGGCATAGAGTATTGAAAAACAAACTTTATAGAATTTTGTTTTAATTGTGTTTATAAAAATAATCAACCAACGATTTGCTGAAGACACAAAGGTATAAGAGCAGCTTGCAAGGAGGTATGTTAAACGGGATACGGTGAATATGCCGGCTGTCGGGTTCCCGGCAGCCAAAATACAGACACATGTCATAATAAATGCAAAAAAGAATGCAAATCACTAAAGTATGCAGAAAATGTTATTAAATTGTTTTCAGCATAACAACTACACTTCCTGTTCTCTATGCTGTGATAGGTCACATTGTATAATATTGTCACAATTCAGTCTTCTAAGTTAGTGTTCTGTAAATTGTGCACATTTGCTATCTGTTCTACTGAAGCTGGTTACACACTTTTACGATCACGCTGCTGATCGTGTTATTGCTCCCGATCAGCAGAGCAGTGTGTCCCCAGCGTGACCTGCTGTCAGCCTTCTGCAAACCCCATACACACTGGGGGTAATTCCAAGTTGATCGCAGCAGAAAACTTTTTAGCAATTGGGCAAAACCATGTGCACTGCCGGGGAGGCAGATATAACATGTGCAGAGAGAGTTAGATTTGGGTGTGGTGTGTTCAATCTGCAATCTAAATTGCAGTGTAAAAATAAAGCAGCCAGTATTTACCCTGCACAGAAACAAACTAACCCACCCAAATCTAACTCTCTCTGCACATGTTATATCTGCACCCCCTGTAGTGCACATGGTTTTGCCCAACTGCTAAAAAATTTACTGCTGCGATCAACTTGGAATTACTCCCACTGTGCTAGAAATAGCTCAATGTCAGGAGGTCCAGCCGACAAATATTAAACAGTACATAAGATGTGACCTCCCAATCCCCGCCGTTGAAGGAGCATCATAAGCCTTGTATCTACTAACGCTCCTCCTGCAATGGTGCTATGTACACCTATATAATCGTTGACCCGTTCATCCTATATTGGGTGATCGGGCCATTTATGTGTGGACCCAGCATTAATCATGTTAAAATTAATAAAGGCCTATGGGCCTGATCCAGAGATGTATGGTATTCCACAGCTGCTGTACAACTAATACACTAATGCTGTGGCAGGTGTTGCACATCAGTAGGAGTTCCACTCTGTCTGGGTCGAAACGTCAGTACCAGCAGTATCCTCCTCATGGCGGCCCTTTGTTGATTGTTGAAGCTCGCATTAGATGGTCCATGAAAATGCCCAACGTGGGTCTCAGCACACACACTGTACACAGTACAAGCCTTGCTCATTCCAAATCACCCTGACTGAGCTGTGAGAGAATTCTCAGCCACTTTGCAGGCAGAAAACCTTTCCATGCATTAAACCAAAGCACCTTGTGCTTTGTTTATTGCTCTGTAGAAAATGGCACCTGCCTTCAGTGCTATGTGACAAAGGTACATTATCATCAATGTGCTACAATACCTATAGGGTGCAAAAAAGCCCAGAAACTATTTTCTTGTAATGAAGAAAGTAAACATCCACATGTCATTAGTAAATGGGCCACTACAATCCGCTCCTCTATCTGTCTTAGGATACTAAGTTTGCATGTTAGGCCAATAAAGTTATCAGGCGTCGACCAGTGAGTCTTGCTGGACCTACACTATAGGTTAATTCAAGGATCTACCCAGACCTGATGATTTACGTACGTCTGTGATGTTTGTCAATCTGCGCAGAATCTGTACTGCTGATTTGCACATAAGCCGCGGCATGTCGTTTGAGGATGAGGAAGGGGCACCAATGACCAGCATTACAGAAAATGTGTGCTGAGGCTAGTGGCGGCCTTCACTGGCCTTGGAAGCGTGAAAACACCATCCATTCCGAGTGACCTGTGGGTTATTCCGGTGACAAATGTTCTCATATATGATTTGATGTTGCTCCTTCGGACACAAGTGTACAATCTATGGGGAAATAGAAATTGATATATAAGGATAGGTGCTACCTATTAGATAATGGTCCAGCCTGATTGCAAATTTTATTGGTGGTCTATATGATCCAGTCACACAGGAATGTTGGCCACAGGTCAGCAGGATGTGAAAGTGAAGAAAAAGAAAACATGTAAAGTTATGTGTGGGCTGTATATAGGGTGATGTACTGTAATTGGTTGGATATCTTATGGAGGCTATGTGGATGGTTCTGATAAGCTGTCAGAAGAGGTGGGTTTTCATATAACACTTGACGGTTTGGAGACTAGAGGAAAGTCTTGTTGTGCATAGGAGGGCATTCCACAGAGTGGGAGCAGTTCATGAATGGGAGCAGGTAACGAGTGTGGATGAGATACGCAGGTCTTGTGCAGAGCGGAGAGGTCGGGTTGGGCGATATCTTGAGATAAGCAGAGAGATATATGTTGGCATAGTTTGGTTAATAACTTTATGAGTAAGTAAAAGTATTTTATATTGAATACAGTAGAATACAGGTAACCAATAGAGGGACTGACAGGTTTGATACATCTCTTTGATACTCCTCTCCATAATGATTAGATTAGAGGAAGAGGTAAAGGGCACAAAGCACTAAAGCCTGGTACACACTAAACAACATTTTAAACAAATTTTCCGATAACGACCATTCGTTATGACAAATTCTTAAAATCATCCAGTGTGTACCCACTACATCACCAGCTATGCCATGCTGCCGAATGCATCATGGCCCCACTCACCAGCTGATGTCGCTCCATTGCTGCCAGCATTGGCAAGTGTGTATACCGGGTCCGTTGCTCCTGATATCGCTGAGTACACATTAACGTCTAATGTGTACCAGCTTAAGTTTGCACAGAATATAGCATAAACCGATGTGAAGTCTATACAGTATATGGAACTGTGCTAAACACAATTAAACTAAAAAAATATTTGAGGTTACTGAAGATGTCTGCTGGACAACTTTTACAGAGATGGCCGGAGAATTGTGAATAAGATTTTTGGTTATTCTCTTTTACAGGGTTGACTCAATAGCTAATTGCTTTAGGCCAGGTTGATAAATGCCTCTATTAACATAAAAGAGGTCAAGTTCTGCATAGTTATTACCCACTAGTTGGCAGCACGGCAGGACTTTTTGTACCATGATTTCAAATAAATTATAATGAATTTCAATGTTTTTCTGTTCACATGCAATCTTGACATACAGTAAAGGTACTGTAAGTTATACATGAATCTCTTCCAAAACTGGTCACCCATGGTTTGATCCTTGGTCTCTTACTTCCGAAACATATAGTGGTGCACAGTTGGGAAATGTCAAACACAGGGCCTAATTCAGACCTTATCGCAGCAACAAAATTGTTCTCTAATGGGCAAAACCATGTGCACTGCAGGTGGGACAGATGTAACATGTGCAGAGAGAGTTAGATTTGGGTGGGGTGTGTTCAAACTGAAATCTAAATTGCTTTGTAAAAATAAAGCAGCAAGTATTTACCCTGCACAAAATAACCCACCCAAATCTAACTCTCTCTGCACATGTTACATCTGCCCCACCTGCAGTGCACGTGGTTTTGCCCATTAGAGAACAATTTTGCTGCTGTGATCAGGTCTGAATTAGGCCCCAAGGCCAAAACGTTTCACATAATCTTTGGAATGCTCTACCTCTCCCCATCCGACTCTCCACCTCTCTTCAAAACTTCAAACGGGCTCTCAAGACCCACTTCTTCACCAAACCCAGTCAACTCTCCTCCTAACCCTCTTGTCTATGCTCACTGTCTACCCCGTCTGTGTCACTCTAGTCTGTTAAGCCCAGTACTCACGGGCCGATCAAGGAGAGATGCGTGCTGAGCGAACCGCTCAGCACACATCTCTCCTGCCGCTCAGCACAGCGCGATCTGTGCTGAGCGTGCGGGGGGAGACGGGGGGGCCGCTCACTTCACCCAGCGGGTGAAGTGAGCGACCCGCTAGATTGGCCTGCATGCAGGCCAATCTAGCAGCGGCGATAGCGATGTGCGGGGCCGCGCATCGCTATCGCCGAGGGGGCTACACACGGAGCGATCCTGCCGATATTCTAAGCAATCTAGTCAGATTGCTTAGAATATCGCTCCGTGAGTACCCCCCTTTAGCCCCTCACCTTTTAGATTGTAAGCTCGCAAGAGCAGGGACTTCTTTCCTCATGTGCCTTTCCTTTTCTTACTTACACTATCTTATACTCCATACTCCCTTTGATGGCACCTAACCCCGGGTTTTCTATACCTGTCCTATTTTGTCCTGTACTGTAAGTGCGGTTTTCTTGTTTGCTCATTTTATTATGTACTGTGTAATGGGCGCTGCAAATCCCTTGTGGCGCCATATAAATAAAGGATAATAATAATAATAATAACATAATCAAATTCAAATGGTAGTTCAGAGGTTTAAGATTCTCAGTTGTAGCAGTCTGAAATTGGGATTTATATGTTTTGTTTTAATGGGTAGTTATTTCTTTACTAACGTCTTAAAAATTAGTTTGAGTGATAGAAGTGTTAACTCAAGGAGGTGATAGTTGGCACCTACATGTGTATGTTGCTGCATATTTGGCTGCATGACGACTAGATTAAAAACTTAAACTGGAGAGAAAGCAACTAAAAACCTTATTAACATTATGGCCAGTAGTTAGCAGCACTGCTGCCTCACAGCACAGGGGCCATTAAATTACAACCAGGACCATATATGTGTGGAGTTTGTGTGTTCTCTCTGTATTTTCATGGGTCTAAACCCATGTAACTTCTATAATATGGCCAGTAATTTAGTCCTCTAATGAGATATTTCTCAAGTTCTCTGACATGATATGTAATATATATGTATATTTTTGTTGTTGTTGTTGTTGTGTAACATTTCTTTTTTGTGTTCCTTTAACTTGTAATCAGATGATCATTTGACTGTAAATAGTGCTTGTGGGATGATAATGACCCTTCACCCATTCCTAAACAATGCTACTGATGTTCCTGATAACAGACCTTTAATGTCTTGTTTCATCTCTGCCTCTCCACAGATTGCATCTACGCTGATAGCCTCTGTGAAGGAGGGGGTTTAAAGCGATAACCTCTTTTATGACACCAGGACTAAAGGGCCAAAGAGTGCAAGTGGCAAATAATACAGTTTGATTAATCCTTGCAAAAATCAGCTAATCAATTTGCTAACCCTGGGTCAGACAAAGCCATCTTTTGTGCTGGCCAGAATGCAGAATGGATGGGTTTGCCTAGAAAAGATTACCTTCCCTCTGCACCCAGGCACATTGCTTTTAATTAGAATTATAAGAGCGGACTCCAACATAAATGACCCTTATCATATTAAGGTACAGGAAAAGGGGCAAAGCTTAACCAATATTTGATATATACGTGCATCAAAGCAAACATAATTCAGCACTACTGTACAGCCCATTTAATTAAATGTCTTTTAAGTGATCTATATACATTCTGGGCAACAAACCCCACATAACAGGAGGTGAAATTACACTTATTGAAGACACATTATTTTAATGAGATGAAAGTAATTTGTTTTATCTGTGTTATTTATTTATTTATTTGATGCCTGTATTTATTTTGCATGCCACTTTTTAGAACACAGAATCAAACCTAACTAGAGTATTAAAACTGCTGCTTTGATTTTATATTTGCAATTTATAAATACATTTATGTTTTAGCACTTCATTTAGAAATATATGTATCTAATAATAATAATAATAATATTATATATCGGTCTGGGGGTATAATCTACGTTATAGAGGAGTTATAATAAGATTTTGATAACCTACCGGTAAATCCTTTTCTCCTAGTCTGTAGAGGATGCTGGGGATGACATCAAGACCATGAGGTATAGACGGGATCCGCAGGAGACATGGGCACTCTAAAGACTTTTCATTGGGTGTGAACTGGCTCCTCCCTCTATGCCCTACCTCCAGACCTCAGTTGTAGGAACTGTGTCCAGGGAGACTGACATTTCGAGGAAAATAATTACTTAACTATTGGTGAGATATCTACCAACTCACACCCTCAACCATGCCGCACACATGGCATTCAACATAACACACGCCAACAGGCATGAACCAATTGCAGCAACATGCTGAAAATTAAGCTAACACAACTTGTGTAACTCTAATAACTAAACTGCAGGTAAAATACGCACTGGGACGGGCGCCCAGCATCCTCTACGGACTAGGAGAAAAGGATTTACCGGTAGGTTATCAAAATCCTATTTTCACATACGTCCTAGAGGATGCTGGGGATGACATCAAGACCATGGGGTCTATACCAAAGCTCCAGTACGGGCGGGAGAGTGCGGATGACCCTGCAGCACCGATTGACCAAACTTTAGGTTCTCATCGGCCAAGGTGTCAAACTTGTAGAACTTAGCAAATGTGTTTGACCCTGACCAAGTAGCTGCTCGGCAAAGTTGTAATGCCGAGACCCCCCGGGCAGCCTCCCAGGATGAGCCCACCTTCCTAGTGGAGTGGGCCTTTACCGACGTCGGTAACGGCAATCCAGCTGTAGTATGAGCTTGCTGAATCATATTTCTAATCCAACGTGCAATAGTCTGCTTGGAAGCAGGACAGCCAATCTTGTTGTGAGCATACAGGACAAACAGAGAAAATGTTGTCAAGTCCTCAACTCTGCCCTATCTTCATGGAAAATCAGGTATGGGCTCTTGTGAGACAAGGCCCCCAATTCAGACACCCGCCTTGCGGATGCCAAAGCCAAAAGCATCATCACTTTCCAAGTGAGAAACTTCAACTCTATCTTTTCTAGAGGCTCAAACCAATCCGATTGAAGGAACTGCAATACCACATTAAGGTCCCATGGTGCCACTGGAGGCACGAATGGAGACTGGATGTGCAGAACCCCTTTCACGAAGGTCTGAACCTCTGGGAGCGAGGCCAATTGTTTTGGAAGAACACTGACCAAGCCAAAATCTGGACCTTGATTGATCCCAATCGGAGGCCCGCCTCCACACCATCCTGCAAAAAATGGAGAAATCGTCCTAAGTGAAACTCTTCCGTAGGAGCTTTCTTGGATTCACACCAAGACACATATTTTCTCCAAATACGGTGGTAATGTTTCGACGTTACTCCCTTTCTGGCCTGAATAAGGGTGGGGATGACCTCTTTGGGAATACCCTTCCTGGTTAGGATACGGCGCTCAATAGCCATGCCGTCAAACGTAGCCGCAGTAATTCTTGGGACACGCACGGCCCCTGCTGCAGCAGGTCCTCTCAAGGAGGAAGAAGCCGAGGATCTTCTATGAGCAACTGCTGAAGATTTGGGTACCAAGCCCTCCTTGGCCAGTCTGGGGCAATGAAGATTGCTCGAACCCTTATTTTCCTTATGATCCTGAGTACTTTTGGGATCAGCGGAAGTGGAGGGAAGACATACACTGACGGAAAAACCCACTGGGTCACCAGTGCATCCACTGCTACTGCTTGAGGGTGTCTCGACCTGGAACAGTATCTCTGAAGCTTCTTGTTGAGACGAGACGCCATCATGTCTATTTGAGGAACTCCCCAAAGCCTTGTCACCTCTGTGAAGACTTCTTGGTGGAGGCCCCACTCTCCTGGATGGAGATCGTGTCTGCTGAGGAAGTCTGCTTCCCAGTTGTCTACTCCCGGAATGAATATTGCCAACAGAGCTTGTAGATGTTTTTCTGACCAGCGGAGTATTTTTGTCGCCTCTGCCATTGCCGCTCTGCTTTTCGTTCCGCCCTGCCTGTTTATGTATGCGACTGCTGTTACATTGTCCGCCTGGATCTGCACAGGACGGTCTTGAAGAAGATGTACCGCTTGTTGAAGGCCGTTGTAAATGGCTCTTAGCTCCAGAACGTTTATGTGAAGGCAGGCTTCCTGATGTGACCAACGTCCCTGGAAGTTTTCTCCCTGAGAGACTGCTCCCCAGCCTCGGAGACTTGCATCCGTGGTTACCAGGACCCAGTCCTGAATCCCGAACCTGCGTCCCTCTAGCAGGTGAGAGCTGTGCAACCACCACAGGAGCGAAATCCTGGTTTTTGACAACAGGATTATCTTTCTGTGCATGTGTAGGTGTGACTCCGACCACTTGTCCAACAGGTCCCACTGGAATACTCTGGCATGGAACCTGCCAAACTGTATGGCCTCGTAGGCCGCCACCATCTTCCCCAACAACCGAATGCACTGATGGATTGACACACTTGATGGTTTCAATATCTGTTTTACCATTTTCTGGATTTCCAGAGCCTTTTCCAGTGGAAGAAATACTCTCTGAACGTCTGTGTCCAGAATCATCCCGAGGAAAGACAACCTTGTCGTCGGTTCCAACTGTGACTTTGGGAAATTTATGATCCACCCGTGTTGTTGGAGTATTGACAGAGAGAGTGATATGTTTTGTAACAACTGCTCCCTGGATCTCGACTTTATCAGGAGGTCGTCCAGATAAGTAATTATATTGACCCCTTTCTGACGAAGGAGGACCATCATCTCCGCCATCACCTTGGTGAATACCCTCTGCGCTGTGGAGAGACCGAAGGTAACGTCTGGAATTAGTAATGGCAATCCTGAACCGCGAATCTCAGATAAGCCTGGTGAGGAGGATAAATGGGAACATGCAGGTAAGCATCCTTTGTGTCCACTGACACCAAGTAGTCCCCCTCCTCCAGACTGGCAATCACTGCCCGAAGTGATTCCATCTTGAACTTGAACCTTTTTAGGTAACAATTCAGATCCTTTAGATTTAAAATCGGTCTGGCTGAGCCATCTGGCTTCGGAACAACAAAGAGGCTTGAATAAAAACCCCTCCCTTGTTGTGACAACGGTACCAGGACGATGACCTGGTCTTGACATAATTTTTGGATTGCCGCTGTTACTGCTTCTCTTTCTGGCGGAGAAACTGGCAAGGTCGATTTGAAAAATCGGCATGGAGGAACGTCTTGAAACTCCAGTTTATGGGATACTATTTGCAACACCCAGGGATCCAGGCCAGACAGAATCCAATCCTGGCTGAAGAGTTTGAGATGTGCCCCCACCGGAGCAGCCTCCCGCAAGGGAGCCCCAGCATCATGCTGGGGATTTGGCAGAAGTAGGGGTAGACTTCTGCTCTTGGGAACCTGGAGCCGCTCTGGGCTTCTTTCCCCTTCCCCTTCCCCTACCTGCAAAGAAGGGGGAACCTCTCGTATTTTTGTATTTATTGGGCCGAAAGGACTGCATTTGCGGGTGATAGGTCTTTTTTGCCGGTGCAGGCGCAGAGGGCAAAAATGTCGACTTACCTGCGGTAGCCGCCGAGACTAACGCATCCAGGCCATCGCCAAATAATATGGGAGAGCCTCCATGTTTCTTTTGGAATCTGTGCTTCCAGCATGTAAGCGGCAGTGTCCTTGATATTCCCTAACTTAAGGAGTTCTCATCTTTATCATTCGTGTCAATTTCTGATGACACGCTTTCTGACCATTTTTCAATAGCGCGACTCACCCATGCGCAGGCAATAGTGGGCCTGAGCAGTGTACCATTGGTAACATAAATGGATTTCAATGTCGTTTCCATTTTGCGGTCTGACGGCTCTTTAAGAGAAGCGGTGCCAGGAGCAGGGAGAATTACCTTCTTTGTCAACCTGGAAAGTGCACTGTCTAATACAGGGGGTGACTCCCATTTTTTCCTGTCCTCAGCCGGGAAAGGGTAAGCTATGTGAATCCTTTTGGGAATACGAAATCTTTTATCAGGATTCTCCCACATCCCTTCAAACAGAGCATTTAGTTCGTGTGAAGGAGGGAACGTGACTTTGGACTTCTTTTCCTTACATAAATACGCCTTCTCCTGAGGTACAAGAGTGGTTTCTGTAACCTCCAACACGTCCCTTATAGCCACAATCATATATTGTATACTTTTTGACAATTTATGATCTATCTCTATGGATTTAGAATGGTCGACACAAGAATCAGAATCTGTGTCGGTATCAGTGTTTACAACATTTGTAAATGGTCTCTTATGTGACCCAGAGGGGCCGCCCGCATAAGGAATAACAGCATCCTGAAAAATCACATCTTCCACAGATTTTCTCCAGCATGCAGCCTTAGATTCAGATTTATCTAATCTACGGTTAATCAGATGCATACTGTCACGTATCTGTTTCACCCATGCAGGCTCTTGGTGTGCCGGTAGCGCCACCACATTACAACTCTGTGTCCCTAAAATGGCTTCCTCCGGGGAGGAACTCCCTGCCTCAGACATGCCTCTCACGTGTACAGCACACTCACAGACACACTGGGACTTATTTTGGGGCCAGGCCCTCTGTAAAATCTGTCAGAGGGACACAGGATAGGAGCAACCAGTTCACAATCCCAGCGCCAGTATTTCCTATGAACACAGTATGTCCACAGCCCAACAGCGCTTTTAAATAGTAATATACACTATCAAATGCACCACAATCGCTTTGTGCCCACCCTTAATAGCACCCTGTACTTGTCAGAAGTGGAGGAGAGGATCATCGTGTTCTCTGCAGGAGAGAGAGAAAATGGCGCTGAGTAGTGTGCTGGCTGCCTGAGGAAGAAGCTCCGCCCCCGCAATGGCGCATCCTTACACTCATAAAATCACTGTAATATTTATACTGGCGGGGGTAGGGCTGTGCCAGCGGCAACTTATGCCCCCTTTTAGCCAGTTTGAGGTATTTTTCTTGCTGCCCAGGTCACCCCCCCCCCGCCCTGCACCCTGCAGTGCCTGTGTGTGTGGGCAGCAATGGCGCGCTGCGCTCCCGCCAGCTGCGCCACACCTCAGCCGTCACTTACTTGATAGAAGATCATTCTTCTTATACTCACCTGTCTTCTGACTTCTGGCTCTGTGAGGGGGGTGACGGTGTGGTGTGGGAGTGAGCATCTAGACACGGCTAGCGTTCAGTACCCTTCAGGAGCTAATGGTGTCCTGTCAGCCAGAAGCAAAGCCATGAAACTCTTTAGGAAGTTGGTTCTGCTTCTGCCCCCTCAGTCCCACGAAGCAGGGAGTCTGATGCCAGCAGATCTCCCTGAAAATAAAAAACCTAACATAAGTCTTTTCAGAAAAACTCAGTAGAGCTCCTCAGAATGCATCCAGTCTGCCTGGGCACATTTCTAAAACTGAGGTCTGGAGGAGGGGCATAGAGGGAGGAGCCAGTTCACACCCAATGAAAAGTCTTTAGAGTGCCCATGTCTCCTGCGGATCCCGTCTATACCCCATGGTCTTGATGTCATCCCCAGCATCCTCTAGGACGTATGAGAAAATTATTACAATCTTTTTAAACAGTGTTTAGAATTTTTGCTTAGCAGCATACGCAGAATTATTTGACTTTCTCTGGATATTTAAACTGAATTCGGTTTTCACTAAAGGGGGGTACTCACGGAGAGATCCATGCTTAAAATCTATGCAATCTGACTAGATTGCTTAGATTTTAAGCACAGATCACTCGTGTCCTACATCATTCTATTTATATGCAAGATGAAAGAAACTGAAAAGTGACCTGTCTGTAGTGGGCATATTTTAGGGATGTAGTTATGTGACTGGCGGTCTCACCTCCCCCTACATCCCGTCTCCTCACAATCTGACGGTTGTCATGCAGACCATCAAGAACTATTCCCACTCTTGGGTGTCCAAGACACCCATAGAGTGGGAATAGAACCAATGGCGACCACAGGTTGCCACCGATCCCGCAAGGGGTTTGTTACCGCTCGCCCCCCTTGCTGGCATTCCACTGCTGGGACACCGGCGCATACCACACCCATATTCTACTGTATAAAAAAAAACTATAAATACATTATTTGTCATTGGGAGGGGGGTTCTAGCGGAACGGCACTCTGTCATAATGAATAGTAAGCCATGGTCACTGGCTTTACCAGTTTTACCAGTGGCAAATAGCCACGCGACCTAGTTTGCAGCTAATTGAATTTGCCCTTACGTACAAATAGATGCATTTACTGAAGAACAAAACAAGGCCTTTGCGGTCGCATTATCAATCTTTTCTATGTGAAACAATATCACCAGAAGACTTAAGGGGGGTACTCATGGAGCGATCGCTGCTTAAAATCTAAGCAATCTGACTAGATTGCTTAGATTTTAAGCAGTGATCTCTCCGTGTGTGCCCCCCAGTGATAGCGATGTGCAGCCCCGCGCATCGCTATCTGTGGTGCTAGATTGCTCAAACTAGCAGGTCACTCATTTCACACGCTGGGTGAAAAGACCCCCCCCCCCCCTCCACTCCCCCCCATCTCCCCCTGCACGCTCAGCACACATCGTGCTGTGCTGGGCGAGGGGAGAGATGTGTGCTGAGCGGTTCGCTCAGGACACATATCTCCCCAAATCGGGCAATGAATACGGCCCTTTAAGGCCCATATACACGGGAGAGATGTGTGCTGTGCAAACCGCTCAGCACACATCTCTCCCGCCGCTCAGCACAGCGCAATGTGTGCGGAGCGATGCGGGGGAGGACGGGGGCCTCTCATTTCACACAGCGGGTGAAATGAGCAACGTGCTAGATTGAGCCTGCATGCAGACCAATCTATCACCGGCGATAGTGATGCGCGGGGCTGCGCATCGCTATCACTGTGGCAGGGACGTGCGGTGAGCTAAATTGCTCAGGAGGCACTGGCTTGCACAAGAGCCAGATTTACATGCAATATATGAGACAAAGGGTACATGGGGGCATTATACAAACGTGCAGCAGTATAAACTCCTGAAAATTTTGTGAGTTTTGATTAGAGATTTTCTGAAAAGATAGGCCTGCCATAGACATTTTACTCCACAGTTTTGGCTATAAAAATGATTAGAATAATGCAAAGAAGATATTTCAAACATATTCTTTGTATTTTTCATATACTTTATACAGTAAAAACACTGGCACAAATGTTAGTATGACAGGAAAGCCTCTGCCTCATCTGCCTCACCCCACCGCACGTCACTGCGCTGTGGGGTATACACACAGAGAGATCCAGTCAGATTGCTTAGAATTAAAGCATGGATCTCTCCGTGTGTGCCCCCTTAAGCCTTGAAGAGAGATAATGTGCAGAGAGATAAAGTACCAGTCAATCAGCTCCTATCTGTCATATTACAGGCTGTAATTGTAATACAGGTGTGTTTCCACACTGATTCTTAAGATAAATACGCAAGAAATGAACGACGAATATTAGAAACCAACTTTTTGGATTACAAAAAAAGTATGCTACTATATATTACTAATTAACAACTTGTTGGTGGTGCACCGAGGGTACAGTAGAACATTACTGGTTAGTCAACCAACCAAACCAATCAGCCAAATGCACATCTACAATCAAAATCTCTGACATGCGGGGAGACGCCAAGCACGGGGCAAGTCCGCCCCACATGCCAGTTCCTGCCCACCAGCAGATGTGCGAAAGCATCGTACAGCAGTACCTGCCGAGTGGATCTCTGCTGCGTAGGCAGGCGGCTACCCGCCATGTTTAGGGTTGCGTCAGCTGCGCGTGACGTAATGCAGCTGCAGCGGCCCACCCCGCAAAGAGTCCAGACAAGCCTGCGTTGTCCTGACTGCACACCGAAAACACCACCACAACGCCACCGCCATGCTCAGAGACCGCCTCTGCCTGTCAATCAATGGCACTACAGCTAAATGTTATAACTTATTATTTCACACTAGCCTTATCACAGCACAATGCTATTGCTAAGGCCAGATGGGACTACAGCTCCAGGCCTCCACATAAAAATAGGCCCACCATCATGATGATGACAAACTGCCAAGCTTGCCACCAGAGCCGGCCCTAATCAATATGATGCCCTTGGCAAGATTTTGGCTGGTGCCCTCTAGCACCACTGCTAGTTCTGACTCTGACCCTGCACCCCTTTCCCATCCCCATCACCCCTCAGTCATAGCAGTCCTCATTTTGGTGCTCCTACCCCCTATATTTTAAATAGGAACCATGCACACATTCAGCGCGCAGCCCAAAAATGGGTGTGTTCTTTTGGGAAGGGGCATGGCCACACAATAGTGCCCCCAATTCAAATTACGCCACACCATATTGCTCTTTATTCACATTAGACCACACAGTAGTGCCTTTTCTATACATGACACAACACAGTAGAGCACCTTATACACATAATGCCACACATTAGTAATGCCTTTCTACACATAATACCACACAGTAATGCCCCTTACACATATGAGACACAATATTAATGTCCTTATAAACATAATACGCCTTACACATTATGCCAACCTTTATTAATGTCCTTATACACATAATGACACATATAATGACCCTTACACATGTCGTACATTATTAATGCATTTATACACATGACACACATAATGCCTCTTACACATATGCCGAACACTATTGCACGATGAACCTACCCACACACAGTACTCACACGGCTAACACTGTGACCTCTTGCTCTGCTTGGATACAGATGTGTCCTCATACATCTTGCCTCAATATGCCATGCAGCTCCCATCCAGCTCTGCTAACGTTGGGCGCCTTTTTTTGCAGAAAATGCATCTAATTTTCATTGCTATGTGACTAGAACATACAAGCAGCTTCTACTGATTAAATGATGTAGCATGCCTATATTCTGTGTGTCACTGTGGCTGTATCTGCATACGAAATGCTACGTTACAATGATTTCCAGGAATACACTGTAATGTAGTATTTCATATGCAGATACAGCCACAGTCACACACAGAATATAGGCATGCCGCATATCATTTTAATCAGCAGAATCTGTTTGTGCCCCATGGCATTCCAACTGCCCTAGGCATTTGCCTAGTTTACCTATGCCTAGGGCCGGCTCTGGCAGAGCCAATGTATAAATCAGTATGCCAGCTGCTGCCCTTTTGGCAGTCGAAAAGTGACCCTAGGGTTTTATATAGTTTTATTGGTCTCAAAATTTTAGTAGCTCCCCATAATTTTATGGGGCGCTGCTAAATGTTATGTGGGTTAATGCGCTGTAATACTTCACCTTTGGTCACAGGTTCGATTCTCACTAGGGTTTTCAAATTAAATTTTCCTTTTCTCATATTTATTTTAATTAATATATTTATTGCTTTATACCCAAATGGTCTTATAGTCAATTGACTATCAAGTGGACTAATTTAACATTAATTTAACAAACAAAAGTCCGTGATAAACAATTTCTATTACCTGGAAAAGAGCAATACTCCTAATTTAGTGCAGATAGGTGAGTGTGCGAATTCACTTCATCACTCCACAAAGGGTCATAACTTGAGCAGGGGCAATACAAATATTTTTAGTTATTAGCATTTCATGTTTTAATATTTTCTCAAACTCCAACTGATAATCCTTTTGTATAAGCTCTGCCCTCCAAGGTCCATTTTTTTTTAATGTCAGGAAAAAAATGTATCTGGGATCCAGGTTCGAGATCCATGCCCTGCGACTCAACACGGCGGCAACCCTGTCAGAGGTGTGCTAGGACTTACCACTCTTCCCGGTCTGAGGCATGCTAATGCTTACCACACTCCCAGGTAGGCGTGCCAGGTCTTATCACACTCCTGGGTAGCATTCCGGCCGAAATGGTCGGGATGAGTCTCGAACCCACAATGCCGGCTTCCCAGAAGCTGATGCAAACACTACCCCACAGTCCCTGCCAGTAGCTGAGAGTAGTTCTAGGACCCATGAAGCTTAGTTACTATGACATCATGCTTGTAGGCACTGTGCAGAAGCACCATCAGGGCAGGCGAGTCTGTTATAACTGTGACCATTTTATATTTCATATCGAAATATTTTTGCTGTTTTGTAATAAATCATTTAGGATTATATAGATTTAAAAAAATAAAATATGAATTTATTATTAATCATTACAATTTAGTAATGAATGTAATAATAGTGTAATTTAAAGTATATATATAGTAGGGAAAAGTGACTATGGACTAAAGGACTCACTGGGAAAAATTGAGTGGACACTAATGGTCACCTGAACATTGGGGGATGGAGAACTTTCCAGTGGCCCTCGTGCTTATGCTGGTGCCCTGTTAATGCATGCAGGTCGGAAGGCAGGGTGACGTGCACAAGTCTTGAAGTTTCTTGGTGACAGGCTTTGAAGTTTCCAGGGAGCGGTGCTGAGAACTGGGTACATTGGCCGGGAGAATCTGAGTATCCGGGGGAAAAAGAAGCTGTCTCTGTGACCACAGAGAGCGTAGCAGCAGTGACAGCCACTGATACCTGAGCTCTGCCCTCTGCTCGCCTAACGGACAGCCCATATTGTCTGCCAATCCAAACTGACATTCCCCCGCAACTCACACCCGCCACTGGTTACCGCAGAAAGGGACAGATGTACTAAGCCTTACAGAGTGATAAGGTGGAGAGAAACTACCAACCAGTCAGCCCCTGTCATTTTATGAACACAGCCGGTAACATGTCAGTTAAAAGCTGATTGGCTGGCACTTTATCTCTCTCCACTTTATCACTCTCCAAGGCTTAGTACATCTCCCCCACAGTCCGGGCCCCCTACACAGCCGGATGTCAGTCACTATAGCTGTCCACCCTTCTTTCTGTACCCCTCTCCAGTCTCCACCAGCACCTGCAGACAGAACGGGCCTCTTCCCAGCCAGCTGTCAATCACCATCAGCTGCCACTCATCAGACTGGACACCATATCTGCTGATGTTTGAAAGCAAGAGCCTTAATAGCCACTAAAAGCCAGGACAGTGCCCAGGGCCAGACAAACAATGGGGCGAATGGAGCTACAGCTCCAGGCCTCCACATAAAATTAGGTCCATCATCATGACAGTATGATGAAAACAAGCCACCTAGCTGTCCACATAGTGGGCCATAAATCATAAGTCTTACAATTGCATTTCTAGTATTTCTAGTTTTCTCACAAAATTCTGCAATTTTTCTTTTTTTATATATTTTGTGCTGCAGTGTGTCTGTTAGTGTAGGGGTGTACACACCCACACAGCACTGACCACACCTACACAGCACTGACCACACCCACACAGCACTGACCACACTTACACAGTACTGACCACACCCACATAGCACTGACCACACCCACACGGCACTGACCACACCTACACAGCACTGACCACACCCACATGGCACTGACCACACCCACACGGTACTGACCACACCCACACAGATTCGGGGGAGTGTACAAGGAGCAATAGGCAGATTATTGGTGGAGGATTGCTGAGGTCTGTAAACACTCTCATGCACTGTAGCCGCACAGAGACGCAGCAGCAGGAATTATCCACAGCAGTGAGCATAATTCCCATAGACATTGCTGTACAATAGTTCAGAGACACGGAACACCAGATAATGTCAAATCTCGCGAGACTTCACACTGTAGTGAGTGAAGCTCCTCGGCGGCCGCAGTTGTAATGGAACGTCTCAGCTGCCAAGGAGGATGGAGAGGAGACAGGTAAATGCTGTACTCCTACTCTAATTTTTTTTTGCAGTTGTGAGGACAGTGTGTGGGGGCTCTGGGACGACCGCCCCTTCCCCCCGCCATTATTCCGGCTCTGCTAACCAGTAACTAATGCTTATGTGTAGTCTGATGAGATTACTTTAATAACAATTTATTTGAGGTAACTGGCACCTAGTTGAAGAGGAAACTGAACTGTGCACATTTAGAATGAGAGGCTATTAGACTTTACATTTTCTCCCTATCTTATGTGCTTCCGGGATCCATGGTGTGCTCTTCCCACTTGAGTCCCAGCAGGGCTTGATTGGAATTCCGGTGTTCAGGTTCCCGTTGCAGGCATTTTGATTCATGTCGGGATGCCAGAATCGGCATTACCAACAGTGTCAGCATTCCGACTGCCGGGATGCCGAACACTGGTATCCTGAACAGAAAAAGAACCCACTGCTGTGCCAGGGGTCTAAAATACTAGCACTATATATTCCTTTAGGTTAGTTAGTAAAAAAAAAATGATATTTAAGATGTAGGGCTTCCTTTTCTAGAATTTTTAAACATAGGTGTAAACTGTTGGAGGAGGCGCTCTGCGCTGTTTCCTGCGATGAAGGAACTCCTTACTGCTGGAGTCGCATCACAGTGCTACCTCTGACTCAGACAAATGAAACGTGCTACCGCACATGTGTAACTTGTCCATGCATCTTCCAGCTCCATCCTCCGTTGTGGAAGGACCTGCCCCTATATGTCTTTCCTGTGCAGAGAGTATGAGCCAGAGACTTGCAGGTAATCTGTTGGTGCACTACAGGCATTCTTACCAACTTCTTGGCTGCCCCACCAGGAGGGAGCAGCTAGGTCTGTTCAGGGGTGGGGGGAGGGTGTCTCTGGAAAGTGGGCGGAACAGTTGGTGCGATAATGTGATTGTGCCGTCATGGCCCTGTCCCCACTACACAATGCCATTATTACATGCATCATCTGCTGACCAGACCACCCACTTTTGCTGTGTAAGTGGGCGGCTGCAGGGAGGTGTGGGCCAGCTTGGCAGATTTTCAGAGTGGCCGGGAGTGCCACCCTATTTTCATTGTCGGAGAGTAGGCAAGTATGCAACAGGGTGTTCCTAGTGGTGCGGTCTGCTGACTGGCACTCTACACGGTAGCGAAGTCAGCATAATGGTTGGGCCAGCCCGATGCTAACCATATATCTTTCAACAAAAATGTGGACTGGAATGCATCTGAATTGTTGATGTGTTACTTTTGGATTTGTGTATATTCTCCTGTTCTTAGGTGATACATCTAAAATGTAGAATATTTTGTATTGTTATGTAAACAGAGGCGTCTTTCAGCAAGGGCGGGGGGTGGGGTGGGCGGAGGTGTTGAACGAGAGCTCTTTGCGCTCTCTACACTGAGCTGCAGGGACCACGTACAGTCGGAGTCCTGTCACTTTGGGACCTCCGACCTGGCCAGTCAAAATGTAGAGATGAGCGCCTGAAATTTTTCGGGTTTTGTGTTTTGGTTTTGGGTTCGGTTCCGCGGCCGTGTTTTGGGTTCGACCGCGTTTTGGCAAAACCTCACCGAATTTTTTTTGTCGGATTCGGGTGTGTTTTGGATTCGGGTGTTTTTTTTCAAAAAACCCTAAAAAACAGCTTAAATCATAGAATTTGGGGGTCATTTTGATCCCAAAGTATTATTAACCTCAAAAACCATAATTTACACTCATTTTCAGTCTATTCTGAATACCTCACACCTCACAATATTATTTTTAGTCCTAAAATTTGCACCGAGGTCGCTGTGTGAGTAAGATAAGCGACCCTAGTGGCCGACACAAACACCGGGCCCATCTAGGAGTGGCACTGCAGTGTCACGCAGGATGTCCCTTCCAAAACCCCCCCCCCAAACAGCACATGATGCAAAGAAAAAAAGAGGCGCAATGAGGTAGCTGACTGTGTGAGTAAGATAAGCGACCCTAGTGGCCGACACAAACACCGGGCCCATCTAGGAGTGGCACTGCAGTGTCACGCAGGATGTCCCTTCCAAAAAACCCTCCCCAAACAGCACATGACGCAAAGAAAAAAAGAGGCGCAATGAGGTAGCTGACTGTGTGAGTAAGATAAGCGACCCTAGTGGCCGACACAAACACCGGGCCCATCTAGGAGTGGCACTGCAGTGTCACGCAGGATGTCCCTTCCAAAAAAACCTCCCCAAACAGCACATGACGCAAAGAAAAAAAGAGGCGCAATGAGGTAGCTGACTGTGTGAGTAAGATAAGCGACCCTAGTGGCCGACACAAACACCGGGCCCATCTAGGAGTGGCACTGCAGTGTCACGCAGGATGTCCCTTCCAAAAAACCCTCCCCAAACAGCACATGACGCAAAGAAAAAAAGAGGCGCAATGAGGTAGCTGACTGTGTGAGTAAGATAAGCGACCCTAGTGGCCGACACAAACACCGGGCCCATCTAGGAGTGGCACTGCAGTGTCACGCAGGATGTCCCTTCCAAAAAACCCTCCCCAAACAGCACATGACGCAAAGAAAAAAAGAGGCGCAATGAGGTAGCTGACTGTGTGAGTAAGATAAGCGACCCTAGTGGCCGACACAAACACCGGGCCCATCTAGGAGTGGCACTGCAGTGTCACGCAGGATGTCCCTTCCAAAAAACCCTCCCCAAACAGCACATGACGCAAAGAAAAAAAGAGGCGCAATGAGGTAGCTGACTGTGTGAGTAAGATAAGCGACCCTAGTGGCCGACACAAACACCGGGCCCATCTAGGAGTGGCACTGCAGTGTCACGCAGGATGGCCCTTCCAAAAAACCCTCCCCAAACAGCACATGACGCAAAGAAAAAAAGAGGCGCAATGAGGTAGCTGACTGTGTGAGTAAGATAAGCGACCCTAGTGGCCGACACAAACACCGGGCCCATCTAGGAGTGGCACTGCAGTGTCACGCAGGATGTCCCTTCCAAAAAACCCTCCCCAAACAGCACATGACGCAAAGAAAAAAAGAGGCGCAATGAGGTAGCTGACTGTGTGAGTAAGATAAGCGACCCTAGTGGCCGACACAAACACCGGGCCCATCTAGGAGTGGCACTGCAGTGTCACGCAGGATGTCCCTTCCAAAAAACCCTCCCCAAACAGCACATGACGCAAAGAAAAAAAGAGGCGCAATGAGGTAGCTGACTGTGTGAGTAAGATAAGCGACCCTAGTGGCCGACACAAACACCGGGCCCATCTAGGAGTGGCACTGCAGTGTCACGCAGGATGGCCCTTCCAAAAAACCCTCCCCAAACAGCACATGACGCAAAGAAAAAGAAAAGAAAAAAGAGGTGCAAGATGGAATTGTCCTTGGGCCCTCCCACCCACCCTTATGTTGTATAAACAGGACATGCACACTTTAACCAACCCATCATTTCAGTGACAGGGTCTGCCACACGACTGTGACTGATATGACGGGTTGGTTTGGACCCCCCCCAAAAAAGAAGCAATTAATCTCTCCTTGCACAAACTGGCTCTACAGAGGCAAGATGTCCACCTCATCATCATCCTCCGATATATCACCGTGTACATCCCCCTCCTCACAGATTATCAATTCGTCCCCACTGGAATCCACCATCTCAGCACCCTGTGTACTTTGTGGAGGCAATTGCTGCTGGTGAATGTCTCCACGGAGGAATTGATTATAATTCATTTTAATGAACATCATCTTCTCCACATTTTCTGGATGTAACCTCGTACGCCGATTGCTGACAAGGTGAGCGGCGGCACTAAACACTCTTTCGGAGTACACACTTGTGGGAGGGCAACTTAGGTAGAATAAAGCCAGTTTGTGCAAGGGCCTCCAAATTTCCTCTTTTTCCTGCCAGTATAAGTACGGACGGTGTGACGTGCCTACTTGGATGCGGTCACTCATATAATCCTCCACCATTCTTTCAATGGTGAGAGAATCATATGCAGTGACAGTAGACGACATGTCCGTAATCGTTGTCAGGTCCTTCAGTCCGGACCAGATGTCAGCATCAGCAGTCGCTCCAGACTGCCCTGCATCACCGCCAGCGGGTGGGCTCGGAATTCTGAGCCTTTTCCTCGCACCCCCAGTTGCGGGAGAATGTGAAGGAGGAGATGTTGTTGACAGGTCGCGTTCCGCTTGACTTGACAATTTTCTCACCAGCAGGTCTTTCAACCCCAGCAGACTTGTGTCTGCCGGAAAGAGAGATCCAAGGTAGGCTTTAAATCTAGGATCGAGCACGGTGGCCAAAATGTAGTGCTCTGATTTCAACAGATTGACCACCCGTGAATCCTTGTTAAGCGAATTAAGGGCTCCATCCACAAGTCCCACATGCCTAGCGGAATCGCTCCGTGTTAGCTCCTCCTTCAATGTCTCCAGCTTCTTCTGCAAAAGCCTGATGAGGGGAATGACCTGACTCAGGCTGGCAGTGTCTGAACTGACTTCACGTGTGGCAAGTTCAAAGGGCATCAGAACCTTGCACAACGTTGAAATCATTCTCCACTGCGCTTGAGACAGGTGCATTCCACCTCCTATATCGTGCTCAATTGTATAGGCTTGAATGGCCTTTTGCTGCTCCTCCAACCTCTGAAGCATATAGAGGGTTGAATTCCACCTCGTTACCACTTCTTGCTTCAGATGATGGCAGGGCAGGTTCAGTAGTTTTTGGTGGTGCTCCAGTTTTCTGTACGTGGTGCCTGTACGCCGAAAGTGTCCCGCAATTCTTCTGGCCACCGACAGCATCTCTTGCACGCCCCTGTCGTTTTTTTAAAAATTCTGCACCACCAAATTCAAGGTATGTGCAAAACATGGGACGTGCTGGAATTTGCCCAGATTTAATGCACACACAATATTGCTGGCGTTGTCCGATGCCACTAATCCACAGGAGAGTCCAATTGGGGTAAGCCATTCCGCGATGATCTTCCTCAGTTGCCGTAAGAGGTTTTCAGCTGTGTGCGTATTCTGGAAACCGGTGATACAAAGCGTAGCCTGCCTAGGAAAGAGTTGGCGTTTGCGAGATGCTGCTACTGGTGCCGCCGCTGCTGTTGTTGCGGCGGGAGTCCATACATCTACCCAGTGGGCTGTCACAGTCATATAGTCCTGACCCTGCCCTGCTCCACTTGTCCACATGTCCGTGGTTAAGTGGACATTGGGTACAGCTGCATTTTTTAGGACACTGGTGACTCTTTTTCTGAGGTCTGTGTACATTTTCGGTATTGCCTGCCTAGAGAAATGGAACCTAGATGGTATTTGGTACCGGGGACACAGTACCTCCAACAAGTCTCTAGTTGGCTCTGCAGTAATGATGGATACCGGAACCACGTTTCTCACCACCCAGGATGTCAAGGCCTCAGTTATCCGCTTTGCAGTAGGATGACTGCTGTAATATTTCATCTTCCTCGCAAAGGACTGTTGGACAGTCAATTGCTTGGTGGAAGTAGTAAAAGTGGTCTTACGACTTCCCCTCTGGGATGACCATCGACTCCCAGCAGCAACAACAGCAGCGCCAGCAGCAGTAGGCGTTACACGCAAGGATGCATCGGAGGAATCCCAGGCAGGAGAGGAATCGTCAGAATTGCCAGTGACATGGCCTGCAGGACTATTGGCATTCCTGGGGAAGGAGGAAATTGACACTGAGGGAGTTGGTGGGGTGGTTTGCGTGAGCTTGGTTACAAGAGGAAGGGATTTACTGGTCAGTGGACTGCTTCCGCTGTCGGCCCAAGTTTTTGAACTTGTCACTGACTTATTATGAATGCGCTGCAGGTGACGTATAAGGGAGGATGTTCTGAGGTGGTTAACGTCCTTACCCCTACTTATTACAGCTTGACAAAGGGAACACACGGCTTGACACCTGTTGTCCGCATTTCTGGTGAAATACTTCCACACCGAAGAGCTGATTTTTTTGGTATTTTCACCAGGCATGTCAACGGCCATATTCCTCCCACGGACAACAGGTGTCTCCCCGGGTGCCTGACTTAAACAAACCACCTCACCATCAGAATCCTCCTGGTCAATTTCCTCCCCAGCGCCAGCAACACCCATATCCTCCTCATCCTGGTGTACTTCAACACTGACATCTTCAATCTGACTATCAGGAACTGGACTGCGGGTGCTCCTTCCATCACTTGCAGGGGGCGTGCAAATGGTGGAAGGCGCATGCTCTTCACGTCCAGTGTTGGGAAGGTCAGGCATCGCAACCGACACAATTGGAGTCGGACTCTCCTTGTGGATTTGGGATTTCGAAGAACGCACAGTTCTTTGCGGTGCTACTGCTTTTGCCAGCTTGAGTCTTTTCATTTTTCTAGCGAGAGGCTGAGTGCTTCCATCCTCATGTGAAGCTGAACCACTAGCCATGAACATAGGCCAGGGCCTCAGCCGTTCCTTGCCACTCCGTGTGGTAAATGGCATATTGGCAAGTTTACGCTTCTCCTCCGACAATTTTATTTTAGGTTTTGGAGTCCTTTTTTTACTGATATTTGGTGTTTTGGATTTGACATGCTCTGTACTATGACATTGGGCATCGGCCTTGGCAGACGACGTTGCTGGCATTTCATCGTCTCGGCCATGACTAGTGGCAGCAGCTTCAGCACGAGGTGGAAGTGGATCTTGATCTTTCCCTAATTTTGGAACCTCAACATTTTTGTTCTCCATATTTTAATAGGCACAACTAAAAGGCACCTCAGGTAAACAATGGAGATGGATGGATACTAGTATACAATTATGGATGGACTGCCGAGTGCCGACACAGAGGTAGCTACAGCCGTGGACTACTGTACTGTGTCTGCTGCTAATATAGACTGGTTGATAAAGAGATGTAGTATGTATGTATAAAGAAGAAAGAAAAAAAAACCACGGGTAGGTGGTATACAATTATGGACGGACTGCCGAGTGCCGACACAGAGGTAGCTACAGCCGTGGACTACCGTACTGTACTGTGTCTGCTGCTAATATAGACTGGTTGATAAAGAGATGTAGTATGTATGTATAAAGAAGAAAGAAAAAAAAACCACGGGTAGGTGGTATACAATTATGGATGGACTGCCGAGTGCCGACACAGAGGTAGCTACAGCCGTGGACTACTGTACTGTGTCTGCTGCTAATATAGACTGGTTAATAAAGAGATGTAGTATGTATGTATAAAGAAGAAAGAAAAAAAAACCACGGGTAGGTGGTATACAATTATGGATGGACTGCCGAGTGCCGACACAGAGGTAGCTACAGCCGTGGACTACCGTACTGTGTCTGCTGCTAATATAGACTGGTTGATAAAGAGATGTAGTATGTATGTATAAAGAAGAAAGAAAAAAAAACCACGGGTAGGTGGTATACAATTATGGACGGACTGCCGAGTGCCGACACAGAGGTAGCTACAGCCGTGGACTACCGTACTGTACTGTGTCTGCTGCTAATATAGACTGGTTGATAAAGAGATGTAGTATGTATGTATAAAGAAGAAAGAAAAAAAAACCACGGGTAGGTGGTATACAATTATGGATGGACTGCCGAGTGCCAACACAGAGGTAGCTACAGCCGTGGACTACTGTACTGTGTCTGCTGCTAATATAGACTGGTTGATAAAGAGATGTAGTATGTATGTATAAAGAAGAAAGAAAAAAAAACCACGGGTAGGTGGTATACAATTATGGATGGACTGCCGAGTGCCGACACAGAGGTAGCTACAGCCGTGGACTACTGTACTGTGTCTGCTGCTAATATAGACTGGTTGATAAAGAGATGTAGTATGTATGTATAAAGAAGAAAGAAAAAAAAACCACGGGTAGGTGGTATACAATTATGGATGGACTGCCGAGTGCCGACACAGAGGTAGCTACAGCTGTGGACTACTGTACTGTGTCTGCTGCTAATATAGACTGGTTGATAAAGAGATGTAGTATGTATGTATAAAGAAGAAAGAAAAAAAACCACGGGTAGGTGGTATACAATTATGGACGGACTGCCGAGTGCCGACACAGAGGTAGCTACAGCCGTGGACTACCGTACTGTACTGTGTCTGCTGCTAATATAGACTGGTTGATAATGAGATGTAGTATGTATGTATAAAGAAGAAAGAAAAAAAAACCACGGGTAGGTGGTATACAATTATGGATGGACTGCCGAGTGCCGACACAGAGGTAGCTACAGCCGTGGACTACTGTACTGTGTCTGCTGCTAATATAGACTGGTTGATAAAGAGATGTAGTATGTATGTATAAAGAAGAAAGAAAAAAAAACCACGGGTAGGTGGTATACAATTATGGACGGACTGCCGAGTGCCGACACAGAGGTAGCTACAGCCGTGGACTACTGTACTGTGTCTGCTGCTAATATAGACTGGTTGATAATGAGATGTAGTATGTATGTATAAAGAAGAAAGAAAAAAAAACCACGGGTAGGTGGTATACAATTATGGATGGACTGCCGAGTGCCGACACAGAGGTAGCTACAGCCGTGAACTACCGTACTGTGTCTGCTGCGACTGGATGATAAATAATGATATAAAAAATATATATATATCACTACTGCAGCCGGACAGGTATATATTATATAATGACGGACCTGCTGGACACTGTCTGTCAGCAGAATGAGTTTTTTATAGAATAAAAAAAAAAACACCACACAAGTCACACGACGAGTGTTTAACTTTTTCAGGCAATCACAATATAGTATACTACTAACTATACTGGTGGTCAGTGTGGTCAGGTCACTGGTCAGTCACACTGGCAGTGGCACTCCTGCAGCAAAAGTGTGCACTGTTTAATTTTAATAATATGTACTCCTGGCTCCTGCTATAACCTATAACTGGCACTGCTCCCCAGTCTCCCCCACAATTATAAGCTGTGTGAGCACAGTCAGATATATACATAGATGATGCAGCACACTGGGCTGAGCAGTGCACACAGATATGGTATGTGACTGAGTCACTGTGTATCGTTTTTTTCAGGCAGAGAACGGATTATATTAAATAAAACTGCACTGTCTGGTGGTCACTGTGGTCAGTCACTACTAAACTCTGCACTCTCTACAGTACTCATAAGCTCCAGTAAATCAAGTGTCTCTGTCTCAAATCAATCTCACTCTCTCTCTTCTAATCTAAATGGAGAGGACGCCAGCCACGTCCTCTCCCTATCAATCTCAATGCACGTGTGAAAATGGCGGCGACGCGCGGCTCCTTATATAGAATCCGAGTCTCGCGATAGAATCCGAGCCTCGCGAGAATCCGACAGCGTCATGATGACGTTCGGGCGCGCTCGGGTTAACCGAGCAAGGCGGGAAGATCGGAGTCGCTCGGACCCGTGAAAAAAAACATGAAGTTCGGGCGGGTTCGGATTCCGAGGAACCGAACCCGCTCATCTCTATCAAAATGCGCTACTGTTCTTCTCCGTGCATCTTCCAGCTCTGTCCTCCATTGGGGAAAAGCAGACCCCTGTGTGTCTCTCCTGTGCGGAGAGTGGGAGCAACACCAAAGACCCTGCAGGTGCCAGTGTCTCACCACTGCTAATTACACTACATACTCCACTGCCACCACTGTGTACATACACAGTACAGCTTCACCACCTATAATAACCATCACACATTTCTGGCTGAATATACACTAACAACATCATCAGGGCCGGGTCTACACCTTGGTGCCCATGCGAAAGTTAGTACATGCAAAAATAGGGGTGTGGCTTCATAGGGGAGGGGCGTGGCCACAGTTATACCCCCAGTAGTTGTGCCCCCAGTTGCTTTGCCCCAAGTAGTTGTGACCCCCCAGTTGATTTGCCCCCTGTAGCTATGCCCCCTGTAGCTATGCCCCCAGTAGCTGTGCACCCAGCAGATTTGCCCCCTGTAGCTATGCCCCCAGTAAATTTGCCCCAGTAGTTGTGCCCCCTATAGCTATGCCCCAGTAGTTGTGCCCCCTGTTGCTCTGCCCCCTGTCACTGTGCCCCCAGTAGTTGTGCCCCCTGTCTCTGTGCGCCCAGTAGTTGTGCCCCCTGTCGCTGTGCCCCCTGTTGCTGTGCCCCCAGTAGTTGTGCCCCCTGTTGCTGTGCCCCCTGTCGCTGTGCCCCCAGTAGTTGTGCCCCCTGTTGCTGTGCCCCTTAGTAGCCACTTACAAACACACACAAAAAAAACCCAAACAATACTTACCACTGCCCCGCTCCTGCTTCCCGACCGCTGCTGCTGCTGCTCCGTCTGGCCGCGCGTGGCTCCCTCTATGGGAGAGACGTCATGATGTCTCTCCCATAGCAGCGCCGCACAGACACTAGAGGTCAACAATGACCTCTAGCACCTGACAGGTGCGCCGGCTGCAGCGGACACCCACACAGCCCACGCCGTCTGCTGCAGCCGGAGAGCGGAGAGCGGGGTGCAGGTAGGTGGCGGCCGCCTGCGGGGTGACTTTGGCTGCGCCCCCAGGCCGCAGTGCCCCGGGCGCAGGCACTGCTTGCCCACACCTAGAACCGCTCCTGATCATCATGTAAACTGACCTCCATCACACACTGCTGACAACCCATCTACTGTATATACACATCTACAGGTTCTGACAATAAAAACAAGACTCAAAAAAACAAATAAACAAACACATACAGGGTGCTCCCCCGAGTCCCGCCTATCGCTGGGAATGGGATGCGTGTGCGTGTGAGACGTGCACACGCCCCATTTACTACAATGGGTCCCGCCTATCGCTGTGAATGGGATGCGCGTGCGTGTGAGACGTGCAAGCGCCCCATTTACTCCATGGCTAGACGCTGGATCGCCTAGTCCCGTCAGGAGTGCACGTTTGCGATGGAGCCGCACTAGATGAGCTCGGCTCCATCTGTAGCAACAAATCATTTGGAAAAATGAAAAGCAGCATTAGGGGTAGAGTCAAGCAGCCATAGACAACAATAAGTGGTTTGATCACAATGTCACTTGCTTATCATTAAGTAAAGAAGTGTAATAAAGCTGTAGATGGCTGTGTGCAGAACACAACCTGTTTATTGTAATCACTGCGCCTGCATGATGAAATCACTTACACACACTAATTTATATGCAGTGGTAGGACAGCTATTCTTCATTACATCATATACTGCTTAAGTTATGTGTCAGCAACTAATACCACACTAAATCAGCCATCACCCATGTACTTCATTCAAATTCAAGTGCTGCTGTTAACTAGGACTTGAGATATAAACTATTACAACATGTAAATCACAGACTTTGTCAGTGCTTGTGTCATAAAACATTTTTTATGTTTTATTTCTCAAGTATGTTATATTATAATCATTTTAAGCATTTTAAACCATTTGTATCTTTATTAGAATTCCTAAAATACTAATGACACAACACAATACCTCCCAATATTTCTAAGTATAGTATAAAGAGGCAGAGAACACCATTTCAGATCCAACTTAACACAATTAGAGGTGAGATTTTGGATCCTATTCAGGTTGAGTAGCTAAATGTGCTAAAAAGCAGAATCTGCTACTGAGTTCGATTGTATGCTGGGGGCCACCCAGCACAGGACAAGGCCGTCCAGCATGCAACGTCCCAGCCTGCGATCGCACGGAAAACGGTCAAGACACACCTCTGTTGCCCGGACCATGCCCCCACACTGCCGCATCGACGCTACGTGTCCCCCCCCCCCCCCCATTGACCGCTGCTGTCAATCAAATTGCGATCGCAAGCTTCGGGGATGCGATTGCAATGCGGAAATACATGCACACACGCTGCGGACTAAAAAGCGCCCGTCTGCGATTTTTGCAAATTACCGATCCAACCTGAATGATGGCCTTTTTTCAGTATTAGAAAATATTGCCAAATGTTTCCAGTCTCAAAACTTGACATGTCTCACTCTGTCTAGAATTGTGCCTAAAATGTATAGACATCTGACAAATATACTGCAAATAATTTATTTCCAGATTCTGCAAGTAAACAAAATATGTACAAAGATTATTTTCCTATTTGAAGAGGTTTTCCCTACATTCTCATTATACAGAATTACTGGCATTCTTTTGATTTGTCTTTGTATTAATTTCTGGACATTTAAATACCCTTTAAACTGACCTACCAAAAGCTGCAAATACGTATATAGGGGGTCATTATGAGTTGATCGCACGTAGCAACTTTTTGCTGCCCGTGCGATCAACTAGACGCCGCCTATGGAGAAGTGTATTTCTGCATAGCAGGGCTGCGAACGCTTGTGCAGCCTTGCTATGCAAAAAAAGTTTCCGGTAAAGAAGACCAGGGTAAGAATTACTTACTTGTACAATCGATCAAGTGATGCAGGTCCCGGAATTGTCGTTAGACAATCACTCTCCAAACGCCTGGACACGCCTGCATTGGACTCACCACTCCCCAAAAATGGTGAGTTGCCGCCCAGTTCCACCTTCCTCCTGTCAATCTTCTTGCAGTCGCCGCTGCAACTGCTTTCCTCCGGCGTCGCTGCCAGGTGACGGCCATCGCCGGGCAACAACACGCATGCGCAATGCGGCCACCGCGCATGCACAGTTTCGACCAGAAAACAAGGCTGCGATGGATTACCTGGATTAAAGGTATAGTATGGTGGTAAGCCTAATCATATACCTTCATCCAATGGGGACAACAGTAGCATAGTGTGTCGATACTTGTCTAGGACTCTGGCACTTGTATATTCTCAAAGCTTTAACTACTCCCTTCCCTTTACCTCATATCCTGAAATAAATCCCCTAGCATAGATCAACACTGCTGCCCAAGGTAGTGACCGGGCACCTCTGTGTTACCAGGTCACCTTCTGTCGACCATAGCAACAGCAGACCATGCACTAGGGAATTATATGGTCCCTCTTAGGAAAGAAAAACACAAGTCAAATGTGGCCTGACTCCAGAGGAAGACTTATCCCAAGAAGTACCCAGGAACCTACTATCGAGGCAGAATCAGGTAGGGGCAATATATAGTAAGCCTTGAAGGTATAGTCCATGGCAGCCTGGTTATTTCAGTACTCGTGATGTAGTCCAGACATAAGAAGCAGACACACAAGCAAATCATGTTTCTTCCACTTTTGTATACCCCCAGCTGCAGAGAAGTATTTATTAAGGTGGGGTGAGTTTACTATTTTCTGCTTGCTTGACTGTTTTACAGGTTCATATTTTTTTCATTCCTTTTTATCTGTCTCTATCTTGTCTGAAAAAGGGAGTATTATCATATTTAAGTCCAAAGCAGCTTCCTCCTTGACTATTTATACTTGTCAAGGACAAGTAGTGAACCCGTCTAAAATGTCATTCCAAATTTCCCAGTGGACAGCTTAGCATGTATTTCTTATACCAAACCTATGAGGTTGAGAGCTGGTTGCCGCAAATGCCTGAAGGATCCGCTCTTATCCTGGTAGTACCAGCCTTAGCCAAATTACTGGCACAGTCCATTGAGAGTTCAGGCAACTCGTGCATTCGCAGATGGTGGAAAATTACAACCATTCTTCCACCTCTTTTTCATGAACCTGCAGCCTTGCATCATATGCTATTGAGTTGGGTTCATGTCCAGCAGCAAGATGAATCTGTCTAGACAATGCCTTGCTTAGTCAGTGCAGAATCTAGAGAAAGTATCCTCATCATTAGAGAGAATCCTAGCAATTGTCAATTGTGGGTCTTGTCAAAAGTCCCAGTGGTTATGATCATGCTACTGAGATCCCAGGATCCTCAACTCTACTTCAGGAATATTGTGGCAGTGACTATGGAAGTCAATCAGAGATACAAGCTCATCCTTTCACAGAGACTGGTGTTTCTGGAAATGGTCATGATAGACACAATAAAGTGGCTCTAAGATGGATGGCTGATAATGTATGCATGATATTCCTGGGAAAGATCTACTCCTATTTTCAAGCCATGTAGATAGCATGGTTTTATTTCAAGTCTTCAAGATAGGCAAATCATCTTTCTGTTTCAATGCACATGTTGGTCCCTCCTTTAGTAGTTATGGGATGATACTATTGGGCTTTCCTCTTAGTCAAATGGACATGGCCAACTGAGAAAATTCATGCCAGCCATCAAGGCTCGAGGACTGTCACTCATCATTGCTATTTTGAGGGTATGTGTTCCCAGTGGAAGATATACTTTCATTTAATTTCAATACTAAATTCTCTAGTTCAGGAACAACGTTTAAAGTGAAAATCCACTAATATTCAAAGACCTTTGTTGCAGAGAAACAGAACAAAATGTTCCCGAAATATCAATTGCATTTACAAGTCTTTGAAAACTGGGAGACCAATAGCCTCATCACTGATGCTCTGCATCCAAGGTAGTGGCCTCTCAATAAAGAAATGTTTCAGCAAATTGTGGACAGGTGACACTGACATGATGGAATGGAGGATTTGCTAACATGGAAATCATTTTTCCATCAGAGGTTACTGTTGAAGTCATGAAACTTAAGTAGAAGGGTTTCTTGGATGCAATGGAGAAAGGGTTAAGCTTCATTTTGTTGAAGATTCAGATCTCTGCACTTTCTGATTTTTCACGTTATTCCAGAGGTTCAGATGTTGCAGCCATGATACATTCCTCCCCTAATACCTTGGACCTGAATTTGATATTAAAGTCTTTAAAAGACTTTCCTTTTCAACAATTCATTTCTATTGACATATTGTTTCTTATTTGGGAAACTGTGCTTTTCCTTGCACCCACAGCACAGTGCTAGAAGTCCAGTTTTGTAGACCTCCCTATCTTTCATGAGGAAACAACCATTTTTTCAGCATGGCCTCAAGATTCCACTTGAATCAGTACACTGTAATTCCTTGGGTAAGAATCAGTCTATGGGGGAAGTTGCATCTCTTCATTTGTTAGATGTTATTAGGGCAAGGTGAATTATATAAAACATCTTATGGTCCAATATGAGACCCACAAAAGGGGTTGTCCTTCTCTGAAACAGACAGATTTTAAATGGATCACTCACGCGCAGTGCGTCCGCCGCGCATGCACATTCCGGACCCGTTCGCACCGCAGCGACAAATCGCTTCGTGCGAACGGGTTGGAATGACCCCCAAGAGGCAAGTCTTATTGTGCGTGGGAGGGCATTCCACAGAGTGGGTGAAGCCCGGAAAAAGTCCTGTAATTTTGAGTGTGAACAAGTAATGTGTGTGGATGAGAGACGTAGGTCTTGTGCAGAGCGGAGAGGTCGGGTAGGGAGATATTTTGAGATGAGTGAAGATATGTATGTTGGTGCAGTTTGGTTAATAGCCTTGTATGTCAGTAAAAGTATTTTATATTTAATACGGTAGAATACCGGTAACCAATGGAGGGACTGACAGAGCGGATCTGCAGACGATGAACGTCTATTGAGGAAGATTGGCCTCACAGCTGCATTCAAAATGGATTGTAGTGGTGAGAGCCTATGTTTGGGAAGACCGGTCAGGAGACTATTACAATAATCAATGTAGGAGATAATGAGAGCATGGATTAGAGTTTTTGCTGTGTCTTGTGTAAGATATGGTCGTATTTTGGATATGTTTCTTAGATGTATGTAACATGATCTTGAGACAGATTGAATGTGGGGAGCAAAGGACAGTTCAGAGTCAAGAATGACACCTAGGCAGCGAGCTTGTGGGGTAGGGATGATTGCCGAGTTCTCAACAGTGATAGCGATATCAGGTTGGAAACTACTATTGGCCGGTGATAATATAATTAATTCTGTTTTGGAAATATTAAGTTTGAGGTGGCGAGATGTCATCCAAGATGAATTGGCAGAAAGGCATTCAGTGACACGGTACTACAGATGAGTATCCATGTCTGGCAGCCACTTGGTCTTCTGTGCACAGTTTCTAAAAATTGCTTGTTTTGGGGGGTGTACAGGGGCCCTCAAAGTATGAAGAAAACAGAACTTTTAAAATTAATGGTAAATCCTTTTCTCTGAATCTACTGAAACACTGGGAGCCCAACCCAATAATACTCTTATTGCTGATGTTGATTTACTTGTTGAACAAGTTTGTATTCTGTTTTCAAGATGACGGGGTTCTTCTTCCAGTGCCATAACCTCCCACTAATGTGCCCTGGGCCGGTCTCTCTGATACCCCGCACATGCAACATCATGATGTCATGAAGAGGAGGCCAGGACAGGGACGGATTGACCCACCAGGACACCATGACAGATTCCGATGGGCTGGTCCCATATCCCCCACAGCCAGGCTGATTCACACTCAGGCTAGGCTGGCTCACACTGCTTCCAGTACTTGTGGTTCATTGGAACGAAATCCGTAAGTTAGGCTAGCGGGCACTTCCAGGTGCCGCTAGCTGTGAAAAGTGGTGAAGCTGTTCTACCAACGGGGCACCTGGAGAAAGTTAACCAGCCCAGCAGCATCCTCTTTCTGGCCCCGGCCAAAGGTCTCTTCAATGAGTCCGGCCCAGGAGCAGCAGCATAGCGATGATCGGAGCCGGGTTCACAGAGGTTATTTTTAATTACATTATTTGCATTATCATGATGGTGTAAAGGTTAGGGCATCCCCGGTCACAGTGTATGGTTTGGGGACTGGACAGGAGCAGGATGTACTTTGTTCTCAGGATGTCAGCTGATCAAGCAGCACTCACAGCCAGCCCTGGGACAATCTAATGCAAAGTCTTTCAGCCCTATAGCTGCCCAATGTCTGTCCATGATGATGGGCCTATTTATGTAATTCTGTGGCTAAGTATGTAATACGGTGGCTATGTATGTAATGTGGTGGCTATGTATGTAATGTGGTGCTATTTGTGTAATGAAGTGCTATACTTGTAATGTGCTGCTATTCGTACAATGCGGTGCTATACGTGTAGTGCGGGGTTATACCTGTAATGTGGTGCTATTCGTGTTATGTGGTGCTATTTGTGTAATGCAGTGCTATACGTGTAATGCAGTGCTATACATGTAATGCGCTGTACTTTGAAACATATAAAGTTAAAAAAAGGGGTTTGTAGAATGAATAATCAATAAAATCAGAAGTAGATTAAAGGCATGACAGCAGTGTCAGTAAACACTGAAAATGGGCATATCAGTCCTTGTATATTCAGACGTACAGCTGTACATCAGGGAAGGGCATTGTAGTAGCATATACATGTAAACATTAGCATAACGTAAAGTAAAGAAGGCCCCAACTGTGTCTATCTCAGAATCAGGACCTCTGAGGAGTGACCCCGCCCCCTTAACAGGCCCCTCTCCCTCAACAGACTCCGTCCCCATTAGGGCTGCTTCCTTAATTTTCCCGGGCTGGTGTTCGATCCCAATCCGTCCCTGGGCAAGGACCAGGAAGCCGAACTGTTGGCAAGTCCAAGGAAACAATGGTTAGCTCTCCGGAATGCCACATTGGGCTCCCTGCAATCCAAATACAGGTACCACCAAGGTAGTGCTGATGCTATGGGCGATGGCTCAGCTTGCACACAAATTATGGCCCTACTCTCTTCTTTATTTTTGCTATGTTTTTGTCCTGTAGGGATGGGATAGATAATACTGTAACTAAGGTCCTGCATGATGTGGGGAATAGAAGAGGGAGGTGCTAAATATTTGAGAATAAAAGAAAACATACAATATTATTTAAAAAACAACAACCCTGTTAGTGGCACCTACCTTTCATTTGCTTACAGCTATTCTACTGGAAAGCTGGAGACAAATTCAGTAGACATTGTACAAGTCTTGTACAAAGTAAGATTGTCCTGTTCCTTTACTGGCAGTAAAGTGAAAAGTCTTAACTGTACCTTACATTTTCCTTTACCAATTAAATAAACAGTATCTATGCTGATTGCATTGGTGATACAGGTGGCACAGTGATAAAGGCTCCTCTTTTGCTGAGCTGAAAATAAAAACGCCCAGCTCAGGGACAGAAGCATTGAAACTGGCAATAAAAGAGAAAGAGATTTATTGGGCAAAGTGGTACTTCATTGAAATAATATTGATAGTATAATTTTCATACAGAATCAAGATCATAAGGTGATTAAAACTCTAAAATGATTTTTGGATTTAATTAATAATTTTAAAATTAGTTGATTAAATTCCAGGCCTTTTTTTTAATGATATCCTCTCTTATTAATGTCCATTTTGCTAAGTTAAGAGCTTTGCAAAATATATGTTAGAATGTTCAGCAATAAAGGCACCTATCCGTCCTTTATTATGACTGTATTAACCTTTACATAAAACTGCAATTCAAAATGTGGACATCGGAAAAAAAAATATATATATATATATATTTAAATGATGAAATGACTTCCTGGCTTCTAAATATTTCTTACCTTCCAAAAATATGATGATATTCAAATTTTCTCCCTAAAGAAAAATAAAGTACATTTTTAAGAAGATGATGTCCTGACTTTGTGGCTCAATCTTCATGGTAACAATCTGTTACACCATTTTTAACATTTGTACTACTGTGCTACCTGGGTCAAAGCTGTCGCTGGGTTTTTTTTTTTATTATTTCACAAAGGTTGGACTATCAACTTTCTATTATATTTAAAGACTGAAAAAGGTTGTTGCAATTACTGTAATTACCCATCTCTGGTTCCCAAAAGTGCTACACTTATTTTGCTTATAAATGAATTCTTAAATTGTAATTGTATTTCATACAGAAATCATGTTACTTAAGGTTAAGAAGAACCCTTGGTTTATGTCTTATCAGCACTTATTTCTGAGTTATATTTTATAAGCTCCTTCGTTTTATTGAAAAAGGAGCTTCTGTTGTATTAGAGAGCTATATTTGTTTTACATTTCCCCTTGTTAATTGTTTAGAAAATAATGTATAAATATCTTTTAGTGCTTAATTGAGGAATTCTTTGCCATTGTATGTTATGCCTGTATCAATACCACATAAGCATAATCTGTCTGTTTTCTTTCCCGGGTAATGAGACACAGCGCATGATTCAGGTCTGCGCGCAGCCCTGATTTGGTCGCAAATGACTGATGGTTGCGCATGTGTTGGTGTCGCAATGCGCATGCACTGCGATGTGCAGTGCTGTGGGTGCAGCAGAATGATTGGCATACTGCAGGCATTTGGGGGAGGTGACAGGAATTATTCCTCAAAAACAGGGGTGTGCCGCTTCTGTCTTGGGGGAGTGCTGTAGCCAGTGTCTGGCTTCAGAAGGTAAGTTTTGGTGGACAGTCTGTGAAACCTTAGCTCTGTGCCGCGACACACATCTCACCACCCTAGCTATGGCCCTGGATAGAGATGTCAGGTTGGTAACTAATATTGGCTGGCGGAAATATTAATTATGTTTTGGAAAGATTAAGTTTGAGGTGGCGAGATGACATCCAAGATGAAATGGCCTAAAGACATTAGTGACACGATGGTGACAAATCTAGGGAGGACAGGTAGATTTGAGTATTATCCACATACAGATGACACTGAAATCCATGAGTTGCGGTATAGTCCTAACTAGTGATGTGCACCGGAAATTTTTCGGGTTTTGTGTTTTGGTTTTGGATTCAGTTCCGAGGCCGTGTTTTGGATTCGGACGCGTTTTGGCAAAACCTCCCTGAAAATTTTTTGTCGGATTCGGGTGTGTTTTGGATTTGGGTGTTTTTTAATAAAAAACCCTCAAAAACAGCTTAAATCATAGAATTTGGGGGTCATTTTGATCCCATAGTATTATTAACATCAATAACCATAATTTACACTCATTTCCAGTCTATTCTGAACACCTCACACCTCACAATATTATTTTTAGTCCTAAAATTTGCACCGAGGTCGCTGGATGACTAAGCTAAGCGACCCAAGTGGCCGACACAAACACCTGGCCCATCTAGGAGTGGCACTGCAGTGTCAGACAGGATGGCAGATTAAAAAAATAGTCCCCAAACAGCACATGATGCAAAGAAAAAAAGAGGCGCAATGAGGTAGCTGTGTGACTAAGCTAAGCGACACAAGTGGCCGACACAAACACCTGGCCCATCTAGGAGTAGCACTGCAGTGTCAGACAGGATGGCACTTCAAAAAAATAGTCCCCAAACAGCACATGATGCAAAGAAAAAAAGAGGCACAATGAGGTAGCTGTGTGACTAAGCTAAGCGACCCAAGTGGCCGAAACAAACACCTGGCCCATCTAGGAGTGGCACTGCAGTGTCAGACAGGATGGCACTTCAAAAAAATAGTCCCCAAACAGCACATGATGCAAAGAAAAATGAAAGAAAAAAGAGGTGCAAGATGGAATTGTCCTTGGGCCCTCCCACCCACCCTTATGTTGTATAAACAGGACATGCACACTTTAACAAACCCATCATTTCAGCGACAGGGTCTGCCACTCAACTGTGACTGAAATGACTGGTTGGTTTGGGCCCCCACCAAAAAAGAAGCAATCAATCTCTCCTTGCACAAACTGGCTCTACAGAGGCAAGATGTCCACCTCCTCCTCATCCTCCGATTCCTCACCCCTTTCACTGTGTACATCCCCCTCCTCACAGATTATTAATTCGTCCCCACTGGAATCCACCATCTCAGGTCCCTGTGTACTTTCTGGAGGCAATTGCTGCTGGTGAATGTCTCCACGGAGGAATTGATTATAATTCATTTTGATGAATATCATCTTCTCCACATTTTCTGAAAGTAACCTCGTACGCCGATTGCTGACAAGGTGAGCGGCTGCACCAAACACTCTTTCGGAGTACACACTGGAGGGGGGGAAACTTAGGTAAAATAAAGCCAGTTTGTGCAAGGGCCTCCAAATTGCCTCTTTTTCCTGCCAGTATACGTACGGACTGTCTGACTTGCCTACTTGGATGCTGTCACTCATATAATCCTCCACCATTCTTTCAATGGTGACAGAATCATATGCAGTGACAGCAGACGACATGTCAGTAATCGTTGGCAGGTCCTTCAGTCCGGACCAGATGTCAGCACTTGCTCCAAACTGCCCTGCATCACCGCCAGCGGGTGGGCTCGGAATTCTTAGCCTTTTCCTCGCAGCCCCAGTTGCGGGAGAATGTGAAGGAGGAGCTGTTGACGGGTCACGTTCCGCTTGACTTGACAATTTTCTCACCAGCAGGTCTTTGAACCTCTGCAGACTTGTGTCTGCCGGAAAGAGAGATACAACGTAGGTTTTAAATCTAGGATCGAGCACGGTGGCCAAAATGTAGTGCTCTGATTTCAACAGATTGACCACCCGTGAATCCTGGTTAAGCGATTTAAGGGCTCCATCCACAAGTCCCACATGCCTAGCAGAATCGCTCTGTTTTAACTCCTCCTTCAATCTCTCCAGCTTCTTCTGCAAAAGCCTGATGAGGGGAATGACCTGACTCAGGCTGGCAGTGTCTGAACTGACTTCACGTGTGGCAAGTTCAAAGGGTTGCAGAACCTTGCACAACGTTGAAATCATTCTCCACTGCGCTTGAGTCAGGTGCATTCCCCCTCCTTTGCCTATATCGTAGGTAGCTGTATAGGCTTGAATAGCCTTTTGCTGCTCCTCCATCCTCTGAAGCATATAGAGGGTTGAATTCCACCTCGTTACCACCTTTTGCTTCAGTTGATGGCAGGGCAGGTTCAGGAGTGTTTGCTGGTGCTCCAGTCTTTGGCACGCGGTGGCTGAATGCCGAAAGTGGCCCGCAATTCTTCGGGCCACCGACAGCATCTCTTGCATGCCACTGTCGTTTTTTAAATAATTCTGCACCACCAAATTCAATGTATGTGCAAAACATGGGACGTGCTGGAATTTGCCCAGATGTAATGCACACACAATGTTGGTGGCGTTGTCCGATGTCACAAATCCCCAGGAGAGTCCAATTGGGGTAAGCCATTCTGCGATGATGTTCCTCAGTTTCCGTAAGAGGTTGTCAGCTGTGTGCCTTTTATAGAAAGCGGTGATACAAAGCGTAGCCTGCCTAGGAACGAGTTGGCGTTTGCGAGATGCTGCTACTGGTGCCGCCGCTGCTGTTCTTGCTGCGGGAGGCAATACATCTACCCAGTGGGCTGTCACAGTCATATAGTCCTGAGTCTGCCCTGCTCCACTTGTCCACATGTCCGTGGTTAAGTGGACATTGGGTACAACTGCATTTTTTAGGACACTGGTGACTCTTCTTCTGACGTCTGTGTACATTTTCAGTATCGCCTGCCTAGAGAAATGGAACCTAGATGGTATTTGGTACCGGGGACACAGTACCTCAATCAATTCTCTAGTTCCCTGTGAATTAACGGTGGATACCGGAAACATGTTTCTCACCACCCAGGCTGCCAAGGCCTGAGTTATCCGCCTTGCAGCAGGATGACTGCTGTGATACTTCATCTTACTCGCAAAAGACTGTTGGACAGTCAATTGCTTACTGGAAGTAGTACAAGTGGTCTTCCGACTTCCCCTCTGGGATGACGATCGACTCCCAGCAGCAACAACAGTAGCGCCAGCAGCAGTAGGCGTTACACTCAAGGATGCATCGGAGGAATCCCAGGCAGGAGAGGACTCGTCAGACTTGACAGTGACATGGCCTGCAGGACTATTGGCTTTCCTGTATATGGAGGAAATTGACACTGAGGGAGTTGGTGGCGTGGTTTGCAGGAGCTTGGTTACAAGAGGAAGGGATTTAGTTGGCAGAGGATGTTCCGAGGTGGTTAACGTCCTTACCCCTACTTATTACAGCTTGACAAAGGCAACACACGGCTTGACACCAGTTGTCCGCATTTCTGTTGAAATAATTCCACACCGAAGAGGTGATTTTTTTTGTATTTTGACCAGGCATGTCAATGGCCATATTCGTCCCACGGACAACAGGTGTCTCCCCGGGTGCCTGACTTAAACAAACCACCTCACCATCAGAATCCTCCTTGTCAATTTCCTCCTCAGCACCAGCAACACCCGTATCCTCATCCTGGTGTACTTCAACAGTGACATCTTCAATTTGACTATCAGGAACTGGACTGCGGGTGCTCCTTCCAGCACTTGCAGGGGGCGTGCAAATGGTGGAAGGCGCCACCTCTTCCCGTCCAGTGTTGGGAAGGTCAGGCATCGCAACCGACACAATTGGACTCTCCTTGGGGATTTGTGATTTAGAAGAACGCACAGTTCTTTGCTGTGCTTTTGCCATCTTAAGTCTTTTAAGTTTTCTAGCAGGAGGATGAGTGCTTCCATCCTCATGTGAAGCTGACCCACTAGTCATGAGGAACATAGGAGAGGGCCTCAGCCGTTCCTTGCCACTCCGTGTCGTAAATGGCATATTGGCAAGTTTACGCTTCTCCTCAGACGACTTTAATTTTGATTTTAGGGTCATTTTACTGAACTTTTGTTTTTTGGATTTTACATGCTCTCTACTATGACATTGGGCATCGGCCTTGGCAGACGACGTTGATGGCATTTCATCGTCTCGGCCATGACTAGTGGCAGCAGCTTCAGCATGAGGTGGAAGTGGATCTTGATCTTTCCCTATTTTACCCTCCACATTTCTGTTCTCCATTTTTTAATGTGTGGAATTATATGCCAGTAATATATTTATCAATAGCAATGGCCTACTACTATATATACTGCGCACAAAAACTGAAATGCACCACAGGTATGGATGGATAGTATACTTGACGACACAGAGGTAGGTAGAGCAGTGGCCTACTGTACCGTACTGCTATATATTATATATACTGGTGGTCAGCAAACTGTGCAAAACTGAAATGCACCACAGGTATGGATGGATAGTATACTTGACGACACAGAGGTAGGTAGAGCAGTGGCCTACTGTACCGTACTGCTATATATTATATATACTGGTGGTCAGCAAACTGTGCAAAACTGAAATGCACCACAGGTATGGATGGATAGTATACTTGACGACACAGAGGTAGGTAGAGCAGTGGCCTTCTGTACCGTACTGCTATATATTATATATACTGGTGGTCAGCAAACTGTGAAAAACTGAAATGCACCACAGGTATGGATGGATAGTATACTTGTCGATACAGAGGTAGGTAGAGCAGTGGCCTACTGTACCGTACTGCTATATATTATATATACTGGTGGTCAGCAAACTGTGCAAAACTGAAATGCACCACAGGTATGGATGGATAGTATACTTGACGACACAGAGGTAGGTAGAGCAGTGGCCTTCTGTACCGTACTGCTATATATTATATACTGGTGGTCAGCAAACTGTGCAAAACTGAAATGCACCACAGCAGTGGCGGAACTAGCGAGCGGTGGGCCCATGTGCGACAAAATGGCTTGGGCCCCCCCCATCCCATCCAAGTCCACCCCCTCACCCCTGGAGAGGATCTGGTGAGGGGGACCTGCTCAGGGAAGTGGATAACTGGCAACAGTGCCGTAACTAGACATTTTAGCACTATGTGCAAGAAACGGCATAGGAGCCCCACCCCTGCATGCACAACAGGGACAGTGCGCGCCGTAGGCGCGCGAAAAAATACATAGTGGCATGGCTTCGTGGGGAAGGGGTGTGGCCACAAAATAATACCAATTCATAAAACGGTGCACAGTAGTCTCCATTGTTCAAATTACGCCGCACAGTAGCACCACTACACCAGGTAGATACCCTTTTACACCTTACGGCGGACAGATTCCTCTTTTTACACATTACAGCAGACAGCGTCCCCTTTTTACACATTATGGCAGACAGCGTCCCCCTTTTTTACACATAACGGCAGACAGCGTGCCCTTTTTACACATAGCAGCAGACAGCGTGCACTTTTTACACATAACGGCAGACAGCGTCCCCTTTTTACACATAACGGCAGACAGCGTGCCCTTGTTACACATAGCGGCAGACAGCGTACACTTTTTACAAATAACGGCAGACAGCGTGCCCTTGTTAAACATAGCGGCAGACAGCGTACCCTTTTTACACATAACGGCAGACAGCGTGCCCTTGTTACACATAGCGGCAGACAGCGTGCCCTTGTTACACATAGCGGCAGACAGCGTACACTTTTTTCACATAACGGCAGACAGCGTGCCCTTGTTAAACAGAGCGGCAGACAGCGTACACTTTTTACAAATAACGGCAGACAGCGTGCCCTTTTTACACATAATGGCAGACAGCGTCCCCTTTTTACACATTACGGCAGACAGCGTGCCCTTGTTACACATTACGGCAGACAGCGTGCCCTTGTTACACATTACGGCAGACAGCGTGCCCTTGTTACACATTACGGCAGACAGCGTGCCCTTGTTACACATTACGGCAGACAGCGTGCCCTTGTTACACATTACGGCAGACAGCGTGCCCTTGTTACACATTACGGCAGACAGCGTGCCCTTGTTACACATTACGGCAGACAGCGTGCCCTTGTTACACATTACGGCAGACAGCATCCCCCTTTTTACACAGTACGGGCAGGCAGATTCCCCCTTTTTACACATTGCGGCAGGTAGATTCCCCCTTTTTACACATTACGGCAGGCAGATTCCCCCTTTTTACACATTGCGGCAAGCAGATTCCCCCTTTTTGCACATTGCGGCAAGCAGATTCCCCGTTTTTACACATTGCGGCAAGCAGATTCCCCATTTTTACACATTGCGGCAGGCAGATTCCCCCTTTTTACACATTGCGGCAGGCAGATTCTCCCTTTTTCCACATTACGGAAGGCAGATTCCACCTTTTTACACATTGCGGCAGGCAGATTCCCCCTTTTTACACATTGCGGCAGGCAGATTCCCCCTTTTTACACATTGCGGCAAGCAGATTCACCCTTTTTACTCATTGTGGCAGACAGTCACCCTTTTTTGTAGAAAAGAAAGACAGCCTATAGTGAAGCAGAGGGGCAGCAGCAGCAGCGCCTCAACCAGTAACAAAGCGCTGCTGCGGCTCGCTCCTCCACCTCCCTCCTCCTCCTTCCCCCGTACCGCTGCTCCTCTCCTCTCTGGGCGGCTGTGCGCTGCGGGCAGCGGTTGCCCGCAGCACACAGCGGCATGTAATGAGTCAGTTTGACTCATTACATGCTTTGGGCCCCTGGACAGAGGCGGGCCCCAGTGCAACGCACTGGTTGCACTGGCGGTAGTTCCGCCTCTGCACCACAGGTATGGATGGATAGTATACTTGACGACACAGAGGTAGGTAGAGCAGTGGCCTTCTGTACCGTACTGCTATATATTATATATACTGGTGGTCAGCAAACTGTGCAAAACTGAAATGCACCACAGGTATGGATGGGATAGTATACTTGATGACACAGAGGTAGAGCAGTGGACTACTGTACCGTACTGCTATATATATAGTTATACTGGTGGTCAGCAAAATTCTGCACTGTCCTCCTACTATATACTACAATGCAGCACAGATATGGAGCGTTTTTCAGGCAGAGAACGTATAATACTGGTGGTCACTGGTCAGCAAAACTCTGCACTGTCCTCCTACTATATAATACTGCTGGTCCCCAGTCCCCAGAATAAAGCAATTAGCACACTAAGCACAGATACTTACAGCACACTGAGCACAGTCAGATATGGAGCGTTTTTCAGGCAGAGAACGTAGATATTTGCACTTGCAGCACACTGAGCACAGATATTTGCAGCACACTGAGCACAGATGTTTGCAGCACACTGAGCACAGATATGGAGCGTTTTTCAGGCAGAGAACGTAGATATTTGCACTTGCAGCACACTGAGCACAGATATTTGTAGCACACTGAGCACAGATATTTGCAGCACACTGAGCACAGATATTTGCAGCCCACTGAACATAGAAACTGAGAGGACGCCAGCCACGTCCTCTCACGATCATCTCCAATGCACGAGTGAAAAATGGCGGCGACGTGCGGCTCCTTATATAGAATACGAATCTCGCGAGAATCCGACCGCGGGATGATGAGGTTCGGGCGCGCTCGGGTTAACCAAGCAAGGCGGGAGGATCCGAGTCTGCTCGGACCCGTGTAAAAAAGGGTGAAGTTCGGGGGGGTTCGGATCCCGAGGATCCGAACCCGCTCATCACTAGTCCTAACACTGATACTTGTGGTACTCCTACTGATAGAGGTAGTGAAGAGGAGATGGAATCAGAGAAAAAAACACTGCAAGAGTAACCAGGATAGGCCTGTGCCCTGAAGACCTAGGGATTGTAGTGTTTGTATAAGAAGAGAGCGGTCGGCAGTGTCAAATGCAGCAGAAAGACCCAGAAGACTAACACAAGTGAGTAATTTATTGTGTGTGTGTATATATATATATATATATATATTAGTGATGTGCACCGGAAATTTTTCGGGTTTTGTGTTTTGGTTTTGGGTTCGGTTCCGCGGCCGTGTTTTGGGTTCGGACGCGTTTTGGCAAAACCTCACCGGAATTTTTTTGTAGGATTCGGGTGTGTTTTGGATTCGGGTGTTTTTTTCAAAAAACACTAAAAAACAGCTTAAATTATAGAATTTGGGGGTCATTTTGATCCCATAGTATTATTAACCTCAATAACCATAATTTCCACTCATTTTCAGTCTATTCTGAACACCTCACACCTCACAATATTATTTTTAGTCCTAACATTTGCACCGAGGTCGCTGGATGGCTAAGCTTAGCGACACAAGTGGCCGACACAAACACCTGGCCCATCTAGGAGTGGCACTGCAGTGTCAGGCAGGATGGCACTTGAAAAAAATAGTCCCCAAACAGCACATGATGCAAAGAAAAAAAGAGGCGCAATGAGGTAGCTGTGTGACTAAGCTAAGCGACCCAAGTGGCCGACACAAACACCTGGCCCATCTAGGAGTGGCACTGCAGTGTCAGACAGGATGGCACTTGAAAAAAATAGTCCCCAAACAGCACACGATGCAAAGAAAAAAAGAGGCACAATGAGGTAGCTGTGTGACTAAGCTAAGCGACCCAAGTGGCCGACACAAACACCTAGCCCATCTAGGAGTGACACTGCAGTGTCAGGCAGGATGGCCCTTCAAAAAAAATACTCCCCAAACTAGAGATGAGCGGGTTCGGTTTCTCTGAATCCGAACCCGCCCGAACTTCATGGTTTTTTTCACGGGTCCGAGCAGACTCGGATCCTCCCGCCTTGCTCGGTTAACCCGAGCGCGCCCCGAACGTCATCATGACGCTGTCGGATTCTCGCGAGACTCGGATTCTATATAAGGAGCCGCGCGTCGCCGCCATTTTCACACGTGCATTGAGATTGATAGGGAGAGGACGTGGCTGGCGTCCTCTCCATTTAGATTAGAAGAGAGAGAGAGAGAGAGAGAGAGATTGACCTGATTTACTGGAGCTTAGGAGTACTGTAGAAGTGTAGAGAGTGCAGAGTTTACTAGTGACTGACCACAGTGACCACCAGACAGTGCAGTTTTGTTTTATTTAATATATCCGTTCTCTGCCTGAAAAAAACGATACACACAGTGACTCAGTCACATACCATATCTGTGTGCACTGCTCAGCCCAGTGTGCTGCATCATCTATGTATATATATCTGACTGTGCTCAGCTCACACAGCTTATAATTGTGGGGGAGACTGGGGAGCACTGCAGTGCCAGTTATAGGTTATAGCAGGAGCCAGGAGTACATATTATATTAAAATTAAACAGTGCACACTTTTGCTGCAGGAGTGCCACTGCCAGTGTGACTGACCAGTGACCTGACCACACTGACCACCAGTATAGTTAGTAGTATACTATATTGCGATTGCCTGAAAAAGTTAAACACTCGTCGTGTGACTTCACTTGTGTGGTGTTTTTTTTTTTATTCTATAAAAAACTCATTCTGCTGACAGACAGTGTCCAGCAGGTCCGTCATTATATAATATATACCTGTCCGGCTGCAGTAGTGATATATATATATTTTTTATATCATTATTTATCATCCAGTCGCAGCAGACACAGTACGGTAGTTCACGGCTGTAGCTACCTCTGTGTCGGCACTCGGCAGTCCATCCATAATTGTATACCACCTACCCGTGGTTTTTTTTTCTTTCTTCTTTATACATACATACTACTACATCTCTTTATCAACCAGTCTATATTAGCAGCAGACACAGTACAGTACGGTAGTTCACGGCTGTAGCTACCTCTGTGTCGGCACTCGGCAGTCCGTCCATAATTGTATACCACCTACCCGTGGTTTTTTTTTCTTTCTTCTTTATACATACATACTACTACATCTCTTTATCAACCAGTCTATATTAGCAGCAGACACAGTACAGTACGGTAGTCCACGGCTGTAGCTACCTCTGTGTCGGCACTCGGCAGTCCGTCCATAATTGTATACCACCTACCTGTGGTTTTTTTTTCTTTCTTCTTTATACATACATACTACTACATCTCTTTATCAACCAGTCTATATTAGCAGCAGACACAGTACAGTACGGTAGTCCACGGCTGTAGCTACCTCTGTGTCGGCACTCGGCAGTCCGTCCATAATTGTATACCACCTACCCGAGGTTTTTTTTTCTTTCTTCTTTATACATACATACTACTACATCTCTTTATCAACCAGTCTATATTAGCAGCAGACACAGTACAGTACGGTAGTCCACGGCTGTAGCTACCTCTGTGTCGGCACTCGGCAGTCCGTCCATAATTGTATACCACCTACCCGTGGTTTTTTTTTCTTTCTTCTTTATACATACATACTACTACATCTCTTTATCAACCAGTCTATATTAGCAGCAGACACAGTACAGTACGGTAGTCCACGGCTGTAGCTACCTCTGTGTCGGCACTCGGCAGTCCGTCCATAATTGTATACCACCTACCCGTGGTTTTTTTTTCTTTCTTCTTTATACATACATACTACTACATCTCTTTATCAACCAGTCTATATTAGCAGCAGACACAGTACAGTACGGTAGTTCACGGCTGTAGCTACCTCTGTGTCGGCACTCGGCAGTCCGTCCATAATTGTATACCACCTACCCGTGGTTTTTTTTTCTTTCTTCTTTATACATACATACTACTACATCTCTTTATCAACCAGTCTATATTAGCAGCAGACACAGTACAGTACGGTAGTTCACGGCTGTAGCTACCTCTGTGTCGGCACTCGGCAGTCCGTCCATAATTGTATACCACCTACCCGTGGTTTTTTTTTCTTTCTTCTTTATACATACATACTACTACATCTCTTTATCAACCAGTCTATATTAGCAGCAGACACAGTACAGTACGGTAGTCCACGGCTGTAGCTACCTCTGTGTCGGCACTCGGCAGTCCGTCCATAATTGTATACTAGTATCCATCCATCTCCATTGTTTACCTGAGGTGCCTTTTAGTTGTGCCTATTAAAATATGGAGAACAAAAATGTTGAGGTTCCAAAATTAGGGAAAGATCAAGATCCACTTCCACCTCGTGCTGAAGCTGCTGCCACTAGTCATGGCCGAGACGATGAAATGCCAGCAACGTCGTCTGCCAAGGCCGATGCCCAATGTCATAGTACAGAGCATGTCAAATCCAAAACACCAAATATCAGTAAAAAAAGGACTCCAAAACCTAAAATAAAATTGTCGGAGGAGAAGCGTAAACTTGCCAATATGCCATTTACCACACGGAGTGGCAAGGAACGGCTGAGGCCCTGGCCTATGTTCATGGCTAGTGGTTCAGCTTCACATGAGGATGGAGGCACTCAGCCTCTCGCTAGAAAAATGAAAAGACTCAAGCTGGCAAAAGCAGTAGCACCGCAAAGAACTGTGCGTTCTTCGAAATCCCAAATCCACAAGGAGAGTCCAATTGTGTCGGTTGCGATGCCTGACCTTCCCAACACTGGACGTGAAGAGCATGCGCCTTCCACCATTTGCACGCCCCCTGCAAGTGCTGGAAGGAGCACCCGCAGTCCAGTTCCTGATAGTCAGATTGAAGATGTCAGTGTTGAAGTACACCAGGATGAGGAGGATATGGGTGTTGCTGGCGCTGGGGAGGAAATTGACCAGGAGGATTCTGATGGTGAGGTGGTTTGTTTAAGTCAGGCACCCGGGGAGACACCTGTTGTCCGTGGGAGGAATATGGCCGTTGACATGCCTGGTGAAAATACCAAAAAAATCAGCTCTTCGGTGTGGAACTATTTCAACAGAAATGCGGACAACAGGTGTCAAGCCGTGTGTTCCCTTTGTCAAGCTGTAATAAGTAGGGGTAAGGACGTTAACCACCTCGGAACATCCTCCCTTATACGTCACCTGCAGCGCATTCATAATAAGTCAGTGACAAGTTCAAAAACTTTGGGTGACAGCGGAAGCAGTCCACTGACCACTAAATCCCTTCCTCTTGTAACCAAGCTCACGCAAACCACCCCACCAACTCCCTCAGTGTCAATTTCCTCCTTCCCCAGGAATGCCAATAGTCCTGCAGGCCATGTCACTGGCAATTCTGATGATTCCTCTCCTGCCTGGGATTCCTCCGATGCATCCTTGCGTGTAACGCCTACTGCTGCTGGCGCTGCTGTTGTTGCTGCTGGGAGTCGATGGTCATCCCAGAGGGGAAGTCGTAAGACCACTTTTACTACTTCCACCAAGCAATTGACTGTCCAACAGTCCTTTGCGAGGAAGATGAAATATCACAGCAGTCATCCTACTGCAAAGCGGATAACTGAGGCCTTGGCATCCTGGGTGGTGAGAAACGTGGTTCCGGTATCCATCATTACTGCAGAGCCAACTAGAGACTTGTTGGAGGTACTGTGTCCCCGGTACCAAATACCATCTAGGTTCCATTTCTCTAGGCAGGCGATACCGAAAATGTACACAGACCTCAGAAAAAGAGTCACCAGTGTCCTAAAAAATGCAGCTGTACCCAATGTCCACTTAACCACGGACATGTGGACAAGTGGAGCAGGGCAGGGTCAGGACTATATGACTGTGACAGCCCACTGGGTAGATGTATGGACTCCCGCCGCAAGAACAGCAGCGGCGGCACCAGTAGCAGCATCTCGCAAACGCCAACTCTTTCCTAGGCAGGCTACGCTTTGTATCACCGGTTTCCAGAATACGCACACAGCTGAAAACCTCTTACGGCAACTGAGGAAGATCATCGCGGAATGGCTTACCCCAATTGGACTCTCCTGTGGATTAGTGGCATCGGACAACGCCAGCAATATTGTGTGTGCATTAAATATGGGCAAATTCCAGCACGTCCCATGTTTTGCACATACCTTGAATTTGGTGGTGCAGAATTATTTAAAAAACGACAGGGGCGTGCAAGAGATGCTGTCGGTGGCCAGAAGAATTGCGGGACACTTTCGGCGTACAGGCACCACGTACAGAAGACTGGAGCACCACCAAAAACTACTGAACCTGCCCTGCCATCATCTGAAGCAAGAAGTGGTAACGAGGTGGAATTCAACCCTCTATATGCTTCAGAGGTTGGAGGAGCAGCAAAAGGCCATTCAAGCCTATACAATTGAGCACGATATAGGAGGTGGAATGCACCTGTCTCAAGCGCAGTGGAGAATGATTTCAACGTTGTGCAAGGTTCTGCTGCCCTTTGAACTTGCCACACGTTAAGTCAGTTCAGACACTGCCAGCCTGAGTCAGGTCATTCCCCTCATCAGGCTTTTGCAGAAGAAGCTGGAGACATTGAAGGAGGAGCTAACACGGAGCGATTCCGCTAGGCATGTGGGACTTGTGGATGGAGCCCTTAATTCGCTTAACAAGGATTCACGGGTGGTCAATCTGTTGAAATCAGAGCACTACATTTTGGCCACCATGCTCGATCCTAGATTTAAAGCCTACCTTGGATCTCTCTTTCCGGCAGACACAAGTCTGCTGGGGTTGAAAGACCTGCTGGTGAGAAAATTGTCAAGTCAAGCGGAACGCGACCTGTCAACATCTCCTCCTTCACATTCTCCCGCAACTGGGGGTGCGAGGAAAAGGCTCAGAATTCCGAGCCCACCCGCTGGCGGTGATGCAGGGCAGTCTGGAGCGACTGCTGATGCTGACATCTGGTCCGGACTGAAGGACCTGACAACGATTACGGACATGTCGTCTACTGTCACTGCATATGATTCTCTCCCCATTGAAAGAATGGTGGAGGATTATATGAGTGACCGCATCCAAGTAGGCACGTCACACAGTCCATACTTATACTGGCAGGAAAAAGAGGCAATTTGGAGGCCCTTGCACAAACTGGCTTTATTCTACCTAAGTTGCCCTCCCACAAGTGTGTACTCCGAAAGAGTGTTTAGTGCCGCCGCTCACCTTGTCAGCAATCGGCGTACGAGGTTACATCCAGAAAATGTGGAGAAGATGATGTTCATTAAAATGAATTATAATCAATTCCTCCGCGGAGACATTGACCAGCAGCAATTGCCTCCACAAAGTACACAGGGAGCTGAGATGGTGGATTCCAGTGGGGACGAATTGATAATCTGTGAGGAGGGGGATGTACACGGTGATATATCGGAGGATGATGATGAGGTGGACATCTTGCCTCTGTAGAGCCAGTTTGTGCAAGGAGAGATTAATTGCTTCTTTTTTGGGGGGGGTCCAAACCAACCCGTCATATCAGTCACAGTCGTGTGGCAGACCCTGTCACTGAAATGATGGGTTGGTTAAAGTGTGCATGTCCTGTTTTGTTTATACAACATAAGGGTGGGTGGGAGGGCCCAAGGACAATTCCATCTTGCACCTCTTTTTTCTTTTATTTTTCTTTGCGTCATGTGCTGTTTGGGGAGGGTTTTTTGGAAGGGACATCCTGCGTGACACTGCAGTGCCACTCCTAAATGGGCACGGTGTTTGTGTCGGCCACTAGGGTCGCTTATCTTACTCACACAGTCAGCTACCTCATTGCGCCTCTTTTTTTCTTTGCGTCATGTGCTGTTTGGGGAGGGTTTTTTGGAAGGGCCATCCTGCGTGACACTGCAGTGCCACTCCTAGATGGGCCCGGTGTTTGTGTCGGCCACTAGGGTCGCTAATCTTACTCACACAGCTACCTCATTGCGCCTCTTTTTTTCTTTGCGTCATGTGCTGTTTGGGGAGGGTTTTTTGGAAGGGACATCCTGCGTGACACTGCAGTGCCACTCCTAAATGGGCCCGGTGTTTGTGTCGGCCACTACGGTCGCTAATCTTACTCACACAGCTACCTCATTGCGCCTCTTTTTTTCTTTGCGTCATGTGCTGTTTGGGGAGGGTTTTTTGGAAGGGACATCCTGCGTGACACTGCAGTGCCACTCCTAGATGGGCCCGGTGTTTGTGTCGGCCACTAGGGTCGCTAATCTTACTCACACAGCTACCTCATTGCGCCTCTTTTTTTCTTTGCGTCATGTGCTGTTTGGGGAGGGTTTTTTGGAAGGGACATCCTGCGTGACACTGCAATGCCACTCCTAAATGGGCCCGGTGTTTGTGTCGGCCACTACGGTCGCTAATCTTACTCACACAGCTACATCATTGCGCCTCTTTTTTTCTTTGCGTCATGTGCTGTTTGGGGAGGGTTTTTTGGAAGGGACATCCTACGTGACACTGCAGTGCCACTCCTAGATGGGCCCGGTGTTTGTGTCGGCCACTAGGGTCGCTAATCTTACTCACACAGCTACCTCATTGCGCCTCTTTTTTTCTTTGCGTCATGTGCTGTTTGGGGAGGGTTTTTTGGAAGGGACATCCTGCGTGACACTGCAGTGCCACTCCTAAATGGGCCCGGTGTTTGTGTCGGCCACTACGGTCGCTAATCTTACTCACACAGCTACCTCATTGCGCCTCTTTTTTTCTTTGCGTCATGTGCTGTTTGGGGAGGGTTTTTTGGAAGGGACATCCTACGTGACACTGCAGTGCCACTCCTAGATGGGCCCGGTGTTTGTGTCGGCCACTAGGGTCGCTAATCTTACTCACACAGCTACCTCATTGCGCCTCTTTTTTTCTTTGCGTCATGTGCTGTTTGGGGAGGGTTTTTTGGAAGGGACATCCTGTGTGACACTGCAGTGCCACTCCTAAATGGGCCCGGTGTTTGTGTCGGCCACTAGGGTCGCTAATCTTACTCACACAGCTACCTCATTGCGCCTCTTTTTTTCTTTGCGTCATGTGCTGTTTGGGGAGGGTTTTTTGGAAGGGACATCCTGCGTGACACTGCAGTGCCACTCCTAGATGGGCCAGGTGTTTGTGTCGGCCACTAGGGTCGCTTAGCTTAGTCATCCAGCGACCTCGGTGCAAATTTTAGGACTAAAAATAATATTGTGAGGTATTCAGAATAGACTGAAAATGAGTGGAAATTATGGTTTTTGAGGTTAATAATAATATGGGATCAAAATGACCCCCAAATTCTATGATTTAAGCTGTTTTTTAGGGTTTTTTGAAAAAAACACCCGAATCCAAAACACACCCGAATCCGACAAAAAAAATTCGGTGAGGTTTTGCCAAAACGCGGTCGAACCCAAAACACGGCCGCGGAACCGAACCCAAAACCAAAACACAAAACCCGAAAAATTTCAGGCGCTCATCACTACCCCAAACAGCACATGATGCAAAGAAAAATGAAAGAAAAAAGAGGTGCAAGATGGAATTGTACTTGGGCCCTCCCACCCACCCTTATGTTGTATAAACAGGATATGCACACTTTTACGAACCCATCATTTCAGCGACAGGGTCTGCCACACGACTGTGACTGAAATGACTGGTTGGTTTGGGCCCCCACCAAAAAAGAAGCAATCAATCTCTCCTTGCACAAACTGGCTCTACAGAGGCAAGATGTCCACCTCATCATCATCGTCCGATTCATCACCCCTTTCACTGTGTACATCCCCCTCCTCACAGATTATTAATTCATCCCCACTGGAATCCACCATCTCAGGTCCCCGTGTACTTTCTGGAGGCAATTGCTGCTGGTGAATGTCTCCACGGAGGAATTGATTATAATTCATTTTAATGAACATCATCTTCTCCACATTTTCTGGAAGTAACCTCGTATGCCGATTGCTGACAAGGTGAGCGGCTGCACTAAACACTCTTTCGGAGTACACACTGGAGGGAGGGCAATTTAGGTAGAATAAAGCCAGTTTCTGCAAGGGCCTCCAAATTGCCTCTTTTTCCTGCCAGTATACGTACGGACTGTCTGACATGCCTACTTGGATGCGGTCACTCATATAATCCTCCACCATTCTTTCAATGGTGAGAGAATCATATGCAGTGACAGTAGACGACATGTCAGTAATCGTTGGCAGGTCCTTCAATCCGGACCAGATGTCAGCACTCGCTCCAGACTGCCCTGCATCACCGCCAGTGGGTGGGCTCGGAATTCTTAGCCTTTTCCTCGCACCCCCAGTTGCGGGAGAATGTGAAGGAGGAGCTGTTGACGGGTCACGTTCCGCTTGACTTGACAATTTTCTCACCAGCAGGTCTTTGAACCCCTGCAGACTTGTGTCTGCCGGAAAGAGAGATACAACGTAGGTTTTAAATCTAGGATCGAGCACGGTGGCCAAAATGTAGCGCTCTGATTTCAACAGATTGACCACCCGTGAATCCTGGTTAAGCGAATGAAGGGCTCCATCCACAAGTCCCACATGCCTAGTGGAATCGCTCTGTTTTAGCTCCTCCTTCAATGTCTCCAGCTTCTTCTGCAAAAGCCTGATGAGGGGAATGACCTGACTCAGGCTGGCAGTGTCTGAACTGACTTTACGTGTGGCAAGTTCAAAGGGTTGCAGAACCTTGCACAACGTTGAAACCATTCTCCACTGTGCTTGAGACAGGTGCATTCCACCTCCTTTGCCTATATCGTGGCCAGATGTATAGGCTTGAATGGCCTTTTGCTGCTCCTCCATCCTCTGAAGCATATAGAGGGTTGAATTCCACCTCGTTACCACCTCTTGCTTCAGATGATGGCAGGGCAGGTTCAGGTATTTTTGGTGGTGCTCCAGTCTTCTGTACGCGGTGCCTGAACGCCGAAAGTGGCCCGCAATTCTTCGGGCCACCGACAGCATCTCTTGCATGCCCCTGTCGTTTTTTAAATAATTCTGCACCACCAAATTCAAGGTATGTGCAAAACATGGGACGTGCTGGAATTTGCCCAGATGTAATGCACGCACAATATTGCTGGCGTTGTCCGATGTCACAAATCCCCAGGAGAGTCCAATTGGGGTAAGCCATTCTGCGATGATCTTCCTCAGTTGCCGTAAGAGATTTTCAGCTGTGTGCGTATTCTGGAAAGCGGAGATACAAAGCGTAGCCTGCCTAGGAACGAGTTGGCGTTTGCGAGATGCTGCTACTGGTGCCGCCGCTGCTGTTCTTGCTGCAGGAGGCAATACATCTACCCAGTGGGCTGTCACAGTCATATAGTCCTGAGTCTGCCCTGCTCCACTTGTCCACATGTCCGTGGTTAAGTGGACATTGGGTACAACTGCATTTTTTAGGACACTGGTGAGTCTTTTTCTGAGGTCTGTGTACATTTTCGGTATCGCCTGCCTAGAGAAATGGAACCTAGATGGTATTTGGTACCGGGGACACAGTACCTCAATCAAGTCTCTAGTTGGCTCTGAATTAACGATGGATACCGGAACCACGTTTCTCACCGCCCAGGCTGCCAAGGCCTCAGTTATCCGCTTTGCAGCAGGATGACTGCTGTGATATTTCATCTTCCTCGCAAAGGACTGTTGGACAGTCAATTGCTTACTGGAAGTAGTACAAGTGGTCTTCCGACTTCCCCTCTGGGATGACGATCGACTCCCAGCAGCAACAACAGTAGCGCCAGCAGCAGTAGGCGTTACACTCAAGGATGCATCGGAGGAATCCCAGGCCGGAGAGGACTCGTCAAACTTGCCAGTGACATGGCCTGCAGGACTATTGGCTTTCCTGGGTAAGGAGGAAATTGACACTGAGGGAGTTGGTGGTGTGGTTTGCAGGAGCTTGGTTACAAGAGGAAGGGATTTAGTGGTCAGTGGACTGCTTCCGCTGTCACCCAAAGTTTTTGAACTTGTCACTGACTTATGATGAATACGCTGCAGGTGACGTATAAGGGAGGATGTTCCGAGGTGGTTAACATCCTTACCCCTACTTATTACAGCTTGACAAAGGCAACACACGGCTTGACACCTGTTGTCCGCATTTGTGTTGAAATAATTCCACACCGTATTTTGACCAGGCATGTCAAGGGCCATATTCCTCCCACGGACAACAGGTGTCTCCCCGGGTGCCTGACTTAAACAAACCACCTCACCATCAGAATCCTCCTTGTCAATTTCCTCCTCAGCGCCAGCAACACCCATATCCTCATCCTGGTGTACTTCAACAGTGACATCGTCAATTTGACTATCAGGAACTGGACTGCGGGTGCTCCTTCCAGCACTTGCAGGGGGCGTGCAAATGGTGGAAGGCGCAAGCTCTTCCCGTCCAGTGTCGGGAAGGTCAGGTATCGCAACCGACACAATTGGACTCTCCTTGGGGATTTGTGATTTCGAAGAACGCACAGTTCTTTGCTGTGCTTTTGCCAGCTTAAGTCTTTTCTTTTTTCTAGCGAGAGGATGAGTGCTTCCATCCTCATGTGAAGCTGAACCACTAGCCATGAACATAGGCCAGGGCCTCAGCCGTTCCTTGCCACTCCGTGTCGTAAATGGCATATTGGCAAGTTTACGCTTCTCCTCAGACGCTTTTAATTTTGATTTTTGAGGCATTTTACTGATCTTTTGTGTTTTGGATTTTACATGCTCTGTACTATGACATTGGGCATCGGCCTTGGCAGACGACGTTGATGGCATTTCATCGTCTCGGCCATGACTTGTGGCAGCAGCTTCAGCACGAGGTGGAAGTGGATCTTGATCTTTCCCTATTTTTTTAACCTCCACATTTTTGTTCTCCATATTTTAATGCGCACAACTAAAAGCCACCACAGGTATACAATGTAGATGGATGGATAGTATACTTTATGGATGACGAGTGACGACACAGAGGTAGGTACAGCAGTGGCCTACCGTACTGCTATATACAGTATAATGGACCTGGTGGACACTGTCAGCAGACTGCTAAACTACTAGTATAAAAAAAAAAGCCACCACAGGTATACAATGTAGATGGATGGATAGTATACTATTACTTTATGGATGACGAGTGACGACACAGAGGTAGGTACAGCAGTGGCCTACCGTACTGCTATATACAGTATAATGGACCTGGTGGACACTGTCAGCAGACTGCTAAACTACTAGTATAAAAAAAAAAGCCACCACAGGTATACAATGTAGATGGATGGATAGTATACTTTATGGATGACGAGTGACGACACAGAGGTAGGTACAGCAGTGGCCTACAGTACTGCTATATACAGTATAATGGACCTGGTGGACACTGTCAGCAGACTGCTAAACTACTAGTATAAAAAAAAAAGCCACCACAGGTATACAATGTAGATGGATGGATAGTATACTTTATGGATGACGAGTGACGACACAGAGGTAGGTACAGCAGTGGCCTACCGTACTGCTATATACAGTATAATGGACCTGGTGGACACTGTCAGCAGACTGCTAAACTACTAGTATAAAAAAAAAAGCCACCACAGGTATACAATGTAGATGGATGGATAGTATACTTTATGGATGACGAGTGACGACACAGAGGTAGGTACAGAAGTGGCCTACCGTACTGCTATATACAGTATAATGGACCTGGTGGACACTGTCAGCAGACTGCTAAACTACTAGTATATAAAAAAAAGCCACCACAGGTATACAATGTAGATGGATGGATAGTATACTTTATGGATGACGAGTGACGACACAGAGGTAGGTACAGCAGTGACCTACCGTACTGCTATATACAGTATAATGGACCTGGTGGACACTGTCAGCAGACTGCTAAACTACTAGTATAAAAAAAAGCCACCACAGGTATACAATGTAGATGGATGGATAGTATACTATTACTTTATGGATGACGAGTGACGACACAGAGATAGGTACAGCAGTGGCCTACCGTACTGCTATATACAGTATAATGGACCTGGTGGACACTGTCAGCAGACTGCTAAACTACTAGTATAAATAAAAAAAGCCACCACAGGTATACAATATAGATGGATGGATAGTATACTTTATGGATGACGAGTGACGACACAGAGGTAGGTACAGCAGTGGCCTACCGTACTGCTATATACAGTATAATGGACCTGGTGGACACAGTGTCAGCAGACTGCTAAACTACTAGTATAAAAAAAAAAGCCACCACAGGTATACAATGTAGATGGATGGATAGTATACTTTATGGATGACGAGTGACGACACAGAGGTAGGTACAGCAGTGGCCTACCGTACTGCTATATACAGTATAATGGACCTGGTGGACACTGTCAGCAAACTGCTAAACTGCTAGTATAAAAAAAAAGCCACAGGAGTGTTTTTCAGGCAGACAAACGTATACTGGTGGTCACTGTCAGCAAAACTCTGCACTGTACTCCTGCTATAGCTGCTCCCCAGTCCCCACAATTAAGCAGTGTGAGCACTCAGCACAGATATATCATGCAGCACACTGAGCACAGATATGGTATGGAGCGTTTTTTTCAGGCAGAGAAGAGAACGGATAAAAAACTGGTGGTCACTATCAGCAAAACTCTGCACTGTACTCCTCCTAACAGCTGCTCCCCAATCCTCCCCACAATAGTAAAATAAACAAGCAAAGCAAAGCAATCAGATCAACTGTAGTGTCTCGTATAAACGGAGAGGACGCCAGCCACGTCCTCTCCCTATCAATCTCAAAGCACGTGTGAAAATGGCGGCGACGCGCGGCTGCTTATAGAATCCGAATCTCGCGAGAATCCGACAGCGGGATGATGACGTTCGGGCGCGCTCGGGTTAGCCGAGCAAGGCGGGAGGATCCGAGTCTGCTCGGACCCGTGTAAAAAAAGGTAAAGCTCGGGTGGGTTCGGTTTCTCGGAAACCGAACCCGCTCATCACTAATATATATATATATTAAAAAAACAATAGATACAGCGCTGTCGATGACGAAATGCGTTAAGGCGGAGTCGAGTGACGTATCGAAATCCCTGCAGTTGACTGAGCGAGTGGTCATGGACGTGTGTAATCCTGCCCGTAAGCCTCAGGGGAAATCGCCGCCGGCGGGTGGAGGATTCCTTCACGATTTGGTCCAATCTTTGTTCCAGTTCTGTTTGGTGATTTTCTGTGGAATCATGTGGTAACCAGCCCACCCTGGTTGCCTTCCGGTACGAGTGTAATAGCTACATTTGTTTTAAGCACCTTCGTGTTTGTTTTTAAAATAAAAAAAGTTTATGCACTATGGAGCGCCCCCTCTATATGTTTTATTGACAGATATATATATATATATATATATCAATATTGACGGCTACATTCCGCCCCCCTCTAAATCCCCACAGTCGGCATGCTGACTACCAGGGACAATTGTTCACGACACCCATAGAGTGGGAATAGAACCACTGAGCCCGCAGCGAGCCCACAAGGGGCTTCGTTGTGCTCACCAACCCCCCTCTCGTCGGCATTCTGCTGCCGGGATCCTGCGGTCGGTATGCTGACCGCCAGGATCCCCAGCGTCGGTAAACAATACCATATATATATATATATATATATATATATATAAAATGTGTATAGCAACCAAACTTGGTGGCACTCCAAGGCTAATAAACATGCTTCTTACACTTTTTCATCTCAAGAGGCATGTTTATTAGCCTTGGAGTGTCGCCCAGGGCTGGATTAACAATGGGGCGGGTGGAGCTGCAGCTGCAGGCCCCTCCATCAAAATAGGCCCACCGATCCCCCTGTGCTGAAAGATTTCTCTCCTCCTCCCCTGCGCTGTGATGTCACACTGTGAGACATGCCACAAGCGCCTCCCCTCCACCGTGCATAACAACAGCAGGCAGCACAGCGGTGGATTTATGAATTGGATATGGTCAGCGCACTCAGATGTGAGGATGTGTGTGAAGATTTGAAGGATGAGAGGAGGGGGGGAGGAATATCAATTTAGTCAATGATTGTGTGTAAAATGATTAAAGAAATGAGGACTATGTTTGTACTGATTTGAGATCTGATATTTGTGAGTAAAAAAGTCTCTATCAGGTGTGTCCTGCAGACCACCCTTTGTGCAGTATACCCTCCTAAATGGTATACCCTGATCTGGATTGACCCCTGATGGGTGAATGTCAGGTGTTCCTGTTAGGGCACCTTTACCATAGGTGGATATGACCTATGTATTTAGTATGAGTATAATAGTTTATCAGTGTTCGTGGGGTGATGAGACTATTGCGGCGTCCCGCTAGTCCGACCCTTGTATTGCTGATGTCTATGTGCACCACTATGAGGAGACAGGTTACGGGCTTGGTTCTTTTACTTACCACCGGGGGTGCGTTCAGCGCGCCTGTGCCGGCTCAGCTTCCGTGCCTGTATCCTCCGGAGCTGTTGTCTACCAGTCCGTGGCGTCTCGAACACCGTGCGGTGCAGCAGCCGCTGCACTCGCCTGCTTAGGGTCCCGTTGGTCACTTCCTGGTAGCCGCGTCACGTGATGCGTCACGTGGTGCGGGATATCTCGGGCAATCCTCATTCTCCAGCCGGGGGAGAGAGCTGTAAAGTGTAGTAAATAGTTGTGTTGCAGTGTCCAGCAGTGTTCAACGCGTTTCAGCAATAATGCCTTTGTCAAGCGGTGGACTTGCCTGTTGGGAAGCAGAGTAACAAGCCGATTGTCCAGTCCCGTGACCCCTCTGCTTGGCCAGCTAGTGGTGCTAGCTTAATGGTATGGGTTTGTTCCCTCAAAGGGGGCGTGACCATGAGTCCGTGATTAGGCCACGCCCCCAACTGGTCGGTCTGTATGCGATGCTGTGTCCGGAAGGCTCAGTGTGACTGGGGGAAACGGGGGAGAGTGAAAGGGCTGTTGGGAACAGGGTATGTGTGTTGGAAGGGACAGGCTGGGGGGGTGTAGGGACTGGTGTGAACAGGATGACTGTGTGTATATGTTGATTAGAGGGGACAGACTCTGTATGTGGGTGGGGGGGCTGGGGGGAACAGGCTTTGTGTGTGTGCGGGGGGACGACTGGGGAAATAGGCTGCGTGTGTGTAGGGGGGCAGGCTTTGTGTGTGTGTGCGTCTGTGTAGGGACTGGGGAAATAGGCTGTGTGTGTATAGGGAGGGGCAGGCTTTGTGTGTGTGTGTGTGTGTGTGTGTGTGTGTGTGTGTGTGTGTCTGTGTAGGGACTCTGGAAATAGGCTGTGTGCGTGTAGGGAGTGTGTGTGTGTGGGGGAGGCAGGCTTTGTGTGTGTGCGTATGTGTAGGGACTGGGGAAATAGGCTGTGTGTGTGTGTAGCGTGTGTGTGGGAGGGGCAGCCTTTGTGTGTGTGTGCGTATGTGTAGGGACTGGGGAAATAGGCTGTGTGTGTGTGCATATGTGTAGGGACTGGATGAATATACGCTGTGTGTGTAGGGTGTGTGTGCGTGTGGGGCGGGTCAGGCTTTGTGTGTGTGTGCATATGTGTAGGGACTCTGGAAATAGGCTGTGTGTGTGTGTAGGGAGTGTGTGTGTGTGTGTGTGTGTGTGTGTGTGTGTAGGGACTCTGGAAATAGGCTGTGTGTGTGTGTAAGGAGTGTGTCATGGGGGGCAGGCTTTGTGTGTGCGTATGTGTAGGGACTGGGGAAATAGGCTGTATGTAGGGAGTGTGTGTGTACGTGCGTATGTGTAGGGACTGGAGAAATATGCTCTGTGTGTGTGTGTGTGTGTTTATAGGCCGTTGGTGTGGGGGGGAAACAGGCTTTGTGTGTGTGTGTGTGTGTGTGTGTGTGTGTGTGTGTGTGTGTGTGTGTGTGCGCGTATGTGTAGGGACTGGGGAAATAGGCTGTGTGTGTGTAGGGTGTGTTTGGGGGGGAGCAGGCTTTGTGTGTGTGTGCGTATGTGTAGGGACTGGGGAAATAGGCTGTGTGTGTATAGGGAGTGTATGTGTGTGTGGGGGGCAGGTTTTGTGTGTGTGTGTGTGTGTGTGTGTGTGTGTGTGTGTGTGTGTGTGTGTGTGTGTGTGTGTGGTGATATGGGCATGTTGCTGGGGTTGGTTGTGTGTACAGACACTGGGTTGCTCACATTGGAGGCTACGTATGCTCAGGCAGGTGATCTGCACATCTGCGGATGCTCGGTCCTTGTGCATTTGGCTGCACTGTGTGCACTGGGAGGGGCTCTGTTGGAGTGTTGGCTGTGGGGTGGGAGGGGCAATACGGGGAGGGTCACTGCTCGGGGGATTCCGCAAGTGGCGGTTTTAGGTGTTGGCCAGCAGGGCGGGTGCCAAAGGCACTGCTGCCTGAGGCCGCAGTCACCCTGCCGGCACCATGGGCACCCATCGCTGCCTGCATCGCAATGCCTCCCGCCGCTTCCTGCTGCCGGCCGCTCCCCCCCCCCCCCCTCTTCTGGCCCATTCCTGCCGGCTAACTCCTGCCACTACTCAACTTCACTCTGGGCTGAAGTATGAGAAGAACATAGAGCCGGGGAACCACAGGCGCCAGATGGTGAGTGACAGCTAACAGGTGCAATTTGTATAATGGGCTACCTGGCGCAATGTTTATAGGGGGCTATCTGGCGCAATATGTATAATATATATATAGAGAGAGAGAGAGAGAGAGAGAGAGAGAGACAGAAAGAGAAATAGATATGGAAGAAAGAATGGAAATGTAAGACCACCAGAAACAGTATAACCTGCATCACATGTTGTAATAAAGGCTGTCAATCATAAAGTTAGCTTAAGTGTCGATGCTTCGGTCCCCTTCCAGACCAATTTCAAGACCACCAACAATTATAGCAGCCGCTCTCAAGCCAAAAAGTACCTGCAGTTACTTGTTGGCTTGAGAGCGGCTGCTGGAATTATTGGCAACTTTGACTCAGGCAAGGGACATTGGGGCAGATGTATTAAGCATGGAGAAGTGATAAAGCAGTGATAAGTGCAATGTGATAACGCACCAGCCAATCAGCTCCAATATGTAAATTGACAGGTAGGAGTTGATTGGCTGGTACGTTATCACCTCCAACTTATCACTGCTTTATCACTTCTCCGGGCTTAATATATCTGCCCCAATGTGTGGCGAGCCCTGAATGACACAACCCCTAGTTACAAACCCACTGTTGCTGATCACACCCCCTGCGACGGTACACAATAGGCCCTTCATAAATTTCAGCTTCAGGCCCGTTTGGTCCTTAATCTGGCCCTTGTGCCGCCGAGTTTTTTGCTGTACATAACTACTGAAAGTAGTTAAGGACGGGCACTGGGCGCAGCTGTGTGAGTAGTGGAGTGCCGGCCGAGACACATTTACGAATACAAGCGTCATAGTTCGACTTCTCGGTTACTGAATGTAACCTTCATCAGGACATAACCCAAATCAGCAACAGACAGACTCTGATGTAATAATTTTTTTCCCACAAAGGTCCCTGGTGAGTGCGGCCTGTGTTCAACACTATGAATATGATGGATGCTACGTTATGAAGAGCATTGGTTATGCACCCCAGGTAGATGGTGTGTGCAGGCCTACCTTTGGAATAAACACACATATATATATATATATATATATATATATATGTGTGTGTGTGTACATATATATTTATATACGTGTATATATATGCGTGTATATATATATATATATATATACACACACACACACAAAATATATATATATATATGTGTGTGTGTGTGTGTGTGTGTGTGTGTGTGTGTACAGCAGGGCCGTAACTAGGCGTGTGCGGAGGGGGCACCGCACATAGCGCTGCAGGGTAGGGGTCACTGTTGGTGTCACTTGTCAAGTATCTGTTTTAATTACTGTACTTTCACTTACAGCTTCCCCCCTTTTTGAAGTCCAGAATCTCCTGACCATGTCTCCTACCCTGACCCCTTTTGTCACTAATACCTATACAACATTCATGAGCTCAACTTTAGATTTCTTTGTTATACAGTCACACTGTCCTTTATTACATTTCCAGATGCTGACATACCCGAGATTCAAACCCATTATCTGTGGCATTGCAGTCAGATAATCTATTCATTAAGCTATCCACCCTTGCATAGAAAGGTAGATAATTATATGCAAGAGAATTCTAACTATTTAACGCTTACCTTGTACTTTGTGAAAACTGATCAGCATTGTGGCTGAGCAGATCTATATAGTGTGTGGCTGCAAGGGATTGGATGTGTGGCTGCACACTACATAGATCTGCTCAACTGCTATGCTGATTATTTTTTTTACTAAGTACCAGTAGCTTCATATAGTGTTCATAGGTTCATAGTTTTTATGCAGGATCAAATAGCTCAATTAGTAAGGTGTTTGATTAGAATTTAAGAGGTTATAGGTTTGAATCCTGGGTATGGCAGTTTATTGAAATGTGTTATTTAATAAAGGGTATTGTAAGTGAATAACAACAAGCTCTCAAGTTAAGTGCATGAATGTGGCATAAAGAGGATTTGTGTCCAAATCCATTGTCTTGCAGTGTTCTATAAATGTGTGTGTGTGTGTGTGTGTGTGTGTGTGTGTGTGTGTGTGTGTGTGTGTGTGTGTATGTATGTAACAAAATGTGTGAACGGGCATTATGGCATGGGCTTTCTCTGGGCAATTCTCTCTGTGGCACAGGGCACCAAAAAATTCAAGTTACGGCTCTGGTGTACAGAAGCTAACAGTCTTTGCCAGATGGCTGATTAATTGCTTTGGTTACAGGACTTTTTACCTTTGCAGCAGTTTTTATAAATGTCCCTGCATGAGCCTCACAGCTGCAGAATGGATACCCTTGGTAAGTTTCCACTGCTCCCGTCTTCACCTTGCTTTTCAGTGGCCTGATTGTGTTTCATTACAGAAAGTATTGTGATCGATTTATAACTTGTTAATGCAAGAACTACAACATTTGCCTAATCAGTCCTTGTCTAATTTATACTTTTAGCTTCAGCTGACCACTATTTATTTGTAATTGCTCACACAAGGACACAGTGCAGTGGTTTCCATCAAATTGGATCTATGCATTAGACATTCACCTACAAGTTGGACAAAACAGAATTTATCAAAGCAATATCCTTTCTCTTACATTGTTTTATGCATATTATTGGTAGGTTGAAGACCGTCCATTACCTCTATATGGAGACACATCCAAGATCACTGTGATGTGATAAATATTGCATTTCTCTGCCAAATTATTGTAGGACCACCTTGTGTGTTCCATAGTAAATGGGTTGTGACATATGAAACCTTAGAGTGCTACACGGTCAAGTCACATTATTATGACCACCTCCCAGGGGCTGGCTGGCAACTCTCGGCCTGGGGGGCAGACTCATGCAAGTGGCCCAGCTTTTCACAGGAAATGCAATGCAAAAATGGCCCTGAAACGCTTAAATTGCACTGGCCCCAGGGAAGGGGGGGGGAGGGGGCAGATGGCACCCTGCCCTCCTGCCCCTGCCACCTCCTACATTTGACGTTGACAGCACGTAGCCCACGAAGTACGTCACATGTCGTGCACTGGCTTGGTGGGTATATAAGCTGTGCGGTAGGTCATCTGCACACATATCACTTGTAGCTGTCATGGTTAAAAGGGATTTATCCGAGTTGCAAAGATGGATGACTATTGGAAGGATGCCAGTATTTCTGAAACGGTGCAATTTGTGAACTGTTCGCATGCTGCTGTGGTGAAGGTGTACTGTGACTGGACAAATGGCACAACTGCAAATAACCTATGTGGAAACTGCGGAGCACCACGTGCCGTTGATATGAGAGGTGAACGTCGGCTACGAAGGTGCGTAAGGGCCGACTGACACACTACAGTGGAGCAGCTCACCATCAAAATGAACCTGAGGTCTAAAACGACAGTTCAGCCTTTCTAGCTGCTGTCTGTGCTGCACACGACGGTTACTCTGGCTATTAGCTGGTAGTCGTAATAATGTGACTCGACTGTGTATTACAACACCTCACCAAATAAATTTTTATATACAGTTTAGCTACTTCAAGCTATACTCTATTAACAAGGAATGTTAGCTCCATTAATTGCAATACATGTTAAGCTGATCAACTAACGCCAAAGTCTCTACACTAATTATAAACATGATCATTGCTCTGCTTTTTTTTTTTTTTTTAAATTCAATAGTTTTTATTTGAGTTTTTGATTTTGCATTAACAACTTACACAACAAGTAAACTTAAAAATACAAACATACACAAAGAACATACAAACAGCTGTACATATATAAGACCCATAGTACAACAAGCGGATGAAATGTCTCATAAGTTATACATTCGCAGAGCGTCGGCATCCGGGAGTAAAACAACCTAAACAAACCTCTTCCAATATAAGCACAAGCATAGCAGAGTAAGCACATTACACTGTATATCGAAATACAACATAGCAAGGCCGGCCGCGGGCTATTCACTTCCAAAACATCCCAGAAGAAAATAAGAAAATAAATACAAATCTAAGCTTTATTTATCCTTAAAATATCTAGAGCTCATCTACCTGCCCCATATTGTAAACAATTTTCTTTCCACCTTCCTAGCCAGGAACACAAATTTTTCGTGTGCAATAGTTTCATTGACCAGAGATATCCAAGCCTTAGGTGCCGGGGCCTCTCCAACCAACCACAGTCGGGCTATGCAGACCCTGGCCAGGGCACATAAATTAATGACATATCGCCTGCTGGGCGGATCTAAAGCCTCCTCGTCCATAACCAGCAGTGCACACAACACAGGCGTAAATATGGGAGAGGGAATACCTGTATCAATAATGATACGTATAACTGCCTTCCAGAACAAAGATATGCTAAGGCACAACCAAAGCAGATGCCAAAAGTCGGCACCCATGCTTCCACACTTAGGGCACCGTGAGCTATGAGACCCCCCAATGTGCGCTAACCTTACCGGGGTCATATACACCCTATGCAGTATGTATAATTGTATCTGCTGGTATCTAACGGAGGAAGTGGAGATCCGATGGGATGCCAAAGCAGTGTTCCATGCATCATCCGATAACAGACCCACATCCGACTCCCACCTACCCGAAGAGAAGCTAGAGGGTCAGTATGGTGCATCTGGAGAATACGACCATATATCTTAGAAACCAGGTGTCCTGATTCCAACGTCCGCAGCATTCATTTGACCGGGGAATCAACGAGGACTGGAGGGCCATTCGGAAACTGGGCAGCCAAAGCGTGTCTCAGTTGAACCGAAAGAAGAACGCTGAGGGGACATTGTGCGCTTGTTGAAGCTGCTGGAATGGGTTAAGGGTCCCACCACTATATAAATGGCCCAAAGAGTACACTCCCTAGTTTCCCCAGACCTCCCGGACTTGAAGTTGACACAGTTCCGGCAACCCATAAACATTATCCAGTGGGGTATCAGGATCAACACCGTGACCATGCATCACAGAGTGCACCAATTTCCATATCAGGATGGACTGTTTAATCAGTGGCAGTGTGGACATTTTGACGCTACCGCAAAGGAGTAGCTGTAATGGGGAGCCACCAGGATAGTCATGGTGCATCATCAGCGAATGCAAAGCCAGGGCATCGAGGTCATTATGTCACGATCCGGGTATCTGGACGCCATTACTTACCCTTCAGATGCCTCCTAAGGCGGGCTCAGCATTCCAGGACCAGATTCCGCTGTTCCTGAGTTTCCACATGCAGAGTGTCAGAGTGGTGTTTTCATCAGCCGCGGCCTCCGCTGTGCCCGCGTGGTTAAATGTGCATCTATCAGCCTGGCGTCTCCTGTCTCCGGTGGCCGGCGCCGCCATTACTGTTTCCCAGACCACATGGATTACAAACCAAACTTCCCTCCAAGTGTCTGCATGGGCGCAGCCATCTTGGATTCTGTCATCTGATCATTTCCACCAATCTGCTGTTTGTATTGTTGATTTGCATAATTGCCTAGCCAACCCCTTCCTTGCTGCAGGTATAAGTAAGCTGTGCCTGAGCAAGGAAGACGTCAGTGCTTTGGTTGTCAAACCTAGTTCCTGTTTGTCTCTCTTCTATGATTGTCTTCCAGGTTCCAGCTCCTGTCTCAAGACTTCCACCATAGAGACCCGCACCAGCATTCCACCTGCGGTGTAGCCTGACTCTCCAATCCATTGTGGATTCATCTGTTTCCAGCTACAACACTACCTGCTTCCAGCCTCAGCTTCCAGCAGAATACAGCTTCCCTTAAAGGGCCGGTGTCCTTTCTACACTTTACCACTCTCCACCGGAATTATTATTTCTCCGCTCTCAAGTTCTACATTTCAGTTCACATTTCATCGCTCCCAAAGTTCATTTATTATTTAACTGGTTCCAGCCAGTATCCACTCCGTGCTAACAACAGTCTGGTTCCAGCCAGTATCCACAGCAGCTGTTTTACCTTCAGCAACCCAGCTCTTCCTGGAACACCAGCTGGTACAATCCTGGGTTATCTCCATTGCTACAGCCGGGCCTGGTAAGGACTTTCCATCTAGAAGATCATAAGAACTATCTCACACTACCAGTGCCCTGTGGCTCCTGCCATGCTGTAGTACTCAGGAACTGTATTTATTCTTTGCTGACTTTTACGTTTTCTTTTATTGCTGCTGTGATGCGGAGTTGAACTTGTCATAATAAACATCATTGACTTTTATCTAAGTTGTCGTGGTCACGCCTTCGGGCAGTTATTATCCATGTTACTTACATGTCCAGGGGTCTGATACAACCTCCCAGGTTCCGGTACATCTCAGCCCCTACAACTGAGGCTGCCTCCCGTCAGCTCAGGCCCTCAGTTGTGACAGTAAGCACTGACCTAATGAATCCAGCCGGAGACCAGGATCAAGCGGCTAGGCCGATGCAAGAACTGGCAGCCCGACTAGAACATCAGGAGGCTGCACAGGGCCACATCATCCGCTGTCTCCAGGATCTCTCTACTCGGCTGGATGGGATTCAGACCACTCTCCGTGGATCAGGCGCGTCTGGTACGTCAACCACAGTGACTCCAGCTATAACCCCACCCACCTTACCCATTCCTGCTCCACGTCTTCATCTTCCAACGCCAGCAAAATTTGACGGATCTCCAAGATTCTGCAGGGGATTTCTCAACCAGTGTGAGATTCAGTTTGAGCTACAACCTGGCAATTTCCCCAGTGACCGTACAAAAATTGCCTACATTATTTCTCTTCTCAGTGGCTCAGCCCTCGATTGGGCATCACCGTTATGGGAGAGGTCCGACACCCTGCTATCTTCTTACACTGCATTCGTGTCAACATTCAGGCGCATCTTCGACGAGCCAGGCCGGGTAACTTCAGCTTCGTCTGAGATTCTCCGTTTACGCCAGGGATCACGTACTGTAGGACAATATCTTATACAGTTCCAGATCCTGGCATCCGAACTGGCATGGAACGACGAGGCCCTGTATGCTGCATTCTGGCATGGTTTATCCGAGCGTATTAAAGATGAGTTAGCTACCAGAGACTTACCCTCCAAGTTAGATGAGTTAATCTCACTTTGTACGAAAGTTGACTTACGTTTCAGAGAGAGAGCAACTGAGCGTGGAAGATCATCTGCACCAAAATCTTCTGCTCCTCCTCCTCGCCAACTGTCACCAACTAAAGATGAACCCATGCAAATTGGCCGTTCCCGTTTAACTCCTGCTGAGCGCCGAAGACGTCTCTCCGAGTTTCTCTGTTTGTACTGTGCAGCTCCGTCTCACACCATTAATGCCTGTCCCAAACGTCCGGGAAACTCCAAATCCTAGCTCGCCAAGGAGAGGGCCGGCTAGGAGTAATGATCTCCTCTCCATCTCCTCAAGATTGTAACCTCCCAGTCTCGCTTCAAGTTGCTCAACGTTATCAGAACGTCATTGCCCTCCTGGATTCCGGAGCAGCTGGGAACTTTATTACCGAAGCCTATGTTAAACGGTGGTCCCTACCCACCGAGAGACTTCCTTCGTCCTTTTCCTTAACTGCTGTGGATGGCAGTAAAATTTTTGATACAGTTATTTCTCTAAGGACTCTACCAGTTCGTCTGAGAGTGGGAGTTCTTCATTCCGAACTTATTTCACTTTTAGTGATTCCAAGAGCCACACATCCTGTGGTCCTGGGCCTTCCATGGCTCCGTCTTCACAATCCTACAATTGATTGGACGACTACGCAAATCCTGGCATGGGGTTCCTCCTGTACTAAGACATGTTTGTTTAAAGTGTTGCCTGTCTGTTCCTCCTCCCCCAGGTCGTCTGATGTTCCACCTCCTCCATATCAAGATTTCACGGATGTGTTCAGTAAAGCTTCTGCTGATATCCTTCCCCCTCATAGAGAATGGGACTGCCCGATTGATCTCGTTCCAGGGAAGGTTCCACCTCGAGGCCGAACTTATCCGTTGTCTCTCCCCGAGACGCATTCTATGGAGGAATACATAAAAGAGAACCTAGCAAAGGGGTTCATTCGACCTTCTTCTTCTCCAGCCGGCGCAGGCTTCTTTTTTGTAAAGAAGAAAGATGGTGGTCTGCGGCCGTGCATCGACTACAGAGGTTTGAACGACATTACCATCAAGAACCGCTATCCTTTACCCCTGATTACTGAGCTCTTTGACAGAGTTAGCGGAGCTACCATCTTTACAAAGCTGGACCTGAGAGGTGCATACAATCTCATCCGGATCCGTGAGGGTGACGAGTGGAAGACCGCATTTAACACCCGTGACGGACATTATGAGTACCTCGTCATGCCCTTCGGATTGAGCAATGCTCCAGCTGTCTTCCAGCATTTCGTCAATGAGATCTTCAGAGACATTCTATACCGTCATGTCGTGGTCTATCTAGATGATATCCTCATTTTTGCCAACAATTTAGAGGAACATCGTTTCTGGGTAAAGGAGGTTCTGTCCCGTCTCCGTGTCAATCATCTTTACTGCAAATTAGAGAAATGCGTCTTTGAAGTCAAGTCCATTCCGTTTCTAGGGTACATTGTGTCCGGTTCCGGACTAGAGATGGATCCTGAGAAACTACAAGCAATCCAGAATTGGCCAGTACCCTTAACCCTCAAAGGGGTCCAGAGGTTCTTAGGGTTCGCCAATTATTACCGAAAGTTTATACGAGACTTTTCCACCATTGTGGCGCCTATTACTGCTTTCACCAAGAAGGGTGCTAACCCGTCCAAGTGGTCTGAAGAAGCCATGCAAGCTTTTCATCTTTTAAAACAGAGGTTCATCTCTGCACCTGTCCTGAAACAGCCTGACGTCGACTCTCCTTTCATCTTAGAGGTGGATGCCTCCTCCGTTGGAGTAGGAGCGGTGTTATCTCAGAGGGCTAAAGATGGTCATTTACATCCTTGCAGTTTCTTCTCACGGAAGTTCTCCCCAGCGGAGCGCAACTATGCCATTGGCGACCAGGAGTTGCTAGCCATCAAGCTCGCTCTAGAGGAGTGGAGATATCTGTTGGAGGGAGCTTCTCATTCAATCACCATCCTTACAGACCACAAGAACCTTCTATATCTAAAAGGCGCACAATGTCTCAACCCTCGTCAGGCCAGATGGGCACTTTTCTTTTCCAGGTTCGACTTTAAACTCCAGTTCTGTCCGGGCTCTCAGAATCGCAAGGCCGATGCCCTTTCCCGCTCATGGGAGCAAGAAAATGAGTCAGAGTCTTCAGACAAGCATCCTATTATAAATCCGTTGGCATTCTCCACGGTAGGGATGGACTCTACGCCCCCATCAGGGAAAAGTTTTGTGAAGCCGACACTAAGGAAGAAGCTCATGCATTGGGCCCATGCTTCCCGTTTTGCCGGACATACAGGTATCCAAAAAACCCTGGAGTTTATCTCTAGGTCCTATTGGTGGCCAACTCTGAAAAAGGACGTTTTGGAGTTTATTGCATCTTGCCCAAAGTGTGCTCAACATAAAGTATCCCGCCAGTCGCCTGCGGGGCAACTGGTTCCACTATCTGTTCCCCGTCGACCATGGACCCATTTGTCGATGGATTTTATTACAGATTTGCCCATGTGCAACAAGTTCAATACCATCTGGGTGGTAGTTGACCGGTTCACCAAGATGGCACACTTCATTCCTCTCACCGGTCTTCCGTCAGCTTCCAAGTTGGCTCAAGTATTCATACAAGAGATCTTCCGACTCCACGGACTTCCAGAAGAAATTATCTCAGATCGAGGAGTTCAATTCACAGCCAAATTCTGGCGAAGTTTATGTCAAGTCCTCCAAGTCAAGTTAAAGTTTTCCACGGCTTACCATCCTCAGACCAATGGTCAAACTGAGAGGGTGAATCAGGACTTGGAGGCCTTCCTCCGCATCTATGTGTCCTCCTCTCAAGATGACTGGGTTCAATTACTTCCCTGGGCCGAGTTCTGTCATAACAACCAGTATCATTCTTCATCTTCTTCAACACCATTCTTCACCAACTTTGGATTCCACCCTAAAGTCCCTGAGTTCCAACCGCTTCCAGCAACTTCTGTTCCCGCAGTGGATATCACCTTGCATCAGTTTGCCAATATCTGGAAGAGCGTACGATCAGCTCTGCTCAAGGCATCGTTCAGGTACAAGAAGTTTGCGGATAAGAAGCGTCGAGCAGTTCCTGCTCTCAAGGTGGGTGATCGGGTATGGTTATCCACGAAGAATTTGAGGTTAAGAGTTCCCAGTATGAAGTTTGCACCTCGCTACATCGGTCCTTTTAAAATTGACCAAGTCATCAATCCTGTTGCTTACAGACTCCAGTTACCTCCCTTCTTAAAAATACCCAGGACATTCCATGTTTCCCTGTTGAAACCGCTAATCTTGAATCGGTTTCATTCCTCACTTCCACCAACTCCGAAAGTCCAAACTCAACGAGGCGTTGAGTATGAAGTGGCCAAGATCCTGGACTCACGTCACCGTTACGGTCAACTTCAGTATCTCATTGACTGGAAGGGCTATGGTCCTGAAGAACGCTCTTGGACCAATGCCTCTGACGTCCATGCTCCTGCCTTGGTCCGAAATTTCCACGCAAAGTTTCCTTTAAAGCCTAAGAAGTGTCCTGGGGCCACTCCTAAAGGGGGGGGTGCTGTCACGATCCGGGTATCTGGACGCCATTACTTACCCTTCAGATGCCTCCTAAGGCGGGCTCAGCATTCCAGGACCAGATTCCGCTGTTCCTGAGTTTCCACATGCAGAGTGTCAGAGTGGTGTTTTCATCAGCCGCGGCCTCCGCTGTGCCCGCGTGGTTAAATGTGCATCTATCAGCCTGGCGTCTCCTGTCTCCGGTGGCCGGCGCCGCCATTACTGTTTCCCAGACCACATGGATTACAAACCAAACTTCCCTCCAAGTGTCTGCATGGGCGCAGCCATCTTGGATTCTGTCATCTGATCATTTCCACCAATCTGCTGTTTGTATTGTTGATTTGCATAATTGCCTAGCCAACCCCTTCCTTGCTGCAGGTATAAGTAAGCTGTGCCTGAGCAAGGAAGACGTCAGTGCTTTGGTTGTCAAACCTAGTTCCTGTTTGTCTCTCTTCTATGATTGTCTTCCAGGTTCCAGCTCCTGTCTCAAGACTTCCACCATAGAGACCCGCACCAGCATTCCACCTGCGGTGTAGCCTGACTCTCCAATCCATTGTGGATTCATCTGTTTCCAGCTACAACACTACCTGCTTCCAGCCTCAGCTTCCAGCAGAATACAGCTTCCCTTAAAGGGCCGGTGTCCTTTCTACACTTTACCACTCTCCACCGGAATTATTATTTCTCCGCTCTCAAGTTCTACATTTCAGTTCACATTTCATCGCTCCCAAAGTTCATTTATTATTTAACTGGTTCCAGCCAGTATCCACTCCGTGCTAACAACAGTCTGGTTCCAGCCAGTATCCACAGCAGCTGTTTTACCTTCAGCAACCCAGCTCTTCCTGGAACACCAGCTGGTACAATCCTGGGTTATCTCCATTGCTACAGCCGGGCCTGGTAAGGACTTTCCATCTAGAAGATCATAAGAACTATCTCACACTACCAGTGCCCTGTGGCTCCTGCCATGCTGTAGTACTCAGGAACTGTATTTATTCTTTGCTGACTTTTACGTTTTCTTTTATTGCTGCTGTGATGCGGAGTTGTCATAATAAACATCATTGACTTTTATCTAAGTTGTCGTGGTCACGCCTTCGGGCAGTTATTATCCATGTTACTTACATGTCCAGGGGTCTGATACAACCTCCCAGGTTCCGGTACATCTCAGCCCCTACAACTGAGGCTGCCTCCCGTCAGCTCAGGCCCTCAGTTGTGACACATTAACCCACTCCCAGACATGTGTCAGTAATAAAAACGGAAGTTGGGGAGAGCCAAACCCCCCAGTTCCCGTGACCGGGTCAGGGTATCCAGTCTCAAACGTGCCCGCTTACTAGCCCACACCAGGGAGGAAAGTAACCCATTTATTTGTTTAAAAATCTTCTGAGGAATATAAACAGGAGAGTACTGTAAAATGTATAGAAGTTTGGGCTGGAAAACCATTTTTACCATGTTAACTCTCCCTGTGACCGTTAAAGGTAGCTTCCCCCAGGCCTTCACCCTACTACAAAGGTACGTTATTTGTGGAGTAATATTCAGGGAGGAAAATTTCTGAGGATCATTAGGCACCCAAATGCCCAGATATTTGAAAGAGTCTACCCACCGCAACGGGAGAACTATTAACGGGGAGGCAGGAACTTTGCCCCGGAGTGGGGTAATAAAGGATTTCTCCCAATTAATCAGGAGCCCAGAGTATCGCCCGAACTCATTAATAATTTCCAAAATCCTAGGCATAGACTCAGCATAGCGATCCACAAACAACAAAACGTCATCGGCATATAAGGCCACCCTATCCTCTCGGGCACCCACCTTAAAGCCAGAGATCCCCACATCTGCCCTCAGGAGACATGCAAGGGGTTCAATGGCCATAGCAAACAGAGTAGGGGACAGTGGTCATCCCTGTCGCGTACCCCTAGATAGGGGAAAGGAGTGAGATACGAAACCATTTACCGCCACCCTAGCCAAAGGAGAAGAATACATCAATCGAACATATTTAATAAAGTTTGGGCCTATACCAAATCTACGCATAACTTCCCACAAATAATCCCACTCCACAGAATCAAAAGCCTTAGCGGCATACAATGAAACAACTATAGAGGAGGAGGGGTCCTCGCGGGGGATTTGCAGGTGAGTAAACAGACGTCTTAGATTAATGGAAGTCGATTTATTGGGCATAAATCCCGTCTGATCCGAGTGTATTATGTGAGAGATAACTGTATTTAATCTACCAGCCAGCACCTTAGCCAATATTTTAATATCAGTGGGTAAAAGGGATATAGGGCGATAGGACTCAACTTTCCTAAGATCCTTGTCAGGTTTAGGGAGAACCACAATCACTGCCTCCGCCAGTAGCGTAAAAGGTATGGGAAGAGAAAAGGAGTCTATGCTGAGTCTTTTCCATTAAGTAATCTTTCCATTCTCTCTGAGCCGATAGCCAGGCTAATTTAGAGCTGTCCAAAGAATCCTGTAAATATTGTAATTCTGCAGCGACACTCTGGGCCTCCAGCTCAGCCTCCCGTCGCCTATAAAAGGATTTTAAATTAGACACCCGTTTAATCAAACTCCCCCTCAGAAACGCCTTGAATGTGTCCCATAAATTAGAGATAGCTTTTTCGGCACTGTTCATTACAAAGAATTCCCGCCATGCAGACACCAAATCAGAGCCGCCCCCCATGTGTACGAGCCAAAACGGATTACATTTCCATACGGCCTGGCCCCTAGAGCAGTTAAAGTCTAAGGTAAAGGTCAAGGGGGAATGATCTGATATTCCCCTAGTCTCATATATGATGCCACCAACCCGGGGAACCATGTAGCTCGAGAGAAGGGCCAAGTCAATCCTGGAGTAAGAAGAATGAGAGTGAGAGAAACAGGAGTATTGTTTAAGAGACGGATGTCTCAACCTCCAGGGATCGACCAGGCCCAACCCCGATACCACATCAGCAAAGATGGACTTCCCAGGATACGCAGCAGATGAGATGGATACGCAGAGATATAGAGAACCTGTCCTTCGCCGCATCTAGCACATTATTGAAGTCCCCCAGGCAAATAACAGATATCCCGGGAAATGAGGCCATGAACCTGGCAGCCTTCTTAAGGACATCAGGAGAGTAAGGGGAGGGGGGGGGGGGGCACATAAACAGCTAGAAGGAGAACAGGAATATAAAATAATCTACATTTCAAAAACACATATCTCCCCCAGGGATCCGTTTGTATAGACTCCAGCACAAAGGGGACGGTCCTCCTAATAAGGACCGAAACTCCACGAGAGGCAGAAGTGTGCATGGAGTGGTACGCCCATCCCACCCAGGGTCTTTTCAAAGAGAGAATTTTACCACCCACCAAGTGAGTTTCCATATGACAGACAATATCAGCGGCATAATGTCTAATCTGTCGGAGTACCAGGGACCTCTTAACTTTATCATTGAGCCCTCTCACATTCCACGATAACACTTTAAGCCCAGCCATAGGACGTCAGAAGTATAATAAGCACAACACCCCGCGGCCAGCCAATCTCGCCATGCATAAGTGCAGTTACCGGACACCAGTGCCTAAATAGTACAGCAGCAAACCACATACATTCAAAACATAAACTTCCACACAAAGAGTAATTACAGCCGAAAACCTTCCCTCGCCCCCCACCCTGTATACCACCCCCAACATGCAGCATACTTGGATCCCAAAACTGAATGCAAACACCTAGAAACAAAAATAAACAAAACTTCGTTGCACCATTAACTAGTGCAAACTAGTGATGAGCGGGTTCGGTTTCCGAGAAACCGAACCCCCCCGAACGTCACCCTTTTTACACGGGTCTGAGCCATACTCGGATTCTCCCGTATGGCTCGGTTAACCCGAGTGCGCCCGAACGTCATCATCCCGCTGTCGGATTCTCGCGAGATTCGGATTCTATATAAGCAGCCGCGCGTCGCCGCCATTTTCACACGTGCATTGAGATTGATAGGGAGAGGACGTGGCTGGCGTCCTCTCCGTACTACTACTAATACGAGACAGTTGGTTGATCTGATTGCTTGTTTTATTTTACTATAATTGTGGGGAGGATTGGGGAGCAGCTGTTAGGAGGAGTACAGTACAGTGCAGAGTTTTGCTGATAAGTGAGTCGTGACCACCAGTTTTTTATCCGTTCTCTGCCTGAAAATAACGCTCCATACCATATCTGTGCTCAGTGTGCTGCATGATATATCTGTGCTGAGTGCTCACACTGCTTAATTGTGGGGACTGGGGAGCAGCTATAGCAGGAGTACAGTGCACAGTTTTGCTGACAGTGACCACCAGTATACGTTTGTCTGCCTTAAAAACACTCCTGTGGTGGCTTTTTTTTATACTAGTTTAGCAGTTTGCTGACAGTGTCCACCAGGTCCATTATACTGTATATAGCAGTACGGTAGGCCACTGCTGTACCTACCTCTGTGTCGTCACTCATCATCCATTAAGTATACTATCCATCCATCTACATTGTATACCTGTGGTGGCTTTTTTTTTTTATACTAGTAGTTTAGCAGTCTGCTGACAGTGTCCACTAGGTCCATTATACTGTATATAGCAGTACGGTAGGCCACTGCTGTACCTACCTCTGTGTTGTCACTCGTCATCCATTAAGTATACTATCCATCCATCTACATTGTATAGCTGTGGTGACTTTTTTTTTTATACTAGTAGTTTAGCAGTCTGCTGACAGTGTCCACCAGGTCCATTATACTGTATATAGCAGTACGGTAGGCCACTGCTGTACCTACCTCTGTGTCGTCACTCGTCATCCATAGAGTATACTATCCATCCATCTACATTGTAAACCTGTGGTGGCTTTTTTTTTAATACTAGTAGTTTAGCAGTCTGCTGACAGTGTCCACCAGGTCCATTATACTGTATATAGCAGTACGGTAGGCCACTGCTGTACCTACCTCTGTGTCGTCACTCGTCATCCATAAAGTATACTATCCATCCATCTACATTGTATACCTGTGGTGGCTTTTTTTTTATACTAGTAGTTTAGCAGTCTGCTGAGTGTCCACCAGGTTCATTATAATGTATATAGCAGTACGGTAGGCCACTGCTGTACCTACCTCTGTGTCGTCACTCGTCATCCATTAAGTATACTATCCATCCATCTACATTGTATACCTGTGGTGGCTTTTTTTATACTAGTAGTTTAGCAGTCTGCTGACAGTGTCCACCAGGTCCATTATACTGTATATAGCAGTACGATAGGCCACTGCTGTACCTACCTCTGTGTCGTCACTCGTCATCCATAAAGTATACTATCCATCCATCTACATTGTATACCTGTGGTGGCTTTTTTTTTATACTAGTAGTTTAGCAGTCTGCTGACAGTGTCCACCAGGTCCATTATACTGTATATAGCAGTACGGTAGGCCACTGCTGTACCTACCTCTGTGTCGTCACTCGTCATCCATAAAGTATACTATCCATCCATCTACATTGTATACCTGTGGTGGCTTTTTTTTTTATACTAGTAGTATAGCAGTCTGCTGACAGTGTCCACCAGGTCCATTATACTGTATTTAGCAGTACGGTAGGCCACTGCTGTACCTACCTCTGCGTCGTCACTCGTCATCCATAAAGTTTACTATCCATCCATCTACATTGTATACCTGTGGTGGCTTTTTTTTTTATACTAGTAGTTTAGCAGTCTGCTGACAATGTCCACCAGGTCCATTATACTGTATATAGCAGTACGGTAGGCCACTGCTGTACCTACCTCTGTGTCGTCACTCGTCATCCATTAAGTATACTATCCATCCATCTACATTGTATACCTGTGGTGGCTTTTTTTTATACTAGTAGTTTAGCAGTCTGCTGACAGTGTCCACCAGGTCCATTATACTGTATATAGCAGTACGGTAGGCCACTGCTGTACCTACCTCTGTGTCGTCACTCGTCATCCATAAAGTATACTATCCATCCATCTACATTGTATACCTGTGGTTGCTTTTTTTTTTATACTAGTAGTTTAGCAGTCTGCTGAGTGTCCACTAGGTCCATTATACTGTATATAGCAGTACGGTAGGCCACTGCTGTACCTACCTCTGTGTCGTCACTCGTCATCCATTAAGTATACTATCCATCCATCTACATTGTATACCTGTGGTGGCTTTTTATTTTTATACTAGTAGTTTAGCAGTCTGCTGACAGTGTCCACCAGGTCCATTATACTGTATATAGCAGTACGGTAAGCCACTGCTGTACCTACCTCTGTGTCGTCACTCGTCATCCATAAAGTATACTATCGATCCATCTACATTGTATACCTGTGGTGGCTTTTTTTTATAGTAGTAGTTTAGCAGTCTGCTGACAGTGTCCACCAGGTCCATTATACTGTATATAGCAGTACGGTAGGCCACTGCTGTACCTACCTCTGTGTCGTCACTCGTCATCCATAAAGTATTCTATCCATCCATCTACATTGTATACCTGTGGTGGCTTTTTTTTTTATACTAGTAGTTTAGCAGTCTGCTGACAGTGTCCACCAGGTCCATTATACTGTGTGTAGCAGTACGGTAGGCCACTGCTGTACCTACCTCTGAGTCGTCACTCGTCATCCATTAAGTATACTATCCATCTATCTACATTGTATACCTGTGGTGGCTTTTTTTTATACTAGTAGTTTAGCAGTCTGCTGACAGTGTCCACCAGGTCCATTATACTGTACATAGCAGTACGGTAGGCCACTGCTGTACCTACCTCTGTGTCGTCACTCGTCATCCATAAAGTATACTATCCATCCATCTACATTGTATACCTGTGGTGGCTTTTTTTTTATACTAGTAGTTTAGCAGTCTGCTGACAGTGTCCACCAGGTCCATTATACTGTATATAGCAGTACGGTAGGCCACTGCTGTACCAACCTCTGTGTCGTCACTTGTCATCCATAAAGTATACTATCCATCCATCTACATTGTATACCTGTGGTGGCTTTTTTTTTATACTAGTAGTTTAGCAGTCTGCTGACAGTGTCCACCCGGTCCATTATACTGTATATAGCAGTACGGTAGGCCACTGCTGTACCTACCTCTGTGTCGTCACTCGTCATCCATTAAGTATACTATCCATCTATCTACATTGTATACCTGTGGTGGCTTTTTTTTATACTAGTAGTTTAGCAGTCTGCTGACAGTGTCCACCAGGTCCATTATACTGTACATAGCAGTATGGTAGGCCACTGCTGTACCTACCTCTGTGTCGTCACTCGTCATCCATAAAGTTTACTATCCATCCATCTACATTGTATACCTGTGGTGGCTTTTTTTTTTATACTAGTAGTTTAGCAGTCTGCTGACAATGTCCACCAGGTCCATTATACTGTATATAGCAGTACGGTAGGCCACTGCTGTACCTACCTCTGTGTCGTCACTCGTCATCCATAAAGTATACTATCGATCCATCTACATTGTATACCTGTGGTGGCTTTTTTTTATACTAGTAGTTTAGCAGTCTGCTGACAGTGTCCACCAGGTCCATTATACTGTATATAGCAGTACGGTAGGCCACTGCTGTACCTACCTCTGTGTCGTCACTCGTCATCCATAAAGTATACTATCGATCCATCTACATTGTATACCTGTGGTGGCTTTTTTTTTATACTAGTAGTTTAGCAGTCTGCTGACAGTGTCCACCAGGTCCATTATACTGTATATAGCAGTACGGTAGGCCACTGCTGTACCTACCTCTGTGTCGTCACTCGTCATCCATAAAGTATACTATCCATCCATCTACATTGTATACCTGTGGTGGCTTTTTTTTATACTAGTAGTTTAGCAGTCTGCTGACAGTGTCCACCAGGTCCATTATACTGTGTGTAGCAGTACGGTAGGCCACTGCTGTACCTACCTCTGTGTCGTCACTCGTCATCCATTAAGTATACTATCCATCTATCTACATTGTATACCTGTGGTGGCTTTTTTTTATACTAGTAGTTTAGCAGTCTGCTGACAGTGTCCACCAGGTCCATTATACTGTACATAGCAGTACGGTAGGCCACTGCTGTACCTACCTCTGTGTCGTCACTCGTCATCCATAAAGTATACTATCCATCCATCTACATTGTATACCTGTGGTGGCTTTTTTTTATACTAGTAGTTTAGCAGTCTGCTGACAGTGTCCACCAGGTCCATTATACTGTATATAGCAGTACGGTAGGCCACTGCTGTACCTACCTCTGTGTCGTCACTCGTCATCCATAAAGTATACTATCCATCCATCTACATTGTATACCTGTGGTGGCTTTTTTTTTTATACTAGTAGTTTAGGAGTTTGCTGACAGTGTCCACCAGGTCCATTATACTGTATATAGCAGTACGGTAGGCCACTGCTGTACCTACCTCTGTGTCGTCACTCGTCATCCATTAAGTATACTATCCATCCATCTACATTGTATACCTGTGGTGCCTTTTAGTTGTGCGCATTAAAATATGGAGAACAAAAATGTGGAGGTTAAAAAAATAGGGAAAGATCAAGATCCACTTCCACCTCATGCTGAAGCTGCTGCCACTAGTCATGGCCGAGACAATGAAATGCCATCAACGTCGTCTGCCAAGGCCGATGCCCAATGTCATAGTACAGAGCATGTAAAATCCAAAACACAAAAGATCAGTAAAATGCCTCAAAAATCAAAATTAAAAGCGTCTGAGGAGAAGCGTAAACTTGCCAATATGCCATTTACGACACGGAGTGGCAAGGAACGGCTGAAGCCCTGGCCTATGTTCATGGCTAGTGGTTCAGCTTCACATAAGGATAGAAGCACTCATCCTCTCGCTAGAAAAAAGAAAAGACTTAAGCTGGCAAAAGCACAGCAAAGAACTGTGCGTTCTTCGAAATCACAAATCCCCAAGGAGAGTCCAATTGTGTCGGTTGCGATGCCTGACCTTCCCAACACTGGACGGGAAGAGCTTGCGCCTTCCACCATTTGCACGCCCCCTTTCAAGTGCTGGAAGGAGCACCCGCAGTCCAGTTCCTGATAGTCAAATTGAAGATGTCAGTGTTGAAGTACACCAGGATGAGGATATGGGTGTTGTTGGCGCTGGGGAGGAAATTGACAAGGAGGATTCTGATGGTGAGGTGGTTTGTTTAAGTCAGGCACCCGGGGAGACACCTGTTGTCCGTGGGAGGAATATGGCCATTGACATGCCTGGTCAAAATACAAAAAAATCAGCTCTTCGGTGTGGAATTATTTCAACACAAATGCGGACAACAGGTGTAAAGCCGTGTGTTGCCTTTGTCAAGCTGTAATAAGTAGGGGTAAGGACGTTAACCACCTCGGAACATCCTCCCTTATACGTCACCTGCAGCGCATTCATCATAAGTCAGTGACAAGTTCAAAAACTTTGGGCGACAGCGGAAGCAGTCCACTGACCAGTAAATCCCTTCCTCTTGTAACCAAGCTCCTGCAAACCACACCACCAACTCCCTCAGTGTCAATTTCCTCCTTACCCAGGAAAGCCAATAGTCCTGCAGGCCATGTCACTGGCAAGTCTGATGAGTCCTCTCCTGCCTGGGATTCCTCCGATGCATCCTTGAGTGTAACGCCTACTGCTGCTGGCACTGCTGTTGTTGTTGCTGGGAGTCGATCGTCATCCCAGAGGGGAAGTCGGAAGACCACTTGTACTACTTCCAGTAAGCAATTGACTGTACAACAGTCCTTTGCGAGGAAGATGAAATATCACAGCAGTCATCCTGCTGCAAAGCGGATAACTGAGGCCTTGGCATCCTGGGCGGTGAGAAACGTGGTTCCGGTATCCATCATTACTGCAGAGCCAACTAGAGACTTGTTGGAGGTACTGTGTCCCCGGTACCAAATACCATCTAGGTTCCATTTCTCTAGGCAGGCGATACCGAAAATGTACAAAGACCTCAGAAAAAGACTCACCAGTGTCCTAAAAAATGCAGTTGTACCCTATGTCCACTTAACCACGGACTTGTGGACAAGTGGAGCAGGGCAGGCTCAGGACTATATGACTGTGACAGCCCACTGGGTAGATGTATGGACTCCCGCCGCAAGAACAGCAGCGGCGGCACCAGTAGCAGCATCTCGCAAACGCCAACTCGTTCCTAGGCAGGCTACGCTTTGTATCACCGCTTTCCAGAATACGCACACAGCTGAAAACCTCTTACGGCAACTGAGGAAGATCATCGCAGAATGGCTTACCCCAATTGGACTCTCCTGGGGATTTGTGACATCGGACAACGCCAGCAATATTGTGCGTGCATTACATCTGGGCAAATTCCAGCACGTCCCATGTTTTGCACATACCTTGAATTTGGTGGTGCAGAATTATTTAAAAAACGACAGGGGCGTGCAAGAGATGCTGTCAGTGGCCCGAAGAATTGCGGGCCACTTTCGGCGTTCAGGCACCGCGTACAGAAGACTGGAGCATCACCAAAAATACCTGAACCTGCCCTGCCATCATCTGAAGCAAGAGGTGGTAACGAGGTGGAATTCAACCCTCTATATGCTTCAGAGGATGGAGGTGCAGCAAAAGGCCATTCAAGCCTATACATCTGGCCACGATATAGGCAAAGGAGGTGGAATGCACCTGTCTCAAGCGCAGTGGAGAATGATTTCAACGTTGTGCAAGGTTCTGCAACCCTTTGAACTTGCCACACGTGAAGTCAGTTCAGACACTGCCAGCCTGAGTCAGGTCATTCCCCTCATCAGGCTTTTGCAGAAGAAGCTGGAGAGATTGAAGGAGGAGCTAAAACAGAGCGATTCCGCTAGGCATGTGGGACTTGTGGATGGAGCCCTTCATTCGCTTAACCAGGATTCACGGGTGGTCAATCTGTTGAACTCAGAGCACTACATTTTGGCCACCGTGCTCGATCCTAGATTTAAAACCTACGTTGTATCTCTCTTTCCGGCAGACACAAATCTGCAGGGGTTCAAAGACCTGCTGGTGAGAAAATTGTCAAGTCAAGCGGAACGTGACCCGTCAACAGCTCCTCCTTCACATTCTCCCGCAACTGGGGGTGCGAGGAAAAGGCTAAGAATTCCGAGCCCACCCGCTGGCGGTGATGCAGGGCAGTCTGGAGCGAGTGCTGACATCTGGTCCGGACTGAAGGACCTGCCAACGATTACTGACATGTCGTCTACTGTCACTGCATATGATTCTCTCACCATTGAAAAAATGGTGGAGGATTATATGAGTGACCGCATCCAAGTAGGCACGTCAGACAGTCTGTACGTATACTGGCAGGAAAAAGAGGCAATTTGGAGGCCCTTGCAGAAACTGGCTTTATTCTACCTAAGTTGCCCTCCCTCCAGTGTGTACTCCGAAAGAGTGTTTAGTGCAGCCGCTCACCTTGTCAGCAATCGGCGTACGAGGTTACTTCCAGAAAATGTGGAGAAGATGATGTTCATTAAAATGAATTATAATCAATTCCTCCGTGGAGACATTCACCAGCAGCAATTGCCTCCAGAAAGTACACGGGGACCTGAGATGGTGGATTCCAGTGGGGATGAATTAATAATCTGTGAGGAGGGGGATGTACACAGTGAAAGGGGTGATGAATCGGACGATGATGATGAGGTGGACATCTTGCCTCTGTAGAGCCAGTTTGTGCAAGGAGAGATTGATTGCTTCTTTTTTGGTGGGGGCCCAAACCAACCAGTCATTTCAGTCACAGTCGTGTGGCAGACCCTATCGCTGAAATGATGGGTTCGTTAAAGTGTGCATGTCCTGTTTATACAACATAAGGGTGGGTGGGAGGGCCCAAGTACAATTCCATCTTGCACCTCTTTTTTCTTTCATTTTTCTTTGCATCATGTGCTGTTTGGGGAGTATTTTTTTGAAGGGCCATCCTGCCTGACACTGCAGTGTCACTCCTAGATGGGCCAGGTGTTTGTGTCGGCCACTTGGGTCGCTGAGCTTAGTCACAAAGCTACCTCATTGCGCCTCTTTTTTTCTTTGCATCATGTGCTGTTTGGGGAGTATTTTTTTGAAGGGCCATCCTGCCTGACACTGCAGTGTCACTCCTAGATGGGCCAGGTGTTTGTGTCGGCCACTTGGGACGCTGAGCTTAGTCACACAGCTACCTCATTGCGCCTCTTTTTTTCTTTGCATCATGTGCTGTTTGGGGACTATTTTTTTCAAGTGCCATCCTGTCTGACACTGCAGTGCCACTCCTAGATGGGCCAGGTGTTTGTGTCGGCCACTAGGGTCGCTTAGCTTAGTCACACAGCTACCTCATTGCGCCTCTTTTTTTCTTTGCATCATGTGCTGTTTGGGGAGTATTTTTTTGAAGGGCCATCCTGCATGACACTGCAGTGTCACTCCTAGATGGGCCAGGTGTTTGTGTCGGCCACTTGGGTCGCTGAGCTTAGTCACACAGCTACCTCATTGCGCCTCTTTTTTTCTTTGCATCATGTGCTGTTTGGGGAGTATTTTTTTCAAGTGCCATCCTGTCTGACACTGCAGTGCCACTCCTAGATGGGCCAGGTGTTTGTGTCGGCCATTAGGGTTGCTTAGCTTAATCACACTGCTACCTCATTGCGCCTCTTTTTTTCTTTGCATCATGTGCTGTTTGGGGAGTATTTTTTTAAAGTGCCATCCTGTCTGACACTGCAGTGCCACTCCTAGATGGGCCAGGTGTTTGTGTCGGCCACTAGGGTCGCTTAGCTTAGTCACACAGCTATCTCATTGCGCCTCTTTTTTTCTTTGCATCATGTGCTGTTTGGGGACTATTTTTTTCAAGTGCCATCCTGTCTGACACTGCAGTGCCACTCCTAGATGGGCCAGGTATTTGTGTCGGCCACTAGGGTCGCTTAGCTTAGTCACACAGCTACCTCATTGCGCCTCTTTTTTTCTTTGCATCATGTGCTATTTGGGGAGTATTTTTTTCAAGTGCCATCCTGTCTGACACTGCAGTGCCACTCCTAGATGGGCCAGGTGTTTGTGTCGGCCACTAGGGTCGCTTAGCTTAGTCACACAGCTACCTCATTGCGCCTCTTTTTTTCTTTGCATCATGTGCTGTTTGGGGACAATTTTTTTGAAGTGCCATCCTGTCTGACACTGCAGTGCCACTCCTAGATGGGCCAGGTGTTTGTGTCGGCCACTTGTGTCGCTTAGCTTAGCCATCCAGCGACCTTGGTGCAAATTTTAGGACTAAAAATAATATTGTGAGGTGTGAGGTGTTCAGAATAGACTGGAAATGAGTGGAAATTATGGTTATTGAGGTTAATAATACTATGGGATCAAAATGAACCCAAATTCTATGATTTAAGCTGTTTTTTAGTGTTTTTTGAAAAAAACACCCGAATCCAAAACACACCCGAATCCGACAAAAAATTTCCGGTGAGGTTTTGCCAAAACGCGTCCGAACCCAAAACACGGCCGCGGAACCGAACCCAAAACCAAAACACAAAACCCGAAAAATTTCCGGTGCACATCACTAGTGCAAACACTCCTTAATCGGGGCCAAGAATATAATGACTCTCGGGGAAAAAAGCCGCCAACCACAGCCCCCCCCTCCCCCCCCCCCCCCCCCGAAAAAATTGAGGGGAAATCATAGTGATCCACCCCCTAGGTCTGTCCAATACACAAAATTAAACATGCACGGATATCACAGAACCATATATGTCAAACCATATATGTAACCCCCCCACCCCTTAAAAAAACAAAAACATAAAAGAGATATCAGAGCAGGTAAGCGAATAACCATATAACATGTCTAAACCGCGGAGGCAGAACAGCGTGGGATGAGATTGAAATCAAAATCAATCAGACACTCCCGCATCCTGTCCCCCCGTAATAAATAACTTATATAATAACAGCTAACAGAATAAGCAACAAGGAACAAAAAAAGAAGAATTCTGCCTCCAGAGCTATACGGGAAAGTCAAGGATCCGCAAGGGCACGCCTCGCCGGAAATCGTCTGTCCAGCCATACCATGGCCTCATGAGGAGTTGCGAAAAACTTTGTTTCTCCATCAGCCACCACCCACAGTCTTGATGGAAAGAGCATGGCATATGACAGGTCAAGTTCACGGAGTCTCCTCTTAACAGGCAAGAATTGAGCCCTATCTTTTTGTACATCCACCGCAAAATCCGGGAAAACCGATATGGGCGACCCATTCCATTTTAAAGGGCCCTTGGTACGAGCCAGCCTCAGAACTGTGTCCCGGTCACGGAAGTGGAGGAATTTAGCAACAAAGGTGCGGGGTGGAGCCCCTCGAGGCAGCGGGCGTATCAGAACTCTATGAGCCCGTTCAACGGTGAAGTAAGATGAGAATTCCTCAGATCCAAAGGCATCCCGGAGCCATTTTACAAGAAACTCTTCAGGAGATGAGCCCTCCTCCTTCTCAGGCAGGCCAATGAAGCGGACGTTACTGCGCCGCAGACGTTCCTACATATCCGTCAGCTTTTTCGCACATCAGTCATCTGAGATTCCAAAGCATCAGTACGACGACCCAGCGGGCCGACAGAGTCTTCAACGTTGGATATACGGGTCTCAGCCTCTCCCACTCTCTCTCTCACCCGCTGGAGGTCCTGATGGATAATGGAGAGATCAGACTGCACTTGCCCGATTTTATCAGCCAAACGCGCCTCACTGGCAGTCACCGCATCCAATACTCTCTGCAGTGCAGCATCCGGAGGGTCAGAGGAGGCGGAACTATACGCAGGAGATGGGGGCGATGCCTCAGACCTTACAGTCTCCCCCCTCTGCTGTTGAGGGCCAGGGTTACGAACAAACTTATCCATCGCGCCCGCCGCCGCACTATTTTGGCGGCCTCTCACCATTTTGGACAACACGGTGTCGCTCCGTCCAGCCAACAGGATATATCAAAGCAAATACAGGCAGGAGGGGGGCGCCCGCACCAAAACCCTACAGAGAGGCCAGCGGGTGCGAGAGAGTACGTAGATATGTACAGATAGACAACAGGACCAGAGTCTCCGGTTATAATGCAAAGTGTCCGCCTAATGGAGCAGGGGAATAGGCAGTATCACCCTCAAACAGAGCCGTGAGGTACAGAGGATCGGACCCCCAGAACTAACTTCCAGGCACAGCAGGGGAGCTCGCACCACATAGGAGGAGGGCAAGGTCAGCGAGCCGGAGGAGTAAAGCAGGAGGAGGGGGGAAAGGGTATATGCAGCCCAAGGGCCACCCAGCCAGCTCAATTGAAGCCCCAAATATTAGTCCTCTCCGCAGTAGCAGGCCCGCGCCCCATGTACCTGGGTCCCATTCAGGATAGAACCATGCAGCAGCAGAGGATCCAGAAAATGGCCGCAGTGGCAGGCAGCAGAGGAAGATCAGGGTGGCCGCGCTGTGGTCCCTCCAGGCTCGCACACAGCTAGAGGGGGCGGCTGGTGCAGTTCCCCACTTTCGCTCGTCAGAGTCTCGGCCGGCTGCAGCGGACGGCGGTAGATAGCGGGAGCCACACTTTCGGTTTCCTGGGCAGCGCGAGTCCGCGGCAGTACAGGGTGATCCAGACAGTCTCACACTGGGCACCCCCCAGACGCTCCTGCAGGCAGACGGGGCGGCAGGTGATAGCCCTCCACTCCCGCTCACCAGGGACACGGCTGGCTGTAGCGGGCGGCGGCGGGTAGCAGGAGCAGGACTTCCGGATGTAGACGAGCGCGAGGTAGCGGTTTCACATGCTGGCCCAGCGCAGATCAGGCCACGCTAAACAGACAGGGCTCCAGGGGCACGGGAGATGGCAGCAGCCGGATCAAACCTGCTCCAGGGGGGGCAGTAAACGTTTACAAAGCGATGGCCCCAATATTAGACCCGGGGGGGAGTTCAGGATAGTAAATCAGGATATATTGGCTGGAGAGCTGCACAGTGCAAGTGCTACTCCATGCCCGTCCAGGCCACGCCCCCCCCCATTCATTGCTCTGCTTTAAAGGAACGAAAGACTGCATAGGATAGAGTGAATATAAGCACCCTGTTTGTTTATGCAACTAAGCTAGATAGATCTGGTTTTTGTGTTGATATTAGTTGATAGGTCATTGAAGTTTGTCAATCAAATAAGTTATCCAATGAGAAATGTTTAGGTAGGCGGGTTCTATTAGTTTATTTAAGTGAGGGCTGAGGTAATCTGATTCCTCTTGCCATTTTGTGATCCCAGGACTGGTAATGTAACTGGTATCACTCTGCAGGGTTATCAATATTATTTAGGTTGTTATTATAGCTTAGGTTGTTATTATAGCTAAGGTTTTTGTTATTCATCTTTAAATTAGTTATTATTGTGGTTTAGCTGTTTTTATTTAGTTAATTTCATAAGTGTTTAATTTAGTCAAGGCTGTTAATTTTCTTGTCCTGTACTGAGGTAACTTTGTTAGCTTCTATTTACTTAGTATACCTCGCCCCGCCGCAGTGCGCCCCCACCTGGCTGGCTGGTTGATGCATCTAAGCCTCTCACTGCAGCCGCTGCCTCTCCGGCGCTGAGAGGAGCACGGCATTACGCTGTGAGGGGAGCCAGGCGGGCAGTCCCCCAGCGCCCGCGCTGCTCGGCCAGAGGCAGCGGTGAGCGCTCACCCCGCCTCTCTCTCCTTCTGTGCTGCGGGCCTGGCTGTCAGGCATGACGGCCAGCCCCACGAGCACACACCCCAGCCTCCATTAATAGCAAGCAGCGGGTTAGGTGCATCGGCCCTTGCTGCTAAAAGCCCCGCCCCCATCGCCATGTCAAATAACATGGCGGCCATTAGCCCTCCTCCCACAGCTTCAGGAGCTGGGGGGGGGGGGGGAGCACGGCTGCAGGGGGCATCATTATTTATCCAGCAGGGCTCCAGGGGAGAGGCAGTATATTAGCCTCTCCCATATCAGGAGCCCAGAATGTTAGGCAGGAAAATATAATAAGGGAGAATTTCAATTCTCCAGGGCCTGCAGTGGCAGGCTCAGAGTTGGCAAGGGGATTGCTTAGAATCCCCCCCCCCCTCCCCCTCCTTCCTCTCAATTACAAATGCAGGTGGGTGGGGGGTTTTCAGCCCCCGCAGGTTTCATGGTCCCCATATTTCAGCCAAGGGGCTCCACAGAATATAATGCATCGGCATGTGGCAGGGCAGCAGCATTTGTTTAATACTCAAATGCCTCATTTAAGTCAGTTTTACCAACCCTGTGCCGTACTTCAAGTTGTGCAATTCCCCCCCCCTCCCCCCCCGGCAGGCAGGCAGGCAGGCAATCAATATGCACATTGGTTGCAGCCTGCACCTAATCAATTCATGAGCGCTCATCAGATAGGTTTGCCGACCCTGCCCCAAATTCCTCCACCGGCCGGACCCCCATCACCACGGCAGTTGGAGGTGAATATTGCACGTGCGCAATCTCAAGTACGAGCGGCGTCGGTAGTGACCAGCTGGTCAGAAGGGGCCGGTCAAGCAGGAAGTAATGCTGTTTTATTGAGTCCGCAGGTTTTAGCATCTCATACAGCTTCATTGCACACATCAGCTTAGCGCGAAAATGTTTTTTTTTTTTTTTTTTCTCATTCCAACGAATCATCTGATACGTCTAGTTCACTGGAGAATCCGCGCAAATTTACGCGGACATTCATTCAGCATCTTAGAGGGAAGCGTAAAAGTTCAAAGGGAGGGTGTAGCGTAGCGAGCAGCTCGGCTCCTGATGCAACAGGTGATAGCGTACATTGCGCGAATATGGCAATTCTAAGAGGAGTTAGGTCTAAGGTTAGGGAAAGAATAAAGAAAGGCTGATTTGTAGATATGTTTGCGATTACGCATGACGCTAAAAGAGCGTTGGGCACAGCAAAGGCTGGGGGGGCGGCTGCTGAAGAAGCTAGAAGGAATTATCCTAACTGGCTTGCAGGGATTTATATATTTGGGCTTGCTATATGGAGTCTCGTCCATCAGAAATCATAAATATTCTGAAGTATTTTCACATGGTACATAATATGTATCTTACGGCGAGGCAAAATGTTTGGAGGCAGTATGATGAGTTATTTAGGAAAAAGCAGGATGGCCAAAAGATTTTAAGTTTGGGGTTTAAGGATGTGGAGGTATGGTTAGAAGTGACTCAAAGCAATAGGCTTCCTATGGAACAGACGGGTAGAAGGCAGCCCTTTCAGGTCAGACCAGGTTTTAACACGGCAGGAGGAGGAAAATGTTACGCGTTTAATAACGCACAATGTAATAGGGGAAAATTGTGTCGATATAGGCACGTCTGTATGCTGTGTGGAGGAAATCACCCAGCAAAGGACTGCAACAGACCCGCAGTTCAGTCAGCGGGTAGGGGTGAGCAGAGAACCGGTCCTAGATAAAGCGGAGACACCAGTGAATTTAGAACTTTTAGAACGATGGTTAGGCTGCTATCCTCTTAGGGAGGAGGCAGCATTTTTATTGCAAGGTTTTAAATTCAGTTTCAATCTACCTGTAGTTAGGCCGGTTATAGTTTTGGCCAGAGAAACCTAAAGTCAGCTACAGATTTTCCAGGGATAGTAAGAATGAAGATTGCAGCTGAAGTTGTTTTAGGGCGTATGTGTGGCCCTTTTGAAAGTCCACCTCTAGCTGAATTTTGCGTTTCTCCATTGGGGGTAGTTCCAAAGAAAGAGCCAGGAAGATGTAGGATAATTGAGTACCTTTCCTACCCGGAAGGGGGCTCAATAAACGAGACTCTTGACCCCTCTTTGTATAGCGTAAAATATCAGTCTTTTTGAAGAAGCTGTGGCTATGGTTAAAGGTTTTAGTTCGGGAGCGTTGTTAGCAAAATTGGGTATAGAATCAGCCTTTAGACTGTTACCGCTGCACCCTGATTCGTTTAAGTTTATGGGTTTCAAGATGGATGGTCAATTTTATGTAGATAGGTGTTGCCTATGGGCTGTTCAGTTTCGTGTTTCTTATTTTGAAGGTTTTAGTTCATTTCTACAGTGGTGTGTGCGGGCAGGCACCGGTCAGTTGGGAGTCACCCATTATTTGGATGGCTTCTTGTTGGCAGGTCCTGCGGGTAGCTCAGTGCGCCAGGAATTTTTTTTTTTTTTTAGTTCAAGCGCTTTTTTCGGTTATGGGTGTACCGATAGCTAAAGATAAAACATAGGGGCCTGTGACCCGTTTATCTTATCTGGGCATAGAAATTGATACTGAGGCAGGCCTTTGTAGATTGCCAGCGGAGAAAGTGAATAATTTAAGGATCTTGTTAGAAAATTTTATTGCAGTAACATTTTTGAGTGAGTTCAATGGTGTACGCATTTGGTTGCATGAAGAAATGAGTAATCGTGAGCTGCAGTTTTTCACAGATGCATCAGAGTCGTTAGGTTTCGGTGCTTATTTTGAAGGGGAATGGTGCGCCGAAGTTTGGCCTGAGGAATGGCGCACAAGGAAGTTTACTGACAGTATGCTTTTGCTTGAGCTTTTTCCAATAATTGTCGCCATTGAGATATGGGGTTTTAGGCTTAGGAATCAGAGGATTTTATTCTGGTGTGATAATTTAAGGGTGGTTCAAGCGATTAATATTCAAAAATCTTCGTGTTCACACGCTTTGAGGTTGCTACGGCATTTGACCGTTAGGTTTTTACAGTTGAATATAGATTTGAATACTAGGCATGTCCCTGGGGTTGAGAACGGGATAGCGGATGCTTTATCTCGTTTTCAATGGGATAGATTTAGAGCATTAGCCCCAGCAGCAAAAATGGAAGGTTTATCATGTCCCGAATTTGTATGGCAGATCATCAAACCAGCATGAAAGCTTTAGCATTGAAGGCGTTGGCCCCGGGAACTTTGAGATCGTATTCTGCAGCTTGGGAGGATTGGCAGGCGTATTTGAATTCTGGAGGTAGGGGTAAGAGTATCCACGATGCTATATTAGAATTTGTATGGTTATGGCATGAGAGGGGTCGTTATAAAGCAGCGATGTTGGGTGCTTTAGCAGGAATTTCATATTTTTTGCGTTTGGAAGGGTTGTCAGACCCAACTAAATCTTTTATTTTATCAAAGGCTTTGAGGGGTTGGGCTAAGGAGCAAGCAGGTGTAAGTGGCGCACGTAGACCAATCGACATTGAGTTATTGAAAGAGTTAATTATCGCGGTTTCTGGTATTGCATTAGGGGAATTTGTGGTCGCCCTTTTTTAGTTTAGCATTTGCTATAGCTTTTTTGCGGGGCTGTTAGAGTAGGTGAGATAGCGGCAAAAAGAAAAAGTTCAGTGGATTCAGGCATGTTGTTAAATAATGTAGTGTTGAAGGATAATAAGCTGCTTATTAAAATACACCATTCCAAAACGGATCAACTAGGGAGAGGTAAATGGATTTATTTTCCTATGCATAAGGAGCCGAGCATTTGCCCAGTAAGATTAGCAGAGGCTTATGGTCAGTTTCGTCCAAAAGGGGGGGAGCAATGGTTGGGTCATAAGGATCTTAATCCTTTATCCAAATTTCAATGCACAAGCGTCTTCAATATGTGTTTGATAGCGTTGGACCTTCCGCTGGAGAGTTATGGGTCCCATTCTTTTAGGATAGGTGCAGCAACTTGCGCAGCATCGACAGGTTCTTCCAGCGAAGATATTAAAAGGTTAGGGCGCTGGAAGTCGGGTGTTTATAAGGGATATATTAGGAGTGATAAGTTGCATTAGTGGTAGGCGTCCTGCGAGTTTGTTGTTTCGGAATCCCAGGGCCATAAGCCACCCGCCGTTAAAGGGGGATTGGAGTTCTTTTCACCTTTTTCCTCACAACATTTTTGAGGTTTGGTGTTGTTCACCTCCATCTGGGTCGCCTAAACAACTAAGTTTTTATCCTTCCCTGTTTCTCTTTAGCAGTTTCGTTAAAGATTATAGTAATATTGAATAAAATGTTCTTTGTTTTGTTGTTTTTTCTACAGGTTTTTGTTTGACATTATCAAGCCGGGTGTGGATTGTGTGTTACTCATATATTTATTGGGCCAGTAGGCACAGGATGTACAAGTTGTTCCCTTTTGAAGTGAGGTGGATAGGTTTAAGGGGAATGAGATGGAACAACCTATTAAGTGTGCTCTGGAACTTCGAAGAAAAATGGGATGCCCCTGATTGTTTGGTGATACATTTAGGTGGCAATGATCTGGGTACATTTAAAGGTATAGAACTTATTAACGCCATAAAAAAGGATTTTCAGATAATCACAGAGCATTGGCCTTTGATTAAGGTGGTATGGTCAGAAGTGGTACCGTGTAGATTTTGGAGGGGCACCCAAGGGGGAGCGGCTTTAGATGAAGTAAGAAGGAAACTCAGTGCCCAACCTCCAGATATGTCATTAGTTTAGGTGGAAAAGTTGTTAAACACCCAGATTTGCATTACGAGTAGGAATATTTATATAGGTTGGATGGAGTGCATTTATCTGAGAGTGGTTTGGAGTTATTTGTCACAGCCTTATTGAGGTGTTGAAAGGAGGTTTGAGGTTTTAGGTTGTGGTGGCGGTTTTCGTAGTCTAGAGCCTCCGAATTTGGCGGAAAGCAGTGCTATTCGGCGGCTTAATTTAGCGCAGCAGAGCTTGGCTAGCATTTCCCCTTTGAGAAAAGGCGAGTCGGTCACTACCTCAGGGGAGGACCAGGTCACCATCTTATGGAGGGACCAGCACTGTGCTAATTAAGGGGAGATGGTTCTACCCAGGACGGATTGCGCAAGGGGCGGAAACTCCGCCCCATTTGTTTAAAAATTAAAGTTTTAAGCCATGGCCGAGTTGACACTGCTTTTTCGCCACCGGTGAATAATATTTTCAATTCTGATTAGAATTTAATAAATCTGGCTGTGACCTCCATTTTTTCCAATTTATACAGTTGTCTGTGTCATTATTTCTAGGTTTATTGGTTCTAGTTTGTGTAATAAATAAAACATATGGGTGACTTATTAACTGGGTTGGTTCTTAGCTGTAAAGGCAAGTATTCTCCAAGCAATAGCAGCTAGTAGACTGCTGGGGAATAGATGACACTAGCTGGGTAGAGCTGCACTCAGGGTTCTGGACCAAAAATCATTTTAATTTAAAAGAAAAATTATAGAAAGTTTTGTTCTGTATCCCAAGTATTTAATGAATGTAAAGAGTGAACACTGAGGTAAAAGACGGCTGTGACCACAATGTGAGAACAAAAATAAATCGGGGTTTACGAAATGTAAATTGTCAGTGACTTTACTAGCAAAACACAGCTAACAAAATCACTGTCCTTTTAATTTTCGGGGAAAAAACTTGATCAGAAGTGCAAGGATTTACAACCCGGTGCTTCGTAAATAAACCCCAAAGGATCATCAGTACCCAATACAAATAATGAATGTAATTCTAACTACCTTATGATATATTCTATTACAAACAGAGAAAACCTCATTCAAATAGACACACAACTCATTACCACAGAGAGACCAAACTCACCATCCACCCCAGAAATGATTACACCTCCAGATAGCACCTACTCCTGTCCCCTTATCACATGTCACAATGGTAATTACATCCATCCAATAAAACAGACTTAGAGCAATGTAAGCAAGTATATCAGGTACCCAGTGCCCCCAACCTACAGCAGCCCCCATCAGCCATTACGCTCCGCAGACCTCTTCCCACAGGAGTAACCCACTCATTCACATTCTACAAAAGCATAGAACACCCCATGGTGTGATGCAGATTAGCCCATGCACCCCTCTTATATAAAGGTCACTGCCTCCCAATCCATTCATCACACAGGATTTTTTTGCCTCACTTATGCTGCACAGCATTTGAGAAAACTATTACACCTGTGATACTGCTTTGCCTGACAATGGAGTGATTCAGCAGCACCTTATACTCCAGCTTTCTCCTAGGAATTGTTACCAGTAAAGGACTTTGCTTTTCTATGACGGTGAAATCCAGTAGCGGATTTATCACAAGGCAACCAAAGCAGCAAGGGCCCTGTGGGTCCCAGGGGCCCGCCAACAAGGCTGTATAAAGGGCATTTCTGTCAGACAAGAGCTGGGCTGGCTGAATACTCCTGCCAGACTGCCAGTGATTAGACAGCTGTTGGGTGCCAACTCCAGCACATGCCTGTGTCTCCAGTTCTGTAGTATTGTGCATGTGACCTGTCATGTGTGTATGATGTCAGATGTACAGGGAGAGGAGCCGTGACGGACTCAGAGAAAAACATGAGGTCTTCCAGTATACTTTATTACAGTATTTTTTTAATTTTGTATAGCATCTCCCTACTTTAAATTCCAATCATGCATGGGTGGAGTGGACAGAATTATTTTAAGTACACCGTATAATATCCGCCTACTACAATCCTGGCTGGGGGAAAGGCACACACTGACTTGCGATATATCAGTATGCTACTATACTCTATTTTATGTACTACCATGTATAGGAGTTGCCTGCTACCATCAGTAGGGCACTAATATATAATCAGTACAGTAACACTGACTGAGGGGTGTAATAATGGGTATTAAAAGGGATGGGGCACCTGCTATGTTGGTACAATCAGTGTGGGGGAGGGAGGGGGGAAGAAGCACTCAACTCTAATGTGATTGGGTGTAATAATAAGTATTATAAGGTATGGGTTCCTGTATGATATATTGTTGCTTCAGCCGCCCGAACCAAACCCCCCCCACACACACACACACACACACACACTGGTTGTAGCACGTCCCCCATCCCCTATTAGCAGGTGCCTCATCCCTCATAAAACCCATTATTGCACCCCTCAGTCAGTGACTGTATTTTTTATATATGATTGCCTCCATTATATGAGTATATCAGTGCCTCCCCCTCCCCACTCCTCACTGATTGTAGATGGCACTGCAATCAGTGAGAGGGGAAGGGGGGGGCACTGATATATAACACTGCTCATCACTATGCCTATAGTCAAGAATTTTTCAGTCCTTCTAGGGTAATTTGAGGGTGCTGATTCTGAATATGACATTGGTTTTTCCAGATTGGCTCTACTTTTTGAGATAATTGGGTACCCCATGAAAAACAGTAAGACGCATATTAAGTTTTGGATATGCAGAACTGTGTACCTTAGCATGTAGAAATGACTGCAAATCACTTCAAAAGAAACTCAAATTAATATTTATTTGATGAAACAACATATAAACATGGTAAACTTTTGACATTTATTGTTTTAAAAACCGCTGCTTGTATGATTTTCTTTTATAGGAATGATTGTCACAGTCACGTATAAGAACCCAACATATGCCTGTCACATCTACCGAGATACCTCTCCTCCATCACTTTTATGTCCTGGTGAAATCTCTCACCTTGTTCCTCACTGTAGTCTCCTAAATTAACTGGGAATCTGTCCAAGCGACTGAAGAAAGTGCACCTTTATGCTCATATTTGCCCCTATCTTCTGCAAATTTGTTTGCATGTTTTCAACCGATACTTGATAATTCTCTGCTTTGTGATTTCACAAAAAAAATCTTAATGACAGAAACATAACTGGTCCAGGTAGAAGATTCAACAGGATTCATCGATTTTATAAAATTAGAATCATTCACAAGTTTTCGAATTAGTGGACCATTAAAGACACCAGCTTTTATTATTTAAATGCTTAATCCTGGAAATGACCTGTGCAAATATACTTGAAGCAATCACCGTCTCTATTTAGGGCCTTAACAAATTGCTTCATTAATCCCAACTTTATATAGAGAGGTGGAAGAATGATCTTTTCTCGATCAATCAATGCTCTTTAATGATGTTTGTGAATGAAGAGACAAGTAACTAAAAGTATCAGATGCAGTAAGTACACAATGAAGATCAAACCACAACTACTAAGACAAGCAGGTCTAAGCGCTTATGAGAAAAATGCAATTTCAGGGTATATGCAATAGCTCAAAAAATAGAGCCAATCTGGGAAAATAAATGGCATATTTGGAATTCATTCAAATATCCTGGACTATAGAATTTTTTTTTATATTTTTTTTTTGTGCGGTGTAATCAATACAGCCACAGACTGAGGGGTGTAATAATGGGTTTAATAAAATGCTGTTATAAAATGCGGTCAGTGAGTGAGGGGGGGATAATAATTAGTATTTTAGGTGATGGGGCATGCTTCACTCAGTAAACATGGGTCACTCATATGCAATGCTGTCAGTGAGCGAGGGTGTAATAATAGAGTATGGGGACCAGCGACATTCAGTGAAAGGAGCAATGATCTAAAATGCAGTAACTGAGTGGTGATGTAATAATGGAAACTAGAGGTGAGGGGATATGGTGCAATCAGTGAAGGGGGACAGTAATACACTGTAATAGAATATAAGGAGGAAAAATAACAAAAAATGTAAGGGGAATAAAAATATAGTGCTATGGATTGTTTGGGGTAGAAAGCCATCATTAGGTATCTTGCTTAGGGCCTCCTTACCTCTAAATCCACCTCTGGTGCAATCCTGCACCCATAGACCAGAGACACTGGAGGGACTCACAAACCTGAAAGGAGGCTTCCCTGAGCCACAGAGTTCCATAACAATGCTTTCGCAGACTACTGCTTTTACATCTCTTTGCATTTAATCCATACTCTTGCCCACTCTTCCAGACTGGCAGAGAGAATACCAAAAATCGGGTGGCCTCCCCCCCCCCCCCTACCCCCCCCAGAGGAATAGGCAAGTATCCTGATTATTGCAGCCTCCCTGGATCTGACCACCCTCTTTGCGAGTGAAGTGGGTGGTTCAGGCAAGCGATGTTGCAATTCTCGCTGAAACACGTCATCGTAGCCACTTGCCCTGCGGTATAATGCTGTATAATGGTAATCTCAGCATTATAGGACAAAGGGCGTTGATATGATGATAGCATTGCAGACCGGCACGCCCCCGTGCAGCCTTATTTAAATAACCACGCCCTTACCCCACCCACTGTGATACGAGATGAGCCTGCCTCGCTCTCCTTCTGTGCTGACCTGGCTTCTCTCACCCAGAGAGAGAGCAGCCAGGAAGTTTGTAACTATGACTAAATAGTAAATATTTCACATAGAGATGTGCAGTGGGCATTTTTCGGGTTTTGTGTTTTGGTTTTGGATTCGGTTCCGCGGCCGTATTTTGGATTCGGACGCGTTTTGGCAAAACCTCCCTTTCGAATTTTGTCGGATTCGGGTGCGTTTTGGATTCGGGTGTTTTTTTTTTTTTTAAACCCTCAAAAACAGCTTAAATCATAGAATTTGGGGGTAATTGTGATCCTATAGTATTATTAACCTCAATAACCATTATTTCCACTCATTTCCAGTCTATTCTGAACACCTCACACCTCACAATATTATTTTTAGTCCTGAAATTTGTACCGAGGTCGCTGGATCACTAAGCTGAGCGACCCAAGTGGCCGGCACAAACACCTGGCCCATCTAGGAATGGCACTGCAGTGTCAGACAGGATGGCACTTAAAAAAATAGTCCCCAAACAGCACATGATGCAAAGATAAATAAATAAAAAAAGAGGTGCAAGATGGAATTGTGGCTGAAATGGTTGGTTGGTTTGGGCCCCCACCAAAAAAGAAGCAATCATTTTCTCCTTGCACAAACTGGCTCTACAGAGGCAAGATGTCCACCTCCTCCTCATCGTCCAATTCCTCACCCCTTTCACTGTGTACATCCCCTCCTCACAGAGTATTAATTCGTCCCCACTGGAATCCACCATCACAGGTCCCTGTGTACTTTCTGGAGGCAATTGCTGGTAAATGTCTCCACGGAGGAATTTATTATAATTCATTTTGATGAACATCATCTTCTCCACATTTTCTGGAAGTAAACTCCTTCGTCGATCGCTGACAAGGTTACCGGCTGCACTAAACACTCTTTCGGAGTACACACTGGAGGGGGGGCAACTTAGGTAAAATAAAGCCAGTTTGTGCAAGAGCCTCCAAATTGCCTCTTTTTCCTGCCAGTATACGTACGGACTGTCTGACGTGCCTACTTGGATGCGGTCACTCATATAATCCTCCACCATTCTTTCAATGGTGACAGAATCATATGCAGTGACAGTAGACATGTCAGTAATCGTTGGCAGGTCCTTCAGTCCGGACCAGATGTCAGCACTTGCTCCTGACTGCCCTGCATCACCGCCAGCGGGTGGTTTTGGAAATTTTATCCTTTTCCTGGCAGCTCCAGTGGCGGTAGAAAATGAAGGAGGAGCTGTTGGCGGGTCACGTTCCGCTTGACTTGACAAGTGTCTCACCAGCAGGTCTTTGAACATCTGCACACTTGTGTCTGCCGGAAAGAGAGATACAACGTAGGCTTTAAATTTAGGATCGAGCACGGTGGCCAAAATGTAGTGCTCTGATTTCAACAGATTGACCACTCGTGAATCCTGGTTAAGAGAATGAAGGGCTCCATCCACAAGTCCCACATGCCTAGCGCAGAGCCGGCCCTAACCAATATGATGCCCTAGGCAAGATTTTGGCTGGTGCCCCCTAGCACCACCGCTGGTTCTGCCTCTAACCTTGCACCTACTTCCCAGCACCATCACCCCTCACCCATAGCAGTCCTTGTACCCCCTATATTTTAAATAGGAACAGTTCGCACATTTGACGCACAGCCCAAAAAGGGGCATCTTCTTGCTGGGAAGGGGCATGGCCACACAATAGTAACCCCAATTCCAATTACGCCACACAGTACTGCAACTTTATTCACATTTTATCTTGTGATAGTGTCCATAATTCATATTACATCCCACAGTAGTATCACTTTACCTTATAAACGTTAGTCCTCACAGTAGAGCCCCTTATTCACATTACATCACACTGAATTGCTCCTTATTCACATTACACCACACCTTATTGCTCTTTATTCACATTAGACGACACAGTAGTGCCCTTTCTATTTGCAACGCCACATAGTAGAGCACCTTATACACATAATGCCACACATTAGTAATGCATTTATACACAATTCCACACAGTAATGCCCCTTACACATATGAGACACATTAATGTTCTTATAAACATAATGCACCTTACACATTATGACAACCTTTATTAATGCCCCATTACACATAATGTCCCTTACACATATGCCACACATTATTAATGCCTTTATACACATAATGACACACATAGTGCCCCCTACACATTTGCTGCACATTATTAGTGCCCCTATACACATAATGACACACATACAGTAGTACCCTGTTACACATATGCCGCACATTATTAATGCCCTTATACACATAATGACACACTAAGTGGCCCTTTACACATATGTTGCACATTATTAATGCATTTTTACATGACACACATAATGCTCCTTACACATATTCTGAACACTACTGCACAACCAACCCACTCACATGCACACAGCACTCACACTTCCACTAATACTGTGACCTCTGCCTCTGCTTGGATACAGATGTGTCCTCACAAATCTTGTATCAATGCTAACGTCGGGCACTTTTTTTATGAAAATGCATCTTATTTGCATTGCTATTTGGCTAGGATGCACAATCAGCTTCTGCTGATTATACTGATATGCAGCATGCCAATATACTGTGTGAGACTGTGGCTGTATCTGCATATGAAATGCTACATACAGAATATAGGCATGCCGCATATCATTTTAATCAGCAGAAGCTGATGATGCCCCTAGGCATATTAAATGCCCTAGGCAATTGCCTAGTTTGCCTATGCCTATGGCCGGCTCTGGCCTAGCGGAATCGCTCCGTTTTAGCTCCTCCTTCAATCTCTTCAGCTGCTTCTGCAAAAGCCTGATGAGGGGAATGACCTGACTCAGGCTGGCAGTGTCTGAACTGACTTCACGTGTGGCAAGTTCAAAGGGTTGGAGAACCTTGCACAACATGGAAATCTTTCTCCACTGCGCTTGAGTCAAAGTCCCTCCTTTGCCTATATCGTAGGCAGATGTATAGGCTTGAATGGCCTTGTGCTGCTCCTCCATCCTCTGAAGCATATAGAGGGTCGAATTCCAGCTCGTTACCACCTCTTGCTTCAGCTGATGGCAGGGCATGTTCAGGAGTGTTTGCTGGTGCTCCAGTCTTCGGCACACGGTAGCTGAATGCCGAAAGTGTCCCGCAATTCTTAGGGCGACCGACAGCATCTCCTGCACGCCCCTGTCCTTTTTTTTTAAATTCTACACCACCAAATTCATTGTATGTGAAAACATGGGACGTGCTGGAATTTGCCCACAGTATTGGTGGCGTTGTCCGATGTCACAAATCCCCAGGAGAGTCCAGTTGGGGTAAGCCAATCTGCGATGATGGTCCTCAGTTTCTGTAAGAGGTTGTCAGCTGTGTGCCTCTTATGGAAAGCGGTGATACAAAGCGTAGCCTGCCTAGGAATGAGCTGGCGTTTGCAAGATGCTGCTACTGGTGCCGCTGCTGCTGTTGTTACTGCGGGAGGCAATACATCTACCCAGTGGGCTGTCACAGTCATATATTCCACATGTCCGTGGTTAAGTGGACATTGGGTACAACTGCATTTTTTAGGACACTGGTGACTCTTTCTGACGTCTGTGTACATTCTCGGTATCACCTGCCTAGAGAAGTGGAACCTAGATGGTATTTGGTACCGGGGACACACTACCTCAAGCAATTCTCTAAGTCCCTGTGAACTAACGGCGGATATCGGACGCACGTCTAACACCAACAAAGTTGTCAAGGCCTGAGTTATCCGCTTTGCAACAGGATGACTGCTGTGATATTTCATCCTCCTCGCAAAGGACTATTGGACAGTCAATTGCTTACTGGAAGTAGAACAAGTGGTCTTCCGACTTCCCCTCCGGGATGACGATCGACTCCCAGCAGCAACAACAGCAGCACCAGCAGCAACAGCAGCAGTAGGCGTTCCACTCAAGGATCCATCGGAGGAATCCCAGTTAGGAGAGGACTCATCAGACTTGCCAGTGACATGGCCTGCAGTACTATTGGCATTCCTGTCTAAGGAGGAAATTGACATTGAGGGAGTTGGTGGGGTGGTTTGCAGGAGCTTGGGTACAAGAGGAAGAAGGGATTTAGTTGTCAGTGGACTGCTTCCGCTGTCACCCAAAGTTTTTGAACTTGTCAATGACTTCTGATGAATGCGCTCCAGGTGACGTATAAGGGAGGATGTTCCTAGGTGGTTAACATCCTTACCCCTACTTATTACAGCTTGACAAAGGCAACACACGGCTTGACACCAGTTGTCCACATTTTTGTTGAAATAATTCCACACCGAAAAGGTGATATTTTTTGTATTTTGACCAGGCATGTCAATGGCCTTATTCATCCCACGGACAACAAGTGTCTCCCCGGGTGCCTGACTTAAACAAACCACCTCACCATCAGAATCCTCCTTGTCAATTTCCTCCTCAGCGCCAGCAACACCCGTATCCTCATCCTGGTATACCTCAACAGTGACATCTTCAATTTGAATATCAGGAACTGGACTGTGGGTGCTCCTTCCAGCACAGGGGGCGTGCAAATGGTGGAAGGAGCCACCTCTTCCCATCCAGTGTTGGTAAGGTCAGGCATCGCCACCGACACAATTGGACTCTCCTTGGGGATTTGTGATTTAGAAGAACGCACAGTTCTTTGCTGTGCTTTTGCCAGCTTAACTCTTTTCATTTTTCTAGCGGAAGGATGAGTGCTTCCATCCTCATGTGAAGCTGAACCACTAGCCATGAACATAGGCCAGGGCCTCAGCCGTTCCTTGCCACTCCGTGTCGTAAATGGCATATTGGCAAGTTTACGCTTCTCCTCAGACGATTTTAATTTAGATTTTTAGGTCATTTTACTGAACTTTTGTTTTTTGCATTTTACATGCTCTCTACTATGACATTGGGCATCGGCCTTGGCAGACGACGTTGATGGCATTTCATCGTCTCTGCCATGACTAGTGGCAGCAGCTTCAGCACTAGGTGGAAGTGGATCTTGATCTTTCCCTATTTTACCCTCCAAATTTTTGTTCTCCATTTTTTAATGTGTGGAATTATATGCCAGTAATATATCTGGAATTAGACGGCAGTAATGTCTGGAATTAGATACCAGATACCACTGTGACTGGAATGATGATGACCTATGCACAGTGACAGGACACTACCACAGCACCCCACAACAGCAAGATGCAGCACAAGACACTGGACTTTTAGTAATGTACTGTAGTATACTGAGCACGACAATGCAGCACAAGACAATGAGCAGTGATACTGGGCACTGATGAGGATACTAGAACTGACACTGAGCAGCAAGATGCAGCACTGGACTATTGTACTGTAGTATACTGGTCACCACAATGCAGAACAAGACAATGAGCAGTGATACTGAGCACTGATGAGGATACTAGAACTGACACTGAGCATCAAGATGCAGCACTGGACTATTGTACTGTAGTATACTGAGCACCACAATGCAGCACAAGACAATGAGCAGTGATACTGAGCACTGATGAGGATACTAGAACTGATACTGAGCAGCAAGATGCAGCCCTGGACTATTGTACTGTAGTATACTGGTCACCACAATGCAGCACAAGACAATGAGCAGTGATACTGAGCACTGATGGGGATACTAGAACTGACACTGAGCAGCAAGATGCAGCCCTGGACTATTGTACTGTAGTATACTGGTCACCACAATGCAGCACAAGACAATGAGCAGTGATACTGAGCACTGATGAGGATACTAGAACTGACACTGAGCAGCGAGATGCAGCACTGGACTATTGTACTGTAGTATACTGGTCACCACAATGCAACACAAGACAATGAGCAGTGATACTGAGCACTGATGAGGATACTAGAACTGACACTGAGCAGCAAGATGCAGCACTGGACTATTGTACTGTAGTATACTGGTCACCACAATGCAACACAAGACAATGAGCAGTGATACTGAGCACTGATGAGGATACTAGAACTGACACTGAGCAGGAGAGACACACTACTGAGCAGCACTAAGTAAGCACTGATACTGAGCACTGATATTGAGATTTCCACTGAGAGAATGTAGCCACGTCCTCTCCGTTCTCTCTACAATGCACAAGTGAAAATGGCGGCGACGCGCAGCTCTTTATATGGAATCCGAATCTCGCGAGAATCGGACAGCGGGATGATGACGTTTTGCCTCGTTCAGTTTTCCAAGTCAGACGGGAAGAACCAAGCCTGCCTCGGACCCATGTAAACCACGTGGAGTTCGGGGGGGTTCGGTTCTCGGAGAACCGAACCCATTCATCTTTAATTTCACATAATGTTTTTCATTCTGCTTTGAGTCTGCCCCCAGTATAAACTGATATGCTCTCTGTATAACGTAGCCCCCCATATTCTCTGAGGTTAGGCAAATGATTATATAAATCTAATCAGTTCTAAAGTTTTTTTCCACTTGTTAATAATGGATTTTGTTAAAATTATTATATTGTTCATACAGTATATGCTGTTTTAATAAATTATTGTCACTTGTGGTACATTGGAGATACTTACATTTTTTGAAAGCACTTTTTTTGTAATGTATTTCTGTTCCAAGTTTGAGAAGCTTCCCCTGTTTCTTTAAACCTGCAGCTTTACTAAAATACACATTACATTTGTTTTAACCTTGTACACCAATAACAATTTTGTTGTTGTCTATTTATACAGTACAGTGGTAATGCAGTGTTTGCACTGCATGAATCTATTCCCTTTTTATTGTAGCACCAAGATCAGGAACACAGGGAAGTATGGATCCAGGACTCTGAGGAAAGAAATTAGTTATATACACTCTCCCAAAGCCATAGTACTGGGAGTTTATTGGCTTTTCATTGGAACTGAAATCCCAATCTTGAGCCTAATACCCCAATCAGACATACTATAAAATCCTGGGATTTTGCGTGTGAACTCGCATCAACTAGGGATTTCAGTATGTCTGAAGGGTACCAACCTGGAAACATGTTCCCGGGTCGGCGCCCGTGCTATTAACCAGAGTTTTTCCTGAGACTTTCATCCCGGGTAAACCACCCGGGGTTAACTGTGAATGGTGCGTTTTATGTATGTATGTGCTGTAGTGGATCTTGCCACGGGCAAGCAGGACTTTTGCCCGGGGCGCCGCCTTCCGGCAAGATCCGCTACTGTGCCCCCCGCCGCTGTGCCCCCCGCTGTCACCCCCGCCGCTGGTCCCCTGCTCTGAAGGGAACCAGACTCTACGCGTCTAGTTTCCCTTCGTGGAGGGGACCTTTGCTGTGCGGTGCGCGATGATGTCATCGCGCACCGCACAGCATTGTGGCACAGACGCTAGGGGTCATAATTGACCTCTAGTGTCTATGCTGATCGAGGAGAGGAGCGGCGCCGGCGGCTGTCAGCAGCGGTCTGGATCAGGAACGGGGATAGTAAGTATACTTTTTTTAATTTTTATTCCAGCGGCGCTACAGGGGGCACAAATGGGGGCGTTACTGACCACGCCCCCGTGTGAAGCCACGCCCCTATAGTTTTGCCCGGGGCGCAACCACAGCAAGAACCGGCCCTGTGTGTGTGTATGAGTGTGACATGTGTGTGTATGACATGTATGTGTGTATGACAGCAGCCTGGCAGCCCTGGCTTGTAGAATGCTGGGGCAGACCAGGCTTATGTCTGAAAGGGGACGACCCGGGAATTTCCCAGGTCAGAGGTGTAGTGTGAAAGGGGGTCTCGAGCAAAAACCCAGGATTTTTCAAAGGTTTAAAACAAGGGTCTGAGCAGAGAAATTCCTGGGTCATATGTCTGAAAGTGGTATTAGCGAACAAAAAGTTATACTTAAAAAAAATGCACTAATTGAAACAATATTAAATTAATTTTTGAAATAAAGATATTTTTCATTGGTTATCCTGAGACATTGGCATTTTTTATCATGGGTGCAATGTGTGCGGTGCTCACGGGCCCCTGGGTCCAGGGGGAAGCCACACCGCACACACATTGCATCCATATTTTAGTACTCACCTCTTCAGAGTCCAGCATCAGGTGCTGCAGCCGCGCAAAAAAATACTTTCCAAAATGGCCGCTGCACATGCACAGTTTGAATTTTGTCTCCGGAACATACACAGTAGGCTCGGACACAGTGACGGAGGCTATGGTGCCGTGGAGAGGAGGGGGCCCACCCAGAGTCTGCATACAGGCCCCCTCCTCGCTTAAGACGCCCCTGTCCTGAGATGACATTAATAGAAGGATTGTGTACTGCCATGACCATTGTGTGAGTAATCTTTGTTAAATGGGCTTCCCCGGTGATAGAGAGCACCTGTTTTAGGCAGAGGTAGGGCTTTTTTACCATTATTATTAGATACAAATGATACTGTTTTAATGAAATCTGAATACACCTGAATTTTGGGGGTTTGAGTTCAACCAAGTCCCGGCTCGGATCACTTTGGGGTTCTGCGAAGAACTGAGCCCTGGCTTAGGTTGTCCCAGTCAAGTGTGGATCTTGGATCTCAATAATGAATCTTGTATGTTTTGTATTGCATGTAAGTTCCTACCTCATGATTTCAGGTGCTATTTCACACAGGAGAGGGTATGAAGAGTGTGTAGGTTGTAGTTAATGCTGCAAAGCTACATACTAGCATCCATGTTACAGGATTTTAACTGTTTTATATTAATGTTTATTTAAATAAGTCCAGATCCTAAACCAATATCAAAACACTTAACAAAACCAAAACATGACTATGATTTTGAAACACAACCAAAACACAAGGGTCTGCGCACATCTCTAATTAATATATAGAGCCCGACGTGCACTCAGCATATAACTCTACATATGTTTATAAAAATTATTTTCAGTCAGTTTTTCGACAGCCCCGAACAATGGGCCCAATTAAGACCTGATCTCTGCTGTGCGTTTCGCACAGCGGGCGATCAGCTATTAACTGCGCATACGTATGCACCGCAATACGCACACGCGTTGGCCAACAACAACTGGCATCACCGGTCAGCGACAGGCTGGAACGAAAATTCTGATCGTACAGCCATTCGCATGCTGATTGCAGGAGGAAGCCTTTTGTGGGTGGTAACGGACCATTTTCTGGGAGTGTCAGGGAAACGCAGGCATGCCCAAGCATTTTCAGGAAGGGTGTGTGACGTCAGCACGTTCTGATCGCACTGTAGGAGTAAGTCCTGGGCTGCGCAGAGACTGCACACACTGGTAAAAGCATCCACTGGTGAGTGAGGTGTGAATGGATTTGCAGCTGTCCACTGACTGACTGATCTTTTTAGCTGCTCGGCGTACACATGCAATCGCACACTTCCACGGCGATTATACACTACGCTTGGGCGGTGAATATCTGATCGCAGGACTACAATTTTAGCAGGCTAGCGATCAGGTCTGAATCCCCCCCATTATCCGTTTCTGGACGGAGGTTGACCATGGCTGCTCATTGTTTCGCACAACCTGCAGCAACTAGCCAGTCTACAAGGATGAAATTGCCCATCCAATAAAATGTGTGTATCGCCAGCTTAACAATGAAACATGTATTATCTTACACCAAAGGTAAGACATGTATAGCTCTCCCCTTATGTAATTATTATCGAGTGTTTATCATGCTAATATAAGCTCTTTATTTCCCCCCAAATGTTCTGTATCTCCATGTTTATAAAGTGCACCCTGCATAAATTGCAATGCAGAGTATATTCCGGAATTGTCAAGGTCAAGCTATACATTGAAAAGGTTGCTGCCCCTTGATCTCTTTTCACCTTAATCTACTTAAATTTTTGATATAGAAATTGAAATGCTTTTACGATATTACCCACTGCAATATAATAATCATATAAATTACTTAAACTAGTGGGAAGCCCCATAAATCTACATGACCAATTCTATTTACTTTTTTGTGATTGCATAGCCCTTTTCACATATTAGTGAATTTGGGTCTATCTAATTTACCTTAGGTCACCCACATATAGATATACGTACATAGCTTTACAAACATGCTTTAACGAAAACATACCATTGCTCACTGCCTACTTACTTACACTTATCTTCTTCACTGTTGTTTGTTTTTTTATTTTAAATGCCTTCACCCAGTAGGTCAGCTTGGAATTTCTGAAACTGTATAGGAGGACGATGCATGTCATGGAAACCTCTTCATTTACAGCAGAATGTTCTATCCACCACAACTTCCACAGTGATTGTCCAATCTTTTATCCTTGCACCTCACCAATCTCCACATTGGATGTTATTGCACAGCTGCCAATATTTTACCCTATGCATAGCAACTTCATCTTGTTATGTTGTTTGTGTTCTTTATGTTATAGGGCAGGGGTGGGCAATTATTTCACCTGGGGGGCCGCTTAACACTTCCAGTGAATAGTCGAGGGCCACACACAAAATATCTTGTAAAATCGGGTCTGAACTGCGCATGCACCGCAATGTGCAGGCGCGTCGGTCTGCAGCGTCGGGCAACGACGGGATGGTACGAACAAAGCGATCGCACAGTGATTGACAGGAAGAGGACGTTTGTGGGTGGCAATTGGCCGTTTTAGAGGAGTGTCCGCAAAAATGAAGCAGGGACCAGGCGTTTGGAGGGAGGGTTTCTGACGTCAGCTCCGGTCCCGATCATCGCACTGGAAGAGTAAGTCCTGAGCTGTGCAGAAACTGCACAAACTTCTGTTTGTGCAGCTCTCTGCAGATGTGATCACACCCCTGCACAGCGATTACTCCCACCCCCTGTAGGCGGCGACTACCTGATCGCAGCAGTGCAAAAATTGCCTGCTAGCGATCAGGTCTGAATTAGGCCCATAGTTATGTATATAACTATAAAAACATAGTGTATATATATATATATATATATATATATATACAGATGTGTCCACATACATCTTTGCTATATCCCGCCATGTATAGCTTGGTTTTGCATGCCATAGACTCAGAGATTTAGCCATGTCCTGTAATTTTTCTTAATTTGCTTATTTAATATGTTACTATATACATATTCTATTATGGCAAACAAAAATTTTATAATCCATCCACTCTCTACTCATGAAAAACAGCTTAGCCGTGTTTTGCATGTTGTGCCAAATTTAGCAAAAAAGCAAAGATGTAAGTGGACACATCTGTATATATAAAACATACACCACAATATACATTACATACGTAGTTTTTTTACAGGCAAATACAAAATGTCTACAAAAACACATATAATAAATAAATAAATAAAAAACAGTGCTGAAAACAAACAGCATCCTGTGTAATGCTGGTATTCACAGCTCCTGTCTCTCCCTGGGCACAGTTACTAGCTTCCCCCCCCCCCCCCCCCCGGACCCATATAGCAGTCTCTACCCCCCCGACCCATATAGCAGTCCCAACACCTCTTCACCCCCCTCCCCTAAACCCGTATAGCAGTCCCTAATCTCCCTCCCTCTCCTCTACCCCCCCCGAACCAATAAAGCAGTCTTTTAAAGTTATCCACAGATTCCTTTACCTTTTTTACACAGTGGCAGATCCGCTGCCTGCTGCCAGATTCCCGCTGCCCGCTGTGCCGCACCGAGTCGCTGCGGCTGCTGCCTGCTGACCACTCCCGCCATGGCCCCGCCCCCCGTGCCGCCCAGCGCCTGACGTCACAGTGGAAATCCCAGTCAGCAGACCCTGTGACGTGACCGGGATTTCCTATGCGGCACCGCGTCTGGGAGCTATGTAGCGCAATGACGAGCGGCTCAGCCAGTCGGGCCGCTTGTCATTGCACACTGGTGTGAGACAGCGGGGCCAGGTAGAATCGGTTCGCGGGCCGCATCCGGCCCGCGGGCCGCACCTTGCCCACCCCTATTATAGGGGGTACTTCAGAGTTGATTGCAGCAGCAAATTTGTTAGCAATTGGGCAAAACCATGTGCACTGCAGGGGATGCAGATATAACATGTGCAGAGAGAGTTAGATTTGGGTGTGGTGTGTTCAATCTGCAATCTAATTTGCAGTGTAAAAATAAAGCAGCCAGTATTTACCCTGCACAGAAATAAAATAACCCACCCAAATCTAACTCTCTCTGCAAATGTTATATCTGCCTCCTCTGCAGTGCACATGGGGGGTAATTCCAAGTTGATCGCAGCAGGATTTTTTATAGCAATTGGGCAAAACCATGTGAACTGCAGGGGAGGCAGATTTAACATGTGCAGAGAGAGTTAGATTTGGGTGTGGTGTGTTCAATCTGCAATCTAATTTGCAGTGTAAAAATAAAGCAGCCAGTATTTACCCTGCACAGAAACAAAATAACCCACCCAAATCTAACTCTCTCTGCAAATGTTATATCTGCGCCCCCTGCAGTGCACATGGTTTTGCCCAATTGCTAAAAAAAATCCTGCTGCGATCAACTTGGAATTACCCCCATGGTTTTGCCCAACTGCTAAAAAATTTCGTGCTGCGATCAACTTGGAATTACCCCCCATGTGCACTGCAGGTGGGGCAGATATAACATGGGCAGAGAGAGTTAGATTTGGGTGGGTTATTTTGTTTCTGTGCAGGGTAAACACTGGCTGCTTTATTTTTACACTGCAATTTAGATTTCAGTTTGAACACACCACACCCAAATCTAACTCTCTCTGCACATGGTATATCTGCCCCCCCTGCAGTGCACATGGTTTTGCCCAACTGCTAACAAATTTCCTGCTGCGATCAACTCTGAATTAGGCCCATAGTGCGGTATACTGTAACTGTTGGAAATATGTGTATACAGCCTTGAGGATGTAGCAGAGTTTCTGCACACACCATTGGATGCCTTTTAACTACGAACAGCACAGTTACTTAACCAGTGAAGTAGTTTTATTGAAGATACAGCTGTTCTCAATGTTATGCACACTGGTAGATTATTATTTTATTTATTAACAGTTTCTTATATAGCGCAGCAAATTCCATTGAACTTTACAATTTACCACTGGTAGATAGAGCAAAGCTTGGGTGTCATACATGTGGGTACCGTGTAGCAGTGTATGATGCTGGAATAATGGTTATATTGCAGGTAATCACGGGTCCCACTGGCAAAGGTGGAAGAACACTGTCTTCCACTGGGGCACTCTCACACAGCACAAACAAGATGGTCCTTGAACATGCACAGTAGAGATCTCTGTGGCCATTTTGAGATAGGGCATGAAGCCTTTCTGGAGAACAGTAGCACTGGAGTGTTCGTAGTAGCGCCAGGGCTGCCACCAGAAATTGTGGGTCCCAGGACTGAAAAAATAGGCAGTTTACAGTCTATTTTCACCTTAATATATATCACAGAACCATATAAATCCCCCGAATCACCACCAGAATGCCCCAATATGGATATGACCAGGATTCCCCAGCACATAGTGTATGCCCTTACTGGGGAATCTCTAAAGTGTCACCACACTTCAGTACATTCAACAGTAAGACCCTATATAGGAGCCATACATAGCAAATCTTAATAAGACTAAAAAAAAAAACCCTGTAACATATATGGCGTGTTGTTACCCGTAGTCGCTTCAAGAATTGTAATATCGTTTCCATCTGTAAATTAATATGCAAAAAGAAAGACCCACAAAACAGCAAAATATTGCAGTATGTTTAAACTGAGGTATTGGTTATAATAATTATATCATAGTGTTGTAGCAAACAGATCCATGGTACTTAGGAGATAGGGGAGTCTCAGTATTTCACCTTAACCCATATTAGTATACAACTCTCAACAAGTGATTACAGGGGATGCGGTCAACATCCCGCTGGACGGGATCCCGGCGGTCGAAATACCGACGCCGGAATCCCGACCGCCACAATCCCGACATATTCTCCCTCCGTGGGAGTCCACGACACCCATAGAGGGAGAATATAATAGTGTGCCGAGCGTAGCGAGGCACCGTGCCTGCAGCGTGGCGAGCGTAGTGAGCCCGCAAGGGGCTGCGTTCCACTCGCCACCCCTGTCGGGATTGTGTGGTCGGGATTCCGGCGTCGGTATTTCGACCGCCGGGATCCCGTCCAGCGGGATTACGTACTGATCCCGATTACAGTAAACAAGCACTGAATTTCCACTGCCACTAAAACCCGGGTTATTGCCGTGATAACCTTGCTCACGGCTCAGTGGAAACGGCTCCTCAAAAAAAATACCCGGGTCCAGTAACCCGGGAATCCTACCTGGGTAGGAACCAGGATTGGACACGGGTAGGCTGCAGTGTAAACGGGTAACCTGGGTCATCTGACTTAGGTCCCGTTAACAGCATGGGAGGAGCCGGATACAGATATCTGTATCATTCTCATTCTCTAATCATAGATGACGTGAGAAAGGTTTATAACATATATTATTTATTTTATCATATATGGTTTATAAATAAACTTAAATGTGTTTATTTACTATAATATTATACAAAGGTATAAAATAAATTATTAAACCTAAACAACACAAAGAACTGGGAAATGATCTTCAAAGCTCTGTTTTAAATTGAACCTAAGCAACATAAAATCTAAGTATTAAACTGCGAGGAAGTCAACAAGATGTCATTTTAGCCATAAAACATCTTGTCTAAACATTTCTGCATAATTAATTCCTCTGATGCATTAAGGGACATTATACGCAATATTCATCAAGAGGAGTGCCAATAAAATTGTTATTTATGTGTGCATATTAGTTAATTCAATCCATAGGTTTGTTGAAATTCTTTACAAGTTTTTCCCTGAAAGTAAAATGGATGACGTTCCCTTTCAAAACCGGGGCTGGATTAATATATGGCTTTAGTCCAAGCATGTCAAGGAAGTCACTATACTTCAATGTACATCTTACACCTTCACAAGGCAGCTACTTTAAGCCTCCACGTCTTAGTGGAGTGCTGTAAATGACACATTTAATTGTGCAGCGCCTTCACTTTAGGTTTGTTTAAACAATAACATTTCTATCAGGACACAAGTATTGAGTGATACAGGCGGAATATATTTACAGGTTTTGCTAAATCACTGTGTAAGTGAGTGAGAAACAGATGTGATTTAAAGACTGACACTGTCTCACATATCCACTTTGTATTACTCTAGTAGTGCACAGAGGCAAATAAACTGGAAGGAAACAGAAGACTAGAAAGGAAGAATAGGGTCGTTAGATTAGGCTGCCAGTGCCCATAAGAAGTTTTTCCAGATCAGCAATGTTACATACAGATGGGTCCATGTTTAACATACCTCCCAACTTTTGTTAGCTGTGAAGAGGGACATCTGACCGCGCGTAGCGTGCGGCCACCCAAAAGTGGGGCGTGGCCTATCGGAAAGGGGGCGTGGCATCGAGGGATGGCCCGCGGCCGCGAGCCACGCCCCGTTTTCGTCACTGAGGGGGCATGCCAGCGCTCCGTGAGCCGCTGGTATGCCCCCTCTCCTCCTGCCTCCACTGAAAAAAACGGGACTGTCCCACGAAAATCAGGAGAGTTGGGAGGTATGCTTCAATAGGATTAACTGAGACTAGGCAGTCGGACTTAATCCCCTGCTGTAATGAGTTAATCCCCTGCTGTATTGTTCTCTGTATTGTATTGCAGCTGAGAACAATAAATGAAGGGTTTATGTTAATACACCATGTTGTGCCTAGGCGCAGCAAACTAGCCAAGATAACCGTGGCGTGGACCCATCTGTATACCCCCTTCTGATTGTGTGCTTTGCGCTGCTTTCCAAGCTGCATACACAGATTAGGTTAAACTGTGCTGTATTTATATGAAAAGCACCTGAAACATTATTTATAAAGTGCTTTGAAGCATCTACACTAAGCTCTCATTACCGAAAATATAAGGTTATGGATCAATGGGTCGACCTGAAAAAGGTTGACATGGGAAAAAGGTCGACATTGACAAAAAGTTGACATGAGATTTTTTATTTTTTTGTGTCGTTTTCTCCATAAAATGACTGGAAACCCCAATTAGTGCACCATGTCCCCTTGCATGGCTCGCTTCGCTCACCATGCTGCAGGCAAGGTGCCTCTCTCTGCTAGGGCCGCGGTTACTATTCCCAATTGTAGTCCACATGCAGAGCCGGCCATAGGCAGTGGCGTAACTACTGTCCCCGCAGCCCTCGCGGTGGCTTGGGGGCGAGGGGCTGCGGGGGCGCCACTGATTTAGCACAGATTGACATGCGGACGAGCGTCCGCATGTCAATCTGCTCCTACTAACCCTCCCTGCCGTGTTGGAGGGACACGGAGGGCACAGCGCGCGCCTCTCCTGTGTCCCTTCTGCATCATCTCCGGCGGCCGCGGGTCTAATAGAAGAAGTGCCGGTTCGTGAGCCAATCAGAGCTCACGAACGGCACTTCGTTTATTAGACCCGCGGCCGCCGGAGATGATGCAGGAGGGACACAGGAGAGGCGCGCGCTGTGCCCTCCGTGTCCCTCCAACACAAACCAGCGGGGGAGCAGCGGCGGCGGGGGAGGGGGCATATATGGCACTGGGGGGGAATATCTGGCACTGGGGGCATATGTGGCACTGGGGGTTGGGGGAATCTGGCACTGGGAGCATATCTGGCACTGGGGGGGAATATCTGGCACTGGGGGCATATGTGGCACTGGGGGGGGGGATATCTGGCACTGGGGGCATATGTGGCACTGAGGGGGAATATCTGGCACTGGGGGCATATGTGGCACAGGGGGGGTATATGTGTACCTGGCACATAGGGGGGGGGGGTTATATTGTGCACTGGGGTCATGTGAGTACCTGGCACCGTGGGGTAATATCTGGCACTGGGGACATATGTGGCACTGGGAGCACAGCCCTAGCAACAAGCACTACCCCCTAGCAACAATCATGACACCCAGTGCATGAAACCCCTGGCAACGAGCATGACACCCAGTGCACGAAACACCTGGCAACGAGCATGACACCCAGTGCATGATACCCCTGGCAACGAGCATGACACCCTGAGCATGAAAACCCCTGGCAACGAGCAGGTAATTTAAAAGTAATTAGAAGCCTTACTGTAGGACTTAATGTGTAATGGGCATTACAGTGTGTGGCATAATGTATCACGGACATTGCGGTGTGTGTCATAATGTGTCACAGGCATTACGGTGTGTGGCATACTGTGTCACGGGCATTGTGGTATGTGGTATAATGTCTCAGTGTCATTGCAGTGTGGCATAATGTATAACGGGCATTGCGGTGTGTAGCATAGGGTATAACGGGCATTGCGGTATGTGTCAGGCATTACGGTGTGTTGTATACTATATCACGGGCATTGTGGTATGTGGTATAATGTATCAGGGGCATTGCAGTGTGTAGCATAATGTATAACGGGCATTGCGATTCCTGTCATAATGTGTCAGGGGCATTACGGTGTGTGGCATAATGTGTCGGGGGCATTATGGTGTGTGCATATTGTGTCATGTGCATTATTGTGTGTGGCATAATGTCTAAGGGCCATTGCAGTATGTGGCATAATGTATACTGGGCATTACTATAAGGAGGAAAAATTACAAATAATGTAAGGGGCATGAATCAGGATTATTTTTCTTTCCAGTGGTGGCTAACGTCTGGGTGTGCAGGTTGGAAAACTGGGGTATAACGTAGTCTTTTCCTGCAATGCCATGCCCCTTTATGTGAAGCCACGCCCATTCCAATGAAGCCACACACCCTATTTTGCAGCACGCGCCTTCGGCGCGCGCACATTTATCCCTTTAATAGTGGCAATTATGGGGGATGGGGGGGGGGGGGGGCACCGAAGAATTTTTTGGCTTGGGGGAGAAAAATTTCTAGTTACGCCACTGGCCATAGGCATAGGCAAACTAGGCAATTGCCTAGGGCATTTGATATGCCTAGGGGCATCAGCAGCTTCTGCTGATTAAAATGATATGCAGCATGCCTATATTCTGTGTAGCATTTCATATGCAGGTACAGCCACAGTCTCACACAGAATATAGGCATGCTGCATATCATTTTAATCAGCAGAAGCTGCTTGTGTATCCTAGCCATATAGCAATGCAAATAAGATGCATTTTCATTAAAAAAAGGTGCCCGATGTTAGCATTGAGGCAATATTTATGAGGACACATCTGTATCCAAGCAGAGGCAGAGGTCACAGTGTTTGTGGCTGTGTGAGTGCTGTGTGCATGTGAGTGGGTTGGTTGTGCAGTAGTATTCAGAATATGTGTAAGGAGCATTATGTGTGTCATGTAAAAATGCATTAATAATGTGCAACATATGTGTAAGGTACACTATGTGTGCCATTATGTGTATAAGGGCATTAATAATGTGCGGCATATGTGTAACAGGGAACTACTGTATGTGTGTCATTATGTGTATAGGGGCACTAATAATGTGCAGCAAATGTGCAGGGGGCACCTATGTGTGTCATTATGTGTATAAGGGCATTAATAATGTGCGGCATATACGTAAGGAACATTATGTGTAAAAGGGCATTAATAAAGGTTGGCATAATGTGTAAGGCGCATTATGTTTATAAGGATATTAATAATGTATGTCATATGTGTAAGGGGCATTACTGTGTGGAATGTGTGTAAATGCATTACTAATGTGTGGCATTATGTGTATAAGGTGCTCTACTATGTGGCGTTGCGTATAGAGAGGGCACTACTGTGTCGTCTAATGTGAATAAAGAGCAATAGGGTGTGGTGTAATGTGAATAAGGAGCAATTCAGTGTGATGTCATGTGAATAAGGGGCTCTACTGTGAGGAGTAACATTTATAAGGTAAAGTGATACTACTGTGGGATGTAATATGAATTATGGACACTATCGCATGATCAAATGTGAATAAAGTTGCAGTACTGTGTGGCGTAATTGGAATTGGGGTTATTGTGTGGCCATGCCTCTTGCCAGCAAAAACACACCCCTTTTTGGGCTGTGCGCCAAATGTGCAAACTTTTCCTATTTAAAATATAGGGGTACAAGGTCAGATGCGGAACCAGCGGTGGTGCTAAGGGGCACCAGCCAAAATCTTGCCTAGGGCATCATATTGGTTAGGGCCGGCTCTGTCCACGTTGATTTTAAAGTATGAAAAAGTTGAAAATATATATATTTTTTTTAAATTCATGTCGACCTTTTCATGCATCGATCATTGCCATGTTGACCTTTTGTCAATTTCGACCTAATGCACGTCAACCAATAGTGGTCGACCTATTGACTATTGACCTTAGTAATGTCGAGCTATCATCCGGACCCCTAATATAATAGTTGTTTCTCAGCACTGATCTAGGACAACTCATTGGATTCACTGTAGCAGAACTAACCACACAGCCAATGGTAGCGCTGGCACACGTACAGAAATGTACACACAATCCTCCTTTAAATGTATACTGTATACAAGCATATGATGCCTCCAACCTCAACTGGTCAATCTGTCATCTAAAACCTCAACAGTATCCATTTCTCCCCAAAACAATGCTTCATGGCTAACATGATTATGGAGAATGTAATCCTGTGATGCCATGTAATCCTGTGATGCCATGTAATCCTGTGATGCCATGTAATCCTGTGATGCCATGTAATCCTGTGATGCGGGTCCTCCCAAATTCATGCCAGCAAACTGGCTAGTGAAGGAGACTGTACTTGGGTTTGTAAATGTGTCCTTCACACCAGAAGACAATCTGCAATGCCAGAACTGGTTGCGTTAAGCAGAAATTATACCCTAAATATTTGACACAGTCACATCCATCCTTCCTTTACAACAACCAACTAACCCTAGCTTGTTGGAATACGTAGGTCATGAGGGTAAAGCCCTCCAAAGTAATGCTAGACATGTCAGGCTGGCTAATTTAGGGGCTTGCCTACTAGAATAATTATGGAGTGAGGGAGAAAACAGATACAAGCATGGGAAGAATATACAAACTCCACACAGTTTGGGCTGTCGTGGTAATTGAACCCAAGAGCTCAGTGCCTTGAGTAACCATTACACCATCTAATAATTTCTATGTGTTATTACTTAGTACCTTATGGTTCTGTGCTACAGTGCCTTCTAGTTTCTCTTACTTTTAACATGTAGTTTACATGGTGTATATATTATTATTAATTAACAGTCCCTCCATTGGTTACCGGCATTCTACCGTATTAAATATAAAATACTTTTACTCACATACAAGGCTATTAACCAAACTGCACCAACATACATCTCTTCACTCATCTCAAAATATCTCCCTACCCGACCTCCCTGCTCTGCACAAGATCTGCGTCTCTCATCCACACGCATTACTTGTTCACACTCAAAATTACAGGACTTTATCCGGGCTTCACCCACTCTGTGGAATGCCCTCCCACGCACAGTAAGACTCACCTCTAGTCTCCAAACCTTTAAATGTTCCCTGAAAACTCACCTCTTCAGACAAGCCTATCAAATTCCAGACCCACCCACATAACCTTCAGTGCTTCCCTATCTAATTACATCCTCTCTGTACAGTACACATAACATCACATATCTTGTCTTTCTTTAGTCTCACACCCTCCTGACACTTGGATAACTTTGTGGGGTATCATCATACAACCCATTAAGAACCTAGCAATCTGGTGGACCATTATGCAATAGGTAACATCTATCCTTGTGTATCTATGCCTATTTCCCTATAGATTGTAAGCATGCGAGCAGGGCCCTCCTACCTCTATGTCTGTCTGTTTTTACCCAGTTTTGTTCTATTACTGTTGTTCTAATTGTAAAGCGCAACGGAATATGCTGCGCTATATAAGAAACTGTTAAGAAATAATAATAAATAATAACTAATGCCTTGGACCATGGACAGTTCTAAATCTCACCAACCAAAAGGGGCATGGCTTAGACATGTTGACAGTAGACTGGGAGCATGTGCAAATATGTTTTTGTATTTAGATGAATGACATGTATCATATTTATCTATGTGTCATACTGGATATAGTTATATGTTTCTGTATATCCTGCTCTGCGTAGCAGTATGACACCGTTATTGAAACAGCATGTACGTAGAATTTTGCCTATTAATATAGACTTCTATTTTTCTTTTAGATTACACACTGTCTTAACTGTCTTACTGCATATACAATTACACTGCTGAGTCTCAAGCATACTTACATTTATGAAATTAACAAATAAAAAAATACATGTACCAGGAAATTACTGCCAGAACGTAATTCAAAGTTTGTTCTCAGTCAAAATCCACCTCACCTGTCTCACTGAGGCCATCAGGTTTGCATCTTATGTATACAGAAAGAAGCTCTTAAACATACATTATTTTATCTGTGATAAATTAGACAATCTGCATTGTATCTATAGCTTTTTAATAATATTTTATATAATTATATGGTATATATTTAATGGTATCTGTATTTTTTATTTTTATGTATGTAAGTTTATAATGAATTAGTTTAACAAATGTACTTATGCTTGAGACTTGATAGTATAACTGGATGCAGTCAGATAATCTTTCTTTGACAGCTGCACCATCCTAAACCATTCTACGTTCTGTGGTTAGAATATAGAAGGCGATTTAGAGGTGGACACCTATGCTGTAGCAGCTGTGACAACGTCACAGCAGCTGCTGAGTCTTTTATGCTAATGCCGCAGCCAATGGGTGTTCTATTGAGGCGCCACCTGCCCTGGCGCAAATTTGCTTATGTACATAGATGCACCATCAATTGGACAACGGCTGCAACATTGGATATTGGAGCAAGCCTATTGTTGCTCAGACCGTCTGTTGGAACATGATCACCAGTGCCAGTGCAGTGGCAAACGCAGGATTTCTAGAGGGGGGCTTCCAAATGCAGTCCACAATTTTCCACTCTGTGGAACATTGGAGCAAGTGCGGAAGTCTGGGGGAGCGGTAGAAGAACCTAGTTACGACCCTGGACATTAATGTAAATATTGTCTTTTTATATACTGATACGGTATGGAATGCAGTATTAATTTTTAGCACTACAAATGGTCTATGGGCTATATTAAACATATTTAAATAACATAAATAAGTGGTCAGGAAAAGATTAAACATACCATAATAAAAAAAATACAAAAACATAATAGAACCAGTTCTAAGCACACATTCCCCCACCTCATGGTAAGGCTTCTGTCTCTTCTTCCTGGCAGCTACTCTCTGGTCCAGAGCACTGATTGAGGACTCAAAACCACACACACAGCAAACTTGGTAGAAGAATCTGATACCACTGGGCATGTGCAGCAGCTCTGCTATGTCTCTTAAACTGCATGATGTGGAAGCAGCTCTAGTAATCGAGTTATATACCATTGCTATTATCATAATTTGAGCCACTTGTCAAGTGGAGGAGGGTTTCTGGGCAACCAGAAACCCCCCCTGCATTTGCCTATGCAGTGGCACTGCCTTTTTTGATGACTTCTGTGACACCGACTTGCCCCCCTCCCATGTGACCACTTTCTTTAGCCCCCCGTCCCGTCCCCCCTTCCCTAGATACCACCCAGGAATGACTATCAAAATTGCATGACCTTCTATGGATAGGCTTGCCAGGAAGCTTGAAAATTCTGGATTATTTTCAGTAATTTCTAGAATACATTTATTTTACAAACACTGGGCATGGGTTGCTCTGGAAGTGATTGGGGGACTAAAGCAGCTTAGAGCGTCAATAAGATCACATTGTGATCTTGTTTAGAACACTTATATGATACTATTTTAAATTATAAGCTCTCACGAGCAGGGCCCTCTTTATTCTCTGTTTCACACCTGCACCTTCTGTACTCAGGGTTGGACTGGCCCACAGTGGTACAGGGGAAACCACCGGTGGGCCCCACTGCTTGAGGGCACACTCCTTCCTCTAGGGATCAGGTTCCAGACTGTGCACTTGTATTATACATGGTAGATATGTTGCATTACACTGCACAAGACTATTGTGCATTACAAGCCTCTGTGGAGGCTGGCCACACCCCTAAGTATGGGCCCCTATCACTGCATTCCTCCAGTGGGCCCCTCATACCCCAGTCCAACACTGTCTGTACTTATATTCTAGAGCTACATATGGGAACGGTATGAAATACCTCCAATCAAAATCCCGACGGTCAAAATCCCGACAGCAATTGACCGACGGTCAAAATCTCGACAAGGTCAAAATCCCGACATGGACAAAATACCTACATTTAAAATACAGACAAGGTCAAAATACCAACATGTAAAATGCCAACAGGTCAAAATACCGACATGTATTTTTCATTGTTTTTTGTGTGTATGTCTACATAGGTTGACATGGACACCATATAAGTGTACCGCGCTTGGCACACTATTATATTCCCCCTCCAGGTCCACTGGGATGGTAAAGTATGAACAAGTCGGTTTCAATGACAAAAAGTCATGAAAAACTCATGTCGGCATTTTGACCTGTCGGCATTTTACATGTCGGTATTTTGACCTTGTCGGTATTTTAAATGTCAGTATTTTGTCCATGTCAGGATTTTGACCGTCGGTCAATTGCTGTCGGGATTTCGACCGTCGGGATTTTGATTGGAGAATTGACTGCATCCCCTACATATACCTCTGCATGATTTGTTATACTGACTGCTAGGAACTGCAGGGTTCTGTAGCCCCTTTTAAATAAATAATGATGATGAAGGTAATGTTTTCAATGAAGCACATGTCAGAAAAGTAAACACAATTGCACTCTACTATAAATCAAGTAACGAATATTAATTTCCAAAATAAGTACTTTATACATTAAATTATTATTTTTACTACTTAATGTCTTTTCATCTTATATATACAATCCATTTCACTGAAACGAAAAACAGAGATCTTTTTCAAGGTCAATGTGGCATCAGGGATAAAAGTAATAAAATAGTGTAATCTAAAAATAATAATTGAGTATAATACTGCAGTATAAAGAGTTATACTATTATATAAGGCTAAAGTTGCAAATTATGTCCAATAAAGAAATTGAAGCTAAATGCAATTTCAAAGAATAATGCAACTTTTATGACTTGTTTCACTATCAGGCGGCATTAACTAATGGCAATGATATGTTTGATGTCAGTGATTTTGAATAATGTCTCTTAAAAAAATCTCACATAATTTACTTCTTTGAGAGGATGATCCCTTCTGGGAGGAAAGTGAACTCAGGGCAGATATATTTTCCTAGGTTTATTGCAAATGACTGATAGATTTTAAAAGCACTTTGGCTTAGAACAGGAGTTTGCATATTCATATACAGGTTTATACGATCTCTGTACAGCCTATAAACAAATGGGGGTTGCTAGATTCTGACGCTGCTACACCTCAGTAATAACAGTCCTTATCCTAATGTTGTCGTCCCCTGCTAATGAATCATGAACTCAAGCTGTCTTATAATACAAGGATAATTTCTGGGTGCAAAGTTGTTAAGGCAGAGGTTCCCAAACGCGGACCTCAAGACATCCTACTGGTGGATAAACTTAAAACCTGAACCATTGGGAGGCCTTGAGGGCCGAGTTTGAGAACCTCTGAGTTAGGGGTCAATTTACTAATCCTTGGAGAGAGATAAAGTACCAGCCAATCAGCTCCTAAATGCCATGTTACAGGCTGTGTTGGAAAATGGAGAGTTAGGAGCTGGTTGGTTGGAAGTTTAGTTCTCTCCAAGACTTAGTAAATAGACAACTTAGGGGGACATGTACTAAGCAGTAATAAAAGTGGAGAAGTGAGCCAGTGGAGAAATTGCCCATGGCAACCAATCAGCATTGACGTAACATTTATAATTTGTATACTATAAAATTATATAGAGCAGCTGATTGATTTCTATGGGCAACTTCTCCACTGGCTCACTTCTTCACTTTTATCTCTGCTTAGTACATGTCCCCCTAAGGCTCAGATTTATCAAGCTTTGGAGAGTGATAAATTGCATGGTGATAAAGTACCAGCCAGCTCCTGAGTGATATATTGCACGGTGATAAAGTACCTACCAACCAGCCAAGGGCATAGCTACCATAGGTGCAGGCAGTGCAGCTGCTATGGGGCCCAGAGCTGAGAGGGGCCCACCTTCCCTGTCAAAGTTACATGTGTTATATACATTTTTCGCCATTGGGTGGTACATAGGGGTCCTTTTAAACTTTTTTCCTTGGAGCCTGCAACATATGTAGGTATGCCCCCGGACCAGCTCATTTTAATGTTACATAATATGAACCGGGGCACTGTAATGAGGCACAATATGAACGGGGAGCACTATATATCATACTGTGAATTGGGGGTACTTAGCGGCACAATGTGTACTGGCAGCTCTAAAATGTGACATAGGGTGAACGTAAGCACTACTGCAATTCATAAAAGATACTAGGGCACTACTATAGGGCATAACATTAAAAAAGGCTCTACTATGGTCCAGAAAATTAACCAGGGCACTATTATAGGACATAAAATTAACAACTGCTGCAGAGAAGTGTCTCCCTGGAAGCATTGGGACAGGGGCTCCTTCAAAATGTTGCTATGGGGCCCACAAAGTTCTGGCTACGCCCCTGCAACCAGATTCTAACTGCCATGTTACAGGCTGTGTTTGAAGAATGACATTAGGAGCTGATTGGTTGGTACTTTATCATCATGCAATTTATCACTCTCCAAGGCTTGATCAATCTGGGCCTGAGGGGTCTATTTACTAAGCCTTGAATGGAGATAAAGTCAGCGGAGATAAAGTACCAGCCAATCGGCTCCTAACTGCCATGCCACAGGCAGTGTTTAAAAAAAATGACAGTTAGGAGCTGATTGGCTAGTACTTTATCTCCGCTGACTTTATCTCCATCCAAGGCTTATTAAATAGACTTATTATTTTGCTGACAAACATACAAATATTTGTATCACAGGTACATCAATGTAAAGATATCTCTCTTATACCACCTGTAATCATGTATGTGAAACTGTTTATTCCTTTCAATTAGTCTGCGCTCATGTAAAACATTGGGCCCACTCCTGAATTTTCGGACAGACTCTGCACCTACAGAAGAGTGTCCGCATCTCCCACATCCCACCCGCTTCCTAGTGTAGCGGGCAGGATAAGGAGACGAGACATAAAGAGGAATCCCAGTGCTGAATGGAGGGAGCAGATCTAAAACAAGAATCGTGTAATTGACGTGTCAACCATCCCCGGAAGTGCCAAGCAGCGTCTTGTCTCCGGGCTTCTCCTGGAGAGGTGGTGTGAAAAGTAGGTAAGTATTTATTGGGCCTCATTCAGAGATGTAGACAATGCTTTTGCAGATGCGATTTCAGTCACTGTGTAATTACGATACTATGCTAAAGACTCAGACTCCATCTTAGATTGCTCACTGCCGGCACCTCACATTCACCACTTTATGTACAACAGTGGAAACATCGGAAACAGACCGGTCGCCTATCAAACTTCTGAGCAAGTCTATGCTCTCCGAGGACGTCAATGGCTCTTCAGCTGTGGGCAAATTGCAGTACTTGATTTTGGTCCGCCTCCAAAAAGGTCAGAAAATTTTCCTGACATACCTGTGTTTTTTTAGCCACTCCCATTACCCCCCCATATGCTGACTACCTGTCACTCATTTTGCGAATAAACTCTCTGTGCATACGCTATCACAAATCAATTGCTGCGCATGGGCAGTGCTGCTTTGGAGCAGGTACAGTGTCAAATAATCGATCCACTGCAGATAACATTAACATTGCGTACAGTACATCTCTGAATCAGGCCATTGTCAGTTGTATTCCACCTGTCCAGCGCTGTGGAACCTTTGTGACAAATTGTAAATAAGTGGTGCACACTGAGATGGGGGGAGGGGTTCTGATGGTCTGAATTTCCTGATGGCTTGAATTCTGTTATTCAGAGACGGAGGCCCTCATTCCGAGTTGTTCGCTCGCTGCTTTTAGCAGCGTTGCAAACGCTAGGCCGCCGCCCTCTGGAAGTGTAGCTTAGCTTAGCAGAATAGCGAACGAAAGATTAGCAGATCTACTACTAAATAATTTGCTGCAGTTTCTGAGTAGCTCCAGACCTACTCCTAGACTGCGATCACCTCAGTCCATTTAGTTCCTGGTTTGACATCACAAACACGCCCTGCGTTCGGCCAGCCACTCCCCCGTTTCTCCAGCCACTCCTGCGTTTTTACCTGGCATGCCTGTGTTTTTTATCACACTCCCTGAAAACGGCCAGTTTCCGCCCAGAAACACCCACTTCCTGTCAATCACACTACGATCACTTGAGTGATGGAAAAACGTCGCTCGAGCTTGTGTAAATCTCCAAAGTTTTGTGTGAAAGTACTTAGCGCCGTTTTTTTACTTAATCGTTGCATTGCGAAAATCGGCAACGAGCGATCAACTCGGAATGACCCCCCGAGACAGCTGTTTCTGCCTAGCCATAATTGTAGCCTTGTCTGAGCATTAATTGCATGCGGCCAGGGGTGCCAAGAGGGGAAGGTGGGGGGAGTTTACTAATTACCCTGTCCGAGGTCTAACGGAGGGGCCCAGTGGGTGCCCAGGCCCCCCCCCCCCCCTCCCTTTACCTGGCAGCAGCAGCTGCAATTTTTCTCCTCAGCCCAGCACACTCTGCTGTGTGCAGGGCTGCAGTGTGGCCAGGGATGTGCTTAAAAATATTATTTTTTCTGTATTTTTCTCTAAAAATCATGATTTCATGTTAGCTAGTGGTTCTAAAAATACTTCTGTTGTCTAGCTACAGTATGTCTTTGCTGCCCTTTCTGGCTGATCACATGCTAAGGGGCATATGTATCAAAGGGGTTCAGTATGAATGACCGGAGGCAGGGATGCCGGCTGTCAGTATACCGACAGCAGCATCCCAGCCACAAGTATGCCGGCAGCGGGGCGAGCTCAAGAAAGCCCCTTGTGGGCTTGCTGTGATTGCCATGCCATGGGCACGGTGGCTTGCTGCGCTTACCACAGGTAATATTCTCCCTCTATGGGTGTCGTGGACACCTATAGAAGGAGAATCACATACCTCGTCGGTATTCTGGCACCAGCATTTCACCGCAATTCAGGATTCCAGCGCCGGCATTGTGACTGTCGGGATCCCGAATAGCGGTATTTTAACTGCAGAGGGATAAAGTGGAGAAAGACAAAGTACCAGCCAACCAGCTCCTGTCATTCTTCAAACACAGCCTGTAACATGGCAGTTAGGAGTGATTGGCTGGTACTTTCCACTTTATCTCTCTCTACAAGGCTTAGAACATAGACACCATAATCTCACTCCATTTTATCTGTCTCAAACGCTTAGTACATGAAAGTGCTTGAAAAATGACAGTTAAGAACTGGTTGGTTGGTACTTTATTTTCTCTCCACTTAATATCTCTCCAAACTTTGATACATCTGCCCTAAACCTTTTATGGGAAGCTATCAGTAAAATTGTACACATTAGGGGGGTCATTCTGAGTTGATCGCTCACTAGCAGTTTTTAGCAGCCGTGCAAACGCATTGTCGTCGCCCACTGTGGAGTGTATTTTCACTTTGCAGAAGTGCGAACGCCTGTGCGGCAGAGCGCCTACAAAAACATTTTGTGCAAAACAAGACCAGCCCTGTACTTACTCTTCGTGTGCGTTGATTCTAACGTGGAGGGTTGGCTTTTGACGTCACACACCCGCCCAGCGTTCGCCCAGCCATGCCTGTGTTTTCCCTGGCACGCCTGCATTTTTTTAAGCACTCCCTGAAAACGGTCAGTTGACACCCAGAAACGCCCCTTTCCTGTAAATCTTCTAGCGGCCGCCGTGCGAATTAAAACGTCACTAGAACCTGTGCAAAACCAACCTTTGTTCCCGTATGTCGCGCGTGCGCATTGCGGTGCATATGCAGCGCAGAAATACCAATTTTAAGCCTGATCGCTGCGCTGCGAACAACGGAAGCTAGCAATCAACTCGGAATGACCCCCTTGGTGTGTGGTTACACATACAGTAACCATTGGAAGTGGATAGTTGTGTAACATTTTGCACAAAATTTGTAATGTGTGGAAGTTACAGCCTTTTTGTAACAATTGCTCATCTCTGTCATGCTCACTTGTTATTATGATGCGAACACGTTACTTAATATTGTCACTTGCAGTGGCGGAATTTGCCTGTGGGCTGCAGGACTGCATCCCCCCAGGTAAAATCCGCCACCCTGCTCAGCTTCAGTGAAGCCAGATGCAGTTCGTGACTGCACTGGCTTCACTGTGACTAATAGTGACTTCCCATTGGAAGTACTACCTGCCAGTCACCCGCAGGATAGGCAGTCCCATTGGGAGGTGTTTACTCCTACCGGGTCTGCCAGACCAGGCTGCGATTAACAGAGAGCCGATGCAGCCCATAGAAGCTGGTGGTATGCGCATGCACACACAAGCCACTGCTTGTGCGCATGCGCAGGTCCTAGCGCCTGCCAGGTCCATTGCGCAGGTGCTGGGACATGACTGTACGGGGCCAGTTCTCACTTCTCCCTCTCCGGCACCTGCAGCGGCAGCTCCCCTGCCAATAAAAGGTAGGAGCCACTGCTGGTCACTTGTTAACAGGGGTGGTCTTCTGTATGCCGACTGACGGGATCCCGGCGCACAGTATACCGGCGCCGGGATCCCGACAGCCGGCATACCGACACTTATTCTCCCTCGTGGGGGTCCACGACCCCCCTGGAGGGAGAATAAAATAGTGTGGCGTGCGTAGCGAGCCACCGTGCCCGTAGCGTGGCGAGCGCAGCGAGCCCGCAAGGGGCTCATTTGCGCTCGCCACACTGTTGGTAAGCCGGCGGTCGGGCTCCCGGCGCTGGTATGCTGGTCGCCGGGAGCCCGACCGCCGGCATATCGTAGTGAACCCGTTAACAGATAGCACTGTATTTAGCCTAGATATCCTGTCCTAGGCCAAAGAATTATCAAAGAGAACATATCTGTTCTTTTAGAAACACAAAGGCCCTGCACACACAGCACATGATTTATAGTTGGGCTTTATTTCTAATAAGGTCCAACTTAAACATAGCTTTCACTTGAGGCCCACAACACCTGGAGAGGTAGATTGGAGGGATTTAGTATGATTTACCTGCAGCAGCATCCCACCCACCAGAATGCCGGCAGCAGGGTGAGTGCAAAGAGTCCCCTTGTGGGCTTGCTGCGCTTGCCACGTTGCGGGTGAGGTGTGCTTGCCACATTGCGGGCTCGGTGGCTTGCTGCTTTCAACACAGGATCTATTACCACTTTATGGGTGTCGTGGACACCCATGAGTGGGAATAGTACTCTTGCGCTGGGATTCCAGCTGGCGGCATTGTCGGATGTTGGGATTCCGGCGTTGGTATCCTAACCGCTGGGATCCCGACGGCCGGCAAATTTAACGCATCCCGATTGGAGGCATGCAATCATAAGTTATGTAGTTATGCAGAGTAATGGTGTACATGTTGTTCAGCAGTGTCGAAGAGTGCGGCAAACTCTAAGGGCGGGATGTATCAAGCATTGCATTATGAGTGTGATACATCCCACCACTGATAGTGTGTATAGCGGTATTTAGTAACACAGTATGCATGTGTAATTACAATAAAACATTGCAAAGGACATATTTTTCAATAAAAGCTGTCCTTTTCGATGAGAGGGCTTGATTTATGACCTTGGAGTCCTTCTGTGCATGTGTGGCCTTCAGCAGGCCATGGGGGACAGTGAGAGGGATCCTATTAGATCCCTCTCAGGGAAGTATGTAAAAAGAAGCCCATAGGCCAGAGGTTCCCAAACTGTGTGCATGGCTCTCTGGGGTACCTCGGGACACTTGCAGGGGTGCCCTGGGTTGGTGGTCCAGGACCAATTCAAATTATTCATGGTCAATATAATAGGCAAAACCAGTGCTGGTGGCTGCCAGTCATAAAATATGTGGCCAAACAGAAGCAAATCTTGTCCCTCATCACACAACTGACCCTAAGGATGACATATAAACGCGATCTACTTAATGTAATATTTCTTTCTAAATTTTTCAATAAGAAATTTTTGGTCTAGCGGTGCCATGAAAAAAATTCTGATATTCTAGGGCTCCGTGATTCAAAAAAGTTTGGAAACCACTGCCATAGGCAGTAGGCTTCTATTATTCAATAGTAGTTACTTAAAATCACTAAAATTAAAAGTTATTTTGAAATTTTATGTCATCATAGTGACCCTTTAAAATGACAAAACTGTTCTGCTACAAAAATTGCGAAACTTTGTTATATTTCTGACATGAAAATAATGACATTTTTCAGAAGATAATCCTGATTTATGTAGCATTAATTAAACTCTTTTATAAAGCAATTACTTTGCCTATTTTTGTTTACAGCTGAAAGATATTTATATTTTTCTAATTATGTACTCTGTTTTGCAAATAACAAATGTACCGTGCACTGGTCGTGATCTAATTACCTAATAGAAATTTAATGCAAGAAGTTTTAGCAACTTGTAATAAGATTTGTTGTCGGTGACTCATATACACCTGGATATCTGAGGTAAAAGGTGAAATGGCAAATGGTGTCTGCGTTTAGAAACACATTAATTCAAATGGTGATTTTTTTTTATTTTATTTTTTGCTTATATAATAAATCAATGAGAAAAGGGAAAATTAACATCTATCAGAGACAGAAAACAAGATAAGTGTTAAAAATGAATTTTGTTTGTAGTCCTAACAATAACAGCCATTCAATTGTGTGAAACGCATTATCTCAAGATTTTATATTCTGGTGTATACATGAGAGGCTGTGCAATTTTTCTAAGGTTTTTTTTTTCTTTTCATAAAACTGTTTTATGCACACAAAAGAAACCTCATTATGTATATATATATATATATATATATATATATACACAGCATAAATACACACACACACACACACACACACACACACACACACAACCTCCACTGCACAGCGCGACCTGCGATTTTTCTGTGATTGCATCTTGTTGGGATGCGATTGCAGGTTGAGTGACTGGAGATCGTTCTTGGGCGTACACATAGCATTTGCGGGTAGTGGTTGAGAAAACAGGCGTGTCATAGCCATTTTTGGGTTATGCATCTGACATCAGCTGCAATTGCTGCAGCTTAAAAAATGGCGTCCAGTGCAACAGCATCCTCATTATTCTGAGTAGCTGTAGATGGTGCTCACATTTTGCAATGCAACGCAATTCTGCGGCTCAATTCACAGAACTGCATCAGTAGATGCTATATATATATATACACACACACACACACACACACACACACACACACACACACACACAGGTTGAGTATCTCATACCCAAATATTCCGAGGTACGGAATATTCCGAAATACGGAATTTTTTGAGTGAGACTGAGATAGTAAAACCTTTGTTTTCTGATGGCTCAATGTACACAAACTTTGTTTAATACACAAAGTTGTTAAAAATATTGTATTAAAGGACCTTCAGGAAGTGTGTATAAGGTGTATATGAAGCATAAATGATTTGTGTGTATGTACACACACTTTGTGTAATGCACAAAGTTATTAAAAATATTGGCTAAAATTACCTCCAGGCTGTGTGTATAAGGTGTATATGTAACATAAATGCATACTGTGCTTAGAGTTGGGTCCCATCGCCATGATATCTCATTATGGTATGCAATTATTCCACAATATATATACTGCTCAAAAAAATAAAGGGAACACTTAAACAACACAATGTAACTCCAAGTCAATCACACTTCTGTGAAATCAAACTGTCCACGTAGGAAGCAACACTGATTGGCAATTAATTTCACATGCTGTTGTGCAAATGGAATAGACAACAGGTGGAAATTATAGGCAATTAGCAAGACACCCCCAATAAAGGAGTTGTTCTGCAGGTGGTGACCACAGACCACTTCTCAGCTCCTATGCGTTCTGGCTGATGTTTTGGTCACTTTTGAAAGCTGGCGGTGCTTTCACTCTAGTGGTAGCATGAGACGGAGTCTACAACCCACACAAGTGGCTCAGGTAGTGCAGCTCATCCAGGATGGCACATCAATGCGAGCTGTGGCAAGAAGGTGTGCTGTGTCTGTCAGCGTAGTGTCCAGAGCATGGAGGCGCTACCAGGAGACAGGCCAGTACATCAGGAGACGTGGAGGAGGCCGTAGGAGGACAACAACCCAGCAGCAGGACCGCCACCTCCGTCTTTGTGCAAGGAGGAACAGTAGGAGCACTGCCAGAGCCCTGCAAAATGACCTCCAGCAAGCCACAAATGTGCTTGTGTCTACTCAAACGATCAGAAACAGACTCCATGAGGGTGATATGAGGGCCCGACGTCCACAGGTGGGGGTTGTTCTTACAGCCCAACACCGTGCAAGATATTTGGCATTTGCCAGAGAACACCAAGATTGGCAAATTCGCCACTGGCGCCCTGTGCTCTTCACAGATGAAAGTAGGTTCTCACTGAGCACATGTGACAGACATGACAGAGTCTGGAGACGCCAAGTAGAATGTTCTGCTGCCTGCAACATCCTCCAGCATGACCGGTTTGGCAGTGGGTCAGTAATGGTGTGGGGTGGCATTTCTTTGGGGGGACGCACAGCCCTCCATGTGCTCGCCAGAGGTAGCCTGACTGCCATTAGGTACCGAGATGAGATCCTCAGACCCCTTGTGAGACCATATGCTGGTGCGGTTGGCCCTGGGTTCCTCCTAATGCAAGACAATGCTTGACTTCATGTGGCTGGAGCATTTCAGCAGTTCCTGCAAGACGAAGGCATTGATGCTATGGATTGGCCCGCCTGTTCCTCAGACCTGAATCCAATTGAGCACATCTGGGACATCATGTCTCGCTCCATCCACCAATGCCACGTTGCACCACAGACTGTCCAGGAGTTGGCGGATGCTTTAGTCCAGGTCTGGGAGAAGATCTCTCAGGAGACCATCCGCCACCTCATCAGGAGCATGCCCAGGCATTGTAGGGAGGTCATACAGGCACATGGAGGCCGCACACACTACTGAGCCTCATTTTGACTTGTTTTAAGGACATTACATCAAAGTTGGATCAGCCCGTAGTGTGTTTTTCCACTTTAATTTTGAGTGTGACTCCAAATCCAGACCTCCATGGGTTAATAAATTTGATTTCCATTGATAATTTTTGTGTGATTTTGTTGTCAGCACATTCAACTATGTAAAGAACAAAGTATTTAATAAGAATATTTCATTCATTCAGATCTAGAATGTGTTGTTTAAGTGTTCCCTTTATTTTTTTGAGCAGTGTATATATATATCAATAGAGGGAGAGAGAGAGAGAGAGAGAGAGAGAGAGAGAGAGAGAGAGAGAGCTTTTCATCATATTCCACAACAAGTATCATACTGATGGGTTATATTAAATGTATTAGCTATAGGAATGTTTGGTAAAGATGAATGTGAAAGCCTGACTACTTCCCTGTCACATCTAATCTGGCACTTACAGAAATTATATTAAACATGATGGGTGTTATAGAGTAGGGAAACCACACACAGTGATCCTTTGTCCTTGGGTCATGGCTAACGTTGGATGTAAGACCTGCTCTGGAATCTGGACTGCAACAGGGAACTTCAATTTGTATAACTTCAATTTGTATAACCCCCAATGACCAGATCTATAAGATTGTTTACAGTTCCAAAAACAATTTCCTTTCTCTGTCTACTCTATTTATATCTCAAAATGTATCCCATAGTGGCTGAAATCTATCCCTTCTTGCACCCCCCCCCCCCCCCCACACCATCTTGCATGTTACTCATGTGAACCTTCTAAGCAACAAGGGAACTCTTGGCAGCCATTTTGCTGAAAAAACCATGCTGACTGGACATGCCACGATGCCAAACCACAAATGAAGTATTATCTGCAGACATCAATAAAACAGACCTTGGTCAAATTTAATAAGAAAATATAAAATTATATTTATTTTAATGAAGTAATATCGTTGAATTAAATTGTCTCACGCTATGGAGTTATACTTGTTTCATTCAGTAATCAGTATTCTATAGAACATATGGGGGAACAGTTATGAAAACTGGTATAGAGATATCTGGAAAATACAGACATAATTGGAATGACGACCTTTCCACTTATCCTGGACAGGCGTGAGCAATCTGGTTTCAAAGCATTGCCAGGAGATTGCCCAGGGACCTGGTTATTCTTGGAATCCAGTAATTTTTTCACTCCTGCTGTCAGTACGATATACCCTAGCGTTATATATACCATTTAACTGGATAGATTTTATGATGTTTTATTCTTGCAATGTGTACTGCATATGATTAAACTGTATTATACTATTTGCACATTCTTTTACGTTTTGGGTACAAAATATATCTATTAAGCCTTACCACGAATAAAAGAGGAGGAGAAAAGAGAAACACATTTTACTCAGGCCCATAAGGAGCTGCTATATAAACTCATGATAAAAGTGACTCTGTTGATTACTAATCTATTTTTGAACAAGCGTCAGTGAAGAGGTTATCATTCCAATTATTTTTATGTTTATCTAAGGTGTGAGGATCATCTAAAGATTCCTTCTCAAGACTGCTAGTTCGTGCGCTGAAGATTTCGCCTCATTGTTTTTGCTATATCTGAAAAATACCTTTTTATTTTTTAAAATACATTTTTATTTTAATAAGTGTTCAGTATACTGACACATTAAAGTACTTTATGCCTCATGCCTTAGTGATTTCACTAGTTTGCCAGTATGTTTCATCACCAGTGAACTACCACAAAATGGCTGCTTCCATTTAGGTGTACAAGGCTGTTTACAATTAGTAAAATGTTGTACTAGTTAGTAAAAAACTACAGCCTACGCTGTAGTTAGAGATGAGGAAATCCCAATGAAATCTGATATATATTAAGTTCCTTATATGGAATCCATGATCCCATTTTGTTGTAGACTATGGGCCTAATTTTATGTTTGTAAATAAAGAAAAAAAAGCAAGTAACTGTGGCCCAAATGTATTACGTCTTAAAAAGTGATAAAGTAAGACTGATAAAGAGTGATAAAGTACCAGCCAATCAGCTTCCTAACTGTCATGTTACAGGCTGGGTTTGAAAAATGCCAAATGTTTGAAAAAAAGGAGCTGGTACTTTATTACTCTTTATCAGTCTCCACTATGGGGGTCATTCCGAGTTGATCGCTAGCAGAAAATATTCGCTGTGCAGCGATGATATAAAAAAAGGCACTTCTGCGCATGCATATACGGCGCAATGCGCACGTGCAATGTACTTTCACAACGGCCGATGTAGTTTCACACAAGGTCTAGCGAAGCTTTTCAGTCGCACTGCTGGCCGCAGAGTGATTGACAGGAAGAGGGCGTTTCTGGGTGTCAACTGACCATTTTCAGGGAGTGTTCGGAAAAACACAGGCGTGCCAGGAAAAACGCAGGCATGGCTGGGCGAATGCAGGGCGTGTTCGTGACGTCAAAACAAGAACTGAACAGTCTGAAGTGATCGCAAGCGCTGAGTAGGTCTGAAGCTACTCTGAAACTGCACAAAAAATTTTTGTAGCCGCTGTGCGATCCTTTCGTTCGCATTTCTGCTAAGCTAAAATACACTCCCAGTGGGACGCGGCATAGCATTTGCAGGGCTGCTAAAAACTGCTAGCGAGCGAACAACTCGGAATGAGGGACCATATCACTTGTTAAGGCTTAATACATTTGGGCCTGTGTCTTGTACAAACTATGCTGCCATGCAAGGGGAACAAACGCATTTATATTTTTTTCTGTGCAGGAAAAATACTAGCTGCTTTTGCATGTAGACCACAAATGTTAGACAGCTTTATTTTTACACCGCAATTTAGATTTCAGTTTGAACACACCCCACCCAAATCTAACTCTCTCTGCACATGTTATATCTGTCCCACCTGCAGTGCAGTATGGTTTAGACCAGTTGCTTGCCTTTTTGCTTACAAACATGAATCAGTCCCTATGCTTCTGACAACTAAAGACATATTTTAGATATAGCATAATCAGATGTTAGCAAACTCTTCTAGCTGTCAGTAAATGTTTATTAAAATGTCAGTAAATATATATTCAACAATTATTAACAATACTGAGCATTTTAATGCTTATGTAAATAATATACACCCCTCTATTAACAATCATTATAACACAGGCGTATAGATTCTTAAACCTCTGCCGGATTCAGCACTTATTTACACACATATGCCACCATGATCTACAACTCATAGTCCAAAAGTTATCCTAAATGAATTTATAAACTATAGGTTTCAACTCTTGGAAGGATTTCAGCAAGATTTGCGTATAAATTGGTAAGTGAGGTGAACTCTCTCTGTGATCCCCACAGAGCAATAAATACAGTATGATGAGTATTTGTATTTGCCTTACAGGCCGCAGTCACTGATACCCTAATCTGTCCATACCAATTATGACTCTTGGCTGAACACTGGAGAATTATTTAAACAAAAAATGTCATTAGCTCAGTCTAAAAATGAATGGAAGTTTTAATGTACTTTCTCCAAGATCTATTAATTTGCAGCTAATCTGTTGAGAGTCACCAGCATTATTTATGGGATCACAAAAACAAACATGATCTTTCCTAGCATCTGAATGGAAAAACAAATATTACTTTAATATTGATTTCAATGTGGAAATTGCCAGTAAAGAGGGAACGTTTGAATTGCTATAAAAATAGATCAAAAGAAACCAACCTAGCACATTCTTGTGTTAACAGGTAGGAAACAATGATTTGGAGCCTTGGCACAACAGAGGAAAAATTATTGCACATGTAACAGTGCACAAAGCATTGGAATACATCCCAAAACTCCAACTTTCCAGACCTCCAAGCAGGGGTAAAACCTGAACTTTGTGGGCGCCATAGCAACATATTGAAGGGGCCCCTGTCCCAATGCTTCTTAAGAGACACCTCTCCGCAGCAGTTATTCATTTTATGCCCCATAATAGTGCCCTAGCTCATTATATTCTTCATAGTAGTGCCTTAGGTTATTTTATGAACCACTGTAGTTCCCAAGGTTACATGATGTCACATTGTAGGGCTGCAGAACACATTATGCCACACGGTATCCACAATATACATTATGACATACAGTGTCCCCAGTTCATATTATGCCACATTACAGTGCCCCTGTTTATACAGTGACATATTAGAGTGTCCTCCAGTTTATATTGTGCCACATTACAATGCCCTCCTGTTCATATTATGCCACATTAGAGTGCCCCTGTTTATACAGTGACACAGAGTGCCCTCCAGTTCATATTGTGACACATTACAGTGCCCTTCAGTTCATATTATGCCATATTACACTGCCCCTGTTTATACAGTGACACATTACAGTGCCCCAGTTCATACTGTTACACATTACAGTGCCCTTCAGTTCATATTATGCCACATTACAGTGCCCCTGTTTATACAGTGACACAGAGTGCCCTCCAGTTCATATTGTGACACATTACAGTGCCCTTCAGTTCATATTATGCCATATTACACTGCCCCTGTTTATACAGTGACACATTACAGTGCCCCAGTTCATACTGTTACACATTACAGTGCCCTTCAGTTCATATTATGCCACATTACAGTGCCCCTATTTATACTGTGCCACACTAGAGGGTTCTCCAGTTCAAATTATGCCACATTACAGTGCCCCCTTACCATTACAACAGCTATTACACACTCCTCTCACTAAAAATGTAATGTCACACAATTCAGGTTGGGCAATGGATCAGATGCAATTGCTTAGCAGTCAAATCTGGTAAATTGGTATGCAACTTTATAACCTGAGTCCAGGCTCCCCTAAGCCTTTGGGCCCATTGCATTGGCACCCCTTGCATCCACTATAGTTTCACCCATGCCTCCAAGAGAGTTTATGCTTGCTGAAATATGGGTGCAGCTGGCCAATTTAGGACATGGTTAGCGGAAATTGAGGAAATTGAAAGCTTATGGGCCCTACACATTACCCGATCCGCCGCCGAGCTGCCCGATGGCAGATACGGCCGATGGGCGACCCGGCGGCAGGGGGGGAGTGACAGGGGAGTGAAGTTTCTTCACTCCCCCCAACACCCGGCTCCATAGCAGTGCATGCTAATATGGACGAGATGGTCCATATTGGCCTGCATGCATAAGCGACCCGGCACCAACGATGAACGAGCACTGGGCTGAGCATCGTTCATCATTGGTGCCTACACACTGAACGATATGAACGCGTTCTCTTTCATTAATGTACGAGAACGTTCATATCGTTCAGTTATATCGCCCAGTGTCTAGGGCCTATAAGTTCTTTCTAATTTAATTGGATGGACCAGCTGTTAGGGCCACCCGAGCTCTGATGCCCTAAGGTTTCATCATATTCCCTTAGGGATTGGCCTATTTTGTAGTAATACCAAAGCAATAAAAAATATTAGTAAGGCAATACAGCCATTGTGTTGATTACTGCATTTGTTACGTGATATACTGTAATAACGCTGCTTACGAGAGGACTGAAAGAGAACTGCAGATGGAGAGGGGCATGCACTACATATGGTAGATAGTGCAGGTTGCTCCTTCTTTCAGGTAACATAGTAACATAGTATCTGTGGTTGAAAAAAGACAATTGTCCATCGAGTTCAACCTATTTGTGGTCACCTATGCATGATGATTTGACTAAAATTTCTGACTGATGCTGCTGTCAGCCGTTGCATTTTATCCCTATTTATAGTAACTATAATGCATGACTATGCACCATATCCCTGGATATCCTTATCCATTAGGAATTTATCTAACCCATTCTTAAAGGTGTTGACAGATTCCGCCATTACAACTCCCTCAGGCAGGGAATTCCAAACACGTATTGTCCTTACCGTGAAAAAGCCTTTACGCCGTATTGTGCGGAATCTCCTCTCCTCTAACCTGAGCGAGTGTCCACGAGTCCTCTGTGTTGATCTAACCAAAAACAGGTCCCGCGCAAGCTCTGTGTATTGTCCCCTTATATATTTGTAGATGTTGATCATATCCCCTCTAAGTCTCCGCTTTTCCAATGTAAACATGCCTAGTCTTTCAAGCCTTTCCTTGTATTCCATCGCCTCCATGCTCTTAATTAGTTTGGTCGCCCTCCTCTGTACCTTTTCTAGCTCCAGGATATCCTTTTTGTAGTACGGTGCCCAGAATTGTACACAGTATTCAAGGTGTGGCCTCACTAGTAATTTATATAACGGGAGTATAATACTCACGTCCCTAGCATCAATACCCCGTTTTATGCATGCTAATATCTTATTAGCCTTCTTTGCTGCAGTCCTACTTTGGGTACTACTGCTTAGCTTGCTATCTATGAGGACACCTAAGTCCTTTTCCAGTACAGAATCCCCTAATTTTACCCCATTTAGTAGGTAGGTGTAATTTTTGTTCTTGTTACCACAGTGCATTACCTTACACTTGTCTGTGTTGAAGCGCATTCTCCATTTGGCTGCCCATGCTTCTAATTTAACTAAGTCGTTCTGAAGAGACTCGGCATCCTCCTCTGTATTTATAGCCTTACACAATTTGGTATCATCTGCAAAAATTGACACCATGCTCTCTAGACCTTCTGTTAGGTCGTTAATGAAAATATTGAACAATAGCGGTCCTAATACTGAGCCTTGCGGCACACCACTTAGCACTTCAGTCCAAGTTGAAAAAGATCCATTAACCACAACGCGCTGCTCCCTATTATCTAACCAGTTTTTGACCCAAGTGCATATTGTGCTTCCTAGCCCTGATTCTTGTAGCTTGTAGATAAGTCTCATGTGTGGTACAATATCGAACGCTTTGGCAAAGTCTAAAAAGATTACATCCACGTCTTTACCCTGATCTAGGTTTGCGCTTACTGTTTCATAAAAGCCAAGTAAGTTGGTTTGACAGGATCTGTCCTTCATAAACCCATGTTGATTCCTTTTAATGACCTTACTGACTTCAAGGAACTTCTGAATACTATCTCTTAGAATACCTTCCAATACTTTCCCCACTATAGATGTAAGACTTAGGTGTTGGGTGATGACCCAAACTGTACATCATTCTATATTATTATCCATTATTTATGTGCTGCCAACATATTACACAGTACGTGAAATATGTTAGCAATACATAATGTTTTGATACAGTTTTGTTTTTAAATAGTCCCATCAGTCACAGGCCAATAGGAGTTTTTGTCAGAGCCCAATCTATCTAGCAGTATGGTTTTTGGAATATGGACGAAAACTGATTACATGTGGAGGAAACCCACCTGCACACAGGGAGAACATCAAAGGAAAAAGGAAAGGAGTGGCGAGACAAACCGCACTAGATCGCTCCCGTCTCTAAAGAAACCTCCTAAGAGAGGAGGTATGTTTCAAAAGGAGACTAATTCAAAGATTATAACCAACTGCAAAAACATTTAATACAGGAAAATAACCCTGGATAAATTTCATTTGTTGGTGGTGCTCCCCAGAGTCAGAAATACATAGTATAGAAAAAGAAAAGAAGACTCTTGTTTGGGGGCACTCATTAGATGTATTTACACCTGGACAGGGAAATAATATTGTCTTTAAAATATAACTTTTATTAGGTATTAATTTAAAATATTTTTTATATAGAAGATTTTTTCAAGATTGTATATCTGAATTGTGTATAGTCCACAAAAAATGCGGCAGTGAAATCATGCCTAACAATTATACCGGGTGAGAATTTATTTATTTTTCATCCCCATAGTGGGTATTTTTTAGGCTATGGGAGCCCACAATTATTAATTCACACTCATATTACGTTGTATCCACTCTAAAATGAATGAAATCTCTTCCTAGCTGTAAAAATTTCTTTCTTCCTTATAACCTGGTTCCTACTGTACTTCTACTCCTTTTGGTATGGGAAACCGGTGGCGAGTGATTATTACTCCATCTTAGTCACATGTAGGGAATTTTGAAGTTTTAAATAGGGCTGTATTGCGGGACATAAGTCATTATGTTTACCTCCTAATAGATAAACAGATAGGTCTTCTACTCAGTTGCTCCTGCAATTTTTCAATAAAGGGGATAAACAGATGGTCTAACTACTAAAATTAAACTTTATACCATGTAAACCTTCTGTCTGGTTTTTGATGTCATGCCTGTTAGCAGTTTACACCACAAGACTTTAAATTTACCCGTTGGAAAAATAACATAATGATCTGTGTGTTTAAATGGTAGATGTGTATTAACACTATCATACAGGTTCACACATTGTTCCCTGCAGATGTCTCGCAACCCCAGAAAAACAAAACAAACAAAGACACACTATATATTGTGTCTCAAATGTCACATAAATCAATAGATTTTTCATTCACCTTCCCATGATAGACATAGTATTGACAGCCAATTAGCCCTAATGTCCGCACTTAACAATTAATGCATCCTAATCACTATATACAGAAAAAATGTGTGCAGAGATCATACATATGCTATACAAGTATGTTAGCACACCAAGCTAGAAAGAAAGGAGCAAAAGTTGAACTCTGCTTTGTAGGAAGGTACAATGTGCTCTCATATAAAAAAAAACGGTGTAGCAAATTGACCGCCTTAATTGATCAATTAATTCATACTAAATGTGAAAGACCTGTGTATAACATAGATAGCGTTCAATTAGGGTTATCACACATCAGAAAGACAGTGTGTTACTTAAATCTCTATATACATTATTCACTGCGGATGTCCCGCAGCCCCAGACTGAAAAAACAAAACAGAGATACATTTACAATGTATCTCAATTGTGACACAGGTCAGTAGATTTTTCATTCACATTCCCATGATAGACACAATCTTTGATACAGTGTGTTAATTATATCTCCTCAAACATACACAACCATAGATTTGAAATGAATATAAGTAGCAGATATCACAGCATATCATTTAAACAAACTGTATCATTCCATTGGCATGTATCATTGTTTGAGAAATTCCCCAGGTTTTTAGGGTAATTTTGTATGAGAGAAAGTAAAAGCAAACAGGGGATTAATCCTGCCACTTCTGCTGTCTTTCCATCTTGATTTACCTGCGCCTATGGTAATCAGCGGATGGAAGATGAGAGAGTTGCCGGGTAATCCACCTGTTAGGAAGGAAGAAAGCGGCCGTTCTGCTGTACCTGTTAGAGCGCATGCGGCTGCCTGGTGTTCAAAGACATTGCAGGGAACCGCAGCGCAATCAGGAATGAGAGTTAACCGAGTGGAGTAACAAGTACCTATTACAGGAGTGTGGAGTCAATTTTGAAAAAACCGTATCGCGGTAGAGAAGAGTGGGAGTGTTTAAAAAACATCAAAAGTTGGAATGATGTAACCATAAAACCATCAGACAAGGGTGGTAATGTGGTCATCTGGCCCAAAGAACAATACATGAAGGAGGCTTATCGGCAACTCCATGACGACAACTGTTATAAACATCTACTATTAAATCCTTTGGACTATATAAAAAGCAAATATAAAAGAATTTTGGAAGACTCTCTTGCTAATGGAACTATATCCAAACACGAGTACGAGTATCTTTGGACTGAGAATCCCACAATCTCTACCCTATACTTACTACCAAAAGTACACAAAGATCCGGGTACGCCTCCTGGGAGGCCAATAGTCTCTGGAATAAACAGTGTCTCTGAAAAACCAAGTCGATTTCTTGACCTCCATTTAAGAGATCTGGTAATAGGTCTTCCCTCCTACATACAGGATACAAGGGACATTCTCAAAAAGATACATGACATCAATTTGGGAGAGGGTTATCTGCTGGTTGGTTTGGACGTTGAGGCTCTATATACTAGCATCGACCACAATGCAGGTATTTCTGCAGTGAAATACTTTTTGAATATGGGTGAATTTGGTGACTTTCAGGAATTTCTTCTGGAGTTATTACATTTTGTTTTGAACCACAACTTTTTCACCTTTGACGACAAGTTTTTCCTGCAAATAAGGGGGACGGCGATGGGCGCGGCGTGCGCGCCAACCTACGCCAACTTATACTTAGGATGGTGGGAAAAAGAGAAAGTGTTTAGTGGCGATAATGAACAGTTTACGAAACATGTGGTCATGTGGTATCGCTATATCGATGACATATTTGTAATTTGGGATGCAGAGCAAGAACTTCTACTTCAGTTCATTGATAAACTCAACTGTAACAACCTAAATTTGAGACTGACGTATGAAATTAGTGATACAGAAATCTCTTTCTTGGATATAAAAATCTATAAGAATGATCGAGACCAGATAGATACCAAACTTTTTCGAAAAACTACAGCCACTAATACACTACTCCACCAGACGAGTCATCATTTTCCACCAACTGTGGAAAATATACCAAAAGGCGAATTCCTGCGATTACGCAGAAACTGCTCTGATACTGGTATTTTCCAACAACAGAGTGAGGAACTTACACGGAGGCTCAGAGAAAGGGGATATAGCCATAATTCTATCAAGAGAGCTAAACACTCTCTGAGAAATGTCAACAGGGAAACGCTAATTTTTGGGAGAAACAACACTGCAGTAAAACACAAAGAGGAAGTGAGATTCATTAGTAATTTCAATAGTGAATGGAGACTAATCAAGAACAGTCTCCAAAAACATTGGCACATCCTTCTGGCCGACACCGATCTCTCAGGACAACTTGGACCAAGGGTATCTATGAGCTGGCGTAGAGCTCCAAATTTACGCGATCACCTTGTCAAGAGCCACTTTACTCGTACCAAACCCAGAAATCCCACCCTAGTAGGTTCCTTTGCATGTGGATCATGCAAGGCTTGCCAATTTATGACTAGAAAAAAGGAAATCATGGACAGATATGGCAATAACATCAAAATTAAGGATTATATCAATTGTCGAACAACTGGGGTGGTGTACTGTATCTTATGTGAATGTGGTGCCAAATACGTTGGAATGACCACAAGGATGCTAAAGCAACGCATCCTTGAACACATTGGAACAGTGAGGAATGCAATGTTGGATATGAGTAGAGGAAGACAACTAACCACTGTGGCCAGACATTTTCACTTTAAACATAAAGGTGATCTGAAGACTTTTAAGGCATTTGGCCTAGAGACAGTACACCTTGGCATCAGGGGGGGAGATCTTACCAGAGAATTACTCAAACGAGAAAGTCGTTGGACATTCGAACCTGATGCATTAACTCCGGGTGGACTCAATGAACACATCAATTATAGTCCCTTTTTGTAATAATACTCATACCCATTATCTGAATCCCCCCTCTTTCTCCCCTATGACAAAAATTAAAAATTAAAAATTATAAAAAAATAAAAATAAAAAAATAATAAAACATTTTTTTTTATTCCTCTTCTCAGCCACCCTTCCCCTCTCCAATAGTCCACCATCTATGAACCCTTGCTCCAACTTCTATTTGATTCAACCTTTAGCCTTTGAAATTTGGGTCTGTATCAATGTGGGAGTTATTTATGTGCACACATTAAGAGGGATGTGTGGATGTGCACATATGGGTTTATACATGTGTGCACACTTAATTAATTTTCAGACATCTGTGTGAACATACATAACTCTAACCCCCCTTATTATCATAGCAAATTTTACATAAAGAAAAGAAAATATGGTTTTATACATATTTACTGTCCTCCTTTATCCTCTTTATATAAATTCAACAATAAGAAAGAAAAAAGAAGAAAAAATAGTTAAAGAAAAATAATTTAAAAAGATTAAAGAATTAAAAATTAAAAAATTAAAAAATTAAAAAAATTAAAAAATATAAATTAAAAATATAAAAGTAAGGAAATATAGTCTTCTTCCTCATTTTTTAGAACAATCTTAAACAAGGAAAAGAAATGAGCACATGCACGTTTTTGTTCATGTATATGTGCATATGCTTGCATATATGTAACTCTATACATGTGTGCTCATAAAGAGAGAGTGAGAAAAATATGTATATATATACATTACCTATGTAGATAGAAATACCTGTTCACCTATATGCTTCATTTGTCTGCTACGGGCAATGCACCTATATGTGTAATTTATATCATGTGGGGGGTTGTCCCGGGGTCAAAAATAGCATACAGCCATTTATATGTATGATAGGGCCACAATGACTTCTATCTAATATAGTAATAATTAAAGTATTAACAGCTACTTTATTATAAGATAAATCGGGATTTATAGGAGCAGATGCAATTATGCATACATAGAGTTATATATATTTCTTTCTATACTTCCATTGCTCTCTCTCTCTGGGCAAAATAACATTATAACAATTTCACAGGTGGTATTATTGCCCCAATGGCCTTTGTTTTAATTTTAATATTAATTGGTTTTGAACACACAAACCTTGTAACAGTTCACAGGTGTGAGTTGTTGATCTAATGATCCAGGTAACATTTGTTTTCTAGTGGCTCATATATCTGTCAATCTAATCTTCTTGACCATTGACCGTTAAGTACTCGCTATGTAATGGTAGTGATAGTGGTGTGCTGTGGATGCTGCATGTGACAGGATGTGAACAAGCTTACGAGTGAAACGCGTTATCCATTCCACAGCTGAATCGGAGCTGATGCCGCTGCCAGTGGGAGGCTTGTGAGCCCACATACCCGCGATACGGTTTTTTCAAAATTGACTCCACACTCCTGTAATAGGTACTTGTTACTCCACTCGGTTAACTCTCATTCCTGATTGCGCTGCGGTTCCCTGCAATGTCTTTGAACACCAGGCAGCCGCATGCGCTCTAACAGGTACAGCAGAACGGCCGCTTTCTTCCTTCCTAACAGGTGGATTACCCGGCAACTCTCTCATCTTCCATCCGCTGATTACCATAGGCGCAGGTAAATCAAGATGGAAAGACAGCAGAAGTGGCAGGATTAATCCCCTGTTTGCTTTTACTTTCTCTCATACAAAATTACCCTAAAAACCTGGGGAATTTCTCAAACAATGATACATGCCAATGGAATGATACAGTTTGTTTAAATGATATGCTGTGATATCTGCTACTTATATTCATTTCAAATCTATGGTTGTGTATGTTTGAGGAGATATAATTAACACACTGTATCAAAGATTGTGTCTATCATGGGAATGTGAATGAAAAATCTACTGACCTGTGTCACAATTGAGATACATTGTAAATGTATCTCTGTTTTGTTTTTTCAGTCTGGGGCTGCGGGACATCCGCAGTGAATAATGTATATAGAGATTTAAGTAACACTGTCTTTCTGATGTGTGATAACCCTAATTGAACGCTATCTATGTTATACACAGGTCTTTCACATTTAGTATGAATTAATTGATCAATTAAGGCGGTCAATTTGCTACACCGTTTTTTTGATATGAGAGCACATTGTACCTTCCTACAAAGCAGAGTTCAACTTTTGCTCCTTTCTTTCTAGCTTGGTGTGCTAACATACTTGTATAGCATATGTATGATCTCTGCACACATTTTTTCTGTATATAGTGATTAGGATGCATTAATTGTTAAGTGCGGACATTAGGGCTAATTGGCTGTCAATACTATGTCTATCATGGGAAGGTGAATGAAAAATCTATTGATTTATGTGACATTTGAGACACAATATATAGTGTGTCTTTGTTTGTTTTGTTTTTCTGGGGTTGCGAGACATCTGCAGGGAACAATGTGTGAACCTGTATGATAGTGTTAATACACATCTACCATTTAAACACACAGATCATTATGTTATTTTTCCAACGGGTAAATTTAAAGTCTTGTGGTGTAAACTGCTAACAGGCATGACATCAAAAACCAGACAGAAGGTTTACATGGTATAAAGTTTAATTTTAGTAGTTAGACCATCTGTTTATCCCCTTTATTGAAAAATTGCAGGAGCAACTGAGTAGAAGACCTATCTGTTTATCTATTAGGAGGTGAACATAATGACTTATGTCCCGCAATACAGCCCTATTTAAAACTTCAGAATTCCCTACATGTGACTAAGATGGAGTAATAATCACTCGCCACCGGTTTCCCATACCAAAAGGAGTAGAAGTACAGTAGGAACCAGGTTATAAGGAAGAAAGAAATTTTTACAGCTAGGAAGAGATTTCATTCATTTTAGAGTGGATACAACGTAATATGAGTGTGAATTAATAATTGTGGGCTCCCATAGCCTAAAAAATACCCACTATGGGGATGAAAAATAAATAAATTCTCACCCGGTATAATTGTTAGGCATGATTTCACTGCCGCATTTTTTGTGGACTATACACAATTCAGATATACAATCTTGAAAAAATCTTCTATATAAAAAATATTTTAAATTAATACCTAATAAAAGTTATATTTTAAAGACAATATTATTTCCCTGTCCAGGTGTAAATACATCTAATGAGTGCCCCCAAACAAGAGTCTTCTTTTCTTTTTCTATACACAGGGAGAACATACAAACTCCACATTGGTCATGCCCTGATTGGAAAGGATCACATAACCCAAGCACTGGGAGGCACTGTTCCACTGGAATCCGGTCATGTGACCGCCGCTTGGGATCCCAGTGGTCACCATGCCAACGCAGGTTCAACCTCTATTATCAGTATATAGTTACAGGTTTAGGATCTTTTATCCAGAAAGATGTAATATAAAAAGTAATATATGCTATTGTCATTTATTTATATAGCACCAGCATACTCTGCAGTGTAAATGCTGATTTACATACAGGACTAAAAGCAACACTTTAAAAAGACATTTCATACACTTTAAATGGAGCCGCTGCGGCCGCTATACTTAATCCTCAACCTACGTACTTATTACACCATTAGCGTACAGAGCCCCGTACCGTGTACGTACTTTGCGTACAAACGCCACGCTGGCTGTACAAAGTACACTCAGTGCGTACACACCCAAAGATACACAGTGAACCCTTAACAGCTATACATGTGATAGTAATACACTTATAACCTTAGCAGGGAAAGGAAAACATGACACCAGTTTGTATTTAAAATGCCGGGTTCCGACACCACAACATATTATTACTGAAAGGGGGTTACAATAACAAAGCAATACAATACAATAGAATAAAGGCTACAGTCAATGGTACATACGTGTTTGGTTTTTCGCCACGCTTCCCAGTCTGGTCCTCAGTCATCTGGATAGATGACCTTTTGAGTCTGTTCCTGACTAGGCATGCAGCTGTCTCATTTATACAATCTTCCAAAACTTAACACAATGGATACTGTAATCTCTTTGTCCATTGGACACAGGGATGGTCATTTACAGTACAGGAGAGGTCATAGGTTGGTTTGAATAGGTGGGCGATGTCTGTTCCAGATGCACTTGTGGGTGGTCTCCTCTGGGTTCCCGCCGCATACCAAATGTACAGTAAATACAGTTTATATCTATATTCTGCTCCTGCGCATAACTATTCGCTGGAACGTGCGATCTTCTGCAAACCAACACCGGAATATTGCCCTTAAAAAAAATACAGCTGGATACCAAACACCACCTTATAACCTTGTCCTGGCCCCTCCTATCCTGTAAAGGTGAATCCCTTTGTTCTGATACCATATAAACCAGGCCTGTCCAACCTGCGGCCCTCCAGCTGTTGAGAAACTACACATCCCAGCATGCCCTGACACAGTTTTAGCATTCTCTAACAGCAAAACTGTGTCAGGGCATGCTGGGATATGTAGTTTCACAACAGCTGGAGGGCCGCAGGTTGGACATGCCTGATATAAACTGTTGTAACTTGCTGGTGTGGTGCAGGGAGACTATGTGTAAAATGTGCACTATTTGGATTAAATATGTAATGTGTTTTGATGGCTTTTCCATGCGTTCACAAACTCTACCGTAAATACTCATACCACGCGCTAATGCGCAGGACCGCGGGAGCGACCATATGCAAATTGCGAATATGTGCACGCACGGCAGTACAAGTATGCGCACGGAGGCCATCTGTGTGTAGTTTGTACGTGATGTGTGTACTGCAATATTTTTCGACTTTGACAGTCCACCCTTTGGCAGTCACCAATAACTGCCACTACCTAATCAATAAACAGAAAAATATCTATACAATATCTACAGAAGCTAGGATGGGGGAGAGTTGTAGGTGGGAAATGTATGACCTAGTGGGATAGTAAAAGCATGTATGTATGAAGCCATGTCTGAGGGGCATGTATCATCGTGCCGTAGATGTTCTATATAAGCTTCGAGGTAATGCGAAGTATACATTAAATCCTTCTCATCCCGTATTAAGGGTCTGTAAATGCGCCAACAAGCACTGCCGAGCTCTTTTCGGCTTCTTGTTCCAACAAATGGGGTGCACATTTAGTTGATGATACATGGAGGGGGGAAACATATGTGAGTGCTAGTATATGTGGATATCACCTGTCGACTATGTGTGCCATTAACTGGAGGTTGCAGAGATGAAGATAAGACACATATAGAAAAATACTATATAAAAATACATTCACATAAACATTTTGGGTAGGGCTGACGTCTTTTCCGGTTGGATGTATCTTGGCAGAGGGGGAGACAAATAAAAACGGGTGAAAGAAACAGGCCATGAAAATAATTTGCAATCCTTATCATAACACTGGGGCAGATGTATTAACCAGGAGAAGGCATAAGGAAGTGATAAACCAGTAATATGTGCAAGGTGATAAAGGCACCAGCCAATCAGCTCCAATATGTAAATTAACAGTTAGGATCTGATTGGCTGGTGCCTTTATCACCTTGCACATATCACTGGTTTATCACTTCCTTATGCCTTCTCCAGGTTAATACATCTGCCCCACTGTCTCTATGGATGGGTCGTAAATTAAATCTGCTGCTATAACAGCGCCCTCGCTCCTTAGACTCATCAAATTTGTGCCGTGCTTGCGCCGAGTTAGAATTCGAACACACCTAAATATCAAGCCAATAATTATGATGACTCCCAGGATACAAAGGAGAAACTTCCCCACACTCATAATGACATTTTGAGCCCACTCTCCTAAACCTGAGAACCATTTGCGTGGGTTCAACCATGAGAACCAGCCGGTCAGTTCATTACTCACAGTTGTTAAGGTAAGGTTGTGCTTCCTCCTGAACTCCCACTTCAACTGCAAGATATCGTCCATCTTTTGATCGATGATCTCCGTTGGGTCGTCAGTGCTGTTTGTAATATATGTACAGCACTTCACACCATATTGAGTTGCCAGAGTAACGCAGTACCCACCTGTCACGGCTGTGACATAATTAAGGACCATCCTGTGCTGAATCAGTTCCTTCTTGTAGGCTTGTAACTCCCTTCCTGTGTACCTGAAGGTGTCATCATACATCTCAGTGATATTATCTATCAAGTTCGCTAGCGCATGGATATACCTATAATTTATAGTTCCTCTGGCAGTACAGGTAATGTCTAATGCGAGAAGGAACTGAATCCCGGTAGATTCGTGGATCAAATCAGAGGCTGCGTGCTCTGCCCTATCTATGAGGTGTCTCTTGATGATGTGTTCATAGTGAGTATGAGTATAAGGAGCCTGAGCACTGCGGTGAACGTCTTTCATTTTGTCATGGGTTATGGTCATGACCTCCGGTAGTACTCTCCCAATATAACACAATCCCTCTGAGCTCGGGGCAAGCCACTTGTACGCTTTCCTCCCACTTATGAAATAGGCATCATCTGGGAGAACATATGGGACAAAATATAACATCAACATATTACAAATTTTCCAAGTAAAGAAACCAATCCCTAGTTCTCCCATCTGCTCAGTACAAGTATCAGGCTGGATGATATGAGCACAATACCCTGACGATACTTTTCCAACCCACATGGTTTTGCTTCCACGGGTGTACCTATACCGAAAATACCTCCCACTGTTGGCTATTTGGCGTACAAATTCAGAGTCTATGGGTATCCTATCAGCTTTGTGTGAAAAGGTCATTGTCTGGTTATTCCACGTCACTTCCCAATTTCCCGGTTTTCGGTAATTGGAAATATTAAAACACAATAAGGACATGATGATACTCGCCTTTACTCGAGTGATGTGCTGCTCCTGAGATCCTACAAATTCGTACTCACCATCAGAACCCATTCCAGATCCCTGCTCGACCTCTCTGGGATCCTCACCAAAACAAACTGTCCTGATCAAAAACATTTCGTTAGGGGAAAAAAGGAAAATAAGAAGGAGAAAAGAAAGGAAAATGTAGGGGGAGGTGAAAAAAGAAAATGGTGCGACAACCGTTCTAGATCTTGTTGCTCTCTGTGCTCAGATGCCCTTCAACAGTCCTGCCTCTCAACTTTCCCGGAACAAACACTCTAGTGTCTCTTTGCCTTGCTCTTTGAACACACAGTTCACTTTGAACGCACAGTTACCAAACTACTTTGTCACGAGTTCTCTCTGGGTCAGCGACCTTCTTGCAGTGGGACGAGTGGACCCAAGTCTCTCTTTCGGCGACCTTCAATGCTGTCGTGCTGGTTAACAAGACTTGATATGGTCCTTCCCACCTTTCTATGAGGCAACCTGAACGTAAGAAATTTCGAATCATCACATAATCCCCAGGCTCAATGTCATGACAATTACTATATCGAAAAGAAATACCACCACACAACCAGCGCACAAATCCTTTCTTTAGACAGATCAAGGGGTTGGATCTTCTCATTCAGTGATTATGTGAATCAGTGGTCCTCAATACCTCAAGACAAAAACATATACATACATAGTGTAATACTATAATTTCCTCAATAAATGGGTATCTGTATTTAGGCGGTTACTCGTACCCCTTATGATGGTCTACACATATGTAGACGATTCAGCTTTTAAGGAACGAAAGACACAAAATAGGCCAATCTGGTCTCCTCCAGGGAACTTCTTTCCAGAAGATATCTCTCCCACAAACCAGATGGTGTTGTCCACTCTAAAAGGTAGACAATATGAGCATGGAATAAGGAGTTACAGGCGTCCCTGGATCTCGACCTACAAATCCTGGGTAGGGGTCCCTCTGTCTGGTCACTTTCCTTGCCAACGCGTTTCGATACGTGGTATCTTCCTCAAGGCATGTAACTCCTTATTCCATGCTCATATTGTCTACCTTTTAGAGTGGACAACACCATCTGGTTTGTGGGAGAGATATCTTCTGGAAAGAAGTTCCCTGGAGGAGACCAGATTGGCCTATTTTGTGTCTTTCGTTCCTTAAAAGCTGAATCGTCTACATATGTGTAGACCATCATAAGGGGTACGAGTAACCGCCTAAATACAGATACCCATTTATTGAGGAAATTATAGTATTACACTATGTATGTATATGTTTTTGTCTTGAGGTATTGAGGACCACTGATTCACATAATCACTGAATGAGAAGATCAAACCCCTTGATCTGTCTAAAGAAAGGATTTGTGCGCTGGTTGTGTGGTGGTATTTCTTTTCGATATTGTACTTGTTTGGGGTGTGGGTGTCACTCCTCCATTCACACATTAGCAGCCATTTCTGCGCAGTGGTGAAACTCCATTTTTTTAGAATATTTTCATGACAATTACTGTTCGGTAGGTCAGGAATCACCAGCCTTAAATTTCTTTGTTGATTTCTCAGCTGCTGGCTCATCCCAACCAAATATTTCACAGTCACTTCATTATTACATTTCAAATCATCCTGGGGGTCTATCATTACATGAGGTTGTCGACCAAAAAGAATTTCAAAGGGTGATAAGTTAAGTGGAGACCTGGGAGTGGTTCTGATGCTGTACAACACTAGTGGCAAAGCTTCTGGCCACAACACTAGTGGCAAAGCTTCTGGCCACAACAATCCAGTTTCAGCCATTAATTTGCTCAGCTTGTTCTTAATAGTGCTGTTCACTCTCTCTACCTTTGCACTTGCCTGTGGACGGTACGGAGTATGCAGCTTGCTATTAATTCCCATCAGTTTGCACATGACCTGAAAGACTTCACCTGTAAAATGGGTACCCCTGTCACTTTCAATAATTCTAGGGATACCATATGATAATGTCAATTATTATCTTAAAACATAAAGCTATACACTATTACCGTGGAGCCGCTATGGCCGCTAGACTTATTACACAAACTACGGACTAAGTATGCTATTTGCGCACTGAGTAATGTATGGGTACGCACTTAACGTAGCAGACGCTAAGCCGTGGGCGCGACGCACGAGCGGCACGTACGCTCACAGAATGATATACAGTAAACCTTGTTAATAAAACAATGTAAGGGTATGCTTATATTCTAAACCTTAGTAGTCAAATATTGTAACGATGTAACGCCTAAAAACCTTAACAATGTGTATGCTGTTAGAGCGATTAAAACGCTAAGAAAGCCCTTTGCAGGAAAGTGAAAACACAACACCAGGTTTTGCTAAAACCACAGGGCTCTAACACCGCAGTGGATTATTTAGAGAAAAAGGGGAAAACAGATACAAGTTATACACTACAAGCTAACAAGGAAATCTAAACAGAATAACAGAGAATAATTATGATGATGACTACAGAGAATATACATACGTGTGCGTTCGCAAGCGCAACCTGGATCTAGTCCTCAGCTATTCAGGTAGAAAGCCTTCAGAGTCTTGAGGCTGGCCAGGCAACAGTGGTCTTTTTATACACAACATGCATACACAATACAATGGTCCCTGTAATCTCATTGTTCATTGGACACAGGGATGTGTCTCTACATTACAGCAAAGGTCATAGGTGGATTTGAACAGGTGGGCTGTGTCTTTCCCCAACTGCTCTGGTGGGAGGTATCCTCAGGATTCCCGCCGCATGTGTAATTTACAGCAAATACAGTTAATGTTCATAATCTACTTCTGTACATAACTATACGCAGGAGCGAGCGATCCTTTCCTAACTAACACCGGAATGTTACCCTTAAAATACCCTACAGCTGGATACTAGACACCACCTTTCAACCTTTAGCTGACCCTTCCTATCATGCAAAGAGGAATCTCTCTGTCCAGGAACTGTTTAAACTAATCATACTCGCTGACATGGTCTAGGGGAATATTATCTACAAAATGCACTATTTGGGTTAAATATGCTACGTTCGAGTCGCACGCTACACGCTCACAAACTCCGCCGTAAATACACATATCATGCGCACGATCGCCGGAGCGATCATACGCAACTTGCGGGTATGTGTACGCACGGGGGACCAGGTGCACGAGCAGCGTGCATGTGCATGAGGGGTTAGCACAAGGGATATGCATTATGATATTTTTCGACTTTGACAGTCCACCCTTTGGCAGTCAACAATAACTGCCACTATCTAAACAATTAAGCAGAAAAATATACAATACAATGAAATACCTATAAATGATTGGGTAGAGGGAGGAGAGGAGAAGGTGGGAAATGTATGGCCTAGTGGGATAGCAAAAGCATGTATGTATGAACTTAATGTCTGGGGGGTCATGTATCATCGTGCCGTACATGTTCTAGATAAGCTTCGAGGTATTGCGAAGTATACATTAAATCCTTCTTATCCCGTATTAAGGGTCTGTAAGTGGGCTAACAAACACTACCGAGCTCTTTTCGGCTTCTTGTTCCAACAAATGGGGTGCACATTAGTTGATGATACATGGAGGGGGGAAAAACATGTGAGTGCTAATATATGTACCTATATCACCTGTCGACTATGTGTGTCACTACCTGAAGATTGTAGAGAAGAAGATAAGAAACATATGTCACAAATACATTCATATGATAATGTGTGTAATTGTCCTTGGGTGTCTGTTGAAGTCTTGTCCGGATAGGTGTATCTTTGCTGTGGATGATAAGCAAAGTCTTTCAAGTGTCCATACGAAGTCTTTTAAAGTCTCTAAAATGTCTCGCAAAGTCTGTGGAAATGTCCATCAAAGGTCTGTAGAAATGTTCATCAAAGGTCTGTAGAAATGTTCATCAAAGGTCTGTAGAAATGTTCATTAAAATCTTCTTCCGAGTGGATGTCTTTTTACCTTGGAGAAAAACAAGGGAGAAACGGGTGAAAGAAACGGACCGTGGAATCTCGTCTTATCACAGCATTGTCTCGATTGATGGGTCATAAATTAAACCAGTTGTTGTAACAATGCCCCCGCTCCTCAAACTCATCACTTTGGTACTGCGCTTGCGCTGCATTAAAATCTGAACACATCTAAATATCAAACCAATCATTATGACAACTCCCAGGATACAAAGGAGAAATTTTCCTACATTTACGATAACATTTTGAGCCCATTCTCCTAAACCTGAGAACCAATTGCGTGGGTTCAACCATGAAACCCAGCCAGTCAGTTCATTACTCACAGCAGTAAGGGTAAGGTTGTGTCTCCTTCGGAACTCCCACTTCAATTGCAAGATATCGTCCATCTTTTGATCTATGACCTCGGTTGGGTCATCGGTGCTGTTTGTGATATATGTACAGCACTTCACACCATACTGAGTTGCTAGGGTGACACAATACCCGCCTGTCACCGCTGTGATGTAATTGAGAACCATCCTGTGCTGGATAAGTTCCGTTTTGTAAGCTTGCAATTCCCTCCCAGTATACCTGAAGGTGTCAACATACATCTCGGTGTTATTGTCTATCAGGTTCGCTAGCGCAGTAATATACCTAAAATTTATAATTCCTCTGGTGGTACGGGTGATATCTAACGCGAGTAGGAATTGAATCCCAGTGGATTCGTGGATCAAATCAGAGGCTGCATGCTCTGTCCTATCTATAAGGTGTCTCTTAACAATGTGTTCGTAGTGAGTGTGAGTGTAAGGAGTTTGAGCATTGCGGTGAACATCTTTCATCTTATCATGGGTAATGGTCATTACTTCTGGCAACACTCTTCCAATGTAACACAATCCCTCTGAGTTTGGGGCAAGCCACTTATACGCCTTCCTCCCACATATGAAATATGCTTCATCGGGGAGGACATATGGAACAGAATATGACATCACCATATTGCAAACCTTCCAGGTGAAAAACCCTATCCCTAACTCTCTCATCTGTTCAGTACACATATCAGGCTGTATGATATGCGCACAGTATCCTGGTGATACTTCTCCAACCCGCATGGTCCTACTTCCTAGAGTATACCTATACCGAAAATATCTCCCACCGTCGGCTATTTGGCGTATAAGTTCTGAGTCTACGGGCATTCTATCGGCTCTGTGTGAAAATGCTATGGTTTGGTTGTTCCATGTCACTTCCCAATTTCCCGGCTTTCGGGGATTGGAAATGTTAAAACATACTAAGGACCTATCCACATGCTATTGGTGGAGCTTCAAACTAGGAGGCCTAGAAATATTAAATTTCTTGTCCACCGGTCTCCCACTCCTTAATTCAAGTACCTCATCTAGTGTTAAAGGATACGGTACTAATCCTGACTTGACCTTGAGGTACTTGTGAGCACACCCAGCATTCCGTTTGGTTTAAAACCTTACCCACTAATGAGTGATAGTCACTCAATGGATGACGGTCCATGTTGATATTAAGGCTGGACTGACATCTCTGGATGCACCCGTCCTCAACTATGTTTTCACAATTCCTACAGATACAATTCTCCTCAGCTAACAATCCTTCACAATGTCTCCTAGTGTCATGACTACCAGATCGTTTTCTGATACTCGCCTTTGCTCGGTGACTGTGTTGCTCTTGGAATTCTACTAATCCGTCCTTGTCATCAGAACCCATTCCAGATCCTTTCTCGACCTCTCTGGTACTCTCACCGAAATAGACTGTTCTGGTCAACAACAGGGTCAACAGGAAAAACCGGAACGCAGTCTCTTGGGGTAAGTCCATCTTGCAGGAGGAGAAAGAAAGAGTGGTAATGGGAGGTAAAGAAAATAATAGAAGGAAAAGAAAACTGGTACGATAACCGCCTCTAGTCTTGTTGTTCTCCTTGCTCAGATGTCGTCTCAACAGTGCTGCCTCTCAGTCTTCCCGAAACGGACACTCCAGTGATACGATATTCTTTCCGAATCAGCGACTTTTCTGTAGGGAGCATAAATCTTGCATTACCATTTGTTTAACTGTTGTGTGACATACCATCCGTAGAACATGAAAAAACAAAAAGAGAGAGAGAGAATAATAGAAAAGAGAAAAATTGTCAGATTTCCGTTCACCATCAGGCTGTCACACCAACATGTCTATCGGTATCTCTGCACAGTCTCCCCCACCAGTATTTCCACTCTCCACCCTCTGTGCATGGCCAGGCACAATGATGCTGGTAAGATATACTGGGGTTGGGCAGACCTCTGAAAAGACCAAATAGACATGTGACGTTTGAGCTGTAGTTCTGCTGGTGAACGTCAGAGATGAAGAGGAAACATTTAAAGATAAATCACAGAGTTTACCTGGCCGCCCCTGTATCTACAAGATATGATCTACCAACTATACTTCACTGGCTGCAGACTACAGGTGCGGCCCAAAATTTTTCCTATATCATCCCTGATTCCAATTACGTTTGTCATAACTTTGCTCGTGTTCTTGTCTAGGGGGTCTGATTTTATGTGTGCTGTTACAGTTGCTGGCATAATGCCCTTCCCTTTTACACAGATAACAAACTCTTGGCTTCCTCCATGTGCCAGGGGCCTGGGGTTTTTGTCGAGTTGATGCCTCTTCCAGTGCTTGGATGCTCATCACCATCAACCGCTCTCCCTGTGCTTCCCTGGTTCTTTGGATATTACGGTCATGCTCGATAGCGGACTCTCTTAATGCAGCCACCGAGATACCTCTCCAGTTAGGTTGAGTGGCTTGTACTCTGGTTCTCAACGTTTCTTTTAAACCTTCCATTAATACGGACACAGCTACCTCTCTATGATGCACATTATCCTTAATGTCTTCGATTCCAGTATATCTAGCCATTTCCTGCAGTGCTCGATGGAAATAGTCAGAAGCAGTTTCACCTTCTTTTTGTCTAATGGAGAAAATTTTATTCCACTTGACAACAGTTGGGAAATATATTCCTAATTGCAGATTGATTTGTCGTACATTCTCCTGAGTGTATTCCTCAGTGAGAGGTACCTCTGCGTCTAATTTACAATCAGTTATGAATTTTGCAGGGTCAATATTGGAGGGTAGACATACTCGTAGCACTGTTCGCCAATCTTTGTTTGTGGGTTCGGTGGCATTACCTAATTCTTTAATAAACTTCTGGCATGCAACTAGATCTTTCCTGGGATCGGGAAATTCAGACATAATTGTTCTCAATTCTGCCCGGGACCAGGGACAATGCATAGCAATGTCCTTGACGGGAGTGACTCCCTGAGCGTCAGTCTTCCCATTGGGGACTGCGATCACCCTGACAGGATTTAGTTCAATTACACCATTTTGTGTTGACTCTACAATGTGTGGTGAAATTGTCTGTGCATAATGTACAATACCGTACTTACCTGTGGACACGACCTCACCTGACCCTCCGTTAGGGGGCTTTACTACTGCTCTTACCGATTGGGCCGTGTCCAGTCCTGTATGGTGGCTGCTAGAGAAAGTGCAGACATCGTGCTGGGCTCACTTTCTTGCTTGTAATCCTGAGGGAAGTTTAAAATGGGGTGCAACTTGCACGGGTTAGAATTTATACATTTATCAGTTTTACTCTTATCGTCATTAATACATTTATTACGTTTACTCTTATTGTCATTAATACATTTATTATGTTTACTCTTATTGTCATTAATACATTTATTAAGTGCACTCTTATCATATATCAGTATGTCATTCTCTGTAGCCATTTTCTCTCCTGTAATGTACGGTGGTGGTGCGGTTGCTATCAGTTTCCTGCTAGGGTTGGAACCAGCTGTGTAAGCTAGTTCCCTCTGCATATCACTTTCTCGTTGCCATAAATGTAAACAGTTTGTGTGTCTGATCCTCTGTTTTTGGGATTTTATCAGACAGATCCTAAGCCTTAGATTATGCAATACCTCTGAGTCAAAACTACCTATCCCAGGAAATGGTGCTTTTTCCCTCACAGTCATTTGTGTCCATTCATCACAAAAGGTCTCAGTGTGGGGACCATACTTCCCCCACATTACTAACTGAGCTGACCCCCGGGGTCTGAACTCTGCAGTCTGAACCCTGACTGCTGAACGTCCCTGTGTTGTGCACTTGGCTTCCATTGTGGACCTTTTTAACACAGAAAAACTTCCTAAAATGCACCAACCACAGTAGTGTACGGTGGAAATCCTTAAAGCTCTTCTACTGAACTTCTTCTGCTCCGAGTATCCCCGATCTGCCTTCTTTAGCAGACACGTGTAGCCGTTGCAGGCCCTACCTCAGGGGCCATTTCTGCTAGATAAAGAAGCAAAAGTTTAGATGCCTCCTCTTAACCCCAGCAAGTTCTGTCAAAGGGCAAAGTTGCATTTATTCCGTTCTTCCCATTAACCGAATCTGTGTTTTCTATATGGCTTGTGATTCCTTACTATATGTCCCTTGATCCCGTCTATGTGTTTAATAATGTGGCTTGTGTTCTCTGTCTAGGGGTCTATATTGACTATGTGTTCTACTACTCCTACAGTCTCTGGCAAAATACCCTTCCTTTTTACAAGTGTAACATATTCTCTGTCTTTTCTTACTACCCGGGTTTTGGGGTTTAGGCTGATGAGGCTTTGCTGCAAGAGCCTGTAGACTTATTGTCATCAGCTTCTCCTCCTGTTGTTTTCTACGCCTAGCAATATTCTTATGATGTTCAATTGCGCACTCTCTAATACAAGCTACTGTGACCCCTCTCCAATTAGGCAAAGATGTTTGTACCCTGTCCCTTACTGCCTTATTGAGTCCGTCCATTAGCACAGAGACAGCCACCTCCCTGTAATTTGCATCGTTCCCTGTATCTGATATCCCAGTGTATCTATCCATTATTTGCAGGGCCCTATGAAAATTTTCAGATGCCATTTCATTTTCCCTCTGTTTTATGGAGAAAATTCTTCTCCACTTAATGGGGAAACACAACTCTAGTTGCCTATTAATTCGTTCTATATTCTCCTGATTGTTTCCGTCAGTCATAGGACTATCTGACTCTAACCTACAATCAGTGATACATTTTTGGGTGTCAATATTAGGGGGTAGGCACGCTTTTAAAAGTATCTGCCAATCATTATTAGCTGGTTCAAGAGCATTACCAAGATCTCTGATAAACTTTTGACATCCGGCTAAATGCTTCCGGGGATCGGGGAATTCTGAAATGATTGACCGCAGCTCAGCTCTGGACCACGGGCAATACATTGCATTATTCCTGGTGAGGATTACTCCCTGACTATCGGTTCCCCATTAGGAGTTACTATTTCCAAGACAGGATGTAATCCTACCATTCCGTTCCTAATCTGTTTGCTGTAAGGTGTTGTTGTCTCTGTGCAATGACCCGTCTCACACTTACCGGTAGCTGTGACCTCACCAGTTCTTTCAGTGGGGAATACTGTGACTGCTCTAACTGGATGGGCAGGCCCCACCTGAGTTTCCTGAAAGGCGACTGCCTGAATGAGAGCTGTGATTTGGCTCGGTCCTTCATCTTCCTGTGACCTATAACCTTGAAAAAACTTCAAAACAGGATACATCTTGCAAAAATTAGGGTTAATACATTCCTCTTGCATTATACTATCATTCATAGATATACCATTGACTGTAGCCATCTTTTCCCCCTCGACCTGTGTCGATAATGGTGTGTTTGTGTCTTCATTTCTGCTAGGTTTGGAACCTGCTCTGCGAGTTTGTTCCCTTTGCATTTTCCCCTCTTGTTGCCATAAATTTAAACAATCGTTATGTCTAATCCTTTGTTTTCTGGATTTAAGAAGACATATTCAACTGCTTACATTCTGCAGTACCTCTGGTTCAAAGCTGCCCACCTTAGGGAATGGTACCCTATCATTGTCAATCATACATACCCATTCGTCACAATAAACTTCAGCGTGTGGACCATATTTTCCACACATGATAAACCTTGCTGACCCTTTCGGCCGCAATTCTGACCTTCTCGGTCCTAACTCTTCTGCCTGAACCCTGCACAAACTTCTCTCACTTGAGCAACTGGCTCCCATATTTGTGGGTCTTTTTAATAACTAAAAATATTCCCACAAACACCAAAATACTCAATGTAAGTAGACGGTGGAAGTATCTCCGAGCGCCTTCCACTCGCTCTCGCCCATGTTGGCCGGTACTACCATACACTGTCGATAGCGAAGGCGATGTACCCAACTTAGGGCTCCTATCAGACCTTACAGCACCGTAATTTCTTTCGGTGGAGGTTCTGTTGGAATATTTTCCTGAGAGAGGCAGAGAAAAATCCTTTTCGGTATCTTTCAACTGGAATTGTTTGTAGGGTGAAAAACAGAAATTAGATAACTATCCTTCACCCTTTCCAGTGGAAGCCCACCAGGGAGATTTCCTCGACGTTATCAAAGAAAAACCCATTTGTCTATACAATCACGTCTGCGTATGCTCTTCCACAGCGCATATGACACAATGGTATCATGTTGTGCTGTTCAGAACACACGGACATGCGATGCACTAGCACAGCCTATAGATACTAGTTATCTATATGCCCTACGATTGCTGTAGACCACTTAGCCTAGACTACACCAGATCACTTAGTTGTATGGGATCACTTAGACCACTTCAGATCACTTAGACCACTTAGCTCTAATCACGCAAGGTAGCGAACCCTACGCCACCGGGCCTCTACTAACCCAGTGTTACCACTCCAGCCACTTAGACCACTTCAGTTCCTGGGTTCAGCTCCACTCACTCCGCTTCCACTCACTCAAATACGTTTTGTTTTTCTGTACAGAAAATTTTTACTCATTCTGATTGGCAGCTTTACCCCCTGAGGCAATACAGTTTCAACAAAAGTTTTATACTAATCTGCTTTAGAAACCAGGTAGTTGTGCTATTGTAGCATAGCTACTTTCCCACCTTTTAACTAAACGACACTATTGTGTAATTTGTACTTAGAGCCCGCACTCTTACACACTTTGCGTAAACACGCGACCGTGCGTGTCTTTTACGCTGCGTGCGCAGTCCTGTACTTTGTCCGAGACACGTGTACAAAACCGTGAGCCCGCAATAAAACAAATCACACAACTCTATAAATGTGAGCAATACTACCTACTATTGCCCACTAGACACAACTTATTCTGTATAAACTTTTATGCAGACCTGTGTTCGTGTCTTTACACTTACTTCCTTAAATACTGTTATTTCAATTTTAACTATGTAGCAACAAATGTATGCGATTTCACACAGATCTAAATGAATGCAATAATCTATAATTTAAATGATATGATTCAGATTGGATAGCTATCTTGCATAACATACACTGATATAAATATACACATAATTATAATATTATATATATGTATCATTCACTAGCCTTCTATGTGACACCTTACCTCTTATTTGTATATCAAAGCTATTTGCTTTTCACTGCTAAAAAAACAGTTACACAGGTTAATTTGCATTTCAATGGCTATCCTCCCTAGTAAGCAGATTCTACAAGTCTTGAAAGGAAAAAGAAAAAAAAAACCTTTCTTTCCTTTTTCTATCTGTGTGCAATTTCTTACACCAAGCCAAGCATTTATCTCACCATTTACTCTCACTAGGCCCAGTTGAAACTATTTGTAATTGACTATGGCATGGGTTAAATAAATGCATTGGTAACTCATAAATGGGGCTTGATGTGACAAAGGAAACTGATTGTTCTGAGCAGACTGAAAATCAGCTATTTAGAAAATGACCTTCCTAAAATGGCCACTGCTCCTCCCCCTTCCACATCCATGAGGTTTACACAAGATGGTGGACAGGCCATGTGGTTAGTCCAAAATGGAGGACAGACCATGCGGCTTCCTTTGTCACACAGAAATCCCAAATCATACAAGCACCAGAAGTTATTTTAGGCCTGAGTTTAAAAAAAAAAAAAAAACTATATCAAGGCTATGCAGCAACTTTTAAATGTACTTTTAAATCTACTTAACAGATAAACAATCCAATCTGAATCAAACACAATATGACTTATTTGAATTTTGTTTTGCAACAATGTGAGAGGGTATGCAAAGTATCGGTGCCCTTTTGTGTACGTTTTTGGTGCCAAAGAAAATTCACAGATTTTTAAATAGCTTTTTTCCTGTGTGTTTTACGGGTTCTACCAGCACCTGTAGATTAGAAAGAGCAGACGCCATCTAATCAGCACACAAGCAGGGTTTTCAGCGTATCCATCGACCAAGAAAAGGTTACGTAGGATAACTTGTCCGCCCTTTGCTGATAGATTAAGTCTGCTATGACCTGTTAGGCTGTGAGTATGTGGAAACTGGATGATGCTCCCAATTGTAAATGCTGATTTACATACAGGACTAAAAGCAACACTTTAAAAAGACATGTCATACACTTTAAATGGAAGCCGCTGCGGCCGCTGTACTTAATCCTCAACCTACGTACTTATTACACCTTTAGCGTACAGAGCCCCGTACCGTGTACGTACTTTGCGTACAAACGCCGCGCTGGCTGTACTGGCTCGCTCAGTGCGTACACACCCAAATGATACACCGTGAACCCTTAACAGCTATACATGTGATAGTAATACACTTATAACCTTAGCAGGGATAGGAAAACACGACACCAGTTTGTAATTAAAATGCCGGGTTCCGACACCATAACATATTATTACTGAAAGGGGGTTACAATAACAAAGCAATACAATACAATAGAATAATGGCTACAGTTAATGGTACATACGTGTTTGGTTTTCGCCGCGCTTCCCAGTCTGGTCCTCAGTCATCTGGATAGATGACCTTTTGAGTCTGTTCCTGAACAGGCATGCAGCTGTCTCATTTATACAATCTTCCAAAACTTAACACAATGGATACTGTAATCTCTTTGTCCATTGGACACAGGGATGGTCATTTACAGTACAGGAGAGGTCATAGGTTGGTTTGAATAGGTGGGCGATGTCTGTTCCGGATGCACTTGTGGGTGGTCTCCTCTGGGTTCCCGCCGCATACCAAATGTACAGTAAATACAGTTTATATCTATATTCTGCTCCTGCGCATAACTATTCGCTGGAACGTGTGATCTTCTGCAAACCAACAACGGAATATTGCCCTTAAAATACCCTACAGCTGGATACCAAACACCACCTTATAACCTTGTTCTGTCCCCTCCTATCCTGTAAAGGTGAATCCCTTTGTTCTGATACCATTTAAACTGTTGTAACTTGCTGGTGTGGTGCAGGGAGACTATGTGTAAAATGTGCACTATTTGGATTAAATATGTAATGTGTTTGATGGCTTTTCCATGCGTTCACAAACTCTACCGTAAATACTCATACCACGCGCTAATGCGCAGGACCGCGGGAGCGACCATATGCAAATTGCGAATATGTGCACGCACGGCAGAACAAGTACACGCACGGAGGCCATCTGTGTGTAGTTTGTACGTGATGTGTGTACTGCAATATTTTTCGACTTTGACAGCAGCATTTTATAATTGGGATAAGCCAAACAATAAATAATAAACCATTATATCCAGCAAAATGTAAGATGACAAGTATGGTGCTCAGCTATGTGCCCAGCAGAATGCAGTGTAAAGTGCCCAGAGATGAACTCAGCAGGATGCTTAGTGGTTTCACCAGAAAGATGACCATTGGTAAGACCTGCTAGATAATGTGTGGTCTACACATGTAGATGTCCAGCATGAAGCCCATTTCTTTGGTCACCTACATGCCAACAGTGTATCCAGCTAATTACACAGTCTTGTAATAGCTACATGTCCAGCATTAACGTATGGTACCCTAGATGCCTCCTTAGCCATGTAAATTCTCTGGCCAGGTGTTGGTGGGCTAGAGCACTCCCTATCCCACTTAAATTGAACTGACCATTTGGAAGCTAACTGTACTGTATCAAGGGCCTAATTCAAGGTTGATTGCACAACAACATTTTCCTCTAATGAGCAAAACCATGTGCAGTGCAGGTGGGGCAGATATGACATGTGCAGAGATAGTTAGATTTGGGTGGGTTATTTATTTTGTTTCTGTGCAGGGTAAATACTGGTTGCTTTATTTTTACACTGCAATGTAGATTTCAGTTTAAACACACACTACCCAAATCTAACTCTCTCTGCTCATGTTATATCTACCCCCCCCCCCCCCCCCAGCAGTGCACATGGTTTTGCCCATTAGAGGAAAATGTTGTTTTGCAATCAACCTTGAATTAGGCCCCATGTGTCACATCAGAGGATGGCATTGCCGGCTTCCGAGTCATATCCATTTGGAAGCTGGCATCTCCCTTATGTTTCTTATGTTTTGTGTGCAATAGTGCAGCAAGATTTCTCCCCATTCCTCCCTCACTCCCACCATATACCTGCAAATCCTTCACCATGGACAACTGTGATTTCATTGGTCACATACAGTTAATTTTGATTAACCCTGGACAGCTAGCCGTAAACCCCACAGAATTAGTCTCCTTTCCTGCAGACCATCAGCAGTGAAAATCAATAAAGCTCTTTCTGTCTATATTTCTGTCCATAACAAGCCAAACACACATTAAGCACAATGTACAGTATCTAAGATTAACACCTTTCTTTTCTTACTTTTGAAGAATTTCCAATAACGAATTATTCACGACCTTTTTCTTATTACAAAATGTATATTAAAAAAAAAGTTCATTAAAATAATTAAAGCTATTGAAGTACTATATAATGTGTCATTGTTTTATCATCTCAGCTCACTTTAGGACATCAGGTCAGAATCATTCTTATTTCTATGTTATTTAGCCTTTCATCATTAGGCGGATGAAAAGCTCTTTTCTCCTCTCCAAGAGACACTTTATCTCACACTTAACCCTGAAATCAAATGCATTTGCCAGATTGGGACTGAAATGTCAACTAATTGTTAGCACCACGCATTGATTACTCTGAAGTAATTGATTAATTGGCAGAAGGCTAATTTTTAAATCACAGGTAATAAATTATTTCTATTCTGAACTTGACCACTGAAGTGATGAAATAGAACTCTGTCAATTCAGTTTGTGCTCCTTCAGTAGTTACTTGTTCTTACCATGTACATGAATTTTGTTCCCTCATAAAGATACAGTATGTAGGATACTGCATATATTACAATGATTAGGATTAAATGGTGTTCATTTTTAAGCTTTATTATTATATATATATACTTTAGTATACAATATAATCTGTCATTTCCAAAGCTTTATTTATAATAGACCAAATGACCGTATTTAACAAGACATACAACACAAAACAACTTGGATTTGCACGAAGTCTCCTAGATGAGCCACCCAAGGTGCACGCCCACACTCCGCTATTGGATGATGCTTCCGCAAACTACAGTAGAAGGATTTAAATGATTTGTTAAGTTTAAAAATGAGCACGATGCAAGATTGTAATTGTCACCTCTTGGTAACTGACATGGAAATAATAACCGGCATACACTATACTTTTATAAGACCTGATTGACATGTTCACGATTTAAAGGGCCCTACACCGGGGGGCGGGGGGGGGCAGCGACGGGGGAGTGCAGGCAACTATGGATGAGATCGTCCATATTGGCCTGCATGCACAGCCGACGGGGCACCAGCGATGAATGAGCGCAGGGCCGCGCATCGTTCATCGTTGGTGATGAACAGTATCTCGTTCATTAATGAACGAGATCGTTCATATCTTTGAGTGATATCGCCCAGTGTGTAGGGCCTATTATAATATTCTACCACCAACCTTTAAAGCCAATGTAACCTCTAATGTTTCCCCCTGACGACCCATTCTGTGGCCCTATCTGAGAGGACCCATCCCCTCACTGCTTCCACCCTCTTAAACCTTTGCTGTTCCCTTTTTCACCACCTCCTTCTCCACTCATTTAACTTTTCAAAGACATCAGACTATGCAGTCACCTTGTTGGCTGTTAAAATGTCTACATTCACAATGTTAACAACAGAAGAGTGACATTGATGATATTGACATGGTAAAAATGTCAACATCATTTATGGTGACACATTGGTGCTAAGGTCAGGACTGTCATTAGGGATAGGGTAAGGGAAAGAAAGAGAGAGTTTTTTTTTATCTCTACCTTTTCACTTTGGATATATTTCCTATCAAAAGTATAGGACCAGGATACCTCCTGTAGCTCTGAGCGTTTGCAAACCTCAAGTGTTTTTGCAAACTGAAAATGGTTATGTTCCCTTGTGTAATGTAAAAAACCCCTGTATAAATGCCCAGCCCCCATACCCATCCTTTCCAATCCTTCAGTTTAGTTTGATAATCTCTCACTGCAAAATGGAATCTTGTTTTATTTTGCACCACAAATTAGGAGGGAATGTCCATGTTATGCACAATCCTTCTTATAGGCCAGTGCAAACTTTTTTCAGCAAATCCCCACCCAAATCTAACTCTCTCTGCACGTTATATCTGACCCACCTGCGCTGCACACGGTTTTGCCCATTTGAGAAAAATTTGCTGCTGCGAACAGGTCTGAATTAGGCCCATATTTTCATACATCTCTGAATCAGGCCTACAGCCACTACTTACAATTAGGGCACAATTTCCACCCACCATGCAGATCGGATCCATTTAGGAACAAAAACGCCTGGACCTGGGCACAGAATCAAATTAATAAATAAGTCAGTATGAAAATGTGCAACACTGAGGTATCAAGCCTTGTAGAGAGATAAAATAGAGTAGTTACTAAAAGCAATCAACAAGTTCTGTCATTTTCAAGACAATGCTAGATAAATGACAATTAGAACCTGACAGGTTGCTTTGGGCAACGTCTCCACTTTATCACTCTCCAAGGGTTGATACAGGGCCGGTTCTAGCCTTTTTGGCGCCCCGGACGGCAAATAGGGGCGTGGCTTCATACAGGGGGCGTGGTCAGTTACGCCCCCTGTAGAGTTGTGCTCCCATTTGTGCCCCCTGTAGGAGTAGCACCGCTTACACAAAAAATAATAATAATAATTAATACTTACTATCCCCGCTCCTGATTCCCGACCGCTGCAGACCTCCGTCGCCACCGCTCCTCTCCTCGGATCTATGGGACAGATAGACACTAGAGGTCAATTATGACCCCTAGCGTCTGTGTCAGTTCCACAATGCTGTGCGGTGCGCGATGACGTCATCGCGCACCGCACAGCAAAGGTCCTCTCCACGAAGGAAACTAGACGGGTAGCGTCTAATTCCCTTCCCAGCGGGGGACCAGCGGGGGACACAGCGGCACAGTAGCACAGTAGCGGATCTTGCCATGGTGCGGCTCCCTCCGGATGGCGCCGGCGCACTCCAGAAGGCGGCGCCCCGGGCAAAAGTCCTGCTTGCCCGTGGCAAGATCCGCTACTGCTGAATGTATAAGTGCCGTGTTTTATGTGTCAACAAGTAATAGCTGTAATTAGAGGGAGGGTGTAAATGTGACAGCTGGGGGCACTTTTGGTACGGTTTGTACTTTTACTAAAATCTGCCTTCTCTCAAGTCTTGAAAATGTTAGTGCAATGAAAAAGCTTGAAATGATGCCCCTGGCAGACCCACAGGTGACATAATGTTTGCTATCCCAGTCTGAATCTATTCTGATATTTATATCACCTAAGGGTCAGAAAATAACTATTCCAAGTTCTGAATAAGCAATATGCAAAGTATTATAGATTATAGGCCCTCATTCCGAGTTGATCGGTCGCAAGGCGAATTTAGCAGAGTTACACACGCTAAGCCGCCGCCTACTGGGAGTGTATCTTAGCATCTTAAAATTGCGACCGATGTATTCGCAATATTGCGATCACAAACTACTTAGCAGTTTTAGAGTAGCTCCACACTTACTCTGCCAGTGCGATCAGTTCAGTGCTTGTCGTTCCTGGTTTGACGTCACAAACACACCCAGCGTTCGGCCAACCACTCCCCCGTTTCTCCGGCCACTCCTGCGTTTTTTCCGGAAACGGTAGCGTTTTCAGCCACACGCCCATAAAACGCCGTGTTTCCGCCCAGTAACACCCATTTCCTGTCAATCACATTACGATCGCCGGAGCGATGAAAAAGCCGTGAGTAAAAATACTATCTTCATAGTAAAGATACTTGGCGCAGTCGCAGTGCGAATATTGCGCATGCGCACTATGCGGAATTTCACTGCGATGCGATGAAAAATACCGAGCGAACGACTCGGAATGAGGGCCATAGTACAGAGACTGCAAAATTGTGAAAGCCCTTTTTGTTTTTATCCACGTGTCTCCTTCAATTCTGTAAAACATTAATGAAAACAAAAGCCTTGCACACTGTAAATAATTAACCCTATACAATTGATGTAAAGAACAGTCCTGATTACTGAATGGAAGCCTCCATATGCTCATCATTCCCAGAGACCTGGAAAGGAGAGTGCACAGTTGTGCTGTAAATTCCAGTATCAGAGCACGCTGAGTGTTATAGTTCACAAAACGGTGAAGCGACACAGGTTGTATATTTCTGGTAAGCAATATGGCAGATTTCACATTTAAAACAAATAACAACATTTGTCCTACATACTTGTAAGCAATCCAAGTAATGTGGGCCATAAACTAACCAGCATTTCTGCAATTCCCCAATGCTGATCCGATCGGTCGATTGGGGGACTCCGACGATCAGCTATTTCTCAGGGGACTGCCGATTCCCATAATTATTCGGTTGGAATTGGTAAATCGAGGATTTACGATATGTTGGATTTTGCCAATGACCCTACCCAGTCATTAGCAAAATGGGGAATTGCCCCACTTAATAGCAGATATATCGCCCCATAAGAAAAAAAAATAGAATAAAATACATATATATGTACCTGTAATGTCACAGCTTTCAGCTAGGTTTTAGAATAGGTTTACTCTATAAAAATGATTTGTGCCAGTAAACCTTCAATTTCAGCGCACCTTGGAAAATGAAATAAATCATACCCCTTTTACACCGCCACTATAAACCCGAGTTTTTGCCGTCATAACCTGGGAGTGTCTCTGTGTAAAAGGGTTATCCCAGGTCCAGTTACCCGGGAATCCAAACCGGCTAGCTTGCAGGGTTGGTCTCGGGAAGGACTCGGGTCACAGTGCATTGTAAATGGTTTAGACGGGACGATGCGACCAAGGACCCATTCACTGCATAGAGAAGAGGTGGCGCTTGTAGATAATTTCATCTCCAAACGCCGCCTGCACACATGTCGGCGGTGAATTCACCAACCCGGCAATATGCTGGGTGGGGCTGCTGTCTGAAAGGGTTCTCTTGACAGGTCGCACACGAAAAGCACCTGTGTACGGCTCCTGGGTGCGACCTGTCATTTTAGTATAAAAGTGGTATAATAGTGCCCCTGTATGTTAAATATTACAGTTATCCCACATAGGAAAAACTAGTGACCCACAGAGGTTATAATAAATAAGTGGCTTAGTGTATTTAATAATAAACAATAGTGCTCCCATATGGTTAATAAATAATAGTGCTTCCTTATAATTAGCTATAAAATATAGTGTCCCTGTACAGATGATAATAAATCATAGTGCTTAGTGCCTCCTTAGAAGAAGTAAGATATCATTATTTGGCTAGCTGTATTATTTGTATTATTGGTCCCCTAATATTTTATGTTGTGCAGTGGTATTTTTAACTACTTACCTATAATATTCTTCTCTTCTTGATCCTCTGGAAAACATTAGGAGGGCCACTTCTGATTGGCTGCTTGTCTATTAAGTAAGTGGGTTTTTCAGAATGATTTGTGTTTTTCTCCAAAAGGGTACAACAGATTCACAGAAGAACACAGCTATTGGGCTTGAAGAGAAAGCGCATTCTGCGCCTGATCATAACTCAGTAAGCATCAAAACAATCAATTTAAGCTTTAGGAGGGTATCCAATTACCCGTGGTCAATAACCATGGGTAATTGTATCGCCAGAGGCTGTCCAATTAGCCCACGATGTGGCGCGCTCTTCCCCCCGAAACTGGCACTTATCAGGAATTATGCTTCGGGTACCTCAAGTACCCGAAGCATAATCTGCGATAAACTACCTGCCGGGGATTTATCTCCAAGGGTTCACTACGAACTGCCGGCGGTCGGGCTCCCGGCGACCAGCATACCGGCGCCGGGAGCCCGACCGCCGGCTTACCGACAGTGTGGCAAGCGCAAATGAGCCCCTTGCGGGCTCGCTGCGCTCGCCACGCTACAGGCACGGTGGCCACGCTATTTTATTCTCCCTCCAGGGGGGTCGTGGACCCCCACAAGGGAGAATAAGTGTTGGTATGCCGGCTGTCGGGATCCCGGCGCCGGTATACTGTGCGCCGGGATCCCGTCAGTCGGCATACTGAATACCACCCATCTCCAATCCCATGTGTTTTCACACAATTGCTGGTCCAATTTTGGCGAATCAAAACGGCCTCTAATTGGGTACAATCGGTCATTAATTGCGATATCCTGCCATTTTGATCTGCCAAAACATCATTGTGGCTAACTGGATACCCCCCTTAGATGGCAATATTTTTTCACCCCTTAGCAAGGCAGAACAGCAATACTGCAGCAAAAAAATATAACAACTACAAACGGTTGCAGATTATTTTGCTATATAAAAGTATTGACATCTTTAATGAATGAAAAAATAACCATGTCAATGCCAAGATCTGAATTATTCTATAGAAATTGTTTTTATTTTTGCTTTGAATGTATCCAAAACTTGTGAAAATGGTATAAATAAACTGTAAATGTGTGAAATTATATTAAATGGACAAAGTGTATCTCTAAGAATTGCACTGAATCTGAGATACTGTAGTTAACCTTTATACAGTAGGTGGCGCTTGTTGGTCGCACAGATCTCTCATTATCAAAGGAGTATATTGAATTAGCTTATAGATTGTAACCACACCTTTGCCCTACAATCATCTAAATTAGCTCAGCCCTTCACACTGTGCTTAAACCCACCGATGCTCAGATACTGTAATTGGACAAACTCATTAGCTTCAGCAGATCATCGTGAATTATTGATCTTGACAACAGCACAATTATGAGATCAGTCACCAGAATAACAGCTAGTTAAATATCTACTCAATGAACACAGGGCTGTCAAACTAGAAATAATTAAATTAGAAAGGAAATAAAGTAGAGGGCCCACAGAGGACAACCCTTGATCTATGGTTAATCAGTATTATTGCAGTGTCTGGTGAGATACCACTTTTATCTTAATTACCAATTATTGTTTTGTCATGAAGTTTCATTTGAATAATGGTTGTAAACGTTGGCAACAAACACAATTATTTTTTTAAACAACCTTTTGCAACTGAACGCTTGTTTTTATTAACATCTAATTTGACACTAATAAAGTGAGTAATTAAAACAATTAAAGAAACTTACAGTTTTTAAGGTAATGTCATCATTATGTTTTCATAGTTATTTATTTCCAGTTATTTATATAGCACACACATATTGCACAACAATTTACAGACAATATTTAGCCATTCATGTCAGTCCCTGCCAGAGCCGGCCCTAATCAATATGATGCCCTAGGCAAGATTTTCGCTGCTAGTTCCGCCTCTGACCCTGCACCCCTTTCCTATCACCATCACCCCTCAGTCATAGCAGTCCTCATGTTGGTGCTCCTACACCCTATATTTTAAATAGGAACAGTGCGCACATACAGAACGCAGCACAAAAAAGGGCATGTTCTTTTGGGAAGGGGCATGGCCACACAATAGTGCCCTCAATTCAAATTATGCCACACCATATTGCTCTTTATTCACATTAGACCACACAGTAGTGCCTTTTCTATACATTACGCAACACAGTAGAGCACCTTATACACATAATGCCACACTTTAGTAATGCCTTTCTACACATAATACCACACAGTAATGCCCCTTACACATATGACACACATTATTAATGTCCTTATAAACATAATATGCCTTACACATTATGCCAACCTTTATTAATGTCCTTATACACATAATGACACACATAATGCCTCTTACACATATGCTGAACACTATTGCATAATGAACCTACCCACACACAGCACTCACATGGCCGCTAACATTGTGACCTCTTCCACTGCTTGGATACAGATGTGTCCTCATACATCTTGCCTCAATATCCCATGCAGCTCCCGTCCAGCTCTGCTAACGTTGGGTGCCTTTTTTTGCAGAAAATGCATCTAATTTTCATTGCTATGTGACTAGAACGTACAAGCAGCTTCTACTGATTAAAATGATATGTAGCATGCCTATATTCTGTGTGCCACTGTGGCTGTATCTGCATACAAAATGCTACTTTACAGTGATTTCCATGAATACATTGTAATGTAGCATTTCAGATACAGACATATATAGTGGCAGGTGCTCAGTTAGCTTAGTGATATCATTCAGGTGCTTGAAAGGGAGGGTGTTACGATTCCTGTACTCCAGACTGGAGAAGATCTTATGGCAGAGATCTGAGTACAGGAATGAAATACAGGTTGTGGGAGCTGGAAAGCCTAGTAACCCCTGGCACCCTAACTCCGTTGTCTCGCCCGTGTTATCAGAAATCCCCTGCGAGACTATGGTTGCTTGAGCCCATGGCAGCCGCGTTCGAAGGGCGGATTATGTCTGCCCAACCCCGATGCCCCCGCAGGTCTTAATGGGAGACAAGGGGAAGTCCGAGACAGGGTGATAACAAGGGGCCCTCTGACTAAGCAACCAAGCCAGGGGTTACAAGCTAACTTAACTAAATCAAAAGGTATGTGCGGACTAGCCGCCAGGGAAAAGGACAACCAAAGATCCACTGATCCGACACTCCTATCCGGCACCGCTGGACACCAGAGTGGATCTTGTGGAAGCGGAATCCTCCGCAAAGCTCCAGAACACAATATAAACAAAATAATAAATAATAGCGGACAAGCCGCAACACACGGCTGCGCCGCGACTCACGAACACCACCAGATGTTAAAGGTGCTCGATCAGACTCCAGGAACAGATGGTAACTTCCGAGTACAGGATCACTGAGAACAGGAACAAACGAACAGACCGGGACTGGGAACTCTCTCAGCAGCAGAATCAGACAAACAGGAAGCTATCACCGGCGTCTGTGAGGAGTCCTGGGAGTGCTTTTAACAGAGAGTCCTAATTAAACAATCCAGAGCAGCTGGCCCACTGCATGATTCCAACTGACAAAATGCAATCAGCAGCCAGGTGAGGCTGAACACATGGAACAAGCTGCAATTACACAGACTAACCAGCGGCAGCAGACAAGAGCATACTAAAACAGAGCAACAGGAAATCCTGGCATGCAAGACAACTAATAAACATGAAATACCTAACAAAAATGCAAAACAGGAATGAGCCACAGCCGTGGCTCATAACATTACCCCCCCCTTGAGGAGGGGTCAAAAGACCCCAAAATTCAGACTATCCAGAACAAGGGATACAAAAAAAAAAACCTGACACATTGGTCTAACAGACCAGAAAACAAAAAACAAGCTGTAGCAACAACTTGTAACAGTGCCCTCCCCTTGATGGTGGCCACTGGACACAAGACAAGGAGAAAAAAAAAAAAATCTCTCTTTTTTTTTTATCAAGGCAAGAGTCAAAAATTATTTCTTTTTCTTCTTCTTCTTTTTACAAAGCTCTTTAGGTCTGACCAAGGTAATTCCCCAAACATTGTCTGAACTGATGGTACCACCCAGCAAGGCTGCGTTCAAATCAGAGACAGGTCTCTTACCCTTGGGAGCTGAACTTTCTGGTAAAGTACTATTATTAGAAGAAGAAGTCAGAAAAGCACATCCTGCAGTCAAAGCAACGGGCTGGGACTCTTGTGCCGAGTTTACAGTATTTGGTGGACTCTCAGCAGACAAGACGGGTGACTTAGAGGAACCTGAACCAATTTCTTTGAAACCGTATCTTTTAACAATTGCATCACAGAATGCTTGGGGATCCTGAAGAATGGGATCTTCAGCTTTCATTAGGCTGGTTGCCCACTCAGAAGGCTCTCCTCTAAAAGAATAAATCAGATAGAGCCCAAGGTTTTCTGAAGTGATGCCCAGAAATGGTCTAGACAACATAATAGTGTAATAGTGTTTGAAAAGCGCCATAAATTGGGTGAAGTCCCCATCAAAGGTTATGGATGTTGAAATATCAGAGTCAGGATCTGTTTCCTTTTCATCTGACTGACTGGAGTGCTTTGCTAGGACCTGGTCACTATTGACCTTACTCAAGGCTGAGACTCTCTGAACCCCACCCGGGGCTGAGACTTTCTGAACCCCACCCGGGGCAGTGACTTTCTGAACCCCACCCGGGGCAGTGACTTTCTGAACCCCACCCGGGGCAGTGACTTTCTGAACCCCACCCGGGGCAGTGACTTTCTGAACCCCACCCGGGGCAGTGACTTTCTGAACCCCACCCGGGGCAGTGACTTTCTGAACCCCACCCGGGGCAGTGACTTTCTGAACCCCACCCGGGGCAGTGACTTTCTGAACCCCACCCGGGGCAGTGACTTTCTGAACCCCACCCGGGGCAGTGACTTTCTGAACCCCACCCGGGGCAGTGACTTCCTGAACCCCACCCGGGGCAGTGACTTTCTGAACCCCACCCGGGGCAGTGACTTTCTGAACCCCACCCGGGGCAGTGACTTCCTGAACCCCACCCGGGGCAGTGGCCTCCTGAACCCCACCCGGGGCAGTGGCCTCCGGGAACCCCGCTGGGGCAGTGGCCTCCGGGAACCCCGCTAGGGCAGTGGCCTCCGGGAACCCCGCTGGGGCAGTGGCCTCCGGGAACCCCGCTGGGGCAGTGGCCTCCGGGAACCCCGCTGGGGTCAGCACCTCGGATTCTTTTACTGGGACCGGGCCGTTGGCCTCCCTGACTGGGATCGGGCCACCGGCCTCCCTCTCTGAGTCGATAATTATCGAAAGTTCTTCCGTGACTATGACTTCCGGGACTTTTGCTGAAGCAATAACGTTCAGATCCTCCACTAATGCTATGCTTCTTAAGTTCTTTCCTGGGGAAGCGACTTCTAGACCCTTCTTTGGGGCTGCGTCTCTCGAGACCCCACTTGGGGATATTACTTCAAAGATCCCTTCTGGGGTTTTGCTTCTCGAGTTCCCTTCAAGAACTATGGTTTTAGATACCCTTTCTGGGGTTGCGCTCCTCAAGTCCCTACCTGGGGTAACAGCTTCTGAGACCCCTTCTGGTATGGAAACCTGAGCTACAATATTTGATTTCCCTCTATAAGCTTGGGCATCGGGTACCGCTCCAGCACTCTGGGCATCGGGTACCGCTCCAGCACTCTGGGCATCGGGTACCGCTCCAGCACTCTGGGCATCGGGTACCGCTCCAGCACTCTGGGCATCGGGTACCGCTCCAGCACTCTGGGCATCGGGTACCGCTCCAGCACTCTGGGCATCGGGTACCGCTCCAGCACTCTGGGCATCGGGTACCGCTCCAGCACTCTGGGCATCGGGTACCGCTCCAGCACTCTGGGCATCGGGTACCGCTCCAGCACTCTGGGCATCGGGTACCGCTCCAGCACTCTGGGCATCGGGTACCGCTCCAGCACCCTGGGCATCGGGTACCGCTCCAGCACCCTGGGCTACGGGCACCGCTCCAGCACCCTGGGCTACGGGCACCACTCCAGGACCCTGGGCTACGGGCACCACTCCAGGACCCTGGGCTACGGGCACCACTCCAGGACCCTGGGCTACGGGCACCACTCCAGGACCCTGGGCTACGGGCACCACTCCAGGACCCTGGGCTACGGGCACCACTCCAGGACCCTGGGCTACGGGCACCACTCCAGGAACTTGCAACTCCGCTTCCACAGGAACCTCAAGAGAGGAGAGAAACATTCTCTTTTGATTCCTGAATCTATAATGGGGCTCCCTTGCCCAAGGACCCCAATTATAGGACAGAGAGCTTTTTTGTGTGGGTTGTGTGACAAGTACCTCTGCCACAGTAGAGACAGGAGTAGGTCTTGTATCATGACTCAACTTGGACAGAGGGCAAGACTCGTCACCACACTTTGGCTTGCGCAACTCACAGGTCTGCAGATAATGGCCTAAACCCCCACAATATAGGCATAAGTTTAAGTTTCTGCGACGCAGACGCTCCTCTTCTGAGAGCCTGGGCCGCAGAAAACTTTTAAACTTTTTCTCTTCAATTAAACCAGAGGATTCTCTTGTCACCATACTGTGAACAAGAGTCTCTTTAGAGATAGATGTACTCTCAACGACTTCTGGCAAAATAAGCAAGATTTTAGTCAGAAGGTTTTGCAGTTGCTTTAGGGATTGCTGAAAAGCTTCTAGTCGCTCTGGTCTCAAAGCACTGAATACAGAGTTCAGGGCTGCGAGAGATGCCTGCAGGGCTTGCATAGTAGACATAGGAGGATTTAAAACTAGACAAGACAAGACAAGGCAAGACTAGGCTAGGCAAGGCTAGGCAAGGCAAGGCAAGGCAAGGCAAGGCAAGGCAAGGCAAGACTAAATTTTGCTAAACAAATCAAGACTTTTTTTTTGTATTTTTTTTTTTTTTTTAAAACACCGGACTGGATTCCAAACTCCGGACTGGATTCCAAACTCCAGACTGGATTCCAAACTCCAGACTGGATTCCAAACTCCAGACTGGATTCCAAACTCCAGACTGGATTCCAAACTCCAGACTGGATTCCAAACTCCAGACTGGATTCCAAACTCCAGACTGGATTCCAAACTCCAGACTGGATTCCAAACTCCAGACTGGATTCCAAACTCCAGACTGGATTCCAAACTCCAGACTGGATTCCAAACTCCAGACTGGATTCCAAACTCCAGACTGGATTCCAAACTCCAGACTGGATTCCAAACTCCAGACTGGATTCCAAACTCCAGACTGGATTCCAAACTCCAGACTGGATTCCAAACTCCAGACTGGATTCCAAACTCCAGACTGGATTCCAAACTCCAGACTGGATTCCAAACTCCAGACTGGATTCCAAACTCCAGACTGGATTCCAAACTCCAGACTGGATTCCAAACTCCAGACTGGATTCCAAACTCCAGACTGGATTCCAAACTCCAGACTGGATTCCAAACTCCAGACTGGATTCCAAACTCCAGACTGGATTCCAAACTCCAGACTGGATTCCAAACTCCAGACTGGATTCCAAACTCCAGACTGGATTCCAAACTCCAGACTGGATTCCAAACTCCAGACTGGATTCCAAACTCCAGACTGGATTCCAAACTCCAGACTGGATTCCAAACTCCAGACTGGATTCCAAACTCCAGACTGGATTCCAAACTCCAGACTGGATTCCAAACTCCAGACTGGATTCCAAACTCCAGACTGGATTCCAAACTCCAGACTGGATTCCAAACTCCAGACTGGATTCCAAACTCCAGACTGGATTCCAAACTCCAGACTGGATTCCAAACTCCAGACTGGATTCCAAACTCCAGACTGGATTCCAAACTCCAGACTGGATTCCAAACTCCAGACTGGATTCCAAACTCCAGACTGGATTCCAAACTCCAGACTGGATTCCAAACTCCAGACTGGATTCCAAACTCCAGACTGGATTCCAAACTCCAGACTGGATTCCAAACTCCAGACTGGATTCCAAACTCCAGACTGGATTCCAAACTCCAGACTGGATTCCAAACTCCAGACTGGATTCCAAACTCCAGACTGGATTCCAAACTCCAGACTGGATTCCAAACTCCAGACTGGATTCCAAACTCCAGACTGGATTCCAAACTCCAGACTGGATTCCAAACTCCAGACTGGATTCCAAACTCCAGACTGGATTCCAAACTCCAGACTGGATTCCAAACTCCAGACTGGATTCCAAACTCCAGACTGGATTCCAAACTCCAGACTGGATTCCAAACTCCAGACTGGATTCCAAACTCCAGACTGGATTCCAAACTCCAGACTGGATTCCAAACTCCAGACTGGATTCCAAACTCCAGACTGGATTCCAAACTCCAGACTGGATTCCAAACTCCAGACTGGATTCCAAACTCCAGACTGGATTCCAAACTCCAGACTGGATTCCAAACTCCAGACTGGATTCCAAACTCCAGACTGGATTCCAAACTCCAGACTGGATTCCAAACTCCAGACTGGATTCCAAACTCCAGACTGGATTCCAAACTCCAGACTGGATTCCAAACTCCAGACTGGATTCCAAACTCCAGACTGGATTCCAAACTCCAGACTGGATTCCAAACTCCAGACTGGATTCCAAACTCCAGACTGGATTCCAAACTCCAGACTGGATTCCAAACTCCAGACTGGATTCCAAACTCCAGACTGGATTCCAAACTCCAGACTGGATTCCAAACTCCAGACTGGATTCCAAACTCCAGACTGGATTCCAAACTCCAGACTGGATTCCAAACTCCAGACTGGATTCCAAACTCCAGACTGGATTCCAAACTCCAGACTGGATTCCAAACTCCAGACTGGATTCCAAACTCCAGACTGGATTCCAAACTCCAGACTGGATTCCAAACTCCAGACTGGATTCCAAACTCCAGACTGGATTCCAAACTCCAGACTGGATTCCAAACTCCAGACTGGATTCCAAACTCCAGACTGGATTCCAAACTCCAGACTGGATTCCAAACTCCAGACTGGATTCCAAACTCCAGACTGGATTCCAAACTCCAGACTGGATTCCAAACTCCAGACTGGATTCCAAACTCCAGACTGGATTCCAAACTCCAGACTGGATTCCAAACTCCAGACTGGATTCCAAACTCCAGACTGGATTCCAAACTCCAGACTGGATTCCAAACTCCAGACTGGATTCCAAACTCCAGACTGGATTCCAAACTCCAGACTGGATTCCAAACTCCAGACTGGATTCCAAACTCCAGACTGGATTCCAAACTCCAGACTGGATTCCAAACTCCAGACTGGATTCCAAACTCCAGACTGGATTCCAAACTCCAGACTGGATTCCAAACTCCAGACTGGATTCCAAACTCCAGACTGGATTCCAAACTCCAGACTGGATTCCAAACTCCAGACTGGATTCCAAACTCCAGACTGGATTCCAAACTCCAGACTGGATTCCAAACTCCAGACTGGATTCTAAACTCCAGACTGGATTCTAAACTCCAGACTGGATTCTAAACTCCAGACTGGATTCCAAACTCCAGACTGGATTCCAAACTCCAGACTGGATTCTAAACTCCAGACTGGATTCCAAACTCCAGACTGGATTCTAAACTCCAGACTGGATTCTAAACTCCGGACTGGATTCTGCACACTGAATTCTAGACAGGACTGGATTCTAGACTAGACACTGGACTGGGCCAAAAAAGAAAAAAAAGTTTTATTTCTTTTTTGTGGTATGGCCGGTGATAATGTTACGATTCCTGTACTCCAGACTGGAGAAGATCTTATGGCAGAGATCTGAGTACAGGAATGAAATACAGGTTGTGGGAGCTGGAAAGCCTAGTAACCCCTGGCACCCTAACTCCGTTGTCTCGCCCGTGTTATCAGAAATCCCCTGCGAGACTATGGTTGCTTGAGCCCATGGCAGCCGCGTTCGAAGGGCGGATTATGTCTGCCCAACCCCGATGCCCCCGCAGGTCTTAATGGGAGACAAGGGGAAGTCCGAGACAGGGTGATAACAAGGGGCCCTCTGACTAAGCAACCAAGCCAGGGGTTACAAGCTAACTTAACTAAATCAAAAGGTATGTGCGGACTAGCCGCCAGGGAAAAGGACAACCAAAGATCCACTGATCCGACACTCCTATCCGGCACCGCTGGACACCAGAGTGGATCTTGTGGAAGCGGAATCCTCCGCAAAGCTCCAGAACACAATATAAACAAAATAATAAATAATAGCGGACAAGCCGCAACACACGGCTGCGCCGCGACTCACGAACACCACCAGATGTTAAAGGTGCTCGATCAGACTCCAGGAACAGATGGTAACTTCCGAGTACAGGATCACTGAGAACAGGAACAAACGAACAGACCGGGACTGGGAACTCTCTCAGCAGCAGAATCAGACAAACAGGAAGCTATCACCGGCGTCTGTGAGGAGTCCTGGGAGTGCTTTTAACAGAGAGTCCTAATTAAACAATCCAGAGCAGCTGGCCCACTGCATGATTCCAACTGACAAAATGCAATCAGCAGCCAGGTGAGGCTGAACACATGGAACAAGCTGCAATTACACAGACTAACCAGCGGCAGCAGACAAGAGCATACTAAAACAGAGCAACAGGAAATCCTGGCATGCAAGACAACTAATAAACATGAAATACCTAACAAAAATGCAAAACAGGAATGAGCCACAGCCGTGGCTCATAACAGAGGGGTATTTCTAAGCAAGAAAAAAAAGGCATTTTGTTTCTCCCAGCACCCTGAGTGATAACAGTAACCAGATTTAAATCCCACACAATATTAGAATTCAGAGATCTCGGTTACATATATATTTGAACAAATGTATGAATAAGCCCCAAAGCCGTGTCAAGGCATCTCTGTATATTTGGGGTCCCTAGCGCTATATCTAGGTTCAGGGTGTGTCACCCCAAAAAACCAGCATAAGCCGGAAAGCACAGGACAAATCCCGGTGAAAAAACTATAGTGTTAATAAAATAGGATTTTAATTACCTACCGGTAAATCCTTTTCTCGTAGTCCGTAGAGGATACTGGGGTCCACATTAGTACCATGGGGTATAGACGGGTCCTCTAGGAGCCATGGGCACTTTTAAGAACTTTATAGTTTGGGCTGGCTCCTCCCTCTATGCCCCTCCTACCAGACTCAGTCTAGAAACTGTGCCCGAGGAGATGGACATACTTTGAGAGAAGGATTTAACTGAACAGTGGAGAGATTCGAACCAGCATACACAACAAGAGGAAAGCCAAGCTAACCCAACTTGAATAGGAACTGCAATAGCTGAACCAATAACCATACTTAACCAAGTAACAGTGCAGAAATGAAGCACCAGGCGGGCGCCCAGTATCCTCTATGGACTATGAGAAAAGGCTTTACCAGTAGGTAATTAAAATCCTATTTTCTCTTACGTCCTAGAGGATACTGGGGTCCACAGTAGTACCATGGGGATGTACCAAAGCTCCCAAACCGGGTGGGAGAGTGCTGAGGTTCCTGCAGAACTGATTGACCAAACTGAAGGTCCTCAGCGGCCAAAGTACAGAACTTGTAGAACTTAGCAAACGTGTTCGAACCAGACCAAGTAGCTGCTTGGCAGAGCTGTAAAGCCGAGACACCCCAGACAGCCGCCCAGGACGAACCAACTGACCTAGTAGAGTAGGCCTGTACCGATTTCTGAACCGGCAAACCTGCTGTAGAATAAGTTTACTGGATAGTAAGCCTGATCCAGTGAGCAATAGACTGCTTAGAAGCAGGACACCCAATTTTATTGGGATCATAGAGAACAAACAGCGAGTCAGATTTCCTGTGACTAGCTGTCCGCTTCACATAGATTTCAAAGCCCTCACAATGTCCAAGGACTTCGAAGAAGCAGAGGTGTCAGTAATCACCGGAGCCACAATAGGTCGGTTGATATGAAACGCAGACACCTCTTAGGGAGAAACTGCTGACGCGTTCTGAGCTCAGCACGATCCTCATGAAAAATCAGATAGAGGCTCTTGTGAGACAATGCCCCCAGTTCCGACACCCGCCTGGCCGAAGCCAGAGCCAAGAGTGTAACAGTCTTCCACTTAAGGAACTTTACGTCCACAACCTGTAAGGGTTCAAACCAATCCAATTGGAGGAACTGCAATACCACGTTGAGATCCCATGGTGGCGTAGGAGGCACAAAGGGTGGTTGGATGTGCAGAACACCCTTCAACCAGGTTTGAACCTCCGGAAGAGATGATTATTTCTGGATGAAAATGGACAAGGCCGAAATCTGGACTTTCAAGGAGCCCAAACGAAGGCCCACATCCACTCCTGCCTGCAGAAAAAGGAGAAACCATCCCAGTTTAAATTCCACCGCAGAAATTTTCCTGTTCTCACACCAAGAGACATACTTTTTCCAAATACGGTGGCAATGCTTAGACGTTACCTACTTCCTGGCTTGGATCAAGGTAGGGATAACCTTGTTCAGAAACCCTCACCGGGCTAGAAATTTGATGCTCAACTTCTATGCCATCAAACGTAGCCATGGTAAGGCTTGATAGACGAATGGCCCTTGTTGAAGAATGTCCTCTCGAAGAGGAAGAGACCACGGGTCCTCCAGGAGCATCTCCAGTAGGTCCGCGTACCAGGCCCTTCTGGGCCAGTCCGGAGCAATGAGAATTGCTTGAACCTTTTCCCTTTTAATCCTTTTGAGAATTCTTGGGATTAACGGAAGTGGTGGAAACACGTACACCATCTGATAGACCCACGGGGTCACCAGAGCGTCCACCGCCACTGCCTGCAAGTCTCCCGACCTGGAAGAATACCGCTCGAACTTCCCGTTAAGACGAGAAGCCACCACGTCGATCTGTGGAATTCCCCAGCAATATGTCAGGGACTCGAACACCTGAGGGTGAAGGCCCCACTCTCCTGGATGGAGGTCGTGTCTGCTGAGGAAGATTGCTTCCCAGTTGTCTACTTCCAGAATGAAGACAGTAGACAATGCTACCGTGTGTCTTTCTCCCCAGAGGAGAAAGCTCTGCTCTTCGTTCCGCCCTGTCGGTTTATGTACGATACCGCCGTCACATTGTCCGACTGAACTTGGATGGCATGATCATGAAGAAGATGGGATGCCTGTAGAAGGGTGTTGTATATGGCCTTTAGTTCCAGAATGTTGATTGGAAGAATGGATTCCTGACTCGACCATTTTCCTTGGAACTTTTCCCCTTGGGTGGCTGCTCCCCAACCTCTGAGGCTACCGTCGGTGGTTAGTAGAATCCAGTTGTGAATCCCGAACCTTCGGCCCTTGGTCAGGTGAGAAGTCTGAAGCCACCACAAAAGAGAAATCCTGGCTTTAGGTAACAGACGTATCCTCTGGTGCATGTGAAGATGCGATCCGGACCATTTGCCCAGCAGATCCAGCTGGAAGGGCTCTGCAGGAAACCGTCCGTACTGCAGTGTTTTCCCAGGAGGTGAATGCAGAGATGCACTGATATCCGGGTTGGTCTTAGAACGTCCCACACGATCGATTGGATCACCAATGCCTTTGCCATCGGAAGGAACACCTTCTGTGCTTCCGTGTCCAGTATCATCCCCAAAAATGGAAGCTTCCGTTTTGGTTCCAGGTGAGATTTTTGCAGGTTCAGAATCCACCCGTGATCCTGGAGAAATCTCGTTGACAGTGCAATGCTGTTCAACAACTTTTCCCTGGACGGTGCTTTGATCAGTAAGTCATCCAGGTACAGTATAATGTGCACTCCCTGCATGCGGAGGAGAAACATCATCTCTGCCATTACCTTGGTGTAGACCCTCGGTGCCGTGGAGAGGCCAAATGGCAGGGCCTGGAACTGGTAATGACAGACCTGTAATGCAAACCTGAGATAAGCCTGATGAGGCAGCCAAATTGATATATGAAGGAACGCATCCTTGATGTCCAGAGACACCAGGAATTATCCTTCCTCCAGACCTGAGATCACCACTCTCAGAGACTCCATCTTCAACTTGAACACCTGTAAGTACGGGTTCAGTGACTTGAAGTTTAAAATTGGGCCTTAGCGAACCGTCCGGTTTCGGTACTACAAACAGGTTTGAATAATAACCCTTGTTTTGTAAGTGCAGAGGGACTGGAACAATTACCTGAGTTTGTACCAGTTTTTGAATTGCTGCCTGTAAAATCAAACTTGCTTCTGGAGAAGCTGGTAAGCCAGATTTGAAGAATCTGGTAGGTGGGAGTTTCTGAAACTCCAGTCTGTATTCCTGTGTGAAAAGGTCTATGACCCAGGGATCCTGGCATGATGTTGCCCAAACGTAACTGAGATAACATAACCGGGCTCCCACCTGCCAGTCTTCCAGGCAGTGTGTTCCACCATAATGCTGAAGGCTTTGATGAAGCAGACCCCGAGGCCTGTTCCTGAGAACCTGCAGCTGTTGGTTTTCTGGGTGTACTTCTATTCCCCTTGAAGGCGATAGATGAACCCTTGGATTTGCCCTTAAATTTTGCTGTCCGAAAGGACTGCAACATTGGAGCAGTGAGATTTTCCTAGCCGGGGTCGCTGTGGAATTAAGATATGTTGACTCACCCGTCGTAGCCTTGGATATCAATGAATCCAGTTCATTAGGTAGGCTCTCCACGCCCTTTCTGGAATCCGCATCCGCAGTCCACTGGCGCAGCCACAAGCCCCTGCATGCGTCGAGCAAACCAATTTCTTTTATGGCCTCCACCATAAAGTTCGCAGAATCCTGGATATGCTGCAGGATTAAAAGAATATCATCCCTGGTTAAGAAATCTATATCATCCAAAAGACTACCTGACCATTTAGCAATTGCCCTAGTGATCCATGCACAGGCAATAGTAGGTCTCTGGGCTACACCAGCCAACGTGCATAAAGATTTGAGTTTGGTCTCAATTTTGCGGTCAGCAGCATTCTTTAAGGACACGCCCCCCCTGGGAACTGGTAAGACTATCTTACGCGACAACCTGGACACAGATGCATCCACTACCGGCGGGTGTTCCCATTCCTTCCTGTCCTCCAAAGGAAACCTTTTAGGGATCTAAATTTTGTTTGTCAGGGTTTACCCAAGTCTCTTCAAAGAGGGCATTTAATTCCTTTGAAGCAGGTAAAGTAACAGAGGATTTATTTTTTGTATTAAAAAAAGATTCCTCCTCGGCCTCCTCTGTCTTGTCAGGGATATGTAGGACAGTTCTGACAGTCTCAATGAGGGCCTGAATTTCCTGTGACAGGACGCCATCCCCCCCACTCGCATCCACTTCACCCTCCTCAGGATCTGACGTATCAGGATCCGTATCACCCTGCGTGATTTGGGCCAGAGTACTTTTATGTGGGCAAATGGCGAGAGCTTGGGGTGCAGGCATGGGAACTGAATCTCTATGTATCAGGTCATCCATAGACTGCCTCAAGAATTGTGTCTCTTTTTCATAATTAGCCAGCTTAGTTGAAATATTTGAAATCATCCCTTTAATTATTATTATTATTATTATTATTATTATCCTTTATTTATATGGCGCCACAAGGGTTCCGCAGCACCCAATTCCAGAGTACATAAACAAATAATCAAACAGTAAAACAGCAACTTACAGTTGATGACAATATAGGACAAGTACAGGGTAAATAAACATAGTTACATCAGCAGATGACACTGGAATAAGTATCAGGTGGCAGAAGACTGCTGGATTTGGTGCAGTTGAAGATTATTAAAGTAAGAAAAAGGATAAGCACATGAGGGAAGAGGACCCTGCTCGTGAGAGCTTACATTCTAAAGGGGAGGGGTAGACAGACAGGGGTGACACAGATGGGGTACATAGAGAGCGTGGAACAGAGGGTTAGGATGCGATTTGCCTGGGTTTGCTGAAGAAGTGGGTCTTGAGAGCCCGTTTGAAGTTTTGTTGAGAGGTGGAGAGTCTGAGGGGGAGAGGTAGGGAATTCCAGAGAAGTGGTGCAGCACGTGAAATATCTTGGAGGTAGGAGTGGGAGGAAGTAATCCGTAGGCAAGAGAGTTGGCGTGCATTAGCAGAGCAAAGAGGACGGGTGGGACTGTAAAGGGAGATAAGGTCAGAGATGTAGATGGGAGAGGAGTGGGTGAGGGCTTTGTAAGCGTGTGGGAGAAGCTTGAAATGGATTCTGAAAGGGAAGGGGAGTCAGTGAAGGTCTTGTAAGAGAGGAGAGGTGGACGTAGTGCGTTTGGTGAGGAAAATGAGCCGGGCAGCAGCATTGAGGATAGACTGGAGTGGAGAGAGGTATTTGTCAGGAATGCCAGTCAGGAGGAGATTACAGTAGTCCAGGCTGGAGATGACCAGTGAGTGGATAAGAATCTTAGTAGCATCCTGGGTCAGAAAGGGTCTGACTCTGAACCTGGAAATATTTTTTAGATGAAAATGGCAGGTTTGTGAGAGGTGCTGAATGTGTGGTTTAAAGGAGAGGGAGGAGTCAAGGATTACTCCAAGACAGCGCATTTGGGGGGGGGGGGGGGGGGGGGCTGGAGGAGATAGTAGTGCCATCAATAGATAATGAGATTGTAGGAGGTGAGGTTATGCGGTAGGGAGGGAAGATGATCAGCTCGGTCTTAGACATGTTACGTTTAAGAAAGCGCTGGGACATCCAGGAAGAGATAGCAGAGAGACAGTTGGAGATACGAGTGAGGAGAGCAGGGGAGAGGTCTGGAGAGGAAAGATAGATTTGAGTGTCATCAGCATAGAGATGATATTGGAAACCAAAAGAACTAATGAGCTTACCTAGTGAGGACGTATACAGAGAGAAGAGAAGAGGACCAAGGACAGAACCTTTGGGTACACCTACAGTTAGTGGAAGTGAGGGGGAGGTAGAGTCATGAGAAGAGACAGAGAATGAACGGTCAGAGAGGTAGGAAAACAGCCAAGAGAGGGCAGTGTCGCGCAGACCAATGGAGTGAAGGATTTGCAGTAGGAGAGGATGGTCCACAGTGTCAAAAGCAGCAGAGAGATTAAGTAGAATAAGTAAAGAGTAGTGTCCCTTAGATTTAGCAGCATGGAGGTCATTGCATACTTTTGTAAGGGCAGTTTCGGTGGAGTGGACAGGACGGAAGCCAGACTGGAATGGGTCAAGCAGTGAGTGTGAGGAAAGAAAGTAAGGCGGTTGTAGACAATACGCTCAAAGAGTTTTTAATGGAAGCCAACCACGGGGTTCAGCCCCCACTGGACTGGGAGTAAACACTATTCTGAGTACAGGGTAGTGAGTCCCCAGGGGATGAGAGACATTCAGCTGTACAAGAAACACAGTCCCTGGACATGATTGTAAAGGGACACCTACCCCCCCCCCCCCCCCACACACACACACACACACACACACTAGGTGAAAACACAGTATATGTAGGCAGAGTCTCAGAGAGACACAGAGCTCAGAGTCAACCAGACAGCACCCCTTTAGCAGTGGTAAAACTAAGCTGGGTCGCAACAAACAAGCACCGGAGTAAGAGGAGCTGCGTGTCCCTGTGTAGAGCTGTTAGTCTGAGCTGCAGAGGGAAATGGCGCTGGAGTGCCGCTGGATCCGCTCAGTGGGAAGTCCCGCCCCCTATGATGGCGCACGGCTTCTTGCATTTTTATCTTATTTATACTGGCCCTGAGGTATTTTTGTTTGCTAATTAACTGTAGAAACGCTAGTTAGTAGTATTGGCCAGTGTGGGTATGTAGTTTGGCCCAGCGTGCCCCTGACTGTGGGACCCGCCACAGCATGTGTCCTTCTGAGCCTCCTTGGAGCATAGCCTGCACTCAGAGCTGCGCTCCTACCCTAGTGCTGCCATTCCTGCCGGCGACCCGCTAACCGGGATGCCGGCACTGTACTCACCACCCTTCAATCTCCAGGATCTGTTAGGGGTGGCGGCTTGCTGCGGGAGGGTACGCTGCACCATGGTGTGGCTTGCGAATAGCTCCCTCAGGAGCTCAGTATCCTGTCAGCAGAGAAACGGGACCATTAACTCTAAGGAAGTTGGGCCGTTCTCCCCCCTAAGTCCCAAGAAGCAGTCAGGCTGTTGCCTAAACAGACCTGAATGAAAATAACAAACATTAAAAATAAAAGTAGAAAACTCTTCAGGAGCTCTCCAAAGCGTGACCGGCTCCTACGGGCACATTTTCTAAACTGAGTCTGGTAGGAGGGGCATAGAGGGAGGAGCCAGCCCACACTATTATTTTCTTAAAGTGCCCATGGCTCCTAGTGGACCCGTCTATACCCCATGGTACTAATGTGGACCCCAGTATCCTCTAGGACGTTAGGTAAATTAGTGTTAGGAATCCGAAGCTATAAAGAAAGTGATACAAAAATGAGTTGTAATTAAAATGGAGAAATAGTGTTAAAGAAATTAGTAAGTGATAAGTGTTAATAGAATGTAAAGGTATGCCATACTAAAGCCATCCAGCTCAGCCAGTCCAGAGGCACCACACCCCACACCTCCATTACCCCAATCTGGGTCTATGATTAACCAGCAAGGAGCCATATGTTAATGGCTCCTTACTTAAATGTATCTAATGCTTTCTGGCTTATGCTGGTTTTTTGGGGTGCCACACCCTACACCTAGATATAGCGCTAGGGACCCCAAATATACAGAGAGTCCTTGATGCGGCTTTGGGGCTTATTCATACATTTGCGCAAATATATGTAACCGAGATCTCTGAATTTTAATATTGTGTGGGATTTATATCTGGTTACTGTTATCATTCAGGATGCTGAGGGAAACAAAATGCCTTTTTTTTCTTGCTTAGAAATACCCCTCTTTCAAGCACCTGAATGATATCACTATTCACTAAGCTAATTGAGCACTTGCCGCTATATATGTCTGTAATGAGAGGCAGAGAGGTTCCTGCATTAGGAGGAGGTGAAGGCCCTGACATGCCATATGGAGCATTATGGGGTTGGATTTGAGCGTTCCATCCACCTTGCGATCCGCCTGGTCTTTCAATGCAGTAGATCCCGGGACAGGCAAAACCACTTGTTTTGACAGCCTGGAGACAGAGGCGTCAACTATAGGTGTGGACTCCCATTTTTTTCTATCGTCCTCCGGGAAGGGAAAAGCAACCAGAACCCTTTTAGGGATCTGGATTTTTCTCTCCGGGTTTTCCCAGGCCTTTTCAAAAATGGCATTTAATTCCTTAGAAGCAGGGAAGGTGAGAGGGGCTTTCTTACTGTCTGTGAAAAAATCCTCCTCAACCTGCTCAGGAGGTGTGTCAGAAATATTTAACACATCCCGCATGGCCTCAATCATCAACTGCACCCCCTTAGCAAGTGATGCCGTCCCACTTGACACATCCCCATCACCGTCTGCTGTGTCATAATCGGTATCCGTGTCATCCTGTGTAATTTCGGCAAGAGCACGTTTGTGAGAATGTACCTCAGGGGGCCCCGGGGGAGCAGTATCGAACCATACTGCCATAGATGACTGCAATACCTGAGTTGCATGCTCAGTCCTTGCAACCCTTTCAGAAATCTGAGTAATAGCCCACCTAAGAGAGGATAACCACTCCGGTTCCCTAGCCGGGATCTGCGCTACAACAGTGCAATCCTGCTTGCATGGGATGGGATCTTCCTGAGAAGATATATCCTCTGCAGCATATGAGACAGAGTCTCTAGACATGGTTGCTTGCACACCCCACATACACACAGGGTACAGGGCAGACAGAATTTCCCCCCCAAGAATGGCAGAGAGACACAGAGATTGGAGCCAACCCACACACAGTGCTATACAGGTACAGGGAGACCCTTAACCAGCGCTGACTGTGTCCCTTAATAGGTGACACAGTCTATACACAGCCTCCCCTCCCTTGTACAACCCCCTGGTACCGTACAGATAGCTGGAGTTGCTCTGGAGGGACTGCTCTTCACAAGCAGAGTGCCTGCAGACAGGAAAATGGCGCTGAACGCTGCTGGGTCCGCTCTAAGGAGAAGCTCCGTCCCCTTAATGGCACTGTCTTCCCGCTCTTCCAAGATTATAATGGCCTGAGGATTTTCTGCTGGCTGAGATCCGAGGACCCTGACAGGCTATCTGGTCAGTGTAGGGTTAAGACGCCGGCTCAGGGCGCCCTACACAGCACCGCACCATGTACCACTAAGCCCCCCGGAGCGCAGTCAGTACTGCGCTCCCTACCCTGTAGCCGCCATCTTCACATCGGCACCACGCTTGCCACGGAACCGATGACTCACTCGCCATACTTCAGCTCTGCAAGGGGGTGGCGGCATGCTGCCGGGGTGAGCGTTCCCCTGCGGCGGGGAGCGATCTATCCCCTCTGGAGCTCAGTGTCCAGTTAGCGGAGACAGTGGCTCAGACCCCGTAGGGTGGACACTGCTCCCCCCTCAGTCCCTCGATGCAGGGAGGCTGTTGCCAGCAGCCTCCCTGTAAAATAACAAACTCTGAAAAAACTTTTACTAAAGAAGCTCTGTAGAGCTCCCCTAGCTGTGACCGGCTCCTCCAGGCACATTTTCTAAACTGAGTCTGGTAGGAGGGCCATAGAGGGAGGAGCCAGCCCACACTGTTAAACTCTTAAAGTGCCAATGGCTCCTGGTGGACCCGTCTATAGCCCATGGTACTAATATGGACCCTAGCATCCTCTAGGACGTAAGAGAAACTATTAACATATGGCCTATGCTTTGTGCGCAAAGCAACACATCAAAAATGTGCCCTTTAAATTAAGATGTGCCCTTTTCAATGATCATCACCCTGCCCTAAAGAAATCCTAGAGTGAACACTGGTCTGCCCATGTACATGCACACTAGGGTTCATTTTTGGCGGGAGCCAATTTACCTACCAGTATATTCGTGGACTGTGGGAGGAAACCAGAATACCCGGAGAAAACCTACACAAGCACAGGGAGAATATACAAACTCCACACTAGCTAAGGTGCCCGTACACACGATATTATGAGCGATTTGGCCATTTCCGATGGAATGGAACCACAAATCGTTCATAATAGTGCAGATTGTTTAGTGTCTGTGAACAATAATGATGCGCGGTCCCGCTGGTCGTTGTACAAATGCCAACTTGTATAAATATTTTGATGGGACACTTATCCCTATTTTAATGTAGGGCATATATTTTATTTTATTTCTGGATTAAATGTGTTACATGTGAGCTACTGGGTAGCGCCATTTTGTTACCACACCACTATATTCTGCTTGCAATTGTCTTTGGGCTTTAGGGCCACCCTATTGGTAACAAAGGCTAGCTTTTGTTTCCGGATAGCTGTGCATGCACAGTAGACTCAGCACAATGCCGAAGCCTACTGCGCCGGGGAGAGGTGGTGGCCCACCCGCGGGTTCCACAGGGGCACCCTCCTTTGTTGAAACGCCCCTGTAGGGATGGGCTCATTTTGGAGCTCCTGTCCCTGTCTGTGCTCATTCATACAATCAGGTGATAGCGCTGCATACTGCAATGCGATCCTGGGCTCTGATATCGCACCCAAATCGCATTAAATATGCGATCACTGGTACATGGACCCCATAGTGATGTCAGCCTGAGATGTGCAGCAAACTGCCAGTAAATTCCCAAACTCTGTGCAGGTAAGCTGGAGAGCAATAAAACTGAGGGTATTACACTGCAAACAGTCTGGGCTGATCTTGCTGCGGCTGATCAGGTAAAGGGGGTCATTCCGAGTTGATCGCTAGCTGCCGTTGTTCACTGCGCAGCGATCAGTGGAAAAAACGGCTAATTTGTGCATGTGTATGACTCGCAATGCGCACGAGCATCGCACGGGTACGAAGTCCATTGTGGTTTTGCACTGGTTCTAGCGACGATTCCAATCGCACAGATGGACGCAAGGTGGTTGACAGAAAGAGGGCGTTTCTGGGTGTCAACTGACCGCTTTCCGGTAGTGTTTAGAAAAACGCAGGCATGGCTGGGCGAACGCTGGGCGGGTGTGTGATGTCAAAAGCCAACCCTCCAACGCTAGAATCAACGCACACGAAGAGTAAGTTCAGGGCTAGTCTTGTTTTGCACAAAATGTTTTTGCAGGTGCTCTGCTGCACAGGCGTTCGCGCTTCTGCAAAGCGAAAATACACTCCCCAGTGGGCGGCGACAATGCGTTTGCACGGCTGCTAAAAACTGCTATCGAGCGATCAACTCGGAATTACCCCCAAAAGCCGCCTTAGCTGCTGTGAGACTATAGCACGGGCTGGAGCTACAGTATGCTGCTCATGCTTTCTGCCTCACCATCCCCACTGCCAGAGCTCAGTGCCCATGGATACGCATGCCTCAGTCATTCCCAGCTCTCTGCTCTAGTAGAGGAAGACATCCTCCCACTGCTCGGGTGCGGAGCATGCAGTAGCATCAACATCCACAGCAGCACGCTGTGAATGAAATGCTGCTGCAGCTGGAATACACAGAAACACAGAATGTGACGGCAGATAAGAACTACTTGGCCCATCTAGTCTGCCCCCTTTTTTTTTTTTTTACCATTTTTTATGTCTATCCCATGCATGTTTAAGTTGCTCTACTGTCTTATGGCCCCCATCCACTAGGGAGTTTTTCTCAGCAATGAGTTGTATCCATTTTTCCTGCAATCTGGCCGGGAGCTTCCCGGGAGCCCTGCAATTGCAATTTGCTACTTGACAGTATTTTTTTACATGTGATTTATCCCATGCAATCTAACGTTATTAAACCTATTTCTCTGTGATTGAGATAAATATAACGTGCAGCATGTGTGATCTGCGATGGGAGACACACGGGAGCACGCCTCGCATCTCACGAAAAGGACATGCAATGTGACACTTTTCATGCAATCCGTCTCAGCAGTTCGTCTCAATCGCATAAAAACAGGCCATATCGCACTAGTGCAGTGGCGTAACTACTGCCCCCGCAGTCCTCGCGGTGGCTTGGGGGCGAGGGGCTGCGGGGGCGCCACTGACTTTGCACAGATTGACATGCGGACGAGCGTCCGCATGTCAATCTGCGGTCTCCTCCCTCCGCTGCTGTAAGGAGGGACACGGAGCGCATAGCGCGCCTCTCCTGTGTCCCTCCCTGGCTCTCCCCCCGGCCTGTCTAATAAAGGAAGTGCCGTTCGTGAGCTCTGATTGGCTCACGAACCGGCACTTCCTTTATTAGACCGGCAGGAGAGCCAGGAGGGACACAGGAGAGGCGCGCTATGCGCTCCGTGTCCCTCCAACACAAAGGAGCGGGGGGAGCAGGCACTGTGGGGGAATATCTGGCACTGGGGGCATATACCTGGCACTGTGGGGGAAGATCTGGCACTGGGGGCATATACCTGGCACTGTGGGGGAAGATCTGGCACTGGGGGCATATACCTGGCACTGTGGGGGAAGATCTGGCACTGGGGGCATATACCTGGCACTGTGGGGGAAGATCTGGCACTGGGGGCATATACCTGGCACTGTGGGGGAAGATCTGGCACTGGGGGCATATACCTGGCACTGGGGGCATATACCTGGCACTGTGGGGGAATATTTGGCACTGGGGGGAGCAGGCACTGAGGGGGCATATGTGGCACTGTGGGGGAATATCTGGCACTGGGGGCATATACCTGGCACTGTGGGGGAATATCTGGCACTGGGGGCATATGTGGCACTGGGAGCATGGCCCTAGCAACAAGCACTACCCCCTAGCAACAAGCATGACACCCAGTGCATGAAACCCCTGGCAACAAGCATGACACCCAGTGCATGAAACCCCTGGCAACGAGCATGACACCCAGTGCATGAAACCCCTGGCAACGAGCATGACACCCTGAGCATGAAAACCCCTGGCACCGTGCATGGAACCAAGAGCATGAAACCGCTGGCAACGAGCATGACACCCAGTGCATGAAACTCCTGGCAACGAGCATGACACCCTGAGCATGAAAACCCTTGGCACCGTGCATGGAACCAAGAGCATGAAACCCCTGGCAACGAGCAGGTAATTTAAAAGTAATTAGAAGCCTTACTGTAGAACTTAATGTGTAATGGGCATTACGGTGTGTGGCATAATGTATCACGGACATTGCGGTGTGTGTCATAATGTGTCAGGCATTACGGTGTGTTGTATACTATATCACGGGCATTGTGGTATGTGGTATAATGTCTCAGGATCATTGTGGTGTGTGTCATACTGTGTCACAGACATTGTATGTGCTATAATGTATCAGGGGCATTGCAGTGTGTAGCATAATGTATAACGGGCATTGCGATTCCTGTCATAATGTGTCGCAGGCATTACGGTGTGTGGCATAATGTGTCGGGGGCATTACAGTGTGTGCATATTGTGTCATGTGCATTATTGTGTGTGGCATAATGGCTAAGGCCATTGCAGTATGTGGAATAATGTATACTGGGCATTACTATAAGGAGGAAAAATGACAAATAATGTAAGGGGCATGAATCAGGATTATTTTTCTTTCCTGTGGTGGCTAACGTCTGGGCGTGCAGGTTGCAAAACTGGGGTATAAGGTAGTCTTTTCCTGCAATGCCACGCCCCTTTACGCGAAGCCACGCCCATTTCAACGAAGCCACACACCCTTTTTGGCGGCGCGCGCATATCTGTCCCTTTACTAGTGCCAATTATGGGGGGTATGGTGGGGGGGGGCGCAGAAGGATTTTTTGGCTTGGGGGAGAAAAATTTCTAGTTACGCCACTGCTACTAGTGGATGGGGGCCTTTAGCCTCTACCATCTCCGAAGGGAGGCTATTCCACTTGTCCACTACCCTTTCTGTGAAGTAAATTTTCCTCAAATATTCCCTGAACCTATCTCCCTCCAGTCTCAGTGCACGTCCTCATGTCTATTGCTTCTCTTCATTTAAAAAATGTTTCCCTCCTGCACTTTGTTAAAACCCTTGATATATTTGAAAGTTTCTGTGATGTCCCCTCTTTCCCTTCTCTGCTCCAAACTATTTTTGTTACCACCAACTCTATCATTTTAGTCTTTCTGGGTATGTTTTGTGATATAGGTCATGCACCATTTTAGTTGCCCTTCTCTGTATTATTATTATTATTATTACATTTTATTTATAGGGCGCCACAAGTGTTTCGCAGCGCCGTACAAAGGACAGTACAGGGAGACAAAACTTAGCATAACAGTAAATAAATAACAAAAATGGAGTGCAGGTAACAAAGAGCAACACAGTTCTCAAAACATAATACAGCTTAGATGTAAGTAGCGAAGGAGTAATCATTGTACTACTTGGGGCTGGCGGCCATAGATAGAGATGAGCCTTTACCAGCAGGAGAGAAAGCAGGTAAAGATGGTCGCTGAGTGAAATGTGTCAAGAAGAGGGTTTAGACAAGAGGAAAGAGGGCCCTGCTCTGAAGAGCTAACAATCTAGTGGGGAGGGGCAACAGACAGATGACATGAGGTGCAAGCAAGCAGGTAGAAGCCTGATGGTGGTATGCGAGCAAAGCAGAGATGTCCAAGGCATGGGGCAGGGGGATGGAGGAGCAGCCTTCTGAAGATATGGCCTCCAGAATTGAACACAGTATTCTAGATGAGGCTGTACCAATGACCTATACAGTGGCATTACTTCTTTCTTTCTGCTGCTGATTCCTCTCCCAGTGCAGCCAAGCATCTGACTAGCCTTCCTCATTGCCTTGTTACATTGCTTACCTACCTTTAAGTCACTTGAAATAGTGACTCCTAGATCCCTTTCCTCCTCAGTAGTTTCCAGTATAGTGCCATTAATACTATATTTAGCCTTTGGAGTTTTCAGATCCAAGTGCATGATTTTGCATTTTTTGGCATTAAACTGTAATTGCCACACTCTTGACCATTCCTCTAGTCTACCTAGATCAGGCATGTCCAAACTGCGGCCCTCCTGCTGTTGAGAAACTACACATCCCAGCATGCCCTGACACAGCTTTAGCATTCTCTGACAGCAAAACTGTGTCAGGGCATGCTGGGATATGGAGTTTCACAACAGCTGGAGGGCCGCAGTTTGGACATGCCTGACCTAGATCCTCAATCATTTGTTTTACCCCTCCTAGTGTGTCTACCATGTTGCATACCTTTGTTTCATCTGCAAAAAGGCATACTAAAAAGCACTGGTCCAAGTACAGATCCCTGGGGTACGCCACTGGTAAAATTCCCCTCCTGTGAATGCACTCCATTTACCACAACTCTGTTTTCTATCCTGCAACCAAGATCTTATCCATTCAATAATCTTAGTATCCAATCCCAAGCTTTCAAATTTATTTAGCAGTCTGCGATGTGGAACAGTGTCAAAAGGCTTACTAAAATCTAGATAAGCTATATCCACTGCTCCACCTTTAACCATCACTTTAGTCACACAGTCAAAAAAGTCAATAAGATTTGTTTGACATGATCTCCCCCCAGTGAATCCATGCTGTTTATGATGCTGTAAATTGCTGGATTTGAGATAATCTACAACTCTTTCTTTCAAGATTGTTTCCATCAATTTCCCTACTACTGATGTAGGACTCACTGGTCAGTAGTTGTTTGACTCTTCCTTGCTTCCACTTTTGTGCAGTGAGACTACGTTCGCTCTTTTCCAGTTCTCTGGAATTACTCCTGTAGCTAATGACTGGTTGAATAATTCTGTTAATGGTGCTACCAGCACCTCTTTAACCACTTGCCTCGCATGGTCGCATCAGATGTGACCATGCCTGCAAGTGCTCTATCTGACCTGGTCGCACAGGATGCGACCAGTCAGATAGAGAGTGTTAGCAGCAGCAGGGAAGAGAAACTTCCCTCCGCTGCTGCTGTCAGAGGGACCGGAAGGTCCCTCTGCTTCCCTGCACTCTCCCCTACTGATTGCTATGCTGCCAATCACTGCTGATCGATCAGCATGGCAGAACCCCCCCATCAGCGGCTGCAGACAATGGCAGCCGCTGGGGAGTGTAAATTAACCCTCCCAAGCCACCCCCAGACCCCCCCTGTATACCTGGAGGCTGTCTCGGCTTTCAAAATGAAAGCCGCGATGGTCGCGATGTTCCGTTTGTCGCGATGTTCCGATCGATGTTTCAATGTTGTTGTTTTTAAATGTAAAAAAAAAAAACTTTTTCTTTCTTTTTTTTAACTAAAATCATTTGGCATAGGGTTAAATTCATGTTCTTCACCTAATTCACTCATTAAAAAAACACGACAATTTCATAGCGGTTTTTGGCAAAATAAATCATCAGTTAAGTGGTTCAGTTATTTTCGTATCCTTGGATGTATCCCATCTGGCCCTATAGATTTGTCCACTTTCAGCTTTGAGAGTTCTGTTAGGACCTTCTCCTCTGTAAATGTACGGGATCCGGTCTGAAGATCGACAGTGCCTAGGTCGTCAATGTTTAGGTCGACCACTATACGTCGACAGTCACTAAGTCGACATGTTTTCAAGGTCGACAGGGTTTATAGGTCAACATGTTCTAGGTTGACAGGTCAAAAGGTTGACATGAGTTTTTCATGTTTTTTTTCTTTTTTTTACTTTTTCATACTTAACGATCCACACGGATTACGATTGGGAATAGTAACGAGCGAAGCGAGCCATGCGAGGGGACACGGTGCACTAATTGGGCTTCCCGGTCACTGTACGGAGAAAACTAAACCAAAAAAACATGAAAAACTCATGTCGACCTTTTCACCTGTCGACCTAGAAACCCTGTCGACTTAGTGACTGTCGACCTATAGTGGTCGACATAAACATTGTCGACCTAGACACTGTCGATCTAAAGATCCACACCCAAATGTACTTGTTTCAGTTTCCTGAATATCCCTGCAACTTAACTGTGGCCCCTTCCCTTCTTTCAGTAGTGAATACTGAACAAAAAAAAATAAGAATTTACTTACCGATAATTCTATTTCTCGGAGTCCGTAGTGGATGCTGGGGTTCCTGAAAGGACCATGGGGAACAGCGGCTCCGCAGGAGACAGGGCACAAAAAAGTAAAGCTTTTACCAGATCAGGTGGTGTGCACTGGCTCCTCCCCCTATGACCCTCCTCCAGACTCCAGTTAGGTACTGTGCCCGGACGAGCGTACACAATAAGGGAGGCAATTTGAATCCCGGGTAAGACTCATACCAGCCACACCAATCACACCGTACAACTTGTGATCTAAACCCAGTTAACAGTATGATAACAGAAAGAGCCTCTTAAAGATGGCTCCTTAACAATATAACCCGAATTTGTTAACAATAACTATGTACAGTATTGCAGATAATCCGCACTTGGGATGGGCGCCCAGCATCCACTACGGACTCCGAGAAATAGAATTATCGGTAAGTAAATTCTTATTTTCTCTATCGTCCTAAGTGGATGCTGGGGTTCCTGAAAGGACCATGGGGATTATACCAAAGCTCCCAAACGGGCGGGAGAGTGCGGATGACTCTGCAGCACCGAATGAGAGAATTCCAAGTCCTCTTTTGCCAGGGTATCAAATTTGTAGAATTTTACAAACGTGTTTTCCCCCGACCACGTAGCTGCTCGACAGAATTGTAATGCCGAGACCCCTCGGGCAGCCGCCCAAGATGAGCCCACCTTCCTTGTGGAATGGGCCTTAACAGATTTAGGCTGTGGCAGGCCTGCCACAGAATGAGCAAATTGAATTGTGTTACAAATCCAACGAGCAATCGTCTGCTTAGAAGCAGGGGCACCCAACTTGTTGGGTGCATATAGTATCAACAGCGAGTCAGATTTTCTGACTTCAGCCGTCCTTGAAATGTATATTTTTAAGGCTCTGACAACGTCCAACAACTTGGAGTCCTCCAAGTCGCCAGTGGCCGCAGGCACCACAATAGGTTGGTTCAGGTGAAACGCTGATACCACCTTAGGGAGAAAATGCGGACGAGTCCTCAGTTCTGCCCTATCCGAATGGAAGATTAGATAAGGGCTTTTATAAGATAAAGCCGCCAATTTAGATACTCTCCTGGCGGAAGCCAGGGCCAGTAACATAGTCACTTTCCATGTGAGATATTTAAAATCCACCTTTTTCAATGGTTCAAACCAATGGGATTTGAGGAAATCTAAAACTACATTTAGATCCCACGGTGCCACCGGAGGCACCACAGGAGGCTGTATATGCAGTACTCCTTTAACAAAAGTCTGTACCTCAGGAACTGAGGCCAATTCTTTTTGGAAGAATATTGACAGGGCCGAAATTTGAACCTTAATAGATCTCAATTTGAGACCCATAGACAATCCTGATTGTAGGAAATGTAGGAAACGACCCAGTTGAAATTCCTCCGTCGGAACACTCCGATCCTCGCACCACGCGACATATTTTCGCCAAATGCGGTGATAATGTTTCGCGGTGACTTCCTTCCTTGCCTTAATCAAGGTAGGAATGACTTCTTCTGGAATGCCTTTCCCTTTTAGGATCTGGCGTTCAACCGCCATGCCGTCAAACGCAGCCGCGGTAAGTCTTGAAAGAGACAGGGACCCTGTTGTAGCAGGTCCCTTCTCAGAAGTAGAGGGCACGGGTCGTCCGTGACCAACTCTTGAAGTTCCGGGTACCAAGTCCTTCTTGGCCAATCCGGAGCCACTAGTATTGTTCTTACTCCTCCTCACCGTATAATCTTCAATACCTTTGGTATGAGAGGCAGAGGAGGAAACACATATACTGATTTGTACACCCAAGGTGTTACCAGTGCGTCCACAGCTATTGCCTGTGGATCTCTTGACCTGGCGCAATACTTGTCCAGTTTCTTGTTGAGGCGAGACGCCATCATGTCTACCATTGGTCTTTCCCAACAGTTTATTAGCATGTGGAAGACTTCTGGATGAAGACCCCCCTCTCCCGGGTGAATATCGTGTCTGCTGAGGAAGTCTGCTTCCCAGTTGTCCACGCCCGGGAAGAACACTGCTGACAGTGCTATTACGTGATTCTCCGCCCAGCGAAGAATCTTGGCAGCTTCTGCCATTGCACTCCTGCTTCTTGTGCCGCCCTGTCTGTTTACATGGGCGACCGCCGTGATGTTGTCCGACTGAATCAACACCGGTTTTCCTTGCAGGAGTGGTTCCGCCTGGCTTAGAGCATTTTAGATTGCTCTTAGTACCAGAATGTTTATGTGAAGAGACTTTTCCAGGTTCGTCCATACCCCCTGGAAGTTTCTTCCTTGTGTGACTGCTCCCCAACCTCTCAGGCTGGCGTCCGTGGTCACCAGGATCAAATCCTGTATGCCGAATCTGCGGCCCTCCAATAGATGAGCCTTTTGCAACCACCACAGAAGATATACCCTTGTCCTTGGCGACAGGGTTATTCGCAGGTGCATCTGAGGATGCGACCCTGACCATTTGTCCAACAGATCCCTTTGGAAAATTCTTGCATGGAATCTGCCGAATGGAATTGCTTCGTAAAAAGCCACCATTTTTCCCAGGACTCTTGTGCATTGATGTACAGACACCTTTCCTGGTTTTAGGAGGTTCCTGACAGGTCGGATAACTCCTTGGCTTTTTCCTCGGGAAGAAAAACCTTTTTCTGAACCGTGTCCAGAATCATTCCTAGGAACAGCAGACGTATCGTCGGAAAACAGCTGCGATTCTTGGAATATTTAGAATCCAGTCGTGCCGTCGAAGAACTACTTTAGATAGTGCTCTTCCGACCTCCAACTGTTCTCTGGAACTTGCCCTTTTTAGGTCGTGCAAGTAAGGGATAATTTAGATGCCTTTTTTCTTTGAAGAAACATCTTTTCGGCCATTACCTTGGTAAAAAGGCCCGGGGTGCCGTGGATAATTCAAACGGCATCGTCTGAAACTGATATTGACAGTTCTGTACCACGAACCAGAGGTACCCTTGATGAGAAGGACAAAATTTTGGACATGGAGGTAATCCTTGATGTCCAGGGACACCATATAGTCCCCTTTTTTTCGCTATCACTGCTCTGAGTGACTTTATCTCGATTTGAACCTTTTATGTAAGTGTTCAAAACATTTTAGATTTAGACTATGTGTCACCAAGCCGTCTGGCTTCAGTACCACAATATAGTGTGGAAAAATAATACCCTTTTCCTTGTCGTAGGAGGGGTACTTTGATTATCACCTGCTGGATATACAGCTTGTGAATTGTTTCCAATGCTGCCTCCCTGTCGGAGGGAGCCGTTGGTAAAGCAGACTTCAGGAACCTGCGAGGAGAAGATGTCTCGACTCTCCAATCTTTACCCCTGGGATAATACTCGTACGATCTAGGGGTCAACTTGCGAGTGATCCCACTGCGCCCTGAGACTCTTGAGACTACCCCCCCACCTTGAGTCCGCTTGCACGGCCCCAGCGTCATGCTGAGGACTTGGCAGACGCGGTGGAGGGCTTCTTTTCCTGGGAAAGGGCTGCCTGCTGCAGTCTACTTCCCTTACCTCTATGTCTGGGCAGATATGACTGGCCTTTTGCCTGCATGCCCTCATGGGAAAGGAAAGATTGAGGCTGAAAAGACGGTGTCTTTTTTAGCTGAGATGTAACTTGGGGTAAAAAAGGTTGGATTTCCCAGCTGTTGCTGTGGTCCCCAGGTCCGATGGACCGACCCCCAAATAACTCCTTCCCTTTATACAGCAATACTTCCATCTGCCGTATGGGATCTGTATCACCTGACCACTGTCGTGTCCCTGACATCTTCTGGGAGATATGGACAACGCACTTATCTTGATGCCAGAGAGCAAATATCCCTCTGTGCATCTCACATACATATATATAGAATGCATCCTATTAAATGCTCTACATGAATAAAATATTTTCAGTCAGGGAATCCGACCAAGCCAACCCAGCACTGCATCTCCAGGCTGATGGCGATCGCTGGTCGCAGTATAACCACCGTATGTGTGTATATACTTTTTAGGATATTTTTCCAGCTTCCTATCAGCTGGCTCCTTGAGGGCGGCCGTATCTGGAGACGGTAACGCCACTTGATAAGCGTGTGAGCGCCTTATCACCCTAAGGGGTGTTTCCCAACGTACCCTAATTTCTGGCGGGAAAGGGTATAACGCCAATATTTGCTATCGGGGTAACCCTACGCATCATCACACACTTCATTTTATTTTATCTGATTCAGGAAAAACTACAGGTAGTTTTTTCCACTCCCACATAATACCCTTTCTTGTGGTACTTGTAGTATCAGAAACACGTAACACCTCCTTCATTGCCCTTAACGTGTGGCCCTAATGAGAAATACGTTTGTTTATTCACCGTCGACACTGTATTCAGTGTCCGTGTCTGTGTCTGTGTCGACCGACTGAGGTAAATGGGCGTTTTTAAAACCCCTGACGGTGTTTCTGAGACGCCTGGACCGGTCCTAATAGATTGTCGGCCGTCTCATGTCGTCAACCGACCTTGCAGCGTGTTGACATTCTCACGTAATTCTCTAAATAAGCCATCCATTCCGGTGTCGACTCCCTAGAGAGTGACATCACCATTACAGGCAATTTCTCCGCCTCCTCACCAACATCGTCCTCATACATGTCGACACACACGTGCCGACACACAGCACACACACCGGGAATGCTCTGACAGAGGACAGGACCCACTAGCCCTTTGGGGAGACAGAGGGAGAGTCTGCCAGCACACACCAAAAACGCTATAATTATATAGGGACAACCTTATATAAGTGTTTCTCCCTTATAGCATCTTTTATATATATACAATATCGCCAAAATCAGTGCCCCCCCTCTCTGTTTTAACCCTGTTTCTGTAGTGCAGTGCAGGGGAGAGCCTGGGAGCCTTCTCTCCAGCTTTTCTGTGAGAGAAAATGGCGCTGTGTGCTGAGGAGATAGGCCCCGCCCCTTTTACGGCGGGCTCGTCTCCCGCTATTTTTGAAGTTAGGCAGGGGTTAAATATCTCCATATAGCCTCTGTGGGCTATATGTGAGGTATTTTTTGCCTCTAATAAGGTTTTTATTTGCCTCTCAGAGCGCCCCCCCCAGCGCTCTGCACCCTCAGTGACTGTTGTGTGAAGTGTGCTGAGAGGAAAATGGCGCACAGCTGCAGTGCTGTGCGCTACCTTTATGAAGACTCAGGAGTCTTCAGCCGCCGATTTTGGACCTCTTCTCTCTTCAGCGTCTGCAAGGGGGCCGGCGGCGCGGCTCCGGTGACCATCCAGGCTGTACCTGTGATCGTCCCTCTGGAGCTAGTGTCCAGTAGCCAAGCAGCAAATCCACTCTGCACGCAGGTGAGTTCACTACTTCTCCCCTAAGTCCCTCGTTGCAGTGATCCTGTTGCCAGCAGGACTCACTGTAAAGTAAAAAACCTAAGCTAAACTTTCTCTAAGCAGCTCTTTAGGAGAGCCACCTAGATTGCACCCTTCTCGTTCGGGCACAAAATCTAACTGGAGTCTGGAGGAGGGTCATAGGGGGAGGAGCCAGTGCACACCACCTGATCTGGTAAAAGCTTTACTTTTTTGTGCCCTGTCTCCTGCGGAGCCGCTGTTCCCCATGGTCCTTTCAGGAACCCCAGCATCCACTTAGGACGATAGAGAAAAGATTTTACTTACCGGTAAATCTATTTCTCGTAGTCCGTAGAGGATGCTGGGGACTCCGTAAGGACCATGGGGATAGACGGACTCCGCAGGAGACATGGGCACTTTAAGAAAGAATTTAGTTCCTGGTGTGCACTGGCTCCTCCCTCTATGCCCCTCCTCCAGACCTCAGTTAGAGAAACTGTGCCTAGAGGAGATGGACAGTACGAGGAAAGGATTTTGTTAATCCAAGGGCAAGATTCATACCAGCCACACCAATCATACCGTATAACTTGTGATAACTACCCAGTTAACAGTATGAAAACAACATATCATCAGTTCAAGACCGATGCAACTATAACATAACCCTTATTGAAGCAATAACTATATACAAGTATTGCAGAAGAAGTCCGCACTTGGGACGGGCGCCCAGCATCCTCTATGGACTACGAGAAATAGATTTACCGGTAAGTAAAATCTTATTTTCTCTAACGTCCTAGAGGATGCTGGGGACTCCGTAAGGACCATGGGGATTATACCAAAGCTCCCAAACGGGCAGGAGAGTGCGGATGACTCTGCAGCACCAATTGAGCAAACATGAGGTCCTCCTCAGCAAGGGTATCAAATTTATAGAATTTTGCAAAAGTGTTTGAACCCGACCAAGTAGCAGCTCGACACAGCTGTAGTGCCGAGACCCCCCGGGCAGCCGCCCAAGAAGAGCCCACCTTCCTAGTGAAATGGGCCTTGACCGATTTTGGTAACGGCAAACCAGCCGTAGAATGCGCTTGCTGAATCGTGTTACAAATCCAGCGAGCAATAGTTTGCTTTGAAGCTGGGGCACCAATCTTGTTGGATGCATACAGGACAAACAGCGCTTCAGTTTTCCTGACTCTAGCCGTTCTGGCTACGTAAATTTTCAAAGCCCTGACCACATCAAGTAACTCGGAATCCTCCAAGTCACGTGTAGCCACAGGCACCACAATAGGTTGGTTCATATGAAAAGATGAAACCACTATTGGCAGAAATTGCGAACGGGTCCGCAATTCTGCTCTATCCATATGGAAAACCAAATAGGGGCTTTTATGTGACAAAGCCGCTAATTCAGACACTCGCCTAGCCGAAGCCAAGGCTAATAATATGACCACCTTCCACGTGAGATATTTCAACTCCACCGTTTTAAGTGGTTCAAACCAGTGTGACTTTAGGAAACTCAACACCACGTTAAGATCCCAAGGTGCCACCGGAGGCACAAAAGGAGGCTGAATATGCAGCACTCCCTTTTTACAAAAGTCTGAACTTCTGGGAGAGAAGCCAATTCTTTTTGAAAGAAAATGGATAGGGCCAAAATCTGGACCTTAATGGAACCTAATTTAAGGCCCAAATTCACTCCAGTTTGTAGGAAGTGAAGGAAACGACCCAGATGGAATTCTTCCGTAGGAGCATTCTTGGTCTCACACCAAGAAACATATTTTCGCCATATACGGTGATAATGTTTTGCTGTTACTTCCTTCCTAGCCTTTATCAGCGTAGGGATAATCTCAACCGTAATGCCTTTTTCTGCTAGGATCCGGCGTTCAACCGCCATGCCGTCAAACGCAGCCGCGGTAAGTCTTGGAACAGACAGGGTCCCTGTTGCAACAGGTCCTGTCTTAGAGGAAGAGGCCACGGATCTTCTGTGATCAGTTCCTGCAGATCTGGATAGCAGGTCCGTCTTGGGCAATCTGGAACAATGAGGATTGTTCTCACTCCTTTTCTTCTTACTATCCTCAACACCTTTGGTATGAGAGGAAGAGGAGGAAATACATAGACTGACCGGAACACCCACGGTGTCACTAGGGCGTCTACCGCTACTGCCTGAGGGTCTCTTGACCTGGTGCAATACCTCTGTAGCTTTTTGTTGAGGCGGGACGCCATCATGTCTATCTGTGGCAGTTCCCACCGACTCACAATCTGTGCGAAGACTTCTGGATGAAGTCCCCACTCTCCCGGGTGTAGGTCGTGTCTGCTGAGGAAGTCTGCTTCCCAGTTGTCCACTCCCGGAATGAACACTGCTGACAGTGTGCTTACATGATTCTCCGCCCAGCAAAGAATTCTGGTGGTTTCCGCCATTGCCACTCTGCTCCTTGTGCCGCCTTGGCGGTTTACATGAGCCACTGCGGTGATGTTGTCTGACTGGATCAGAACTGGTTGGTCGCGAAGTAAGGTCTCCGCTTGACGTAGGGCGTTGTATATGGCCCTTAGCTCCAGGATGTTGATGTGAAGACAAGTCTCTTGACTTGACCAAAGACCCTGGAAATTTCTTCCCTGTGTGACTGCTCCCCAACCTCGGAGGCTTGCGTCCGTGGTCACCAGGATCCAGTCCTGAATGCCGAATCTGCGGCCCTTGAGAAGGTGAGCACTCTGCAGCCACCACAGTAGTGACACCCTGGCCCTGGGGGACAGGGTGATCAACCGATGCATCTGAAGATGTGACCCGGACCACTTGTCCAGTAGGTCCCATTGGAAAGTCCTCGCATGGAACCTGCCGAAGGGAATGGCCTCGTATGACGCCACCCTCTTTCCCAGTACTCGAGTGCAATGATGCACTGACACCTGTTTTGGTTTCAATAGGTTCTTGACCAGAGTCATGAGTTCCTGGGCCTTCTCTATTGGGAGATAAACCCTCTTCTGGTCCGTGTCCAGAATCATGCCCAAGAAGGGCAGACGAGTCAGAGGAACCAACTGCGACTTTGGAATATTGAGAATCCAGCCGTGTTGATGTAACACTTTCAGTTAAAGAGATACGCTGTTCAGCAACTGCTCTCTTGATCTCGCTTTTATGAGGAGATCGTCCAAGTACGGGATAATTGTGACACCTTGCTTCCGCAGGAGCACCATCATTTCCGCCATTACCTTGGTGAAAATCCTCGGGGCCGTTGAGAGACCAAACGGCAACGTCTGAAATTGGTAATGACAATCCTGTACCGCAAATCTTAGGTACGCCTGATGAGGTGGATAAATGGGGACATGAAGGTACGCATCCTTTATGTCCAGTGACACCATAAAATCCCCCCCTTTCAGGCTTGCGATGACCGCTCTTAGCGATTCCATCTTGAACTTGAACCTTTTCAAGTATAGGTTCAGAGATTTTAAATTCAATATGGGTCTGACCGAACCGTCCGGTTTCGGGACTACAAACATGGTCGAATAATAACCCCTTCCCTGTTGAAGGAGGGGAACCTTGACCACCTGCTGAAGATACAATTTTTGTATTGCGTTTAACACTATTTCCCTCTCTTGGGGGGAAGATGGTAGGGCCGATTTGAAATACCGGCGAGGAGGCACCTCTTCGAATTCCAGCTTGTAGCCCTGAGACACAATTTCTATTGCCCAAGGATCCACCTGGGAGTGAACCCACATGTGGCTGAAATTCCTAAGACGTGCCCCCACAGGGCCCGGCTCCGCCAGTGGAGCCCCAGCGTCATGCGGTGGATTTTGTAGAGGCCGGTGAGGACTTCTGTTCCTGGGAACTAGCTGCGTTGTGCAGCTTCTTTCCTCTGCCCCTACCTCTGGCAAAAAAGGACGCACCTCAGACTTTCTTGTTTCTTTGTGAACGAAAGGACTGCATTTGATAATGCGGTGCTCTCTTAGTCTGTGAGGGAACATAAGACAAAAAATTTGACTTTCCAGTTGTAGCTGTGGAGACCAGGTCCGAGAGACCATCCCCGAACAATTCCTCACCCCTGTAAGGTAAAACCTTCATATGCCTTTTTGAGTCGGCATCACCTGTCCATTGCCGAGTCCACAGGACCCTTCTGGCAGAAATCGACATAGCGTTTATTCTAGAACCCAGTAGCATCTCTCATATATAGGACAGCGTCTTTTATATGCCCCAGGGTCAATAATACAGTATCCTTATCTAGGGTATCCAATTCCTCAGATAAGGTATCCGTCCATGCCGCTACAGCACTACACACCCAGGCCGACGCAATTGCCGGTCTTAGTAAGGTACCCGAATGTGTATAAATGGACTTCAGGGTAACCTCCTGTTTGTGATCAGCAGCATCTTTGAGGGTAGCCGTATCCTAGGACGGCAGGGCTACCTTTTTGGATAAGCGTGTTAAAGCTTTGTCCACCCTAGGGGAGGATTCCCATCGTAACCTATCCGTTGGCGGGAAAGGATTCGCCATAAGAATCCGTTTGGAAATCTGCAGTTTTTTTATCTGGAGATTCCCAAGCTTTTTCACATAACTCATTTAGTTCGTGTGAGGGGGGAAAAATAAGAATTTACTCACCGGTAATTCTATTTCTCGTAGTCCGTAGTGGATGCTGGGACTCCGTAAGGACCATGGGGAATAGCGGCTCCGCAGGAGACTGGGCACAACTATAAAGAAAGCTTTAGACTACTGGTGTGCACTGGCTCCTCCCACTATGACCCTCCTCCAGACTTCAGTTAGGATACCGTGCCCGGAAGAGCGGACACAATAAGGAAGGATTTTGAATCCCGGGTAAGACTCATACCAGCCACACCAATCACACCGTAAAACTCGTGATACAAGACCCAGTTAACAGTATGATAACAACTGAGCCTCTCAACAGATGGCTCAACAATAACCCTTTAGTTAAACAATAACTATATACAAGTATTGCAGACAATCCGCACTTGGGATGGGCGCCCAGCATCCACTACGGACTACGAGAAATAGAATTACCGGTGAGTAAATTCTTATTTTCTCTGACGTCCCAAGTGGATGCTGGGACTCCGTAAGGACCATGGGGATTATACCAAAGCTCCCAAACGGGCGGGAGAGTGCGGATGACTCTGCAGCACCGAATGGGCAAACTCTAGGTCCTCCTCAGCCAGGGTGTCAAACTTGTAGAATTTAGCAAATGTGTTTGACCCCGACCAAGTAGCTGCTCGGCAAAGTTGTAGAGCCGAGACCCCTCGGGCAGCCGCCCAAGAAGAGCCCACCTTCCTCGTGGAATGGGCTTTCACTGATCTAGAATGCGGCAGTCCAGCCGCAGAATGTGCAAGCTGAATCGTACTACAGATCCAGCGAGCAATAGTTTGCTTCGAAGCAGGTGCACCCAACTTGTTGGGCGCGTACAGGATAAATAGCGAGTCAGTCTTTCTGACTCCAGCTGTCCTGGAAACATAAATTTTCAGGGCCCTGATTACGTCCAACAACTTGGAAGCCTCCAAGTCTTTAGTAGCCGCAGGCACCACGATAGGTTGGTTCAGATGAAAGGCTGATACCACCTTAGGGAGAAATTGGGGACGAGTCCTCAATTCTGCCCTATCCATATGGAAAATCAGATAAGGGCTTTTACATGACAAAGCCGCCAATTCTGATACACGCCTGGCCGAAGCCAAGGCCAACAACATGACCACTTTCCACGTGAGATACTTCAATTCCACGGTTTTAAGTGGCTCAAACCAATGTGACTTTAGGAAATCCAACACCACGTTGAGATCCCAAGGTGCCACTGGAGGCACAAAAGGGGGCTGAATATGCAGCACTCCCTTAACAAAAGTTTGAACTTCAGGTAGTGAAGCCAGTTCTCTCTGGAAGAAAATCGATAGAGCCGAAATCTGGACCTTAATGGAACCCAATTTTAGGCCCATAGTCACCCCTGACTGTAGAAAGTGCAGGAAACGGCCCAGCTGAAATTCTTCCGTTGGGGCCTTCCTGGCCTCGCACCACGCAACATATTTTCGCCATATGCGGTGATAATGGTTTGCAGTTACTTCTTTCCTAGCTTTAATCAGCGTAGGAATGACTTCCTCCGGAATGCCCTTTTCCTTCAGGATCCAGTGTTCAACCGCCATGCCGTCAAACGCAGCCGCGGTAAGTCTTGGAACAGACAGGGCCCCTGCTGCAGCAGGTCCTGTCTGAGCGGCAGAGGCCATGGGTCCTCTGAGATCATTTCTTGAAGTTCCGGGTACCAAGCTCTTCTTGGCCAATCCGGAACAATGAGTATAGTTCTTACTCCTCTTCTCCTTATTATCCTCAGTACCTTTGGTATGAGAGGAAGAGGAGGGAACACATAAACCGACCGGTACACCCACGGTGTCACTAGAGCGTCCACAGCTATCGCCTGCGGGTCTCTTGACCTGGCGCAATACTTTTCTAGCTTTTTGTTTAGGCGGGACGCCATCATGTCCACCTGTGGCCTTTCCCAACGGTTTACAATCAGTTGGAAGACTTCTGGATGAAGTCCCCACTCTCCCGGGTGGAGGTCGTGCCTGCTGAGGAAGTCTGCTTCCCAGTTGTCCACTCCCGGAATGAACACTGCTGACAGTGCTAACACGTGATTTTCCGCCCATCGGAGAATCCTTGTGGCTTCTGCCATCGCCGTCCTGCTTCTCGTGCCGCCCTGTCGGTTTACATGGGCGACCGCCGTGATGTTGTCTGACTGGATCAGTACCGGCAGGTTTTGAAGCATGGTTTTGCCTGACTTAGGGCATTGTAAATGGCCCTCAGTTCCAGAATATTTATGTGCAGGGATGCCTCCTGACTTGACCATAGTCCTTGGAAGTTTCTTCCCTGTGTGACTGCCCCCCAGCCTCGAAGGCTGGCATCCGTGGTCACAAGGACCCAGTCCTGTATGCCGAATCTGCGGCCCTCTTGAAGATGAGCACTCTGCAGCCACCACAGCAGAGACACCCTTGTCCTTGGAGACAGGGTTATCAGCCGATGCATCTGAAGATGCGATCCGGACCACTTGTCCAACAGGTCCCACTGAAAAGTTCTTGCATGGAACCTGCCGAATGGAATTGCTTCGTAAGAAGCTACCATCTTTCCCAGGATCCGCGTGCAGTGATGCACCGATACCTGTTTTGGTTTTAGAAGGCCTCTGACTAGAGATGACAGCTCCTTGGCCTTCTCCTCCGGGAGAAACACTTTTTTCTGTTCTGTGTCCAGAACCATCCCCAGGAACAGTAGACGTGTCGTAGGGACCAGCTGTGACTTTGGAATATTTAGAATCCAGCCGTGCTGTTGTAGCACCTCCCAAGATAGTGCTACCCCGACCAACAACTGCTCCCTGGACCTCGCCTTTGTCAGGAGATCGTCCAAGTACGGGATAATTAAAACTCCCTTCTTTCGAAGGAGTATCATCATTTCGGCCATTACCTTGGTAAAGACCCTCGGAGCCGTGGATAGACCGAACGACAACGTCTGGAATTGGTAATGACAATCCTGTACCACAAATCTGAGGTACTCCTGGTGAGGATGGTAAATGGGGACATGCAGGTAAGCATCCTTGATGTCCAGTGATACCATGTAATCCCCCTCGTCCAGGCTTGCAATAACCGCCCTGAGCGATTCCATCTTGAACTTGAATTTTTTTATATATGTGTTCAAGGATTTCAAATTTAAAATGGGTCTCACCGAACCGTCCGATTTCGGTACCACAAACATTGTGGAATAGTAACCCCGTTCTTGTTGAAGTAGGGGCACCTTTACTATCACCTGTTGTGAATACAGCTTGTGAATTGCCTGTAACACTGCCTCCCTGCCTGAGGGAGTGGTTTGAGGAAACGGCGGGGGGGAGACGTCTCGAATTCCAGCTTGTACCCCTGAGATACTACTTGAAAGATCCAGGGATCCACCCGTGAGCGAGCCCACTGATTGCTGAAATATTTGAGACGGGCCCCCACCGTACCTGGCTCCGCCTGTGGAGCCCCAGCGTCATGCTGTGGACTTAGAGGAAGCGGGGGAGGACTTTTGCTCCTGGGAACTGGCTGTATGCTGCAGCTTTTTCCCCCTACCTCTGCCTCTGGGCAGAAAGGACGCGCCCTTAACCCGCTTGCCCCTATTGGGCCGAAAGGGCTGTACCTGATAATACGGTGCTTTCTTTGGCTGTGAGGGAACATGGGGTAAAAATGTAGACTTCCCAGCTGTTGCTGTGGAAACGAGGTCCGAGAGACCATCCCCGAACAACTCCTCACCTTTATAAGGCAGAACTTCCATGTGCCTTTTGGAATCTGCATCTCCTGTCCACTGCCGAGTCCATAACCCTCTCCTGGCAGAAATGGACATTGCACTCATTTTAGATGCCAGCCGGCAAATATCCCTCTGTGCATCCCTCATGTATAAAAGTGCGTCTTTAATATGCTCTACGTTTAGCAATATAGTGTCCCTGTCTAGGGTATCAATATTTTCCGACAGGGAATCTGACCATGCAGCTGCAGCACTGCACATCCATGCTGAAGCAATAGCTGGTCTCAGTATAACACCTGTGTGTGTATATATAGACTTCAGGATAGCCTCCTGCTTTCTATCAGCAGATTCCTTCAGGGCGGCCGTATCCGGAGACGGTAGTGCCACCTTCTTTGACAAGCGTGTGAGCGCTTTATCCACCCTAGGGGATGTTTCCCAACGTGCCCTATCCTCTGGCGGGAAAGGGTACGCCATTAGTAACCTCTTAGAAATTACCAGTTTCTTATCAGGGGAAGCCCACGCTTCTTCACACACTTCATTTAACTCCTCAGATGGAGGAAAAGCTACTGGTAGTTTTTTCTCTCCAAACATAATACCCTTTTTTGTGGTACCGGGGGTAACATCAGAAATGTGCATTTTTCATTGCCTCAATCATGTAACGTGTGGCCCTACTGGAAGTTACATTAGTCTCATCGTCGTCGACACTGGAGTCAGTATCCGTGTCGACATCTGTGTCTGCCATCTGAGGTAGCGGGCGTTTTAGAGCCCCTGATGGCTTTTGAGACACCTGGGCAGGCATAGGCTGAGAAGCCGGCTGTCCCACATTTGGTATGTCGTCAACCCTTTTATGCAAGGAGTCGACACTGTCGCGTAATTCCTTCCACAGCACCATCCACTCAGGTGTCGACCCCGCAGGGGGTGACATCACATTTATAGGCATCTGCTCCGCCTCCACATAAGCCTCCTCATCAAACATGTCGACACAGCCGAACCGACACACCACATACACACAGGGAATGCTCTGACAGAGGACAGGACCCCACAAAGCCCTTTGGGGAGACAGAGACAGAGTATGCCAGCACACACCAGAGCGCTATATAACACAGGGATCCCACTATAAATGAGTGTTTTTCCCTTATAGCTGCTTATATTATATCTACTGCGCCTAAATTTAGTGCCCCCCCTCTCTTTTTTACCCTTCTGTAGCTTGTAGACTGCAGGGGAGAGCCAGGGAGCTTCCTTCCAGCGGAGCTGTGAGGGAAAAATGGCGCCAGTGTGCTGAGGGAGATGGCCCCGCCCCTTTTCCGGCTGACTTCTCCCGCTTTTTCTGGAATTCTGGCAGGGGTATTTTTACACCTATATAGCCTTCCTGACTATATATGGTGTAGATTTGCCAGCCAAGGTGTCTTATATTGCCCTCAGGGCGCCCCCCCCCCCCAGCGCCCTGCACCCATCAGTGACCGGAGTGTGAGGTGTGCATGAGGAGCAATGGCGCACAGCTGCAGTGCTGTGCGCTACCTTGTTGAAGACTGATGTCTTCTGCCGCCGATTTTCCGGAACACTTCTTGCTTCTGGCTCTGTAAGGGGGCCGGCGGCGCGGCTCCGGGAACGAATACCAAGGTCGGGTCCTGCGGTCGATCCCTCTGGAGCTAATGGTGTCCAGTAGCCTAAGAAGCCCAAACTACCACCAGTTAGGTAGGTTCGCTTCTTCTCCCCTTAGTCCCTCGCTGCAGTGAGTCTGTTGCCAGCAGATCTCACTGTAAAATAAAAAACCTAAAATATACTTTCTTTCTAGGAGCTCAGGAGAGCCCCTAGTGTGCATCCAGCTCAGCCGGCACAAGATTCTAACTGAAATCTGGAGGAGGGTCATAGTGGGAGGAGCCAGTGCACACCAGTAGTCTAAAGCTTTCTTTATAGTTGTGACCAGTCTCCTGCGGAGCCGCTATTCCCCATGGTCCTTACGGAGTCCCAGCATCCACTTAGGACGTCAGAGAAAGTTACCTCAGGCTTCCTTCCCTTATACATATACACCCTCGTGTCAGGGACAGGGGTTTCCTCTGTGATGTGCAAAACATCCTTTATTGCTATAATCATATATCGAAGGGATTTAGCCAATTTTGGCTGTAACTTTGCATCATCGTAATCGACACTGGAGTCAGAATCCATGTCGGTATCTGTGTCAACAATTTGGGATAGTGGGCGCTTATGAGAGCCTGACGGTCCCTGCGACATAGGGTCAGGCATGGGTTGAGACCCTGACTGCCCCAATGCATCAGCCTTGTCAAATCTTTTATGCAAGGAATTAACATTATCATTTAAAACCTTCCACATATCCATCCAATCAGGTGTCGGCGCCGTCGGCGGACACCACATTCATTTGCTCCCGCTCCTCTCCCACATAGCCTTCCTCATCAGACATGTCGACACAAGCGTACCGACACACCACACACACAGAGAATGTCCTTTCTGAAGACAGTTCCCCCACCAGGCCCTTTGGAGAGACAGAGAGAGAGAGTATGCCAGCACACACCCCAGCGCTATAATATCCCAGGAATAACACAGTAACTGAATGTTAACCAGGTAGCTGCTGTATGTTATAGTTTTTTGTGCCTAATTATGTGCCCCCCCTCTCTTTTCAACCCTCTTCTAACGTGTATCAGCAGGGGAGAGCCCGGGGAGCTTCCTCTCAGCTGTGCTGTGGAGAAAAAATGGCGCTGGTGAGTGCTGAGGGAGAAGCCCCGCCCCCTCGGCGGCGGGCTTCTGTCCCGCTTAAACTGTCATTTTGGCGGGGGCTCATACATATATACAGTGCCCAGCTGTATATATGTGTTCTTTTTGCCAATATGAGGTCCCAAATGCTGCCCAGGGCGCCCCGGCACCCTTACAGTGACCGGAGTATGTGAGGTGTGTGGAGCAATGGCGCACAGCTGCAGTGCTGTGCGTTACCTCTAGTGAAGATCATGAAGTCTTCTGCCGCCTGTGAAGTCTTCTTTTCTTCTCATACTCACCCGGCTTCTATCATCCGGCTCTGCGAGGGGGACGGCGGCGCGGCTCTGGGACGGACGGCGAGGGTGAGATCCTGCGTACCAATCCCTCTGGAGCTAATGGTGTCCAGTAGCCTAAGAAGCAGGACCTAGCTTCAGAGAGTAGGGCTGCTTCTCTCCCCTCAGTCCCTCGAAGCAGGGAGTCTGTTGCCAGCAGAGCTCCCTGAAAATAAAAAACCTAACAAAGTACTTTCTATCAGTAAACTCAGGAGAGTTCACTGAAAAGCACCCAGCTTATCTGGGCACAGTATCAAACTGAGGTCTGGAGGAGGGGCATAGAGGGAGGAGCCAGTGCACACCAGGAACTAAATTATTTCTTAAAGTGCCCATGTCTCCTGCGGAGCCCGTCTATCCCCATGGTCCTTACGGAGTCCCCAGCACCCTCTAGGACGTTAGAGAAATAATTATTAAGTTGATCTGCTATTACATTGTCTCCATCAACAAGACTCCCAGTCTCTGTCTTTAGTTTTATTATTCCGCCTTTTTTCTCCTTTCGCTTATATACCTGAAAAAAGTTTTGCCTCCTTTACCCACTGATTGGGCCATTTTCTCCTCAGCTTATGCCTTTGCACATCTGATTACCTTCTTAGGGGGTAATTCAGATCTGATCACAGCAGCAAATTTGTTAGCTAATGCAGAGGTTCCAAAACTGTGTGCCGTGGCTCCCTGGGGTGCCTCGGGACACTTGCAGGGGTGCCCTGGGTTGGTGGTCCAGGACCAATTCAAATTATTCATGGTCAATATAATAGGCAAAACCAGTGCTGGTGGCTGCCAGTCATAAAATATGGGGCCAAACAGAAGCAAATCTTGTCCATCACCACACAACTGACCCTAAGGATGACATATAAACGCGATCTACTTAATGTAATATTTCTTTCTAAATTTCTCAATAAGAAATTTTTGGCCATGGGGTGCCGTGAAAAAAATTCTGATATTCTAGGGTGCCGTGATTTAAAAAAGTTTGGAAACCACTGAGCTAATGGATAAAACCATGTGCAGTGCAGGTGGGGCAGATATAACATGTGCAGAGAGAGCTAGATTTGGGTGGGGTGTGATCAAACTGAAATCTAAATTGCAGTGTAAAAATAAAGCAGCCAGTATTTACCCTGCACAGAAACAAAATAACCCACCCAAATCTAACTCTCTCTGCACATGTCATATCTGCCCCCCCTGCAGTGCACATGGTTTTGCCCATAAGCTAACAAATTTGCTAATGCGATCAGGTCTAAATTAGGCCCTTAGTCTCCTTCTAACAAAATATATCACTTTGTCTTCATTATTTTGTGCCTGATTATATTTCCTAAAACCATCTTTTTTGCTTTCACAATATTTGCTACTTCTTTCACAAACCACACTGGCTTCCTTCTCCTTGTGTTTTTCCTAACACTTTTGATACAAAGGGCTGTTGCCTTTATTAATGCACTTTTTAATGTTTCCCACCTCTCCTGCACTGCTTCCAAGTTCCTCCACTCTGTCAAAGAATCGCTTACACATATTCCCATCCCTACAAAATCAGCCTTCCTAAAATCTAACACCTTTGTTTTTGTATGGGATGAGTCAGTCTGTCTTTATGCTGAACCATACTGCTTGATGATTACCAGAGGCGGATTGGCCATAGGGTTTACAGGGAAGATCCCCGGTGGGCCGGCGCACCCGTGGGGCCTGTTTAGTTTGAGGACATGTGGTGCTTTTTATAGACATACTGAATAAGATGCAAAATAATTTGCATATATGAAAATGACTTTGCCACTTAGCCTGTGATTGCAGATGATCTAGTGTATGCTCTGTCTTCTTGGCTGACATATAAGATTGAGTGAATAGTGATTGGGATACACGGTTGGTGTAATAAGCAAGAAAATATATCTTTCTAAAGAATGATATAGTTTCCTAAATTCTGAAGGTATATCATATAATGTGCTCATAATTTGTGATTTTATTTATTTTTAACTTCCCCCTTGATGCTGGACATCCCCACTATCTGGAAAGTCTTGGGGGGAGGGTGCTGCTGCCATGGCCCATGGCTAGACCTTACACCTCTGGTGCTGCCCATGTGGGGCCACTAGTACAAATTTTTCCAGGGCCGCTTTTTGTTCCCAATCCGCCCCTGATGATTACTGGATCCCAGGTTTTCACCCACTTTTATGTCCGATATTCTGTCTCCATTTGTAAGTATTAAGTCTAATATTGCGTCTTTCCGAGTGGGTTCCCTCACCAATTGGTGGAGGGATGCTCCCTGAAGAGAATTTAACATTTCCCTATCTCACTGCCTGAGCCCTAGGGGGAGATTTACTAAAGCTTCTAAAAATGAATTGAGGTGATGTTACCCATAGCAACCAAATTCTATAATTTCTCTATTGCATCCTAGAAAATGATAGAGTTGGTGGTAAAGTTACTAAAGCGGCTAAAAATTAAAAGAGGTGATGGTGTACATAGCAACCAACCAGATTATGTCTGTGTCCGCAGCGGGCCATGGGGCTGGTGAAGCCCGCAATGGTGCGGCCAGTGTTAAACGGTAAGTCTGCGCTGGCTTTCATGCAGCTGGCTCCAGGACAGTGAGTAACAGCGTTTCAGGCAGCTGAGGCATGGCTGCGTCATCTTCTTTCTGCATGGCCGCACTGTCTCCCGGCGATGGAGGAGATGCCACCTCTGATCAGGGGAACTGACTCCAATGTCTCTGGCAGTTGGGTCCCTGAACCATATACAGCAACAGGAGTCACAGACTCACAATGGTTGATCCACAGTGCACACCACTATATACTGCAATAGGACCTAGACAAAATTATGTAAGCGGAGTGCTTACCTATAGACATAGCATCTTACACATATACACACTGATGTAAACACAGAGCACAGACGCCTGTATACAGTATACAGATGTAGCCCTACTCATTTTTGCTGCGATACAGCATAATGCAATACGGCTTGCTGCATAGAATGCCAGACTGCAGCTAATTAATCAGTGCCAACGAATGGAGCGATCGCCAGCTCCGAATAGTCACAGCCCGGCGCAGGATGCAGCATGCCGGAAGAGCAGGGCTAGCGGCTACATCTGTACTCCGTCCACCAACCCGAACCATTCAATTGTGTTTCTTTCTGTCTCTGTGTTGTTGTTTTCATTACGAAGCTTTATTAATCAGAAACATAATGACAATCTTCTGTATAGCCTGTCAGGAACGTCATCACGCAGCAAGTAGACACGTAACTGACAAGCCACTCTGCCAACCACAGGCAGCGGCTGCATGCCGGCTGTGGCCAGTCAGGTGAGCGCATGCAAGCGGGTTACTGGGGGCGGGACTTCCGTTGTCAAGGCAAATGTCCGGAGCAGCTCCTGTTGTTGCTGCTGGTGGTACCCGGCGGTCCCAGGTAATGAGCCGCCTGTCACCGGTCAGGGGAGAGAGAGCCGGCGCTGAGGGCAGGGTACAGTCACAAGCTGGGGTGCGGGCGCCTTTCCGGCATGAGTCCTATGTGGACATGTCGCAGCCTGTGACCCTTCCTTGTGTCACACACTATCGCTACTGCTGAGTCATAAAATGTGACAGGGGCCCCAGAGTTGTTGCTATTCAAAGGAAGTTGCCCTTGCTGATGATGTCATCCAGGTGACGTCACTTGTATTCAACCCTTTGTACTCTTGCATTACCCGCGACCTCACTGGGTATAGGGGATGTCTCGCATTAGCTCATACTCATTCTACCTATGTAAACCTTGGCTTATATAGTGACGTCTTTGGGTGGATGTGATGTCACCTTAGCTAGAGGTGGTGTCACTTTTTTTGACCAATTTACTTAATTGCATTATAGATGGTGACAGCGCTGCTGGCTTTACTGATATTGTTGCCATTTTATTGAGTGTCATGTGTATCCAGGTTTATCATGCTGGTGTTTAAGTACTTCAGTATAATAATATTTTATTTCTAAGACCACACAAAGGTATAGCCCACCATGTCCTACTTCCCAATGTCACACCTACTTCCCAATGTCACAGGGGTAGAAATAAATGACCTGAAGGACTGATTCTAGTGTTGCACCCCCTCTCCCACTGGGCATCTATAGTAATGGGAGTCTATCGGAACTATTCAATTGTTGCTCCGATCAGACACACATTAGCATTTTACATGGCTGACTGCTCTGGGTTTAGCCACGCACTCATCTAAAGTTGCCATTTGGACATCTAAAAGTCCCGGTTTGGCTGCTTTAAGCGCCCAAATTATGGACTTTAAACCCATTTTTTCTTGCATTTCCGGAGGTTGCGAGAAATAAAAAGTGTCTGCCGTGGGTAATGGGTGTCTATTGGAGCAACAATTGAATAGCTCCGCTAGATGCACATTCCTTTAGACGGGCAGCAGGTGGTGTGCACCATAATTGAATCATCCCTGAAGGGTCCTATTGTTGCTACTGACTTCTGAACGAATCCTATTGATTAAGTAATGTGTCCACCACATCTGCCAGCAGGTTATATAACATCTCACATTGGCTGTTGTGTAAGAGTGCCAATAAAATATATTTATTGCTTTATTTAACTGCCTTATTTGTCTTGGGGCCTATACATTATCATTTAATTGGGGCGAATCCCATTTCTGCATGTGCCTGGGTCAGGGGATTGACAAAATCCAACATGTTGGACAGTTTCAATTCTCCAATTCCTACTTAGAAATTACATGCAAGTCTGGGATTTTTATGTTCTATTTTGCTGATCGTTCGAAAAATTGCTTATCATTGTAATCCGCCGATTGGCGAATCAGATTACTGATGACCGATATTGATGTGTGAGCTGCATAAGCCTCAACTTAAACCATGTTCCTTGGTAATGGGTACTTTCCCCAAATCTGGCCCTCTATAGATTTTAGTACAGGTTGAGTATCCCATATCCAAATATTCCGAAATACGGACTTTTTTGAGTGAGCGTGAGATAGTGAAACCTTTGTTTTTTGATGACTCAATGTACACAAACTTTGTTTAATACACAAAGTTATTAAAAATATTGTATTAAATGACCTTCAGGCTGTGCGTATAAGGTGTATATGAAACATAAATTAATTGTGTGAATGTAGACACACTTTGTTTAATGCACAAAGTTATACAAAATATTGTCTAAAATTACCTTAAGGCTGTGTGTATAAGGTGTATATGAAACATAAATGCATTCTGTGCTTAGACTTAGGTCCCATCGCCATGATATCTCATTATGGTATGCAATTATTCCAAAATACGGAAAAATCCGATATCCAAAATACCTCTGATCCCAAGCATTTTGGATAAGGGATACTCAACCTGTATATTGTTTGCCATTTTTAGGATCAGCCCTTACTGTACCTACTGTGGTGGACAGCCAGGTTGAGAGGTAGGTCTCTTTGCCTGAAATGGAGCTATAGATGTTGATCTTTCACACTTAAGGGTACATTTAACAGGTTATAACAGTAATCTTAAATGGTGCTCCTATCTGTCATTTTTCAAACACATGACAGTTTGGAGCTGATTGCTCGGAGCACTGTTTAAAATTATTAATGAGTGTAACTAGAATATCACTACTTGTTACATCTGCCCCTTGGTGTGTGTGTGTGTGTGTGGGGGGGATGGGACGACGACGACTATTTATTAAAGCTTGAAAAGAGATAACATTTTGAGAGATGAAGTACCAGCCAATCAGCTCCTAACTGTAATTTTTCAAACACAGCCTTAAAATGTAAAGTAGAAGCTGATTGGCTGGTCCTTTATCTCTCACAGTTTTGTCTCTATCCAAGCTTTGATAAATACCCCCATTGGAGTTAATTATTTTAGTTTTGTGCAGATATTTGTTTAACTATAAGCTGAAAGCACTCTCAGTTTCACTTTACAAGAATCTGCATCTAATCAACAGTGCAAGTTTGACAGGGACTTTTAATGATGATAACTTTTTTTAAAAATTTATTTTAAAGGAAAGTGATTATGCTCATTTAGGAATTACTTTTTTACATTCAGAACACAGTTCCCTCTGCACCATTTGTCACATTGCTTACTGTATGTGGCTTTTCTGCATTGGTTCACATTCTAGAAGTGGCTGTATATCGTCAGCCTAATTCCAGGCACATGAATAACTGTATGATAGGTTACTTTTTGATAGCCTGTGATTAGCATAATTGCATGGCTTCATATGTAATGTAAACACAAGGAAAGTAGGAGAAAAGTACTTTGGGTTAGGGGCACACTCTCAGACCCAATAACTGTGATAGGTTAAAAATTAACTTAAGTAGCAATTAAAATGTACTTGTACTATAGCGGCATAAGTAACAGGAACACTTATAAAGGGAAGTGGTTAAAATACAGCTAGTCGGGATCCCGGCGACACAGACTATACTCCCTCTGTGGGTGTCCACGACACTCATAAGGGTCAGTTCTATTCAGCGACAGTTGAATAGCGCCGGGAGTTAGCTCCCGGCACTATTCAATACATCGCCTAGTGACACCAATTGTTGGGAATTCTTCTCTCACCCCCAGGGGATGAGAGAGGAAAACCGACAAAAATGCTGCCGCAAGGCTGATTCTGTCGGGAATCAGCATCGCGGCGGGGAGTTAAATCGGAGGATGCCCGTTCTCCCGACAATTCAACCTGTTAAGTCGGCGAGACCGGCCCTTCGCCGATTTAACATGAGCTGAATTGAATAGCGACGGGAGCTGACTCAACTGTCGCTGAATAGAATTATCCCCATTGAGGGAGAATATAACCTGTGGCGAGCCCGCAAGGGGCTTTCTAACACTCGCCCCGCTGACAGCATACCGGGTGGCCAGGATGATGCTGTCGGTATACCGACGGACAGTATCCCGCTGCCGGTAATTCATACTGAACCCCTTATAAATAATTGTACAAATGCACATATAATAATTATCTTGGAGAATAATTATTTCTCCTTATATCCATTCAGTCCAAAGTAAAATGTAGTAATAACTGTCATGCAAGAGGCTACAAAGAACAGTCACAAAAGAACAGTGATCACTTATGAAGAACAAGTGATGTGTTCTAAAAGGGCGAATTCAATTGTTTTATGGGCGGCACTAACTAATGGTGCCTGACAGAGCAATTCTCTTTTCTCTAACGTCCTAAGTGGATGCTGGGGACTCCGTCAGGACCATGGGGATTAGCGGCTCCGCAGGAGACAGGGCACAAAACTAAAGCTTTAGGATCAGGTGGTGTGTACTGGCTCCTCCCCCTATGACCCTCCTCCAAGCCTTAGTTAGGTTTTTGTGCCCGTCCGAGCAGGGTGCAATCTAGGTGGCTCTCTTAAGGAGCTGCTTAGAAAAAGTTTTTAGGTTTATTATTTTCAGTGAGTCCTGCTGGCAACAGGCTCACTGCATCGAGGGACTTAGGGGAGAGAAGTTCAACTCACCTGCGTGCAGGATGGATTGGCTTCTTAGGCTACTGGACACCATTAGCTCCAGAGGGAGTCGGAACACAGGTCTCACCCTGGGGTTCGTCCCGGAGCCGCGCCGCCGACCCCCCTTGCAGATGCTGAAGATTGAAGGTCCAGAAACCGGCGGCAGAAGGCTCTTCAGTCTTCTTGAAGGTAGCGCACAGCACTGCAGCTGTGCGCCATTGTTTGTCACACACTTCTCACCAACGGTCACGGAGGGTGCAGGGCGCTGCTGGGGGCGCCCTGGGCAGCAATGTAAATACCTTTTATGGCTAAAAAATACATCACATATAGCCCTTGAGGCTATATGGATGTATTTAACCCCTGCCAGATATTACAAACTACGGGAGAAAAGCCCGCCGGAATAGGGGGCGGGGCTTATTCTCCTCAGCACACAGCGCCATTTTCCTGCTCAGCTCCGCTGTGAGGAAGGCTCCCAGGACTCTCCCCTGCACTGCACTACAGAAACAGGGTAAAACAGAGAGGGGGGGCACTTTTTATGGCGATATTTTATATATTTAAGCTGCTATAAGGATACAACACTTATATAAGGTTGTTCCCATATATATTATAGCGCTTGGGTGTGTGCTGGCAAACTCTCCCTCTGTCTCCCCAAAGGGCTAGTGGGGTCCTGTCTTCGATAAGAGCATTCCCTGTGTGTCTGCTGTGTGTCGGTACGTGTGTGTCGACATGTATGAGGACGATGTTGGTGTGAAGGCAGAGCAATTGCCGGTAATGGTGATGTCACCCCCCAGGGAGTCGACACCGGAATGGATGGCTTTGTTTATGGAATTACGTGATAATGTCAGCACATTACAAAAATCAGTTGACGACATGAGACGGCCGGAAAACCAGTTGGTACCTGCCCAGGCTTCTCAGACACCGTCAGGGGCTGTAAAACGCCCTCTACTTCAGTCGGTCGACACAGACCCAGACACGGACACTGAATCTAGTGTCGACGGTGAAGAAACAAACGTATTTTCAAGTAGAGCCACACGTTATATGATCACGGCAATGAAGGAGGCTTTGCATATCTCTGATACTGCAAGTACCACAAAAAGGGATATTATGTGGGGGGTGAAAAAACTACCTGTAGTTTTCCTGAATCAGAGGAATTGAATGATGTATGTGATGAAGCGTGGGTTAACCCAGATAGAAAAGTGCTAATTTCAAAAAAGTTATTGGCATTATACCCTTTCCCGCCAGAGGTTAGGGCGCGCTGGGAAACACCCCCTAGGGTGGATAAGGCGCTCACACGCTTATCAAAACAAGTGGCGTTACCGTCTCCTGATACGGCCGCCCTCAAGGATCCAGCTGATAGGAGGCTGGAAACTACCCTAAAGAGTATATACACACATACTGGTGTTATACTGCGACCAGCCATCGCCTCAGCCTGGATGTGCAGTGCTGGGGTGGTCTGGTCGGATTCCCTGACTGAAAATATTGATACCCTGGATAGGGACAGTATTTTATTGACTATAGAGCAATTAAAGGATGCTTTTCTTTATATGCGAGATGCTCAGAGGGATATTTGCACTCTGGCATCGAGAGTAAGTGCGATGTCCATATCTGCCAGAAGAAGTTTATGGACGCGACAGTGGTCAGGTGATGCGGATTCCAAACGACATATGGAAGTATTGCCGTATAAAGGGGAAGAATTATTTGGCGTAGGTCTATCGGATCTGGTGGCCACGGCAACTGCCGGAAAATCCACCTTTTTACCTCAGACCCCCTCCCAACAGAAAAAGACACCGTCTTTTCAGCCGCAGTCCTTTCGGTCCTATAAGAACAAGAGGGCAAAAGGACAGTCATATCTGCCCCGGGGCAGAGGAAGGGGTAAGAGAGGGCAGCAAGCAGCCCCTGCCCAGGAACAGAAGCCCTCTCAGGGTTCTGCAAAGCCCTCAGCATGACGCTGGGGCTGTACAAGCGGACTCAGGAGCGGTGGGGGGTCGACTCAGGAATTTCAGCGCACAGTGGGCTTGCTCACAGGTGGACCCTTGGATCCTGCAGGTAGTATCTCAGGGTTACAGGTTGGAATTCGAGAAGTCTCCCCCTCGCCGGTTCCTAAAGTCTGCTTTGCCAACGTCTCCCTCAGACAGGGCGACGGTATTGGAAGCCATTCACAAGCTGTTTTCTCAGCAGGTGATAGTCAAGGTACCCCTCCTACAACAGGGAAAGGGGTATTACTCCACGCTATTGTGGTACCGAAGCCGGACGGCTCGGTAAGACTTATTCTAAATCTGAAATCTTTGAACCTGTACATACAAAAATTCAAGTTCAAGATGGAATCACTCAGAGCAGTGATAGCGAATCTGGAAGAAGGGGACTTTATGGTGTCCCTGGACATAAAGGATGCTTACCTGCATGTCCCAATTTGCCCTTCACATCAAGGGTACCTCAGGTTCGTAGTGCAAAACTGTCATTATCAGTTTCAGACGCTGCCGTTTGGATTGTCCACGGCACCTCGGGTCTTTACCAAGGTAATGGCCGAAATGATGATTCTTCTGCGAAGAAGAGGCGTATTAATTATCCCTTACTTGGACGATCTCCTGATAAGGGCAAGGTCCAGAGAACAGCTGGAGGACGGAGTAGCACTAACCCAAGTAGTGCTGCAACAACACGGGTGGATTCTGAATTTTCCAAAATCTCAGTTGACCCCGACAACACGTCTGCTGTTCCTGGGAATGATTCTGGACACGGTTCAGAAAAAGGTGTTTCTTCCGGAGGAGAAAGCCAAGGAGTTATCCGAACTTGTCAGGAACCTCCTAAAACCAGGAAAAGTGTCTGTGCATCAATGCACAAGAGTCCTGGGAAAGATGGTGGCTTCTTACGAAGCAATTCCATTCGGCAGATTCCACGCACGAACTTTTCAGTGGGATCTGCTGGACAAATGGTCCGGATCGCATCTGCAGATGCATCAGTGGATAACCTTATCGCCACTGACAAGGGTGTCTCTTCTGTGGTGGTTGCAGAGTGCTCATCTGTTAGAGGCCCGCAGATTCGGCATACAGGACTGGGTCCTGGTGACCACGGATGCCAGTCTGAGAGGCTGGGGAGCGGTCACACAGGGAAGAAACTTCCAGGGAGTATGGTCAAGCCTGGAGATGTCTCTTCATATAAATATACTGGAGCTAAGAGCAATTTACAATGCTCTAAGCCTGGCAAAACCCCTGCTTCAGGGTCAGCCGGTGTTGATCCAGTCGGACAACATCACGGCAGTCGCCCACGTAAACAGACAGGGCGGCACAAGAAGCAGGAGAGCAATGGCAGAAGCTGCAAGGATTCTTCGCTGGGCGGAAGATCATGTGATAGCACTGTCAGCAGTGTTCATTCCGGGAGTAGACAACTGGGAAGCAGACTTCCTCAGCAGACACGATCTACACCCGGGAGAGTGGGGACTTCATCCAGAAGTCTTCCACATGATTGTGAACCGTTGGAAAAAACCAAAGGTGGATATGATGGCGTCTCGCCTCAACAAAAAACTGGACAGGTATTGCGCCAGGTCAAGAGACCCTCAGGCAATAGCTGTGGACGCTCTGGTAACACCGTGGGTGTACCAGTCAGTGTATGTGTTTCCTCCTCTGCCTCTCATACCCAAAGTACTGAGAATTATACGGCAAAGGGGAGTAAGAACGATACTCGTGGCTCCGGATTGGCCAAGAAGAACTTGGTACCCGGAACTTCAGGAGATGCTCACGGAAAATCCGTGGCCTCTACCTCTAAGACGGGACCTGATTCAGCAGGGACCGTGTCTATTCCAAGACTTACCGCGGGTGCGTTTGACGGCATGGCGGTTGAACGCCGAATTCTAAAGGAAAAAGGCATTCCAGAAGAGGTCATTCCTACACTGGTTAAAGCCAGGAAGGAGGTGACTGCACAACATTATCACCGCATTTGGAGAAAATATGTTGCGTGGTGTGAGGCCAGGAAGGCCCCCACGGAGGAATTTCAACTGGGTCGATTCCTACATTTCCTGCAAACAGGATTGTCTATGGGCCTCAAATTGGGGTCCATTAAGGTTCAAATTTCGGCCCTGTCGATTTTCTTCCAGAAAGAATTGGCTTCAGTTCCTGAAGTCCAGACTTTTGTAAAAGGAGTACTACATATACAGCCCCCGGTTGTGCCCCCAGTGGCTCCGTGGGACCTGAATGTAGTTTTGGATTTTCTCAAATCCCATTGGTTTGAGCCACTCAAATCGGTGGATTTGAAATATCTTACATGGAAAGTAACCATGCTACTGGCCCTGGCTTCAGCCAGGAGAGTATCAGAATTGGCGGCTTTATCGTATAAGAGCCCATATCTGATTTTCCATTCGGACAGGGCAGAACTGCGGACGCGTCCTCAGTTTCTGCCTAAGGTGGTGTCAGCGTTTCACCTGAACCAGCCTATTGTGGTGCCTGCGGCTACTAGCGATTTGGAAGATTCCAAGTTGCTGGACGTTGTCAGGGCATTGAAAATATACATTTCAAGGACGGCTGGAGTCAGAAAATCTGACTCGCTGTTTATACTGTATGCACCCAACAAGCTGGGTGCTCCTGCTTCTAAGCAGACGATTGCTCGTTGGATTTGTAGCACAATTCAACTTGCACATTCTGTGGCAGGCCTGCCACAGCCTAAATCTGTCAAGGCCCATTCCACAAGGAAGGTGGGCTCATCCTGGGCGGCTGCCCGAGGGGTCTCGGCATTACAACTCTGCCGAGCAGCTACGTGGTCGGGGGAGAACACGTTTGTAAAATTCTACAAATTTGATACCCTGGCTAAAGAGGACCTGGAGTTTTCTCATTCGTGCTGCAGAGTCATCCGCACTCTCCCGCCCGTTTGGGAGCTTTGGTATAATCCCCATGGTCCTGACGGAGTCCCCAGCATCCACTTAGGACGTTAGAGAAAATAAGATTTTACTTACCGATAAATCTATTTCTCGTAGTCCGTAGTGGATGCTGGGCGCCCATCCCAAGTGCGGATTGTCTGCAATACTTGTACATAGTTATTGTTACAAAAAAATCGGGTTGTTATTTGTTGTGAGCCGTCTGTTCAGAGGCTCCTACGTTTGTCATACTGTTAACTGGGTTTAGATCACAAGTTATACGGTGTGATTGGTGTGGCTGGTATGAGTCTTACCCGGGATTCAATATCCTTCCTTATTGTGTACGCTCGTCCGGGCACAGTATCCTAACTGAGGCTTGGAGGAGGGTCATAGGGGGAGGAGCCAGTACACACCACCTGATCCTAAAGCTTTAGTTTTGTGCCCTGTCTCCTGCGGAGCCGCTAATCCCCATGGTCCTGACGGAGTCCCCAGCATCCACTACGGACTACGAGAAATAGATTTATCGGTAAGTAAAATCTTATTGTTCCTGTCTCCATTAAATATTGCACGTACAGTGGCTAAAGTACTGGCTGCGACATGGAAAGTGCTGTTTTGGCATCTAATCGGGGCACACTTTGCACATTTCTGCTTGCCATCTCAGGAGGCTGGAAGCAAAAATGACGGAGCCGGCGGCACTCGTGCCTAAATAGAGCAACAATTGCATCGCTCCCAGTGTCTCGGGTACAATACCATACGGATGAGTCATCGCTCCCAGTGTCTCGGGTACAATACCATACGGATGAGTCATCGCTCCCAGTGTCTCGGGTACAATACCATACGGATGAGTCTCAATCACTTATGCAGAGTGACATTATCTTTTACAGTCACCAGACCTACAGCCTGTTGTAATCATAATCAAATCAAAACTGTTCCTGTAGTGACTGCATCAATCGGTACTATGAGCAGGAAAGTAATGAAAAGTCCCATTTATATCATGAATGCAATAGAGGGAGCAAAATATAATTGTTCTTGTGCACGACACTGCTGTTTAAGACAGATGTGTTGTGTTTTAGCATGTTGTATGTATTGCCCAAAATGTTGGCTTTTTTTTTTTTTGTGTGAAAATGTGTATTTATTTATAGAGTTTAATAACAGGTTAATTGTAGGTTATGGGTACATAATGACATAACGGGCTGATCTAATTGTGGCGCGTGCCCTTTGGTGGACCTCTGTAGGAATGAGCGTCTATCGGAGCTAGTTTCTTCGATCAGATGCCAATTAGCCACGGCAGTCACGTTTGTTCTCGCAGCCTCCGGAGGTGCGAGAAAAAAAAGTGTTCGAAAGTACATAGTTTGGCCACCCAAACGTGGACTTTGGACACCCAATCAAGCTCTTTAGACTGGTTTAGCCTCTCTGTATGGCTAAACCTGGAGCTGTCAGCCGGGTAAAATACTAATGGGCATTTGATCGGCGCAACAGTTGAATAGCTGCAATAGATGCTCTTTAGTATGGACACCCAGCAGGGGCGCGTGCCACAAGGGAATCTGCCCCATCTTGTAAGAATGCCATTGCCATCAAAGTTGAACAATCTGCATAATCACTAATAGATTTTGAATGTGTGGTCCTAGTTTTCTTGGGTTGTATGGGTGCTAATGTCTTGTAATAGTGACCTGGAACATGCCTAGTGATATGATGTAAACACCTTTAAACCTAAAATGCATAGTTTCCTTCGCTTGAGAGACATACTGTGCCTTACTCTGAATCGGGCCTATGTCTCTGGACGTGTGCAAACAGCAGGTTTATGCATACATCACTTGCGTAGATGCAAATTTCCATATCTTTGCTTATGTCCATCCAGTTCTGAGTTGGACAGAAGTTGGCCATATCTATTTTCCATTCAATTTGGTGTTCAGGTTGGCAACAATGCCAGTGCACGGAATTGTCCAGACTGGTGGAAGGGTCATCAGGGTGTATCTTAAGCTCCATGCCAGTTGTGTGTACATGGAAGGGAGCCTGTTTCTTACTTATCTCTTGCACGTGCCAATACCAATGATGACTATCGCAGTAGGTGGTGTAAAATCATTGTGCTGCACAGCTTCCTGCTTGTAGTCATGCCAACACCCTATATTAGCCCTATGTATTGTCAAACTGACATAAGCTAGTAATTCATGTTTTGTAGCTTCCCGCACCTACAGCCACTTTTCATGTGACTCAGATCAGACCTATATGTGGTGATTCAATTGTTTACCCGGCGGCTGTTACTAGTGAGCGCTCGCAAGCAGTGGGGGGGGGGGATACGTTTCTGCTTGCAGTTTCCTGAGGTGGCGATCAGAAATGTACGAATACTACTGCCACCGTCGCACTAAACAGGACTTCAGATGACTTTAGCCGCTATATGCGGCTAAATCCAGCCTATTTGGGCATAGTAATTAATGAGTGCCCAAAATCACTGAGTTGCTCAGTCAGGTTCCCATTAATTCTCTCTTAAACAATTGAATTTCCCCCATAATATCTAATATAGATCTAGTAATGCAGTAAATTCAGCACCACTTGTTTGTAGACACACACTATGATGTGAGAGCACCATGTGCTTATCTATATGTTACACTGAAGACTGTTATGTGTATCTTCTCTCTGATGCCGTGTAACATGTTAGCAGCTCTCCTGCTGGTTGTTAAGGGCAATGTAATTCCACACTTCACAGGTTTTTGCTTTGTTTGGCAGTACGGATGGTGTAATGGTTAGCATTACTGCCTCACAGCACTGAGGTCATGGGTTCGACTCCCACCATGACCCTAACTGTGCGGAGTTGGTATATTCTCCCCGTACTTGCGTGGGTTTCCTCCGGGTACTCCGGTTTCCTCCCACACTCCAAAAATATACTAGTAGGTTAATTGGATCCCAACAAAATTAACCCTAGTGTGAATGTGTGTACAGGTAATAGGGAATATAGATTGTAAGCTCCACTGGGGCAGGGACTGATGTGAATGGGCAAATATTCTCTGTAAAGTGCTGCGGAATATGTGTGCACTATATAAATAACTGGTATTAATAAATAATTGTTACAATTAATATTTTTGTTGCCTGTGTGGCTGATAAAGACTTGATTATATTTATTTTCTCTTTTCAGTGACCAACCAGAATCGCCATTTGGTCTAGATGGGATAAACTGTAGCCATGTTCAGCTTTGAGGGTGACTTTAAAACCAGGCCAAAGGTGTCACTGGGAGGAGCAAGCAGAAAGGTAAGTAGAATTACTACTGTATCTTCTGTTGTGCGTGTAACCAGGGATGATTAGATGCTTGATAAGGACAGAACATTGTGGGAATCCAGCAGATCCCATCATGTCAGAGGCTGGCCATGTATGATCAGTGTTGGCTAACGAATTAAACAAAAACATGCGCTTTTAGTTCATGTGAGATGAATAATGCGACATGCTAACACAGGTATAATTTACAATTGCACATTATCACTGTCATTTTATATAGCGCCTGCATCTGGCGTTCCCAACTTTAGTCCTCAAGGTACACTAACTGTCCAGGTTTTAGTGATATCCATACTTGAGTACAGGTGGTTTAATTAGTACCTCTGTTATTTTGTTTCAACCATCTGTGCTAAAGCGTGGATGTAACTAAAACCTGCACTGTTATAGGCCCTGCACACTGGGCGATATTAGTGAAAGATATGAACAATCTCGTTCATTAATGAACGAGATACCGTTCATATCTTTCAGTGTGGAGACACCAGCGATGAACGATAATGCAGCCCTGCGCTTGTTTATCGCTAGTGGCCCGTCGCTTGTGCATGCAGGCCAATATGGACGATCTCGTCCATATTTGCCTGCACTGCTATGGAGCCGGGTGACGTGAGGAGTGAAGAAACTTCACTCCCCCCCCCGCTGCCGGGTCGGCCGTATTCGCCGTCGGGCAGCTCGGCGGCGAATTGCGCAGTGTGTAGGGCCCATTAGTGTTTCTTGAAGACCGAGTTTGGTAATGCCTGGCCTACATATATACATAACAGGTGTAATTATTATTAACAGTTTCTTATATAGCGCAGCATATTCCGTTGCGCTTTACAATTAGAACAACAGTAATAGAACAAAACTGGGTAAAAACAGACAGACATAGAGGTAGGAAGGCCCTGCTCGCAAGCTTACAATCTATGGGGAAATAGGCATTGATACACAAGGATAGATGCTACCTATTGCATCATAGTAACATAGTATTTGAGGTTGAAAAGAGGCAAAATGCCCATCGTGTTCAACCTGTTTATTGTATTAAGTTGAGTTGATTTTAATGTATCTGCAGAAGATGTTTTATGTTGAATCACGTTACACCCGGATTAACAACTTCAGTATTTTAAGTGTTATAGCCTAGGATATCCTTTTCAATCAGAAATTCATCTAATCCCCTTTTCTCTAACGTCCTAGTGGATGCTGGGGACTCTGTAAGGACCATGGGGAATAGACGGGCTCCGCAGGAGACATGGGCACTTTAAGAAAGAATTTAGATTCTGGTGTGCTCTGGCTCCTCCCTCTATGTCCCTCCTCCAGACCTCAGTTTGAGTCTGTGCCCGGATGAGCTGGGTGCTTTTCAGTGAGCTCTCCTGAGCTTGCAGTGAGAAAGTATTTTTTTAGGTTTTTTATTTTCAGGGAGCAACAGACTCCCTGCATCGTGGGACAGAGGGGAGAGAAGCAGCCCTACTCTCTGAAGCTAGGTCCTGCTTCTTAGGCTACTGGACACCATTAGCTCCAGAGGGATCGTACACAGGATCTCACCCTCGTCGTCCGATCCTAGAGCCGCGCCGCCGTCCCCCTCGCAGAGCCGGAAGACAGAAGCCGGGTGAGTATGAGAAGCAAGAAGACTTCGAAATCGGCGGCAGAAGACTCCGGTCTTCACTGAAGTAACGCACAGCACTGCAGCTGTGCGCCATTGCTCCCACACACCTCACATACTCCGGTCACTGTAAGGGTGCAGGGCGCAGGGGGGGGCGCCCTGGGCAGCATTTGGACCTCTTTTTGGCAAAAGTGAACATATATACAGTTGGGCACTGTATATATGTAGGAGCCCCCGCCAAGAAAATACATATTTAAGCAGGACAGAAGCCCGCCGTCGAGGGGGCGGGGCTTCTTCCTCAGCACTCACCAGCGCCATTTTTTCTCCACCGCTCCGCTGAGAGGAAGCTCCCCAGGCTCTCCCCTGCAGATACACGGTAGAAGAGGGTAAAAAGAGAGGGGGGGCACATAATTAGGCGCAAAAATTAATATAACAGCAGCTATTGGGTTAACATTAAGTTACTGTGTTATTCCTGGGTTGATAGCGCTGGGGTGTGTGCTGGCATACTCTCTATCTGTCTCTCCAAAGGGCCTTGTGGGGGAACTGTCTTCAAAAAGGGCATTCCCTGTGTGTGTGGTGTGTCGGTACGCTTGTGTCGACATGTTTGACGAGGAAGGCTATGTGGAAGCAGAGCGGGAGCAAATGAATGTGGTGTCTCCGCCGACGGCGCCGACACCTGATTGGATGGATATGTGGAAGGTTTTAAATGATAATGTTAATTCCTTGCATAAAAGGTTGGAAAAAGCTGAAGCCTCAGGACAGTCAGGGTCTCAGCCCGTGCCTGATCCTATGTCGCAGAGGCCGTCAGGGTCTCAGAAGCGCCCACTATCCCAAATTGTTGACACAGATACCGACATGGATTCCGACTCCAGTGTCGATTACGATGATGCAAAGTTACAGCCTAAATTGGCTAAATCCATCCGTTATATGATTATAGCAATTAAGGATGTGTTGCACATCACAGAGGAAACCCCAGTCCCTGACAAGAGGGTTCATATGTATGGGGAAAAAGAGGCAGGTGGTGACCTTTCCCCCTTCACACGAGCTAAATGAGTTATGTGAAAAGGCTTGGGAATCTCCAGATAAAAAACTGCAGATTTCCAAACGGATTCTTATGGCGTATCCTTTCCCGCCAACGGACAGGTTACGCTGGGAATCCTCCCCTAGGGTGGACAAAGCTTAAACACGCTTATCCAAGAAGGTAGCCCTGCCGTCACAGGATACGGCTACCCTCAAAGATGCTGCGGATAGAAAGCAAGAGGGTACCCTGAAGTCCATTTATACACATTCAGGTACCTTACTGAGGCGGCGATCGCGTCGGCCTGGGTGTGTAGTGCTGTGGCAGCATGGATGGACACCCTGTCTGAGGAACTTGATACCTTAGACAAGGATACTATATTATTGATCCTGGGGCATATAAAAGACGCTGTCCTATATATGAGAGATGCTCAAAGAGACATTAGTCTACTGGGTTCTAGAATAAATGCTATGTCGATTTCTGCCAGAAGGGTCCTGTGGACTCTGCAATGGACAGGTGATGCCGACTCAAAAAGGCACATGGAGGTTTTACCTTACAAGGGTGAGGAATTGTTTGGGGAGGGTCTGTCGGACCTGGTCTCCACAGCTACTGCTGGAAAGTCAAATTTTTTGCCATATGTTTCCTCACAGCCTAAGAAAGCACCGTATTACCAAATGCAGTCCTTTCGATCACAGAAAAGCAAGAAAGTCCGAGGTGCGTCCTTTCTTGGCAGGGGCAGAGGAAAGAAGCTGCACAACACAGCTGGTTCCCAGGAACAGAAGTCCTCCCCGGCTTCCACAAAATCCACCGCATGACGCTGGGGCTCCACAGGCGGAGCTAGGCCTGGTGGGGGCGCGTCTCCGAAATTTCAGCCACAAGTGGGTTCACTCCCAGTTGGATCCCTGGGCAATAGATATTGTGTCTCAGGGATACAAGCTGGAATTCGAAGAGATGCCCCCTCACCGATACCTCAAATCGGCCCTGCCAGCTTCCCCCCTCGAGAGGGAAATAGTGTTAACTGCAATTCACAAATTGTATCTTCAACAGGTGGTGGTCAAGGTTCCCCTCCTTCAATAAGGAAGGGGTTATTATACGACCATGTTTGTAGTACCGAAACCGGACGGTTCGGTCAGACCCATATTGAATTTAAAATCCCTGAACATATACCTGAAAAGGTTCAAGTTCAAGATGGAATCGCTGAGAGCAGTCATCGCAAGCCCTGAAGGGGGGGATTTTATGGTGTCTCTGGACATAAAGGATGCATACCTTCATGTCCCCATTTATCCACCTCATCAGGCGTACCTCAGATTTGTGGTACAGGATTGTCATTACCAATTTCAGACGTTGCCGTTTGGTCTCTCCATGGCTCCGAGAATATTTACCAAGGTAATGGCGGAAATGATGGTACACCTGCGGAAGCAAGGGGTCACAATTATCCCATACTTGGACGATCTCCTCATAGAAGCGAAGTCAAGAGAGCAGTTGCTGATCAGCGTAGCATGTTCTCTGGAAGTGTTACGGCAACACGGCTGGATTCTAAATATTCCAAAGTCGCAGTTGATTCCTACGACTCGTCTGCCTTTCCTGGGCATGATTCTGGACACAGACCAGAAAAGGGTTTATCTCCCGATAGAGAAAGCTCAGGAACTCATGACACTGGTCAGAAACCTATTAAAACTAAAACAGGTGTCAGTGCATCACTGCACTCGAGTCCTCGGAAAGATGGTGGCATCATACGAGGCCATTCCCTTCGGCAGGTTCCATGCGAGGACCTTTCAATGGGACTTACTGGACAAATGGTCCGGATCACATCTTCAGATGCATCGGTTAATCACCCTATCCCCCAGGGCCAGGGTGTCTCTCCTGTGGTGGCTGCAGAGTGTTCACCTTCTCGAGGGCCGCAGATTCGGCATTCAGGACTGGGTCCTGGTGACCACGGATGCAAGCCTCCGAGGGTGGGGAGCAGTCACACAGGGAAGAAATTTCCATGGTCTGTGGTCAAGTCAGGAGACTTGCCTTCACATCAACATCCTGGAACTAAGGGCCATATACAACGCCCTACGTCAAGCGGAGACCCTGCTTCGCGACCAACCGGTTCTGATTCAGTCAGACAACATCACCGCTGTGGCTCATGTAAACCGACAAGGCGGCACAAGGAGCAGGGTGGCAATGGCGGAAGCCACCAAAATTCTTCGCTGGGCGGAGAATCACGTAAGCGCACTGTCAGCAGTGTTCATCCCGGGAGTGGACAACTGGGAAGCAGACTTCCTCAGCAGGCACGACCTCCACCCGGAGAGTGGGGACTTCATCAAGAAGTCTTCACGCAGATTGCAAGTCGGTGGGAACTGCCACAGGTGGACATGATGGCATCCCGCCTCAACAAAAAGCTACAGAGGTATTGCGCCAGGTCAAGAGACCCTCAGGCGATAGCTGTGGACGCACTGGTGACACCGTGGGTGTTCCAGTCGCTCTATGTATTTCCTCCTCTCCTCTCATACCAATATCAAACCCAGCCAAATCTCATCCTAAACCTCTGTTCCATGCTCTCTATGTACCCCATCTGTCTCACCCCTGTCTGTCTACCCCTCCCCTTTAGAATGTAAGCTCTCACGAGCAGGGCCCTCTTCCCTCATGTGCTTACCCTTTTCTTACTTTAATAATCTTCAGCTGCACCAAATCCAGCAGTCTTCTGCCACCTGATACTTATTCCAGTGTCATCTGCTGATGTAGCTATGTTTATTTACCCTGTACTTGTCCTATATTGTCGTCAACTGTAAGTTGCTGTTTTCCTGTTTGATTATTTGTTTATGTACTCTGTAATTGGGCGCTGCGGAACCCTTGTGGCGCCATATAAATAAAGGATAATAATAATACCCAAGGTGCTGAGAATCATAAGAAAAAGAGGAGTGAGAACAATACTCATTGTTCCGGATTGGCCATGAAGGACTTGGTATCCAGATCTGCAAGAAATGCTCACAGGAACCGTGGCCTCTTCCTCTAAGACAGGACTTGTTGCAACAGGGGCCCTGTCTGTTCCAAGACTTACCGCGGCTGCGTTTGACGGCATGGCGGTTGAACGCCGGATCCTAGCAGAGAAAGGCATTCCGGATGAGGTTATTCCTACGCTGATAATGGCTAGGAAGGACGTGACAGCTCAACATTATCACCGTATATGGCGAAAATATGTTGCTTGTTGTGAGGCCAGGAATGCCCCTACGGAGGAATTCCAGCTGGGCTGTTTCCTTCACTTCCTACAGTCAGGAGTGACTTTGGGCCTAAAATTGGGTTCCATTAAGGTCCAGATTTCGGCCCTATCCATTTTCTTTCAAAAAGAGTTGGCTTCTCTACCTGAAGTTCAGACGTTTGTAAAGGGAGTGCTGCATATTCAGCCCCCTTTTGTGCCTCCAGTGGCACCTTGGGATCTTAACGTGGTGTTGAGTTTCCTGAAATCCCACTGGTTTGAACCACTCAAAACGGTGGAATTTAAATATCTCACGTGGAAAGTGGTCATGCTACTAGCCTTGGCTTCGGCTAGGCGTGTGTCATAATTGGCGGCTTTGTCACATAAAAGCCCCTATCTGGTTTTCCATGCGGATAGAGCAGAATTGAGGACCCGTCCACAATTCCTGCCGAAAGTGGTTTCATCTTTTCATATAAACAAATATATTGTGGTGCCTGTGGCTACTACTGACTTGGAGGATTCCGAGTTACTTGATGTGGTCAGGGCTTGGAAGGTTTATGTAGCCAGAACGGCTAGGTTCTTTGTTTATCCTGTATGCTTCCAACAAGCTTGGTGCTCCTGCTTCAAAGCAAACTATTGCTCGCTGAATCTGTAACACGATTCAGCAGGCTCATTCTGCGGCTGGATTGCCGCTGCCAAAATCAGTTAAGGCCCATTCCACTAGGAAGGTGGGCTCTTCTTGGGCGGCTGCCCGAGGGGTCTCGGCATTACAGCTGTGCCGAGCGGCTACTTGGTCAGGTTCAAACACTTTTGCAAAGTTCTACAAGTTTGATACCCTGGCTGAGGAGGACCTTGTGTTTGCTCAATCGGTGCTGCAGAGTCATCCGCACTCTCCCGCCCGTTTGGGAGCTTTGGTATAATCCCCATGGTCCTTATGGAGTCCCCAGCATCCACTAGGACGTTAGAGAAAATAAGATTTTACTTACCGGTAAATCTATTTCTCGTAGTCCGTAGTGGATGCTGGGCGCCCGTCCCAAGTGCGGACTTCTTCTGCAATCCCTGTATATAGTTATTGCTGCAATAAGGGTTATGTTATAGTTGCATCAGGGTTGAACTGATGCTCTGTTGTTGTTCATACTGTTGACTGGGTAAGTTTATCACAAGTTATACGGTGTGATTGGTGTGGCTGGTATGTATCTTGCCTTGGATTACCAAAATCCTTTCCTTGTACTGTCAGCTCTTCCGGGCACAGTTTCTCTAACTGAGGTCTGGAGGAGGGACATAGAGGGAGGAGCCAGAGCACACCAGAATCTAAATTCTTTCTTAAAGTGCCCATGTCTCCTGCGGTGCCCGTCTATTCCCCATGGTCCTTACGGAGTCCCCAGCATCCACTACGGACTACGAGAAATAGATTTACCGGTAAGTAAAATCTTATTTTAAATGCATTTACAGTGTCCACCATTGCCACCTTCCCTGGCAAGGAATTCCAAATCCTTATTGCCCCAACAGTGAAGAACCCTTTCCTCCGTTGCGCGCAGAATTTTCTCTCCTCCAGCCTCAGCGAGTGCCCGCGTGTCCTAAACAGAGTTCTTTTAATAAATAATTCCTCTGATAACTCTTTGTGATGCCCCTTTACATATTTGAAGACATTAATAATGTCTCCTCTTAGACGCCTCTTTTTCAGTGTATACATGTTCAACCTAGTAAGCCTTTCCTCAAAATCCAGTCCCTCAAGCCCTTTAATCATTTTAGTTGCTTGCCGTTGAACCCTCTCTAGTTCACTGATATCTTTTTTATACAGTTGTGCCGAAAACTGAACAAAATATTCCAGGTGCGGACGTACCAATGATTTGTACAGCGGCAGAATTACATTCTCGTCCCTTGTCTTAATTCCCCGTTTTATGCACACTAACACCTTACTTGCCGCCTTTACTGCGCTTTGACATTGTATACGGTTATTAAGTTTATTATCAATGAGTACCCCCAAATCCTTTTCCAAAACAGTTACCCCTAGACTTTCCCCGTTTAGTATGTAGGATGCAAGTTTGTTTTTAGTCCCAAAATGCATAACCTTGCATTTTTCTATATTGAACCTCATTCTCCATTTAGACGCCCAGATTTCAAGTTTATGTAAGTCATTCTGCAGAGACTCCACATCTTTTTCTGATTTAATTACCCTACACAGTTTAGTACCATCTGCAAAGATTAACACTGTGCTTTCCAGGCCTATTTCTAGGTCATTGATAAATATGTTGAACAGTAGTGGCCTGAGTACTGACCCCTGTGGTATTCGGCTGAAAACCGGTGTACAGCTTGAGGACTTCCCGTTGACCACTACTCGCTGTACCCTGTTTTCCAGCCAGTTGCTTATCCATGTACAAACAGTTTTTCCTAGGCCAAGCTTTTTTAATTTAATGATTAATCTCCTGTGAGGCACTGTATCGAAGGCTTTTGCAAAATCTAAGTAGACCACAGCCACTACTTCTCCTTGGTCGAGATTGTCGCTTACTTCCTCGTAGAAGTTAACTAAGTTAGTTTGACATGATCTGTCCCTCACAAACCCGTGCTGGTTTTTGCTAATAAACTTAGTGGTCTGCAGATACTCCTGTATGCTTTCTCTTAGAATTCCTTCCAATATTTTCCCAACTATAGATGTCAAACTAATCGGCCTGTAGTTAACCAGATAATTTTTGGATCCCTTTTTAAATAATGGCATTACCTCCGCTATAAGCCAATCCTTTGGTACCATGCCAGATCTAATTGAACTGTTGAAAATCAAGTACAGGGGTCTTGCCAATTGTGACCGAAGCTCCATAAGAACCCTTGGATGAAGTCCGTCCGGGCCAGGTGATTTATTAATTTTTATTTTACGTAATCTCTCCCTGACTACTTCTTCACTTAAACAAGTATCTAACCACGAAACATTACTGTCACTATTGCTATATACTGCTCCCACCGCCAGTTCTTCTCTGGTGCACACTGATGAAAAAAATATTTGTTCAGTATTTCTGCTTTTGATTCGTCATCATTTAACAATACTCCAAATTCATCTTTTAATGGACCTATGTTCTCCTTTTTGTTATCAATTTTAGCTGCTTTTATTGCATTTTTGCATCTTTTATCGCATTCCTTGTAGTACTGGAATGAATCCTCCTTTCCATTAGATTAGATTAGAATTCCTTGAAAGCACGCCTCTTTTTATCGATTTCGGCCTTGACCTTCTTGTTAAGCCACATCGGTTTGAGTTTGGTACTCCTGCGCTTACTGCCCATGGGGATAAATTTTTGACTATTGCTGTCCAGCAACCCTTTTAAAGCATCCCACATTTCCGAAGTGTTTCTATCATGAAACAAAACTTCCCACTCAATGTCGTTTAATGCACATCTCCGCATACTGAAGTTAGCCTTCCTAAAGTTAAATGTTTTTGTTGAACCCTTATAGCAATGTTTCCTGAAACTGATATCGAAAGTGATCATATAGTGATCACTGTTACACAAGGTCTCCCCAACTTTAGTATTCGATATGATGTCCACATTATTAGTAATTACTAGATCTAGAATAGTTGTACCCCTAATTGAGTCCTCAACTAAATGAGACAAGTAGTGATCTTTTAACAAATTTAAGAACCTGTTACCCCTATCTTTAACACATGAATCGTTACTCCAATTAATATCAGGATAGTTAAAATCCCCAATCACTAGGATGTCCCCCAATCCCGCAGCCCTTTCGATTTGCTGCAAGAGTTGTTCTTCCTCATATATGCTAATATCTGGCTGTTTGTAGCACGTGCCTATAACTAATTTTTTTGCATCTATACCCCCACTTGAGATTTCAACCCATAATGACTCCACGTTATCACCTGTCCCCTCATAAATAACCTCCTTTAAGTAGAGTTTAAGAGACTGTTTAACATAAAGACATACACCACTTCCTCTTTTGTCTACCCTGTCCCTACTGAAAAGAAAATAACCCTCCAAGTTTGCAACCCAGTCGTGACAGTCGTCCCACCATGTTTCCGTAATACCTATAATATCATACTCTGCCTTTGATGCTAACAATTCCAGTTCCCCCATTTTACCTGCTAGACTTGCGTTTGCAAGCATACATTTTAGTTTAGTGGTTCCCTTATCCGCCTGTTTTTTTAAAGGTATCATATCATCCTTTACTAGATCCTCTCTAGAATTACCCTTGCGGACTGTGCTTCTCGCTCCCTTACCACCCCCACCATACTTAGTACCGCCCACCTTATTCGTGTCTTTGATCATCCCAGTGTTTTGGCCTGAATTCTCTACACATAAGTATTATCCCTTATGCTACGTATATCTTTTTCTATATGCTGTAAAGATGACACATAGATGTTGTTGGTTAATGCTTTTGCACTACATTTGTTAATACCCTTTTTAGAACTCATGCTTAATACCCTTGCCCATGCCGGCTGCTCTTACCCCCCCCCCCCCCCCCCCCCACTCCACCCCCATTTAGCTCACTACTTCTATCCTTACTATTCTTGCTGCATGACCCGTATATACTAACTAGAACCCCCCCCTCCCCCAGGCTCCTAGTTTAAAAGCTCCTCCGACCTACTAATCATCATAGATCAGAGATGTCGTGCCTCCCCCTCTTTTCTCTATCGTCCTAGTGGATGCTGGGGTTCCTGAAAGGACCATGGGGAATAGCGGCTCCGCAGGAGACAGGGCACAAAAGTAAAGCTTTCCGATCAGGTGGTGTGCACTGGCTCCTCCCCCTATGACCCTCCTCCAGACTCCAGTTAGATTTTTGTGCCCGGCCGAGAAGGGTGCAATTCTAGGTGGCTCTCCTAAAGAGCTGCTTAGAGAAAGTTTAGCTTAGGTTTGTTATTTTACAGTGAGTCCTGCTGGCAACAGGATCACTGCAACGAGGGACAGAGGGGAGAAGAAGTGAACTCACCTGCGTGCAGGATGGATTGGCTTCTTGGCTACTGGACATTAGCTCCAGAGGGACGATCACAGGTACAGCCTGGATGGTCACCGGAGCCTCGCCGCCGGCCCCCTTGCAGATGCTGAAACAAGAAGAAGGTCCAGAATCGGCGGCATGAAGACTCCTCAGTCTTCTTAAGGTAGCGCACAGCACTGCAGCTGTGCGCCATTTCCTCTCAGCACACTTCACACGGCAGTCACTGAGGGTGCAGGGCGCTGGAAGGGGGGCGCCCTGGGAGGCAATGAAAACCTATTTTTGGCTAAAAATACCTCACATATAGCCTCCGGGGGCTATATGGAGATATTTAACCCCTGCCAGAATCCGTTAAGAGCGGGAGACGAGGCCGCCGAAAAAGGGGCGGGGCCTATCTCCTCAGCACACAGCGCCATTTTCCCTCACAGAAAGGCTGGAGAGAAGGCTCCCAGGCTCTCCCCTGCACTGCACTACAGAAACAGGGTTTAAACAGAGAGGGGGGGCACTAATTGGCGATATAAATATATATATAAAGATGCTATTAGGGAGAAACACTTATATAAGGTTGTCCCTATGTAATTATAGCGTTTTTTTGGTGTGTGCTGGCAAACTCTCCCTCTGTCTCTCCAAAGGGCTAGTGGGGTCCTGTCCTCTGTCAGAGCATTCCAGGTGTGTGTGCTGTGTGTCGGTACGTGTGTGTCGACATGTATGAGGACGATGTTGGAGGAGGCGGAGAAATTGCCTGTAAGGGTGATGTCACTCTCTAGGGAGTCGACACCGGAATGGATGGCTTATTTAGGGAATTACGTGAGAATGTCAACACGCTGCAAGGTCGGTTGACGACATGAGACGGCCGACAAACAATTAGTACCGGTCCAGGCGTCTCAGAAACACCGTCAGGGGTTTTTAAAAAAACGCCTATTTACCTCAGTCGGTCGACACAGACACAGACACGGACACTGAATCCAGTGTCGACGGTGAATAAACAAACGTATTCCTCATTAGGGCCACACGTTGAGGGCAATGAAGGAGGTGTTACATATTTCTGATACTACAAGTACCACAAAAAAGGGTATTATGTGGGAGTGAAAAAACTACCTGTAGTTTTTCCTGAATCAGATAAAATAAAATGAAGTGTGTGATGATGCGTGGGTTTACCCCGATAGCAAATATTGGCGTTATACCCTTTCCCGCCAGAAGTTAGGGCGCGTTGGGAAACACCCCTTAGGGTGGAAAAGGCGCTCACACGCTTATCAAGTGGCGTTACCGTCTCCAGATACGGCCGCCCTCAAGGAGCCAGCTGATAGGCAGCTGGAAAAATATCCTAAAAAGTATATACACACATACGGTGGTTATACTGCGACCAGCGATCGCCATCAGCCTGGAGATGCAGTGCTGGGTTGGCTTGGTCGAATTCCCTGACTAAAAATATTTTATTGATATAGAGCATTTAATAGGATGCATTCTATATATATGTATGCGAGATGCACAGAGGGATATTTGCACTCTGGCATCAAGATAAGTGCGTTGTCCATATCTCCCAGAAGATGTCATGGACACGACAGTGGTCAGGTGATACGTGGAAGTATTGCCGTATAAAGGGAAGGAGTTATTTGGGGTCGGTCCATCGGACCTGGGGGCCACGGCTACAGCTGGGAAATCCAACCTTTTTACCCCAAGTTACATCTCAGCAGAAAAAGACACTGTCTTTTCAGCCTCAATCCTTCCGTTCCCATGTGGGCAAGCGGGCAAAAGGCCAGTCATATCTGCCCAGACATAGAGGAAAGGGAAGTAGACTGCAGCAGGCAGCCCCTTCCCAGGAAAAGAAGCCCTCCACCAGTGGGGGGGTAGTCTCAAGAGTCTCAGCGCGCAGTGGGATCACTCGCAAGTTGACCCCTAGATCGTACAAGTATTATCCCAGGGGTACAGATTGGAGAGTCGAGACATTTTTTCCTCGCAGGTTCCTGAAGCCTGCTTTACCAACGGCTTCCTCCGACAGGGAGGCAGTATTGGAAAAAATTCACAAGCTGTATTTCCAGCAGGTGAAAATCAAAGTACCCCTCCTACAACAAGGAAAAGGGTATTGGTCTTCCACACTATATTGTGGTACTGAAGCCAGACGGCTTGGTGAGACATAGTCTAAATCTGAAATCTTTGAACACTTACATAAAAAGGTTCAAATCAGGATGGAGTCACTCAAAGCAGTGATAGAGAACCGGAAAAAAGGGGACTATATGGTGTCCCTGGACATCAAGGATTACCTCCATGTCCAAATTTGCCCTTCTCAACAAGGGTACTTCTGGTTCGTGATACAGAACTGTCAATATCAGTTTCAGACGCTGCCGTTGAATTATCCACGGCAACCCGGGCCTTTACCAAGGTAATGGCCGAAAAGATGATTCTTAAAAGAAGAAAGGCATCTTAATTATCCCTTACTTGGACGATATCCTGAAAGGGGCAAGTTTCCAGAGAACAGTTGGAGGTCGGAAAAGAACTATCTAAAGTAGTTCTACGACAGCACGAGTGGATTCTAAATATTCCAAAAATCGCAGCTGTTTTCCGATGATACGTCTGCTGTTCCTAGGAATGATTCTGGGCATAGTCCAGAAAGAGGTATTTCTCCTGGAGGGGAAAGCCAGGGAGTTATCCGACCTAGTCAGAAACCTCCTAAAACCAGGCCAAGTATCAGTGCATCAATGCACAGGAGTCCTGGGAAAAATGGTGGCTTCTTACGAAGCGATTCCATTCGGCAGATCTCACGCAAAAACTTTCAGGGGGATTTGCTGGACGAATGGTCCGGATCGCATCTTCAGATGCATCAGCGGATAACCCTGTCTCCAAGGACAAGGGTGTCTCTTCTGTGGGGGCTGCAGAGTGCTCATCTTCTAGAGGGCAGCACATTCAGCATCCAGGACTGTGTTCTGGTGACCACGGATGCCAGCCTGAGAGGCTGGGGAACAGTCACACAGGGAAGAAATTTCCAAGGAAGTGTGGTCAAGTCTGGAGATTTCTCTCCACATGAATATACTGGAGCTAAGGGCAATTTACGATGCTCTGAGCCTAGGAAGAACTCTGCTTCAAAGTCAACCGGTGCTGATCCAGTAGGACATCATCATGGCAGTCGCCCACGTAAACAGACGGGGCGGCACAAGAAGCAGGAGGGCAATGACAGCAAGGATTCTTCGCTGGGCGAAAGATCATGTGATAACACTGTCAGCAGTGTTCATTCCGGGAGTGGACAACTAGGAAGATTTCCTCAGCATGAATGAATTCCACCCGGAAAAGTGGGAACTTCATCTGGAAGTTTCCACATGTTTGTAAACCGTTGGGAAAGACCAAAGGTGGTTATGATGGCGTCTCACATGAAGCGCCAGGTCTAGAGACCCTCAGGCAATAGCTGGGACGCTCTGGTAACACCGTGGGTGTACCAGTCGGTGTATGTGTTCCCTCCTCTGCCTTTCATACCCAGTGTATGGAGAATGATAGGAAGGAGAGGAGTAAGAACTATACTCGTGGCTCCGGTTTGGCCAAGAAGAACTTGGTACCCGGAACTTCAAGAGATACTAGAAAGGATCTTGATTCAGCAAGAATCATGTCTGTTCCATGACTTACCGCAGCTGCGTTGACGCCAGGGCGGTGAACGCCGGATCCTAAGGGAAAAAGGCATTCCGGAAGAGGTCATCCCTACCCTGGTCAGAGCCAGGAAGGAGGTGACCGCACAACATTATCACCGCTTAGGTGAAAATATGTTCCATGGTGTGAGGCCAGGAAGGCTCCACGGAAGAATTTCAACTAGGTTAATTCCTACATTTCCTGCAAACAGGAGTGTATATGGGTCTCAAATTGGGGTCCATTAAGGTTCAAATTTCGACCGGTCGATTTTCTTCCAGAAAGAAATTGGCTTCAGTTCCTGAAGTCCAGAAGTTGTTAAGGGAGTACTGCATATACAACCCCCTTTTGATGTCTCCAGTGGCACTGGGCGATCTCAACGTAGTTTGGGATTCCTAAAATCACATTGGTTTAAACAACTCAAATCTGTGGATTTGATATATCTCACATGGAAAGTGACCATGCTGTTGGTCCTGGCCTCGGCCAGGCGAGTGTCAGAATTGGCGGCTTTATCTCATAAAGCCATATCTGATTGTCCATTCGGACAGAGCAAAGCTGTGGACTCGTCCCCAGTTTCTCCCTAAGGTGGTGTCAGCGTTTCACCTGAACCAGCTTATTGTGGTACCTGCGGCTACTAGGGACTTGGAGGACTCCAAGTTGCTGGATGTTGTCAGGGCCCTGAAAATATAGTTTCCAGGTCGGCTGGAGTCAGGAAATCTGACTTGCTGTTTATCCTGTGTGCACCCAACAAGCTGGGTGCTCCTGCTTCTAAGCAGACTATTGCTCGTTGGATTTGTAGTACAATTCAGCTTGCACATTCTGTGGCAGGCTTGCCACAGCAAAAAATATGTAAATGCCCATTCCACAAGGAAGGTGGGCTCATCTTGGGCGGCTGCCCGAGGGGTCTCGGCATTACAACTCTGCCGAGCAGCTACGTGGTCAGGGGAGAACACGTTTGTAAAATTCTACAAATTTGATACCCTGGCAAAAGAGGACCTGGAGTTCTCTCATTCGGTGCTGCAGAGTCATCCGCACTCTCCCGCCCGTTTGGGAGCTTTGGTATAATCCCCATGGTCCTTTCAGGAACCCCAGCATCCACTAGGACGATAGAGAAAATAAGAATTTACTTACCGATAATTCTATTTCTCGGAGTCCGTAGTGGATGCTGGGCGCCCATCCCAAGTGCGGATTATCTGCAATACTTGTACATAGTTATTGCTAACTAAATCGGGTTAGTGTTATTGTGAGCCATCTTTTCAGAGGCTCCCCTGTTATCATACTGTTTAACTGGGTTCAGATCACAGGTTGTACAGTGTGATTGGTGTGGCTGGTATGAGTCTTACCCGGGATTCAAAATTCCTCCCTTATTGTGTACGCTCGTCCGGGCACAGTATCTAACTGGAGTCTGGAGGAGGGTCATAGGGGGAGGAGCCAGTGCACACCACCTGATCGGAAAGCTTTACTTTTGTGCCCTGTCTCCTGCGGAGCCGCTATTCCCCATGGTCCTTTCAGGAACCCCAGCATCCACTACGGACTCCGAGAAATAGAATTATCGGTAAGTAAATTCTTATTTTTCTTCCTTCTAACAGTGACCCTGCTGGCTACCTGATTTTCCTCATCTACTGGTGACCCCTCTCGCAACTCCTCCACCGTTCTATCTAAACCTTGCTCGAGGTTATTAATATCCCTCAGTTGCGAAACGGTTTGCTCTAGATCAGTTACCTGGGCTTCCAGGGAAACCGTTCGCACACATCTTGCGCAAATGTATTCGCACTGCGATGGCTGCTCCAGGTGCGCATACATCTTACACAACACGCATTGAGTGAGATTCTCAATCACGGCCCCTCCCATTATTTGAAAACTCAACTCCCTGTTACCTTCAGAAGAACAATGCAAACAATACAAAACTATTCAATATGATATTGACTATGATCTAGCTGTGAAGAGAATCAATATTCACAACACAGCAGAAACAGTCAGTTCAATCACATACACAATACAGTAGTTATTCAATACTTATCTGAGTGGGCCCTCTCCTGCGTCACCGATACTCCTCCTCACAGATGCTCAGCTCACCGCACCTCCTTCTCGCTTGCTGCCGTGCACCCGGCACCTGCTTCGTCCACACTCACGCGGTCTGTGGCTGCCGCAGCACACCCTCGCACCCAGCAGCAGCCCTCACACCTTTTCTGTCCCCTAGCAACACACACTCACTCACTCTCACCCTGCAACAGCACACACACACACTCTCACCCCTCAGCAGCGCTCACTCACTCACTCACTCACTCACTCACTCTCCTACATGGTCTACCAGATTGCTAGGTTCTTAATGGGTTGTATGATGTGACCACCCCGCAATGTTGGCCAAGTGTCAGGAGGGTGTGAGAGTAAAGAAAGACAAGATATGTGATGTTATGTGTACTGTACAGAGAGGATGTAATTAGATAGGGAAGCACTGACGGTTATGTGGGTGGGTCTGGAATTTGTTACGCTTGTCTGAAGAGGTGAGTTTTAGGGAACGTTTAAAGGTTTGGAGACTAGAGGTGAGTCTTATTGTGCGTGGGAGGGCATTCCACAGAGTGGGTGAAGCCCGGATAAATTCCTGTAATTTTGAGTGTGAACAAGTAATGCGTGTGGATGAGAGACGCAGATCTTGTGCAGAGCAGGGAGGTCGGGTAGGGAGATATTTAAGATGAGTGAAGAGATGTATGTTGGTGCAGTTTGGTTAATAGCCTTGTTTGTCAGTAAAAGTATTTTATATTTAATACGGTAGAATACTGGTAACCAATGGAGGGACTGACAGAGCGGATCTGCAGATGATGAACGTCTAGCGAGGAAGATTAGCCTCACAGCTGCATTCAAAATGGATTGTAGTGGTGAGAGCCTATGTTTGGGAAGACCGGTCAGGAGACTAGTACAATAATCAATGCGGGAGATAATGAGAGCATGGATTAGAGTTTTTGCTGTGTCTTGTGTAAGATATGGTCGTATTTTGGATATGTTTCTTAGATGTATGTAACATGATCTTTAGACAGATTGAATGGACAGTTCAGAGTCCAGAATAACACCTAGGCAGCGAGCTTATGGGGTAGGGATGGTTGCCGAGTTCTCAACAGTGATAGAGATATCAGGTTGTTAACTACTATTGGCTGGTGGAAATATAATTTCTCTATCGTCCTAAGTGGATGCTGGGGTTCCTGAAAGGACCATGGGGAATAGCGGCTCCGCAGGAGACAGGGCACAAAAAAAGTAAAGCTTTTACCAGATCAGGTGGTGTGCACTGGCTCCTCCCCCTATGACCCTCCTCCAGACTCCAGTTAGATTTTGTGCCCGAACGAGAAGGGTGCAATCTAGGTGGCTCTCCTAAAGAGCTGCTTAGAGAAAGTTTAGCTTAGGTTTTTTACTTTACAGTGAGTCCTGCTGGCAACAGGATCACTGCAACGAGGGACTTAGGGGAGAAGTAGTGAACTCACCTGCGTGCAGAGTGGATTTGCTGCTTGGCTACTGGACACTAGCTCCAGAGGGACGATCACAGGTACAGCCTGGATGGTCACCGGAGCCGCGCCGCCGGCCCCCTTGCAGACGCTGAAGAGAGAAGAGGTCCAAAATCGGCGGCTGAAGACTCCTCAGTCTTCTTAAGGTAGCGCACAGCACTGCAGCTGTGCGCCATTTTCCTCTCAGCACACTTCACACAACAGTCACTGAGGGTGCAGAGCGCTGGGGGGGGCGCTCTGAGAGGCAAATAAAAACCTTATTAGAGGCAAAAAATACCTCACATATAGCCCACAGAGGCTATATGGAGATATTTAACCCCTGCCTAACTTCAAAAATAGCGGGAGACGAGCCCGCCGAAAAAGGGGCGGGGCCTATCTCCTCAGCACACAGCGCCATTTTCTCTCACAGAAAAGCTGGAGAGAAGGCTCCCAGGCTCTCCCCTGCACTGCACTACAGAAACAGGGTTAAAACAGAGAGGGGGGGCACTGATTTTGGCGATATTGTATATATATAAAAGATGCTATAAGGGAGAAACACTTATATAAGGTTGTCCCTATATAATTATAGCGTTTTTGGTGTGTGCTGGCAGACTCTCCCTCTGTCTCCCCAAAGGGCTAGTGGGTCCTGTCCTCTGTCAGAGCATTCCCGGTGTGTGTGCTGTGTGTCGGTACGTGTGTGTCGACATGTATGAGGACGATGTTGGTGAGGAGGCGGAGAAATTGCCTGTAATGGTGATGTCACTCTCTAGGGAGTCGACACCGGAATGGATGGCTTATTTAGAGAATTACGTGAGAATGTCAACACGCTGCAAGGTCGGTTGACGACATGAGACGGCCGACAATCTATTAGGACCGGTCCAGGCGTCTCAGAAACACCGTCAGGGGTTTTAAAAACGCCCATTTACCTCAGTCGGTCGACACAGACACAGACACGGACACTGAATACAGTGTCGACGGTGAATAAACAAACGTATTTCTCATTAGGGCCACACGTTAAGGGCAATGAAGGAGGTGTTACGTGTTTCTGATACTACAAGTACCACAAGAAAGGGTATTATGTGGGAGTGAAAAAACTACCTGTAGTTTTTCCTGAATCAGATAAAATAAAATGAAGTGTGTGATGATGCGTAGGGTTACCCCGATAGCAAATATTGGCGTTATACCCTTTCCCGCCAGAAATTAGGGTACGTTGGGAAACACCCCTTAGGGTGATAAGGCGCTCACACGCTTATCAAGTGGCGTTACCGTCTCCAGATACGGCCGCCCTCAAGGAGCCAGCTGATAGGAAGCTGGAAAAATATCCTAAAAAGTATATACACACATACGGTGGTTATACTGCGACCAGCGATCGCCATCAGCCTGGAGATGCAGTGCTGGGTTGGCTTGGTCGGATTCCCTGACTGAAAATATTTTATTCATGTAGAGCATTTAATAGGATGCATTCTATATATATGTATGTGAGAATATTTGCTCTCTGGCATCAAGATAAGTGCGTTGTCCATATCTCCCAGAAGATGTCAGGGACACGACAGTGGTCAGGTGATACAGATCCCATACGGCAGATGGAAGTATTGCTGTATAAAGGGAAGGAGTTATTTGGGGGTCGGTCCATCGGACCTGGGGACCACAGCAACAGCTGGGAAATCCAACCTTTTTTACCCCAAGTTACATCTCAGCTAAAAAAGACACCGTCTTTTCAGCCTCAATCTTTCCTTTCCCATGAGGGCATGCAGGCAAAAGGCCAGTCATATCTGCCCAGACATAGAGGTAAGGGAAGTAGACTGCAGCAGGCAGCCCTTTCCCAGGAAAAGAAGCCCTCCACCGCGTCTGCCAAGTCCTCAGCATGACGCTGGGGCCGTGCAAGCGGACTCAAGGTGGGGGGGTAGTCTCAAGAGTCTCAGGGCGCAGTGGGATCACTCGCAAGTTGACCCCTAGATCGTACGAGTATTATCCCAGGGGTAAAGATTGGAGAGTCGAGACATCTTCTCCTCGCAGGTTCCTGAAGTCTGCTTTACCAACGGCTCCCTCCGACAGGGAGGCAGCATTGGAAACAATTCACAAGCTGTATATCCAGCAGGTGATAATCAAAGTACCCCTCCTACGACAAGGAAAAGGGTATTATTTTTCCACACTATATTGTGGTACTGAAGCCAGACGGCTTGGTGACACATAGTCTAAATCTAAAATGTTTTGAACACTTACATAAAAGGTTCAAATCGAGATAAAGTCACTCAGAGCAGTGATAGCGAACCGGAAAAAAGGGGACTATATGGTGTCCCTGGACATCAAGGATTACCTCCATGTCCAAATTTTGTCCTTCTCATCAAGGGTACCTCTGGTTCGTGGTACAGAACTGTCAATATCAGTTTCAGACGATGCCGTTTGAATTATCCACGGCACCCCGGGCCTTTTTACCAAGGTAATGGCCGAAAAGATGTTTCTTCAAAGAAAAAAGGCATCTAAATTATCCCTTACTTGCACGACCTAAAAAGGGCAAGTTCCAGAGAACAGTTGGAGGTCGGAAGAGCACTATCTAAAGTAGTTCTTCGACGGCACGACTGGATTCTAAATATTCCAAGAATCGCAGCTTTTTTCCGACGATACGTCTGCTGTTCCTAGGGATGATTCTGGACACGGTTCAGAAAAAGGTTTTTCTTCCCGAGGAAAAAGCCAAGGAGTTATCCGACCTGTCAGGAACCTCCTAAAACCAGGAAAGGTGTCTGTACATCAATGCACAAGAGTCCTGGGAAAAATGGTGGCTTTTTACGAAGCAATTCCATTCGGCAGATTCCATGCAAGAATTTTCCAAAGGGATCTGTTGGACAAATGGTCAGGGTCGCATCCTCAGATGCACCTGCGAATAACCCTGTCGCCAAGGACAAGGGTATATCTTCTGTGGTGGTTGCAAAAGGCTCATCTATTGGAGGGCCGCAGATTCGGCATACAGGATTTGATCCTGGTGACCACGGACGCCAGCCTGAGAGGTTGGGGAGCAGTCACACAAGGAAGAAACTTCCAGGGGGTATGGACGAACCTGGAAAAGTCTCTTCACATAAACATTCTGGTACTAAGAGCAATCTAAAATGCTCTAAGCCAGGCGGAACCACTCCTGCAAGGAAAACCGGTGTTGATTCAGTCGGACAACATCACGGCGGTCGCCCATGTAAACAGACAGGGCGGCACAAGAAGCAGGAGTGCAATGGCAGAAGCTGCCAAGATTCTTCGCTGGGCGGAGAATCACGTAATAGCACTGTCAGCAGTGTTCTTCCCGGGCGTGGACAACTGGGAAGCAGACTTCCTCAGCAGACACGATATTCACCCGGGAGAGTGGGGTCTTCATCCAGAAGTCTTCCACATGCTAATAAACTGTTGGGAAAGACCAATGGTAGACATGATGGCGTCTCGCCTCAACAAGAAACTGGACAAGTATTGCGCCAGGTCAAGAGATCCACAGGCAATAGCTGTGGACGCACTGGTAACACCTTGGGTGTACAAATCAGTATATGTGTTTCCTCCTCTGCCTCTCATACCAAAGGTATTGAAGATTATACGGTGAAGAGGAGTAAGAACAATACTAGTGGCTCCGGATTGGCCAAGAAGGACTTGGTACCCGGAACTTCAAGAGTTGGTCACGGACGACCCGTGCCCTCTACTTCTGAGAAGGGACCTGCTACAACAGGGTCCCTGTCTCTTTCAAGACTTACCGCGGCTGCGTTTGACGGCATGGCGGTTGAACGCCAGATCCTAAAAGGGAAAGGCATTCCAGAAGAAGTCATTCCTACCTTGATTAAGGCAAGGAAGGAAGTCACCGCGAAACATTATCACCGCATTTGGCGAAAATATGTCGCGTGGTGCGAGGATCGGAGTGTTCCGACGGAGGAATTTCAACTGGGTCGTTTCCTACATTTCCTACAATCAGGATTGTCTATGGGTCTCAAATTGAGATCTATTAAGGTTCAAATTTCGGCCCTGTCAATATTCTTCCAAAAAGAATTGGCCTCAGTTCCTGAGGTACAGACTTTTGTTAAAGGAGTACTGCATATACAGCCTCCTGTGGTGCCTCCGGTGGCACCGTGGGATCTAAATGTAGTTTTAGATTTCCTCAAATCCCATTGGTTTGAACCATTGAAAAAGGTGGATTTTAAATATCTCACATGGAAAGTGACTATGTTACTGGCCCTGGCTTCCGCCAGGAGAGTATCTGAATTGGCGGCTTTATCTTATAAAAGCCCTTATCTAATCTTCCATTCGGATAGGGCAGAACTGAGGACTCGTCCGCATTTTCTCCCTAAGGTGGTATCAGCGTTTCACCTGAACCAACCTATTGTGGTGCCTGCGGCCACTGGCGACTTGGAGGACTCCAAGTTGTTGGACGTTGTCAGAGCCTTAAAAATATACATTTCAAGGACGGCTGAAGTCAGAAAATCTGACTCGCTGTTGATACTATATGCACCCAACAAGTTGGGTGCCCCTGCTTCTAAGCAGACGATTGCTCGTTGGATTTGTAACACAATTCAACTTGCTCATTCTGTGGCAGGCCTGCCACAGCCTAAATCTGTTAAGGCCCATTCCACAAGGAAGGTGGGCTCATCTTGGGCGGCTGCCCGAGGGGTCTCGGCATTACAATTCTGCCGAGCAGCTACGTGGTCGGGGGAAAACACGTTTGTAAAATTCTACAAATTTGATACCCTGGCAAAAGAGGACTTGGAATTCTCTCATTCGGTGCTGCAGAGTCATCCGCACTCTCCCGCCCGTTTGGGAGCTTTGGTATAATCCCCATGGTCCTTTCAGGAACCCCAGCATCCACTTAGGACGATAGAGAAAATAAGAATTTACTTACCGATAATTCTATTTCTCGGAGTCCGTAGTGGATGCTGGGCGCCCATCCCAAGTGCGGATTATCTGCAATACTGTACATAGTTATTGTTAACAAATTCGGGTTATATTCTTAAGGAGCCATCTTTAAGAGGCTCTTTCTGTTATCATACTGTTAACTGGGTTTAGATCACAAGTTGTACGGTGTGATTGGTGTGGCTGGTATGAGTCTTACCCGGGATTCAAATTGCCTCCCTTATTGTGTACGCTCGTCCGGGCACAGTACCTAACTGGAGTCTGGAGGAGGGTCATAGGGGGAGGAGCCAGTGCACACCACCTGATCTGGTAAAAGCTTTACTTTTTTTGTGCCCTGTCTCCTGCGGAGCCGCTATTCCCCATGGTCCTTTCAGGAACCCCAGCATCCACTACGGACTCCGAGAAATAGAATTATCGGTAAGTAAATTCTTATTTAATTCTGTTTTGGAAATATTACATTTGAGGTGGCAAGATGTCATCCAAGATGAAATGGCAGAAAGGCATTCAGTGACACGGCCCAATACAGATACTGACAAATCTGGGGAGGATAGGTAGATTTGAGTATCATCCGCATACAGATGGTACCTTAAATCCGAAAGAGTTGATTAGTTTATCAAGAGATGTGGTATAGATAGAGAAATGCAGAGGACCTAGGACTGAGCCTTGCGGTACTCCAACTGAGAGAGGTAGGGAAGAGGAGGTTTAATAAGAGAAACAAACACTGAAGGAGCGATTAGATAGGTAGGATGAGAACCAAGAAAGGGCTGTGTCCTGAATACCTAGGGATTGCAGTGTTTGTATGAGAAGAGAGTGGTCAACAGTGTCAAAAGCAGCAGAGAGATCAAGGAGAATAAGTAGTGAGTAATGGCCTTTAGATTTAGCAGTGACCAAATTATTCATTACTTTAGTCCAGGGGTGGGGAACCTCCGGCCCGCGGGCCGTTTAAGGCCCGAGAAGCCGTTTGCTCCGGCCCACCCGCTTCTCTGTGAGACACGCCGCCGCTCAGTCCGGCGGCAGCGTGTCTCAGCTGTCAGGACAGGGACTCAGGAGGAGAGCGCGGCGGATGGCGGCGGCGGCGTGTAGGACTAGAAACCAGCCGCCGGTTCGTGAACCAATCAAAGCTCGCGGACCGGCAGCCAATCAGGAGCCGCGGCTGCCGGTCCGCGAGCTCTGATTGGCTCTCGAACCGGCGGCTGGTTTCAAGTCCTACACGCCGCCGCCCAACATAGCTGCGCAGTCCTCCGTGTCGCGCCGAAAGAAGCAACGGTAAGCAGCACGGGGGGGGGGGGGGGGGGGTGAAAGGGACGGGGGGGGGAGGCATCTGTATACCTGGCAGTGTGAGGGGCAATTGTATACCTGGCACTGTGGGGGGCATCTGTACACCTGGCACTGTGGGGGGCATCTGTATACCTGGCACTGTGGGGGCATCTGTATACCTGGCACTGTGAGGGGAATTTGTATACCTGGCACTGTGAGGGGAATTTGTATACCTGGCACTGTGGGGGCATCTGTATACCTGGCACTGTGGGGGGGGGGGGGGGGGATCTGTATACCTGGCACTGTGGGGGCATTTGTATACCTGGCAGTGTGGGGGCATCTATATACCTGGCACTGTGAGGGGCATCTGTATACCTGGCACTGTGAGGGGCATTTGTATACCTGGCACTTTGGGGGCATTTGTATACCTGGCACTGTGAGGGGCATCTGTATACCTGGCACTGTGAGGGGCATTTGTATACCTGGCACTATGGCGGCATCTGTATACCTGGCACTGTTGGGGCATCTGTATACCTGGCACTGTGGGAGCATCTGTATACCTGGCACTGTGGGGGCATCTGTATACCTGGCACTGTGAGGGGCATCTGTATACCTGGCACTGTGAGGGGCATCTGTATACCTGGCACTGTGAGGGGCATCTGTATACCTGGCACTGTGAGGGGCATTTGTATACCTGGCACTGTGGGGGGCATTTGTATACCTGGAACTGTGGGGGGCATCAGTATACCTGGCACTGTGGGGGCATCTGTATACCTGGCATTGTGGGGGGGCATTTGTATACCTGGCACTGTGGGGGCATTTGTATACCTGGCACTGTGGGGGCATCTGTATACCTGGCACTGTGGGGGGGGGGGGGGATCTGTATACCTGGCACTGTGGGGGCATCTGTATACCTGGCACTGTGGGGGCATCTATATACCTGGCACTGTGAGGGGCATTTGTATACCTGGCACTGTGGGGGCATCTGTATACCTGGCACTGTGGGGGGCATTTGTATACCTGGCACTGTGGGGGGCATTTGTATACCTGGCACTGTGGGGGGCATTTGTATACCTGGCACTGTGGGGGGCATTTGTATACCTGGCACTGTGGGGGCAATTGTGGATCTGGCACTGCACTATTGGGGGCATATGTGTATCGCGTCCCATTTTAATTGACCACACCCATTTTTTTTGGTGCGCGCGCCTCCGGCGCGCACACACAGTGCCTCTAAGGGGCAGACCTACTGGGGGGCAGGGTAATTTTTTAAGTTGAGAATTTTTGTATGGCCCCCAAAGGATTTTATAAATATCCAAATGGCCCTCTGTAGAAAAAAGGTTCCCCACACCTGCTTTAGTCAGTGCTGTCTCTGTGGAGTGTTGGGCACGAAATCTTGACTGAAGTGGGTTCAGTAGGCTGTTTGAGTTAAGAAAGTATGTGAGGAATACAAAAGAAAGTTTACATTTCCAGGCATTTTGATCTTGATGAAAATCTGTACGCTAGTACAGCAGCACTGAACCCTCTAGGCAGTGTCCCAAACCTCGGGCAGGAACAGCACAAATATAGCCGTTGACTTATGTTGGATTACTTAAACTGATGAACATGTGTCTGCGGCCTTGAAGGTATTTTCCACTGGCTCAGTCATTTAAAGTGATATGTAACCCTGATTTAGTGAAGCATGTTCCCCCTTTTATTTTCCCTTAGTGAGTAGTGAAATATAAAAGTATACCTTATTTTATACAGAAAACATATTCTGCATATATGCATGTTTTGAGTAGAAGTGGATTCTACTGGACATAATCCTTTGCATTCAGTGGGCTTAGACACATTGGGGTCGATTCAATTCACCCACAGTTGAATAGCGCCGGGAATTAGCTCCCGGCGCTATTCAATACAGCGCCAAGTGACAATTGTTGGGAATTCTTCTCTCACCCCCGGGGGATGAGAGAAGAAATCCGACAAAAGTGCTGCCGCGTGGCCGGTGCGAGGCTGATTCTGCCGGGAATCAGCATCGCGGCGGGGAATTAAGTCGGAGAATGCCCGTTCTTCCGACAAATCAACCTGTTAAGTCCGCGAGAACGGGCATTCACCGACTTATCTTGAGCTGAATTGAATGGCGCCGGGAATTATTGGGGCCGATTCAATTCACCAACAGTTGAATAGCGCCGGGAATTAGCTCCCCGCGCTATTCAATTCAGCTCAAGTTAAGTCTGCGAATGCCCGTTCTCGCGGACTTTACAGGTTGATTTGTCGGTAGAACGGGCATTCTCCGACTTAACTCCCCGCCGCGATGCTGATTCCCGGCAGACTCAGCCTCGCGCGGCAGCACTTTTGTCGGATTTCTTCTCTCATTCCTCCGGGGTGAGAGAAGAATTCCCGACAATTGTCACTTGGCGCTGTATTGAATAGCGCCGGGAACTAATTCCCGGCGCTATTCAACTGTAGGTGAATTGAATCGACCCCATTGTGTAATTGTTATTCCAAATAAATCAGTGAGATAACAGCCAACTTGAACTGTGATTGCTATAATACGCATAACTAATGGTGCCCTTATGTTTCAAAACATGTGCCCCTCTTAAAAAATAATGTAAATATTAATAAATGAGAATATATCCGTGTTTAAATATATTAGTATGTGAACTGAGTGTGCTTTGAATGGCACAAATAATATTATGTGTTCATAGTCTTTCATCGTCCCTATTACTACTGTAAATATGGTTGATTTCCACAATCTCGATCACTTTTTATTAGATATGTGCGCCAACCCCTGTGTTTTTGTTTTGAATCTGTGATCATTTTGTGTGTTGGTTCTAATTTGGCAAAACCACCCTCACGTGTTTTGGATCTGTATGTTTTTTTTATCAAAATGCCAACTAAATTTGTGTAATTTGGGCCTGATTTTGTTCCTACAGTATTATTAACCTCAATAACATTAATTTCCAGTCAATTTTGACCACCTCACAGCTCACAATATTCTTGAGCAGCGGCACAAACCCAGTGCATGTGTTGCAAATTAGTAATGTATTAGAGCTATAACCAATCAAAATGTCTATGCAAAAAGACTGTCCCCAATGCCCCCCAAAAATACAGCTCATTATGAAAAGTAAAATGGTGCAAGATGAAATTGTCCTTTCTTTTATGTTGCATATTAAAAAAAAGACATTCACAGTTTAATAAACCAAGCGCTTTAGTGACGGGGACTGCAACCTTTTGTGGCTAAAGTGTTTGGTTTGGTTTGTTTGACCCCCACAAATCCTATTTTTTGGAAAGACTACCTCTGATCACTAATGAGGAGGTATATTACATATTATAATTTTGTAAAATAAATTTCATGAACTTGCAGCAAATGACGTAACATGGAGGAGGTGTATAGATGGTTAAAACCCATACATCTACTAACTTTGTCTTCACAAATGTAGCAGATGCCTTCACAGCTGTCAGGATTTAGGTAAAAATAATCCCACACTCAATAGGTGGCTCTTTTGGTCTTATGCCCAGGTATCGCAATGGCTTTCTTTTTATCATTGGCAAGAACTGCTGCCACAGGTGGCTATCTTGAACAAACACCATCATGAACATCCTCATCATCCTCAGCGTCAGAAATACCCCTCTCATCCTGTTCCACTTCCACACTAGCATCCTCAAATTCTGTTAGGTCATTATCCCCATCTTTACATGTACTTGTCATCCCCACATTTTGCAGAGGGTGCAGAAATTGTGGAAGGAGACTTCTCTACAAATACAGTATCTGCAATATCAGGCACACACATAGCTAACGTGGACACCCCTAGATTCCCCCCAGGGATTTGTGAACACACAGTTTGTCCTTCAGCTTTAGTGTTCTTTTTTGGGCACTGATGATTTGTCAATTTCCTTTATTAAACTTTCTGACCCCTGGACCACCTTTAATAGCCACAGCACTAGTACTGGGTTGCTGCTTCTACTCTTCCATTGACAGATCGTGATCCATATCGACTCACAACGCTTATATTAATGTGATGGCACCTACTGAACTTTATTGAACACACAAAAGGTGTACAAAAAGAATTTTTTTTCTGTTTTTTTCAAAAGTGACAACTTTACACTGCATATTCACAGTGCTTATATTTATTAACGCAGTGGCACGGCACGTACTGATCATTATTGAACACACTAAACATTTTTTTCCACAAATAAATTCATAAATGACTTCACAAATGACCACCAAAATCTTTTGCAGGCACCAGCGTGCACTGTTTACCAATAAAAGGTTAATGCTGCCCTGTATTAGGAGTACTGGGCTGCACTGCGGGCAGTGGCAAAAAAGCACCAGTGTGAACCAAGGGTTAATGTTACCCTATTAGGAGCTCTGGGCTGCAACTGCACTGCGGGCAGTGACAAAAAAATACAACACCAGTGTGCAGTTGCAACCAGGGATTAATACTCTGCACCAGTGTGACACACTTAGGCAAGTTTCCTGTACTATAGAAATAAAAAACAATGTTTTTCTCGAGTGGTGCTTTAAAGTGAACCCTTCAGAATCTATATTTTTGCCAAAATTTGGCCTAAAACTACCTCCGATTTTAACACAAGTCTAAAAGAAGATATAGAATCAAATCAAACAAATGAGACAAAAAATTAGACCTGGTCATTATATTTTTTTATTATTGAGGATAATGATCCAATATCACATTTTACCAGAAATATAGAAAATTCTGATGGGTTTACAAACGTTCAAGCACCACTGTATCTACCTTGACCAATATTAACACTAAGGGGTATATTCAATTGAAGTCGAAAACTGCCGTCTGTCAAAGACGGCAGTCTTCGACTTTTTAAGGTCGAAACCTGATTCGACCTATTCAATATATCCTTACATTTTTCGACAAGTCGATGAATTCGACTTGTCGAAAAGCACGTGGATCGGCGGAATAGCTGCCGATCTACATGCTTGTGTCGAAAACGGGGCCAAAACCGACATGTTTTGGCCCGCTATTCGACCATCTCAGTCCGACATCAAAAGGATGTCGGACTGAGATGCGGACTCAGAGGAGGAGAGGGGGGGGAGACGCAGGGAGACCAGCAGGGGGACAGCCGGCGGGCATACAGGGGAGATCAGCGCTACAGTAGCACTGCAGCTGGATGTTACTCAGCCGCCCGACCTCACGGCAGCTTCCACCCGGCTCCAGCACGCTGCTGGAGCCGGGTGGAAGTGGCCGTGAGGTCGGGCGGCTGAGTGACATCCTGCTGCAGCGCTGATCTTCCCTGTATGCCCGCCGGCTGTCCCCCTGCTGGTCTCCCCGCGGCTCACCCCCCTTCTCCTCTGCGTCCCATCTCAATTCGACTTGAAAAAGTCGAATTAAGATGGGATTGAATAGGGGTTGTTGGATCCATTCCGACAAATACATGTCGGAATGGATCCGACTTTAATTGAATATACCCCTAAGAGCTTGAGGAGTGGACAGTCACATTGGTCAGCTCAGCAGTCATTATCACACAGCGTCCGTACACAGGTCTCCAACGGTCCTGTGTGAAATGGCGTCCGAATAACCGCGGGAGATACTTATATTGAATCCAAAACACGCAATATCTGACGCCGGGAAGATTTTGTTTTGCCTCGTTTGGAATCTGAGCAAGGCGGGAAAAACTGAGCCGAAATCCCTTGGCTCCCTAAAGTCCCAGTGGGCACGGTTTCCAGAAATCCGAGTCCGCACCGCTCTTTCTTTTCTTTTTTTCTTTTTTTTTTTTCTCTATCATATCTGTAATTGTCATATATGTTGCTGAGTATTCTGTCAAGCATTTTTGGGGTTGATTCAGGTATGTGCGAGTTTCAGAGTGCAACTTTGTTTTATGAAACTCAAATATATTATGCGAATGCACACACCGGAGAAATGCAAGATTCAATTAGAAATGGCAATTTGTGGTACTTGGCGAATTTGCTTCAAGATGTGAATTAGAAGAGGTACATCAATAAGTGGGGGACCATCCTGGACCCCACAAAAAGTGGCAACTAGAATAGCGGGACCATATAGAAGGCTATTATTGGGCATAAGGATAGTACTGGAGTTTCTTAGAAGATGTCAAATGGCGGATTTGTACATTTACAAAAAAATAAGTTAAATCGCCGTTTATAGCTGCGTTACAGTACCACCTATTACCAATATGTGTATGAGGACCACTCAGACGCTGCAGTTGGGGTCTCTGATTGACCCTCCCTCTTCCCTTCTTCCCCTACACAGCTATCATAAAGTGGCAAATGTAAATGTTGGCTGCATTCCCACCTTGTCCCTAACGGTGTAGAGTTTGTATATTCTATCTATAGTGGGTGCAGTATGTGTGGTGCACACGGGCCCCTGGGTCCAGAGGGGGCCCACACCGCACCCACTGCATCCATTTCTTCTATACTTACCTTTCCAGAGTCCATCGGCGACTGTGTGTGGGTGCCCTCCTCTCCCGTAGCTGTCACCACCGCTGCTAGCGCACTGAGCACTAGACACTCTGGCACAGTGCCAGAGTCTACAGCGCATGCGCATTAGTCAAGGCGGTGATGGCTACAGGAGAGGTGGGGGCCCACACACGGAGTCTGCACACAGGTCCCCTCCTCTCTACAAACGCCGCTGCTTGTGAGGGATTCCTTCGGGTAACCTGGTTTCCTACCCAATCCGAAAATATACTGGTTACTTTAATTGGCTTACGTCAAAATTAACCAAAGTGTGTGTAGATGTCCATGAGGTAGGGACTATAGAGTGTAAGCGCCACTGGTGGGCAGGGGCTAGTGTGAATGGTCAAATGTTCTCTGTAAAACACTGGAATATGTGTGCACTATATACAGAAAATACATTTCAGTATTTGTTATTCCAGGTTGTAATGTGTGTTTTCTGGGTCTATAATATCACTGTTTGATCAGCTGTAAATGTACTGCTGTCTTTTTAATCTGTAGCAATCATGCATGTGTTGCATATGCAGTCCTATATAATGGTGTTACTCCATGCCTTTTTTAATAGGTATGAGGTTGATTAGCTAATATATGATGACAGATGATAGATATATGTAATTAATTAAATATCCTACTAATCAGTTATTCATAAAGGCATCTCTTGCTCTCATTAATGTTATGAAGAGCACTAACATTTAAAGCCCGTCTTTCTCCGGAAGGAGACAAAACATGCAATTATAGCGTGTGCTAGAGCTAACCATTTCTCTTGCTAATGAACACTTGAGCTGGCATCTTGTTCTCACTATGAAACATTCTCCGCTCTAAGAAATTGGAATGAGACAATAATCTCACAATGTGAGTCACTTGGATGTCAGTATTGTAGCCAGTCACCAGAGAGATCCTGCCCAATTCATGGCTATTTCTTACAAAAACAAAACAAACACTTTTAAGAAAATGTTTAGAAATTATGATAAAATGACAGCATTCATGATTACTTTTTTTTTTGAGGAAACAAAAAAACACATACTAACTATGATGTGCAGTGCTAGTGCCACAGGATTACTAGTTATTCCATAACTTTGTGCACCGTGCTTAAACTGTGCTAACGGGAAATCCTGTAAAATTGGTTTCCGACAGCTTTGTGCTTGCACACTTAATGCATGAAATAGCTTTGGAGTGTTGGCAATCAGGAAGTGGTGCTGCAAGTGACCTATATGAAGGTAGAACGGTTTTCTTGCCCCTGTAGTGCATCATCTCATTTCTAGTATGGACCAGTTGCTGCAAATACGGATATTTGCTATAAAAACTTTCCCTGCACTGCTCTTAGCGTTCCTCTCCTTATTGAATTGGGTGTGCTATAGGAAATCTACAGTGTCCAGGTAGCAATGCATTAGGTCGACAGTGGGTAAGGTTGACAGGGTCAAAAGGTCAACATAACAATGGCTGATACAGAAAAGGTCCAGGTCAACACTAGTTCTTTGTGTAATTTTCTATCATCTTTGTGTAAATTTTTCATCATATGTGACCACAATCAGTGGAAATGTGTCCCCTCACGGGCTCGCCATGCTTCAAGCAAGGTTCAGTTGCACTCGCCGCGGGTTTCTCTTCCCAATCGTAGTCCCCGTGTATAGTAAATAAAGTTGACATGGAAAACCCGGAAAAATATGCGTCGCCCTTTTGCACTTGTCCACCTTAATGCATGTTGACACTGCATCTGTTGACCTTTCATGCATGTCGACATATTGACTCTCGACCTAGACTCTTTCGATCTATCATCCGGATACCATTGGATTGGTAGAAGTGATCAGTAAGAGGCACTGATGATCATGTCCTGCAGCAGTAATAATTTTCTTCTCAGAACTTTAGGGATAAGGGTTTTCAGAGAGAGCATACCTAGTGAAAACATAAAGGGGGTAATTCAGACCTGATCGTAGCTGCAAATTTGTTAGCAGTTGGTCAAAACCAAGGGGGTCATTCCGAGGTGATCGCTCGCTAGCAGTTTTTAGAAGCCGTGCAAACGCATAGCCGCCGCCTACTGGGGAGTGTATTTTCACTTTGCAGAAGTGTGAACGCTTGTGCAGCAGAGCGCCTGCAAAATCTTTTTGTGCAAAACAAGACCAGCCCTGTAGTTGCTCTTCGTGTGCGTTGATTCTAATGACGGAGAGATGGCTTTTGATATCACACACTCGCCCACCACGCCTGCGTTTTTTCAGCCACGCCTGCATTTTTCCAAACACTCCCTGAAAATGGTCAGTTGCCACGCAGAAATGCCCACTTCATGTCAATCTTTTTGCGTTTGGCCGTGCGGCAGGAATGTTCGTTGGACTCTGTGCAAACCCACGATGCTCATTGTACCTGTACGATGCGCTTGTGCATTGCGGTGCATACGCATGCGCAGAAATGCCATTTTTTATCCTGATCGCTGCGCTGCGAACAACGGCAGCTAGTGATCAACTCGCAATGACCCCCCCCCATGTACACTGCAGGTGGGGCAGATATAACATGTGCAGAGAGAGTTAGATTTGGGTGGGTTATATTGTTTCTCTGTGCAGGGTAAATACTGGCTGCTTTATTTTTACACTGCAATTTAGATTTCAGTTTGAACACACCCCACCCAATTGAAGAGTGCCCATACACTTGTGCGATGCCCCACAACGCGACATCGCGGGGCATCGCACCGGCAGTTCATGTGCGATGAAATTGCACCTGAACTGCCAAAGTGATTACCATGCGATCATGTGATAGGTCGCATGGTAATCACGTGATGGGCACGTCACAGCCGAGTGGGAGCGGCCTCCGTCCGCTCCCGGCGGGTGCCCCTCGCGCATCGCAGTGCGATATATATATCGCATGTGGTTTTTAAAACACATGCGATCGCACTGCACTTTGATAAATACTAAGTGCAGCACATACTAGCTTGAGACGCGAGATTCGACCGGCGTGCCCGCGCATCGCGTCGAAAGGTACCTAAAATGTGCATACAATCCCCCGATTTCTCTCACAGATCCAGTCGAAATCGAAGGTTAGCACCGATTATCTCATGTGTATGGGCACCATAACTCTCTCTGCACATGTTGTATCTGCCACACCTGCTGTGCACATGGGCCCTCATTCCGAGTTGTTCGCTCTGTAATTTTCTTCGCATCGCAGTGATTTTCCGCTAATTGCGCATGCGCAATGTTCGCACTGCGACTGCGCCAAGTAAATTTGCTAAGAAGTTTGGTATTTTACTCACAGCATTACAAGGTTTTTTCTTCGTTCTGGTGATCGGAGTGTGATTGACAGGAAGTGGGTGTTTCTCGGCGGAAACTGGCCGTTTTATGGGTGTGTGTGAAAAAACGCTGCCGTTTCTGGGAAAAACGCGGGAGTGGCTGGAGAAACGGGGGAGTGTCTGGGCGAATGCTGGGTGTGTTTGTGACGTCAAACCAGGAACGAAACTGACTGAACTGATCGCAGTGGCAGAGTACGTATCGAGCTACTCAGAAACTGCAAAGAAATTTCTATTCGCAATTTAGAGAATCTTTCGTTCGCAATTTTGCTAAGCTAAGATACACTCCCAGTAGGCGGCGGCTTAGCGTGTGCAATGCTGCTAAAAGCAGCTTGCGAGCGAACAACTCGGAATGAGGGCCATGGTTTTGCCCAACTGCTAACAAATTTGCTGCTACGATCAGGTCGAAATTACCCCCAGAGTGTAGTGTACAGTTCTGTCATCATTCTTTGGCATTTTCTATAATAACAAGCAGGGTCACCTGGCATTGTGCAGGTTCGATTTGTAATGTGTAGCAGTTTTTATATATTAGTAATTAGAATTAGTAATATTGGTAAATAGGCCAAAAATGCTATTTAGAAAATATACAAAAGCTTTGATTAGAGAAATAAAAAAAAGTTTAACTAAACTAAATTTTATTTCAGTAAAATTAAATTCATGTATTGCGACTATGACTTAATAATTAACTATAGTTATTATTTTATACTGTTCTTATTACAATAATTTTTAACGAAAAAATAAAATAAAGATGACTCTGTTTTGGGGGCACTCTTTTATATAGACCTTCCAGAGCCTACTATGTCCAAAATGTCTCAATGTATTTTTTCAATTTTACCTTTTTATTGCTCATAAATTCAAATCTTACTTATAAATTACAACTAGACAAAACACACACACACACACACACACACACACACACACACACACACACACACACACACACACACACACACACACACACATATAAATCAACTTACATTATGAAATTTAAACCTAGTTTTTCATGCTGAAATTAGTGTCCGTTTTCCAAATTGACTCATTCAGTGAAGACCAGAACCAAACTAGCAATACGTGCGCATATCCTAGCCCCTTTAACCTTACTGGCATTATAAGCATCCAGAGATTATTTACCTAAATAATATCAAATCCTTATTGGATAATGGTGAGAGGTGTATATTAAACGCTCAAAAAAAACTTGTTGGAGTCGGTATTAAATAACATAAATTCCTGGAGCAATTATAACTTGCCCCTCCTTGACTTTGAAACCTCCTCAGTTTTTGTGAAAAGATATTTTTAAATTGATACAGTCACACTCGTTCTCTGACTGGAGTATATCAGGATACAAAGTAACCAATAATGAATCCTTATTGCTATGCTAGTTATTCAATCTCTCCCGGAATTTGTTGTTTAATACTGCTTCCAACAATTTTTTTGATTGTTTAATATACACCTATCACCATTATCCAATAAGGATTTGATATTATTTAGGTCAGTGGTCGCCAACCCGCGCAGCCGCAATCCGGGTCGCTCGACCCGTGCTGGCTGCTGCCAAACCTCTGGGGGAGTCTGCAATTAACTCCTCCCCCGGCTGGTCTGTAGCGCTCCTCCATCAAGGAGGAGACAGACGCTAGAGATCATACTTGACCTCTAGCGTCTTTCAGTGTCAGGCCATCGCTGTAGTTACCCGGAAGTGCTGGGAGTGCTCCCGGCACTTCCATTACACGCAGCGTCTGCGTCGTGGGGGGGCTAGGGTACAGAGGGAACAGAGAATGCTGGCGAGCAGGGGTCACACACGCACACTCTTGTCAATCAGCTACACTGAAAGGAGGGAGAGCCACAGCTAGGCTACCTCCTCCAGTGTAGCGGCCGGGCTTTTTTCCCCAAAAACATTAGTAGCTTCTCAGGAGGTTTCGTTTTTCTTGAGCAGCTCACACCCCAATTAAGGATTGAAGACCACTGATTTAGTTAAATAATCTCTGGATGCTTATAATGTGAGTAAGGTTAAAGGGGCTAGGATATACTCGCGTATTGCTAGTTTGGAAAAACTAGGTATAAATTTCATATTGTAAGTTGATTTATGTGTTTAAATGTGTGTGTGTGTGTGTTTTTGTCTAGTTGTAATTTATAACTAAGATTTGAATTTATGAGCAATAAAAGGTAAATTTTAAAAATATATAGAGACATTTTGTACATAGTAGGCTCTGTAAGGTCTATATAAGAGTGCCCCCAAAACAGTCTCTTTCTCTTTTTTTTCGTTATTGGTAATCTTCTGACTCGGGGGAGCAGCACCAACCCTCATTCATTTAAGCGACGCTCTCATACAATTATTAACAAAGAGGTATTTGGTAATTTATTAATTTCAACCACCTTTACACATGGAACAATATATACCCTGTTGGTAAACCCCTTGTTAAGTAGGGATCTTGTACGGAATACCTCTCAACTTACTTTGTTTAAAGAGATTGTAAAGAAACAGCCAAAACAAAAATGTTATATTTCTCTCATTGTAACAGAGTGCTAATATTTGTACAAATACTTTTATATATGTGTGTGTGTGTGTGTGTGTGAGATATATATATATATATATATATATATATATATATATATATATATACATACACACACACACACACACACACACACACACACACAACGCTCAAAAAAATAATGGGAACACTAAAACAACACATCCTAGATCTGAATGAATGAAATATTCTTATTAAATACTTTGTTCTTTACATAGTTGAATGTGCTGACAACAAAATCACACAAAAATTATCAATGGAAATAAAATTTATTAACCCATGGAGGTCTGGATTTGGAGTCACACTCAAAATTAAAGTGGAAAAACACACTACAGGCTGATCCAACTTTGATGTAATGTCCTTAAAACAAGTCAGAATGAGGCTCAGTAGTGTGTGCGGCCTCCACGTGCCTGTATGACCTCCCTACAACGCCTGGGCATGCTCCTGATGAGGTGGCGGATGGTCTCCTGAGGGATCTCCTCCCAGACCTGGACTAATGCATCCGCCAACTCCTGGACAGTCTGTGGTGCAACGTGGCGTTGGTGGATGGAGCGAGACATGATGTCCCAGATGTGCTCAATTGGATTCAGGTCTGGGGAACGGGCGGGCTAGTCCATAGCATCAATGCCTTCGTCTTGCAGGAACTGCTGACACACTCCAGCCACATGAGGTCTAGCATTGTCTTGCATTAGGAAGAACCCAGAGCTAACCGCACCAGCATATGGTCTCACAAGGGGTCTGAGGATCTCATCTCGGTACCTAATGGCAGTCAGGCTACCTCTGGCGAGCACATGGAGGGCTGTGCGGCCCCCCAAAGAAATGCCACCCCACACCATTACTGACCCACTGCCAAACCAGTCATGCTGGAGGATGTTGTAGGCAGCAGAACGTTCTCCTTGGCGTTTCCAGACTCTGTCACGTCTGTCACATGTGCTCAGTGAGAACCTGCTTTCATCTGTGAAGAGCACAGGGCGCCAGTGGCGAATTTGCCAATCTTGGTGTTCTCTGGCAAATGCCAAATGTCCTGCATGGTGTTGTGCTGTAAGCACAACCCCCACCTGTGGATGTCGGGCCCTCATACCACCCTCATGGAGTCTGTTTCAGATCGTTTGAGTAGACACATGCACATTTGTGGCTTGCTGGAGGTCATTTTGCAGGGCTCTGGCAGTGCTCCTCCTGTTCCTCCTTGCGGAGGTAGCGGTCCTGCTGCTGGGTTGTTGCACTCCTACGGCCTCCTCCACGTCTCCTGATGTACTGGCCTGTCTCCTGGTAGCGCCTCCATGCTCTGGACACTACGCTGACAGACACAGCAAACCTTCTTGCCACAGCTCGCATTGATGTGCCATCTTGGATGAGCTGCACTACCTGAGCCACTTGTGTGGGTTGTAGACTCCGTCTCATGCTACCACTAGAGTGAAAGCATCGCCAGCTTTCAAAAGTGACCAAAACATCAGCCAGAAAGCATAGGAGCTGAGAAGTGGTCTGTGGTCACCACCTGCAGAACAACTCCTTTATTGGGGGTGTCTTGCTAATTACCTAATTTGCACAACAGCATGTGAAATTGATTGCCAATCAGTGTTGCTTCCCAAGTGGACAGTTTGATTTCACAGAAGTGTGATTGACTTGGAGTTACATTGTGTTGATTAAGTGTTCCCTTTATTTCTCTATCGTCCTAGTGGATGCTGGGGTTCCTGAAAGGACCATGGGGAATAGCGGCTCCGCAGGAGACAGGGCACAAAAAGTAAAGCTTTAGGATCAGGTGGTGTGCACTGGCTCCTCCCCCTATGACCCTCCTCCAAGCCTCAGTTAGATTTTTGTGCCCGGCCGAGAAGGGTGCAATCTAGGTGGCTCTCCTAAAGAGCTGCTTAGAAAAGTTTAGCTTAGGTTTTTTATTTTACAGTGAGTCCTGCTGGCAACAGGATCACTGCAACGAGGGACTTAGGGGAGAAGAAGTGAACTCACCTGCGTGCAGGATGGATTGGCTTCTTTGGCTACTGGACATTAGCTCCAGAGGGACGATCACAGGTACAGCCTGGATGGTCACCGGAGCCTCGCCGCCGGCCCCCTTGCAGATGCTGAAAAGAGAAGAAGGTCCAGAATCGGCGGCAGAAGACTCCTCAGTCTTCTTAAGGTAGCGCACAGCACTGCAGCTGTGCGCCATTGCTCTCAGCACACTTCACACGGCAGTCACTGAGGGTGCAGGGCGCTGGGAGGGGGGCGCCCTGGGAGGCAATGTAAACCTATTTTCTCTATCGTCCTAGTGGATGCTGGGGTTCCTGAAAGGACCATGGGGAATAGCGGCTCCGCAGGAGACAGGGCACAAAAAGTAAAGCTTTTCCAGATCAGGTGGTGTGCACTGGCTCCTCCCCCTATGACCCTCCTCCAGACTCCAGTTAGATTTTTGTGCCCGGCCGAGAAGGGTGCAATTCTAGGTGGCTCTCATAAAGAGCTGCTTAGAGAAAGTTTAGCTTAGGTTTTTTATTTTACAGTGATTCCTGCTGGCAACAGGATCACTGCAACGAGGGACAGAGGGGAGAAGAAGTGAACTCACCTGCGTGCAGGATGGATTGGCTTCTTGGCTACTGGACATCAGCTCCAGAGGGACGATCACAGGTACAGCCTGGATGGTCACCGGAGCCGCGCCGCCGGCCCCCTTGCAGATGCTGAAGTAAGAAGAGGTCCAGAATCGGCGGCTGAAGACTCCTGCAGTCTTCTAAAGGTAGCGCACAGCACTGCAGCTGTGCGCCATTCTCCTCTCAGCACACTTCACACGCAGTCACTGAGGGTGCAGGGCGCTGGGGGGGGGGGCGCCCTGGGAGGCAAATGTAAACCTATATAAAGGCTAAAAATACCTCACATATAGCCCCCAGAGGCTATATGGAGATATTTAACCCCTGCCTGTATTCACAAAATAGCGGGAGATGAGCCGCCGAAAAAGGGGCGGGGCCTATCTCCTCAGCACACGGCGCCATTTCCTCTCACAGCTCCGCTGGTCAGGACGGCTCCCAGGTCTCTCCCCTGCACTGCACTACAGAAACAGGGTAAAACAGAGAGGGGGGGCAAATTTAATGGCAATATCTTGATATATATAAAGCAGCTATAAGGGAGCACTTATTATAAGGCTATCCCTGTCATATATAGCGCTTTTTGGTGTGTGCTGGCAGACTCTCCCTCTGTCTCCCCAAAGGGCTAGTGGGTCCTGTCTTCGTTTAGAGCATTCCCTGTGTGTCTGCTGTGTGTCGGTACGTGTGTGTCGACATGTATGAGGACGATATTGGTGTGGAGGCGGAGCAATTGCCAAATATGGGGATGTCACCTCCTAGGGGGTCGACACCAGAATGGATGCCTTTATTTATGGAATTACGGGATAGTGTCAACACGCTAAAGCAGTCGTTTGACGACATGAGGCGGCCGGACAATCAATTAGTGCCTGTCCAGGCGCCTCAAACACCGTCAGGGGCTGTAAAACGCCCTTTGCCTCAGTCGGTCGACACAGACCCAGACACAGGCACTGATTCCAGTGGTGACGAATCAACCGTATTTTCCAGTAGGGCCACACGTTATATGATTTTGGCAATGAAGGAGGCGTTACATTTAGCTGATACTACAGGTACCACTAAACAGGGTATTATGTGGGGTGTGAAAAAACTACCTATAGTTTTTCCTGAATCAGAAGAATTAAATGACGTGTGTGATGAAGCGTGGGTTGCCCCTGATAAAAAGCTGATAATTTCAAAGAAATTATTGGCATTATACCCTTTCCCGCCAGAGGTTAGGGAGCGCTGGGAAACACCTCCTAGGGTGGACAAGGCGCTAACACGCTTATCAAAACAAGTGGCGTTACCTTCTCCTGAGACGGCCGCACTTAAAGATCCATCAGATAGGAGGATGGAAAATATCCAAAAAAGTATATACACACATGCAGGTGTTATACTACGACCAGCTATAGCGACTGCCTGGATGTGCAGTGCTGGGGTAGTTTGGTCAGAGTCCCTGATTGAAAATATTGATACCCTGGACAGGGACAATATTTTACTGTCGTTAGAACAAATAAAGGATGCATTTCTTTATATGCGTGATGCACAGAGGGATATCTGCACACTGGCATCACGGGTAAGTGCTATGTCCATTTCGGCCAGAAGAGCTTTATGGACGCGACAGTGGACAGGCGATGCGGATTCAAAACGGCATATGGAAGTTTTGCCGTATAAAGGGGAGGAGTTATTTGGAGTCGGTCTATCAGATTTGGTGGCCACGGCTACAGCCGGGAAATCCACCTTTCTACCTCAAGTCACTCCCCAACAGAAAAAGGCACCGACTTTTCAACCGCAGCCCTTTCGTTCCTTTAAAAATAAGAGAGCAAAGGGCTATTCATATCTGCCACGAGGCAGAGGTCGAGGGAAGAAACAGCAACAGGCAGCTCCTTCCCAGGAACAGAAGCCCTCCCCGGCTTCTACAAAAGCCTCAGCATGACGCTGGGGCTTCTCAAGCGGACTCGGGGACGGTGGGAGGTCGTCTCAGAAATTACAGCGCGCAGTGGGCTCACTCGCAGGTAGATCCCTGGATCCTGCAGATAATATCTCAGGGGTACAGGTTGGAATTAGAGACAGATCCACCTCGCCGTTTCCTGAAGTCTGCTTTACCAACGTCCCCTTCCGAAAGGGAGACGGTTTTGGAAGCCATTCACAAGCTGTACTCTCAGCAGGTGATAGTCAAGGTACCTCTTCTACAACAAGGGAAGGGGTATTATTCCACTCTATTTGTGGTACCGAAGCCGGATGGCTCGGTAAGGCCTATTCTAAATCTGAAGTCCTTGAACCTGTACATAAAGAAGTTCAAGTTCAAGATGGAGTCACTCAGAGCAGTGATAGCGAACCTGGAAGAAGGGGACTTTATGGTAACCTTGGACATCAAGGATGCGTATCTCCACGTTCCAATTTACCCCTCACACCAGGGGTACCTCAGGTTCGTTGTACAAAACTGTCACTATCAGTTTCAGACGCTGCCGTTTGGTTTGTCCACGGCACCTCGGGTCTTTACAAAGGTAATGGCCGAGATGATGATGATTCTTCGAAGAAAAGGCGTATTAATTATCCCATACTTGGACGATCTCCTAATAAGGGCAAGGTCCAGAGAACAGCTAGAGATGGGATTAGCAATATCTCAAGAGGTGCTAAAGCAGCATGGATGGATTCTGAATATTCCAAAATCCAAATTAATGCCGACAACTCGTCTGCTGTTCCTAGGGATGATTCTGGACACGGTTCAGAAAAAGGTTTTTCTTCCCGAGGAAAAAGCCAAGGAGTTATCCGACCTGGTCAGGAATCTACTAAAACCAGGAAAGGTGTCTGTACATCAATGCACGCATCTTCAGATGCACCTGCGGATAACCCTGTCTCCAAGGACAAGGGTATATCTTCTGTGGTGGTTGCAGAGGGCTCATCTATTGGAGGGCCGCAGATTCGGCATACAGGATTGGATCCTGGTGACCACGGACGCCAGCCTGAGAGGCTGGGGAGCAGTCACACAAGGAAGAAACTTCCAGGGAGTGTGGTCGAGCCTGGAAAAGTCTCTTCACATAAACATTCTGGAACTAAGAGCAATCTACAATGCTCTAAGCCAGGCGGAACCTCTGCTTCAAGGAAGACCGGTGTTGATCCAGTCGGACAACATCACGGCAGTCGCCCATGTAAACAGACAGGGCGGCACAAGAAGCAGGAGTGCAATGGCAGAAGCTGCCAGGATCCTTCGCTGGGCGGAGAATCACGTGATAGCACTGTCAGCAGTGTTCATCCCGGGAGTGGACAACTGGGAAGCAGACTTCCTCAGCAGACACGATCTTCACCCGGGAGAGTGGGGACTTCATCCAGAAGTTTTCCACATGCTAATAAACCGTTGGGAAAGACCAATGGTGGACATGATGGCGTCTCGCCTCAACAAAAAACTGGACAGGTATTGCGCCAGGTCAAGAGATCCGCAGGCAATAGCTGTGGACGCGCTGGTAACACCTTGGGTGTACCAGTCGGTGTATGTGTTTCCTCCTCTGCCTCTCATACCAAAGGTATTGAGAATCATACGGCAAAGCGGAGTAAGAACGATACTAGTGGCTCCGGATTGGCCAAGAAGGTCTTGGTACCCGGAACTTCAAGAGATGGTCACGGACGATCCGTGGCCTCTACCTCTAAGACAGGACCTGCTTCAGCAGGGACCGTGTCTATTCCAAGACTTACCGCGGCTGCGTTTGACGGCATGGCGGTTGAACGCCAGATCCTAAAAGGAAAAGGCATTCCAGAAGAAGTCATTCCTACCTTGATTAAGGCAAGAAAGGAAGTCACCGCGAAGCATTATCACCGCATTTGGCGGAAATATGTTGCGTGGTGCGAGGATCGGAGTGCTCCGACGGAGGAATTTCAACTGGGTCGTTTCCTACATTTCCTGCAATCAGGATTGTCTATGGGTCTCAAATTGGGATCTATTAAGGTTCAAATTTCGGCCCTGTCAATATTCTTCCAAAAAGAATTGGCCTCAGTTCCTGAGGTCCAGACTTTTGTCAAAGGAGTACTGCATATACAGCCTCCTGTGGTGCCTCCGGTGGCACCGTGGGATCTAAATGTAGTTTTAGATTTCCTCAAATCCCATTGGTTTGAACCACTAAAAAATGTGGATTTGAAATATCTCACATGGAAAGTGACTATGTTACTGGCCCTGGCGTCCGCCAGGAGAGTATCTGAACTGGCGGCTTTATATTATAAAAGCCCTTATTTAATTTTCCATTCGGATAGGGCAGAGCTGCGGACGCGTCCGCATTTTCTCCCTAAGGTGGTATCAGCGTTTCACCTGAACCAGCCTATTGTAGTGCCTGCGGCTACAAGCGACTTGGAGGACTCCAAGTTGTTGGACGTTGTCAGAGCTTTAAAAATATACATTTCAAGGACGGCTGGAGTCAGAAAATCTGACTCGCTGTTTATACTGTATGCACCCAACAAGTTGGGTGCGCCTGCTTCTAAGCAGTCGATTGCTCGTTGGATTTGTAACACAATTCAACTTGCACATTCTGTGGCAGGCCTGCCACAGCCTAAATCTGTTAAGGCCCATTCCACAAGGAAGGTGGGCTCATCTTGGGCGGCTGCCCGAGGGGTCTCGGCATTACAACTCTGCCGAGCAGCTACGTGGTCAGCGGAGAACACGTTTGTAAAATTCTACAAATTTGATACCCTGGCAAAGGAGGACCTGGAGTTCTCTCATTCGGTGCTGCAGAGTCATCCGCACTCTCCCGCCCGTTTGGGAGCTTTGGTATAATCCCCATGGTCCTTTCAGGAACCCCAGCATCCACTAGGACGATAGAGAAAATAAGAATTTACTTACCGATAATTCTATTTCTCGGAGTCCGTAGTGGATGCTGGGCGCCCATCCCAAGTGCGGATTATCTGCAATACTTGTACATAGTTATTGTTAACTAATTCGGGTTATTGTTTAGGGAGCCATCTTTCAGAGGCTCCTCTGTTATCATACTGTTAACTGGGTTTAGATCACAAGTTGTACGGTGTGATTGGTGTGGCTGGTATGAGTCTTACCCGGGATTCAAAATCCTCCCTTATTGTGTACGCTCGTCCGGGCACAGTACCTAACTGGAGTCTGGAGGAGGGTCATAGGGGGAGGAGCCAGTGCACACCACCTGATCTGGAAAAGCTTTACTTTTTGTGCCCTGTCTCCTGCGGAGCCGCTATTCCCCATGGTCCTTTCAGGAACCCCAGCATCCACTACGGACTCCGAGAAATAGAATTATCGGTAAGTAAATTCTTATTTTTTGGCAAAAAATACCTCACATATAGCCTCCGGGGGCTATATGGAGATATTTAACCCCTGCCAGAATCCGTTGAAGAGCGGGAGACGAGCCCGCCGAAAAAGGGGCGGGGCCTATCTCCTCAGCACACAGCGCCATTTTCCCTCACAGAAAGGCTGGAGGGAAGGCTCCCAGGCTCTCCCCTGCACTGCACTACAGAAACAGGGTTAAAACAGAGAGGGGGGGCACTAATTTGGCGTTAGAAATATATAAAAAGATGCTATAAGGGAAAACACTTATATAAGGTTGTCCCTATATAATTATAGCGTTTTTTGGTGTGTGCTGGCAAACTCTCCCTCTGTCTCTCCAAAGGGCTAGTGGGTCCTGTCCTCTATCAGAGCATTCCCTGTGTGTGTGCTGTGTGTCGGTACGTGTGTGTCGACATGTATGAGGACGATGTTGGTGAGGAGGCGGAGCAATTGCCTGTAATGGTGATGTCACTCTCTAGGGAGTCGACACCGGAATGGATGGCTTATTTAGGGAATTACGTGATAATGTCAACACGCTGCAAGGTCGGTTGACGACATGAGACGGCCGACAAACAATTAGTACCGGTCCAGACGTCTCAAAAACACCGTCAGGGGTTTTAAAACGCCCGTTTACCTTAGTCGGTCGACACAGACACAGACACGGACACTGAATCCAGTGTCGACGGTGAATAAACAAACGTATTCCTTATTAGGGCCACACGTTAAGGGCAATGAAGGAGGTGTTACATATTTCTGATACTACAAGTACCACAAAAGAGGGTATTATGTGGGATGTGAAAAAACTACCTGTAGTTTTTCCTGAATCAGATAAATTAAATGAAGTGTGTGATGATGCGTGGGTTCCCCCCGATAGAAAATTATTGGCGGTATACCCTTTCCCGCCAGAAGTTAGGGCGCGTTGGGAAACACCCCTTAGGGTGGATAAGGCGCTCACACGCTTATCAAAACAAGTGGCGGTACCGTCTATAGATAGGGCCGTCCTCAAGGAGCCAGCTGACAGGAGGCTGGAAAATATCATATAAAAGTATATACACACATACTGGTGTTATACTGCGACCAGCGATCGCCTCAGCCTGGATGTGCAGAGCTGGGGTGGCTTGGTCGGATTCCCTGACTAAAAATATTGATACCCTTGACAGGGACAGTATTTTATTGACTATAGAGCATTTAAAGGATGCATTTCTATATATGCGAGATGCACAGAGGGATATTTGCACTCTGGCATCAAGAGTAAGTGCGATGTCCATATCTGCCAGAAGATGTTTATGGACACGACAGTGGTCAGGTGATGCAGATTCCAAACGGCACAAAGGTGTATTGCCGTATAAAGGAAGAGGAGTTATTTGGGGTCGGTCCATCGGACCTGGTGGCCACGGCAACTGCTGGAAAATCCACCGTTTTTACCCTAAGTCACATCTCTGCAGAAAAAGACACCGTCTTTTCAGCCTCAGTCCTTTCGTCCCTATAAGAGTCATATTTGCCCAGGGATAGAGGAAAGGGAAGAAGACTGCAGCAGGCAGCCCATTCCCAGGAACAGAAGCCTTCCACCGCTTCTGCCAAGCTCTCAGCATGACGCTGGGACCGTACAGGACCCCTGGATCCTACAAGTAGTATCCCAGGGGTACAGATTGGAATGTCGAAACGTTTCCCCCTCGCAGGCTCCTGAAGTCTGCTTTACCAAGGTATCCCTCCGACAAGGAGGCAGTATGGGAAAAAATTCACAAGCTGTATTCCCAGCAGGTGATAATCAAATTACCCCTCCTACAACAAGGAAAGGGGTATTATTCCACACTATATTGTGGTACTGAAGCCAGAAGGCTAGGTGAGACCTATTCTAAATCTAAAAAAATTTGAACACTTACAAAGGTTCAAATCAAGATGGAGTCACTCAGAGCAGTGATAACGAACCAGGAAGAAGGGGACTATATAGTGTCCCGGGACATCAGGGATGCTTACCTCCATGTCCCAAATTTGCCCTTCTCACTAAGGGTACCTCAGGTTCGTGGTATAGAACTGTCACTGTCAGTTTCAGACGCTGCCGTTTGGATTGTCCACGGCACCCCGGGTCTTTACCAAGGTAATGGCCGAAATGATGATTCTTCTTCGAAGAAAAGGCGTCTTAATTACCCCTTACTTGGACGATCTCCTGATAAGGGCAAAGTCCAGGGAACAGTTGGAGGTCGGAGTAGCACTATCTCGGATACTGCTACAACAGCACGGATGGATTCTAAATATTCCAAAATCGCAGCTGATCCTGACGACACGTCTGCTGTGCCTAGGGATGATTCTGGACACAGTCCAGAAAAAGGTGTTTCTCCCGGAAGAGAAAGCCAGGGAGTTATCCGAGCTAGTCAAGAACCTCCTAAAACCAGGAAAAGTGTCAGTGCATCATTGCACAAGGGTCCTGGTAAAAATGGTGGCTTCCTACGAAGAAATTCCATTCGGCAGATTTCACGCAAGAACTTTTCAGTGGGATCTGCTGGACAAATGGTCCGGATCGCATCTTCAGATGCATCAGCGGATAACCCTATATCCAAGGACAAGGGTGTCTCTCCTGTGGTGGTTACAGAGTGCTCATCTTCTAGAGGGCCGCAGATTCGGCATTCAGGATTGGATGCTGGTGACCACGGAGGCCAGCCCGAGAGGCTGGGGAGCAGTCACACAAGGAAAAAATTTCCAGGGAGTGTGATCAAGTCTGGAGACTTTTCTCCACATAAATATACTGGAGCTAAGGGTAAATTTATAATGCTCTAAGCTTAGCAAGACCTCTGCTTCAAGGTCAGCCGGTATTGATCCAGTGGGAAAAACATCACGGCAGTCGCCCACGTAAACAGACAGGGCGGCACAAGAAGCAGGAGGGCAATGGCAAAAACTGCAAGGACTTTTCGCTGGGCGGAAAATCATGTGATAGCACTGTCAGCAGTGTTTCATTCCGGGAGTGGAAACTGGGAAGCAGACTTCCTCAGCAGGCACGACCTCCACCCGGAAGAGTGGAAACTTCATCGGGAAGTTTTTCCACATGATTGTGAACCGTTGGGAAATACCAAAGGTGGACATGATGGCGTCCCGTCTGAACAAAAAACGGGACAGGTATTGCGCCAGGTCAAGAGACCCTCAGGCAATAGCTGTGGACGTTCTGGTAACACCGTGGGTGTACCAGTCGGTGTATGTGTTCCCTCCTCTGCTTCTCATACCTAAGGTACTGAGAATTATAAGACGTAGAGGAGTAAGAACTATACTCATGGCTCCGGATTGGCCAAGAAGGACTTGGTACCCGGAACTTCAAGAGATGCTCACAGAGGACTTATGGCCTCTGCCGCTAAGAAGGGACTTGCTTCAGCAAGTACCATGTCTGTTCCAAGACTTACCGCAGCTGCGTTTGACGGCATGGCGGTGGAACGCCGGATCCTAAGGGAAAAAGGCATTCCGGAAGAGGTCATTCCTACCCTGGTCAAAGCCAGGAAGGAGGTGACCGCACAACATTATCACCACATGTGGCGGAAATATGTTGCGTGGTGTGAGGCCAGGAAGGCCCCACGAAGAAATTTCAACTCGGTCGATTCCTGCATTTCCTGCAAACAGGAGTGTCTATGGGCCTCAAATTGGGGCCCATTAAGGTTCAAATTTCGGCCCTGTCGATTTTCTTCCAGAAAGAATTGGCTTCAGTTCCTGAAGTCCAGAAGTTTGTCAAGGGAGTATTGCATATACAACCCCCTTTTGTGCCTCCAGTGGCACTGTGGGATCTCAACGTAGTTCTGGGATTCCTCAAATCACATTGGTTTAAAACCAGTCAAATCTGTGGATTTGAAGCATCTCACATGAAAAGTGACCATGCTCTTGGCTCTGGCCTGGGCCAGGCGAGTGTCAAATTGGTGGGTTTTTTTCTCAAAAAAGCCCATATCTGTTTGTCCATTCGGACAGGGCAGAGCTGCGGACTCGTCCCCAGTTCTCTCCCTAAGGTGGTGTCAGTGTTTCACCTGAACCAGCTTATTGTGGTGCCTTGCGCCTACTAGGGACTTGGAGGACTCCAAGTTGCTGGATGTTGTCAGGGCCCTGAAAGTATAGGTTCCAGGACGGCTGGAGTCAGGAAAACTGACTTGCTGTTATCCTGTATGCACCCAACAAACTGGGTGCTCTTGCTTCTAAGCAGACTATTGCTAGTTGGATGTGTAATACAATTCAGCTTGCACATTCTGTGGCAGGCCTGCCACAGCCAAAATATGTAAATGCCCATTCCACAAGGAAGGTGGGCTCATCTTGGGCGGCTGCCCGAGGGGTCTCGGCTTTACAACTTTGCCGAGCGGCTATTTAGTCAGGGGCAAACACGTTTGTAAAATCCTACAAATTTGATACCCTGGCTAAGGAGGACCTGGAGTTCTCTCATTCGGTGCTGCAGAGTCATCCGCACTCTCCCGCCCGTTTGGGAGCTTTGGTATAATCCCCATGGTCCTTTCAGGAACCCCAGCATCCACTAGGACGATAGAGAAAATAAGAATTTACTTACCGATAATTCTATTTCTCGGAGTCCGTAGTGGATGCTGGGCGCCCATCCCAAGTGCGGATTATCTGCATTACTTGTACATAGTTACAAAAATCGGGTTATTATTGTTGTGAGCCATCTTTTCAGAGGCTCCGCTGTTATCATACTGTTAACTGGGTTCAGATCACAGGTTGTACAGTGTGATTGGTGTGGCTGGTATGAGTCTTACCCGGGATTCAAAATCCTTCCTTATTGTGTACGCTCGTCCGGGCACAGTATCCTAACTGAGGCTTGGAGGAGGGTCATAGGGGGAGGAGCCAGTGCACACCACCTGATCCTAAAGCTTTACTTTTTGTGCCCTGTCTCCTGCGGAGCCGCTATTCCCCATGGTCCTTTCAGGAACCCCAGCATCCACTACGGACTCCGAGAAATAGAATTATCGGTAAGTAAATTCTTATTTTTTTTTTGAGCAGTGTGTGTGTGTGTGTGTATATATATATATATATATATATATTTATTTATTAATGTGTGTTCACATCTTATACTAATTTATAAGCAAAGTTTAAAGTAAAATTAAAATTTACAGAACTTCTTTTTCTCTAACGTCCTAAGTGGATGTTGGGACTCCGTAAGGACCATGGGGAATAGCGGCTCCGCAGGAGACTGGGCACAAAAGTAAAAGTTTGAACTAGCTGGTGTGCACTGGCTCCTCCCCCTATGACCCTCCTCCAAGCCTCAGTTAGATTCTTGTGCCCGAACGAGAAGGGTGCATGCTGGGTGGCTCTCCTGAGCTGCTTAGAGTAAAAGTTTATTTTAGGTTTTTTATTTTCAGTGAGTCCTGCTGGCAACAGGCTCACTGCATCGTGGGACTAAGGGGAGAAGAAGCGAACTCACCTGCGTGCAGAGTGGATTGGGCTTCTTAGGCTACTGGACATTAGCTCCAGAGGGACGATCACAGGTTCAGCCTGGATGGGTCCCGGAGCCGCGCCGCCGGCCCCGTTACAGAGCCAGAAGAACGAAGAGGTCCGATGAAATCGGCGGCAGAAGACGTTCCTGTCTTCAACTAAGGTAGCGCACAGCACTGCAGCTGTGCGCCATTGCTCTCAGCACACTTCACACTCCGGTCACTGAGGGTGCAGGGCGCTGGGGGGGAGCGCCCTGAGACGCAATAAAGACTGAAATACCTTAGGATGGCAAAAGAAATACATCACATATAGCTCCTGGGCTATATGGATGTATTTAACCCCTGCCAGTTTTCCAGAAAAAAGCGGGAGATAAGGCCGTCGTGAAGGGGCGGAGCCTATCTCCTCAGCACACAAGCGCCATTTTCCCTCACAGTTCCGCTGGAAGGACGGCTCCCTGACTCTCCCCTGCAGTCCCTACAGAATCAGGGTAAAAACGAGAGAGGGGGGGCACTATTGGCAGCTAAATTATAAACAGCAGCTATAAAAGGGAGTAACACTTATATAAGGTTATCCCTATATATATATAGCGCTCTGGTGTGTGCTGGCAAACTCTCCCTCTGTCTCCCCAAAGGGCTAGTGGGGTCCTGTCCTCTATCAGAGCATTCCCTGTGTGTGTGCTGGGTGTCGGTACGATTGTGTCGACATGTATGAGGAGGAAAATGATGTGGAAGCAGAGCAATTGCCTGTGTTAGTGATGTCACCCCCTAGGGAGTCGACACCTGACTGGATTGTTGTATTTAAAGAACTACGTGACAATGTCAGCACTTTACAAAAAACTGTTGACGACATGAGACAGCCGACAAATCAATTAGTGCCTGTCCAGGCGTCTCAGACACCGTCAGGGGCGATAAAACGCCCGTTACCTCAGTGGGTCGACACAGACCCAGACACAGATACTGAGTCCAGTGTCGACGGTGAGGAGACAAACGTAATGTCCAGTAGGGCCACACGTTACATGATCACGGCAATGAAGGAGGCATTGAACATTTCTGACACTACAAGTACCACAAAGAAGGGTATTATGTGGTGAGTAAAAAAACTACCCGTAGCTTTTCCTGAGTCAGATGAATTAAATGAGGTGTGTGATAAAGCGTGGGTTTCCCCCGATAAAAAAGTGCTAATTTCTAATAAATTATTGGCACTATACCCTTTCCCGCCAGAGGTTAGGGCGCGTTGGGAAACACCCCCTAGAGTAGAAAAAGCGCTCACACGTTTATCTAAACAAGTAGCGTTACCGTCTCCTGATACGGCTGCCCTCAAAGAACCAGCGGATAGAAGGCTGGAAAATATCCTGAAGGGTATATACACACATACTGGTGTTATACTGCGACCAGCAATCGCCTCAGCCTGGATGTGCAGTGCTGGAGTGGCGTGGTCGGATTCCCTGACTGAAAATATTGATACCCTGGATAGGGACAGTATATTACTAACTATAGAGCATTTGAAGGATGCATTACTATATATGCGTGATGCACAGAGGGATATTTGCACCCTGGCATCAAGAGTGAGTGCTATGTCCATTTCTGCCAGAAGAGCGTTATGGACGCGACAGTGGTCAGGGGATGCGGATTCCAAACGACATATGGAAGTATTGCCGTATAAAGGGGAGGAGTTATTTGGGGCCGGTCTATCGGACCTGGTGGCCACGGCAACGGCCGGAAAGTCCACCTTTTTACCCCAGGTCACCTCTCAGCAGAAAAAGACACCGTCTTTTCAAACTCCGTCCTTTCGTTCCCATAAGTACAAGCGGGCACAAGGCCACTCATTTCTGCCCCGGGGCAGAGGAAGAGGAAAAAGACTGCACCAGGCAGCCTCTTCCCAGGAGCAGAAGCCCTCCTCTGCTTCTGCCAAGTCTTCAGCATGACGCTGGGGCTTTACAAGCGGACTCGGACACGGTGGGGGCCCGTCTCAAAAATTTCAACGCGCAGTGGGCTCACTCGCAAGTGGACCCCTGGATTCTGCAGGTAGTATCACAGGGGTACAAACTGTAATTCGAGACGTCTCCCCCTCGCCGGTTCCTGAAGTCTGCTCTACCAAAGTCTCCCTCCGACAGGGAGGCAGTTTTGGAAGCCATTCACAAGCTGTATTCCCAGCAGGTGATAATCAAGGTACCTCTCCTACAACAGGGAAAGGGGTATTATGCCACGCTGTTTGTGGTACCGAAGCCGGACGGCTCGGTGAGACCAATTTTAAATCTAAAATCCTTGAACACTTACATAAAGAGGTTCAAATTCAAGATGGAGTCACTCAGAGCAGTGATAGCAAACCTGGAAGAAGGGGACTATATGGTGTCTCTGGACATCAAAGATGCTTATCTCCACGTCCCAATCTACCCTTCTCACCAAGGGTACCTCAGGTTTGTAGTACAAAACTGTCATTATCAGTTTCAGACGCTGCCGTTTGGGTTGTCCACGGCACCTCGGGTCTTTACCAAGGTAATGGCCGAAATGATGATTCTTCTTCGAAGAAAAGGCGTTTTAATTATCCCTTACTTGGACGATCTCCTGATAAGGGCAAGGTCCAGGGAACAGTTAGAAGTCGGAGTAGCACTATCTCAGTTAGTGTTACGTCAGCACGGGTGGATTCTAAATATTCCAAAATCGCAGCTGATTCCAACAACACGTCTCCTGTTCCTAGGAATGATTCTGGACACAGTCCAGAAAAAGGTGTTTCTCCCAGAGGAGAAGGCCAGGGAGTTATCCGAGCTAGTCAGGAATCTCCTAAAACCAGGCCAGGTGTCAGTGCATCAGTGCACGAGGGTCCTGGGAAAAATGGTGGCTTCTTACGAAGCGATTCCATTCGGAAGATTCCATGCAAGAACGTTTCAGTGGGATCTTCTGGACAAATGGTCCGGATCGCATCTTCAGATGCATCAGCGGATAACCCTGTCGCCAAGGACAAGGGTGTCTCTTCTGTGGTGGCTGCAGAGTGCTCATCTACTAGAGGGCCGCAGATTCGGCATTCAGGATTGGATCCTGGTGACCACGGATGCCAGCCTGAGAGGCTGGGGAGCAGTCACACAGGGACGAAATTTCCAGGGCTTGTGGTCAAGCATGGAAACATCTCTTCATATAAACATTCTGGAACTAAGGGCCATTTACAATGCCCTAAGTCAAGCAAAACCCCTGCTTCAGGGTCAGGCGGTATTGATCCAATCGGACAACATCACGTCAGTCGCCCACGTAAACAGACAGGGCGGCACGAGAAGCAGGAGGGCGATGGCAGAAGCTGCAAGGATTCTTCGCTGGGCGGAGAATCATGTGATAGCACTGTCAGCAGTGTTCATTCCGGGAGTGGACAACTGGGAAGCGGACTTCCTCAGCAGACACGACCTTTACCCGGGGGAGTGGGGACTTCATCCAGAAGTCTTCGAAGAGATGGTAAACCGTTGGGAAAAACCAAAGGTGGACATGATGGCGTCCCGTCTCAACAAAAAACTAGACAGATATTGCGCCAGGTCAAGGGACCCTCAGGCAATAGCGGTGGACGCTCTGGTAACACCATGGGGGTACCAGTCAGTGTATGTGTTCCCTCCTCTGCCTCTCATACCAAAAGTACTGAGAATCATAAAAAGGAGAGGAGTAAGAACTATACTCGTGGTTCCGGATTGGCCAAGAAGGACTTGGTACCCGGAACTTCAAGAGATGCTCACGGAGGAACCGTGGCCTCTACCTCTAAGAAAGGACCTGCTCCAGCAGGGGCCTTGTCTGTTCCAAGACTTACCGCGGCTGCGTTTGACGGCATGGCGGTTGAACGCCGGATCCTGAAGGAAAAAGGCATTCCAGAAGAAGTCATCCCTACCCTGATAAAGGCCAGGAAGGATGTAACCGCAAAACATTATCACCGCATTTGGCGAAAATATGTTGCGTGGTGTGAGGCCAAAGAGGCCCCTACAGAGGAATTTCAACTGGGTCGCTTCCTACATTTCCTGCACACATGACTGTCTATGGGCCTAAAATTAGGGTCCATTAAGGTTCAAATTTCGGCCCTGTCGATTTTCTTCCAAAAAGAACTGGCTTCAGTGCCTGAAGTCCAGACGTTTGTCAAAGGGGTACTGCATATACAGCCTCCTTTTGTGCCCCCGGTGGCACCTTGGGATCTCAATGTGGTTTTGGGGTTCCTAAAATCACATTGGTTTGAACCACTCACCACTGTGGAATTAAAATATCTCACATGGAAGGTGGTAATGCTGTTAGCCCTGGCTTCAGCCAGGCGTGTCTCAGAATTGGCGGCTTTATCTTATAAAAGCCCTTACCTGATTTTTCACACGGATAGGGCAGAATTGAGGACTCGTCCTCAATTTCTCCCAAAGGTGGTTTCAGCGTTTCACGTGAACCAGCCTATTGTGGTGCCTGCGGCTACTAGGGACTTGGAGGACTCCAAGTTACTGGACGTAGTCAGTGCCCTGAAAATATATATTTCCAGGACGGCTGGAGTCAGGAAATCTGACTCGCTGTTTATCCTGTATGCACCCAACAAGCTGGGTGCTCCTGCTTCTAAGCAGACGATTGCTCGTTGGATTTGTAGTACAATTCAGCTTGCACATTCTGTGGCAGGCCTGCCACAGCCAAAATCTGTAAAAGCCCATTCCACAAGGAAGGTGGGCTCATCTTGGGCGGCTGCCCGAGGGGTCTCGGCTTTACAACTTTGCCGAGCAGCTACTTGGTCAGGGGCAAACACGTTTGCTAAATTCTACAAATTTGATACCCTGGCTGAGGAGGACCTGGAGTTCTCTCATTCGGTGCTGCAGAGTCATCCGCACTCTCCCGCCCGTTTGGGAGCTTTGGTATAATCCCCGTGGTCCTTACGGAGTCCCAGCATCCACTTAGGACGTTAGAGAAAATAAGAATTTACTTACCGATAATTCTATTTCTCATAGTCCGTAGTGGATGCTGGGCGCCCATCCCAAGTGCGGATTGTCTGCAATACTTGTATATAGTTATTGTTACAAAATTCGGGTTATTATTGTTGTGAGCCATCTTTTCAGAGGCTCCTTCGTTTATCATACTGTTAACTGGGTTCAGATCACAGGTTGTACGGTGTGATTGGTGTGGCTGGTATGAGTCTTACCCGGGATTCAAGATCCTTCCTTATTATGTACGCTCGTCCGGGCACAGTATCCTAACTGAGGCTTGGAGGAGGGTCATAGGGGGAGGAGCCAGTGCACACCAGCTAGTTCAAGCTTTTACTTTTGTGCCCAGTCTCCTGCGGAGCCGCTATTCCCCATGGTCCTTACGGAGTCCCAGCATCCACTACGGACTATAAGAAATAGAATTATCGGTAAGTAAATTATTATTATTTACATTATTGAAAGTGTTTTTGTGAAAGGCGAGTATACATAAAGGTTTGTGTTTGTTCCTACTCTAGAGCATCTTGCATACAGGTGTCCATGGGATAAGCAGTCCTCTTATAGTTGAAGCCCAACAACTTTGTGTTTGTCCCTGGCATTTATTGATCAACTGGAAATTGCAAGCATTTAAATTGAAACGGTACCCAAAAATTTGCCGCTCTGTAATGTTGTCGCTCTGTGGTCTAATAGCTTCATTTTTCGGTACTAAGAAACTATGTAAGATTTGGCAGCTTCACCTAGAGAGCTGTGGAAGATATTAGCGTATAAACAAATAAACTTACGAACTTATGCTTATCTATATAATCTTATTACCTGCCAAACACGCCTCAGCAGATATGTCCAATTTCACAGTATACAGTATGTGACCTGAGCACAATAACAATACCAATAAAAACCTGATCAAAATTAAGTAGAACTTTACTCTTAAGCTGTCAATGCATTAGAAGGATATTATTTTCATCAGCCAACTAGTTGGTTGGAATGATAATCTGTCTGTCAGTGTGTGGGAGCAAACGATAGTCACCTCCCTCTCTCCCCCCTGTAAGTAGCGAGCGCCCCATAGCCACTGCCCTCCTCTCCCAATCAGCCCACTCACTGGGAACAATGGCAACCACCATGCACCTTCCCATACCCCCCCCGCATTGACACCGATGGTCTCTGTGAACGCTCCCGCAACCGCCATGCACCCCCCCAAATGCAGTGGCTGTGTGATCAGTGAACCGCTCTGAATCCGCCTATGTGTACAGTTTTGCCACAATGATGTTGCACTGACCCTCTGGCCTGAGCACAGAACAGATGGATTTTTATATTTAGCTCCACATACAGGTACAATTATAGACATATCTAGTACATGCATCTTTTTTTTTTCTTGTTCTAATTTTGCTTGTTTAAAATATGTATTCAGATTGGCTAAATGTTTTTAAAGTCTTACCTGACACAGTCACTGGAATTGTCTTCTAGGAAGAAAAAGCATCTCTTCTCCACCGTACCCAGGAAGAACGTCGTAAGAGGGAGGTATGACAAATATTGTTTTATAATGAAAGTCAATTGGAGCATAAGGACCACGTCCAATACGTTTTTGAGTAAACCGAACCAATATGGACCTATTATTCAATTATATATATATATATATATATATATATAAATAATTTCTTTGCAGCAGTAGCACAATTTATTTGATGCCGTTAAATTGCTCTGTTCTTCCGTTGTGAAATATTAATACCATTAGTAACACCCAAGTTACTTCTGTGGTAAAACTGCAGAGGAATATTGTAGTTTCTGTTTCTTTCACAGACTGTTATTCCGGCCTCTCGTATTGTGGAGCGCCACTGGCATTAACTAAGAGAGTTGAAAAAGAGTGCGAATTAGAAGCATTAGCAGCACCTATTATATGTTCATTTTTCCTCAGAACTTAAAATACCAGCAGGTTGCAGCATGTGTGAGCATGGCAATACCGTCTGCCCATCAGCCTATTGCACACATATTTGTATATTCATAGAAACCTTATTCTGTGTTGTTTTACAGGAAGAAAGGAGAAGGCTAAAGAATGCAATAATCATCCAGTCCTTTATTAGAGGCTACAAGGACAGGAAACAGCAAGTATGTATGTTACTGTACCATCATCATATTGGTCCTTGTGCTTAATGTGACACAGGACATTCTCCATCACATGGATTCTTGTCTTTCTTAGATTTGAATATTTGTTTAAAATGTTTATTGCATATAAATATTCACAACATTTCTCATACGTCCTAGAGGATGCTGGGGTCACTTCAAGAACCATGGGGAATAGACTGGATCCGCAGGTGACCTGGGCACTTTAAGACTTTCAAAGGGGTGTGAACTGGCTCCTCCCTCTATGCCCCTCCTCCAGACCCCAGTTTAGAATCTGTTCCTAGGCAGACTGGATGCACTCTGAGGAGCTCTACTGAGTTTCTCTGAAAAGACTTTGTTAGGTTTTTAATTTTCAGGGAGTACTGCTTGCAACAGTCTCCCTGCTTCGTGGGACTTAGGGGAGAGAAGTCAGACCTACTTCTGTGAGTTCAAAGGCTCTGCTTCTTTGGCTACAGGACACCATTAGCTCCTGAGGGTTTGATCGCTAGGTACGCCTAGATGCTCGTTCCCAGAGCCCGCCATCACCCCCCTTGCAGAGCCAGAAGTCAGAAGACAGGTGAGTAGAAGAAGATCCGAAGACTTCAGAGACGGTGTGAGGTACTGCACAGCGATCGCACGCTGCGTGCCATGCTCCCACTACACAGCGGCACTACAGGGTGCATGGCGCTATGGGGGGGGGGAGGGGGGTGGCACGCCCTGGGCAGCATATCTAGCCTCAATAACCACCTGGCAAGAGCGGACTACGTGCCAGGGCACTGTCCGGACCCCCGCCAGTATAAAAATTTGTTTAAAAGGAGCGGGTCTGAAGCGCGCCATTATGGGGGCGGAGCTTAGCCCTCCCAGCACACAGCCCGGCGCCATTTCTCTACACAAGGCAGCAGAGACGCTGGTCCTTCCTCACACTGTTGAATAAGTATCAGGGTGACAAACGGAGGTGGGGGCACAGTAATTTTGGTGCATTAGGGACACAAACGGCTGTGGGAGTGAACCTGTCGGCACCGCCGACACCTGATTGGGTGAATATTTTGAGTTCTTTGAATGCTAATGTGGCTCTGATGAATAAAAGATTGGATAAATCTGAGTCTCAGAACCAGGCATGGAAGAAATCCGTAGAGGATGTGTTGTTTCAAGTACAAACCCCCTCGGGGTCACAAAAGCGTTCATTTGCCCAGCTGGCAGACACGGATACCGACACGGATACTGACTCAAGTGTCGACTATAGTGATGCCAGATTAGATCCAAAACTGGCAAAGAACATTCAGTATACATATCACTGAGGACCCTACTGTTCCTTGAGTCTGTATGTATAAGGGGAAGAAACCTGAGGTAACGTTTCCTCCCTCTCATGAACTGAACACGCTCTGTGAAAAGGCTTGGGAAAATCCTGACAAAAAGTTTCAGATTCCCAAAAGGATTGTAGTGGCGTATCCGTTACCCTCTGGGGATAGGGAAAAATGGGAGTCACCCCCCATTGTGGACAAAGCTCTGTCACGGCTGTCCAAAAAGGTGGCTCTTCCGTCCCCTGACACGGCAGCCCTAAAGGATCCTGCGGATCGTAGACAGGAAAATACATTGAAAGCCATTTATGTCACCACGGGTACGCTACTCAGACCAGCCATTGCATTGGCGTGGGTGAGTAGTGCTATCGAAAAATGGGCAGATAACTTGTCATCTGAAATGGATACCCTGGATAGGGATAGCATTCTTTTGACACTAGGTCATATCAGGGACGCTGCAGTCTACCTAAAGGAAGCTGCGAGGGATATTGGCCTCTTGGGATCACAGGCCAATGCCATGGCAGTCTCAGCTAGGAGAGCATTGTGGATTCATCAATGGAATGCTGATGCTGACTCTAAGAAAGCTATGGAGTCTCTACTGTATAAAGGGGGTGTGTTGTTTGGTGACGGCCTCGCTGATTTGGTATCTACGGCTACCGCGGGTAAGTCATCATTTTTACCTTATGTGCCTGCACCACAAAAGAAAGCACACCACTGTCAGATGCAGTCCTTTCGGCTCTATAAATACAGAAAGGGCCGAGGGTCTTCCTTCCTTACTACTAGAAGAAAGGGAAAAGGTAAACTATCACCGGCCGTGGCCGGTTCCCAGGAGCAGAAGTCCTCCCCGGCTTCTGCCAAATCCACCGCATGATGCTGGGGCTCCTCTGCGGGAGTCCGCACCGGTGGGGGCACGTCTCAAGCTCTTCAGTCAGTTTTGGGCTCGGTCGGCCCTGGACCCATGGGTTTTAGAAATAGTGTCCCAGGGGTACAAACTGGAGTTTCAAGACGTTCCCCCTCACCGATTTTTCAAATCCGCCTTACCAGCTTCTCTTCCGGACAGGGAAAGTGGTATGCGCCGCAATATAAAAATTGTGTCACAATCAAGCCATTGTCAGGGTTGCCCCGTCACAACAGGGAGAAGGCTTTTATTCGAGCCTGTTCGTGGTCCCGAAGCCAGACGGCTCAGTCACACCGATCCTGAACCTCAAATCCCTAAATTTCTACCTAAAAAAATTCAAATTCAAGATGGTATCTCTCCAGGCAGTGATCTCCAGTCTGGAGGAGGGGGATTTTATGGTGTCGGTAGACATAAAGGATGCCTACTTACATGTTCCCATTTCTCCCCCACATCAGGCTTACCTGAGGTTTGCAGTTTAGGAATTGCCATTACCAATTTCGGACGTTGCCGTTTGGTCTGTCCACGGCTCCGAGGGTTTTCACCAAAGTAATGGCCGAAATGATGGTTCTCCTACGCAAGCAAGGAGTCACAATTATCCCATACTTGGACGATCTCCTGATAAAGGCGAGATCCAGGGACCAATTAATGCAGAACATTACGGTCTCCCTGACAATTCTGCAGCAACATGGTTGGCTCCTAAACTTGCAAAAATCACAGTTGGTTCCGACGAGACGGCTGTCGTTTTTGGGAATGATTCTGGACACAGAATTACAGAGTTTTTCTTTCAGTGGAAAAGGCTCTGGAAATTCAGAACCTGGTCAAACAAATGCTGAATCCAGCAAGAGTATCGATCCATTAATGCACTCGGTTGTTGGGGATGATGGTGGCGGCCTACAAGGCCATTCAGTTTGGCAGATTCCATGCCAGAGTGTTTCAGTGGGACCTGTTGGACAAGTGGTCCGGGTCCCATCTGCACATGCACCGAAGGATAACCCTTTCTTCCAAGACCAGAATCTCACTCCTGTGGTGGCTGCACAGCTCTCACCTCCTAGAGGGACGCAGGTTCGGTATCCAGGACTGGATCGTGGTGACCACGGATGCGAGCCTCCGAGGCTGGGGAGCAGTCACGCAGGGGAAAAGCTTACAGGGAAAATGGTCAAAAGCTTCCAGGGCGGAACAAAGAGCAGGGCGGCAATGGCAGAGGCCACAAAGGTGCTTCATTGGGCGGAAAGGCATACAATCGCTCTGTCAGCGATCTTCATTCCAGGAGTGGACAACTGGGAAGCAGACTTCCTCAGCAGACACAATCTCCATCCAGGAGAGTGTGGTCTTCATCAAGAGGTCTTTGTAGAAGTGACAAGTCTTTGGGGAATTCCTCAAATAGACATGATGGTGTCTCACCTCAATAAGAAACTTCAGAGATATTGTTCCAGGTCGAGGGACCCTCAAGCAATAGCAGTGAACGCCCTAGTGACACCGTGGGTGTTTCAATCGGTGTACGTGTTTCCTCCGCTTCCACTCATTCCAAAAGTGATAAAGCTCATAAGAAGAACAAAGGTTCAAGCGATCCTCATTGTTCCAGACTGGCCAAGGAGGGCTTGGTATCCAGATCTTCAGGAATTACTCATGAGATCCCTGGCCTCTTCCTCTGAGGGAGGATCTGTTACAGCAGGGGCTGTGTGTGTTCCAGGACTTACCGCGACTTCGTTTGACGACTTGGAGGTTGAACGCCGGATCCTAGCCCGAAAGGGTATTCCCAAGAAAAGGGGTAACGTCAGACCAGAAAAGGGGTAACGTCTAAACATTACCACCGTATTTGGAGAAAGTACGTGTCTTGGTGTGAATCCAAGAAGGCTCCTACGGAAGAATTTCAGTTAGGACGTTTTCTCCATTTTCTACAAGCCGGTGTGGATGCATGCCTAAGGTTGGGCTCCATTAAAGTACAAATTTCAGCCTTATCGGTTTTCTTCCAAAAACAATTGGCCTCCCTTCCAGAAGTTCAGACTTTTGTGAGAGGCGTGTTGCACATCCAACCTCCCTTTGTGCCCCCTGTGTCACCGTGGGATCTTAACGTGGTGTTGCAATTCCTTCAATCTCATTGGTTTGAACCTTTACAAAAGGTGGAGTTGAAATTCCTCACTTGGAAAGTGGTCATGCTGTTGGCCTTGGCATCCGCCAGGCGGGTGTCTGAATTGGCGGCCTTGTCTCACAAGAGCCCTTATTTGATCTTCCATGAAGATAGAGCAGAGTTGAGGACTCGTCAGCAGTTTCTGCCGAAAGTTGTTTCGTCGTTCCACTTGAACCAACCTATTGTGGTGCCAGTGGCTACTGACGCCTTGCTGGAATCGAAGTTTCTCGACGTAGTCAGAGCTTTGAAAATTTATGTGGTCAGAACGGCTCAGTTTAAGAAAACGGAGGCTCTGTTTGTCCTGTATGCTCACAATAAAATTGGGGCTCCTGCTTCCAAGCAGACCATTGTGCGCTGGGTCTGTCATACGATTCAGCAGGCTCATTCTACAGCTGGATTGCCGTTACTTAAATCGGTGAAGGCCCATTCTACCAGAAAGGTGGGCTCGTCCTGGGCGGCTGCTCGGGGGGTCTTGGCATTACAACTTTGCCGAGCGGCTACTTGGTGGGGTTCAAACACCTTTGCGAAGTTCTACAAGTTTGATACCCTGGCTGATGAGGACCTCATGTTTGGTCAATCGGTGCTGCAGAGTCATCCGCACTCTCCTGCCTGTTCTAGAGCTTTGGTATAAACCCCATGGTTCTTGAAGTGACCCCAGCATCCTCTAGAACGTATGAGAAAATAGGATTTTAATACCTACCGGTAAATACTTTTCTCTTAGTCTGTAGAGGATGCTGGGCGCCCGTCCCAGTGCGTACTGTATCTGCAGTTATTAGTTATGGTTACACACACGTTGTGTTATGTTTATAGTCAGCCTGTTGCTGATGTTGTTCATGCCGTTGACTTGCTTTGTGTTAAATGCCATGTTGTACGGCGTGCTTGAGGTGTGAGCTGGTATGTATCTCACCTTAGTTTAACAATAAATCCTTTTCCTCGAAATGTCCGTCTACCTGGGTACAGTTCCTATAACTGGGGTCTGGAGGAAGGGCATAGAGGGAGGAGCCAGTTCACACCCCTTTGAAAGTCTTAAAGTGCCCATGTCTCCTGCGGATCCCGTCTCTACCCCATGGTTCTTGAAGTGACCCCAGCATCCTCTACGGACTAAGAGAAAAGGATTTACCGGTAGGTATTAAAATCCTATTTTTAGGCTTAATTCGTGTTTGTACGCAGTTCCGATGTTCACTCTATTGAACTACGTAGACTGCACATGTGGCAGCAAAAAGGCAGACTTGTCATGGCCATTTCGTGGTGTGTATCTGCCTTGAGCTGCGATCACGTACGCAGAGAAACATAGCACCAGTGTTGCTACTGCTTCAGCCGGTCTGCGTGACCAAAGACTCCGGGAGTAGATGTTCCTTGTTATTGCGTCAGTGCTGCGTGTGTGTGTGCAGTTGCTGAGGACTTTGTGATGGCTCTGGTATGCGTGTCTATTCTATTTACTTTTGATTTATTAGCTAGTCCGTAGCCTTAAACACTGCAGCTGCGTAGACGTGTGCCTACAAACATGAATTAGGCCCTTTGTTTGAATGCAACAAATGTAATCTAGATATACATTCTAGGTGTTGGTAGTCTATCTACAATAGGGGGAGATGTATCAAATTTTCTAAGGTAGGCAGATGGAGAAGTTGCCCATCACAGCCGACCATCTTCTAGCAATTTTAATAGAATGTTCTTTATATATAAAAGCTAGTAGCTGATTCTTTGCTATTGGCAACTTCACCATTTTATTGTTTTTAGAAGGTTTGATGCATCTCACTTTAGGCTTAATAAATGACCAATTAATATAGGGCGGTAACGAATTAGCTGCACTAATTTACCACGGCTAGTTGACTTATTAGCCCTGATGCCATCACTTTTCGGCATCTCAAATAGCAAGGTTTATTCCCCTCCCCAAAGCAGGTAAAACTAGATCCCCGATGAGTAAACATTTTTTATTTTTTATTTTGTGGCTGCGGAAACACACAGGTCCGCTGCATTTCGCAGATACTGTGCGTTACTGTGCAAAAACGGGTAATTGATCACACTATAGTTGGATAGCCAGATAATGCCAATTTATCACGATAAAAGCTGCATTTTTTTTTTGTGTGCAACCAATAAATTACTGTAGGTATTAGGATACTGTAGTGGCAAAAACTGTCCCACAACTTTTACCCATTGTATAAAATGTGGTCGAATTCTTGGAATTTCTGAAAGATGATGCTGTGCAGAATAATGTAGGCAGAACTGCACCTATAGTACTAATACTGTTGCCAGTAACAACTGGTTCCTCAAAGGAAAGAAAGTCTGCTTTTCAGTATGGCTTACTCTGACTTCCATTATTCTTGCTTATGTTTTGGGGAATAAAATATTCCTGCCATTCATACTGGTAAACTCCTTTCCTTTTTTAGTCCTGGAATAAAAAAACGGGTGTGGGAATCACAAAAGGCAAATTTTGTTTTTTTATTTAACTATTTTGAAAAAAATGTTTTCCCACGATTAGGGGTATGAATTGTATTCAATGGTATGAATTGGCAAGAGAGATGATTTATCTAGCAACTTTGCTGCTGGATTTAAAGCGGCATTTAAAAAAAGCCCTATATTTATTTGTTTTGTTTTATTTTATTAAAGGCAAAGTCAGGGTGTTAAGTCTGACCCCTCCCCATTAGGTATTTTCATAAGGGAGTAGGACAATTTTGCATGATCCCATCCATTCAGGTGCTAATAAACAACTCTCAATGGCCGGTTTCTTCCTGCAGACTAGTTCATGTAAGCCACATTCTCATATCATGCAGCTATTAGCGTTCGTCACCAATAACTCCTGTTTTTTTTCTTTAAGTACTCCATCCAAAGAAGTGAATTTGATAACTGCGCCAACTCGCCCACTTTCAACGTGACTGCAGATGGAAGCACACTTTCACTTCTAGTGCGGAAACTGCTCTTTTTCTATACACAGAATGAGGATTCAAAGCGCTTGGTAAGGAACAAAGTTTATTACTACATACTGAAAAGAGATTGCCGTATTTGATGTATTTAATGCACAGCAGTGTTTACTTGTGAACCAAAATATTGCAAAGCTTTCTGGGTCCCATAGAGTAATCTAAAATATATCTCCTGCAAAAAGTAATATCATTGTTTTAAGTGGAGCTCATTGAGCGATGATAGAACCCAGAGAGGAGTGGACTGCTGGACCTTTTCAGCCATTATGAGGGGCCACTCAGACACAAGAATCACAGTTTTGTATTCTCTCACAGCTTGTTAAAGTCAAGTTTTCCTTTCACAGAACATGACTGTAGTAATGCAAATTGCTGTATAGATTAGAGATGCCATATGTTCAAGTGACATAGCAGGGATCTTATCTTCTCTGCCTTTTGGCTAAGATCAAGTGTAGTATCTGCTCGAGGGAAACACAGGGTGGAGTATCTGTTTTTACACTAGGAGCGTGAGAGGTTCCTAGATGTGGAATGGAGAAACACCTTGTGGAGTACCATGCCGGGGTGTGGCAATGCCTCTGGGCGAGAGGGGAGAAAAACTGGGCTTAGTATCCACCGTCCTTCTAAGGGGATGAAATAGGGCCCCTTGCGTGGAGTGGAGAACGGCCTGGTCTAGTATCTTCTCTTGTACTGGGGGTTGACCCCGGCATAGAGTGGGTATGAAGCTTGGTCTGGCTGAGAGGTCGGGAGCAGCTAGAAGCTCGAGGTGTTTTGTGCCCCTGGAACTGGAAGGGACAGGAGTGCCGGAAATGCACTGGGGTTTCGAGCCACCTTTGCACTAAGGCACTTTTTTTTTAATCCCCCCCCCCCCCCCCCCGACCTTCTGGCTGGGGCTTATTTATTTATTTATACACGCACGTGTTTTGCACTTATGCACAGCACAAGCACTTATTTCTCTATCGTCCTAGTGGATGCTGGGGTTCCTGAAAGGACCATGGGAATAGCGGCTCCGCAGGAGACAGGGCACAAAAGTAAAGCTTTCCGATCAGGTGGTGTGCACTGGCTCCTCCCCCTATGACCCTCCTCCAAGCCAGTTAGATTTTTGTGCCCGGCCGAGAAGGGTGCAATTCTAGGTGGCTCTCCTAAAGAGCTGCTTAGAGAAAGTTTAGCTTAGGTTTTTTACTTTACAGTGAGTCCTGCTGGCAACAGGATCACTGCAACGAGGGACAGAGGGGAGAAGAAGTGAACTCACCTGCGTGCAGGATGGATTGGCTTCTTGGCTACTGGACATCAGCTCCAGAGGGACGATCACAGGTACAGCCTGGATGGTCACCGGAGCCTTGCCGCCGGCCCCCTTGCAGATGCTGAAGTAAGAAGAGGTCCAGAATCGGCGGCAGAAGACTCCTCAGTCTTCTAAAGGTAGCGCACAGCACTGCAGCTGTGCGCCATTTTCCTCTCCGCACACTTCACACGGCAGTCACTGAGGGTGCAGGGCGCTGGGAGGGGGGCGCCCTGGGAGGCAAATGAATACCTATTTTGGCTAAAAATACCTCACATATAGCCTCCGGAGGCTATATGGAGATATTTAACCCCTGCCAGAATCCGTTAAGAGCGGGAGACGAGGCCGCCGAAAAAGGGGCGGGGCCTATCTCCTCAGCACACAGCGCCATTTTCCCTCACAGAAAGGCTGGAGGGAAGGCTCCCAGGCTCTCCCCTGCACTGCACTACAGAAACAGGGTTAAAACAGAGAGGGGGGGCACTAATTTGGCGATATGCTTATATATTAAGATGCTATAAGGGAAAACACTTATATAAGGTTGTCCCTATATAATTATAGCGTTTTTGGTGTGTGCTGGCAAACTCTCCCTCTGTCTCTCCAAAGGGCTAGTGGGTCCTGTCCTCTATCAGAGCATTCCCTGTGTGTGTGCTGTGTGTCGGTACGTGTGTGTCGACATGTAGGAGGACGATGTTGGTGAGGAGGCGGAGCAATTGCCTGTAATGGTGATGTCACTCTCTAGGGAGTCGACACCGGAATGGATGGCTTATTTAGGAAATTACGTGATAATGTCAACACGCTGCAAGGTCGGTTGACGACATGAGACGGCCGACAAACAATTAGTACCGGTCCAGACGTCTCAAAAACACCGTCAGGGGTTTTAAAACGCCCGTTTACTTTAGTCGGTCGACACAGACACAGACAGGGACACTGAATCCAGTGTCGACGGTGAATAAACAAACGTATTCCTTATTAGGGCCACACGTTAAAGGCAATGAAGGAGGTGTTACATATTTCTGATACTACAAGTACCACAAAAGAGGGTATTATGTGGGATGTGAAAAAACTACCATAGTTTTTCCTGAATCAGATAAATTAAATAAAGTGTGTGATGATGCGTGGGTTCCCCCCGATAGAAAATTATGGGCGGTATACCCTTTCCCGCCAGAAGTTAGGGCGCGTTGGGAAACACCCCTTAAGGTGGATAAGGCGCTCACACGCTTATCAAAACAAGTGGCGGTACCGTCTATAGATAGGGCCGTCCTCAAGGACCAGCTGACAGGAGGCTGGAAAAATATCATAAAAAGTATATACACACATACTGGTGTTATACTGCGACCAGCGATCGCCTCAGCCTGGATGTGCAGAGCTGGGGTGGCTTGGTCGGATTCCCTGACTAAAAATATTGATACCCTTGACAGGGACAGTATTTTATTGACTATAGAGCATTTAAAGGATGCATTTCTATATATGCGAGATGCACAGAGGGATATTTGCACTCTGGCATCATGAGTAAATGCGATGTCCATAACTGCCAAAAGATGTTATGGACACGACAGTGGTCAGGTGATGCAGATTCCAAACGGCACAAAGGTGTATTGCCGTATAAAGGAAGAGGAGTTATTTGGGGTCGGTCCATCGGACCTGGTGGCCACGGCAACTGCTGGAAAATCCACCGTTTTTTACCCTAAGTCACATCTCTGCAGAAAAAGACACCGTCTTTTCAGCCTCAGTCCTCTCGTCCCTATAAGATCATATCTGCCCAGGGATAGAGGAAAGGGAAGAAGACTGCAGCAGGCAGCCCATTCCCAGGAACAGAAGCGTTCCACCGCTTCTGACAAGTTCTCAGCATGGCGCTGAGACCGTACAGGACCCCTGGATCCTACAAGTAGTATCCCAGGGGTACAGATTGGAAGGTCGAGACGTTTCCCCTTCGCAGGCTCCTGAAGTCTGCTTTACCAAGGTCTCCCTCCGACAAGGAGGCAGTATGGAAATAAATTCACAAGCTGTATTCCCAGCAGGTGATAACTAAATTACCCCTCCTACTACAAGAAAAGGGGTATTATTCCACACTATATTGTGGTACTGAAGCCAGAAGGCTAGGTGAGACTTATTCTAAAAAAAAAAATTTTTGAACACTTACAAAGGTTCAAATCAAGATGGAGTCACTCAGAGCAGTGATAACGAACCAGGAAGAAGAGGACTATATAGTGTCCCGGGACATCAGGGATGCTTACCTCTATGTCCCAAATTTGCCCTTCTCACTAAGGGTACCTCAGGTTCGTGGTGCAGAACTGTCACTATCAGTTTCAGACGCTGCCGTTTGGATTGTCCACGGCACCCCGGGTCTTTACCAAGGTAATGGCCGAAATGATGATTCTTCTTCGAAGAAAAGGCGTCTTAAGTATCCCTTACTTGGACGATTTCCTGATAAGGGCATAGTCCAGGGAACAGTTGGAGGTCGGAGTAGCACTATCTCGGATACTGCTACAACAGCACGGGTGGATTCTAAATATTCCAAAATCGCAGCTGATCCGACGACACGTCTGCTGTGCCTAGGGATGATTCTGGACACAGTCCAGAAAAAGGTGTTTCTCCCGGAAGAGAAAGCCAGGGAGTTATCCGAGTTAGTCAGGAACCTCCTAAAAACAGTGCATCATTGCACAAGGGTCCTGGTAAAAATGGTGGCTTCCTACGAAGCAATTCCATTCGGCAGATTTCACGCAAGAACTTTTCAGTGGGATCTGCTGGACAAATGGCCCGGATCGCATCTTCAGATGCATCAGCGGATAACCCTATATCCAAGGACAAGGGTGTCTCTCCTGTGGTGGTTATAGAGTGCTCATCTTCTAGAGGGCCGCAGATTCGGCATTCAGGATTGGATGCTGGTGACCACGGAGCCCAGCCCGAGAGGCTGGGGAGCAGTCACACAGGGAAAAAATTTCCAGGGAGTGTGATCAAGTCTGGAGACTTTTCTCCACATAAATATACTGGAGCTAAGGGTAAATTTATAATGCTCTAAGCTTAGCAAGACCTCTGCTTCAGGGTCAGCCGGTATTTATCCAGTGGGAAAAACATCACGGCAGTCGCCCACGTAAACAGACAGGGCGACACAAGAAGCAGGAGGGCAATGGCAAAAACTGCAAGGACTTTTCGCTGGGCGGAAAATCATGTGATAGCACTGTCAGCAGTGTTTCATCCCGGGAATGGAAACTGGGAAGCAGACTTCCTCAGCAGGCACGACCTCCACCCGGGAGAGTGGAAACTTCATCGGGAAGTTTTTTCCACATGATTGTAAACCGTTGGGAAATACCAAAGGTGGACATGATGGCGTCCCGTCTGAACAAAAAACGGGACAGGTATTGCGCCAGGTCAAGAGACCCTCAGGCAATAGCTGTGGACGTTCTGGTAACACCGTGGGTGTACCAGTCGGTGTATGTGTTCCCTCCTCTGCTTCTCATACCTAAGGTGCTGAGAATTATAAGACGTAGAGGAGTAAGAACTATACTCATGGCTCCGGATTGGCCAAGAAGGACTTGGTACCCGGAACTTCAAGAGATGCTTACAGAGGTCTTATGGCCTCTGCCGCTAAGAAGGGACTTGCTTCAGCAAGTACCATGTCTGTTCCAAGACTTACCGCAGCTGCGTTTGTCGGCATGGCGGTGGAAAGCCGGATCCTAAGAGAAAAAGGCATTCCGGAAGAGGTCATTCCTACCCTGGTCAAAGCCAGAAAGGAGGTGACCGCACAACATTATCACCACATGTGGCGAAAATATGTTGCGTGGTGTGAGGCCAGGAAGGCCCCACAAAGAAATTTCAACTCGGTCGTTTCCTGCATTTCCTGCAAACAGGAGTGTCTATGGGCCTCAAATTGGGGTCCATTAAGGTTCAAATTTCGGCCCTGTCGATTTTCTTCCAGAAAGAATTGGCTTCAGTTCCTGAAGTCCAGAAGTTGTCAAGGGAGTATTGCATATACAACCCCCTTTTGTGCCTCCAGTGGCACTGTGGGATCTCAACGTAGTTCTGGGATTCCTCAAATCACATTGGTTTAAAACCAGTCAAATCTGTGGATTTGAAGCATCTCACAGGAAAAGTGACCATGCTCTTGGCCCTGGCCTGGACCAGGCGAGTGTCAAATTGGTGGTTTTTTCTCAAAAAAGCCCATATCTGTTTGTCCATTCGGACAGGGCAGAGCTGCGGACTCGTCCCCAGTTCTCTCCCTAAGGTGGTGTCAGTGTTTTACCTGAACCAGCTTATTGTGGTGCCTTGCACCTACTAGGGACTTGGAGGACTCCAAGTTGCTAGATGTTGTCAGGGCCCTGAAAATATGTTCCAGGACGGCTGGAGTCAGGAAAACTGACTTGCTGTTATCCTGTATGCACCCAACAAACTGGGTGCTCTTGCTTCTAAGCAGACTATTGCTAGTTGGATGTGTAATACAATTCAGCTTGCACATTCTGTGGCAGGCCTGCCACAGCCAAAATATGTAAATGCCCATTCCACAAGGAAGGTGGGCTCATCTTGGGCGGCTGCCCGAGGGGTCTCGGCTTTACAACTTTGCCGAGCAGCTACTTGGTCAGGGGCAAACACGTTTGCTAAATTCTACAAATTTGATACCCTGGCTAAGGAGGACCTGGAGTTCTCTCATTCGGTGCTGCAGAGTCATCCGCACTCTCCCGCCCGTTTGGGAGCTTTGGTATAATCCCCATGGTCCTTTCAGGAACCCCAGCATCCACTAGGACGATAGAGAAAATAAGAATGTACTTACCGATAATTCTATTTCTCGGAGTCCGTAGTGGATGCTGGGCGCCCATCCCAAGTGCGGATTATCTGCAATACTTGTACATAGTTACAAAAATCGGGTTATTATTGTTGTGAGCCATCTTTTCAGAGGCTCCGCTGTTATCATACTGTTAACTGGGTTTAGATCACAAGTTGTACGGTGTGATTGGTGTGGCTGGTATGAGTCTTACCCGGGATTCAAAATTCCTCCCTTATTGTGTACGCTCGTCCGGGCACAGTACCTAACTGGCTTGGAGGAGGGTCATAGGGGGAGGAGCCAGTGCACACCACCTGATCGGAAAGCTTTACTTTTGTGCCCTGTCTCCTGCGGAGCCGCTATTCCCATGGTCCTTTCAGGAACCCCAGCATCCACTACGGACTCCGAGAAATAGAATTATCGGTAAGTAAATTCTTATTTTTTGTTTTTTGTAGTGTCACGTCACGGTTTTGTTTGGGGTTTAGGTGAGACCCTTATGGGCCACCCTCTCTCCTAAAGTTGCTGAGGCCCTCTCCTTTTGGGGAGGGCCAGAGGCTGATTTCGGTCCCCAGGGGGAAGCTTCAGCCAACCCTGGGGATACACTAGGGTCCCTCCGCGCTTCGGCAAGGGGGGACCCACAGTCCCTTTTTTCCCTCAGTAGGCCTTTGGGCTCTGAGGGTTAGGGGAGTAACGGGGCCCTTCTCCTTTCGGAGAGGGTCCAAGAACCTACGCCCCCAGCACGTTTGGTCACAGACACTGGGTGATGAAGCCACGCACCTCGGGCTTTAAGTAAAAAAAAAAAAAAAAAGCAGGGATCTTATCACACTTCCTTTTAACCATTACATAAAGTCGATTCAAATGTATTTGTGGAATTGCCTTAACCACTTAACTGACCATTTCTCTGACGTCCTAGTGGATGCTGGGAACTCCGTAAGGACCATGGGGAATAGCGGCTCCGCAGGAGACTAAGCACAAAAGTAAAAGCTTTAGGACTACCTGGTGTGCACTGGCTCCTCCCCCTATGACCCTCCTCCAAGCCTCAGTTAGATTTTTGTGCCCGAACGAGAAGGGTGCATACTAGGTGGCTCTCCTGAGCTGCTTAGAGTAAAAGTTTAAATTAGGTTTTTTATTTTCAGTGAGTCCTGCTGGCAACAGGCTCACTGCACCGAGGGACTAAGGGGAGAAGAAGCGAACTCACCTGCGTGCAGAGTGGATTGGGCTTCTTAGGCTACTGGACATTAGCTCCAGAGGGACGATCACAGGCCCAGCCATGGATGGGTCCCAGAGCCGCGCCGCCGGCCCCCTTACAGAGCCAGAAGACAGAAGAGGTCCGGGAAATCGGCGGCAGAAGACGTCCTGTCTTCAATAAGGTAGCGCACAGCACCGCAGCTGTGCGCCATTGCTCTCAGCACACTTCACACTCCGGTCACTGAGGGTGCAGGGCGCTGGGGGGGGGGGCGCCCTGAGAAGCAATAAAAACACCTTAGATGGCTAAAAATACATCACATATAGCTCCTGGGCTATATGGATGCATTTAACCCCTGCCAGTTTTTCCTTAAAAAAGCGGGAGAAAGGCCGCCGAGAAGGGGGCGGAGCCTATCTCCTCAGCACACAAGCGCCATTTTCCCTCACAGCTCCGTTGGAGGGAAGCTCCCTGGCTCTCCCCTGCAGTCCTGCACTACAGAAACAGGGTAAAACAAGAGAGGGGGGGCACTAATTTGGCAGATTAATAAAAACAGCAGCTATATAAGGGAAAAACACTTATATAAGGTTATCCCTGTATATATATAGCGCTCTGGTGTGTGCTGGCAAACTCTCCCTCTGTCTCCCCAAAGGGCTAGTGGGGTCCTGTCCTCTATCAGAGCATTCCCTGTGTGTGTGCTGTGTGTCGGTACGTTGTGTCGACATGTATGAGGAGGAAAATGGTATGGAGGCGGAGCAATTGCCTGTAATAGTGATGTCACCCCCTAGGGAGTCGACACCTGACTGGATGGTCTTATGGAAGGAATTACGTGATAGCGTCAGCACTTTACAAAAGACTGTTGACGACATGAGACAGCCGGAAAAACAGTTAATACCTGTCCAGTCGTCTCAAACACCGTCAGGGGCTCTAAAGCGCCCTTTACCTCAGATGGTCGACACAGACCCAGACACTGACTCCAGTGTCGACGGTGAGGAAACAAACGTATTTTCCAGTAGGGCCACACGTTACATGATCACGGCAATGAAGGAGGCTTTGAACATTTCTGATACTACAAGTACCACAAAAAAGGGTATTATGTGGGGTGTGAAAAAACTACCCGTAGTTTTTCCTGAATCAGATGAATTAAATGAGGTGTGTGATGATGCGTGGGTTTCCCCCGATAAAAAAACTGCTAATTTCTAAAAAATTATTGGCATTATACCCTTTCCCGCCAGAGGTTAGGGCGCGTTGGGAAACACCCCCTAGGGTAGATAAGGCGCTCACACGCTTATCAAAACAAGTGGCGTTACCGTCTCCTGATACGGCCGCCCTCAAAGAGCCAGTTGATAGGAAGCTGAAAAATATCCTAAAAAGTATATACACACATACTGGTGTTATACTGCGACCAGCAATCGCCTCAGCCTGGATGTGCAGTGCGGGGCTGGCTTGGTCGGATTCCCTGACTGAAAATATTGATACCCTGGACAGGGACAGTATATTATTGACTATAGAGCATTTAAAGGATGCATTTCTATATATGCGAGATGCACAGAGGGATATTTGCACTCTGGCATCAAGAGTAAGTGCGCTGTCCATTTCTGCCAGAAGAGGGTTATGGACGCGACAGTGGTCAGGTGATGCGGATTCCAAACGGCATATGGAAGTATTGCCGTATAAAGGGGAGGAGTTATTTGGGGTCGGTCTATCGGACCTGGTGGCCACGGCAACGGCTGGGAAATCCACCTTTTTACCCCAGGTCACCTCTCAGCAGAAAAAGACACCGTCTTTTCAGGCTCAGTCCTTTCGTCCCCATAAGGGCAAGCGGGCAAAAGGCCACTCATATCTGCCCCGGGGCAGAGGAAGGGGAAAAAGACTGCAGCAGGCAGCCTCTTCCCAGGAACAGAAGCCCTCCCCCGCTTCTGCCAAGTCCTCAGCATGACGCTGGGGCCTTACAAGCGGACTCGGGTACGGTGGGGGGTCGTCTCAAGAATTTCAGCGCGCAGTGGGCTCACTCGCAAGTGGACCCCTGAATCCTGCAGGTAGTATCTCAGGGGTACAAATTGGAATTCGAGACGTCTCCCCCCTCGCCGGTTCCTGAAGTCTGCTTTACCAACGTCTCCCTCCGAAAGGGAGGCGGTATTGGAAGCCATTCACAAGCTGTATTCCCAGCAGGTGATAATCAAGGTACCCCTCCTACAACAGGGAAAGGGGTATTATTCCACGCTGTTTGTGGTACCGAAGCCGGACGGCTCGGTGAGACCTATTTTAAATCTGAAATCATTGAACACTTACATACAAAGGTTCAAATTCAAGATGGAGTCACTCAGAGCAGTGATAGCGAACCTGGAAGAAGGGGACTATATGGTGTCTCTGGACATCAAGGATGCTTACCTCCATGTCCCAATTTGCCCTTCTCACCAAGGGTACCTCAGGTTTGTGGTACAGAACTGTCACTATCAGTTTCAGACGCTGCCGTTTGGATTGTCCACGGCACCCCGGGTCTTTACCAAGGTAATGGCCGAAATGATGATTCTTCTTCGAAGAAAAGGCGTCTTAATTATCCCTTACTTGGACGATCTCCTGATAAGGGCAAGGTCCAGGGAACAGTTAGAGGTCGGAGTAGCACTATCTCAAGTAGTACTACGACAGCACGGGTGGATTCTAAATATTCCAAAATCGCAGCTGATTCCGACGACACGTCTGCTGTTCCTAGGGATGATTCTGGACACAGTCCAGAAAAAGGTGTTTCTCCCGGAGGAGAAAGCCAGGGAGTTATCCGAGCTAGTCAGGAACCTCCTAAAACCAGGCCAAGTGTCAGTGCATCAATGCACAAGGGTCCTGGGAAAAATGGTGGCTTCTTACGAAGCGATTCCATTCGGCAGATTCCACGCAAGAACTTTTCAGTGGGATCTGCTGGACAAATGGTCCGGATCGCATCTTCAGATGCATCAGCGGATAACCCTGTCTCCAAGGACAAGGGTGTCTCTCCTGTGGTGGTTGCAGAGTGCTCATCTTCTAGAGGGCCGCAGATTCGGCATTCAGGACTGGGTCCTGGTGACCACGGATGCCAGCCTGAGAGGCTGGGGAGCAGTCACACAGGGAAAAAATTTCCAGGGCTTGTGGTCAAGCATGGAAACGTAATTTCACATAAATATCCTGGAACTAAGGGCCATTTACAATGCCCTAAGTCAAGCAAGGCCTCTGCTTCAGGGTCAGCCGGTGTTGATCCAGTCGGACAACATCACGGCAGTCGCCCACGTAAACAGACAGGGCGGCACAAGAAGCAGGAGGGCAATGGCAGAAGTTGCAAGGATTCTTCGCTGGGCGGAAAATCATGTGATAGCACTGTCAGCAGTGTTCATTCCGGGAGTGGACAACTGGGAAGCAGACTTCCTCAGCAGACACGACCTCCACCCGGGGGAGTGGGGACTTCACCCAGAAGTCTTCCACATGATTGTGAACCGTTGGGAAAAACCAAAGGTGGACATGCTGGCGTCCCGCCTCAACAAAAAACTGGACAGATATTGCGCCAGGTCAAGGGACCCTCAGGCAATAGCTGTGGACGCTCTGGTAACACCGTGGGTGTACCAGTCAGTGTATGTGTTCCCTCCTCTGCCTCTCATACCCAAGGTACTGAGAATCATAAGAAGGAGAGGAGTAAGGACTATACTCGTGGCTCCGGATTGGCCAAGAAGGACTTGATACCCGGAACTTCAAGAGATGCTCACGGAGGACCCGTGGCCTCTACCTCTAAGAAAGGACCTGCTCCAGCAGGGACCCTGTCGGTTCCAAGACTTACCGCGGCTGCGTTTGACGGCATGGCGGTTGAACGCCGGATCCTGAAGGAAAAAGGCATTCCGGATGAAGTCATCCCTACCCTGATCAAAGCCAGGAAGGATGTAACCGTGCAACATTATCACCGTATTTGGCGTAAATATGTTGCGTGGTGTGAGGCCAGGAAGGCCCCTACAGAGGAATTTCAACTGGGTCGTTTCCTGCATTTCCTGCAAACAGGACTGTCTATGGGCCTAAAATTAGGGTCCATTAAGGTTCAAATTTCGGCCCTGTCGATTTTCTTCCAGAAAGAACTGGCTTCAGTTCCTGAAGTTCAGACGTTTGTCAAGGGGGTACTGCATATACAGCCTCCTTTTGTGCCTCCAGTGGCACCTTGGGATCTCAATGTAGTTTTGGGGTTCCTAAAATCACATTGGTTTGAACCACTCACCACTGTGGACTTAAAATATCTCACATGGAAAGTGGTAATGCTGTTAGCCCTGGCGTCAGCCAGGCGTGTCTCAGAATTGGCGGCTTTATCCTATAAAAGCCCTTACCTAATTTTTTATACGGACAGGGCAGAATTGAGGACTCGTCCTCAATTTCTCCCTAAGGTGGTTTCAGCGTTTCACTTGAACCAGCCTAATGTGGTACCTGCGGCTACTAGGGACTTGGAGGACTCCCAAGTTGCTGGACGTAGTCAGGGCCCTGAAAATATATGTTTCCAGGACGGCTGGAGTCAGAAAATCTGACTCGCTGTTTATCCTGTATGCACCCAACAAGCTGGGTGCTCCTGCTTCTAAGCAGACTATTGCTCGTTGGATTTGTAGTACAATTCAGCTTGCACATTCTGTGGCAGGCCTGCCACAGCCAAAATCTGTAAAAGCCCATTCCACAAGGAAAGTGGGCTCATCTTGGGCGGCTGCCCGAGGGGTCTCGGCTTTACAACTTTGCCGAGCAGCTACTTGGTCAGGGGCAAACACGTTTGCTAAATTCTACAAATTTGATACCCTGGCTGAGGAGGACCTGGAGTTCTCTCATTCGGTGCTGCAGAGTCATCCGCACTCTCCCGCCCGTTTGGGAGCTTTGGTATAATCCCCATGGTCCTTACGGAGTTCCCAGCATCCACTAGGACGTCAGAGAAAATAAGAATTTACTTACCGATAATTCTATTTCTCATAGTCCGTAGTGGATGCTGGGCGCCCATCCCAAGTGCGGTTTGTCTGCAATACTTGTACATAGTTATTGTTACAAAAATCGGGTTATTATTGTTGTGAGCCATCTTTTCAGAGGCTCCTCTGTTATCATGCTGTTAACTGGGTTCAGATCACAGGTTGTACGGTGTGATTGGTGTGGCTGGTATGAGTCTTACCCGGGATTCAAAATCCTTCCTTATTGTGTACGCTCGTCCGGGCACAGTATCCTAACTGAGGCTTGGAGGAGGGTCATAGGGGGAGGAGCCAGTGCACACCAGGTAGTCCTAAAGCTTTTACTTTTGTGCCCAGTCTCCTGCGGAGCCGCTATTCCCCATGGTCCTTACGGAGTTCCCAGCATCCACTACGGACTATGAGAAATAGAATTATCGGTAAGTAAATTCTTATTTTTTTCCCTATAAAAAACACTCACAAATTCTGTTTTGGTTTTTTTTCTTTTTAAATTAAGTTTTAAAATTAATTATATATTTAAATATTTTCTAACTAAAAATATATACATGGGGTGTATTGCGCCACCCCCACCCCACCTGGGAAAAAGATAACCTGCCCTATCAAGCCCCACCCCTATTTTGGTAATAGATCCCAGTGTCTTAACCATCACCCTCACCCCGTATTAATGGGCCCCCACTGACTACTGCCCCCATTCCCATGTGTCGCTATACATTCAATGTTTTATTTTCAATATATACACTCCTCCCCCCATTACAAAAAACCTTTGTGGTCAGCAACCCCACCCCCTACCCCAGTGCCAAAATATGACCCCTGTTACTCTCCCCCCATCCCCCACACACACACCCTCACTATTGCAGAGCGTGGGGCATGGGGGACTGGTCATCAGTTCCCCCTGTTACAGCTGATCTTGGCATACAAAGAGATCAGCGTAGATGTGCTGGGGAAGGGAGCTATGTTTTCCTCCCAGCATGTTTAGTTCCGGCGCATGCACCTCAGAATGGTGCTCGCAAGGCATTCTGGGTTAGAGACCGCTGCGTCGCTCAAATGGGGCTGCTGTAGCAGGAGCAATTCCGTTCTGCACTTGTACAGAACGGATTTCCTCCAGTATAGAAGAAGCAGCAGCTGGGCTTGCCGGATGTATGTGATATGACTGTGGTTGTATCACATACATTTGTGCCAGGCAAATGGTTAAGAGATGGTTGGTGCATCAGATTCAGCCATTCTACAAATATTATTTAAGTGAGATTGTTTCAGAGGTGACATCCCTGCTTTTTAGCCTCTGATATGACAACAGCAGGACGATAATATAACCCTGATTTAGATCAGATGAATGAGATGCAGTTTGCATTTGAGGGATTTTTCTACTGGGGTAAGATATTATTCTCGGATAGCGAGGTTAATCTCTCTCCCCCCAAACTCTCCATATAAGGGAACTGTCCTATTCCCCTAGCCGTATTTGTAAATTCTTTTTTTCCTTTTTCTCTGACGTCCTAGTGGATGCTGGGGACTCCGTAAGGACCATGGGGAATAGACGGCTCCGCAGGAGACTGGGCACATCTAAAGAAAGATTTAGGACTATCTGGTGTGCACTGGCTCCTCCCCCTATGACCCTCTTCCAAGCCTCAGTTAGATTTCTGTGCCCGGCTGAGCTGGATGCACACTAGGGGCTCTCCTGAGCTCCTAGGAAGAAAGTGTTTGTTAGGTTTTTTATTTTCAGTGAGACCTGCTGGCAACAGGCTCACTGCATCGAGGGACTAAGGGGAGAAGAAGCGAACCTACCTAAGTGGTGGTAGCTTGGGCTTCTTAGGCTACTGGACACCATTAGCTCCAGAGGGATCGAACACAGGACCCGACCTCGTCGTCCGTTCCCGGAGCCGCGCCGCCGTCCCCCTTACAGAGCCAGAAGCAAGAAGGTGGTCCAGAAAATCGGCGGCTGAAGACTTCGGTCTTCTCCAAGGTAGCGCACAGCACTGCAGCTGTGCGCCATTGCTCCTCATGCACACCACACACTTCGGTCACTGATGGGTGCAGGGCGCTGGGGGGGGGGGCGCCCTGAGCAGCAATACTGACACCTTGGCTGGCAAACTGGCACCATATATAGCCCCAGAGGCTATATAGGTGCTTTTTAACCCCTGCCAGAATCCATAAAAATGTGGGAGAAAGTCCGCGAAAAAGGGGTGGAGCTATCTCCTTCAGCACACTGGCGCCATTTTTCCCTCACAGCTCCGTTGGAGGGAAGCTCCCTGGCTCTCCCCTGCAGTCAATACACTACAGAAAGGGTTAAAAAGAGAGGGGGGGCACAATTTAGGCGCAGTATACAATATATAGGCAGCTATAAGGGAAAACACTCTTATATGTGATATCCCTGTGATATATAGCGCCCTGGTGTGTGCTGGCATACTCTCCCTCTGTCTCCCCAAAGGGCTTTGTGGGGTCCTGTCCTCTGTCAGAGCATTCCCTGTGTGTGTGCTGTGTGTCGGTACGGCTGTGTCGACATGTATGAGGAGGATAATGATGTGGAGGCGGAGCGAATGCCTGTAAATGTGATGTCACCCCCTGCAGGATCGACACCGGTGTGGTTGGACTTATGGAAGGATTACGTGAAAGTGTCAACTCTTTACACAAAAGGTCGACGACACAGAACAGCCGGCTACTCAGCTTGTGCCTGTTCCAGCGTCTCAAATGTCATGGGGGGCTCTAAAAACGCCCGCTACCTCAGATGGCAGAAACAGATGTCGACACGGATACCGACTCCAGTGTCGACGACGATGAGACTAGTGTACCCTCCAAATAGGTCCACCCGTTACATGATTGAGGCAATGAAAAATGTATTACACATTTATGATAATACCCCAGGTACCACATAAAAGGGTATTATGGGGCAGATGTATTAACCTGGAGAAGGCATAAGGAAGTGATAAATGCAAGGTGATACATGCACCAGCCAATCAGCTTCAATATGTAAATTAACAGTTAGGAGCTGATTGGCTGGTGTGTTTATCACCTTGCATTTATCACTGATTTATCACTTCCTTATGCCTTCTCCAGGTTAATACATCTGCCCCATTGTTTGGTGAGAGAAAACTACCAGTAGTTTTTCCTGCATCTGAGAAATTAAATGAGGTGTGTGAGGAAGCGTGGTCTTCCCCCGGTAAGAAATTGATAATTTCTAAACGGTAATTGGCAGCGTACCCTTTCCCGCCAGAGGATAGGTCACGTTGGGAAACACCCCATAGGGTAGATACAGCGCTTACACGCTTATCAGAAAAGGTGGCACTACCGTCTCCGGATACGGCCGCCCTGAAGGAACCTGCTGATAAAAAGCAGGGGGTTACCCTAAAAGATATAGTCACACACTCGGGCATTATATTGCGACCAGCCATTGCTTCGGCATGGATGTGCAGTGCTCCCGCTGCGTGGTCAGATTCCCTGTCGGAAAATTACTATGGATAGGGACAATATTTTGCTGACAATAGAGCATATAAAAGACGTGGTCTTATACATGCGTGATTCACAGAGGGATATTTGCCGGCTGGCATCAAAAATAAGCGCTAGGTCCATTGCCGCCAGACGGGGGTTATGGACTCGGCAATGGTCAGGCGATGCCGACTCGAATCGGCACATGGAAGTTTTGCCCTATAAGGGGGTAAAACTGTTGGGGGATGGTCTTTCAGACCTCGTTTCCACAGCTACTGCTGGGAAATCGACTTTTTTGCCACAGGCTACCCCACAACAAAAGAAAGCACCGTATCATCAAGTACAGTCCTTTCGGCCCCAGAAAAGCAAGAGGGCTAGAGGCTCATCCTTTCTGCCGAGAGGCAAAGGTAGAGGAAAAAGCTGCAGCACACAGCTAGTTCCCAAGAGCAGAAGTCCTCCCTGCGTCCGGTAAGTCCACAGCATAACGCTGAAGCTGCTCAGGCGGACCCGGGTACGGTGGGGGCCCGTCTCAGAAATTTCAGCGCCCAGTGTGCTCTCTCACATGGATCCCTGGGTCCTTCAAGTAGTATCTCAGGGGTACAGGCTGGAGTTCGAGACGTTCTTCCCCCCGCCGTTTCCTAAAATCTGCCTTACCGGCACCTCCCTCTGCCAGGGAGGCGGTGTTGGTGGCTATTCAACACTATAATCACAACAAGTGATTGTCAAGGTGCCCCTCCTTCAGCAAGGAAGGGGTTACTATTCCACAATGGTTGTGGTACCAAAACAGAACGGTTCGGTGAGACCCATCTTAAAATTAAAATACTTGAACTTTTATATCAGAAGATTCAAGTTCGAGATGGAATCGCTCAGGGCGGTTATTACGAGCCTGGACGAGGGGGATTACAGGGTCTCCCTGGACATCAAGGATGCGTACCTGCATGTCCCCATTTACCCTCCTCACCAGGAGTCCCTCAGATGTGTGGTACAGGACTGTCACTATCAGTTCCAGACGCTGCCGTTGGAGTTGTCCACGGCACCGAAGGTCTTTACCAAGGTAATGGCCGAAATGATGATACTCCTTCGCAAGAAGGAAGTTTTTATTATCCCGTACTTGGACGATCTCCTGATAAAGGCGAGGTCCAAAGAACAGTTGGTAGTGGGGGTAGCACTCTCTCGGGAAGTGCTACAACAGCACGACTGGATTCTCAATATTCCAAAGTCACAGCTGGTCCCGACGACACGTCTTCTGTTCCTGGGAATGATTCTGGACACAGACCAGAAAAGAGTGTTTCTTCCAGTGGAAGCACACGAGTCCTGGAAAAAAATGGTAGCTTCGTACGAAGCATAATTCCATTCGGAAGGTTCCACGCAAGGACGTTCCAGTGGGACCTGTGGGACAAATGGTCCGGGTCCCATCTACAGATACAACAGCGGATAACCCTGTCGGCAAGAAACAGGGTGTCGATGCTGTGGTGGCTGCAGAGGGCTCATCTACTAGAGGGCCGCAGATTCGGAATACAGGACTGGGTCCTGGTGACCACGGAGGCCAGCCTTCGGGGCTGGAGTGCAGTCACACAGGGAAGAAATTTCCAAGGAGATTTCGCTTCACATAATTATTCTGGAGCTAAGGGCCATTTACAATGCCCTAAGCCAAGCAAGGCCCCTGCTTCAGAACCAGCCGGTACTGATCCAATCAGACAACATCACGGCGGTCGCCCATGTAAACAGACAGGGCGGCACAAGAAGCAGGATGGCGATGGCAGAAGCCACAAGGATTCTCCGATTGGGGACCTACACCCGGGAGAATGGGGACTTCTTCCAGAAGTTTTCCAAATGCGGGTAAACCGTTGGGAATGACCACGGGTGGACATGATGGCGTCCCGCCTCAACAAAAAGTTGAAAAGATATTGCGCCAGGTCAAGGGACCCTCAGGCGATCGCTGTGGACGCTCTAGTGACACCGTGGGTGTACCAGTCGGTTTATGTGTTTCCTCCTCTACCTCTCATACCCAGGGTACTGAGAATAATAAGAATGCGAGGAGTGAAAACCATACTCGTGGTTCCGGATTGGCAAAGAAGAGCTTGGTACCCGGAACTTCAAGAGATGCGGGCAGAGGACCTTTGGCCTCTGCCGCTCAGACAAGACCTGCTGCAGCAGGGACCCTGTCTGTTCCAAGACTTACCGCGGCTGCGTTTGACGGCATGGCGGTTGAACACCGGATCCTAAAGGAAAAGGGTATTCTGGAGGAAGTCATCCCTACCCTGATCAAAGCCAGGAAGGATGTCACCGCAAGACATTATTACCGCATTTGGCGGAAATATGTTGCTTGGTGTGAGGCCATGAAGGCCCCGAAGGAGGAATTTCAACTGGGTCGATTCCAACACTTCCTGCAAGCAGGGGTGACGTTGGGCCTCAAATTGGGGTCCATCAAGGTCCAGATTTTGGCTCTGTCGATTTTCTTCCAGAAAGAACTGGCTTCACTGCCTGAAGTTCAGACTTTTGTTAAAGGAGTTCTGCATATTCAGCCTCCTTTTGTGCCCCCAGTGGCACCTTGGGATCTCAATGTGGTTTTGGCATTCCTGAAATCACATTGGTTCGAACCACTTAAGACTGTGGAATTAAAATATCTCACGTGGGAAGTGGTCATAAGATGGATAGGGCAGAATTGAGGACTCGTCCTCAGTTTCTCCCGAAGGTGGTCTCAGCTTTTCACTTGAACCAACCTATTGTGGTGCCTGCGGCTACTAGGGACTTGGAGGATTCCAAGTTGCTGGACGTAGTCAGGGCCCTGAAAATTTATGTTTCCAGGACGGCTGGAGTCAGAAAAACTGACTCGCTGTTTATCTTGTATGCACCCAACAAGCTGGGTGCTCCTGCTTCTAAGCAGTCTATTGCGCGCTGGATTTGTAGCAGTAGGATTACCGCAGCCTAAATCAATAAAAGCCCATTCCACAAGGAAGGTGGGCTCATCTTGGGCGGCTGCCCGAGGGGTCTCGGCTTTACAACTTTGCCGAGCAGCTACTTGGTCAGGGGCAAACACGTTTGCTAAATTCTACAAATTTGATTCCCTGGCTGAGGAGGACCTGGAGTTCTCTCATTCGGTGCTGCAGAGTCATCCGCACTCTCCCGCCCGTTTGGGAGCTTTGGTATAATCCCCATGGTCCTTACGGAGTCCCCAGCATCCACTAGGACGTCAGAGAAAATAAGATTTTACTCACCGGTAAATCTATTTCTCGTAGTCCGTAGTGGATGCTGGGCGCCCATCCCAAGTGCGGATTGTCTGCAATACTTGTACATAGTTATTGTTACAAAAATCGGGTTTTGTTGTGAGCCATCTCTTCAGAGGCTCCAATTGTTATCATACTGTTAACCGGGGTTCCTATCACGTGTTATATAGTGTGATTGGTGTGGTTGGTGTGAGTCTTACCCGGGATTCAAAATCCTTCCTTATTGTGTCAGCTCTTCCGGGCACAGTTCCTAACTGAGGCTTGGAGGAGGGTCATAGGGGGAGGAGCCAGTGCACACCAGATAGTCCTAAATCTTTCTTTAGATGTGCCCAGTCTCCTGCGGAGCCGTCTATTCCCCATGGTCCTTACGGAGTCCCCAGCATCCACTACGGACTACGAGAAATAGATTTACCGGTGAGTAAAATCTTATTTTTTTATTTTCCCTGGTTTTTTTTGGGGTGGGGGTGGGGGGGGGGGGTTAAATGTTCTGTTTATTAAAGTCTTAATAATGAAATTACAAAAAGAAAGTAAAGCAGTGAGAGCATTTCACAGTAAGGTCAGATAGACTACGGTGAACACATTTCTAGTCAACCGCAAGTACTAGGGCATCTAAAAATAGTGTGCATGGAAAAGAAAAGAACCCGATGCAAAAATACTGTGTTGTCAGGTTATTTAATAGAGGGAAAAGCTTTAAGTGCTGTTTACTGGGAGAGGGAAAGAGAAGAGAAGAGAAGAGGAAGGAAAACCTAGAGTAAAAGTATGCCAATGAGAAGAGTGTCTCTGCTTCATGATATAGAGTCTCCGTTATGAACAAGAGTCAGTTGATGTGTGAAGATGGCTTGGCCTTGAAGTGATTGGTCCATGGGAACCAGGTAGTGATAAAATGATCAGGGGTGTCATGGAGTGCAGATGTGATGCTCTCCATGCGGTAGACTGACCAGATTGCATTAATCGTAGCTGGTACAGTGAATGAGGAAGGGTCTTTCCAATGAAGAGCATTTTGACATATAGAGGCATTGAGAATGTGTTTGGTAAGTTTATGGACCTGTGGGATGGGACCGGGAAGAAGTGAGTAGAGCGGGGAAGTAGAATGTCGAAGCCTATTACGAACAGGACAAGATCATAGAGACTTTTCCAGTAGGCTTACATTTTGGGGAATGACCAACAAATGTTCTACAAGGTGCCAACTTGGCCACATACTGGCTAGCAGAGGATGCAGGGAAAATGAAAGACAATGGAGTAGGGACCATATACCATCAGTAATGTAGCTTTAAATGGTATGCGGTTAAAATACCACCCATCAGGATCCCGGCGGTCGCAATACCGACACCGTAATCCCAACAGGGGTACTATCTTGCCGCTGGAATACTGCCTAGTTAGGTGATTCTCACTCTGTAGGTGTCCATGACACCCATAGAGGGGGAACAGAACTTGTGGTGAGCGATGCAAGGCACCGCGCCCGTGGCGATCGCAGCGTGGCTAACGCAGCGAGCCCGCAAGGGGCCTCGATATGCTCACCCTGCTGCCGGCATTCTGGCGCCCGGGATGCCGATGTCAGTATAGTGACATTCGGCATCCCGTACGCCGGGATCCCATACCGATCCCCTTTAAAGAACTCTATTAAATTCTAAGTGGTATGGAGCTCTTGGCTAGTTCAAATTTTAATTTGAGCCAATCCTCCGGGTCCAGTGTCTCCCCTGTGTCCCTCTCCCTTGTAAATACTATTAATAATTTAGTGGATTAAAAAATTAACACTAAAACTTCATATAATTAAAGTGTCCAAATTTAATTCTAAGACTCAAAGATATATTCTATATTATAATTGTTATTTGGAGAATAGTTTTAACAGCAATAATATGAATTTGCAGTTTTCAAGTTGGATGACAATGAACGATGAACATAGATATTTTTCTCTTGCAGATCTGGATATGTCACAACCTGATAAAACACAATTCTCAGTTTGTGCACCAGCTGACTGGTCCAGACAGACTCACTTGTCTGTATCAGATCAAGAGACTGTTGGGGTTATGTTGCAGGTAAATAAATCATTTGCTGTGTTTTCTCTCCTTATGTTTTCATATTATTGGGTAGTGCTAAAAATAAGTTGTTACCACATTTACAGTAGCTACTAGTAATTCAATACTCGGAATACTGAGAAAGTAGGTTGTCTGTGTATGATGACTTGTGTAAGAGAACATTTAGCATGTATTCTCTACTAATTTATATAGATACATTTATACAGGTAGTTTAGTACATTTTGTTATGTATAGTACCAAGTGGTTTTTTTTTTTGCTGCCAAAGGAAGACTCATTCTCAGATAAACGTGTACACAATGAGCTACCGTAGGTGTTCTTTTCTCTTTACATCAAGGACCTTGTGTCCCTTTAGTTATGGTGCTACATATTGGAGAATGCCCATTCAGTCAGTCACTGGCACGGCATGCATGGACTTGTAGTTCCTTGACAGCTGGACTGCCACAGGATGTCCACCTGACTCTTAAAATGGGTGGCACCGTTTACTATACTATCTCTGGATTTTTAAAAATATATATCATAGAAAACATTTTTAGACTATACTGGCACATTTACAACAAAACAAAAATGATCAGTTATACAGTAAGTTGATTTTTTTATTTTATTTTTCTTCATTTTTCTTTTCTTTTCATTTTTCTTTTCTCTATCGTCCTAGTGGATGCTGGGGTTCCTGAAAGGACCATGGGGAATAGCGGCTCCGCAGGAGACAGGGCACAAAAAGTAAAGCTTTAGGATCAGGTGGTGTGCACTGGCTCCTCCCCCTATGACCCTCCTCCAAGCCTCAGTTAGGTTTTTGTGCCCGGCCGAGAAGGGTGCAATCTAGGTGGCTCTCCTAAAGAGCTGCTTAGAAAAGTTTAGCTTAGGTTTTTTATTTTACAGTGAGTCCTGCTGGCAACAGGATCACTGCATCGAGGGACTTAGGGGAGAAGAAGTGAACTCACCTGCGTGCAGGATGGATTGGCTTCTTTGGCTACTGGACATTAGCTCCAGAGGGACGATCACAGGTACAGCCTGGATGGTCACCGGAGCCTCGCCGCCGGCCCCCTTGCAGATGCTGAAAAGAGAAGAAGGTCCAGAATCGGCGGCAGAAGACTCCTCAGTCTTCTTAAGGTAGCGCACAGCACTGCAGCTGTGCGCCATTGCTCTCAGCACACTTCACACGGCAGTCACTGAGGGTGCAGGGCGCTGGGGGGGGGCGCCCTGGGCAGCAATGAAAATCCTTTTTTTTGGCAAAAAATACCTCACATATAGCCTCCGGGGCTATATGGAGATATTTAACCCCTGCCAGAATCCATTTTTAAGCGGGAGACGAGCCCGCCGAAAAGGGGGCGGGGCCTATCTCCTCAGCACACAGCGCCATTTCCTCACACAGTTCCGCTGGTCAGGAAGGCTCCCAGGCTCTCCCCTGCACTGCACTACAGTAACAGGGTTAAATCAAGAGAGGGGGGGCAAAATTTGGCGAAATTGTGATTTTATAAAAGCAGCTATAAGGGAGCACTTATTATAAGGCTATCCCTGTAAAATATAGCGCTTTGGTGTGTGCTGGCAAACTCTCCCTCTGTCTCCCCAAGGGGCTAGTGGGGTCCTGTCCTCTATCAGAGCATTCCCTGTGTGTGTGTGCTATATGTCGGTACGTGTGTGTCGACATGTATGAGGACGATGTTGGTGAGGAGGCGGAGCAAATTGCCTGTAATGGTGATGTCACTCTCTAGGGAGTCGACACCGGAATGGATGGCTTATTTATGGAATTACGTGATAATGTCAACACGCTGCAAGGTCGGTTGGCGACATGAGACGGCTGGCAAACAAATTAGTACCTGTCCAGGCGTCTCAAACACCGTCAGGGGCGTTAAAACGTCCTTTTACCTCAGTCGGTCGACAGACACAGACACGGACACTGATTTCAGTGTCGACGGTGAAGAAACAAACGTATTTCCCTTTAGGGCCACACGTTACTTGTTAAGGGCAATGAAGGAGGTGTTACATATTTCTGATACTACAAGTACCACAAAAGAGGGTATTATGTGGGATGTGAAAAAACTACCTGTAGTTTTTCCTGAATCAGATAAATTAAATGAAGTGTGTGATGATGCGTGGGTTCCCCCCGATAGAAAATTATTGGCGGTATACCCTTTCCCGCCAGAAGTTAGGGCGCGGTGGGAAACACCCCTTAGGGTGGATAAGGCGCTCACACGCTTATCTAAACAAGTGGCGGTACCGTCTATAGATAGGGCCGTCCTCAAGGAGCCAGCTGACAGGAGGCTGGAAAATATCATAAAAAGTATATACACACATACTGGTGTTATACTGCGACCAGCGATCGCCTCAGCCTGGATGTGCAGAGCTGGGGTGGCTTGGTCGGATTCCCTGACTAAAAATATTGATACCCTTGACAGGGACAGTATTTTATTGACAATAGAGCATTTAAAGGATGCATTTCTATATATACGAGATGCACAGAGGGATATTTGCACTCTGGCATCAAGAGTAAGTGCGATGTCCATATCTGCCAGAAGATGTTTATGGACACGACAGTGGTCAGGTGATGCAGATTCCAAACGGCACAAAGGTGTATTGCCGTATAAAGGAAGAGGAGTTATTTGGGGTCGGTCCATCGGACCTGGTGGCCACGGCAACTGCTGGAAAATCCACCGTTTTTTACCCTAAGTCACATCTCTGCAGAAAAAGACACCGTCTTTTCAGCCTCAGTCCTTTCGTCCCTATAAGAGTCATATCTGCCCAGGGATAGAGGAAAGGGAAGAAGACTGCAGCAGGCAGCCCATTCCCAGGAACAGAAGCCTTCCACCGCTTCTGCCAAGCTCTCAGCATGACGCTGGGACCGTACAGGACCCCTGGATCCTACAAGTAGTATCCCAGGGGTACAGATTGGAATGTCGAGACGTTTCCCCCTCGCAGGCTCCTGAAGTCTGCTTTACCAAGGTCTCCCTCCGACAAGGAGGCAGTATGGGAAACAATTCACAAGCTGTATTCCCAGCAGGTGATAATCAAATTACCCCTCCTACAACAAGGAAAGGGGTATTATTCCACACTATATTGTGGTACTGAAGCCAGAAGGCTAGGTGAGACCTATTCTAAATCTAAAAAATTTGAACACTTACAAAGGTTCAAATCAAGATGGAGTCACTCAGAGCAGTGATAACGAACCAGGAAGAAGGGGACTATATAGTGTCCCGGGACATCAGGGATGCTTACCTCCATGTCCCAAATTTGCCCTTCTCACTAAGGGTACTTCAGGTTCGTGCTACAGAACTGTCACTATCAGTTTCAGACGCTGCCGTTTGGATTGTCCACGGCACCCCGGGTCTTTACCAAGGTAATGGCCGAAATGATGATTCTTCTTCGAAGAAAAGGCGTCTTAATTATCCCTTACTTGGACGATCTCCTGATAAGGGCAAAGTCCAGGGAACAGTTGGAGGTCAGAGTAGCACTATCTCGGATACTGCTACAACAGCACGGGTGGATTCTAAATATTCCAAAATCGCAGCTGATCCCGACGACACGTCTGCTGTGCCTAGGGATGATTCTGGACACAGTCCAGAAAAAGGTGTTTCTCCCGGAAGAGAAAGCCAGGGAGTTATCCGAGCTAGTCAGGAACCTCCTAAAACCAGGAAAAGTGTCAGTGCATCATTGCACAAGGGTCCTGGTAAAAATGGTGGCTTCCTACGAAGCAATTCCATTCGGCAGATTTCACGCTAGAACTTTTCAGTGGGATCTGCTGGACAAATGGTCCGGATCGCATCTTCAGATGCATCAGCGGATAACCCTATATCCAAGGACAAGGGTGTCTCTCCTGTGGTGGTTACAGAGTGCTCATCTTCTAGAGGGCCGCAGATTCGGCATTCAGGATTGGATGCTGGTGACCACGGAGGCCAGCCCGAGAGGCTGGGGAGCAGTCACACAAGGAAAAAATTTCCAGGGAGTGTGATCAAGTCTGGAGACTTTTCTCCACATAAATATACTGGAGCTAAGGGTAATTTTATAATGCTCTAAGCTTAGCAAGACCTCTGCTTCAAGGTCAGCCGGTATTGATCCAGTGGGAAAAACATCACGGCAGTCGCCCACGTAAACAGACAGGGAGGCACAAGAAGCAGGAGGGCAATGGCAAAAACTGCAAGGACTTTTCGCTGGGCGGAAAATCATGTGATAGCACTGTCAGCAGTGTTTCATTCGGGAATGGAAACTGGGAAGCAGACTTCCTCAGCAGGCACGACCTCCACCCGGGAGAGTGGAAACTTCATCGGGAAGTTTTTCCACATGATTGTGAACAGTTGGGAAATACCAAAGGTGGACATGATGGCGTCCCGTCTGAACAAAAAACGGGACAGGTATTGCGCCAGGTCAAGAGACCCTCAGGCAATAGCTGTGGACGTTCTGGTAACACCGTGGGTGTACCAGTCGGTGTATGTGTTCCCTCCTCTGCTTCTCATACCTAAGGTACTGAGAATTATAAGACGTAGAGGAGTAAGAACTATACTCATGGCTCCGGATTGGCCAAGAAGGACTTGGTACCCGGAACTTCAAGAGATGCTCACAGAGGACTTATGGCCTCTGCCGCTAAGAAGGGACTTGCTTCAGCAAGTACCATGTCTGTTCCAAGACTTACCGCAGCTGCGTTTGACGGCATGGCGGTGGAACGCCGGATCCTAAGGGAAAAAGGCATTCCGGAAGAGGTCATTCCTACCCTGGTCGATTCCTGCATTTCCTGCAAACAGGAGTGTCTATGGGCCTCAAATTGGGGTCCATTAAGGTTCAAATTTCGGCCCTGTCGATTTTCTTCCAGAAAGAATTGGCTTCAGTTCCTGAAGTCCAGAAGTTTGTCAAGGGAGTATTGCATATACAACCCCCTTTTGTGCCTCCAGTGGCACTGTGGGATCTCAACGTAGTTCTGGGATTCCTCAAATCACATTGGTTTAAAACCAGTCAAATCTGTGGATTTGAAGCATCTCACATGAAAAGTGACCATGCTCTTGGCCCTGGCCTGGGCCAGGCGAGTGTCAAATTGGTGTTTTTTTTCTCAAAAAAGCCCATATCTGTTTGTCCATTCGGACAGGGCAGAGCTGCGGACTCGTCCCAAGTTCTCTCCCTAAGGTGGTGTCAGTGTTTCACCTGAACCAGCTTATTGTGGTGCCTTGCGCCTACTAGGGACTTGGAGGACTCCAAGTTGCTAGATGTTGTCAGGGCCCTGAAAATATAGGTTCCAGAACGGCTGGAGTCAGGAAAACTGACTTGCTGTTATCCTGTATGCACCCAACAAACTGGGTGCTCTTGCTTCTAAGCAGACTATTGCTAGTTGGATGTGTAATACAATTCAGCTTGCACATTCTGTGGCAGGCCTGCCACAGCCAAAATATGTAAATGCCCATTCCACAAGGAAGGTGGGCTCATCTTGGGCGGCTGCCCGAGGGGTCTCGGCTTTACAACTTTGCCGAGCGGCTACTTAGTCAGGGGCAAACACGTTTGTAAAATCCTACAAATTTGATACCCTGGCTAAGGAGGACCTGGAGTTCTCTCATTCGGTGCTGCAGAGTCATCCGCACTCTCCCGCCCGTTTGGGAGCTTTGGTATAATCCCCATGGTCCTTTCAGGAACCCCAGCATCCACTAGGACGATAGAGAAAATAAGAATTTACTTACCGATAATTCTATTTCTCGGAGTCCGTAGTGGATGCTGGGCGCCCATCCCAAGTGCGGATTATCTGCAATACTTGTACATAGTTACAAAAATCGGGTTATTATTGTTGTGAGCCATCTTTTCAGAGGCTCCGCTGTTATCATACTGTTAACTGGGTTCAGATCACAGGTTGTACAGTGTGATTGGTGTGGCTGGTATGAGTCTTACCCGGGATTCAAAATCCTTCCTTATTGTGTACGCTCGTTCCGGGCACAGTATCCTAACTGAGGCTTGGAGGAGGGTCATAGGGGGAGGAGCCAGTGCACACCACCTGATCCTAAAGCTTTACTTTTTGTGCCCTGTCTCCTGCGGAGCCGCTATTCCCCATGGTCCTTTCAGGAACCCCAGCATCCACTACGGACTCCGAGAAATAGAATTATCGGTAAGTAAATTCTTATTTTTCTGATTCTGTCCCATGCAGGTTATTACAGCATTGTCATGACGACAGCCTCAATATTGCACTACCTATGCGGATGGTTGAGGTCTTTTCCTCAGAGAACACATATCTGCATGTTCTACCAGATGCCATCAGCGTGGCTTCATTAATTGAACAAATTTTGCACTACATGATTCAAAAAGGTCAGTATGTTTGTCCACTGACCGGTAGGTACAGCTTTAAGAAGAGCTTGCAATGGGAGTTTCAGACATTGAAATATCTGTTGATATAGCCATTCTTGTGCAAGATCACTCTCTAAATGATATTGTTCATGTAATATTTGTCTTATATAGCACATGTAAGATGCCTGAATATTTCTATGCTTTTCTAAAACTAGAATAGGTTTGTTTATTTTATATAAACACAACTGTAATATGTTAAATAAGCAACTGATGGATGGGGGAAAGTGTTTCACAGCAACTCACGAATACATTGCAATTTGTTTTTGCTGCACTGTCCTGGAGTACTCCATAATCCTTTCTACTAGAAGAACGTATCTGTGCCCGATTATACATGTTTGGCAAATGTCTCAGGTTTCTAATTATGAAAATGTTTGTAGGAAAAATGATCGTCTAGTGTATACAATTAGACTCGCATGGGGTTTTGTTCCGCATGCCTCAGGAGGGAAACCAAATTCTTGATAAGTGTTCTTCAAAGCTGCAATCACTGCTGTGGAAACACATAGGTCCATGGCTTTTCGCGGAACCTATGTGTTTCCGTGCGGTATAGGGTAATTTACTCCACAAAAAATGGTTTATAATTGGTTTACCTAAAACTGACCGGGTTGTTATTGCGCTATAAGCACGTTTTTTTTTCAGTGCAGTAAATTACCCCCCATAGTGTAACAGGTGTTGCTCTGTGGTGTTTTCATGGTTATGGAGTGTGTGTGTGTTTCACTATGGATGTAAGTTCCAAAGGGTCAGAACAAATCGAAAACATCCCAAATGTATTGGATTTTCTTTGACCATAGTGTAAGGTAGCAGTATTTCTCTTATGTCCTAGAGGATACTGGGGTTCCATTTAGTACCATGGGGTATAGACGGGTCCACTAGGAGCCATGGGCACTTTAAGAATTTGATAGTGTGGGTTGGCTCCTCCCTCTATGCCCCTCCTACCAGACTCCGTTTACAAAATGTGCCCGGAGGAGCCGGTCATGCTTATGGAAGCTCCTGAAGAGTTTTCTGCATTTATTTTATATGTTTGATATTTTCAGGCAGGGCTGGTTGGCACCAGCCTGCCTGCTTCGTGGGACTTGGGGGTGGGGAAGAGGGGGATGGCCCAACCTCTTGAAGGCTTAATGGTTCCGTTCCCCGCTGACAGGACACTGAGCTTCTGAGGGAACTATTCGCAAGCACCCCCCCCCCCCCCCCCCCCCCACGGCGAGCGTACATTCCCGCAGCACGCCGCCACCCCTAACAGAGCCAGAAGAATGAAGACTGAGTACTAAGCCGGCTTCCCGACTAGCGCGTCGCCGGCCATTATGGCGGCATGAGGGTACGGAGACGCACGGCTTCTAACCGGGGCGGAATACGTCTCCAGACACCGTACACAGCTGCGTCTCAGTACAATGTACACAGTACCCACACTGGCGAAAACAGCCTTAAAACGGTTTTCTCTCCATTTTAAGCAACAGCCAGTATAAAAAAAGCGGGAAGACCGCGCGCCATTGAAGGGGGTGCGACTTCACTATGAGAGGATCCAGCAGCTCACCAGCGCCATTTTTCCTCTGCAGTAGACACGGACTGACAGGGATGCGCAGCTCCTCCGGTGTGACTCCAGATTACCTTAGCGGGACCAGGGGGTCATAGCATGGGGAAAGCGATTATTAGTGTACTAAGTCCCCTTTCAGGGTACTTAGTCTGCGACCTGGCTAAGCTTGGCATTAGCGATAAGGGTGCGGTGGGGGCTGGCTCCAGATAACTCTGTGTTTTCCTGAAGGGCTCTTTGTGGGTTAATTGTGCTTAACTTTTTCCTGTGTGTGTGTGTGTGTGTGTGTGTGTGTGTGTGTGTGTGTGTGTGTGTGCTGGCACATTTACATTACATTACATTGTACAGCGGAGTGTTCCTCTTCACCAGGGGGCTCACTACTGGGTACTCAGGGCATTGCACCTTCCCAGAATTGCGGTGCTGAACCAGAATGGGTTAATTCCATTGAGGGAATGTTTTCAAATACTTGTACAAAACTATCCCACAATGAGAAAGAGACGCAATACTTAAGACAGACTGTGGATGAGTTTTTGAATAGAGACTCAGTCCACAAACCAGTGTCTCAATCCTCTCCTATTTGTCTGCAAAAACGATCTCTGGCCCATATCCTGCGGTCTGACTCTGACGGGTTAGACATGGAGGAGGGTGAGGTGGATTTGGAGGGGGGGGGAGCTACTCTGTCACAGGGAATAGAGGCTATCAGATATGTTCTGCAAATTCCTGATAAGGTGGAGTGTGAGGAATCTTAATGTAAATAAGAAGTCCTCAGTCACTTTTCCTACGTCAAAGGAATTGAATACCCTGTTAGAAGAACTGTGGGTTAATCCTGATAATAATTTTCAAATCCCTAAAAGGTTGCTCTCATCTTTTCCTTTTACTCTGGAGGATAGGAAAAAATGGGAAAATCCAGCGATGGTGGACGCATCAGTCTCTAGGCTGTCCCGAAAAAAAATTGTATTGCCTGTCCCTGGTGCAGCCTCCCTAAAAGATACGGCTGATCGTAAAATTGATACTACACTCAAATCATTGTACACAGCTGCTGGGGTGGCCCAGAGACCCACTATTGCATGTGCGTGTATCACAAAAGCCATTGCTAAATGGTCAGGTAACCTAATTGAGGGGTTAGATTCCTTGTCTAGGGGTAATGTTATCTTACTCCTGCAGCATATACAGGACTCTACGAACTTTATGGTGGAAGCCATAAAAGAGATTGGTTTGCGTAATGCACGCACCACCGCTATGGCACGCAGGGGCTTGTGGCTAAGCCAGTGGACTGCTGATGCGGACACCAGGAAAGGCGTGGAAGGCCTACCATTCACAGGAGAGGCCTTGTCTGGAGACGAATTAGACAAATGGATCTCCAAAGCTACTGCAGGGAAGTCTTTGTATCTTCCTTCCGTAGCTCCCCCAGCCAGGAAAGCTTATTCATCTTCAAATTTACAGTCCTTTCGGACAGCCAAGTTTAAGGGTAAATCCAGAGGTGCTTCTACGGCCTCCAGAGGCTCAAGAGGTAAACCACGCAAACCAGCAACTGCAGATGTTCAGGAACAGAGCTCAGGCTCTGCTTCCTCAAAGCCTTCAGCATGACGGTGGGCCGCGAGGCCTGGAGGACTGTCAGGTGGGAGCCCGACTAAAATTCTTCAGTCACATCTGGTCAAGTTCGTTCCGGGATCCCTGGGTAATATTATTTCCCAGGGCTACAGACTGTTTTTCCAAGAGCTCCCACCTCAAAGATTCTTCAAATCAGGCTTACCAGTTTCACAAGAGGCAAATATAACTTTACAGCAGGCCATCCAAAAACTGGTACAGACTCTGGTCATTGTTCCAGTTCCACCTAATCTACACAACAAGGGGTATTCCAACTTGTTTGTAGTACCGAAACCGGACGGTTAGGTACGACCAATTCTGAACCTCAAGTCCTTGAACCCGTACTTACGAGTGTTCAAGTTCAAGATGGATTCTCTGAGAGCGGTGACCTCAGGTCTGGAGGAAGTGGAATTCCTAGTGTCTCTGGATATCAAGGATGCGTATCTTCACATAACGATCTGGCCGCCTCATCAAGCTTATCTACGGTTTGCACTGCAGGACTGTCACTACCAGTTCCAGGCCCTGCCATTTGGGCTCTCCACGGCACTGAGGGTGTTCACCAAGGTGATGGCAGAGATGATGTTTATACTCCGCAAGCAGGGAGTGAACATAATTCCGTACCTTGACGATCTTCTGATAAAGGCACCGTCCAGGGAGGGGTTGCTGGACAGCATTGGCCTCTCAACCAAACTTCTCCAGGATCACGGGTGGATTCTGAACCTTCCGAAATCTCACCTAGACAAACACGGAGGCTCCCATTCCTGGGAATGATACTGGACACGGAGTCGCAGAAAGTGTACCTTCCATTGGAAAAAGCATTGGTAATCCAGTCTATGGTTCGGGATGTCCTGAACCCAGATATCAGTGTATCTATGCTTTCGCCTTCTAGGGAAAATGGTGGCCTCTTATGAGGCGATTCAATACGGAAGGTTTTACGCAAGACCCTTCCAGCTCGATCTGTTGAACAAATGGTCTGGTTCGCATCTTCACATGCACCAGAGGATTCGTCTGTCGCCAAAAGCCAGGATCTCCCTTTTGTGGTGACTACAGAGCTCTCACCTCGACGAGGGTCGGAGGTTCGGAATTCAGGACTGGATCCTGTTAACCACGGACGCAAACCTCCGAGGTTGGGGAGCAGTCACCCAGGTGGTGCAGTTTCAAGGAAGATGGTCAAGTCAGGAAGTCGTCCTTCCAATCAACATTCTGGAACTCAGGGCCATATACAATGCCCTTCTGCAGGCCTCTTATCTTCTTCAGGATCGGCCATTCAAGTCCAGTTGGACAATGTGACAACAGTGACGTACATAAACCAACAGGGCGGAACGAAAAGCAGAGCAGCAATGTCAGAGGTGTTAAGAATTCTCATATGAGCACAAAAAAACACTGTGGCATTGTCAGTGGTCTTCATTCCGGGAATAGACAACTGAGAAGCAGACTTCCTCAGCAGACACAACCTGCACCCGGGGGAGTGGGGCCTTCACCCGGAAGTGTTCAGGTGCTTGACACGTTGGTGAGGATATCCACAAATCGACATGATGGTCTCTCGTCTCAACAAGAAGCTCAAGCGGTATTGTTCCAGGTCGAGAGACCCACGTGCAGGGGCGGTAGACGCTCTGACTCCATGGGTCTATCAGATGGTGTACGTGTTTCCTCCACTTCTTCCTCTGATCCCAAGAATTTTCAAAAGAATAAAAAGGGAAAAGGTTCAAGCAATACTCATTGCTCCAGCCTGACCAAGAAGGGCCTGGTACGCAGACCTCCTAGAGATGCTTCTCGAGAATCCGTGGCCTCTACCTCTTCGTGAGGATCTTCTGCAACAGGACCCGTTCGTCTATCAGGACTTACCGTGGATACGATTAACGGCATGGAAGTTGAACTGTGTCTAGCCAGAAGAGGGATCCCTAATAAAGTTATCCCGACTATGATCCAAGCCAGGAAGGGGGTAACATCTAAGCATTACCACCGTATTTGGAAGAAATACGTCTCTTGATGTGATAGCAGAACTTATTCTGCGGTGGAATTTCACCTGGGACGTTCCTGCTTTTTCTGCAGGTAGGTGTGGATGTGGGCCTACGTCTGGGCTCCATAAAAGTCCAGATTTCAGCCTTGTCCATTTTTGTTCAAAAGCAATTGGCTTCTCTCCCTGAGGTCCAGACGTTTTTGAAAGGTGTTCTGCGCATCCAACCTCCCTTTGTGCCTCCCACGGCACCTTGGGATCTCAATTTGGTGCTGCAGTTCCTCCAATCGGACTGGTTTGAACCATCACAGGAGGTGGACGTAAAATATCTTAAGTGGAAGACCGTCACACTGTTGGCCTTGGCTTCAGCAAGACATGTGTCGGAGCTGGGGGCTTTGTCCCACAAGAGCCCCTATTTAATTTTCCATGAGGACAGAGCTGAACTCGGAACTCGTCAGCAATTTCTTCCGAAGGTGGTGTCTGCATTTCACATCAATCAACCTATTGTGGTTCCTGTTATCACCGACACTTCCACTACTTCAGAGTCTTTGGATGTTGTGAGGGCTTTGAAGGTATACGTAAAGAGGACAGCTCGTCACAGGAAATCCGACTCGCTGTTCATCCTATACGATCCCAATAAAATTGGGTGTCCTGCTTCAAAGCTGACAATTGCACACTGGATCAGGCTCACTATCCAGCATGCTTATTCCACGGCAGGCTTGCCGGTTCCAAAATCTGTACAGGCCCACTGTACTAGGTCGGTGGGTTCTTTCTGTCCGGTGTGTCTCTGCTTTACAGCTCTGCCGAGCAGCTACTTGGTCAGGTTCGAACACGTTTGCTAAGTTCTACAAGTTCGATACTTTGGCCTCTGAGGACCTTCAGTTTGGTCAATCAGTTCTGCAGGAACCTCAGCACTCTCCCACCCGGTTTGGGACCTTTGGTACATCACCATGGTACTAAATGGAACCCCAGTATCCTCTAGGACGTAAGAGAAAATAGGATTTTAATTACCTACCGGTAAATTCTCTTCTCGTAGTCTGTAGAGGATCCTGGGGTCCATTTAGTACCATGGGGTATAGACGGGTCCACTAGGAGCCATGGGCACTTTAAGAATTTGATAGTGTGGGCTGGCTCCTCCCTCTATGCCCCTTCTACCAGACTCAGTCTAGGAAACTGTGCCCGAGGAGACGGACATACTTTGAGAGAAGGATAGATAAAGATAGTGGTGAGATTCCAAACCAGGGCACACAAACCAGGGGAAAGCCATGCTAACCAGACTTGAAACAGGAACAGCAACGGCTGAACCAAACAACAATACTAAACCAAGTAACATTGCAGGAAGAACGAAGCACCGGGCGGGCTCCCAGTATCCTCTATGGACTACGAGAAAAGGATTTACCGGTAGGTAATTAAAATCCTATTTTAATGCCTCATCTAGCATATGAAGTCACTTTACTTGGTTTTAAAAGCCTATTTTTTAAAAAACATATTTTATTATAGAATTGTATATGGAAATTACATAGATCAAAGGAGAATAACACATGTGTCTGTAAACCTAAAGATTCAACATTGGTGCATCAAGAATGTGTGTAGACGTCAAGTTTTCAATCTGGATAAATAATAGAACAGTACAACATGTAAACATTGTATGTTGTTTCACAAAAACTTAGAAGGGAGGGCATCCCAATGTCAAGGTTTCTAAATTATACCAAGAGGTCAAGCTTATTGCTGCAAGGAGAATATCATTCTATTTGAGGGTAATCATGTATGAAAGGCAACCAAACACCAAAGAATTTATCGGCATTGCTCTCATTGTTGAGAGATGTTTCCAACCAGTCCATATGGATTAAAAACCTATTTTATCATTCTACTTACCCTCCTCTAGGATCAGACCTCTAAGCGGCGAGTTAAAGTCATACCAGTGGGCATGAAGTTCCTCTGAAATGGTCTGATGAAGGCACTTCATGACCAGCATCTTTGAAACATTAGCGCACATTTTCTATGGCGCAGCCAGGCATCGCAGTGGTTTCTAGCAGCACATTGCAGTGAATTACATTATTCCCTGAGTATTTTGTGGTGTTTTATAAAGCGCCCATGGTGACATGAGATATCAGTGTGAAAGTGTTAAGTGCGCACGTGATCTGGTCAGTCAGGCTTACCTCCCAGCAGCTGCATCCCGTGACATACATGTGTGTGTAACCACATCTAAAAGATCCAATGGCTCTGTTCTTTTGATGAAAGGCCAGATCATGCAGCGCATACTTAAGCACTGATTCAGTGTTGCATCAAATTCCATTAGCGTGCAAACATTGGGGGGTCATTCCGAGTTGTTTGCTCGCAAGCTGCTTTTAGCAGCTTTGCACACGCTAAGCCGCCGCCTACTGGGAGTGAATCTTAGCATATTAAAATTGCGAACGAAAGATTCGCAATATTGCGAAAAGACTTCTCTGTGCAGTTTCTGAGTAGCTCGAGACTTACTCTGCCAGTGTGATCAGTTCAGTGCTTGTCGTTCCTGGTTTGACGTCACAAACACACCCAGCGTTCGGCCAGACACTCCTCCGTTTCTCCAGCCACTCCCGCGTTTTTCCCAGAAACGGTAGCGTTTTTTCACACACTCCCATAAAACGGACAGTTTCCGCCCAGAAACACCCACTTCCTGTCAATCACATTACGATCACCAGAACGAAGAAAAAACCTTGTAATGCCGTGAGTAAAATTCCTAACTGCATAGCAAATTTACTTGGCGCAGTCGCACTGCGGACATTGCGCATGCGCATTAGCGACTAATCGCTCCGTTGCGACAAAAAAATAACGAGCGAACAACTCAGAATGACCCCCATTGTGTTTTGTTTTTTTAGCAAACTGCACATGCGTGTGTGCCTGCATTTGCAACTTGGAGCATTTTATTTAGTCATATGGATTTTATCCAAATCTCCACTTGTGGCTGGGTGGATGTAAATGAGCAGGAAGAAGTGTTTGCAAGTTGCCATGGGCATATGCAGAAATCTGTCAGACTACAGTCTGATCTCATGCACCAAGGATAAGGTTGGTGCAATTGCACGCCGACTACTGCTTTCACCAGTGGATGGGTGTGGCAGTGCGGTCTCAATACTGATAAAAAGCTGCATTTATTTTTGAAGATGAAAAGCTGCGGCCACGTTTTGTGCAACTCTGAATGATGCCCTTAGTGTGATCATGGTCCTGGTCAGCATCAGGGAAATCTTGTTCTGAATATAATTGTGCACTCTTGATTGTCCAGTTGGATCTAAATTGGTGTAATTGGCTAGTAAAATTGAAACATGGACACCTTTTTAGGCTGTTGCTCATCTGCATTTACCTCTATGCTCAATAATGCAATGCAAATGGACACATCACTCAGAACTCTCTCCGTAATTTTGTCTTCGAAATAAAAATATTATTTTGAAAACAAGTTTGCCTCCGCAGTGTTTATAAATGTGTTATCTATCTTCTGTAGGATTTTGGTAGATTTATACAAAACCATTTGCCACATTAACTGTGACTTTACTGACACAATATGCCCAGCTACACTAAGTGTAACTTCATAGGCACAGCATGCCCTGCTATCCTGACAGTAACCTTATAGGCACAGCATGCTCTGCTACACTAACCGTTACCTTACAGGCACAGCATGCCTTGCTACACTAACCATAACCTTATAGGGAAAGCATGCCCTGCCTTACAGGTACAGCATGCCCTGCAACACTAACCGTAACCTTACAGGCACAGCATGCCCTGCTACTCTAACCGTAACCTTACAGGCACAGCACGCCCTGCTACACTAACTGTAACTTTACAGGCACAGCACGCCCTGCTACACTAACCGTAACCTTACAGGCACAGCACGCCCTGCTACACTAACCGTAACCTTACAGGCACAGCACGCCCTGCTACTCTAACCGTAACCTTACAGCACAGCATGCCCTGCTACACTAACCGTAACCTTACAGCACAGCATGCCCTGCTACACTAACCGTAACCTTACAGGCACAGCATGCCTTGCTACACTAACCATAACCTTATAGGGAAAGCATGCCCTGCCTTACAGGTACAGCATGCCCTGCAACACTAACCGTAACCTTACAGGCACAGCATGCCCTGCTACACTAACCGTAACCTTACAGGCACAGCACGCCCTGCTACACTAACTGTAACCTTACAGGCACAGCACGCCCTGCTACACTAACCGTAACCTTACAGACACAGCATGCCCTGCTACACTAACCGTAACCTTAAGAAATTGTAATTACTATTCTTCTAAATAAAAATGTTTTCTTTTACTAGGATACTACCGGTCGCTCTACTTGTTGGTTAACAACAGACTTCCATCCAGCATTGAATATATAGATGTCTTTAAAGTTCCCATTGCAAAGATTCTATTAGAAAATATTATGAAACCATTGCACTTTATGTACAACTCCTGCTCTGATGGTGCAAGGTAAGATAACATTTACTGTTTATATCCATCCTATCTAGCTTACCCAACGAGAATGTTCACATTGAGTAATGGAATCCTAAGGATTGTAGGCGGTGGTATGCCTGCAGTAGAGTGTTATTATAAGGTCGTTCTGTAGGTCGCTTCTCTGACAATAGAAAATGGCCTTCTTTTTGCTGTTAAATAAATGTTAATACATTTTTGTAGTGCGCAGCTCATTGGACATGTTTTCACCGCCATACTGGGTTTGAGGCGTTGGGCATGTAGTCATAATGTCAGCGTTTACAATGTAGACAGGTGTGATGTTGAAATGTCCGCATTTGCCTAATGTCGACATTCTGAACTGGTAGGAGGGTAAGGCTACGGGAGAGCAGCTTCGGGTTAGGCACTAGTGGGAGGTTAGGATTAGCAGTATATATGCCGCCGTTGGCACCGCTGGATCCACCAGAAGTTTTCACCTGACCTCCGACCTGAAAGACATTGCTGGAGACGCTGGACCCTGTGTACCATCCAATCATGTTGACCTTTCATTCGTGTCATGATTCGTGACATGATGAATGGTGACGTGGTCAATGTCGACATCAAAAATATTGGCATTATGAATGTTGACAAATTATACCACTCCCGAGGCCTTGCTGCCATGTATAGTAAAGCATTCTTGTTTTAACTTTTTTTTTTTTCCTCTACGTCGGGTTTTTAATGCCTCATTTTTACAAGATCATACAGGCTTTATTACTTCAATAGTCAGCCTCCACTTTGGATTGTTTTCAGTGGAAAGCATCACGTATAGATCCTTTTCTTCCTGACCTGGGGCCCTTTATTTAGAACAATAAACCAATGTGGTTAATTGCAGATTGCCTTGTGTGCGTCACCGTGTGTGCATTGTAATGTCAGAGTCATCCTAGTTACCTAGTGATGAAACGCAGCTCCATACTTTACCCTGGCTTACGCTTGTCACCTCAATATGCAACTAAAATATTGTCATATACATAGGTGTGCGCAGCTAATTGTATTAGGGGGTGCACCGCCGGAGGGGCGTGTCTACCACTACACAGGGACATGTCTAGAACTATTTTACATTCTTGCGGATGGCTTAATCTAATTTCTCCCTAGTTCCTAATAATAAAGTATATATAATACATCCCAGAGAAATGAAATAAAATTTCTCTAACGTCCTAAGTGGATGCTGGGGACTCCGTCAGGACCATGGGGAATAGCGGCTCCGCAGGAGACAGGGCACAAAAATAAAGCTTTAGGATTAGGTGGTGTGTACTGGCTCCTCCCCCTATGACCCTCCTCCAAGCCTCAGTTAGGTTTTTGTGCCCGTCCGAGCAGGGTGCAATCTAGGTGGCTCTCTTAAGGAGCTGCTTAGAAAAAGTTTTTTAGGTTTCTTATTTTCAGTGAGTCCTGCTGGCAACAGGCTCACTGCATCGAGGGACTTAGGGGAGAGAATTTCAACTCACCTGCGTGCAGGATGGATTGGATTCTTAGGCTACTGGACACCATTAGCTCCAGAGGGAGTCGGAACACAGGTCTCACCCTGGGGTTCGTCCCGGAGCCGCGCCGCCGACCCCCCTTACAGATGCTGAAGATTGAAGGTCCGGAAACAGGCGGCAGAAGGCTCTTCAGTCTTCATGAAGGTAGCGCGCAGCACTGCAGCTGTGCGCCATTGTTGTCACACACTTCACACCAAGCGGTCACGGAGGGTGCAGGGCGCTGCTGGGGGCGCCCTGGGCAGCAATATTTAATACCTTTATGGCAAAAGAATACATCACATATAGCCATTGAGGCTATATGTATGTATTTAACCCATGCCAGTTATCTAAAACTACGGGAGAAAAGCCCGCCGAAATAGGGGGCGAAGCTTATTCTCCTCAGCACACAGCGCCATTTTCCTGCTCAGCTCCGCTGTGAGGAAGGCTCCCAGGACTCTCCCCTGCACTGCACTACAGAAACAGGGTAAAACAGAGAGGGGGGGCATTTTTTTGGCGATATTTTGATATATTTAAGCTGCTATAAAGAACAACACTTATATAGGGTTGTTCCCATATATATTATAGCGCTTGGGTGTGTGCTGGCAAACTCTCCCTCTGTCTCCCCAAAGGGCTAGTGGGGTCCTGTCTTCGATAAGAGCATTCCCTGTGTGTCTGCTGTGTGTCGGTACGTGTGTGTCGACATGTATGAGGACGATGTTGGTGTGGAGGCAGAGCAATTGCCGATAATGGTGATGTCACCCCCCAGGGAGTCGACACCGGAATGGATGGCTTTGTTTATGGAATTACGTGATAATGTCAGCACATTACAAAAATCAGTTGACGACATGAGACGGCCGGCAAACCAGTTAGTACCTGCCCAGGCGTCTCAGACACCGTCAGGGGCTGTAAAGCGCCCTTTACCTCAGTCGGTCGACACAGACACAGACACTGAATCTAGTGTCGACGGTGATGAAACAAACGTATTTTCAAGTAGGGCCACACGTTATATGATCACGGCAATGAAGGAGGCTTTGCATATCTCTGATACTGCAAGTACCACAAAAAGGGGTATTATGTGGGGGGTGAAAAAACTACCTGTAGTTTTTCCTGAATCAGAGGAATTAAATGATGTATGTGATGAAGCGTGGGTTAACCCAGATAGAAAAATGCTAATTTCAAAAAAGTTATTAGCATTATACCCTTTCCCGCCAGAGGTTAGGGCGCGCTGGGAAACACCCCCTAGGGTGGATAAGGCGCTCACACGCTTATCAAAACAAGTGGCGTTACCGTCTCCTGATACGGCCGCCCTCAGGGATCCAGCTGATAGGAGAATGGAAACTACCCTAAAAAGTATATACACACATACTGGTGTTATACTGCGACCAGCCATCGCCTCAGCCTGGATGTGCAGTGCTGGGGTCGTCTGGTTGGATTCCCTGACTGAAAATAGAGCAATTAAAGGATGCTTTCCTTTATATGCGAGATGCTCAGAGAGATATTTGCACTCTGGCATCGAGAGTAAATGCGATGTCCATATCTGCCAGAAGGAGTTTATGGACGCGACAGTGGTCAGGTGATGCGGATTCCAAAAGACATATGGAAGTATTGCCGTATAAAGGGGAGGAATTATTTGGCGTCGGTCTATCAGATCTGGTGGCCACGGCAACTGCCGGAAAATCCACCTTTCTTTATCATCCACTAGGGGTCACTGGAGTACTCTTGGGATATGGACGGCTTCCACCGGAAGAAGGCACTGAATAAATTAATTTTTGAGACTACTCCTCCCCTCCATATCCTCGAGCACTTCAGTGTTTTTTCTGTGCTCGACACAGTTAGAAGGCATAGTGGAGCTCGTCCACGAAGTATTGGAATTTTTTTTTTAGTTCCTAAGTTTTTCTTCTTTTCAAGGATTTCCACGTCCTTTCCCCCCTTCTAACAGGCGTGGGTCAGGGACAGTGGAAGCGGCTGAGAACAGCCGTGAGTGTCGGACCTCTCTGTAAAGAGCTCCCTCACTCCACCTGCAGGCTGCCTGCAAAAAGCTGGACGGAGCTTGGATGAGAAGCCCCGTCATAGACTTTGGTCACGGTCCAGGTATGTTAGGGGCGGTCAGCTCTTGCTGCCGCTCCACTGTTGGGGATTGTATTGGGTACTCACCGCTGCCCGGAGCGCGTGTGCATGGGCCGCATCACGGCTCCATGCGGCGCGCTCTCACTCTCCGCTCCCAGCATCTTAAATACCAGACCGCTGCTCCCCGGCGCCGCAGCAGCGCTGCCTGGCTACACAGACACTCCGCAAAATGTGTGTGGCGGGCGGGTGCGCGTGTGCATAGGCCGCTCCAGGGCTCTATGCAGCACGCTCGCTGCTTCCGCTATCCGCCCGCAGCAGCCGAGGAGTTCCCGCTGCCTGGGCCTACAGGTACAGGCCGCTCACACGGCCCTATGCAGACTTCCACAGGCCCCGACCCGGTGCTGTACACGGAGGTCGTGGGAGTGGGGGGGGGGAGACATTGGCAGTATTTGGCATGCTTAATATGTTAATGTTCTCCTGTCTGTTCCAGGTTTCCTTTATTACATCTCGGCTAAGAGTGGTACTAGGGGAATTTTGGGGTCAGTTTTCTTATTGCTGGCAGGCACTGCACTTGCCTGATATATACCAGGAACTTTGGTATTATTACTGAGTCGTGCAGTCTGTCTGTGTGTAGTTTGTATTGTCTGTCTTTTATAATGAGTAAGACACCAGCAAAATCTAAGAAACATTTTTCATGTCATGTCTGTAAGAGTGTGTTGCCTGATGGATCCACCACATGTACAGCATGTGTTGTTAATACAGCCATAAATACGATTTCAGAAGTAAAACCACCATCTCTGGACCCTCCATGGGCTTTACTTGCAGATGTATTAGTTGGTTTACAATCAGAGCTGGCCGCCTCTCGTGAAGAAAGAGAGGCGGCAAGATCTGAGTTTAAAATGAGACCATTTGAGTTACCAGAGTCTCAATCTGGTCAGAGGCCCACCTTGAGTGGAAAAGATAAATTTCCTTTTCCTAATAATTCTCCAGTCTCTGGGATACTAGACCTCACTGAACAGGAGTATGAGGAGGGCGAAATAGGGCAACAGTCAGATAGTGACGATTTTGACAGCCCAGGTATTGACAATCTCATCAGAGCAGTACGTCAGTCGCTGGAGTTTACGGAAACTGAGGAGCCCCTGACGAATGATGAGGTAGTTTTTACTAAACGACAGAGATCTCCGATGTGTTTCCCTATTTCGGAATCTCTTAATAAAATGTTACTGGAATCACGGAAAAATCCGGATAAACGGTTTTCTATTCCTCGTAGATTTAAATCGAGTTACCCGTTTCCAGAGTCCATGACCGCTACTTGGGAGAACCCACCATTGGTGGATTCATCCGTATCCAAACTTACAAGGAAGTTAACCATACCAGTACCAACTGCTACTACGCTTAAAGACCCTGCAGATCGTAAAATAGAGGCTATGCTAAGGTCCATGTATACAGCAGCTGGAGTGCTGCTGAGACCTGGGTTGGTTGGCATTTGGGTTACTAAAGCTTTAATGGTATGGATAAAAGAGCTCAAGTCGGCTCTGCAAGATGACCATCTTATACTTCTCGCGGATCAAATCTGGGAAGCTGCTGAATATCTATGTACAGCTTCTACTGACGTCTGTCAGCTTACTTCTCGCCTGTCCTCATCGCTAGTCATAGTACGACGAGCACTTTGGCTGCGTTCTTGGCAGGCGGAGACGGAGGTTAAAAAAGGTATAGAGACATTGCCTTATGATGGCGAGAAGCTTTTCGGTCCTGAATTGGACAAATGGATTTCTGAGGCTACTGGAGGAAAGTCTGTGTTTCTTCCATCGCCTACAACTATACCTAAACGGAAATATTCTGGTCCGGCGTTCAAATCCTTTAGAACTCAGCCCTTTCGTGGGCAGGGCACAGGAGCAGTCACGCCTGGTAGAAGAGGTCGGGGACGTAGTGCTCGACAATCCAATGCACGTCGTCAAGACACTAAGACCACTAACAAACCAGTGGCATGACGGGCTCCCAGCCCATCTCGGATCTCCAATTGTGGGAGCACGCCTTCAGAGCTTTCAGGGGGCGTGGCTGCAGACGTCCACAGATGGGTGGATCCGCAAGTTAGTATTAGAGGGTTACAAAATAGAGTTCGATTATCTTCCGACAGGAAGATTTTTCACGACAGGACTGCCTGTGTCGGACGACAAGAAAGCAGTTCTGCAGGTTGCCATTCAGTCTCTGCTGAATGCTGCAGTTGTAATTCCGGTCCCCGTGCAGGAACAGGGGCAGGGTTATTATTCCAGTCTGTTTCTGGTACCAAAACCAGATGGCTCAGTCAGGCCAATATTGAACCTAAAAGGTCTCAATCATTACGTCACTTACCACAGATTCAAGATGGAATCTCTCAGGTCAGTAATTGCAGGGTTAGAGCCGCAGGAATTCATGATTGCACTGGATCTCAAGGATGCGTACTTACACATTCCGATTTGGCCACCTCACCAGAGTTTCTTAAGGTTTGCGATAAGGCGAGACCATTACCAGTTTCAGGCTCTCCCGTTTGGCCTCTCATCAGCGCCTCGGGTATTCACCAAGGTAATGTCCGTGATGATAGCTCATCTCAGGTCCCTAGGGGTAATAATTGTTCCGTATTTGGACGATCTACTCATAAAGGCTCCGTCTCAACAATTGCTTCTCCAGCATGCTTTGCTAACGTACAATGTACTAGTTCAGCACGGTTGGATAGTCAGTTTAAAGAAATCACATCTAATTCCGTGTCAGCGACTTCAATTCCTAGGGATGATTCTCGATACAGTAAAACAAAAGGTTTACCTGCCACAACAGAAAGTACAGGTCATTCGTCATCTGGTGCAATTAGTGCTCAAGCCACGCACAGTCTCAGTACATTTGTGCATTCGCCTTTTAGGCACAATGGTGGCGGCTTTCGAAGCACTTCAGTTCGGAAGGTTTCACTCACGTCCGTTTCAACTGGAGGTGTTAGCGCAATGGTCGGGATCACATCTGCAGTTGCACCACAGGGTGAGATTGTCGCCACAAGTCAGGGTGTCTCTTCTCTGGTGGTTAAAAATACACAATCTATCTGCAGGGAGACGATTCGGCGTCGTGAATTGGATAATTCTGACAACAGACGCAAGTCTCAGAGGTTGGGGAGCTGTAGTTCAGAGTCATCGGCTCCAGGGCCTCTGGGCAAATCACGAAAGATCGCTATCCATAAATGTTCTGGAACTCAGGGCGATTTACAATGCTCTAAGACAAGCAGTGTACATGTTTCGTTTTCAGACTGTTCAGGTGCAGTCAGACAATGCGACGGCAGTCGCATACATAAACAAACAAGGAGGAACGAGAAGCCGCATGGCAATGCGGGAAGTAGCTCGGATCCTCAGATGGGCCGAATATCACCAGGTGATATTGTCGGCAGTGTTCATTCCGGGAGTGGACAACTGGGAGGCAGATTTTCTCAGTCGTCGGGATTTTCATCCAGGAGAGTGGGCATTAAATCCAGAAGTATTTCAGATGTTGATCCAGAAGTGGGGGTACCCTCAGGTGGATCTGATGGCATCCCGCCACAATCATCAGGTGTCACGATATGTGTCCAGAACAAGAGATCCAGGGGCAGTGGCGGTGGATGCTCTCACAGCCACGTGGCCGTACAGCCTTGTGTATCTGTTTCCACCGTTTCCGCTGCTCCCGCTGTTGCTAAAACGGATCAAGAGAGGGTCCGTCACAGTCATACTAATAGCGCCTCATTGGCCTCGGAGGGCTTGGTTCTCGGATCTCCTCGGGTTACTCGCAGACGATCCGTGGCCACTCCCACTACGTCCGGACCTGTTACAACAGGGTCCGTTCCTTTACCCCGATTTAGCGCGGCTGCGTTTGACGGGGTGGCTGTTGAAAAGGCCATCTTAAGAAGAGAGGGCATTCCTGAGTCTGTTATACCAACCATGGTACGAGCTAGGAAGCCGGTTACGGCAGCTCATTATTACAGAATCTGGCGTACTTATATAAGTTGGTGTGAAGCTCGGAAATTTCCGACATCATCTTTTAATTTATCCCGTCTTTTGTTATTTTTACAGATGGGGTTAGATGGAGGACTACGTCTTTCCACACTAAAGGTGCAGGTATCTGCGTTGTCAATTTTCTTTCAAAGGAAATTGGCCTCGTTGCCGTCAATACATACGTTTTTACAGGGTGTAAAGAGGATACAGCCTCCTTTCATTCCACCTACAGCACCATGGGACTTGAATCTGGTTTTAGATTTCTTACAGTCCGATTACTTTGAACCTTTACGACAAGTGGATATTAAATTTCTCACTTGGAAAACGATTTTTCTTTTAGCCTTAGCTTCGGCTAGGCGTGTTTCAGATCTGGGTGCCTTGTCGTGCAAGTCACCGTATTTAGTTTTTCATGATGACAGAGCGGAACTTCGGACGAATCCCGCTTTTCTACCAAAGGTAGTGTCGTCTTTTCACATCAATCAACCAATAGTAGTTCCTGTGTTAACAGGAGATTCTGGAACGTTGGATGTGGTTCGCGCATTGCGCATCTATGTATCCCGAACGTCTACTGTGCGTAAAACGGATACGTTGTTTGTTCTCTATGATGCGGCTAAGAGGGGTTGGCCAGCCTCTAAGCAAACCTTATCCAGATGGATCAAACTGACCATACGTCAGGCTTACCTTTATGCTAGGTTACAGCCACCTACTTCAGTAACAGCTCATTCCACACGTTCTGTGGGAACGTCATGGGCAGCGAGTCGTGGGGCTTCTACGACACAGCTTTGCCGTGCGGCTACTTGGTCTTCAGTGCACACGTTTGTGCGCTTTTACAAGTTTGATACTTTTGCGGCATCAGCATCTAGCTTTGGCCGTTTAGTGTTACAAGTGCCAAACAGCTCTCCCACCACGGAGGAAACTTTGGTACATCCCAAGAGTACTCCAGTGACCCCTAGTGGATGATAAAGAAAATAGGATTTTGGTACTTACCAGGTAAATCCTTTTCTTTGAATCCATAGGGGGCACTGGACGCCCACCCAGAGCAGTTTACCTGTTTTAGGAAGTTCAGTGGTTCTTATGGTAACACACTTTCACGACTGGTTTAAATTTAACAAGGGTTAATCAGTTATGGTGTCAACTGTTTAGTTGTCTGTTACGTTTTGTGTCAACTTTATTGTTGTCCGTGAGATTATATGTAATTCTCCTTTGGTCAATCTCTCTATCGATCCTGTTCGGCTCAGTAAAAAACACTGAAGTGCTCGAGGATATGGAGGGGAGGAGTAGTCTCAAAAATTAATTTATTCAGTGCCTTCTTCCGGTGGAAGCCGTCCATATCCCAAGAGTACTCCAGTGCCCCCTATGGATTCAAAGAAAAGGATTTACCTGGTAAGTACCAAAATCCTATTTTTTACCTCAGACCCCCTCCCAACAGAAAAAGACACCGTCTTTTCAGCCGCAGTCCTTTCGGTCCTATAAGAACAAGCGGACAAAAGGACAGTCATATCTGCCTCGGGGCAGAGGAAGGGGTAAGAGAGGGCAGCAAGCAGCCCCTGCCCAGGAACAGAAGCCCTCCCAGGGTTCTGCAAAGCCCTCAGCATGACGCTGGGGCCTTACAAGCGGACTCAGGAGCGGTGGGGGGTCGACTCAAGAATTTCAGCGCACAGTGGGCTTGCTCACAGGTGGACCCCTGGATTCTGCAGGTAGTATCTCAGGGTTACAGGTTGGAATTCGAGAAGTCTCCCCCTCGCCGGTTCCTAAAGTCTGCTTTGCCAACGTCTCCCTCAGACAGGGCGACGGTATTGGAAGCCATTCACAAGCTGTTTTCTCAGCAGGTGATAGTCAAGGTACCCCTCCTACAACAGGGAAAGGGGTATTACTCCACGCTATTTGTGGTACCGAAGCCGGACGGCTCGGTAAGACCTATTCTAAATCTGAAATCTTTGAACCTGTACATACAAAAATTCAAGTTCAAGATGGAGTCACTCAGAGCAGTGATAGCGAATCTGGAAGAAGGGGACTTTATGGTGTCCCTGGACATAAAGGATGCTTACCTACATGTCCCAATTTGCCCTTCACATCAAGGGTACCTCAGGTTCGTGGTGCAAAACTGTCATTATCAGTTTCAGACGCTGCCGTTTGGATTGTCCACGGCACCTCGGGTCTTTACCAAGGTAATGGCCGAAATGATGATTCTTCTGCGAAGAAGAGGCGTATTAATTATCCCTTACTTGGACGATCTCCTGATAAGGGCAAGGTCCAGAGAACAGCTGGAGGACGGAGTAGCACTAACCCAACTAGTGCTGCAACAACACGGGTGGATTCTGAATTTTCCAAAATCTCAGTTGGTCCCGACGACACGTCTGCTGTTCCTGGGAATGATTCTGGACACGGTTCAGAAAAAGGTGTTTCTTCCGGAGGAGAAAGCCAGGGAGTTATCCGAACTTGTCAGGAACCTCCTAAAACCAGGGAAAGTGTCTGTGCATCAATGCACAAGAGTCCTGGGAAAGATGGTGGCTTCTTACGAAGCAATTCCATTCGGCAGATTCCACGCACGAACTTTTCAGTGGGATCTGCTGGACAAATGGTCCGGATCGCATCTGCAGATGCATCAGCGGATAACCTTATCGCCACGGACAAGGGTGTCTCTTCTGTGGTGGTTGCAGAGTGCTCATCTGTTAGAGGGCCGCAGATTCGGCATACAGGACTGGGTCCTGGTGACCACGGATGCCAGTCTGAGAGGCTGGGGAGCGGTCACACAGGGAAGAAACTTCCAGGGAGTATGGTCAAGCCTGGAGATGTCTCTTCACATAAATATACTGGAGCTAAGAGCGATTTACAATGCTCTAAGTCTGGCAAAACCCCTGCTTCAGGGTCAGCCGGTGTTGATCCAGTCGGACAACATCACGGCAGTCGCCCACGTAAACAGACAGGGCGGCACAAGAAGCAGGACAGCAATGGCAGAAGCTGCAAGGATTCTTCGCTGGGCGGAAGATCATGTGATAGCACTGTCAGCAGTATTCATTCCGGGAGTGGACAACTGGGAAGCAGACTTCCTCAGCAGACACGATCTACACCCGGGAGAGTGGGGACTTCATCCAGAAGTCTTCCACATGATTGTGAACCGTTGGGAAAAACCAATGGTGGATATGATGGCGTCCCGCCTCAACAAAAAACTGGACAGGTATTGCGCCAGGTCAAGAGACCCTCAGGCAATAGCTGTGGACGCTCTGGTAACACCGTGGGTGTTCCAGTCAGTGTATGTGTTCCCTCCTCTGCCTCTCATACCAAAGGTACTGAGAATTATACGGCAAAAGGGAGTAAGAACGATACTAGTGGCTCCGGATTGGCCAAGAAGAACTTGGTACCCGGAACTTCAAGAGATGCTCACGGAGGATCCGTGGCCTCTACCTCTAAGACCGGACCTGCTTCAGCAGGGACCGTGTCTATTCCAAGACTTACCGCGGCTGCGTTTGACGGCATGGCGGTTGAACGCCGAATTCTAAGGGAAAAAGGCATTCCGGAAGAGGTCATTCCTACACTGGTAAAAGCCAGGAAGGAGGTGACTGCACAACATTATCACCGCATTTGGAGAAAATATGTTGCGTGGTGTGAGGCCAGGAAGGCCCCCACGGAGGAATTTCAACTGGGTCGATTCCTACATTTCCTGCAAACAGGATTGTCTATGGGCCTCAAATTGGGGTCCATTAAGGTTCAAATTTCGGCACTGTCGATTTTCTTCCAGAAAGAATTGGCTTCAGTTCCTGAAGTCCAGACTTTTGTAAAAGGAGTACTACATATACAGCCCCCCGTTGTGCCCCCAGTGGCACCGTGGGATCTTAATGTAGTCTTGGATTTTCTCAAATCCCATTGGTTTGAGCCGCTCAAATCGGTGGAGTTGAAGTATCTTACATGGAAAGTAACCATGCTACTGGCCCTGGCTTCAGCCAGGAGAGTATCAGAATTGGCGGCTTTATCATATAAGAGCCCATATCTGATTTTCCATACGGACAGGGCAGAACTGCGGACACGTCCTCATTTTCTGCCTAAGGTGGTGTCAGCGTTTCACCTGAACCAGCCTATTGTGGTGCCTGCGGCTACTAACGATTTGGAGGATTCCAAGTTGTTGGACGTGGTCCGGGCATTGAAAATATATATTTCAAGAACGGCGGGAGTCAGAAAGTCTGACTCACTGTTTATATTGTATGCACCCAACAAGATGGGTGCTCCTGCTTCTAAGCAGACGATTGCTCGTTGGATTTGTAGCACAATTCAACTTGCACATTCTGTGGCAGGCTTGCCACAACCTAAATCTGTCAAGGCCCATTCCACAAGGAAAGTGGGCTCATCCTGGGCGGCTGCCCGGGGGGTCTCGGCATTACAACTCTGCCGAGCTGCTACTTGGTCAGGGGCAAACACATTTGCAAAATTTTACACATTTGATACCCTGGCTGAGGAGGACCTTGAGTTCTCTCATTCGGTGCTGCAGAGTCATCCGCACTCTCCCGCCCGTTTGGGAGCTTTGGTATAATCCCCATGGTCCTGACGGAGTCCCCAGCATCCACTTAGGACGTTAGAGAAAATAAGAATTTACTTACCGATAATTCTATTTCTCGTAGTCCGTAGTGGATGCTGGGCGCCCATCCCAAGTGCGGATTGTCTGCAATACTTGTACATAGTTATTGTTACAAACAAATTCGGGTTGTTATTGTTGTGAGCCGTCTGTTCAGAGGCTCCTACGTTTGTCATACTGTTAACTGGGTTCAGATCACAATTTATACGGTGTGATTGGTGTGGCTGGTATGAGTCTTACCCGGGATTCAATATCCTTCCTTATTGTGTACGCTCGTCCGGGCACAGTATCCTAACTGAGGCTTGGAGGAGGGTCATAGGGGGAGGAGCCAGTACACACCACCTAATCCTAAAGCTTTATTTTTGTGCCCTGTCTCCTGCGGAGCCGCTATTCCCCATGGTCCTGACTGAGTCCCCAGCATCCACTACGGACTACGAGAAATAGAATTATCGGTAAGTAAATTCTTTTCTCTATCGTCCTAGTGGATGCTGGGGTTCCTGAAAGGACCATGGGGAATAGCGGCTCCGCAGGAGACAGGGCACAAAAAGTAAAGCTTTAGGATCAGGTGGTGTGCACTGGCTCCTCCCCCTATGACCCTCCTCCAAGCCTCAGTTAGATTTTTGTGCCCGGCCGAGAAGGGTGCAATCTAGGTGGCTCTCCTAAAGAGCTGCTTAGAAAAGTTTAGCTTAGGTTTTTTATTTTACAGTGAGTCCTGCTGGCAACAGGATCACTGCAACGAGGGACTTAGGGGAGAAGAAGTGAACTCACCTGCGTGCAGGATGGATTGGCTTCTTTGGCTACTGGACATTAGCTCCAGAGGGACGATCACAGGTACAGCCTGGATGGTCACCGGAGCCTCGCCGCCGGCCCCCTTGCAGATGCTGAAACAAGAAGAAGGTCCAGAATCGGCGGCATGAAGACTCCTCAGTCTTCTTAAGGTAGCGCACAGCACTGCAGCTGTGCGCCATTTCCTCTCAGCACACTTCACACGGCAGTCACTGAGGGTGCAGGGCGCTGGAAGGGGGGCGCCCTGGGAGGCAATGAAAACCTATTTTTGGCTAAAAATACCTCACATATAGCCTCCGGGGGCTATATGGAGATATTTAACCCCTGCCAGAATCCGTTAAGAGCGGGAGACGAGGCCGCCGAAAAAGGGGCGGGGCCTATCTCCTCAGCACACAGCGCCATTTTCCCTCACAGAAAGGCTGGAGGGAAGGCTCCCAGGCTCTCCCCTGCACTGCACTACAGAAACAGGGTTAAAACAGAGAGGGGGGGCACTAATTTGGCGTTAGAAATATATAAAAAAGATGCTATAAGGGAAAACACTTATATAAGGTTGTCCCTATATAATTATAGCGTTTTTGGTGTGTGCTGGCAAACTCTCCCTCTGTCTCTCCAAAGGGCTAGTAGGTCCTGTCCTCTATCAGAGCATTCCCTGTGTGTGTGCTGTGTGTCGGTACGTGTGTGTCGACATGTATGAGGACGATGTTGGTGAGGAGGCGGAGCAATTGCCTGTAATGGTGATGTCACTCTCTAGGGAGTCGACACCGGAATGGATGGCTTATTTAGGGAATTACGTGATAATGTCAACACGCGGCAAGGTCGGTTGACGACATGAGACGGCCGACAAACAATTAGTACCGGTCCAGACGTCTCAAAAACACCGTCAGGGGTTTTAAAACGCCCGTTTACTTTAGTCGGTCGACACAGACACAGACAGGGACACTGAATCCAGTGTCGACGGTGAATAAACAAACGTATTCCTTATTAGGGCCACACGTTAAGGGCAATGAAGGAGGTGTTACATATTTCTGATACTACAAGTACCACAAAAGAGGGTATTATGTGGGATGTGAAAAAACTACCGTAGTTTTTCCTGAATCAGATAAATTAAATGAAGTGTGTGATGATGCGTGGGTTCCCCCCGATAGAAAATATGGGCGGTATACCCTTTACCGCCAGAAGTTAGGGCGCGTTGGGAAACACCCCTTAGGGTGGATAAGGCGCTCACACGCTTATCAGAACAAGTGGCGGTACCGTCTATAGATAGGGCCGTCCTCAAGGAGCCAGCTGACAGGAGGCTGGAAAATATCATAAAAAGTATATACACACATACTGGTGTTATACTGCGACCAGCGATCGCCTCAGCCTGGATGTGCAGAGCTGGGGTGGCTTGGTCGGATTCCCTGACTAAAAATATTGATACCCTTGACAGGGACAGTATTTTATTGACTATAGAGCATTTAAAGGATGCATTTCTATATATGCGAGATGCACAGAGGGATATTTGCACTCTGGCATCAAGAGTAAGTGCGATGTCCATATCTGCCAGAAGATGTTTATGGACACGACAGTGGTCAGGTGATGCAGATTCCAAACGGCACAAAGGTGTATTGCCGTATAAAGGAAGAGGAGTTATTTGGGGTCGGTCCATCGGACCTGGTGGCCACGGCAACTGCTGGAAAATCCACCGTTTTTACCCTAAGTCACATCTCTGCAGAAAAAGACACCGTCTTTTCAGCTTCAGTCCTTTCGTCCCTATAAGAGTCATATCTGCCCAGGGATAGAGGAAAGGGAAGAAGACTGCAGCAGGCAGCCCATTCCCAGGAACAGAAGCGTTCCACCGCTTCTGACAAGCTCTCAGCATGACGCTGAGACCGTACAGGACCCCTGGATCCTACAAGTAGTATCCCAGGGGTACAGATTGGAATGTCGAGACGTTTCCCCTGCGCAGGCTCCTGAAGTCTGCTTTACCAAGGTCTCCCTCCGACAAGGAGGCAGTATGGGAAACAATTCACGAGCTGTATTCCCAGCAGGTGATAATTAAATTACCCCTCCTACAACAAGAAAAGGGGTATTATTCCACACTATATTGTGGTACTGAAGCCAGAAGGCTAGGTGAGACCTATTCTAAATCTAAAAAAATTTGAACACTTACAAAGGTTCAAGTCAAGATGGAGTCACTCAGAGCAGTGATAACGAACCGGGAAGAAGGGGACTATATGGTGTCCCGAGACATCAGGGATGCTTACCTCCATGTCCCAAATTTGCCCTTATCACTAAGGGTACCTCAGGTTCGTGGTACAGAACTGTCACTATCAGTTTCAGACGCTGCCGTTTGGATTGTCCACGGCACCCCGGGTCTTTACCAAGGTAATGGCCGAAATGATGGTTCTTCTTCGAAGAAAAGGCGTCTTAATTATCCCTTACTTGGACGATCTCCTGATAAGGGCAAAGTCCAGGGAACAGTTGGAGGTCGGAGTAGCACTATCTCGGATACTGTTACAACAGCAGGGGTGGATTCTAAATATTCCAAAATCGCAGCTGATCCCGACAACAAGTCTCCTGTGCTTAGGGATGATTCTGGACACAGTCCAGAAAAAGGTGTTTCTCCCGGAAGAGAAAGCCAGGGAGTTATCCGAGCTAGTCAGGAACCTCCTAAAATCAGTGCATCATTGCACAAGGGCCATGGTAAAAAAAATGGTGACTTCCTTCGAAGCAATTCCAGTCGGCAGATTTCATGCAAGAACTTTTCAGTGGGATCTGCTGGACAAATGGTCCGGATCGCATCTTCAGATGCATCAGCGGATAACCCTATATCCAAGGACAAGGGTGTCTCTCCTGTGGTGGTTACAGAGTGCTCATCTTCTAGAGGGCAGCAGATTCGGCATTCAGTTTTGGATGTTGGTGACCACGGAGGCCAGCCCGAGAGGCTGGGGAGCAGTCACACAAGGAAAAAATTTCCAGGGAGTGTGATCAAGTCTGGAGACTTTTCTCCACATAAATATAGCTAAGGGTAAATTTATAATGCTCTAAGCTTAGCAAGACCTCTGCTTCAAGGTCAGCCGGTATTGATCCAGTGGGATAAAACATCACGGCAGTCGCCCACGTAAATAGACAGGGCGGCACAAGAAGCAGGAGGGCAGTGGCAAAAACTGCAAGGACTTTTCGCTGGGCGGAAAATCATGTGATAGCACTGTCAGCAGTGTTTCATTCCGGGAATGGAAACTGGGAAGCAGACTTCCTCAGTAGGCACGACCTCCACCCGGCAGAGTGGGAACTTCATGGGGAAGTTTTCCACATGATTGTAAACCGTTGGGAATTACCAAAGGTGGACATGATGGCGTCCCGTCTGAACAAAAAACGGGACAGGTATTGCGCCAGGTTAAGAGACCCTCAGGCAATAGCTGTGGACGTTCTGGTAACACCGTGGGTGTACCAGTCGGTGTATGTGTTCCATCCTCTGCTTTTCATACCTAAGGTACTGAGAATTATAAGACGTAGAGGAGTAAGAACTATACTCATGGCTCCGGATTGGCCAAGAAGGACTTGGTAACCGGAACTTCAAGAGATGCTCACAGAGGACTTATGGCCTCTGCCGCTAAGAAGGGACTTGTTTCAGCAAGTACCATGTCTGTTCCAAGACTTACCGCAGCTGCGTTTGACGGCATGGCGGTGGAACGCCGGATCCTAAGGGAAAAGGCATTCAGGAAGAGGTCATTCCTACCCTGGTCAAAGCCAGAAAGGAGGTGACCGCACAACATTATCACCACATGTGGCGAAAATATGTTGCGTGGTGTGAGGCCAGGAAGGCCCCACGAAGAAATTTCAACTCGGTCGATTCCTGCATTTCCTGCAAACAGGAGTGTCTATGGGCCTCAAATTGGGGTCCATTAAGGTTCAAATTTCGGCCCTGGCGATTTTTCTTCCAGAAAGAATTGGCTTCAGTTCCTGAAGTCCAGAAGTTTGTCAAGGGAGTATTGCATATACAACCCCCTTTTGTGCCTCCAGTGGCACTGTGGGATCTCAACGTAGTTCTGGGATTCCTCAAAACACATTGGTTTAAAACCAGTCAAATCTGTGGATTTGAAGCATCTCACATGAAAAGTGAACATGCTCTTGGACCTGGCCTGGACCAGGCGAGTGTCAAATTGGTGGTTTTTTTCTCAAAAAAGCCCATATCTGTTTGTCCATTCGGACAGGGCAGAGCTGCGGACTCGTCCCCAGTTCTCTCCCTAAGGTGGTGTCAGTGTTTCACCTGAACCAGCTTATTGTGGTGTCTTGCGCCTACTAGGGACTTGGAGGACTCCAAGTTGCTAGATGTGGTCAGGGCCCTGAAAATATAGGTTCCAGGACGGCTGGAGTCAGGAAAACTGACTTGCTGTTATCCTGTATGCACCCAACAAACTGGGTGCTCTTGCTTCTAAGCAGACTTTTGCTAGTTGGATGTGTAATACAATTCAGCTTGCACATTCTGTGGCAGGCCTGCCACAGCCAAAATATGTAAATGCCCATTCCACAAGGAAGGTGGGCTCATCTTGGGCGGCTGCCCGAGGGGTCTCGGCTTTACAACTTTGCCGAGCGGCTATTTAGTCAGGGGCAAACACGTTTGTAAAATCCTACAAATTTGATAACCTGGCTAAGGAGGACCTGGAGTTCTCTCATTCGGTGCTGCAGAGTCATCCGCACTCTCCCGCCCGTTTGGGAGCTTTGGTATAATCCCCATGGTCCTTTCAGGAACCCCAGCATCCACTAGGACGATAGAGAAAATAAGAATTTACTTACCGATAATTCTATTTCTCGGAGTCCGTAGTGGATGCTGGGCGCCCATCCCAAGTGCGGATTATCTGCAATACTTGTACATAGTTACAAAAATCGGGTTATTATTGTTGTGAGCCATCTTTCAGAGGCTCCGCTGTTATCATACTGTTAACTGGGTTCAGATCACAGGTTGTACAGTGTGATTGGTGTGGCTGGTATGAGTCTTACCCGGGATTCATAAATCCTTCCTTATTGTGTACGCTCGTCCGGGCACAGTATCCTAACTGAGGCTTGGAGGAGGGTCATAGGGGGAGGAGCCAGTGCACACCACCTGATCCTAAAGCTTTACTTTTTGTGCCCTGTCTCCTGCGGAGCCGCTATTCCCCATGGTCCTTTCAGGAACCCCAGCATCCACTACGGACTCCGAGAAATAGAATTATCGGTAAGTAAATTCTTATTATTATAATGGTGCGACCACCGGCCGGTACTGACTGTCCGCTGTGGTATATCCCTGAGTCCTAGCTGCCGCTGCTCCCCATTGCTGCTTACACTTCCCCAACCTATCACTGACCCAGTGGCGGAACTAGAGAGTGGTGGGCCTAGGTACATTACCATTCCCCTCCCCACACCCCACCACCTGCACCCTGATTTTGAGTGGACCACGCTGAAAAATATGGCAGATTTAGGGGGGCCGAACATTTCAGTTTTAATATAACACAAGTAAGGTTTATAATTTACACATGTGACATTAGAGCCACATCTGCCTCTTTCTATGCCATCAGACCCCTCCTCCGCAGGACACCAGCATTTGTCACATATGTCTCTATGCTCACCGGCTACTGACAGTAGTGCCACTTATTTACATTATACCACGTGGTATGAGCCGAAATTCACATTACACCACGTAGTATGAGCCGAAATTCACATTACACCACGTGGTATGAGCTGAAATTCACATTACACCACACCGTATGAGCTGAAATTCCCATTACACCACACAGTATGAGCTAAAATTCACATTACACCACACCGTATGAGCTGAAATTCACATTACACCACACAGTATGAGCTGAAATTCACATTACACCACGTGATATGAGCTGAAATTCACATTACACCACACAGTATGAGCCGAAATTCACATTACACCACACAGTATGAGCCAAATTCACGTTATGCCACATGGTATGAGCCAAATTCACGTTATGCCACATGGTATGAGCCAAATTCACATTATGCCACACAGTATGAGCCAAATTCACATTACGCCACACAGTATGAGCCATATTCACATTACGCCACAGAGTATGCCCCCAGCAGTGCCATATACACATAATTCCCCCAGTGGCCACCGTTGTAATATAAGAAAAACACATTATTATTAATATACATGTTGAGGGATATAAATAATCTAGAGTAATAAAAAATAGAAATGTAACATATATATATATATATTGTGTGCATGTATATACAGGCTTCCTTTCTTTTTTATCTTTAATATTTTTATCTTTCTTTTCTAAGTGCACTTAAGTCCTACAGTCTACAGATCTCCACTTTTTTTTGAGGGGGAGATAACTTTATGCACAGGAACTGGCTAAACTGCAGGCCTGCAGTTTACTTAATACTCACTGACTGTCTAAGCTGAGCGGTGACTTGCCGGCTCCGACTCTTGAGTCCTCCAGAGAGTTATGCTGGGCTGTAGCATGCACACCGGCACAGAGTGCAGGCAGGAGTGAGGGGGGGAGCCGCGGGCAGGAGGGGGGAGAGAGAGCCACGGACGGGAGGGGGGGGGGGGGGGGGAGAGATGCGAATGGGATGGGAAGAGGGAGCCACGGATGGGAGGGGGAAACAGGCCGCAGACGGGATGGCGGAAGAGAGAGCCTTGGACAAGAGGGGGGGAGAGAGCCGCGAACGGGAGGGGAGAGAGCCGCGATGGGAGGCGAAGACAGCCGCGGATGGGAGGGGGAGTCAAAGCCTCGGACGGGAGGGGGTAGACAGCCACGGGTGGGAGGAGTAAGACTGAGCATGGATGGGAGAGAGAGCGTGCATGGGTGGCGGGAGGGGGCACAGAAACTAACAGCTATCACTGTGCTGCAGGCATAGAATGTGGGGGGTGCCGGAGATTAGGGGGTGTCTGTGCGCACCAGGCACCCCCCGTGCGCACGCCTATGGTCATATATGATTAAATAACTTGTTTTAATCTACTTCCTCATGTCCCTGCCTAATGTTGGGATTCCGAATCTACAATTAAGGGGGAAGGAGGGAGATCTGTTAGTCAGCATTTGAGTCTGATGATAGGAAATTAGTCACCGACTGAACCTCAGTCCTCCCAAAACGTTCTTCCACTGAGGCAAGTCCTTTGAGTTGTCTATACAGAATCCAGTATAAAATACCTCTACTAACAAATGAAGAAATTGACAGTTTTAGGAAGTTTTTCTTCCAGTCTGTGAAAATCCCCCACCTTAGCTTAGTAATTTTCTGGTCCACCCTTGTTTTCCTGATTAACACTCCTCATACAAAACCTTAATTTTTTCTCCTTGTGTGATCAAAAAACAAAACACGGACCCGTTGAAGAAATTGGCATCATTGCATGGGTAGTAGTTGCTACTAAGCCCACAGTTGCCAATGAGTATGCTAGCACTAAATGAATATAATAAAAAGCAGAAACCTCTGGGTAATGACTGACATGATGATTTGAAGGTGACAATGTAGCTTTTTGATGGGACTTGTCTTTAATTTATGACAGTATAGAGAACACCAGGGGCCAAATGTAATAGAGTGAGAGTTTCATAAAGTGAGAGATTTGGTAAGGTTTTGCGGTTTTATTTTTTTAAGTTTCAATCATTTACACAGCAAGATCAACCTGGTTTTGCAGTGTAAATGATTGCCACTTAAAAAGAAACTGTAAAACCTTACCAAATCTCTCCCTTTCTGAAATTCTCACTCTATTACATTTGGCCCCAGAACTTTTGTTAAAGCACATTTTGGATTAGTCGGATTTGGATATATTTATTTATTTTTCTCAATACACTAGAAAGTTTTTTTTTTTTTGTTTTTTTTGTGGGTGAATAATTTATTTTTACTACAAAAGTGTGCAGAAAGCACAGTGGCTAGTAGTGGTAAACAGCATTGTAAATCCACAAAAATATTTGCCAAATTTGTTAGAGGATAGTATAAAGCAAAATAAAGACCTTGTATGAGATATTCAAATTTTAAGGGAACCTGTAATACATTTTCTCTGACGTCCTAAGTGGATGCTGGGGACTCCGTCAGGACCATGGGGAATAGCGGCTCCGCAGGAGACAGGGCACAAAATTAAAAGTTTGACCACTAGGTGGTGTGCACTGGCTCCTCCCCCTATGACCCTCCTCCAAGCCTCAGTTAGGTTTTTGTGCCCGGCCGAGAAGGGTGCAATCTAGGTGGCTCTCCTAAAGAGCTGCTTAGAATAAAAGTTTGTTAGGTTTTTTATTTTCAGTGAGTCCTGCTGGCAACAGGCTCACTGCAACGCGGGACTAAGGGGAGAAGAAGCGAACTCACCTGCGTGCAGGATGGATTGGCTTCTTAGGCTACTGGACACTAGCTCCAGAGGGACGATCACAGGTACAGCCTGGATGGGTCACCGGAGCCGCGCCGCCGGCCCCCTTACAGATGCTGAAGAGAGAAGAGGTCCAGAAATCGGCGGCTGAAGACTTCCCAGTCTTCTTAAGGTAGCGCACAGCACTGCAGCTGTGCGCCATTGCTCTCAGCACACTTCACACCGCGGTCACTGAGGGTGCAGGGCGCTGGGGGGGGCGGCGCCCTGGGCAGCAATGTAATTACCTTTACTGGCTAAAAATACATCACATATAGCCCCTGGGCTATATGGATGTATTTAACCCCTGCCAGGATTACAGAAAAAACCGGGAGAAGAGCCCGCCGTGAAGGGGGCGGGGCCTATCTCCTCAGCACACAGCGCCATTTTTCCCACACAGATCCGCTGGTGGGAAGGCTCCCAGGCTCTCCCCTGCACTGCACTACAGAAACAGGGTTAAAACAGAGAGGGGGGGCATTTTTTGGCGATATTATTATATATTAAGCTGCTATAAGGGAAAACACTTACTATAAGGTGGTCCCTGTATAATTATAGCGCTTTGGTGTGTGCTGGCAAACTCTCCCTCTGTCTCCCCAAAGGGCTAGTGGGGTCCTGTCCTCTATCAGAGCATTCCCTGTGTGTGTGCTGTGTGTCGGTACGTGTGTGTCGACAGGTATGAGGACGATGTTGGTGTGGAGGCGGAGCAATTGCCTGTAATGGGATGTCACCCCCTAGGGAGTCGACACCGCAATGGATGGCTTTATTTATGGAATTACGTGATAGTGTCAACACGCTACAAGGTCGGTTGACGATATGAGACGGCCGGCAAACCAATTAGTACCTGTCCAGGCGTCTCAAACACCGTCAGGGGCTTTAAAACGCCATTACCTCAGTCGGTCGACAGACACTGACTCCAGTGTCGACGGTGAAGAAACAAACGTATTTTCCAGTAGGGCCACACGTTACATAATCACAGCAATGAAGGAGGCGTTACATATTTCTGATACTACAAGTACCACAAAAATGGGTATTATGTGGGGTGTGAAAAAACTACCTGTAGTTTTTCCTGAAATCAGATGAATTGATTGAAGTGTGTGATGAAGCGTGGGTTACCCCCGATAGGAAGTTGCTAATTCAGAGAAGTATTGGCATTATACCCTTTCCCGCCAGAGGTTAGGGCGCGCTGGGAAACACCCTCTAGGGTAGATAAGGCGCTCACACGCTTATCAAAACAAGTGGCGTTACCGTCTCCTGATACGGCCGCCCTCAAAATCCAGCTGATAGGAGGCTGGAAAATACTCTAAAAAGTATATACACACATACTGATGTTATACTGCGACCAGCAATCGCCCCAGCATGGATGTGCAGTGCTGGGGGGGTTTGGTCGGAATCTCTGACTGGAAATATTGATACCCTGAATAGCGACAATATTTTATTGACTATAGAGCATTTAAAGGATGCATTTTCTTTATATGCGAGATGCACAGAGGGATATTTGCACTCTGGCATCAAGGGTAAGTGCGCTGTCCATTTCTGCCAGAAGAAGTTTTATGGACGCGACAGTGGTCAGGTGATGCGTATTCCAAGCGGCATATGGAAGTTTGCCGTATAAAGGGGAGGAATTATTTGGGGTCGGTCTATCGGACTTGGTGGCCACGGCAACAGCCGGAAAATCCACCTTTTTTACCTCAGGTCACCTCCCAACAGAAAAAGACACAGTCTTTTCAGCCTCAGTCCTTTCGTTCTCATAAGAACAAGCGGGCAAAAGGCCATTCATATCTGCCCGAGGCAAAGGAAAGGGTAAGAGACTGCAGCAAGCAGCTCCTTCCCAGGAGCAGAAGCACTCCCCCGCTTCTGAAAAGTCCTCAGCATGTCGCTGGGGTCTAACAAGCGGACTCAGGTCCGGTGGGGGGGTCGTCTCAAGAATTTCATCGCGCAGTGGGCTCACTCGCAAGTCGACCCCTGGATCCTGCAGGTAGTATCACAGGGGTACAGATTGGAATTCGAGACGTCTCTTCCTCGCAGATTCCTGAAGTCTGCTTTACCAACATCTCCCTCCGACAGGGAGACGGTGTTGGAAGCTATTCACAAGCTGTATTCCCAGCAAGTAATAGTCAAGGTACCCCTAATACAACAAGGAAAGGGGTATTATTCCACGCTGTTTGTGGTACCGAAGCCGGACGGCTCGGTGAGACCTATTCTAAGTCTGAAATCTTTTGAACACTTACATACAAAGGTTCAAGTTCAAGATGAAATCACTCAGAGCAGTGATAGCGAATCTGGAAGAAGGGGACTTTATGGTGTCCTTGGACATCAAGGATGCTTACCTCCATGTCCAAATTTGCCCTTCAAACAAGGGTACCTCAGGTTCGTGGTACAAAACTGTCACTATCAGTTTCAGACGTTGCCGCCTGGATTGTCCACGGCACCCCGGGTCTTTACCAAGGTAATGGCCGAAATGATGATTCTTCTTCGAAGAAAAGGCGTATTAATTATCCCTTACTTGGACGATCTCCTGATAAGGGCAAGATCCAGAGAACAGTTAGAGACCGGTGTAGCACTAACCCAAGTAGTGCACGGGTGGATTCTAAATTTTCCAAAATCCCAGCTGAGCCCGACGACACGTCTGCTGTTCCTAGGGATGATTCTGGACACAGTTCAGAAAAAGGTTTTCTCTCCCGGAGGAGAAAGCCAGGGAGTTATCCGAGCTAGTCAGGAACCTCCTAAAACCAGGAAAAGTGTCAGTGCATCAATGCACAAGAGTCCTGGGTAAATGATGGCTTCTTACGAAGCGATTCCATTCGGCAGATTCCACGCAAGAACCTTTCAGTGGAATCTGCTGGACGAATGGTCCGGATCGCATCTTCAGATGCATCAGCGGATAGCCCCGTCTCCAAGGACAAGGGGGTCTCTTCTGTGGTGGTTGCAGAGTGCTCACCTTTTTGGAGGGCCGCAGATTCGGCATTCAGGACTGGGTCCTGGTGACCACGAATGCCAGCCTGAGAGGCTGGGGAGCAGTCACACAGGGAAGAAATTTCCAGGGAGTGTGGTCAAGCCTGGAGACTTCACTTCACATAAATATACTGGAGCTAAGGGCAATTTACAATGCTCTAAGCCTGGCAAGACCTCTGCTTCAGGGTCAGCCGGTGTTGAACCAGTAGGGCAACACCACGGCAGTCGCCCACGTAAACAGACAGGGCGACACAAGAAGCAGGAGGGCAATGGCAGAAGCTGCAAGGATTTTTCACTGGGCAGAAAATCATGTGATAGCACTGTCAGCAGTGTTCATTCCGGGAGTGGACAACTGGGAAGCAGACTTCCTCAGCAGACACGATCACCACCCGGGAGAGTGGGGACTTCATCCAGAAGTCTTCCACATGATTGTGAACCGTTGGGAAAAACCAAAGGTGGACAGGATGGCGTCCCGCCTCAACAAAAAACTGGACAGGTATTGCGCCAGGTCAAGAGACCCTCAGGCAATAGCTGTGGACGCGTTGGTAACACCATGGGTGTACCAGTCAATGTATGTGTTCCCCCCTCTGCCTCTCATACCCAAGGTACTGAGAATTATAAGGCGAAGGGGAGTAAGAACGATACTCGTGGTTCCGGATTTGCCAAGAAAGACTTGGTACCCGGAACTTCAAGAGATGCGCACGGAGGATCCGTGCACTCTACCTCTAGACTTACCGCGGCTGCGTTTGACGGCATGGCGGTTGAACGCCGGATCCTGAAGGAGAGGGCTCAGACGGAGGAATTTCAACTGGGTCGATTCCTACATTTCCTGCAAACAGGATTGTCTATGGGCTTCAAATTGGGGTCCATTAAGGTTCAAATTGCGGCCCTGTCGATTTTCTTCCAGAAAGAATTGGCTTCAGTTCCTGAAGTCCAAGCTTTTGTCAAAGGAGTACTACATATACAGCCCCGGTTGTGCCTCCAGTGGCACCGTGGGATCTCAATGTAGTTTTGGGATTCCTCAAATCCCATTGGTTGAGCCACTCAAATCGGTGGATTTGAAATATCTTACATGGAAAGTGACCATGCTACTGGCCCTGGCTTCGGCCAGGAGAGTGTCAGAATTGGCGGCTTTTTCGTACAAAAGCCATATCTGATTTTCCATTGGGACAGGGCAGAACTGCGGACGCGTCCTCAGTTTCTCCCTAAGGTGGTATCAGCGTTTCACCTGAACCAACCTATTGTAGTGCCTGCGGCTTCTAGCGACTTGGAGGACTCCAAGTTGTTCGACGTTGTCAGAGCCTTAAAAAAAAAAAAATATATATATATATATATATATATATATCTATATATATCTCAAGGACGGCTGGAGTCAGAAAGTCTGACTCGCTGTTTATACTGTATGCACCCAACAAGCTGGGTGTTCCTGCGTCTAAGCAGACGATTGCTCGTTGGATTTGTAGCACAATTCAACTTGCGCATTCTGTGGCAGGGCCTGCCACAGCCAAAATCTGTAAATGCCCACTCCACAAGGAAGGTGGGCTCACCTTGGGCGGCTGCCCGAGGGGTCTCGGCATTACAACGCTGCCGAGCAGTTACGTGGTCAGGGGAGAACACGTTTGTAAAATTCTACAAATTTGATACCCTGGCTAAGGAGGACCTGGAGTTCTCTCATTCGGTGCTGCAGAGTCATCCGCACTCTCCCGCCCGTTTGGGAGCTTTGGTATAATCCCCATGGTCCTGACGGAGTCCCCAGCATCCACTTAGGACGTCAGAGAAAATAAGAATTTACTTACCGATAATTCTATTTCTCGTAGTCCGTAGTGGATGCTGGGCGCCCATCCCAAGTGCGGATTGTCTGCAATACTTGTACATAGTTATTGTTACAAAAATCGGGTTATTATTGTTGGAAGCCATCTTTTCAGAGGCTCCTCTGTTATCATGCTGTTAACTGGGTTCAGATCTCAAGTTGTACAGTGTGATTGGTGTGGCTGGTATGAGTCTTACCCGGGATTCAAAATCCTTCCTTATTGTGTACGCTCGTCCGGGCACAGTATCCTAACTGAGGCTTGGAGGAGGGTCATAGGGGGAGGAGCCAGTGCACACCACCTAGTGGTCAAACTTTTAATTTTGTGCCCTGTCTCCTGCGGAGCCGCTATTCCCCATGGTCCTGACGGAGTCCCCAGCATCCACTACGGACTACGAGAAATAGAATTATCGGTAAGTAAATTCTTATTTTTTTTTTAAATGTAGCCATAGCATTATTTGGCGAAAATGCACTATAACTGTGCTCCTACCTCTCTGAGTATTATGTGAAGTAGCTGCTTGGTGAGTGGCTCCTATGTTTGTGGTTATAGTACAATGGGGTCTATGTACTAAGTCTTTGAGAGACATAAAGTGGACAGAGATAAAGTACCCGCCAGTCAGGTCCTAAATGCCATGTTACTGGCTGTGTATAAAAATGACACGGAGCTGATTGGCTGGTCCTTTTTCTCCGCTCATTTTCTCTCTTTCCAAGGCTTAATACATATGCCTGTGATCAGTCAGAGACTTTGAGGTCTATCATGCTGCTTAATTTCTCCGAATCCAATGCATAGTGTCCCTATTTCAGACGGCACAGAGGATGATTCATTGGTAGATTTTTATTTTTTTCTCTTACGTCCTAGAGGATGCTGGGGACTCCGTAAGGACCATGGGGAATAGACGGGCTCCGCAGGAGACATGGGCACTAAAAAGAACTTTAGATATGGGTGTGCACTGGCTCCTCCCTCTATGCCCCTCCTCCAGACCTCAGTTTGATACTGTGCCCAGAGGAAACTGGGTGCACTACAGGGAGCTCTCCTGAGTTTCCCTGAAAGAAAGTATTTTGTTAGGTTTTTTTATTTTCAGGGAGCCTGCTGGCAACAGGCTCCCTGCATCGTGGGATTAAGGGGAGAGAAGCAGACCTACTTCAATGCTAGGCTCTGCTTCTTAGGCTACTGGACACCATTGGCTCCAGAGGGAGTCGGAACGCAGGTCTCTCCTTGCAGTTCGTCCCGGAGCCGCGCCGCCGTCCTCCTCACAGAGCCGGAAGATAGAAGCCGGGTGAGTATAAGAAGATAGAAAACTTCAGAGGCGGCAGAAGACTTCAGATCTTCACAGAGGTAACGCTGCGCGCCATTGCTCCCACACACAACACCAAACGGCAGGCACTGATGGGTGCAGGGCGCAGGGGGGGTGCCCTGGGCAGCAATTTTACACCACTAGGCGATATATGTATATAGGCTGATGGCTGTATATAGGTACCCCCGCCAGTTTTTGAAAAAATCGAGCGGGAGCGAAGCCCGCTGCTGTGGGGGCGGAGCTTGATCCCTCAGCACTAACCAGCGCCATTTTCTCCACAGCACACCGCTGAGAAGCTGGCTCCCCGCACTCTCCCCTGCTGAACACGGTGACAGAGGGTTTTTAAGAAGGGGGGGGGCACATATTTGGCGCAGGGTGTATATATATATATATATATATATATATATATATTTCTCATACGTCCTAGAGGATGATGGGGACTCCAAAAGGACCATGGGGTATAGACGGATCCGCAGGAGCCTGGGCACACTATAAAGACTTAAACTGGGTGTGAACTGGCTCCTCCCTCCATGCCCCTCCTCCAGACCTCAGTTAGACTGTGTCCAGGAGTGATGGGTCACACACTAGGGGAGCTCTCCTGAGTTTCTCTGAAAGACTTTATGTTAGGTTTTTTATTTTCAGGCAGACCTGCTGGCTACAGGCTCCCTGCATCGTGGGACTGAGGGGAGAGAAGCAGGACCTACTTCTTCTTAGTTTAAAGGCTCTGCTTCTCGGCTACTGGACACCATTAGCTCCAGAGGGTTCGATCACTTGGTGCGCCTAGCTGCTTGTTCCCGGGGCCACGCCGTCACCCCCCTCACAGAAGCCAGAAGAAAGAAGCCGGGTGAGTATTGGAAGAAAAGGAGACTTCAGACGGCAGAAGACTTCAGTAACGGAGGTACAGTGGTTGCGCTGCGCTCCATGCTCCCACACACCAACGCACTCACAGGGTGCAGGGCGCTGGGGGGTTAGCGCCCTGGGCAGCAAGTTACTAGTCTTCTTAATGTGATCTGACATATAAAAGCATTTCGCAGCATGGTTTAGCACTACGAGCCTTTGTTTCCCCGCCGCCGCTTATACTGGTGCAGGGCGCGGGGGGGGGGGGGAGCGCCCTGGGCAGCGAGTCAGTTTGTTTTTTAGCTGACTGCCTGCGTTGCCGGGGCTCCGTATACAGACCCCCGCCAGCGTGTTGTAGCGAACTAAGCGCCAGTCTCCCCCGTCGCCCTCCATGGGTGCAGGGCGCCGGGGGGGGGGGGGGGGGGGGGGGGCAGCTAGGTATTTGGGCAGCTAGGTATTTTGTGTTTTGGGGGTCCCGCGTGCCGCATATGATAACCCGCCATTGGAGCTGCGGGTGCGCGCCGCGCCGGGGCTCCCGCATGCCTTCGGTTGCCTGGGGTGCAGGGCGCGCGGGGGGGGGGGAATGCCCTGAGCAGCATTGGTGTCTGTGTGGGTATAGTGTTTTACACTATATAGGGTGCTCGACCTGCTTGTTTTTTTTTTAATACTGGGGGGCTATAGTGCGCTGAGAGGGGCGGGGCTTAGACTCACACACAGAGTCAGCGCCATTTTCCCTGCTGTCCACGCCAAGGAGTTTGTAAAGCACAAACAAAGGGGGGGGGGGGGGGCATAGTGTTTGGGTGTTATGTTGCCCCTCTCAGATGTAAATCTTCCTGTATATAGGGTCCTCCGGCTCAGTATAGGGTTATATATATTTATATTTGAGTGGGCTTATGCGCGCCGGGAAGGGGCGGAGCTTAACCCTCACAGAGGAATCAGCGCCATTTTTCTCAGATCCCCACCAGGACTTGCTGTGTAGTAAGAAGGAGGGGGGGCACAGTGTGTATTAATGCTATATGGGTGTCATATAGCATTATTATTGATAATGGATGCATAATCCTTGTTGTATTACATAAATTCACTGTTTCCATGTTTGTTTACCCACTATCGGTTAGTCGACATATGTCGACAGGTGTGAGCGCTTTGTCACAAGCTGCTGTGGGGAAAACTGTCGGCTTCGCCGGCGCATGGCGGTACTTGATTCGGAAAATTAAGTATTAGCAAGTTGGTGTTTGTGTGCTTAAAACAGTAAACACGCTTGGGGAGACACAGTTGTTGGTGGATGCCCTGTCGGCATCAACGGTAACCTCCTGGGTAAAATCATTAACAGGCTGTTATTGCCTTGTACCTGTATATATATATTTCTAGGTATATGTGGGGGGAGTGTTATCGAAATTGTATATGTATGCTTCCCTGAGACCCCTCGGGGTTCCAAGATTATTATTATTTTTTACCCGATTACTGTTCCTGGCTGTCGACATTTACTTAGTTTCTGTCGACCATAACGTTCCTGGTAGATCCACTTCGCGGGCATGTCAGTACATGGTCGTACACATTCACAACACATTACCGTCTCTAGGGACCTGACAGGTCTAGACAATCCACTTGCGTATAGGTTATATCTATATGTATATATATGTAGATATAGGTTTATATATGCAGGGTTAGGGTATATGTGTTTTATTGTGTATTATATGAGGTTTATCCAGGAATGCTGAAATAATGGTATTCTTATCATGTGCTGGTCGCTCTGTTGATTAAGCTCTAGATTGGCCGTGGCGAGTTGGGTTTCGATCCTCTCAAGGAGTCCGAATATTATTCTCTTCCCGACGTGGAGGGAACATTATGACAGTCAACTCCTGGTCGACGCAGAGCCTGGTCGAAAAAGGATCATACACAGGAAGCTAAGTGATATTTTATTTCTATACTTTGACCTTATTTGCACTGTATGCACTTGATGGAGTGTTGTATTCGGGTAGGCATCCGATATAATTACCCTACCCAGAGTGGGTAAGCTTGCCTATGTTGAATTCTACCTTTTAACATTGCAGCAGGCTGCCACGTGACAGCAGAATCTCTGAGAGATACTGGGGGGAGGTACTCAGCTGTTTGGTGAAGCCTCTGTTCAGTCAACTTCGGCGGATACCACTGGTAAGTCTAACTTCGTGAGTTAGCCTCCTTCACAACGGTTGGTGACGCATTCTTTTGTGGGATGCAGGCGTTTTAACCGGTTCGTTGCCGTTCTTTTTTCCTTTTCTGTACAGACAGTGAGAGGTGAAAAGGTAAGAGTTCTGCAGCCTTGTTAGGTTCGCAGAAGTGGATGTCGTTTTCTGTTTCCTACACATCCACCACTTGTCGCTGAGTCTATCGGGCTGGTCCCCACTCTGGTGAGCACTCGTCTACTAATTTTCAGTTGGTCCAGGAAAAGACTAAGACCTGTGGGTTTTTATAGAATCCAAAGGGGAACATTCTGGGTTACGGTTGTTTCCCCTTACTGTTTTCTAATAGATCTTGCCGTTCCACTCTGGAAGCGAAGATAGTACGCTACGCCATACAGAGGTGCGTCAGCATCAGGACATTGTCTGGTTGTCCCTGTATAAAGGCGCAAATCGTTGTTTCTCTCTGACTGTTCTTCGACACAGGGATTGGCTGTTGTTTCCAACGTCACAGATGTCGGAGGTGGGTGTTAGAGTAGATAATGACCGGTTAAGGTTCGGTGTTTTCCGGTGAAAAGAGGTCTGAAGATCCAGAGTTGGATCAGCTTTGCTGTGACACTTCATCACTGTGTTCCGTTACTAAAACAGTTGGGTGCAGCCTGAGAGGTTTTTTTTTGGTGAGCAGGTCTAATGCCAGAGTGGCTTTCAAGAGACCAGTTGGGATTGTGGTCCAGGTCTCACCTGCACATGCACCAGAATATAATCAGGACGTCGCTCCTGTGGTGTCTGCTCGGTTCTCTTCTTCTAGAGGGATGAAGGTTCGGGTTCCAGGTGTAGATCCTGGTGTCCGTGCATACGGATCTCTGAGGCTGGGGAGCAGTCCTTGTAAGGGACGTATTTCCAGGGGATGAGGTCAAGTTGGAAAGCTTGTCTGCAATAGCCTTTCTTGAATTAAGGGTTACTTCCGACGAACGTATTCTTAGTGGTCTGCCAGACGACTTGTCGGCAGTGGCGTAAGTAAGCCGCTATGGCGGAACAAGGAGAAAAGCGGCAATGGCAGAAGATGCACAGTTTTGCCGTTGGGTGGATAGTCTGGTAATCGCTAACTTAGCGTTCTTCGTTCCGGAGGTGAACGACTGAAAAATAGATTTCCTCTGCTGGCGCGTTCTCCATCTAGGAGAAATTCAGTCAGCGTCAAGAAGTTTTCACAGAAGTGCCAAGTTTTTGAGGAATGTCGCAATTGGTCAAGTGGACGTCTCGCCTCAACGAGAGGCCTCAGGGATATTGTTCCAGGTCAAGGAACACTCAAGCTATAGCAGTGGACACCCTCGTGACACAGTGGGTATTTTTAGTCGGTCTATGTGGCCTCTCCGTTTTCACGTTTCTGAAAGTGCTAAGCGTAAGATGATCGAAGGTTCCGGTGATCCTCTTGGATCCGGGCTAGCCAAGGAGGGTTGGCTATCCAAATTTTTCATGGGTTACTCATAGAAGATTTCTGCCCTCTTCCTCTACGTGAGGAACTCTTACAACAAGATCAGGGCGTGTATCAAGTCTTACCGCGGCTCGTCTGACGGCGGGGCGGTTGAATGCTATATCCTAAGCTGACCGGGTGTTCCCAGTGAAGTCGTTTCCTCAATTCTTCAGGCTAGGAAAGAACTAACGGCAAAGCGTTACCACCGTAGTTGGCGTAACTATGTGTCTCGATGTGTATCCAGGAAGGCTCCTATGGAAGACTTTCAGCTGGGTCGTGCTTATCCATACTTTATAAGCCGGTGTGGATGCAAGCCTAATAAGTTTCTTTACAAAATTTCTCTCTTGGTAAGTGGTCATGCTATAGGCTTTGACGTCCGCAAGGCGGGTGTCGGAAGTGGTGTTTTTGTCTCACAAGAGCCTTGTTTGATCTTTCAGGTGGATAGAGAGGAATTGAGTACTCGGTTGGTAGGTCTACCAAGAGTGTTTTCTGGGTTTCGCAGAAATCGGCCTTTTTTGATGCCGGTGGTTACTTGGGCATTAGCAGATTCAAAATTCCATCGGTCTAGCCAGGGGTTTGAGTATGTAGGTCGCCAATTTGGCTCAGTTTGGAGAAACAGAGGCTCTGTTTGTCTGGTATGTTCCCAGCATGGTTTGGGAGACTGCGTTATACAGTCTGTTACACGCTGAATCTGTGATGAGGTTTGGCATGTTCGTTATACGGCTGGATTGCCGTCACCGAAGTCGGTGGAGGTCCATTCTTTGGGAAGATGGGCTTTTCTTGGGCGGATGCCCGAGGAGTCTCGGCGGTTCAACTTTGCCGAGCGGATTATGGGTCGGGATCAAACATTTTTGCTATGCTCTACAAGTTTGATACCCTGATTTTTGGGGACCTTTTGTTTGCTCATTCGGTGCTGCAGAGTAGTCCGCACTCTCCCGCCCATTTTGGAGCTTTAGTATAAACCCCATGGTCCTTTTGGAGTCCCCAGCATCCTCTAGGACGTATGAGAAAATAGGATTTTAGTACCTACCGGTAAATCCTTTTCTCTTAGTCCGTAGAGGATGCTGGGCGCCCGTCCCAGTGCGTACGGTGTCTGCAGTTATTGCTTTTGGTTACACCCTGGTGGTGTGTCTTCTCTGTCAGGCGGTTGCTACCGTTGTTCATGCCATGGCATGCGGGGTCTTATTTTAGCTTATGTGGACACACGGTTTGTGTTACATATTTTCTCGGCATGTGGCTGTGTTTTGTTCATGCCGTTGGCTGGTATTCTACTGAATGCCACATTCTACGGTGTGTTTGAGGTGTGAGCTGGTAGGACACTCACTGTGTTTATCACAATAAATTCTTTCCTCGAAATGTCCATCTCTCCTGGGCACAGTTTTCTAACTGGGGTCTGGAGGAGGGGCATAGAGGGAGGAGCCAGTTCACACCCAGTTTAAGTCTTTATAGTGTGCCCAGGCTCCTGCGGATCCGTCTATACTCCATGGTCCTTTTGGAGTCCCCAGCATCCTCTACGGACTAAGAGAAAAGGATTTACCGGTAGGTACTAAAATCCTATTATATGTATATGTAAAAGCGCTGTATATCTCTGAGAATTTTTTCCAGGGCTCTTGGCGCTGGGTGTGTGCTGGCATTCTCTCTATCTGTCTCTCCAAGGGGCCTTGTGGGGGAATTGTCTCCAGATTAGAGATTTCCCTGAGTGTGTGGGGTGTCGGTACGCGCGTGTCGGCATGTCTGAAGCGGAAGGCTCTTCTAGGGAGGAGGTGGAGCAAATGAGTGTGGTGTCTCCGTCGGCAACGCCGACACCTGACTGGTTGGATATGTGGAATGTTTTAAATGCAAATGTGAATTTATTAAACAAAAGGTTGGACAAAGCTGAGTCCAGGGAATGTACAGGGAGTCAAGCACTGCCTTTCACTATGTCGCAGGGGCCTTCGGGGTCTCAAAAGCGCCCTCTATCCCAAGTTGTAGACACGGATACCGACACGGATTCTGACTCCAGTGACGACTATGATGATGCGAAGTTGCAGCCAAAATTGTCTAAAAGTATTCATTATATGATTATTGCAATAAAAGAGGTGTTGCATATCACAGATGACCCCTCTGTCCCTGACACGAGGGTGCGCATGTATAAGGAAAAGAAACCTGAGGTAACCTTTCCTCCATCTCATGAGCTGAACGAGTTATTTGAAAAGGCTTGGTAATCTCCAGACAAAAAACTGCAGATTCCCAAAAGGATTCTTATGGCGTATCCTTTCCTGGCTAAGGACAGGATACGGTGGGAATCCTCCCCAAGGGTGGACAAAGCGTTGACACGCTTATCCAAAAAGGTAGCGCTACCATCTCAAGATACCGCAACCCTCAAAGATCCTGCTGATCGCAGGCAGGAGACTACCTTGAAGTCAAGTTACACACATACTGGTACTTTGCTCAGACCAGTGATGGCGTCTGCTTGGGTTTGTAGCGCTGTAGCAGCGTGGATAGATACCTTATCTGCTGATATAGATACGCTGGATAAGGAAACCATTTTATTGACCCTGTGTCATACTAAAGATGCTGTCCTATATATGAGATATGCTCAGAGAGACATTGGCCTACTGGGTTCCAGAGACAACGCAATGGCGATTTCTGCTAGACGAGCCCTATGGACCCGACAATGGACGGGTGATGCCGACTCGAAGAGGCATATGGAGGTTTTGCCTTACAAGGGTGAGGAATTGTTTGGGGAGGGTCTCACGGACCTAGTTTCCACAGCTACAGCAGGTAAATCAACTTTTTTGCCTTATGTTTCCTCACAGCCTAAGAAAACGCCACATTATCAGATGCAGTCCTTTCGGTCGGATAAACCCAAGAAAGTACGGGGATCTTCCTTTCTTGCCAGAGGTAAGGGCAAGGGGAAAAAGCTGCCAACTACAGCTAGTTCCCAGGAGCATAAGTCCTCCCTGGCCTCTACAAAATCCACCGCATGACGCTGGGGCTCCGCTGAGGGAGTCCGCCCCAGTGGGGGCACGTCTTCGACTTTTCAGCCACATCTGGGTTCACTCACAGGTGGATCCCTGGGCAATAGAAATTGTTTCCCAGGGTTACAAGCTGGAATTCGAAGAGGTGCCTACCGGCTTCTCCCCCAGAGAGGGAGATAGTTTTAAATGCGATTCAAAAATTGTGCCTTCAACAAGTGGTGGTCAAACTTCCTTTGCTTCAGCAGGGGATGGGGTATTACTCAACCCTGTTTGTGGTCCCGAAACCGGACGGTTCGGTCAGGCCCATATTAAATTTAAAATCCTTAAACCTATACTTAAAAAGTTTCAAGTTCAAGATGGAATCGCTCAGAGCGGTCATCGCCAGCCTGGAAGGGGGGGATTATATGGTGTCCCTGGACATAAAGGATGCATACCTTCATGTTCCCATATATCCGCCTCATCAGGCGTTCCTGAGATTTGCTGTACAGGATTGTCATTACCAATTTCAGACATTGCCGTTTGGGCTTTCCACGGCCCGAGGATTTTCACCAAGGTAATGGCGGAAATGATGGTGCTCCTGCGCAAGCAGGGTGTCACAATTATCCCGTACTTGGACGTTCTCCTAATAAAAGCGAGATCAAGAGAGCAGTTGCTGAACAGCGTATCGCTTTCCTTGAAGGTATTGCAGCAGCACGGCTGGATTCTCAATATCCCGAAGTCACAGTTGGTTCCGACGACCCATTTGCCTTTCTTAGGCATGATTCTGGATACAGACCAGAAAAGGGTTTTCCTCCCGATGGAAAAGGCCCAAGAACTCATGAATGTAATCAGGGACCTCTTGAAGCCAAAAAGGGTGTCGGTGCATTACTGCACTCGAGTTCTGGGAAAGATGGTGGTGTCTTACGAGGCCATTCCATTCGGCAGGTTCCATGCGAGGACTTTTCAGTGGAACCTTCTGGACAAGTGGTCTGGGTCACATCTACAGATTCATCAGATGATCAGCCTGTCCCCCAGGGCCAGGGTATCTCTCCTGTGGTGGCTGCAGAGTGCTAATCTTCTAGAGGGTCGCAGGTCCGGCATTCAGGACTGGGTTCTGGTAACCACGGACGCGAGCCTCCGAGGTTGGGGATCAGTCACACAGGGAAGAAACTTCCAAGGTCTCTGGTCAAGCCAGGAGGCTTGTCTTCACATCATCGTACTGGAATTAAGGGCCATATACAACGGCCTTCGTCAAGCGGAGAATTTGCTTCGCGACCTACCGGTTCTGATTCAGTCAGACAACATCACCGCAGTGGCTCATGTAAACCGCCAAGGCGGAACAAAGAGCAGAGTGGCAATGGCGGAAGCCACCAGGATTCTTCGCCTGGCGGAAAATGTCTTCATTCCGGGAGTGGACAACTGGGAAGCAGACTTCCTCAGCAGACACGATCTACATCCAGGGGAGTGGGGACTTCATCAGGAAGTCTTCGCAGAGATTGCAAGTCAGTGGGGACTGCCTCAGATAGACATGATGGCGTCACGCCTCAACAAAAAGCTACCGAGGTATTGCGCCAGGTCAAGGGACCCTCAGGCGGTAGCAGTGGACGCCCTGGTGACACCGTGGGTGTTCCAGTCGGTCTATGTGTTTCCTCCTCTTCCTCTCATCTCCAAGATATTGAGAATCATAAGACGAAGAGGAGTACAGACAATTCTCATTGTTCCAGATTGGCCTCGAAGGGCCTGGTATTCGGATCTGCAGGAAATGCTCACAGAAGATCCGTGGCCTCTTCCTCTCATAGAGGACCTGTTACAACAGGGACCCTGTCTGTTCCAAGACTTACCGTGGCTGCGTTTGACGGCATGGCGGTTGAACACCGGATCCTAGCGGAAAAAGGCATTCCGGATGAGGTCATTCCTACTCTGATAAAGACTAGGAAGGACGTGACAGCAAAACATTACCACCGTATATGGCGGAAGTATGTATCTTGGTGTGAGTCCAGGAATGCTCCTCCGGAAGAATTCCATCTGGGCCGTTTCCTTCACTTCCTACAGACGGGAGTGAATTTGGGCCTAAAATTAGGCTCCATTAAGGTTCAGATTTCAGCCCTATCCATTTTCTTTCAGAAGGAATTGGCTTCTCTTCCAGAAGTACAGACTTTTGTGGAGGGAGTGCTGCATATCCAGCCTCCTTTTGTGCCTCCAGTGGCACCCTGGGACCTTAACGTGGTGTTGCGGTTCCTTAAGTCTCACTGGTTTGAGCCTCTTAAAACGGTGGAATTAAAGTTTCTCACTTGGAAAGTGGTCATGTTGTTGGCCTTGGCATCGGCAAGGCGAGTGTCGGAATTGGCGGCTTTATCTCACAAAAGCCCCTATCTGGTTTTCCATGTGGATAGAGCGGAGTTGCGGACTCGTTCTCAATTTTTGCCCAAGGTGGTTTCATCTTTTCATATGAACCAACCTATTGTGGTGCCTGTGGCTACGCGGGACTTGGAGGATTCCGAGTCCCTGGATGTGGTCAGGGCATTGAAAATGTATGTGGCCAGAACGGCTCGGGTTAGGAAAACAGAGGCACTGTTTGTCCTGTATGCAGCCAATAAGGTTGGCGCTCCTGCTTCTAAGCAGACTATTGCTCGCTGGATCTGTAACACGATTCAGCAGGCTCATTCTACGGCTGGATTGCCGTTACCAAATTCGGTAAAGGCCCATTCCACTAGGAAGGTGGGCTCTTCTTGGGCGGCTGCCCGAGGTGTCTCGGCATTACAGCTTTGCCGAGCTGCAACTTGGTCAGGTTCAAACACCTTTGCAAAGTTCTACAAGTTTTAAACCCTGGCTGATGAGGACCTCATGTTTGCTCAATCGGTGCTGCAGAGTCATCCGCACTCTCCCGCCCGTTTTGGAGCTTTGGTATAATCCCCATGGTCCTTACGGAGTCCCCAGCATCCTCTAGGACGTAAGAGAAAATAAGATTTTAAACCTACCAGTAAATCTTTTTCTCCTAGTCCGTAGAGGATGCTGGGCGCCCGTCCCAGTGCGGACTAAATTCTGCAAGACTTGTATATAGTTTCTGCTTACATAAGGGTTATGTTACAGTTTTGATCCGTCTCGGGCTGATGCTGTTTTATTTCATACTGTTGACTGGTTCGTATATCCATGTTATACGGTGTGGATGGTGTGGGCTGGTATGAATCTTGCCCTTAGATTAACAAAAATCCTTTCCTCGTACTGTCCATCTCCTCTGGGCACAGTTTCTCTAACTGAGGTCTGGAGGAGGGGCATAGAGGGAGGAGCCAGTGCACACCCATATCTAAAGTTCTTTTTAGTGCCCATGTCTACTGCGAAGCCCGTCTATTCCCCATGGTCCTTACGGAGTCCCCAGTATCCTCTACGGACTAGGAGAAAAAGATTTACCGGTATGTTTAAAATCTTATTTTTTTTTATAGCTCCCACAACTAATGTTGCCGTTGGCAACTCGCGTTGCCCATTTTTCTGCCAGATACGTTAAGTAGTTTCTGCTCACAACTCCATAGGCTGCGATCAGAATCTGCAGTTCAGGCAGCTTCTATATGTAATTGAACGTTCCTCTAAATGTACCACATTTTCTGTTAGGATTTAGGGGTATATTCAATTAGTGTCGAAAACTGCCGTCTGTCGAAAAGACGTCAGTTTTGGACTTTAAGGTGGAATCGTGTTTGACCTATTCAGTGCTATTCGACAAGTCGAGGAATTCGACCATCTCGGTTCGACTTAAAAAGTCGAATGAGATGGGGAGAACCGAGGTGGGGACAGGGTGAGCAGCGCTGGAGGACAGCCGCCGCTCACAGCAGCGTCCACCCGGCTCCAGCAAGCGAGACCCCTCGCTTGCTGGAGCCGGGTGGACGCTACCTTGAGCGGCGGCTGTGAGAGAGGGGGAGACGAGGAGCGGCGGCGGCTGTGACGGGGGGACGGAGCGGCTGCTGTGAGACAGGAGGGACGGGGGAGAGCCGCGGGCAGACGGGGGAGAGCTGTGCTACAGCAGTGGCTATACAGCTGCTGCTGTAGCGCTGCTCTCCCCCGTCTGCCCGCAGCTGCCCCCCCTTCCCCCGCATCTCAATTCAACTTTTGGAAAAGTCGAATTGAGATGTCCATTGAATAGGCCAGGGTGCATCCATTCCGACAAATGAGTGTCGGAATGGATCCGACTTCAATTGAATATACCCCTTAATGTGCAACTATGTGCAGGTGGTGGACAATGTAATGTTATTTTGGGGGCTCAAAATGGTGTTAATTGAGGAAAGGAATTAGCCACATGTCAGAAATGGGGCATTTTCTGTGACCACTTACAGTTTAAATAACTGAAGGAGAGGTGACAGTGGGTGATAAGGACTTCCACAGAAGAGATGTGGCACTAGACAAAATGCTATAGATGTGCTGAGAGATAATAACTGGAAAATTGTAGTGATTCTTGGAACTGCATAGTCAGAGGGACAATATTGTTAGTGAACTTATCTATAAAGGTTATTGCAGGATGTTTTATAGCTGTGTAGGCTAACTGTATTGTGCAGATTGCTATCCTAGATATGTAGTTTAGTGTTCCCACTAGGATTCTGGAAGCGTAGGGTGCAGGGGGAAGTGTGGTGCTGTGCTCTGAAAAGGGGTGCGGCAGCGCCACTATTGGAGGCGGTACGGCACCAGCCGTGTCACCAATGGGAGCGTGCCAACCTGTCTACGTCACTAATGGGGGAGTGCTGGGCTTCCCCCATGCTCTCCCCTTAATGTGAATAGATGCCGTGCACATGCACACGGCATGTATTCACTTGGCGGCAGCATGGCAACGGGCAGGCTGTTTTAGCAGGGCGCATTTTGCCCTTTAAAAATTGGGCAGGGAGCGTCGCCCTGCTAAAACAGCCTAGCGTGAACACTATAGTTAAATATTAAGATTTCGCGTAAGTTAACATTTCAAAAAGTAATCCTTAATTACATTAATTTTATTTGGTATAGCAAGAAGTTAACCCAGGGCCCCAGTTTGTTTGTTTTTTTGTTTTTTACAGTTTGCATGCCAGGTCTGAGTCTTCAAACTTTGCATATATGGCTTATAGAATGGATCTGGCTGCTATACCCTAACTTAGCATTTTTGAGTTTTAACTTTAATTAATGTAGGCTTGAAAGTTATAAATAATTTGTTATTCCAATGTTTTACATTGCTTAAAATGCTGCACAAATTGTACTGATTACTTTAGGTGAGAAGATTAAGAGACATACGTTGTGCGCGTCTAAGCCACTGGTCTGGCAGCTCTTTTGGCACTGAAAATTTCTTCAAAAGAATTATTATGCTTAATTTAATTTGCCATTTTGCCAGCACCGTCCCTGCAGATTGTCAACTATTTTTTTTTTTAAACAACTGATTTTTATTGAGTTTTTTGTTTCGTAAGAAAAATATATGGTTGACAATCTATCATATCGTATCAAAAGGTATGACCCTCAAGACATAGGGTAATCACAGTGAAACAAACCATACAAGAATACATAGGTCGATAAGCAATATGCAACAACAATACATTCAAACGCGGAGGGGGGGGGGGGGGGGCAGAGGGGTTGAGGATAGAAAGGGAGGGGGGGGGTGGAACGCCATCGGATCATCAAAGAAGACGACCACCACAATGGGTGGAGTCATGAACACAGAGTTATACATTGTTATATATTATTATGCATCGGTACTGGTCATTTTAGATAGCATAGTAGCAATGAGAATGGGAAATATAGGTCGAGCATAAAGAAGATACGAATGGCAAAAGAGAAGAAGGCAGCCGTGTGGGAAAGAAGAGGAAAGAAGGATGAAATGAGCAAGTAAGAAAAACCAAGTCATCTAGACCCCCTCCAATCGGTATTTTCAAAGGCTGCGGTTATCATAGAATGAGTGGACTGGTCAAGGGTGGACATAAAGGGACCCCATTTTTTGTAGAACCCAGCGAGGCCAGAATAAACGGTAAGTAGAGTGGATCTACGGTCGAAATATAAGTATTGCAACATAGTTTTCAGAACTTCGGCTAAGGAAGGGGTTGTTCTGGCGACCCAATGTTTCAATATTGCTTTCTTAGAGATGGTAAACAGCATAGTCAGCATAGGAAGTGAGCTGATCCCACCCACCGAGTTCCAAACAGACAAATTGATACAAAGACAGGACAGTGGGTTAGGCCTAAGCGAAGTGCTAAAGTGGGTATTTATAAACACAAACAATTTGTTCCAGAAGCGTTGAATCCTGGTACAGTTCCAGAGGCAGTGGTAGAATGAGGCTCTAGTCCCCTTACATTTAAGGCATCTGTTGGGGATCACGGGATCAGTGGACATCTGGTCATAAGGGGGCAAGTACGCTCAATGGATAGATCTAATGTGGACTTCCTGCAAGTATGCAGAGCCCAGGATGGACATGGCGCGGTGGTGATGGTCAATTAATAGGTCATAGGAAGTTACGCTCGGGATGTCTGCTTGCCAAGAGGCAACCAGTTTGGGGAGAAATGGTGCAGAGGGGATATTCACGATGAGGGAATAAATGTGTTTGATTTTGTATGGATGGGATTCCCAGCGTTTTAGAACTTTTGCTAACAGGTATGAGGTGGTCGGAAGAAATGGATCGAGGCGCAGTGTTAGGATATAGTGTCTCATTTGGAGATACATTAAGAAGTGGGAGGACAGAAAGGAGTACCTGTCTCTAAGTGTCGCGAATTGAGCAATGTGGCCACCCGGGTCAAATACTTGAGAAGCCGAGCACAGCCCCCTCTCCCGCCATTGTACAAACAGAGCATTGTGAAGGGAAGGTGTAAAAGATGGGTTACCCCAAAGAGATACAGAGGAAGAAGCAGTATGGTCAGAGCCAAGTTTCCTGTGTATTTTAACCCAGCTAAAGTAAGTATCCTGAAATAAGGGGTGTTCCAGGATCAGTGAAGGTATGTCGACTTTCTTGGTGTGTAGGAGGGCAAAGGGGGAGTAAGGTCGAAAGGCGTCAGTGTCTAGAGCCAAATCAGTATATCTGAGAAAGATTGAAAGAGAGTAGGAGAGAAAATCCGGGATTCCAAACCCACCCATTGATTTGTCCATTACAAGTTTAGCAAAGGCCACCTTTGGTTTCTTCCCATGCCAATTAAATCGAGTCATAGCCTTGCGAAGTGTGGCGCCGTCTGCATCTCGGAGACTAATTGGGAGGGATTGCATGATATAAAGAATTTTGGGGAAAATCACAGATTTAAGAACCGCAATCCTTCCTAGCAGGGAGAGAGCGGGAGGGTAGCTCAACCCTCTAGTTTAGCGAGCACAGTCTTAATGACCGAGGAGAAGTTTAGCTCGTAAATCTGCGAAATATCGCGTGAAATGTTTACCCCTAAGTATTTAAAGTGCGACTGAGTGACCGTGAAGGGTGATGTCTGTGTAAGTGAGGACAGTGAGGAGGGGGGAATGTGTATAGGAAGTAGTTCTGACTTTGTAACATTGATCTTATAACCAGCCACCTCGCCAAAGTCCGAAATCAAACGCAGGATTTCCGGGACTGATGTCGTCTGCGAATAGGGCTATTTTAAGCTCAGTGTTACCAACGTGTATGCCAGTATAAGAAGAAGAAAGCCTGAGAGCTATAGCTAAAGGTTCCATGGCAAAGAGGAGAGGGGAGAGCGGGCAGCCCTGTGTAGTGCCTTTTTCTATAAAAAAAGGGGTCATAGAGGAAACCGTTGCAGGAGATTTGGGTGGCCGGGGACGAATATAATGCGCGGATAGCCTGAATAAAAGCAGCTGGAAAGTTACAACGTGTCATGGTTGCGTATAGGTGTGGCCATTCGACTAGGTCGAAGGCCTTTTCGGCATCCAGGGATAGGATGGCATAACCTAGGGGGGATATGTCGCCATGGCAGGAATGTAAGGCCGTTATTATCTTCTGAACATTAACCACCGAATGTCTACCGGTAATAAATCCAGTCTGGTCAGGGTGGATGATGTGGGGAAGTACGAGTTTTAGACGATCGGCCAGTATCTTGGCGAACGGCTTGTAATCAATGTTTAGCAAAGATATTGGCCGGTAGGAGCCCGGGAGGGACAGGTCTCTGCCTGGCTTAGGGTGTAGCTTAAGGACTGCCAAGTTGAAATGCGGGGGGAAGGGGGAGTTTTGGCTAGCAATAGGGAGTTGAAAACGTCAACCAGGACAAAGTCTAATTTATGGGAGAGAAGTCAATAGAACTCACCATTGTAGCCATCAGGGCCCGGGGCCTTATTGGGTTTCAACTGTCTCACTGCTAAACGGACTTCCGTAAGAGTGATCAGGGATAGAAGAAGAGAGGCCATATCATTGGAGAGGACAGGGAAAGGCAAAGCTTCCCAGAAGAGAGGGGGGCTGGGGGAGGCAGCAGCGGGAGTGGAAGGGGAGGGTGGCGGTTGAGATGAAGGCGCCGAGGGATGCGGAGCTGAAGAGGGCGGCTGCGAGGTGACTGGAGGGGTAGACGAATACAGTTGAGAGAAGTAGGACTGCATGATCTGAGCAATCTGCTTGTTAGTGGAGGTCAGTGTGCCATGTTGTGTGCGAAGAGGATGAACAATTGCAGGGGAAAATGTACCGAGGAGCAGGTTGGAGAGTAAACGGCAAGACTTGTTCCCGAATCTATGAAACCTATAGTGGACAGTATCGCCCATTTTAGATATATATTCGTCAAAATGAGTTTTAGTGAGCATGTATGCTTGCTTTGTGGCTGGTGATGGTACCAGCTTGTATGCCTGAAAGGCTGTAGTGAGAGCGTCCTGGAGCGCCAGGTAATGTTTGGAATATTTCTTGTTGGAAGCTGCGGTGAAAGACATAATTGCCCCTCTGAGAACGGCTTTCGCCGACATCCAGAACAGAAAGGGGTCCGTCTGAAGGTGCTCAGAGTTGGTTGCGCAATAATCATCCCAAGCAGCCTCCAAGAAGGATTTAAAGGTAGAAGAACGACAAAATCTAGATGGGAATTTCCATAATTTAGTCGAATCCCTATAATCAGGAAAGTGGACAGTCCTAGAAATCAAGGCATGGTCAGACAGGGAGATGGGGCTATAGAGCAGTCAGTAACCTGAGGAAAAAGAGCATGAGAGATGAAGAAGTAGTCAATGCGGGAGCGAGAGCCATGCGCCGCCGAGAGACAGGTGTATTCCTGCTCCGTTGGGTTCAGGGCTCGCCACAGGTCTATAACCTGCAGAGTGGAAGTAAGGAGCGGGATACCCACTTTGGGAAGCGGAGGGGGAGTCACCCGGGTGTTGGATTTGTCCAGCAGGGGGGAAGAGATCAGATTAAAATCCCCACCAATAATCAAATTGTCCCCCATGAAAGGTGTCAGCAGGGTAATCAAACGCTGAAAGTATAGCTTAGAGTAGGGGGGGACGTATACATTTGCCAGAGTGAATCTCTTGCCCAGCATGTCCACAGATACAACTACATATCTACCTGTATCATCAGTTACGAAACGACGAATTTCATAAGCCAAAGAGCGTCTTACCAGAATCGCTACTCCACGGGCCCTGGATCTGTAGGAGGAAGATGCCAATACAGACCAACCCAACATTCCTAGTTTTGCCGTCTCGGGAGGAGTCAAATGAGTTTCCTAGAGGAATGCCACGTCCACGCCAGATTTCTGCAAAAAGATCAGAATTTTCCTACGTTTCGCTGGGGAATTAATCCCTCCAACGTTCCAGGTAGCATAGCGCAGATCAGGCATCCCTCAAGGAAACGGGGAGAAAAAGAAACATTGGTTTAAAACTCAGAAAGACAACAGTATAAACTTCCAATGCATGGATGCCAAAGGACATTGTAGAAACTGACCAGCTCGGATATTGCAAGACAGCGTCCGAAGGAGTTGGAAGGGGAGACAGGACAGTGAGGGAGGGAGGTAAAAGACAGGGAGGGGTAAAGAGAGTAAAGACACGAAAAGGCATACAAACGCAAGCATTTGATTCCAAACTTCGGAATAAATGTAAATAACATAACATAGCAAAAGAAATACACATCCGGTGAGGAGGGGTATATCCGTCCCCGTTCCTCAACGTGCAGCAACATATAACCATGGCCCAGAGATCCCGGCAGCGCGTTGCGCAAAGTGGTACCGAAATATCATACAGCAGATAGAAAATTAAGCCATTAAATGTGATAAAGTGCATAAACACAAACTTATAAATCAATAATCCAATATGAAAATATGCAAGACAGGTAGGCCGCATTGAGATATTTGAGAACACGGGGCACAGTCCCTCATTCTGCAGAATCGGAGATGTCAGCATCTTGGCCTGAGACAGCTCCTGGAGGTAGGCCAATGCGTCGGGAGGGGTGGAGAAGTCCTTAAAGGAAGTCCCATCATAAATGCGGAGCCTGGCCAGGTACAGTATGCCAAATTTGCGCCTTTCAGCAACTAGTCGGGAGCAAACAGGGGAGAAGGATTTCCTAGCCCGTGATAGCTCAGCGGAATAATCTTGAAAAATATGCAGCTTATGACCTTCCCATGACAAAGCTTTAGCCTTACGGGAGGCCGACCATATTTCCATCTTGTGTAGGTAATTCAAGCAGCGGAACAGGGTGACGCGGGGTCTCGGCCTGTTAGGGGTCGGTGTCGGGCCCACCCTGTGAACCCTCTCTATAACCATGTCCTGGCAAACCGCCTCTATGCCTAAGAGCGAGGGTAGAGTGTTGCGGACAAAATGGGCTAAAGCGGGCCCCTTAATAGATTCAGGGAGGCTGACCAGCTTAATATTATTACAACGCGATCTGTTCTCAATGTTGTCGATCTTGTTCCACAGCTGATAGGAATCATTAGTGAGGCGCTTCACAGTGTGCTGCAAGTCTACTATGTCATGGGAGGCTACACTGAGCTGTTGTTCTATAGTAGAAACCCTGTGGGTCAGATGCTGCAGCTGGCTGGTGATATCAGCCACTGCTTTGGACAGAAGGGGAGTCATAGTGGCTGTAATGGCCGCCACCACCTCAGAATAAGTCACTGGGGCATCGCAGCCCACACTTACATGTCCCCCAGATGCAGGTCCCTCGGCCACGGCTTTCTTGTGCAGGTGGGGTGCGCTCCTCACAGCGGAGTCTGCCTGCATAGTCCCCGCGGCGCTTCTCCTGGCGTGGAGGCTGCTGCTGCTGGTCCGGCTGGGGCTGCGGCGCTAAAAAGCGATCCATGCCTGCGGCGGGTAGTGTAGGTGCACTGCGGGGGGGGCTCCGGGCGCTAAACGAGGCTGTATAAGCCTAGTAAAAGGTGTCTGAAGAGGAGTGGGGGACGGAGCTCAGCTCTCCATGCAGCTGAAACCGGAAGTCTCTCATTGGCAATTATTTTTAAGGCTTACATTCTGTTTTAATTTTCTGATAAAATACTGGATTTTGATCTATGACTCATCCGGAACCGCCCACATAACCTTCATATACTTTCTTCCCCACTGTAGAGTCCACGCATATCCTCACATATTTTCCCATTCTTCACTTTCCCATCCTCCTGACCCCAGGCCAACATTGCTGGGTGACTAGATCATACAGCCCACCAAGAACCTTTGCAATCTGGTGGACCATTATACAATAAATTACACCTACCCTTATGTATCAGTCCCTATAGATTGAAAGACACCAACTCAAGAAAAGACCTTACATTTGTTTATTCTTTATTCAGGGTTATTTTTTTCAGTCCCGTTATAGAATCTATGGGAGATAAGACAGCTAGTGCATCACAACATGAAAATCTGCGTTCTCTGCAGTGGATGTTTCTCCTTACGTCCTAGAGGATGCTGGGGACTCCGTAAGGACCATGGGGTATAGACTGGCTCCGCAGGAGACATGGGCACTCTAAGACTTTAGATGGGTGTGAACTGGCTCCTCCCTCTATGCCCCTCCTCCAGACCTCAGTTAGATCCTGTGCCCAGAGGAGACTGGATGCACTGCAGGGGAGCTCTACTGAGTTTCTCTGAAAAGACTTTTGTTAGGTTTTTTATTTTCAGGGAGCACTGCTGGCAACAGGCTCCCTGCATCGTGGGACTGAGGGGGGAGAAGCAGGCCTACTTAACTGATAGGCTCTGCTTCTTAGGCTACTGGACACCATTAGCTCCAGAGGGTCGGAACACAGGTGTCGTCCTCGCTGTACGTCCCGGAGCCGCGCCGCCGTCCTCCTCACAGAGCCGGAAGATAGAAGCCGGGTGAGTATAAGAAGAAAGAAGACTTCACAAGCGGCAGAAGACTTCAGATCTTCAGTGAGGTACAGCTGCGCGCCATTGCTCACACACACACACACACACACACACACACACACACACACACACGGCACAGCAAGGGTGCAGGGCGCAGGGGGGTGCCCTGGGCAGCAGTAATTACCTCAAATAACACTGGCACAGGTATCGGATACTGCGGAGGCAGTATATTATAAACCCCCCGCCAGTATAAAAAATTTGAGCGGGACCGAAGCCCGTCGTCGAGGGGGCGGGGCTTGATCCTCCAGCACTAACCAGCGCAATTTTCTCCACAGCAAGCTGCAGAGAAGCTGCTCCCGGACTCTCCCCTGCTGAACCAAGTAACAGAGGGCAAAAACGAGGGGGGGCACATTTATTTGGCACAAAAGAGTGTATAATATATCTATATAAAGAGCGCTGTACAGACTGGGACTTTGTTTCCAGTGTCCAGTGCCGCTGGGTGTGTGCTGGCATACTCTCTCTCTGTCTCTCCAAAGGGCCTTATTGGGGGGCTGTCCCCATATTTGTATATCCCAGTGTGTGTGGGGGTGTCAGTACGTGTGTGTCGGCATGTCTGAAGCGGAAGGCTCGTCTAGGGAGGAGGCAGAGCAGATGATTGTGGTGTCTCCGTCGGCACCGCCGACACCTGATTGGTTGGATATGTAGAATGTTTTAAATGCAAATATGACTTTATTACATAAAAGATTGGACAAAGCAGAGTCCAGGGAAAAAGCAGGGAGTCAATCCATGGCTTTGACTGTGTCACAATGCCCCTTCGGGGTCTCATAAACGTCCCCTTTCCCAGATAGCAGACACTGATACCGACACGGATTCCAACTCCAGTGTCGACTATGATGATGCAAGGTTACACCCAAGGGTGGCCAAGAGTATTCATTATATGATTATTGCAATAAAAGATGTTTTGCATATCACAGAGGACCCCTCCGTACCTGACACGAGATACTGCATGTTTAAGGAAAAGAAACCTGAGGTAACGTTTCCCCCATCTCATGAGCTGAACGCTTTATTTGAAAAAGCTTAGGAAACTCTAGATAAGAGACTGCAGATTCCCAAGAGAATTATTATGGCGTATCCTTTCCCCTCACAGGACAGGTTACGGTGGGAATCCTCGCCCACGGTGGACAAGGCTTTGACGCGCTTGTCCAAAAAGGTGGCGCTACCGTCTCCAGACAGGGCAGCCCTCAAGGATCCTGCTGATCGCAGACAGGAAACTACCTTAAAATCAATTTATACACATACGGGTGCCCTGCTCAGACCGGCAGTAGCGTCGGCATGGGTGGTTAGCGCAATTGCAGCTTGGGCAGATAACTTGTCATCTGACATAGACACCCTAGATAAAGATAGCATTTTGTTGACCTTGGGTCACATTAAGGACGCAGCGTTATATATGAGAGAGGCTGCGAGAGATATTGGGCTTTTGGGTTCAAGAGCCAATGCCATGGCAATTTCGGCTAGAAGGTCCCTGTGGACCCACCAATGCACAGGTGATGCCGATTCAAAGAGACATATGGAGACTTAACCTTACAAGGGTCAGGTTTTATTTGGGGAGGGACTCGCGGACCTGGTTTCCACAGCTACCGCGGGTAAGTCTTCTTTTTTTTCCTTACGTTCCCCCACAGCAAAAGAAAAAACCTCAATATCAGATGCAGTCCTTTCGGTCGCATAAGTTTAGAAAGGGTCGGGGCTCTTCCTTCCTCGCCAGAGGTAGAGGGAAAAGAACGCCTGCTACGGCTAGTTCCCAGGAACAGAAGTCCTCCCCGGCCTCTACAAAATCCACCGCATGACGCTGGGGCTCCGCTGAGGGGAGTCCGCACCGGTGGGGGCACGTCTTCGACTCTTCAGCCAGGTCTGAGTTCAGTCGGATCTGGATCCTTGGGCAGTCGAAATTGTATCCCAAGGCTACAAACTGGAGTTCGGAGAAGTGCCTCCTCGCCGATTTTTCAAATCGGCTTTGCCAGCTTCTCCCCCAGAGAGGGAAATAGTTTCAGCTGCCATACAAAAGCTGTGTCAACAGCAAGTGATTATCAAGGTTCCCCTAATGCAACAGGGGAAGGGGTATTATTCAACCCTATTTGTGGTCCCGAAGCCGGATGGCTCGGTCAGACCCATTCTGAATCTAAAATCCCTGAACCTGTATTTGAAAAGGTTCAAATTCAAGATGGAATCTCTCCAGGCAGTGATCTCCAGCCTGGAAGGGGGGGATTTTATGGTGTCGCTAGACATAAAGGATGCATACCTTCATGTCCCCATTTATCCCCCTCATCAGGCGTACCTGAGATTCGCTGTACAGGATTGTCATTGCCAGTTTCAGACGTTGCCGTTTGGGCTTTCCACTGCCCCGAGAATTTTCACCAAGGTAATGGTGGAAATGATGGTGCTCCTGCGCAAGCAAGGAGTCACCATTATCCCATACTTGGACGATCTCCTGATAAAGGCAAGATCAAGAGATCAGTTACTGAGAAGCGTGTCTCTCTCCCTGAGAGTACTACAACAACACGGCTGGATTCTAAATCTACCAAAGTCGCAGTTGGTTCCGACAACTCGGCTGTCATTTTTGGGCATGGTTCTGGACACGGAAAAAAAGAGGGTTTTTCTCCCAACGGAAAAAGCCCAGGAACTCCAGAACATGGTCATGGACCTGCTAAAGCCAAAAAGAGTGTCAGTTCATCAATGCACTCGAGTATTGGGAAAGATGGTGGCAGCCTAAGAGGCCATTCCGTTCGGCAGGTTCCTTGCAAGAACTTTTCAGTGGTACCTTCTGGACAAGTGGTCAGGGTCCCATCTACAAATACATCAGAGGATAAGCCTGTCCCCCAGGACCAGGGTATCTCTCCTGTGGTGGCTTCAGAGTGCTCACCTTCTAGAGGGTCGCAGGTTCGGCATTCAAGACTGGGTTCTTGTGACCACGGACGCGAGCCTCCGAGGATGGGGAGCAGTCACACAAGGAAGAAATTTTCAGGGAATATGGTCAAGCCAGGAGGCTTGTCTACACATCAATGTGCTGGAATTAAGGGCCATATACAACGGCCTACTACAAGCAGAGAATCTTCTTCGCAACTTACCCGTTCTGCTCCTTGTCCCGCCAAGGCGGGACAAGGAGCAGAGCAGCAATGGCAGAAGCCACCAGGATTCTTCGCTGGGCGGAAAATCATGTCAGCGCTCTGTCAGCAGTCTTCATTCCGGGAGTAGACAACTGGGAGGCAGACTTCCTCAGCAGACACAATCACCATCCAGGAGAGTGGGGACTTCGTCAAGAAGTCTTTGCAGAGCTAATAAGTCGTTTGGGGACTTCCTCAAATAGACATGATGGCGTCACGTCTCAACAAAAAGCTTCGGACGTATTGTTCCAGGTCGAGGGACCCTCAGGCAGTGGCGGTGGACGCCCTAGTGACACCGTGGGTGTTTCAGTCGGTCTATGTGTTCCCTCCACTTCCACTCATCTCAAAAATATTGAGAATCATAAGACGAACAAGAGTGCAGACAATACTCATTGTTACAGATTGGCCTCGAAGGGCCTGGTATTCAGATCTTCAGGAAATGCTCACAGAAGATCCGTGGCCTCTTCCTCCCAGGGAGGACCTGTTGCAACAGGGGCCCTGTGTGTTCCAAGACTTACCGCGGTTACGTTTGACGGCATGGCGGTTGAACATCAAATCCTAGCTAGAAAAGGTATTCCGGGGGAGGTCATCCCTACTCTAATCAGAGGTAGGAAGGAGGTAACGGTGAAGCATTATCACCGTATCTGGAGGAAATATGTATCTTGGTGTGAAGCCAAGAATGCTCCTACGGAAGATTTTCAGCTGGGTCGTTTTCTCCACTTTCTACAGACAGGAGTGGATATGGGCCTTAAGTTAGGCTCCATTAAGGTGCAGATTTCGGCCCTATCTATATTCTTTCAGAAGGAATTGGCTTCTATCCCAGAGGTCCAGACTTTTGTAAAGGGAGTGCTGCACATCCAACCTCCTTTTGTGCCCCCAGTGGCACCGTGGGACCTTAACGTGGTGTTACAGTTCCTTAAGTCACACTGGTTTGAACCTCTTCAAACGGTTGAATTAAAATTTCTCACTTGGAAAGTGGTCATGTTGTTGGCCTTGGTATCTGCGAGGCGGGTGTCCGAATTGGTGGCTTTGTCTCGCAAGAGCCCCTATCTAATTTTCCATGTGGATCGAGCAGAGTTGAGAACTCGTCCTCAATTTCTACCTAAGGTGGTTTCGTCGTTTCATATGAACCAACCTATTGTGGTGCCTGTGGCTACGGGTGACTTGGAGGATTCCAAGTCCCTTGATGTAGTCAGGGCCTTAAAAATTTATGTAGCCAGGACGGCTCGAGTTAGGAAAACAGAGGCACTGTTTGTCCTGTATGCCAGCAAAGTTGGCGCTCCTGCTTCTAAGCAGCAAAGTTGGCGCTCCTGCTTCTAAGCAGACTATTGCTCGCTGGATCTATAACACGATTCAGCAGGCTCATTCTACGGCTGGATTGCCGTTACCAAATTCGTTAAAGGCCCATTCCACTAGGAAGGTGGGCTCTTCTTGGGCGGCTGCCCGAGGCGTCTCAGCATTACAGCTTTGCCGGGCAGCTACTTGGTCGGGTTCAAACACTTTTGCAAAATTCTGCAAGTTTGATACCCTGGCTAATGAGGACCTCATGTTTGCTCAATCGGTGCTGCAGAGTCATCCGCACTCTCCCGCCCGTTTTGGAGCTTTGGTATAATCCCCATGGTCCTTACGGAGTCCCCAGCATCCTCTAGGACGTAAGAGAAAATAAGATTTCTCTAACGTCCTAGTGGATGCTGGGGACTCCGTAAGGACCATGGGGAATAGACGGGTTCCTCAGGAGACTGGGCACTCTAAGAAAGATTTAGTACTACTGGTGTGCACTGGCTCCTCCCTCTATGCCCCTCCTCCAGACCTCAGTTAGAATCTGTGCCCGGACAGAGCTGGGTGCATTTTAGTGAGCTCTCCTGAGCTTGCTAATAAGAAAGTATTTTAGTTATGTTTTTTATTGTCAGAGAGCTTCTGCTGGCAACAGACTCTCTGCTACGTGGGACTGAGGGGAGAGAAGCAAACCTACTAACTGCGGCTAGGTTGCGCTTCTTAGGCTACTGGACACCATTAGCTCCAGAGGGATCGAACACAGGAACCTAATCTTGGTCGTCCGTTCGCGGAGCCAGAAGACAGAAGCCGGCGGGTTGAAGCAAGAAGACGTCAAAATCGGCGGCAGAAGACTCCTGTCTTCATATGAGGTAGCGCACAGCACTGCAGCTGTGCGCTATTGCGCCCACACTAACCCACACACTCCGGTCACTGTAGGGTGCAGGGCGCAGGGGGGGGCGCCCTGGGCAGCAATTGATTACCTCCTGGCAAAAAAGCAGCATATATATACAGCTGGGCACTGTATTATGCATGAGCCCCCGCCATTAATTTTGCACAAAATCGCGGGACAGAAGCCCGCCGCTGAGGGGGCGGGGCCTTCTTCCTCAGCACTCACCAGCGCCATTTTCTCTCCACAGCTCCGCTGAGAGGAAGCTCCCCAGGCTCTCCCCTGCAGACTCACGGTAGAAAGAGGGTAAAAAGAGAGGGGGGGCACATAAATTTAGCGCATTAATCATATATACAGCAGCTACTGGGTAAACACTAAGTTACTGTGTGATTCCTGGGTCATACAGCGCTGGGGTGTGTGCTGGCATACTCTCTCTCTGTCTCTCCAAAAGGCCCTGTGGGGGTCCTGTCCTCATATAGAGCATCCCCTGTGTGTGTGGTGTGTCGGTACGGGTGTGTCGAAATGTTTGACGAGGAGGGCTATGTGGAGGCAGAGCAGGTGCAGATGAATGACGTGTCTCCGCCGACGGCGCCGACACCTGATTGGATGGATATGTGGAACGTGTTAAATGATAATGTAATCTCCTTGCATAAAAGGTTGGATAAAGCTGATGCCTTGGGACAGTCGGGGTCTCAGCCCATGCCTGATCCTACAGCGCAGAGGCCGTCAGGGTCTCAGAAGCGCCCACTATCCAAAATTGTTGACACAGATATCGACACTGATTCTGACTCCAGTGTCGATGACGATGATGCAAAATTGCAGCCTAAAATGACTAAAGCCATCCGCTACGTGATTATAGCAATGAAGGATGTATTGCACATATCGGAGGTAAACCCTGTCCCTGACAAGAGGGTTTATATGTATGGGGAGAAAAAGCAAGAGGTGACTTTTCCCCCTTCACATGAGTTAAATGAGTTATGTGAAAAAGCGTGGGAATCCCCCGATAGGAAAGTGCTGATTTCCAAAAGGTTACTTATGGCGTACCCTTTCCCGCCAACGGACAGGATGCGCTGGGAATCCTCCCCTAGGGTAGATAAAGCTCTGACACGCTTATCTAAGAAGGTGGCCCTGCCGTCACAGGATACGGCCTCCCTAAAGGATCCTGCCGATAGGAAGCAGGAAAGTATCCTTAAGTCTGTTTATACACATTCAGGTACTCTACTGAGGCCGGCGATTGCGTCGGCCTGGATGTGTAGTGCTGTAGCAGCATGAACAGATAATCTGTCTGAGGAACTGGATACCTTAGACAAGGATACCATTTTACTGACCCTGGGGCATATAAAAGACGCTGTCCTATATATGAGGGATGCCCAGAGGGACATTTGCCTACTGGGCTCTAGAATAAATGCAATGTCAATTTCTGCCAGAAGGGTCCTGTGGACTCGGCAATGGACAGGTGATGCAGACTCCAAAAAGCACATGGAGGTTTTACCTTACAAGGGTGAGGAATTGTTTGGGGACGGTCTCTCGGACCTAGTTTCCACAGCTACGGCTGGGAAATAAAAATTTTTGCCATATATTCCCTCACAGCCTAAGAAAGCACCGTATTACCAAATGCAGTCCTTTCGATCACAAAGAAGCAAGAAAGTCAGAGGTGCATCCTTTCTTGGCAGGGGTAGAGGAAAGAAGCTGCACCATACAGCTAGTTCCCAGGAACAGAAGTCCTCCCCGGCTTCCACTAAATCCACCGCATGATGCTGGGGCTCCACAGGTGGAGCCAGGAGCGGTGGGGGCGCGTCTCCGAAATTTCAGCCACCAGTGGGTTTGCTCACAGGTGGATCCCTGGGCTATACAGATTGTTTCTCAGGGATACAAGCTGGAATTCGAAGTGATGCCCCCTCACCGTTACCTCAAATCGGCCCTGCCAGCTTCCCCCATGGAAAGGGAAGTAGTGTTAGCGGCAATTCACAAGTTATATCTCCAGCAGGTGGTGGTAAAGGTTCCCCTCCTTCAACAGGGAAGGGGATACTATTCCACAATGTTTGTGGTACCGAAACCGGACGGTTCGGTCAGACCCATATTGAATTTAAAGTCCCTTAACATTTATCTGAAAAGATTCAAGTTCAAAATGGAATCGCTCAGAGCGGTCATTGCAAGCCTGGAAGAGGGGGATTTTATGGTGTCTCTGGACATCAAGGATGCTTACTTGCATGTCCCCATTTATCCACCTCATCAGGAGTACCTCAGATTTGTGGTACAGGACTGTCATTACCAATTCCAGACGTTGCCGTTTGGGCTCTCCACGGCACCGAGAATATTTACCAAGGTAATGGCAGAAATGATGGTGATCCTGAGAAAGCAAGGAGTCACAGTTATCCCATACTTGGACGATCTCCTCATAAAGGCGAGGTCCAGAGAGCAGTTGCTGATCAGCGTAGCACACTCTCAGGAAGTGTTGCAGCAGCATCGCTGGATTCTGAATATCCCAAAGTCGCAGCTGATTCCTACGACGCGTCTGCCCTTTCTGGGCATGATTCTGGACACAGACCAGAAGAAGGTGTTTCTCCAAGCGGAGAAGGCTCAGGAGCTTGTGACTCTAGTCAGAGGCCTCTTAAAACCGAAACAGGTGTCGGTGCATCACTGCACGCGAGTCCTGGGAAAGATGGTGGCATCGGACGAAGCCATTCTCTTCGGCAGGTTCCATGCGAGGATCTTTCAGTGGGATCTGTTGGACAAGTGGTCCGGATCGCATCTTCAGATGCATCGGCTGATCACCCTGTCCCCGAGGGCCAGGGTGTCTCTTCTGTGGTGGCTGCAGAGTGCTCACCTTCTCGAGGGCCGCAGGTTCGGCATACAGTACTGGGTCCTGGTGACCACGGATGCGAGCCTCCGAGGATGGGGGGCAGTCACTCAGGGAAGAAACTTCCAAGGGTTGTGGTCAAGTCAGGAGGCTGGTCTGCACATAAATATCCTGGAACTAAGGGCCATATACAACGCCCTGAGTCAAGCGGAGCCTCTGCTTCGCAACCAACCGGTGCTGATTCAGTCAGACAACATCACCGCAGTGGCTCATGTAAACCGCCAGGGCGGCACAAGAAGCAGAGTGGCGATGGCGGAAGCCACCAGGATTCTTCGTTGGGCGGAGAATCACGTGCAAGCACTGTCAGCAGTGTTCATTCCGGGAGTGGACAACTGGGAAGCAGACTTCCTCAGCAGGCACGACCTCCACCCGGGAGAGTGGGGACTTCATCACGAAGTCTTCACTCAGATTACAAATCGATGGGAACTGCCACAGGTGGACATGATGGCATCCCGTCTCAACAAAAAGCTACAAAGGTATTGCGCCAGGTCAAGAGACCCTCAGGCGATAGCTGTGGACGCACTAGCAACACCGTGGGTGTTCCAGTCGGTCTATGTGTTTCCTCCTCTTCCTCTCATACCCAAGGTGCTGAGAATCGTAAGAAAAAGAGGAGTGAGAACAATACTCATTGTTCCGGATTGGCCAAGAAGGACTTGGTACCCGGAACTGCAAGAAATGCTCACAGAGGACCCATGGCCTCTGCCTCTCAGACAGGACCTGTTGCAACAGGGGCCCTGTCTGTTCCAAGACTTACCGCGGCTGCGTTTGACGGCATGGCGGTTGAACGCAGGATCCTAGCGGAAAAAGGCATTCCGGATGAAGTTATTCGTACGCTGATAAAGGCTAGGAAGGACGTGACCGCAAAACACTATCACCGTATATGGCGAAAATATGTTGCCTGGTGTGAGGCCAGGAAGGCCCCTACAGAGGAATTCCAGCTGGGCCGGTTCCTGCACTTCCTACAGTCTTGAGTGACTATGGGCTTGAAGTTGGGGTCAATAAAGGTCCAGATTTCGGCCCTATCCATTTTAAAAGGAACTGGCTTCTCTTCCTGAAGTTCAGACGTTTGTTAAGGGAGTGCTGCATATTCAGCCCCCTTTTGTGCCACCAGTGGCACCTTGGGATCTCAACGTGGTGTTGGGTTTCCTGAAATCCCACTGGTTTGAGCCACTTAAGACCGTGGAGCTAAAGTATCTCACGTGGAAGGTGGTCATGCTATTGGCCTTAGCTTCGGCTAGGCGTGTGTCAGAATTGGCGGCTTTGTCATGTAAAAGCCCCTATCTGGTTTTCCATATGGACAGGGCAGAATTACGGACTCGTCCGCAATTTCTGCCGAAGGTGGTGTCATCTTTTCATTTGAACCAACCTATTGTGGTGCCTGCGGCTACTCGTGACTTGGAGGATTCCAAGTTGCTTGATGTAGTCAGGGCTTTGAAGATCTATGTAGCCAGGACGGCTGGAGTCAGGAAAACTGACTCGCTGTTTATCCTGTATGCATCCAACAAGCTGGGTGCTCCTGCTTCAAAGCAAACCATTGCTCGCTGGATCTGTAACACGATTCAGCAGGATCATTCTGCGGCTGGATTGCCGCATCCAAAATCAGTGAAAGCCCATTCCACAAGGAAAGTGGGCTCTTCTTGGGCGGCTGCCCGAGGGGTCTCGGCATTACAGCTTTGCCGAGCAGCTACTTGGTCAGGTTCAAACACATTTGCTAAGTTCTACAAGTTTGATACCCTGGCTGAGGAGGGCCTTGTGTTTGCCCATTCGGTGCTGCAGAGTCATCCGCACTCTCCCGCCCGTTTGGGAGCTTTGGTATAATCCCCATGGTCCTTACGGAGTCCCCAGCATCCACTAGGACGTTAGAGAAAATAAGATTTTACTCACCGGTAAATCTATTTCTCGTAGTCTGTAGTGGATGCTGGGCGCCCGTCCCAAGTGCGGACTTTCTGCAATACGTGTATATAGTTATTGCTTAATAAAGGGTTATGTTATGTTGGCATCCATTGTTTGATGCTCTGTTGTTGTTCATACTGTTGACTGGGTAAGTTTATCACAAGTTATACGGTGTGATTGGTGTGGCTGGTTTGAGTCTTACCCTGGATTCCAAAATCCTTTCCTTGTAATGTCAGCTCTTCTGGGCACTGTTTCCTTAACTGAGGTCTGGAGGAGGGGCATAGAGGGAGGAGCCAGTGCACACCAGTAGTACTAAATCTTTCTTAGAGTGCCCAGTCTCCTGCGGAGCCCGTCTATTCCCCATGGTCCTTACGGAGTCCCCAGCATCCACTACGGACTACGAGAAATAGATTTACCGGTGAGTAAAATCTTATTTTTAAACCTACCGGTAAATCTTTTTCTCCCTGGCTGATGAGGACCTCACGTTTGCTCAATCGGTGCTGCAGAGTCATCTGCACTCTCCCGCCCGTTTTGGAGCTTTGGTATAATCCCCATGGTCCTTACGGAGTCCCCAGCATCCTCTAGGACGTAAGAGAAAATAAGATTTTAAACCTACCGGTAAATCTTTTTCTCCTAGTCCGTAGAGGATGCTGGGCGCCCGTCCCAGTGCGGACTATTTCTGCAAGGCTTGTATATAGTTGTTGCTGACATAAGGGTTATGTTACAGTTGAGATCAGTCTCTGGCTGAAGCTGTTTTGTTCATACTGTTAACTGGTTTCGTATATTCCATGTTGTACGGTGTGGAGGGTGTGGGCTGGTATGTATCTCGCCCTTAGATTAACAAAAATCCTTTCCTCGTACTGTCCGTCTCCTCTGGGCACAGTTCTTTAACTGAGGTCTGGAGGAGGGGCATAGAGGGAGGAGCCAGTTCACACCCAGCTAAAGTCTTAGAGTGCCCATGTCTCCTGCGGAGCCCGTCTATACCCCATGGTCCTTACGGAGTCCCCAGCATCCTCTACAGACTAGGAGAAAAAGATTTACCGGTAGGTTTAAAATCTTATTTTCACTGAAAAGACTTTGTTAGGTTTTTTATTTTCAGGGAGACCTGCTGGCTACAGGCTCCCTGCTTCGTGGGAGTGAGGGGAGAGAAGTAGACCTACTTCTTCTGAGTTAAAGGCTCTGCTTCTTAGGCTACTGGATACCATTAGCTCCAGAGGGTTCGATCACTTGGTGCGCCTAGCTGCTTGTTCCCGGAGCCACTCCATCAACCCCCTCACAGAAGCCAGAAGAAAGAAGCCGGGTGAGTATATAGAAGAACAGAAGACTTCAGTGACTAGGTACAGCGCAGCGGTCGCGCTGCGCACCATGCTCCCACATATACTTACAACGGCACTTGCAGGGTGCAGGGGGAGCGCCCCAGGCAGCATGTTACTGAGGTAAAGACTGGCTAAAAGAGATATATTATAAGTGCCTAGGCACTAAATATAAGCCCCTGCAAGTATAAAGATTCACAATTGAGCGTGACTACAGCGCGCCGAGGTGGGGGCGTGGCTTAGCCCTCACAGCTTACCAGCGCCATTTTCTCTCTTCACAGACTGCAGAGACGCTGGCCCAGACCTCCACTCTCCTGATCAAGTAACAGGGAGCAAAATGGGGGGGGGGGGGGCACACAGTAATTTGGTGCTATTATAACAGCGCAGACATCTGATATTCTTTCTCAGTATTGAAATAGGTGCTGGGGTGTGAGCTGGTATACTCCCTCTGTGTTTCTGTAACAGGCTTCCCTGTGGGTCTGTCCCCTATAGCCAGTGTGTGTGCGTGTCGGTACGGTGTGTCGACATGTCTGAGGCTGAGTGCTCCTCCCCGGAGGAAGTTGCTGTGGGCGCAGAGAAGGATTTGGGAGTGACTGTGTCGGCACCGCTGACTGCTGATTGGGTGAATATGTTGAGTACATTGAATGCAAATGTGGCGTTATTGACTAAAAGGCTGGATAAATCTGATTCTCAGACACAAACATGGAGGAAATCCATGGAGGAGGCCTTGTCTCAGGTACAGGCCCCTTCAGGGTCACAAAAGCGTTCATTTACCCAAATAGCGGATACGGATACCGACACGGACTCTGACTCCAGTGTCGACTATAGTGAGGCCAGTTTACATCCAAAATTGGTTGAGTATTCAGTACATGGTTGTGTTTATTAAAGATGTTTTACATATTTCTGAAGTACCTGCTGTTCCTGATACAAGGGTTTGTTTGTATAAGGGAAAGAAGCCTGAGGTGACGTTTCCCCCATCTCATGAGCTGAATGCTCTTTGTGAAAAGGCTTGGGAATCTCCTGATAAAGGTGGCAGATTCCCAAGAGAATTTTTATGGCATATCCTTTTCCCTCTGACGACAGTGAAAAGTGGGAGTCATCTCCCAATGTGGACAAGGCTCTGTCACGGCTGTCCAAGAATGTGGCGCTTCCGTCTCCCGACACTGCTGCCCTCAAGGACCCTGCGGATCGTAAGCAGGAAACGACATTAAAGGCCATTTATGTCACTACGGGTGCACTCCTCAGACCTGCCGTGGTGTCGACATGGGTGAGTAGTGCTATTGACATGGATACCCTGGATAGGGATAACATTCTTTTGACTCTCGGTTATATCAGGGACGCTGCAGCTTACCTAAAGGATGCGGCGAGGGATATTGTCCTCTTGGGATCAAGGGCCAATGCCATGGCAGTCTCGGCCAGGAGAGCGCTGTGGATTCATCAATGGAATGCTGATGCCGACTCCAAGAAAGCTATGGAAGCTCTCCCATATAAAGGTAGTGTCTTGTTTGGTGACTGCCTCGCTGACCTGGTGTCTACCGCTACAGCGGGTAAGTCATCCTTTCTTCCTTATGTTCCAGCACAACAGAAAAAGGCACCCCATTATCAGATGCAGTCCTTTCGGCCTAATAAATACAAAAAAGGAAGAGGGTCGTCCTTCCTTGCCTCTAAAGGTAGAGGTAGGGGAAAAAGGTCGTCTGCAGTGCCAGGCTCCCCGGACCAGAAGTCCTCCCCGGCCTCTGCCAAGTCCACCGCATGACGCTGGGGCTCCCCTACGGGAGTCCGTACCGTTGGGGGCGCGTCTCCGACTCTTTAGTCAGGTCTGGTTTCACTCGGGCCTAGATCCTTGGGTGTTAGACATAGTGTCCCAAGAGTACAAACTGGAGTTTCTGGAGGTGGCCCCCCACCGACTATTCAAATCAGCCTTGCCAGTTTCTATCCCAGAAAGGGAAGTAGTGAGTGCTGCGATACAAAATCTGTGTTAACAGAGTGTCATTGTCCCGGTACCCCCGTCTCAACGGGGAGAAGGATTTTATTCGAGCCTCTTTGTCATACCAAAGCCGGAGGGCTCAGTCAGACCGATCCTGAACCTAAAATCCCTCAATCTGTATTTGAAAACTTTCAAGTTCAAGATGGAATCTCTTCGAGCAGTGATCCTGAGGTTTGCGGTACAGGATTGTCATTACCAATTTCAGACGTTGCTGTTTGGTCTTTCCACGGCCCCGAGGGTCTTCACCAAAGTGATGGCGGAAATGATGGTACTCCTACACAAGCAGGGTGTCACAATTATCTCGTACTTGGACGATCTCCTGATAAAGACGAGATCAAAGGAGCAGCTGCTAAGAAATGTGGAACTCTCCCTGACGGTTCTGCAACATCATGGTTGGATTCTAAATTTGCCAAAGTCACAGTTGAGTCCGACAACTCGGCTGCCTTTCTTGGGCATGATCCTGGACATGGAACTGCAGAGAGTGTTTCTTCCAGCGGATAAAGCTCTGGAAATCCAATGCATGGTCAAGGAGATTCTGAAACCGGCAAGAGTGTCGATTCATCATTGCACTCGAGTGCTGGGGAAGGTGGTTGCGGCTTACGAAGCCATTCCGTTTGGCAGGTTTCATGCCCGGGTTTTTCAGTGGGACCTGCTGGACAAATGGTCCGAGTCTCACCTGCACATGCACCGGAAAATAAGTCTATCTTCCAGGACCAGAATATCTCTCCTGTGGTGGCTTCAAAGTTCTCATCTCCTAGACCTAGAGGGACGCAGGTTCGGGATCCAGGATTGGGTCCTGTTGACCACGGATGCAAGTCTCCGAGGCTGGGGAGCAGTCACACAAGGAAGAAGTTTCCAGGGAAAATGGTCAAGCCAGGAAACTTGTCTCCACATAAACGTTCTGGCTATTTACAACGGCCTTCTGCAAGCGGAACACTTTCTTCGAGGTCTACCTGTCCTGATTCAGTCGGACAACGTAACAGCGGTGGCGTACGTAAACCGCCAGGGCGGAACAAAGAGCAGAGCGGTGATGGTGGAGGCCACAAGAGTCCTCCGCTGGGCGGAAAAGCACGTGAGCGCTCTGTCAGCAGTCTTCCTGCCGGGCGTGGACAACTGGGAAGCAGACTTCCTCAGCAGGCACGATCTCCATCCAGGAGAGTGGGGTCTTCATCAAGGTGTCTTTGCAGAAGTGACAAGGCGTTGGGGAATTCCTCAAGTAGACATGATGGCGTCTCGCCTCAACAAGAAGCTTCCGAGGATATTGTTCCAGGTCAAGGGACCCTCAAGCCAGTGCAGTGGACGCCCTGGTAACTCCGTGGGTGTTTCAGTCGGTATGTGTGTTCCCTCTACTTCCTCTCATTCCAAAAGTGTTGAGGATCATAAGACGAACAAGGGTTCCGGCAGTACTCATAGTTCCAGATTGGCCACGGAGGGCCTGGTATCTGGATCTTCAGGAATTGCTCATAGAAGATCCTTGGCCTCTTCCTCTCAGAGAGGATCTGTTACTGCAGGGGCCATGCGTATTTCAAGACTTACCGCGGCTGCGTTTGACGGCGTGGAGGTTGAACACCAAATCCTAGCTCGAAAGTGTATTCCCGGGGAAGTCATCCCCACTCTCCTTAAGGCTAGAAAGGAGGTCACGGCGAAGCATTATCACCGTATTTGGAGAAAATATGTGCTGTGGTGTGAAGCCAAGAAAGCTCCTACGGAGGAGTTTCAGCTGGGTCGTTTCCTCCATTTTTTGCAGGCAGGTGTGGATGCAGGCCTAAAACTGGGGTCCATAAAAGTGCAGATTTCGGCTTTATCTATTTTCTTTCAAAAAGAATTGGCCGCCCTTCCAGAGGTTCAGACTTTCGTGAAGGGAGTGCTGCACATCCATCCTCCGTTTGTGCCACCCGTGGCTCCATGGGATCTTGACGTGGTGTTGCAGTTTCTTATGTCTCACTGGTTTGAACCTTTGCGAAAGGTTGAGTTGAAATGTCTCACTTGGAAAGTGGTCATGCTTTTGGCCTTGGCGTCCACAAGACGGGTGTCGGAGTTGGAGGCTTTGTCTTACAAGAGCCCCTATATGATTTTCCATGAGGATAGAGCGGAATTGAGAACTCGTCAACAATTTCTGCCGAAGGTGGTTTCTTCGCTTTACATAAACCAACCCATTGTGGTGCCTGTGGCTACGGGTGCCTTGGCTATGTCAAAAATTCTCTCGATGTTGTTAGAGCTTTGAAAATTTATGTCGCCAGAACGGCTCAAATTAGGAAATCAGAGGCTCTGTTTGTCCTATATGCTCCCAACAAAATTGGGGCTCCTGCTTCCAAGCAGACTATTGCACGCTGGATCTGTACTACGATTCGGCATGCTCATTCTATGGCTGGATTGCCGTTACCGAAGTCAGTGAAAGCTCATTCTACCAGAAAGGTGGGCTCATCTTGGGCGGCTGCCCGAGGAGTCTCAGCGCTTCAACTTTGCCGAGCAGCTACGTGGTCGGGTTCAAACACTTTTGCTAAGTTCTACAAGTTTGATACCCTGGCTGAGGAGGACCTCATGTTTGCTCAATCCGTGCTGCAGAGTCGTCCGCACTCTCCCGCCCGGTCTGGAGCTTTGGTATAGACCCCATGGTCCTTTTGGAGTCCCCAGCATCCTCTAGGACGTAAGAGAAAATAGGATTTTAATACCTACCGGTAAATCCTTTTCTCCTAGTCCGTAGAGGATGCTGGGCGCCCATCCCAGTGCGGACTGTTCCTTGCAGTTGTATTGATAGTTGTTGTTTTCGGTTACACGAAGGTTGTGTATTGGTTATATTCAGCTTGTTGCTGTCTTTAATTCTTACTGTTATCTGGTATTCCTGGTAATCCAGTTGTACGGTGTGTTGTGGTGTGAGCTGGTATGTATCTCGCCCTTCATTTAACAAAAATCCTTTTCCTCGAAATGTCCGTCTCCCTGGGCACTGTTCCTATAACTGAGGTCTGGAGGAGGGGCATAGAGGGAGGAGCCAGTTCACACCCATTCAAAGTCTTATAGTGTGCCCATGTCTCCTGCGGATCCCGTCTATACCCCATGGTCCTTTTGGAGTCCCCAGCATACTCTACGGACTAAGAGAATGATTTACTGGTAGGTATTAAAATCCAATTTTTTTTGTGAGCAAATTGAAGGTGGTTTCTTGAAACAATAGCAATTCACAAGCTAGAGTAGGGTTTACTTGTGCACAGATGGTATAAGCAAATTGACTGAGGTACTAAAGTCACTTGTGCTTAAGTATGGATATCAGGGTTGCCTACCCTCCCGCATTCTCCGGGAGGCTCCCGCTTTTTCATTGAGCCTCCCGCTGCCCCGCTTAACTTCTGGGTCCTCCCGGTTTTTCTGCGCTGTCCGCCGAAGATGCGGACTGCGCATGCGCGATCCGGAGTGACAGAGGGCGGGGCCTTCACCGCGACGTCATGAAGAGGATGTCACCTTTGTGTGGATGCCGGCCTCTGTTCCCCACGTTCCCGCCCGCTGTGGCTCATTTGAATAGCATGCCGCCCATGTGGTGGCGTCGTCTGTGCGGGCCGCGCCCCCAACATTCAGGACTCGCGCATGCGCAGATTGCATTTTCGGCGAGTCCTGAATGCTGGGGGTGTGGCTTGCGCGGAGGATGTCATGGTGTGGGTGGCGTGTTGTTTGGATGGGCCGCGGCGAGTGTGGGGGAGCAGAGACCGGCATTTAGATAGAAGGGGCATGCACTTCGTGTCGTCGCGGTGAAGGCCCAGCCCCCGCCGTTCCGGTATCGCGCATGCGCAGGTTGCATTTTCTGCGAGTCCTGAATGCTGGGGGTGGGGCCTGCCTTAGTCACTTCATGACGTAGACGTCATGTTATATAAATACTGGCCACCGCGGGGTTCTCTAGGTGGGTAGCACCGAGGGAAAAAAGACATCTCGTGTCACTAGCAGGCTGCAGCTGGTAGCAGCACAGACAGAAGCAGTGGTGGCCTCTCCCTCACCCCCCCAAGGTGGCATATTACAATTAAATTGTCATTAATTAATTTAAACGGGTGTAGTATGGTTTGCTGGAGGTCGGGCTCCCGGCGACCAGCAAACCGGCGCCGGGAGCCCGACCGCCGGCTTACCGACAGTGTGGCGAGCGCAAATGAGCCCCTTGCGGGCTCGCTGCGCTCGCCATGCTGCGGGCACGGTGGCGCATATGCGCGCCACGCTATTTTATTCTCCCTCCAGGAGGGTCGTGGACCCCCACGAGGGAGAATAAGTGTCGGCATGCCGGCTGTCTGGATTCCGGCGCCGGTATACTGTGCGCCGGGATCCCGACAGCTGGCATACTGAAGACCACCCATTTAAACAGCATAATGGAGCTGCGTTATGGCTGTGAAGGAAAGAGTGATCATTGAACTGTGGCAATGAGGCCTTTTTTTCTTTCAACTCTTATACAGAAGTCTGATTTCACTTTTACTTACTACTTGTGTTATGCCAGGGTTGTCTATACTCCGGCATTGAGCGGGAGGCTCCCGTTTTTCGAGTGACCCTCCTGCTGCCCTGTAAAAATAAAAACCACTGGGTCCTCCCGGTTTTTAGGTACAGCTCAGCGAGAGTGTGTACTGCGCATGCGCGAGTACGCCGGAATGCTGGTGGGCGGGCCTGCCCACATTATGATGTCGCTCGTGCGCAGTTCGCATTTTCCGCAAGCTCGGAATGCCAGGTGCGAGGCTTCCCGGGTGATGTCATGAAGTGGTTGTTATTTTATGTAAATGTTGGACACCGCGGGGTTCTGTGCGCTGGGCAGCAGGGGCTGCTTGGAAGAGGGTTTTTTATATATTTATATATAAGTTCCATAGGCGACACTCCGATCATATCATAAAGAACAACACGAACACTGCTTCTGTGGCAACATTTTCTGTGCCTCATAGCACTTTTATCAAGCCTCACAAAATAAGAAGTGACACACTTTCCAATTTTATAGATCCCCGCCACTGCTGCCAGCGGTACTCGCTCTGCTTCCGCGTCGGTCACTGCTCTGACCAACCCGGTAGAGACGGCGGTGCCCATGGCAACTGTATAAACAATAACACCAACGTGACACATACAATAATACAACAATACAAATACACAAATAACAGCATGAGATATGCGCAATAAAGCTTACAATCCATACTATCATAGTTAAACATTATAAACATACAGATCATCCATAATAAAAAAATAAAAAAAAAATTATGTGCAAAGCATAGACCAAATCTGGGACAAAACACCATATATCGCCTTATTTGACCAAACATACATCCTACCTATATATCACTAACGTACTAGATCAGCCGTGGCCAACCCACGGCTCTCGTTCGCCTCCCGAGTCCCGCCCACCGATCCCTCCCTCTGCTGCTCACTGCGCTGCTGCTGTGGGGGCAGGAGAGTGCGGCGTGCGCCTCTCCTGCCCCTCAGTGTCTGCCTTCAATTTGGTGCCGGCCTGTGAGCAAATCTGAGCTCGCGGACCGGCAGCCAAGGCTCCCGATTGGCTGCCGGACTGCGAGCTTTGATTGGCTCACGCATCGGCGCCTAATTGAAGATGGGCACCCGCACCATTGCCGGAGAGTGGGGGGCAGGAGAGGCGCACGCTGCACTCTCCCCACCTCACACACAGGACAGCAGCGGCATGGTAAGCAGCAGGGAAAGGGGGGGCATGGTGAGGACATGTGTTTCTGGCACTGGGGGCATTTCTGTATCTGGTACTGGGGGCATATCTGGCACTGTGGGGGCATGTGTATCTGGCACTGTGGAGACGTGTATCTGGCACTGGGGGCATTTCTGTATCTGGCATTGGAGGCATATATGCATCTGGCACTGTGGGGGCATGTGTATCTGGCACTGTGGGGGCATGTGTATCTGGCACTGTGGGGGCATGTGTATCTGGTACTGTGGGGGCATGTGTATCTGGCACTATGGGGCATATATGTATCTGGCACTGTGGTTACATGTGTATCTGGCACTGTGGGGGCAAATATGTATTTGGCACTGTGGAGGCACCCATGTTCTGGTGTTTTTATATGTATGTGGCACTGTACTGGGGCATTATATGTATGTGGCACTGTACTGGGGCATTATATGTATGTGGCACTGTACTGGGGCATTATATGTATGTGGCACTGTACTGGGGCATTATATGTATGTGTCATTGTACTGGGGCATTATATGTATGTGGCACTGTACTGGGGCATTATATGTATATGGCACTGTACAACATGACTAAAAATGGGGTTATGACACAAGGTCATACTTCTACAAATGTCATACCGAAAGGTGCACGCACAAAAATTGGATGTGGCTTTGTGACAACTAGGCCACGCACCCAATTTTTTTCTGCGCGCGCCTGTGGCACGCGCATGACAGTGGCTCTTACCCTTAACTACAGATCTTTTCTGGCTCTGTGACTGGTTGGCAAGCCCTGGACTAGATCATAACACACCAATCAATTGGACTCCAAGCCAGTGGCTCTACAAATGAATACTTGCATACCCAATGTTGAAATAGATACGCCCATAGGTGGAGCTAGACACGCCCCTTGGGTGGAACATGACACGCCCACTCAATGGCGTGCCACACATTCTGCTAACATCTACAATCTCCCTGAAACTACTTTTCAAAAGTAGGCAAGTATGATGGATATCCTCAAAACCTGGACTGTTGGGGTGCCTTGAGGACTGAGTTTGGCAACCTCTGAACTAGAGCAAGGACTCTGAATAATATAAATCATTTAATGCATGGATGAGGAAATCCTTTGCCACCTAGGAATATCTGTGTGATAGACATGAAGTTAAAAGAACAAGATCTCTTAAAGGGATGGATCTCTTGGATACACATTCTCCTTTTGAAATCTATTACGTAAGTTTAGTTGGAAGATTGCTCTAGTAAAGGATCTGACATAGAAAAACTTAATTTGGGTTATGTAGAAATTTTACTTAAAACACATCCATGTGGGTGACTGAAATAACAGCATCCATATCAGAACAAAGATCCATTTGGAGGAGCACAGGCTTAAAAACAGAGCCGGCCCTAGCCAATTTGATGCCCTAGGCAAAATTTTGGCTGGTGCCCCCAAGCACCGCCGCTAGTTCTGCATCTGCCCCAGCAACACTCAAGCAGTTGTGCCAACCGGGGGGTTACCCTGTGCCCCTGTGGGCCAGTTCAACCCTGCATAATGCCCCACAGTAATGCCCATAATACACATAATTCCACACAGTAATGCACCTTACACATATGCCCCACATTAGTAATGCCCATAATACACAAAATTCCGCAGAATAATGCACCTTACACATATGAACGACATTAGTAATGCCCATTTCTCTGACGTCCTAGTGGATGCTGGGAACTCCGTAAGGACCATGGGGAATAGCGGGCTCCGAAGGAGGCTGGGCACTCTAGAAAGATCTTAGACTACCTGGTGTGCACTGGCTCCTCCCACTATGACCCTCCTCCAAGCCTCAATTAGATTTCGTGCCCGGCCGAGGTTGGATGCACACTAGGGGCTCTCCTGAGCTCTTAGAAAGTTATAGTCTTAGAATTTGTTATTTTCAGTGAGACCTGCTGGCAACAGGCTCACTGCAGCGAGGGACTAAGGGGAGAAGAAGCGAACTCGCCTGCTTGCAGCCGGATTGGGCTTCTTAGGCTACTGGACACCATTAGCTCCAGAGGGATCGACCGCAGGTACAGCCTTGATGTTCGGTCCCGGAGCCGCACCGCCGTCCCCCTTACAGAGCCAGAAGCAAGAAGATGGTCTGGAAAATCGGCGGCATGAAGACATCCTGTCTTCACCAAGGTAGCGCACAGCACTGCAGCTGTGCGCCATTGCTCCTCAAACACACTTCACACTCCGGTCACTGAGGGTGCAGGGCGCTGGGGGGGGGGGCGCCCTGAGGCAGCAATAAAAACACCTTGGCTGGCTAAAATACCTCAATATATAGCCCCTGGGCTATATATGAGGTAAATACCCCTGCCAGAATCCCATAAAAAGCGGGATAATAGGCTGCGAAAAAGGGGCGGAGCCTATCTCCTCAGCACACTGGCGCCATTTTTCCCTCACAGCTCTGCTGGAAGGAAGCTCCCTGGCTCTTCCCTGCAATTCTACAGTACAGTAAGAGGGAAAAGAGAGGGGGGGGCATTAAAATTGGCACTGTATACAGTATATTATATTGAAAAGCAGCTATTAGGGACATAACTCAGTTAGTCCCTGTGTATATATATAGCGCTCTGGTGTGTGCTGGCATACTCTTACTCTGTCCCCCCAAAGGACTTTTGTGGGTCCTGTCCTCTATTTGAGCATTCCCTGTGTGTGTGGAGTGTGTCGGTACGGCTGTGTCGACATGTTTGAGGAGGATAATGATGTGGAGGGGGAGCAGATGCCTTTAGCAGGGATGTCACCCCCTGGGGGTCAGACACCTGAGTGGATGGTATTATGGCAGGAAATGAGTGCACGTATAGACTCCTTACATAAAAAATTTGACGACATGCCGACTGTGGGACAGCCGAGTCTTCAGCTCGTGCCTGTCCAGGTGTCTCAAAAGTCATCAGGGGCTCTGAAACGCCCGTTATCTCAGGTGGCACAAGTAGATGTCGACACGGATACTGACACCAGTGTCGACGACGATGAGTCAAATTTAATGCCCGTTAAGGCCATTCACTGCATGATTGAGGCAATGAAAGAGGTGTTAAATATTTCTGATTTACATCCAGGTACCACAAAAAAGGGTATTATGTTTGGGGAGAAAAAACTACCTGTAGTTTTTCCCCCGTCAGATGAATTAAATGAAGTGTGTGAAGAAGCGTGGGCTTCCCCTGATAAGAAATTGGTAATTCCTAAGAAGCTACTAATGGCGTTCCCTTTCCCGCCAGAGGATAGGTTACGTTGGGAAACACCCCCGAGGGTGGATAAAGCGCTCACACGTTTGTCTAAAAAGGTGGCACTACCGTCCCAGGATACGGCCGCCCTCAAGGAACCTGCTGATAGAAAGCAGGAGGCGATCCTGAAGTCTGTATATACACACTCGGGCATTATACTCAGACCAGCTATTGCGTCAGCATGGATGTGCAGTGCTGCCGCTGCGTGGTCAGATAAACTGTCAGAAAATATTGACACGTTAGACAGAGACACGATCCTGCTAACAATTGACCATATCAAAGACTCAGTCTTATACATGAGAGATGCACAGAGGGAAATCTGCCGGCTGGCATCTAAAGTAAGTGCATTATCCATCTCTGCTAGGAGATGCTTATGGACTCGCCAGTGGACTGGAGATACAGATTCCAAAAGGCACATGGAAGTTTTGCCTTATAAGGGGGAGGAATTATTTGGGGATGGTCTCTCCGACCTAGTTTCCACAGCAACGTCTGGGAAGTCAGCATTTTTACCCCATGTCCCCTCACAGCCTAAGAAGGCGCCATTTTATCAGGTTCAGTCCTTTCGGTCCCAGAAAAACAAGCGGGGAAAAGGAGGGTCTTTTCTGTCAAGAGGCAGAGGCAGGGGAAAAAGGCTGCAGCAAACAGCAGGTTCCCAGGAACAAAAGTCCTCCCCCGCTTCCTCTTCCAAGTCCGCCGCATGACGGTGGGGCTTCACAGGCGGAGCCAGGTACGGTGGGGGCCCGCCTCAGGAATTTCAGCGATCAGTGGGCCCGCTCACAGGTGGATCCCTGGATCCTTCAAATAGTATCTCAGGGATACAGGCTGGAATTCGAGGCGACTCCACCCCGCCGTTTCCTAAAATCCGCCTTGCCGATTGCTCCCTCAGACAGGGAGGCGGTGCTAGCAGCGATTCACAAGCTGTATTCCCAGCAGGTGATAATCAAGGTACCCCTACTTCAACAAGGCCGGGGTTACTATTCCACACTATTTGTGGTGCCGAAACCGGACGGTTCGGTGAGACCCATTTTAAATTTGAAATCCTTGAACACATACATAAAAAAATTCAAGTTCAAGATGGAATCGCTCAGGGCGGTTATTGCAAGCCTGGACGAGGGGGATTACATGGTATCCCTGGACATCAAGGATGCTTACCTGCATGTCCCCATTTACAATTCTCACCAGGAGTACCTCAGATTTGTGGTACAGGATTGCCATTACCAATTCCAGACGCTGCCGTTTGGACTCTCCACGGCACCGAGGGTATTTACCAAGGTTATGGCGGAAATGATGATACTCCTTCGAAAAAAGGGAGTTTTAATTATCCCATACTTGGACGATCTCCTAATAAAGGCACGATCCAAGGAACAGTTGTTAGTGGGAGTAGCACTATCTCAGGAAGTGCTGAGCCAGCACGGTTGGATTCTGAATATCCCAAAGTCACAGCTGGTCCCCACGACACGTCTAATGTTCCTGGGAATGATTCTGGACACGGCCCAGAAAAAAGTGTTTCTCCCGGAGGAGAAAGCCAGGGAGTTGTCTTCTCTAGTCAGAGACCTCCTAAAACCAAAACAGGTATCGGTGCATCACTGCACGCGGGTCCTGGGAAAGATGGTAGCTTCTTACGAAGCAATTCCATTCGGCAGGTTCCATGCCAGAATTTTTCAGTGGGACCTGTTGGACAAGTGGTCCGGATCGCATCTTCAGATGCATCGTTTAATAACCCTGTCTCCACGAACCAGGGTGTCTCTTCTGTGGTGGCTGCACAGTGCTCATCTTCTGGAGGGCCGCAGATTCGGCATACAGGACTGGGTCCTGGTGACCACGGATGCCAGCCTACGAGGCTGGGGGGCAGTCACAAAGGGAAGAAATTTCCAAGGACTATGGTCAAGTCAGGAGACTGCCCTTCACATAAATATTCTGGAACTAAGGGCCATTTACAATGCCCTAAGTCAAGCAAAATCCCTGCTCCTACACCAGCCGGTGCTGATCCAGTCAGACAACATCACGGCAGTCGCCCATGTGAATCGACAGGGCGGCACAAGAAGCAGGACGGCGATGGCAGAAGCCACAAAAATTCTCCGATGGGCGGAGAATCATGTACTAGCACTGTCAGCAGTGTTCATCCCGGGAGTGGACAACTGGGAAGCAGACTTTCTCAGCAGGCACGACCTCCACCCGGGAGAGTGGGGACTTCATCCAGAAGTCTTCCAAATGATTGTAAATCAATGGGGTCGTCCACAGGTGGACATGATGGCGTCCCGCCTAAACAAAAAACTAGAGAAGTATTGCGCCAGGTCAGGAGACCCTCAGGCGATAGCTGTGGACGCTCTAGTGACACCGTGGGTGTACCGGTCAGTTTATGTGTTCCCTCCTCTACCTCTCATACCAAAGGTATTGAGAATAATAAGAAAGCGAGGAGTAAACACAATTCTCGTGGTTCCGGATTGGCCGAGAAGAGCGTGGTACCCGGAACTTCAAGAGATGATCTCAGAGGACCCGTGGTCTCTGCCGCTCAGACAGGACCTGCTGCAGCAGGGCCCCTGTCTGTTCCAAGACTTACCGCGGCTGCGTTTGACGGCATGGCGGTTGAACGCCGGATCCTGAAGGAAAAGGGCATTCCGGAGGAAGTCATTCCTACGCTTATTAAAGCCAGGAAAGATGTTACGGCAAAGCATTATCACCGCATATGGCGGAAATATGTTGCATGGTGCGAAGCCAAAAAGGCCCCAACAGAGGAATTTTAACTAGGTCGATTTCTGCATTTCCTGCAAGCAGGAGTGAATATGGGCCTAAAACTGGGCTCCATTAAGGTACAGATCTCGGCTCTGTCAATTTTCTTTCAAAAAGAACTAGCTTCAGTACCTGAAGTTCAGACATTTGTGAAAGGAGTGCTTCATATTCAGCCCCCATTTGTGCCTCCTGTGGCACCTTGGGATCTCAACGTGATGTTGAGTTTCTTAAAATCACATTGGTTTGAGCCACTAAAAACCGTGGATCTGAAATATCTCACGTGGAAAGTGGTCATGTTATTGGCCTTGGCTTCAGCCAGGCGAGTGTCAGAGTTGGCGGCTTTATCATGTAAAAGCCCTTATCTGATTTTCCATATGGATAGGGCAGAATTGAGGACTCGTCCCCAGTTTCTCCCTAAGGTGGTGTCAGCGTTTCACCTGAACCAGCCTATTGTGGTGCCTGCGGCTACTAAGGATTTGGAGGACTCCAAGTTGCTAGACGTTGTCAGGGCCCTGAAAATATATGTTTCCAGGACGGCTGGAGTCAGAAAATCTGACTCGCTGTTTATCCTGTATGCACCCAACAAGCTGGGTGCTCCTGCTTCTAAGCAGACTATTGCTCGTTGGATTTGTAGTACAATTCAGCTTGCACATACTTTGGCAGGCCTGCCACAGCCAAAATCTGTCAATGCCCATTCCACAAGGAAGGTGGGCTCATCTTGGGCGGCTGCCCGAGGGGTCTCGGCTTTACAACTTTGCCGAGCAGCTACTTGGTCAGGGGCAAACACGTTTGCAAAATTCTACAAATTTGATACCCTGGCTGAGGAGGACCTGGAGTTCTCTCATTCGGTGCTGCAGAGTCTTCCGCACTCTCCCGCCCGTTTGGGAGCTTTGGTATAATCCCCATGGTCCTTACGGAGTTCCCAGCATCCACTAGGACGTCAGAGAAAATAAGAATTTACTCACCGGTAATTCTATTTCTCGTAGTCCGTAGTGGATGCTGGGCGCCCATCCCAAGTGCGGTTTATCTGCAATACTTGTACATAGTTATTGTTAACTAAATCGGGTTATTGTTGAGCCATCTGTTGAGAGGCTCTATTGTTTCATACTGTTAACTGTGTTTCATATCACGAGTTGTACGGTGTGATTGGTGTGGCTGGTATGAGTCTTACCCGGGATTCAAAATCCTTCCTTATTGTGTACGCTCGTCCGGGCACAGTACCTAACTGAGGCTTGGAGGAGGGTCATAGTGGGAAGAGCCAGTGCACACCAGGTAGTCTAAGATCTTTCTAGAGTGCCCAGCCTCCTTCGGAGCCCGCTATTCCCCATGGTCCTTACGGAGATCCCAGCATCCACTACGGACTACGAGAAATAGAATTACCGGTGAGTAAATTCTTATTAATACACATAATTCCACACAGCAATTCACCTTACACATATGCCCCACATTAGTAGCGTTAGTAGCTTTTTTTAAATAAAACTTACTTTTGCTTTCTGGTGTGCTTGCAGTCAGTGTGTGCGTCCATGCAGGTCCCTAGATCTGTAACTGCGTTTTGTGAGATGGGGATGGCGGGATGGGTGAGTGCTTGCGCTCGCACTCGTTAAAGGGGCACCCATACAAGGGATGTGACCTCACAGGATTTAGCGTCCTTTGCAAGCCTCATCCCTTTATTTTAGCTTGCTGGTTGAACACAGATGGCAGCAAAGTCCAGATACTGCCATATTTGCTGGTTATGCAAAGAGACCAGTATCAAACATGTTGCAACTGTCCATTGTCTTCACTGTTCAGTTTGTTTGCTGGTGTCTGTTACTCCCGACAACTGTATGCCCTTATTTTATACTGTGTGAGCAATATGCTCTGCTCTCCACTCTGACGCGTCTAAAAGTCATGCTGCACTGACGTTTCATATAGAAATAGCACAACGCAACTTACTGACCACGTTACAGTGCTGGATGGCAGGGGAATTTTATGGCATGGACTGACTGAGAATTAAAGTGTGGGGAGAACACTGCCCATGTTATATCCCTGCAGACAGACACCTGTGATTTGCCCAAGGATAAGGGACATGGGATAGCAGGGTCTCCCTCCCCCATGTGCACAAGCAGTATAGGTGATATCAGATTTATGTGAAGCAGTCTTCCAAAATACACATGTGGCATCATAATGAGACATCCAGTAATAACCTTGTATATTCAGTGAAAATGTCACAGGTCCAGGAATTGCAGTTACTGGGCTTCTGCTTTCTGAGTCCTCACAAGTCAGGGGCATTCAAGCATGTCGGAGGGAGTTTAGGGGACTGTCTGAATTCTATTTGACAAATGTAAACAGCAGTTTATACAAGTACTGATTGAGTACATTTAGAAAGTAACAGATAGTTTGCAGACTGTCCCTCCCAGCATGAAATACTGCAGGGACATGCTTGGATGCCCCTAGACATGCATGGATGCCCTAGGCAAATGCCTAGCCTGCCTATAGCTAAGGCTGGCTCTGCTTAAAAACACTCTCTAGGACATCAAATGGTAAAATGCTTTTTCCATAAGGAATTGGAATGACCTGGAGAAACGTACGTCTAATGCTAAAAGACTAGAGCGCATGTATCCACCAAATGGTGAAGAAATGAGCCTGTCCTTAAAGTAGATATAGCCAGCATATCTGCTAGAACTGCACTTCCTGTTGAAGGAGGTAGTCTTTAAGGGTTCAGTATAATTGACCGGCAGATGGGATGCCGGCAGTCAAAACACAGACGCTGGCATCCCAATATTTGAAATCCCGATAGGAGTGAGGTAAGTATGTTACCCCCTAACCCTCCATTCCCGCAGCCTAACCCTAAAGACCCATACACACTAGACGAAAAAGTAAAAGATATTGCTCAGAAGGGTCGATCTGAGCTAGATCTTTTACCATCTCGTCTAGTGTGTACACTCAGTGTCCTTAACGATGCACAGGAGCACGCATAGTTAACGACCCCCTCCCTTTTCTGAACAAGTACAGATGAGGGAAGTACTCGTTAACGACAGCGCAGCACGGGCTTCATTCCCCCCGCCGTCACTCCCTTCCCCACTTGCATCGGCAAGTGTGTACGCACCACGACGCTGCCAGTGTTGGTGGGGGTCGTTTAGTGTGTATGGGCCTTAACTTCCCCCTTAGTGTCTAACCCTAACCTCTCTTCTGTGTTACCTAACCCTAACCTCCCCCCAGTGGCCAAGTCAAAGTCTTGACCTTAATACAATCGAAATGTTGTGGAAGGATCTGAAGCGAGCAGATCATGGCATGAACCCCCCCCCAACATAACAGAGATAAAGCTATTTTGTAAGGAGGAATGGGGTAAAATTCCTTTCAAGCCTATGTTCAGGACTAATCAACAATTGCCTGAAACATTTACATGCAGTTATTGCTGCACAAGGGGGTCATACAGATGCTAAAAGCAAAGGTTCACAAACTTTTGCCACTCACAGATATGTGATATTGGATCATTTTCTTCAATAAAAAAATTGAGCACGTTGAATTTTTTTGTCTCATTTGCTTGATTTGGTTCTTTTTATGTACTTTTAGAACTTGTGTGAAAATCTGTGGTAGTTTTAGGCAAAATTTTAGCAGAAATATTGAAATTTCTGTAATGTTCAAAAACTTTTTAAGCACAACTGTATTATTTTAAGCACATATACATGAAACCACTAATATAGCAGTTATTGCATCCATACTGCATATGTTTTCAATATTCTGCAGTGTCATAATCATCCAATGTTCACTCCTACGCATACTGACCTCTGCGCTAACACTGGCAGACCTTTTCTTACTGCTACAGCAGCGCTATAATATGGAACGATATCAAGTTTTGTGTTCTGCAGATATGCATTCCTGTTTTACCAGAAGAAAGCATTAATACATTCTCCCTGCAGATCCTCACCATAATATGTGTTTCTTGTGCTTTTCCTTCTTCCAGGCAACGTGTTTTCTCCGCCTTTACCAGAGAATTCCTGGCTGCACCTTACACAGATCAGATCTTCCACTTAATCATTCCAGCACTGGCGGATGTACACAATGCTTTCCCGTATGAACGCTATCTGAGTGCGCTGCTAGATGAAAAACGTCAGGGTCCTCAGAAATGTGACCAGGCTCCCTGGCTTTTCTATGTTGTGCTGACAGTTGGGGAAACATACCTAGGTAAGTAGTTAATGGTACATGTTTTCTGTGGTGTTTATGTGTGTGTGTGTGTGTGTGTGTATGTATATATGTATGTATTATAACCAAAAAAACGGCTGCGCAGTATACCAGTGAAAAAAGGAAAGAGAGCCGACGTGTATAAAAGAATTAATTTAATAACCATATGCACTCAAATAAAAATGAGCAGATTAAAAATATTTGCAACAAACTGTTTTGATAAACCACACCTTGATTAATGCATATACAACAGGTATCACAGTTAATGGAGTGACTTGTCCTGATTAACTGAATGAATGTCTGCAATCACTATCACTGCGGCTAACGAAGGTGTGCAGAGCGGTACACAAGCACGTTCGATCACTGCAGTTAGCTTCTAATGCAGATACCTGGGTCAAGGTGTGTTAGGGAGGCGAGATTCTAACGCGTTTCGTCACGTATCACGTGACTTTATGATACCTTTGATAACTGCAGTGATCGAACGTGCTTGTGTACTGCTCTGCACACCTTCGTTAGCCGCATCAATCGGCACGCGGCATTCACTCAACATATAAGCCCGTCGGCCCCATCTACCTTCTCGCTGCTCAGCATCAGTGGGCAATGCAGGACTTATAACCGGGGACGCTCGGTTGTGGACCAGCCCACAGGAGAGGTATTCATTACATTTCTTTCCACCTAGCTTGGTTATGATAACTCTGTGCTACGTCTGGGACCGCTCTGCTACACATTGCTCTTAAGTGGACATATGAGTGGAACTTTCTCTTAATGATTGCGGACATTCATTCAGTTAATCAGGACAAGTCACTCCATTAACTGTGATACCTGTTGTATATGCATTAATCAAGGTGTGGTTTATCAATACAGTTTGTTGCAAATATTTTTAATCTGCTCATTTTTATTTGAGTGCATATGGTTATTAAATTAATTCTTTCTCTGACGTCCTAAGTGGATGCTGGGGACTCCGTCAGGACCATGGGGATTAGCGGCTCCGCAGGAGACAGGGCACAAAACTAAAGCTTTAGGATCAGGTGGTGTGTACTGGCTCCTCCCCCTATGACCCTCCTCCAAGCCTCAGTTAGGTTTTTGTGCCCGTCCGAGCAGGGTGCAATCTAGGTGGCTCTCTTAAGGAGCTGCTTAGAAAAAGTTTTTAGGTTTCTTATTTTCAGTGAGTCCTGCTGGCAACAGGCTCACTGCATCGAGGGACTTAGGGGAGAGAAGTTCAACTCACCTGCGTGCAGGATGGATTGGCTTCTTAGGCTACTGGACACCATTAGCTCCAGAGGGAGTCGGAACACAGGTCTCACCCTGGGGTTCGTCCCGGAGCCGCGCCGCCGACCCCCCTTGCAGATGCTGAAGATTGAAGGTCCAGAAACCGGCGGCAGAAGGCTTTTCAGTCTTCATGAAGGTAGCGCACAGCACTGCAGCTGTGCGCCATTGTTGTCACACACTTCACACCAACGGTCACGGAGGGTGCAGGGCGTTGCTGGGGGCGCCCTGGGCAGCAATGTATAATACCTTATTCTGGCTAAAAATACATCACATATAGCCCCTGGAGGCTATATGGATGTATTTAACCCCTGCCAGGTCTCAGAAAAACGGGAGAAGAAGCCCGCCGAAAAGGGGGCGGGGCCTATTCTCCTCAGCACACAGCGCCATTTTCCCTCACAGAAAGGCTGGTGGGAAGGCTCCCAGGCTCTCCCCTGCACTGCACTACAGAAACAGGGTTAAAACAGAGAGGGGGGGCACTTATTTGGCGATATGTATATATATATTAAAATGCTATAAGGGAAAAACACTTATATAAATGTTGTCCCTGTACAATATAGCGTTTTTGGTGTGTGCTGGCAAACTCTCCCTCTGTCTCCCCAAAGGGCTAGTGGGGTCCTGTCCTCTATCAGAGCATTCCCTGTGTGTGTGCTGTGTGTCGGTACTTGTGTGTCGACATGTATGAGGACGATGTTGGTGAGGAGGCGGAGCAATTGCCGGTAATGGTGATGTCACTCTCTAGGGAGTCGACACCGGAATGGATGGCTTATTTAAGGAATTACGTGATAATGTCAACACGCTGCAAGGTCGGTTGACGACATGAGACGGCCGGCAAACCAATTAGTACCTGTCCAGGCGTCTAAAACACCGTCAGGGGCGTTAAAACGTCCTTTTACCTCAGTCGGTCGACACAGACACGGACACTGACTCCAGTGTCGACGGTGAAGAAACAAACGTATTTTCCTTTAGGGCCACACGTTACTTGTTAAGGGCAATGAAGGAGATGTTACATATTTCTGATACTACAAGTACCACAAAAAAGGGTATTATGTGGAGTGTGAAAAAACTACATGTGGTTTTTCCTGAATCAGATAAATTAAATGAAGTGTGTGATGATGCGTGGGTTTCCCCCGATAGAAAATTATTGGCGGTATACCTTTTCCCGCCAGAAGTTATGGCGCGTTGGGAAACACACCTTAGGGTGGATAAGGCGCTCACACGCTTATAAAAACAAGTGGCGTTACCGTCTCCAGATACGGACGCCCTCAAGGAGCCAACTGATAGGAGGTTGGAAAATATCCTAAAAAGTATATACACACATACTGGTGTTATACTGCGACCAGCGATCGCCTCAGCCTGGATGGGCAGCGCTGGGGTGGCTTGGTCGGATTCCCTGACTGGAAATATTGATACCCTTGACAGGGACAGTATTTTATTGACTATAGAGCATTTAAAAGATGCATTTCTATATATGCGAAACTCTGGCATCAAGAGTAAGTGCGATGTCCATATCTGCCAGACGATGTTTCTGGACACGACAGTGGTCAGGTGATGCAGATTCCAAACGGCACATGGAAGTATTGCCGTATAAAGGGGAGGAGTTATTTGGGGTCGGTCCATCGGACCTGGTGGCCACGGCAACAGCTAGAAAATCCACCTTTTTTACCCCAAGTCACATCTCAGCAGAAAAAGACATAGTCTTTTCAGCCTCAGTCCTTTCGTCCCCATAATATCTGCCCAGGGATAGAGGTAAGGGAAGAAGACTGCAGCAGGCAGCCCATTCCCAGGAACAGAAGCCTTCCACCGCTTCTGCCAAGTCCTCAGCATGACGCTGGGGCCGTACAAACAGGTGCGGTGGGGGGTCGTCTCAAGAGTTTCAGCACGCAGTGGGCTCACTCGCAAGTGGACCCCTGGATCCTACAAGTAGTATCCCAGGGGTACAGATTGGAAATTCGAGACGTCTCCCCCTCGCAGGTTCCTGAAGTTTGCTTTACCAACGTCTACCTCCGACAGGGAGGCAGTATTGGAAACAATTCACAAGCTGTATTCCCAGCAGGTGATAATCAAAGTACCCCTCCTACAACAAGTAAAGGGGTATTATTCCACACTATATTGTGGTACTGAAGCCAGACGGCTCGGTGAGACCTATTCTAAATGGAGTCACTCAGAGCAGTGATAGCGAACCAGGAAGAAGGGGACTATATGGTGTCCCTGGACATCAAGGATGCTTACCTCCATGTCCAAATTTGCCCTTCTCACAAAGGGTACCTCAGGTTCGTGGTACAAAACTGTCACTATCAGTTTCAGACGCTGCCGTTTGGATTGTCCACGGCACCCCGGGTCTTTACCAAGGTAATGGCCGAAATGATGATTCTTCTTCAAAGAAAAGGCGTCTTAATTATCCCTTACTTGGACGATCTCCTGATAAGGGCAAGGTCCAGAGAACAGTTGGAGGTCGGAGTAGCACTATCTCAAGTAGTTCTACGACAGCACGGGTGGATTCTAAATATTCCAAAATCGCAGCTGTCTCCGACGACATGTCTGCTGTCCCTAGGGATGATTCTGGACACAGTCCAGAAAAAGGTGTTTCTCCCGGAGGAGAAAGCCAGGGAGTTATCCGAGCCAGTCAGGAACCTCCAAAAACCAGGAAAAGTGTCAGTGCATCATTGCACAAGGGTCCTGGGAAAAATGGTGGCTTCTTACGAAGCGATTCCATTCGGCAGATTTCACGCAAGAACTTTTCAGTGGGATCTGCTGGACAAATGGTCCGGATCGCATCTTCAGATGCATCAGCGGATAACCCTGTCTCCAAGGACAAGGGTGTCTCTTCTGTGGTGGCTGCAGAGTGCTCATCTACTAAAGTGCCACAGTTATGCATTCAGGACTGGGTCCTGGTGACCACGGATTCCAGCTTGAAAGGCTGGGGAGCAGTCACACAGGGAAAAAATTTCCAGGGAGTGTGATCAAGTCTGGGGACTTCTCTCCGCATAAATATACTGGAGCTAAGAGCAATTTACAATGCTCTAAGCTTAGCAAGACCTCTGCTTCAAGGTCAGCCGGTATTGATCCAGTGGGACAACATCACGGCAGTCGCCCACGTAAACAGACAGGGCGGCACAAGAAGCAGGAGGACAATGGCAGAAACTGCAAGGATTCTTCGCTGGGCGGAAAATCATGTGATAGCACTGTCAGCAGTTTTCATTCCGGGAGTGGACAACTGGGAAGCAGACTTCCTCAGCACGACCTCCACCCGGGAGAGTGGGGACTTCATCGAGAAGTTGTTTCCACATGATTGTGCACCGTTGGGAAAGACCAAAGGTGGACATGATGGCGTCCCGCCTGAACAAAAAACTGGACAGGTATTGCGCCAGGTCAAGAGACCCTCAGGAAATAGCTGTGGACGTTCTGGTAACACCATGGGTGTACCAGTCGGTGTATGTGTTCCCTCCTCTGCTTCTCATACCAAAGGTACGGAGAATTATAAGACGTAGAGGAGTAAGAACTATACTCGTGGCTCCGGATGGGCCAAGAAGGACTTGGTACCCGGAACTTCATGAGATGCTCACAGAGGACTCAGGGCCTCTGCCGATAAGAAGGGACTTGCTTCAGCAAGTACCATGTCTGTTCCAAGACTTACCGTGGGTGCGTTTGACGGCATGGCGGTTGAACGCCGGATCCTAAGGGAAAAAAGGCATTCCGGAAGAGGTCATTCCTACCCTGGTCAAAGCCAGGAAGGAGGTGACCGCACAACATTATCACCACATGTGGCGAAAATATGTTGCGTGGTGTGAGGCCAGGAAGGCCCCACGAAGAAATTTCAACTCTGTCGATTCCTGCATTTCCTGCAAACAGGAGTGTCTATGGGCCTCAAATTGGGGTCCATTAAGGTTCAAATTTCGGCCCTGTCGATTTTCTTCCAGAAAGAATTGGCTTCAGTTCCTGAAGTCCAGAAATTTGACAAGGGAGTACTGCATATACAACCCCCTTTTGTGCCTCCAGTGGCACTGTGGGATCTCAACGTAGTCCTGGGATTCCTCAAATCACGTTGGTTTAAACCGCTCAAATCTGTGGATTTGAAATATCTCACATGGAAAGTGACCATGATGTTGGCCCTGGCCTCGGCCAGGCGAGTGTCAGAATTGGCGGCTTTGTCTCACAAAAGCCCATATCTGATTGTCCATTCGGACAGGGCAGAGCTGCGGACTCGTCCCCAGTTTCTCCCTAAGGTGGTGTCAGCGTTTCATCTGAACCAGCTTATTGTGGTACCTGCGGCTACTAGAGACTTGGAGGACTCCAAGTTGCTAGATGTTGTCAGGGCCCTGAAAATATAGATTTCCAGGACGGCTGGAGTCAGGAAAACTGACTTGCTGTTATCCTGTATGCACCCAAAAAACTGGGTGCTCTTGCTTCTAAGCAGACGATTGCTAGTTGAATGTGTAGTACAATTCAGCTTGCACATTCTGTGGCAGGACTGCCACAGCCAAAATATATAAATGCCCATTCCACAAGGAAGGTGGGCTCATCTTGGGCGACTGCCCGAGGGGTCTCGGCTTTACAACTTTGCCGAGCTGCTACTTGGTCAGGGGCACACCCTGGCTGAGGAGGACCTGGAGTTCTCTCACTCGGTGCTGCAGAGTCATCCGCACTCTCCCGCCCGTTTGGGAGCTTTGGTATAATCCCCATGGTCCTGACGGAGTCCCCAGCATCCACTTAGGACGTCAGAGAAAATAAGATTTTACTTACCGATAAATCTATTTCTCGTAGTCCGTAGTGGATGCTGGGCGCCCATCCCAAGTGCGGATTGTCTGCAATACTTGTACATAGTTATTGTTACAAAAAATTGGGTTGTTATTGTTGTGAGCCGTCTGTTCAGAGGCTCCTACGTTTGTCATACTGTTAACTGGGTTTAGATCACAAGTTATACGGTGTGATTGGTGTGGCTGGTATGAGTCTTAACCGGGATTCAATATCCTTCCTTATTGTGTACGCTCGTCCGGGCACAGTATCCTAACTGAGGCTTGGAGGAGGGTCATAGGGGGAGGAGCCAGTACACACCACCTGATCCTAAAGCTTTAGTTTTGTGCCCTGTCTCCTGCGGAGCCGCTAATCCCCATGGTCCTGACGGAGTCCCCAGCATCCACTACGGACTACGAGAAATAGATTTATCGGTAAGTAAAATCTTATTTTTATACACGTTGGCTCTCTTTCCTTTTTTCACTGGTATACTGCGCAGCCATTTTCTTGGTAAAATTTATAAACTGTCTGACACCCACTTAGTGTTTATGGCTGCGCAATTTATCAGGGGAATTATCTTTTATTACTCTAGTCTGTTTTAGTGGCGCTTGGCAAACAGTTATTTGTTTCGTTTTTTCATACATATATCTATGTATCTATCTATCTGTGTATATATTTTTTTTTTACGTTTCTATATGTTATTATTATTGTCTATATGGCGCCACAATGGATCTGCAGTGCCTTACAAAGTACATAAACAAATGATCAAAGCAAGAAAAAAACTGGCTTCCCGTATAAGACAGCGTAGGACAAGTACATGGTATATAAACATTTTTGCGTCAGGGACATGACACTGAAATAAGCATCAGGGTGGCAGAATCAGATAGGAAGAGTTAGAGAATTCCAGAGAGAGGAAGCATCATGGCCACAATCTTGGAGGCAGGAATGGGAGGAAGTAACCAGTTGGCAGAGAGACGGCATGCATTTGTGGAGCACAGAGGACTTGAGGAAGTGTAAAGGGAAATAAGGTCAGATATGTAAATGGGAGATGAATGGGTAAGAACTTTTAGAAGTGAGTGTGAGAATTTTCATTGGATTCGGAAGGGGAGATGTAGGGCTTGTAAGAGAGGAGAGGTGGATGTAGTACGTTTGGAGAGTAAGATAAGCCAGGCAGCTGCATTGAGGCTAGAGTGGAGTAGAGAGAGGCATTTATCAGGGAGGCCCGATAGGATGAGATTACAGTAGATGACAGACAGGGGTGACACAGATGTGGTAGCAGTGAGTATGGAGCAGAGGGTTAAGATGAGAGATTGCTGGGTTTGATGAAGAAGTGGGTCTTGAGAGCTAGTTTGAAGTTTAGAAGGGGGGTAGAGAATTCCAGATGTAGAGAGCACCCTGGCCAAAATCTTGTAGGCAGGAATGGGAGGAATAAAGAAGTTGGCAGAAGAGGCGGTATGCATTTTTGGAACAAAGAGGATGGGTGGGAGTGTAAAGGATTAGATATGTAAATAGCAGAGGAATGGGTGGATTCCGAAGAGGAAGGGGAGTCGGTGTAGGGCTTGTAGGAGTGGGGATGCGGACATAGTATGTTTGGAGTGGAAGATGAACCGGGCAGCAGAATTAAGGATAGATTGGAGTGGAGAGAGGCGGTAGTCAGTGAGGCCAGATAGGAGGAGATTACAGTAGTCCAATCTGGAGATGACCAGTGAGTGGATGAGGGTCTTGGTAGCATCCAGTGTGAGAGAGGGTATTGTCCTGGAAATATTTTTAAAATGGAAATGGCAGGACTGCAAGAGGTAGTGAATGTGTGGTTTGATAGTGAGGGATGAATCTAGCATAACTCCAAGACAGCATACTAGGGGGCTAGAGGAGATACTTGTGCTGTCAATAGATAATGAAATTGTGGGAGGTGGTATAGAATACTTACCTCACCCCTGTCGGGATCGTGACCATCAGGAAGCCGGCATTGGTATTGTGACCACCGGCATCCCGTCCGCTGGGATCACATACGAATCCCCTGCCTATGCCTAGGGCCGGCTCCTCTCATTAGTAACATCACATTTTCTACATGGTATCCAGAAGAACACGTTTCTTAATAATTTTGAATTTAACCTTATTTAGTTGTGTTATTTAATACAATAGTGTCATAATGTGCTGCATGGCTGTTTTGTTCCAGGCACTTTGTCAGAGGAGGGAATGCTTCTGTACTTGAGAGTACTTCAGACTTTTCTCTCTCAGTTACCAGTCTCTTCTGCTACAAACCAGCAAGAACTAAATAGCGATTCTGAAGATGAGGACGAAGATATCAGCAAAATGGTCACCACCATTGTAAGCTCTACAGTTTCTCTTTATTTGCTCTTCCAATGAGGACAAGGGAATTTTCAAAAAAACAAATGTAACTATTTTGAATCTGTGTACACTTGGGTTAGAAATTGGCTGGATAATAGGGAGCAGTGAGTGGTGGTACATGGCTTTTTCCCCGAAATGGACTGGAGTACTAAGTGATGTGCGACAAGGGTCTGTACTTGGAACACTATTGTTAAACATTTTCATAAATTATCTAGAAGTAGGTCTAGAGAGTATGGTGTCAATTTTTGCAGACGATACCAAACTTTGTAAGGTTATAAATTTAGAGGGGGATGCTGAGTCTTTTCAGAACAACTTATTTAAACTGAAAGCATGGGCAGCAAAATGGAGAATGAGGTTCAATATAGACAAATGTAAGGTAATGCACTTTGGTAGCAAGAATAATAATACTACCAAACTAGGGGATTCTGTACTTTTTAAAGATTTAGATGTTCCCTTAGTAACAAACTTAGCAGTTGTACCCAAAGTAGGAATGCAGCAAATAAGGCAAACACTGTATTAGCATGCATAAAGCGGAGAATTGATGCAAGGGATGAGTGTTATACTCCCATAATATAAATCACTAGTTAGGCCACATCTTGAATACTGTGCGCAATTATGGGCACCATACTACAAAAAGGATATCCTGGAACTAGAAAAGGTTCAGAGACAGGCGACCAAATTGATTAAGGGGATGGAGACACTCGATTACGGGGAAAGGCTTGCTAGGCAATGCATGTTTACACTGGAAAAAAGGAGATTAAGAGGGGACATAATTAACATTTACAAATATATAAGGAGACAATACACAGAGCTAGTGGGGGATTTGTTTTTGGTAAGATCGATACAAAGGACACGTAGACACCCGCTTAGGTTAGCGGAGAGGAGATTTTTCACACAGAGGGGTAAATTTACCAAGGTCCCGATTTTGACCGAGATGCCGTTTTTTCATCAAAGTGTCATCTCGGTAATTTACTAAACTCAAATCACGGCAGTGATGAGGGCATTCGTAATATTTGGAAGTCCTAGGAAAAAAATCACGAATGAATACACCATCGGTCAAAACGCGGCTGTTTAAGTATGAATCTCGGTCATTTACTAAGAAGTGCAAAGCAAAAAAAAACAAAACACTGCCGTGAAAAATTACAACTCGTAAAAAAGTGCTTAAAAAAAACAGACCTGCTTTTTTTATTCGTGATTGGATAGGCATGCACGGATCCATGAGATCCGTGCATGTATATCAGTGGGAAGGGGTGGGAAAGTGATTATTTTTTCAAAAAAAATTGCGTGGGGTCCCCCCTCCTAAGCATAACCAGCCTCGGGCTCTTTGAGCCGATCCTGGTTGCAGAAATATGGGAAAAAAATTGACAGGGGTTCCCCCATATTTAAGCAACCAGCATCGGGCTCTGCGCCTGGTCCTGGTTCCAAAAATACGGGGGACAAAAAGAGTAGGGGTCCCCCGTATTTTTAAAACCAGCACCGGGCTCCACTAGCTGGACAGATAATGCCACAGCCGGGGGTCACTTTTATATAGTGCCCTGCGGCCGTGGCATCAAAAATCCAACTAGTCACCCCTGGCCGGGGTACCCTGGGGGAGTGGGGACCCCTTCAATCAAGGGGTCCCCCCCCCCAACCACCCAAGGGCCAGGGGTGAAGCCCGAGGCTGTCCCCCCCCATCCAATGGGCTGCGGATGGGGGGGCTGATAGCCTTTGTTGTAAATGAAAAGATATTGTTTTTAGTAGCAGTACTACAAGTCCCAGCAAGCCTCCCCCGCATGCTGGTACTTGGAGAACCACAAGTACCAGCATGCGGCGGAAAAACGGGCCCGCTGGTACCTGTAGTACTATTACTAAAAAAATACCCAAATAAACACAAGACACACACACCTTGAAAGTAAAGATTTATTACATACATGCACACAAACATACATACATACTTACCTTATGTTCACACGCAGGTCGGTCCTCTTGTCCAGTAGAATCCAAGGGGTACCTGTTGAATAAATTACACTCACCAGATCCAGGGTCCCAGGCTCCTCGTCGCATCCATGTGTAATCCACGTACTTGAATAAAATAACAAAACGGATACCCGAGCCACGAACTGAAAGGGGCCCCATGTTTTCACATGGGACTCCTTTCCCCGAATGCCAGAAACCCACTCTGACTTCTGTCTAAGTGGGTTTCTTCAGCCAATCAGGGAGCGCTACGTTGTAGCACTCTCCTGATCGGCTGTGTGCTCCTGTACTGAGTGACAGGCGGCACACGGCAGTGTTACAATGTAGCGCCTATGCGCTCCATTGTAACCAATGGTGGGAACTTTCTGCCCTGCGGTTGACCTAAAGTGACGTCACCGCTGAGCAGAAAGTTCCCACCATTGGTTACAATGGAGCGCATAGGCGCTACATTGTAACACTGCCGTGTGCCGCCTGTCAGTCAGTACAGGAGCACACAGCCGATCAGGAGAGTGCTACAACGTAGCGCTCCCTGATTGGCTGAAGAAACCCACTTAGACAGAAGTCAGAGTGGTTTTCTGGCATTCGGGGAAAGGAGTCCCATGTGAAAACATGGGGCCCCTTTCAGTTCGTGGCTCGGGTATCCGTTTTGTTATTTTATTCAAGTACGTGGATTACACATGGATGCGACGAGGAGCCTGGGACCCTGGATCTGGTGAGTGTAATTTATTCAACAGGTACCCCTTGGATTCTACTGGACAAGAGGACCGACCTGCGTGTGAACATAAGGTAAGTATGTATGTATGTATGTTTGTGTGCATGTATGTAATAAATCTTTACTTTCAAGGTGTGTGTGTCTTGTGTTTATTTGGGTATTTCTCTATCGTCCTAGTGGATGCTGGGGTTCCTGAAAGGACCATGGGGAATAGCGGCTCCGCAGGAGACAGGGCACAAAAAGTAAAGCTTTAGGATCAGGTGGTGTGCACTGGCTCCTCCCCCTATGACCCTCCTCCAAGCCTCAGTTAGATTTTTGTGCCCGGCCGAGAAGGGTGCAATCTAGGTGGCTCTCCTAAAGAGCTGCTTAGAGAAGTTTAGCTTAGGTTTTTTATTTTACAGTGAGTCCTGCTGGCAACAGGATCACTGCAACGAGGGACTTAGGGGAGAAGAAGTGAACTCACCTGCGTGCAGGATGGATTGGCTTCTTGGCTACTGGACATTAGCTCCAGAGGGACGATCACAGGTACAGCCTGGATGGTCACCGGAGCCTCGCCGCCGGCCCCCTTGCAGATGCTGAAACGAGAAGAGGTCCAGAATCGGCGGCAGAAGACTCCTCAGTCTTCTTAAGGTAGCGCACAGCACTGCAGCTGTGCGCCATTTTCCTCTCAGCACACTTCACACGGCAGTCACTGAGGGTGCAGGGCGCTGGGAGGGGGGCGCCCTGGGAGGCAAATGAAAACCTTTTTTGGCTAAAAATACCTCACATATAGCCTCCGGGGGCTATATGGAGATATTTAACCCCTGCCAGAATCCGTTAAGAGCGGGAGACGAGGCCGCCGAAAAAGGGGCGGGGCCTATCTCCTCAGCACACAGCGCCATTTTCCCTCACAGAAAGGCTGGAGGGAAGGCTCCCAGGCTCTCCCCTGCACTACAGAAACAGGGTTAAAACAGAGAGGGGGGGCACTAATTTGGCGTTAGAAATATATAAAAAAGATGCTATAAGGGAAAACACTTATATAAGGTTGTCCCTATATAATTATAGCGTTTTTGGTGTGTGCTGGCAAACTCTCCCTCTGTCTCTCCAAAGGGCTAGTGGGTCCTGTCCTCTATCAGAGCATTCCCTGTGTGTGTGCTGTGTGTCGGTACGTGTGTGTCGACATGTATGAGGACGATGTTGGTGAGGAGGCGGAGCAATTGCCTGTAATGGTGAGGTCACTCTCTAGGGAGTCGACACCGGAATGGATGGCTTATTTAGGGAATTACGTGATAATGTCAACACGCGCCAAGGTCGGTTGACGACATGAGACGGCCGACAAACAATTAGTACCGGTCCAGACGTCTCAAAAACACCGTCAGGGGTTTTAAAACGCCCGTTTACTTTAGTCGGTCGACACAGACACAGACAGGGACACTGAATCCAGTGTCGACGGTGAATAAACAAACGTATTCCTTATTAGGGCCACACGTTAAGGGCAATGAAGGAGGTGTTACATATTTCTGATACTACAAGTACCACAAAAGAGGGTATTATGTGGGATGTGAAAAAACTACCGTAGTTTTTCCTGAATCAGATAAATTAAATGAAGTGTGTGATGATGCGTGGGTTCCCCCCGATAGAAAATATGGGCGGTATACCCTTTCCCGCCAGAAGTTAGGGCGCGTTGGGAAACACCCCTTAGGGTGGATAAGGCGCTCACACGCTTATCAGAACAAGTGGCGGTACCGTCTATAGATAGGGCCGTCCTCAAGGAGCCAGCTGACAGGAGGCTGGAAAAATATCATAAAAAGTATATACACACATACTGGTGTTATACTGCGACCAGCGATCGCCTCAGCCTGGATGTGCAGAGCTGGGGTGGCTTGGTCGGATTCCCTGACTAAAAATATTGATACCCTTGACAGGGACAGTATTTTATTGACTATAGAGCATTTAAAGGATGTATTTCTATATATGCGAGATGCACAGAGGGATATTTGCACTCTGGCATCAAGAGTAAGTGCGATGTCCATGTCTGCTAGAAGATGTTTATGGACACGACAGTGGTCAGGTGATGCAGATTCCAAACGGCACAAAGGTGTATTGCCGTATAAAGGAAGAGGAGTTATTTGGGGTCGGTCCATCGGACCTGGTGGCCACGGCAACTGCTGGAAAATCCACCGTTTTTACCCTAAGTCACATCTCTGCAGAAAAAGACACCGTCTTTTCAGCTTCAGTCCTTTCGTCCCTATAAGAGTCATATCTGCCCAGGGATAGAGGAAAGGGAAGAAGACTGCAGCAGGCAGCCCATTCCCAGGAACAGAAGCGTTCCACCGCTTCTGACAAGCTCTCAGCATGACGCTGAGACCGTACAGGACCCCTGGATCCTACAAGTAGTATCCCAGGGGTACAGTTTGGAATGTCGAGACGTTTCCCCTGCGCAGGCTCCTGAAGGCTGCTTTACCAAGGTCTCCCTCCGACAAGGAGGCAGTATGGGAAAAAAAATTCACGAGCTGTATTCCCAGCAGGTGATAATTAAATTACCCCTCCTACAACAAGAAAAGGGGTATTATTCCACACTATATTGTGGTACTGAAGCCAGAAGGCTAGGTGAGACCTTTTCTAAATCTAAAAAATTTGAACACTTACAAAGGTTCAAATCAAGATGGAGTCACTCAGAGCAGTGATAACGAACTGGGAAGAAGGGGACTATCTGGTGTCCCGAGACATCAGGGATGCTTACCTCCATGTCCCAAATTTGCCCTTATCACTAAGGGTACCTCAGGTTCGTGGTACAGAACTGTCACTATCAGTTTCAGACGCTGCCGTTTGGATTGTCTACGGCACCCCGGGTCTTTACCAAGGTAATGGCCGAAATGATGGTTCTTCTTCGAAGAAAAGGCGTCTTAATTATCCCTTACTTGGACGATCTCCTGATAAGGGCAAAGTCCAGGGAACAGTTGGAGGTCGGAGTAGCACTATCTCGGATACTGTTACAACAGCAGGGGTGGATTCTAAAGATTCCAAAATCGCAGCTGATCCCGACAACAAGTCTCCTGTGCTTAGGGATGATTCTGGACACAGTCCAGAAAAAGGTGTTTCTCCCGGAAGAGAAAGCCAGGGAGTTATCCGAGCTAGTCAGGAACCTCCTAAAATCAGTGCATCATTGCACAAGGGCCATGGTAAAAAAATGGTGACTTCCTTCGAAGCAATTCCAGTCGGCAGATTTCATGCAAGAACTTTTCAGTGGGATCTGCTGGACAAATGGTCCGGATCGCATCTTCAGATGCATCAGCGGATAACCCTATATCCAAGGACAAGGGTGTCTCTCCTGTGGTGGTTACAGAGTGCTCATCTTCTAGAGGGCCGCAGATTCGGCATTCAGTTTTGGATGTTGGTGACCACGGAGGCCAGCCCGAGAGGCTGGGGAGCAGTCACACAAGGAAAAAATTTCCAGGGAGTGTGATCAAGTCTGGAGATTTTTCTCCACATAAATATAGCTAAGGGTAAATTTATAATGCTCTAAGCTTAGCAAGACCTCTGCTTCAAGGTCAGCCGGTATTGATCCAGTGGGATAAAACATCACGGCAGTCGCCCACGTAAATAGACAGGGCGGCACAAGAAGCAGGAGGGCAGTGGCAAAAACTGCAAGGACTTTTCGCTGGGCGGAAAATCATGTGATAGCACTGTCAGCAGTGTTTCATTCCGGGAATGGAAACTGGGAAGCAGACTTCCTCAGTAGGCACGACCTCCACCCGGCAGAGTGGGAACTTCATGGGGAAGTTTTCCACATAATTGTAAACCGTTGGGAATTACCAAAGGTGGACATGATGGCGTCCCGTCTGAACAAAAAACGGGACAGGTATTGCGCCAGGTTAAGAGACCCTCAGGCAATAGCTGTGGACATTCTGGTAACACCGTGGGTGTACCAGTCGGTGTATGTGTTCCATCCTCTGCTTTTCATACCTAAGGTACTGAGAATTATAAGACGTAGAGGAGTAAGAACTATACTCATGGCTCCGGATTGGCCAAGAAGGACTTGGTACCCGGAACTTCAAGAGATGCTCACAGAGGACTTATGGCCTCTGCCGCTAAGAAGGGACTTGTTTCAGCAAGTACCATGTCTGTTCCAAGACTTACCGCAGCTGCGTTTGACGGCATGGCGGTGGAACGCCGGATCCTAAGGGAAAAGGCATTCAGGAAGAGGTCATTCCTACCCTTGTCAAAGCCAGAAAGGAGGTGACCGCACAACATTATCACCACATGTGGCGAAAATATGTTGCGTGGTGTGAGGCCAGGAAGGCCCCACGAAGAAATTTCAACTCGGTCGATTCCTGCATTTCTTGCAAACAGGAGTGTCTATGGACCTCAAATTGGGGTCCATTAAGGTTCAAATTTCGGCCCTGTCGATTTTTCTTTCAGAAAGAATTGGCTTCAGTTCCTGAAGTCCAGAAGTTTGTCAAGGGAGTATTGCATATACAACCCCCTTTTGTGCCTCCAGTGGCACTGTGGGATCTCAACGTAGTTCTGGGATTCCTCAAAACACATTGGTTTAAAACCAGTCAAATCTGTGGATTTGAAGCATCTCACATGAAAAGTGAACATGCTCTTGGACCTGGCCTGGACCAGGCGAGTGTCAAATTGGTGGTTTTTTTCTCAAAAAAGCCCATATCTGTTTGTCCATTTCGGACAGGGCAGAGCTGCGGACTCGTCCCCAGTTCTCTCCCTAAGGTGGTGTCAGTGTTTCACCTGAACCAGCTTATTGTGGTGTCTTGCGCCTACTAGGGACTTGGAGGACTCCCAAGTTGCTAGATGTGGTCAGGGCCCTGAAAATATAGGTTCCAGGACGGCTGGAGTCAGGAAAACTGACTTGCTGTTATCCTGTATGCACCCAACAAACTGGGTGCTCTTGCTTTTAAGCAGACTTTTGCTAGTTGGATGTGTAATACAATTCAGCTTGCACATTCTGTGGCAGGCCTGCCACAGCCAAAATATGTAAATGCCCATTCCACAAGGAAGGTGGGCTCATCTTGGGCGGCTGCCCGAGGGGTCTCGGCTTTACAACTTTGCCGAGCGGCTATTTAGTCAGGGGCAAACACGTTTGTAAAATCCTACAAATTTGATACCCTGGCTAAGGAGGACCTGGAGTTCTCTCATTCGGTGCTGCAGAGTCATCCGCACTCTCCCGCCCGTTTGGGAGCTTTGGTATAATCCCCATGGTCCTTTCAGGAACCCCAGCATCCACTAGGACGATAGAGAAAATAAGAATTTACTTACCGATAATTCTATTTCTCGGAGTCCGTAGTGAATGCTGGGCACCCATCCCAAGTGCGGATTATCTGCATTACTTGTACATAGTTACAAAAATCGGGTTATTATTGTTGTGAGCCATCTTTTCAGAGGCTCCGCTGTTATCATACTGTTAACTGGGTTCAGAGCACAGGTTGTACAGTGTGATTGGTGTGGCTGGTATGAGTCTTACCCGGGATTCATAAATCCTTCCTTATTGTGTACGCTCGTCCGGGCACAGTACCTAACTGAGGCTTGGAGGAGGGTCATAGGGGGAGGAGCCAGTGCACACCACCTGATCCTAAAGCTTTACTTTTTGTGCCCTGTCTCCTGCGGAGCCGCTATTCCCCATGGTCCTTTCAGGAACCCCAGCATCCACTACGGACTCCGAGAAATAGAATTATCGGTAAGTAAATTCTTATTTTTTTTAGTAATAGTACTACAGGTACCAGCGGGCCCGTTTTTCCGCCGCATGCTGGTACTTGTGGTTCTCCAAGTACCAGCATGCGGGGGAGGTTTGCTGGGACTTGTAGTACTGCTACTAAAAACAATATCTTTTCATTTACAACAAAGGCTATCAGCCCCCCCCATCCGCAGCCCATTGGATGGGGGGGGACAGCCTCGGGCTTCACCCCTGGCCCTTGGGTGGCTGGGGGGGGGACCCCTTGATTGAAGGGGTCCCCACTCCCCCAGGGTACCCCGGCCAGGGGTGACTAGTTGGATTTTTGATGCCACGGCCGCAGGGCACTATATAAAAGTGACCCCCGGCTGTGGCATTATCTGTCCAGCTAGTGGAGCCCGGTGCTGGTTTTAAAAATACGGGGGACCCCTACTCTTTTTGTCCCCCGTATTTTTGGAACCAGGACCAGGCGCAGAGCCCGATGCTGGTTGCTTAAATATGGGGGAACCCCTGTCATTTTTCCCCCCATATTTATGCAACCAGGATCGGCTCAAAGAGCCCGAGGCTGGTTATGCTTAGGAGGGGGGACCCCACGCAATTTTTTTTATAATTTTACACTGTTTAATTTAAAAAAAAAAAAAAAATGAACCCCAGCACGGATCACACAGATCCGGCCGAGATTCATTTTTAAAAAGTCGGCAGTGTTTTACTAATCACTGCCATAAAAATAGAAAAAAAAACACGAATGACATCGACATCGGAACAAAAGAAAAACCCGAATACGACAGCTTAGTAAATTAGTCGTAATCAATTCAAAAAGTTGCAGTTTTACACTTTCGATGTCATTCGTGATTGAACTTTGACCTTTTTCCGAAAATTACGAATGTTAGTAAATTTACCCCAGAGACGGAAAAGTTTCTTCACAGTAAGGACAATACGTATTTGGAATTCCCTGCCTGAGAGAGTAGTAATGGCGGACTCTGTCATTGCTTTTAACCATGTGCCTGGCATGGTCGCATCAGATGCGACAATGCCTGCAAGTGTCCTATTTGACATGGTCGCACAGGATGTGACCAGTCAGATAAACAGTACTAGCAGTGGCAGGGAAGGGAAACTTCCCCCCTCTGCTGCTGTCCGAGGGAGCGGAAGGTCCTTCTGCCTCCCTGCACTCTCCACTACTGATTGCCGTGCTGCCGATCACTGCTGATCGGTCAGTATGGCAGGACCCCTCCAGCAGCTGCAGACAATAGCAGCCGCTGGGGAGTGTAAATTAACCCCCCGAAGCCACCCCAGACCCCCCCCCCCCTGCATACATGGGGGCTGTCAAAATGAAAGCTGCAATGGTTTTAACTAAAATCATTTTGGATAGGATTAAATTAATGTTCTTCACCTAATTCACTCATTAAAAAAACACGACAATTTCTGAGTGGTTTTTGAGGAAAAAAATCGTCAGTTAAGTGGTTAAGAATGGGCTAGATAAATTCCTACTGTATAAGGATATACAGGGTTATGGTGGGTAAATCGTGCACAATAGTATAAAAAAATAAATTAAATCCTGCACAATAGTATAAAAAGAAAAAGGAATCGACATAACGGCTAAACATTCACAACAGTTAAAATTAGTATTAAAAAATATTAGTGTAGGAGATCACCAGCAGGTTGAACTCGATGGACAAATTGTCTTTTTTCAACCTCGGAAACTGTTACTATATTAGATATGATTGGTGTGAACACTTTTTTTTTTTTTTTACACACATTGGTCAATTGGCTCATATAGGGAAAAACCATAAGGTGATCCATCAGTTATATATGCTAATGCTCTCAAAACTCTAACCAGATAAAAATGTTTGATGGTAGAGTTGAGTCTGTGGTAATTTTCCAGATCCATGGTAGATGCTTGTGTACATACAGATGCAGCTGATCTACAAATACGTGCTGCACACAAATGTATATTTAAAGATTTATTTTTTGGTTTGTATGTGTCAACTATTGGCATGACTTTGTTTTAAATATTAAACGGAAAGGCAGGAAGGCAGCGAGAGTCAGAGTGACTGACAGCCTGTCAGTCTTGCTGTGCAGAAATGAACTGTATTAACTCAAACACACAAGGGGTGCCGGTGATGTGTACCACAGCGCATATTGCTACTCTGTTTTTGGACCTCTGTCAGATCCTACGAAGACAGTCTTGTTAGAGGCCAGCAGGTATGCTGACACTACAGTAACACAGGCCTACTATATCCAGTTCCACAGTATGTATTGTGTATTTTTCGTTGGTAGCTCTGCATTTTCTTCTCTTATTCTCCTGAAGTATCATGAAAGCAGGCTGCTGGCTTACCAAACCCAGTTAGGGAAAGAAAGTTCAGTCTTTCCATGCCTTGTTTTCACATGGTTTTTGTACACATTTGTTAAAATACAGGCGCATAAGCATATACTGAATATAACTTGTTCCCTTAGGGTGATGGCAAGATATCCGTGCAATATATCACAGAAGAGTGCCTAAAGAGACTGGATACTAAACACCAGACAAACACCCTGCTCAACATGGTATGGAGAGATTCTGCCAGTGAGGAGGTCTTCACTCTGATGGCCTCAATCTGCCACACACTAATGGTGCAACATCGCATGATGGTTCCAAAAGTCAGGTAAGTGGCCAGATTACCATCTTCCTGGTATTTGTACTGAGATGTACTTTCATTATCGGGAATCCTATGTACTACATACTTATTGTAATACATTTATTACCGGACATACACATGGTACTCCGGAATATGAGGAGTGCTCATAATGTATTGCTTTGTAATGAATAGCAATGTTATGTCATTTTCATTCTGTTGTGGACATAAGGGGTACATGAATCAAACACAACACCATACCACCTACGTGTAATAATGCATTACTATATGAAGAGATGTTCATATGTTTTATCCAAAGAGACATTTAAAATCAAATTTTCTAATGAAGAAAATGTATTTCTTCCTTCAAGTGTTCTATATATATATATGTATGTATATATATATATATATATATTGTGACAAGAACACTGGGATAGTGTTTGAGGGCAGGTATATTTGTCCCAGGTTCTTGTCTTACATGTTTTAGAAAATGTTAACTTCTAGGAAAAATGCTTTTTGTTTTGTCTGAACCTTTTCAGTTTGCTGTAAAAGCTGGGTAAAGGCTCTGAGAGAGAGATAAGGCGAGTTCTAGACATTGGGCTCAGTTCGGGTCTTTGGCCTCACAGAGGGCTAATCAGGGTTTCAGCTGTGTAAGAGTGATATAGTGCTTCTAACCTGATTAGTATGGGCAGACTGCCTGGGAAGGCTGCAGGATCTGTGTGTGAGAGACACGCTTTCTGATGCAAGTAAGCTATACAGTATGTACTGAAGAACTCTGTGTTTTGTTTAGTGACAGTTAGGAACATCTTATGTTTAGTTAGTGCCGGACAGGCAAGGTATTTTTATTTTGGGGTTTGTTTTATTTTCTGTTTCAATAAAACTGTCCGGGGTCAGTTGTACCAGAAACTGGACTTGTGTTGTTCCTCAGCTGCTGCGTGCTGCCATATTCCCCAGGAAAAGGCACCTTGCACCCCTACAGTGTTACAACTTGGTGGAGAATGCGAGCAGGCCGTTCTGCGCATAAGTGAAAGCAGCAGCTTTGTGAGGCCTGCAGAAAACGGTGGTTTATGCAGATACAGCCCAGTGTGAAGTTACTGAGACTCACCCCTGAGGGTTTGATATATGTCCTGGGTGAAAGCAGCTGCAAAGCCGCCTGAAAAATCTGTTGACATGGAGGATCTGCTTAAAGCCTTGCTGCAAGCTACAGCGGCTCAGCAGGAGGCCAACCGACAGCAGCAGGTGGCAATGGAGGAAAATTGGAGACTACAGCAGGAGGCCAACAGACAGCAGCAGGTGGCAATGGAGGAAAATAAGAGACAACAGCAGGCAGTTGTTGATGAACTTTACAGGCAACAGCGTCAGGATAGAGAGGCCTTAGCAGAAGTGGTGCAGAGACTTGCAGCTCGGGTTGGAGATGTGGCCGTCAGTGCTCCAACCAGCTCTAGTTCTATACGAGCCAGTCACTTCCTGCAGAAAATGACAGAGGCTGATGATGTGGAGGCCTATCTGACCACGTTTGAAAGGACTGCCGAGCGTGAGAACTGGCCGAAAGCACAGTGGGCCAGTCTGCTGGCACCTTTCCTGTCAGGTGAGCCCCAAAAAGCTTACTTTGATTTAAGCCCTGCTGAGGCTCGGGACTATGATAAACTAAAGACTGAGATCCTGACCCGCCTGGGAGTCACGCTGTCAGTACGAGCACAACGGGTGCACCGTTGGCTGTACGCCATGGAGAAGCCTCCGCGCTCCCAGATGCACGACCTTATTCAGCTAACAAAAAAATGGCTGCAGCCAGAGACATTAACTGGTCCCCAGATGGTGGAAAGAGTCGTCATGGACCGCTACTTGAGATCTTTGCCCATGGTCCTGCGCAAGTGGGTGAGCCATGGAAACCCGGGTACTGCTGACCAATTAGTGGACATGGTAGAGAGGTATTTGGCAGCAGAGGAACTACTGATGACCACCCAGCAACCCATAGATCCTCGACAGCGCCCTTCAGTAAAGACTGGTAAGACTGTTCCGTGGGAAAACGTTGCTGGGCGGTTAAGAGAACGCAAGGCTGGAGAGACTGTAAACACTGGCCCTGGAAACAGGCCAATGGGGCTAGAACGGTCTATGCTGCCCAAATGGGTTGATAATCGTGTGGTTAAATGTTTTAGGTGTGGTATGCCAGGTCATGTTATTGCCAATTGCCCAGTCACGCAAGAACCCATGCAATGTGATGCTGCCTTTGAATGTCGCAGAATGTCTTTCTTTGCTAGGTTAGTCTGTACTGTGGTACCTTCACCTGAGCTGGAAAAACAAATGTGTGATGTGTTCTTAGAAGGTAACCGGGTAGAGGCCTTGCTAGATTCAGGAAGTTTAGTTACCCTCGTGAAAGCTGGGTTAGTGAACCCCTTAAAGGTCCAGCAAATACCTATTGGGGTAACTTGCATACATGGGGATACCCAACATTATGCCACTGCTGAGGTGAATATAGAAACTTGTTGTGGGTCAGCAATGGTTAAAGTGGGACTGGTCCCTACCTTGGTGCATGAGGCCATAATAGGGAGGGATTTTCCTCATTTTTGGAAACTGTGGGAATCACGGTTATCAACAGATGTGAGAAGTAAAAAGCCAGTTGATAATACCGGTGATTTTATGGATGTACGTGGGTCTTCGGAACTTTCTGGCCCTTTGCCTTTTGCTAGTTTGGTTGGGGAAGTGACAGATGGGGAGTCCAGTGAGGACCCTCTTGCCGGGAACAGAGACATAGTAGTTAGAACTGAAAGCGTGCCTGACCTGGAGGTAAAGAAGGATCTGTTTGCGTCTGAACAGTTAAAGGATCCTACCTTAATAAAGGCTAGAGAGAATGTTAAGATTGTTAATGGGGAACCTGTGGTACCAGGTGACAGGGTTACGTATCCCCACATGGCCATCTGTAATGAGCTCTTGTACCACATTGTCAAAAGGGGTGAGGATGTGGTGGAACAGCTGGTAGTTCCCCAGCCTTATCGGAGAACGGTACTAGATTTAGCTCATAGTCACGTTACCGCAGGACATTTAGGGGCAGAAAAAACCACTGAAAGAGTTTTACAAAGGTTCTTTTGGCCAGGGGTTTATAAAGAAGTGTCTGAATATTGTTCTTCCTGTCCTGAATGCCAGTATCATGCCCCTAGACCCCATTTCAGGAGCCCACTAGTTCCCATGCCTATTATAGAGGTCCCGTTTGACAGAATAGCCATGGATCTCGTGGGGCCCTCTTTAAAGTCTGCTCGGGGCCATCAGTATATCCTGGTAATTATGGACTATGCCACTCGATATCCTGAGGCTGTCCCTTTACGCACTATCACAACCAAGGCGATAGCTAGGGAGCTGGTGCAGGTATTTAGTAGAGTGGGAATACCAAAAGAAATTTTGACTGACCAAGGTACTCCATTTATGTCAAGGATCATGAAAGAATTGTGCAAGTTATTTAAGGTCACTCACCTCAGGACGTCCATCTACCATCCCCAAACTGACGGGTTGGTGGAAAGGTTTAATAAAACATTAAAAAGTATGTTAAAAAAGGTTGTTGAGAGAGATGGGAAAAACTGGGATTGTTTGTTGCCCTACTTGTTAATGGCCATCAGAGAAGTTCCTCAGTCCTCTACGGGGTTTTCTCCATTTGATTTGTTGTATGGTAGACACCCCAGAGGGCTGTTGGATGTTGCCAAAGAGACGTGGGAAGGACAGCCCACTCCTTATAGAAGCGTTATTGAGCATGTAACACAAATGCAGGATAGGATTGCAGCCGTGGTACCTGTTGTCAGAGAGCACATGGAACAGGCCCAAAGTGCTCAACAGAGGGTCTATAACCGGAGTGCCAAGATACGGGAATTTGCTCCTGGAGATAGAGTTCTTGTTTTGGTACCCACTGTGGAAAGCAAATTCCTAGCTAAATGGCAGGGTCCATTTGAGATTAGGGAAAAAGTGAATGAGGTTAATTACAAAGTATACCAGCCGGGAAAGAGAAAACCCGAACAGATCTACCATGTTAACTTAATCAAACCCTGGAAAGATAGGTTGTCTGTCAGCGGAGCCTTGCCCTTCGGTGTCTTCACCCCGGTTGCTTCCCGCAGTGAAGGTGTCAGAGACATTATCAGCTGATCAGAACAATCAGGTTAAAGAATTTCTCATCCAAAATAGGGAGGTATTTTCAGAGCTGCCTGGCCGAACGACCATAATAAAACATGACATTGTCACAGAACCAGGGGTTAGGGTTCATTTAAAGCCATATAGGATTCCTGAAGCTCAGCGAGAAGCTATTTCTAAGGAAGTTAAAACCATGTTAGAACTTGGAGTCATAGAGGAGTCTAACAGTGAGTGGTCCAGTCCCATAGTGCTCATCCCGAAGCCCGACGGTAGCATACGCTTCTGTAATGACTTTCGTAAGTTAAATGAGGTGTCCAAGTTTGACGCATACCCCATGCCCCGTGTGGATGAGCTTGTAGAAAGGCTGGGAACAGCCAGGTTTCTCACCACATTGGACCTGACCAAAGGTTACTGGCAAATACCTTTATCTGATAGCGCCAAAGAAAAAACAGCCTTTTCGGTTCCGGAGGGGCTGTACCAGTATAAGATGTTACCCTTTGGGTTGCATGGGGCTCCAGCAACCTTTCAACGGGCGATGGATAAAATTTTGAGGCCCCATAGAAAATATGCAGCTGCCTATTTGGATGATGTGGTAATTCACAGTACAGACTGGGGGTCACATTTGGTTAAAGTACAAGCAGTACTGGACTCAATCAGAGAGGCAGGGTTAACTGCTAACCCAAAGAAGTGCTGCCTCGCAATGGAGGAGGTCAAATACTTGGGCTTCACCATAGGCAGAGGTCTGATTAGGCCCCAATTGAATAAAGTTGATGCTATTCAAAACTGGCCTCGTCCAGTGAATAAAAAACAGGTAAGGGCTTTTTTGGGAATTACTGGGTACTATAGACGGTTTATTCCTAATTTTGCGACCACAGCGGTGCCGTTGTCAGACCTTACCAAAGGGAAGCAGTCAAATGTGGTGAAATGGAACCCTAATGCAGAAAAGGCGTTCCAAGCGTTAAAAGTGGCTTTGTGTTCACAACCGGTGTTGATAACACCAGATTTTTCAAAAGAATTTGTGGTACAGACAGATGCCTCAGAGGTAGGGATAGGTGCTGTGCTGTCCCAAACCAGAGATGGGGACGAACACCCTATCATTTATTTGAGTAGGAAACTCAATGAGCATGAAAAAAGGTATGCCATTGTGGAAAAGGAGGCTTTGGCCATTAAGTGGGCACTAGATACCTTGAGATATTACCTCTTGGGTAGACAATTCAGACTAGTGACAGACCATGCCCCTTTAAAATGGATGTATGTAAATAGAGGCAAGAATGCTCGTGTAACTAGATGGTTTCTAGCGTTGCAGGACTTTAAGTTTACTGTCGAACATAGACCGGGAACACAATTGGCCAACGCAGATGCATTGTCTCGCATCTTCTGTTTGGGGGCTACAAGTGTTCCGGCCCCTAGGTCGAAACAGGGGAGGGGGATATGTGACAAGAACACTGGGATAGTGTTTGAGGGCAGGTATATTTGTCCCAGGTTCTTGTCTTACATGTTTTAGAAAATGTTAACTTCTAGGAAAAATGCTTTTTGTTTTGTCTGAACCTTTTCAGTTTGCTGTAAAAGCTGGGTAAAGGCTCTGAGAGAGAGATAAGGCGAGTTCTAGACATTGGGCCCAGTTCGGGTCTTTGGCCTCACAGAGGGCTAATCAGGGTTTCAGCTGTGTAAGAGTGATATAGTGCTTCTAACCTGATTAGTATGGGCAGACTGCCTGGGAAGGCTGCAGGATCTGTGTGTGAGAGACACGCTTTCTGATGCAAGTAAGCTATACAGTATGTACTGAAGAACTCTGTGTTTTGTTTAGTGACAGTTAGGAACATCTTATGTTTAGTTAGTGCCGGACAGGCAAGGTATTTTTATTTTGGGGTTTGTTTTATTTTCTGTTTCAATAAAACTGGCCGGGGTCAGTTGTACCAGAAACTGGACTTGTGTTGTTCCTCAGCTGCTGCGTGCTGCCATATTCCCCAGGAAAAGGCACCTTGCACCCCTACAGTGTTACAATATATATATATATATATATATATATATATATATATATATATATATAAATACAGAGGGGGACGGCACTCAGAGGATTTTTTCAAGTGTTGTACTCATACTTGAATACAACACTTGAAAAAATCCTCTGAGTGCCGTCCCCCTCTGTATTTCTACATTTGCATGGTACCTACCTAGGACGTGGTCACCGGGGTAAGATTACCTTTATTTCATTGAGTGCCGGACTACAAAATTTATATATATATATATATATATATATATATATAGTTTTAGTATACGTCTTGGTAAGGCAACCTGTGGCACTCCAGCTGCTGTGAAAGTATAAACAAAATAAAACAACAAAAGTAGTGCTCTAGACAGAATATTAAATAGTTAAAAACAATCACATATTACTTGGAAGAAGACAATATTATGTTTTATATAAGAAAATTATTAAGAGTAAAATCAAGTAAAAAGTACAATTACAGTACAAAAAAAAATAATCATATCATTAATATGAGTGGATATCTCACCCGTAGGAATGTCTCTCTCTCTCTCTCTCTCTCTCTCTCTCTCTCTCTCTCTATATATATATATATATATATATATATATATATATATATATAATTTATAGTTAAAATCCTGGCATGTGCCTGTTCCTATGTATACTTCCGGGACAAAAACACAGAGGTAAATGAAGTCTAGCAAGGGATATGCATCCAAAGGTAAGTCCGGGTAGTGTTTAGTAGGACATGGATAGGTACTGCTAGAGGAATGGTCTCTTAGGGTAAGTCTGTGTATGCTAGATGTAGAATCCTCAGATGATTGTGGTGTCAGCTGATGGTGTGGTCCAAGCAAGGTTGCCCAGTTGATATAATCCACAACAAGCTGTTATTTACTCGCCCAAATCCAGAAGCTAGTTCACGCTCTTAAGTCAAGTTGCACAATCCAGTGGGTGGGTATCGGTAGGTACACGAACGCGTTTCATTGCTCAGTAGTTGCAGCATTTTCAAGATCCTTGAAAAACCATCCTCAATGTTGGTCATAGCCTTCAGAATGGCATAACTTAAAATTGTGCTAGACACAATTAAGCAAATAGAATTGTTGAGATTACAGCATGTAGAAGTGTATTTCTCTAGCATCCATAATGGATATTGGGGAATTAGTGCGATTGTGTATAGACGGGGTCCAAAGGAGCCAGTGCACTTTAAATTTCTTCAACTGGGTGTGCTGGCTCCTCCCCTCTATGTCTCCTCCCACAGGCAGTTTAGAAAAAAGTGCCCTCAGGAGAGGATGCACACTCTGGAGCTGCTATTGTACACAATCTGTGTCCTGAAAAGGACTGAAACTCCGGTGTTACACTGTGATATAACAGCTTGCAGTCTCAATGAGGCTGTTTAGCTTGGGTGTGCTGTTCCCTTCTCTCTGTCTCCCTCTCATATACAGTAAGGGTAGGCGTGCTATTATATTACTTGTCTGTGTGTATAAGTATTGTTTACTGTAAACATGGTAAAACACCACTTATGCAGTGTATGTCACACCTGATTCTCTCCCTCTACATATGGTTCCATATCATGTGAACAATGCAGCTAGTCCTCACAACTCAGTAAGGGGGCTGAGGGGGAGGGTCAAGAGCCTTCCTGGCTAGGTGCCATAAAATCTACGATGTCAGATATGTCCTCTCAGCTCACTGCTAATACTCAGAAAACTTGGCAACTGTAGTAGGCTGTTGCAGACCTAACTGCAAGGGCAGATGCTCCACAGCCCCCCCTCTCTAGATCAGGACCACAAAAACGTGGGTTACCTGCCTTACTCTGATGAGGAGGTGCAGGAGGAGGGGGAGGACTTGGATCTTGTTACTGGGGATTCCCCTTCTACACTGTGTATTGAGCCCCTCAATCTTGCTTTACGGGACGTGTTAAAACTCCCTCTAGAGGATGCTGCAGCACAGCAGTCATTCTTAACAAAGAACAAACTCAGTGTCTCTTTCCCTGATTCTGCAGAGCTGGATGACCTGTATAAGTTAGCCTGTAAAAATCCAGATAAGAAATATCAAGTGACAAAACTGTTTTTACACACTTTCCCATTTGCTCCTGCAGGCCGGAAACTCTGGGAAGAACCCCCGGCTGTAGACTTATCAGTCTCTCGCCTATATAAAAAGGCAGTGCTGCCAGCTCCGGGATCCTTTACCATAAAGGACCCCGGGGATAGAAAAATAAAGACTACACTGAAGTCTATCTACACAGCAGCTGGTATATCACAAAGACCGGTCATAGCAGATTGCTGGATGACTCATGCCATTCATACGTGGGCTAATCAAATTCAAGAGGGCCTCTTGGGTGATATGTCCCTGGTCACTACAGTGACTCTCCTAAAACACATTCAAGACACTGCACGCGTCCTGTGTGACTCTCTCAAGGAGATAGGCAATATTATTGCTACGACCACTGCTATGGCAGTGTTGGCACGCAGAGCTTTGTGGTTGCGTCAGTGGATAGCGGATGCAGAGTCTCTTCCTTTTTCAGGAGATTGAAGTTACTGTAGGGAAATCCACGTTTCTCCCCTTTGGGGCCTCGCTGGCTAGACGTTCCTACCCGGAGCCGTCTGCCCAGTCCTTTCGGTCTAACAGATTTCGATCTAGGGCCAGAGGTGCCTCCAATGCAGTTAGAGGCACCAGAGGTAAGACAAGAAAACCAGCAACCGCAGGTTCTCAGCACCAGTTCAGCTTCCACTAAGGCCTCAGCATGACGGTGCCCACCCACCCCGAGGGGATCTCCAGGTGGGACCTCGGCTGCGTCACTTCAGCCGCATCTGGAAATGCTCCTGCCAGGATACCTGGGTAAAGGATCTAATTTCTCAGGGCTACAAGCTGGAGTTCGACGGCGCTCCTCTTCAACGATTTTTCAAATCAAGCTTACCAGCTTTGGAGGATACGCGTGTTACGCTGCAACAGGCCATCCTAAAATTGGTCTAGTCCCAAATCATTGTTCCAGTGCCACTGCAACAACAGGGAAAGGGTTGCTACTCCAACCTATTCGTGGTGCTGAAACCGGATGGTTCGGTAAGGCCTATTTTGAATCTAAAATCCTTGAACCCTTACCTAAAGGTTTTCAAGTTCAAGATGGAATCCTTGCGAGCAGTGATTGCGGGCCTGGAAGAATGGGAGTTCATGGTTTCCCTGGATATAAAGGACACCTATCTCCATATCCTGATTTGGCCACCTCATCAGGCTTACCTGAGATCTGCCCTGCTGAACGATCACTACCAGTTCCAGGCACTACCCTTCGGCTTGTCCACAGCTCCGATGGTGTTCACGAAGGTGATGGCGCAGGTGATGTTCCAACTCTGGGTCCAGGGGGTCAATATTGTCCCTTATCTGGATGATCTCTTGATAAAGGCGAGATCCAAAAAGCTTTTATTTGTCCATATAGACCACACTATCCAACTTCTGTCACACAATGGGTGGATCCTCAATTTACAGAAGTCCCACCTGGAGCCAACTCAGCGGCTCCTGTTCCTGGGAGTGTTGCTGGACACTGTGGCCCAGAAAGTGTTCCTCCCAGAGGACAAAGCAAGAACACTCCCAGGAGATGGTCCGAATGGTTCTACGGCCTACTCGACTATGCATCCATCTTTGTGTAAGATTGTTGGGGAAAATGGTAGCCTCATACGAGGCAATCCAGTATGGAAGGTTCCATGCCAGAACATTTCAATTTGATCCCATGAGCAAGTGGTCCGGATCACATCTTTAGATGCACCGGATAATAAGGCTGTCGCCTCAAGCCAGGATTTCCCTCCTGTGGTGGCTGCAGTCCTCAAATCTACTGGAAGGTCGAAGTTTCGGGATTCAGGATTGGATCCTCCTCACGACAGATGCAAGTATGAGAGGATGGGGAGCTGTCATCCAGGGGGCTTAGTTCCAGGGCAGGTGATCAGCCCACAAAGCTCTACTTCCTATCAACATTCTGGAACTTCGGGCGATCTACAATGCTCTGCTTCAGGCCTCTCCTCTGCTCAGGGATCGGGCGATCCAAGTTCAGTCGGACAACGCCACGGCAGTGGCATACATAAATCGGCAAGGAAGAACAAGTAGCAGGGCCTGCATCCAAGAGGTGTCAAAGATGCTCCTCTGGGCAGAAAGAAATGCAAGAGTACTGTCCGCTATCTTTATTCCGGGAGTAGACAACTGGGAAGCGGACTTCCTGAGTTGTCACGATCTCCACCCGGGAGAGTGGGGTCTCCACCATCAGATGTTTCAGCAGATCATCGACCGGTGCGGCTGCTCACAAATATACATGATGGCTTCTCGACTCAACACAAAGCTTCACTGGTATTGCTCTCGAACCAGGGACCCTCAGACGAGGGCAGTAAATGCACTGACGTTGCCTTGTCCTTACCGGCTGGTCTACCTGTTTCCTCCGATTCCATTGCTCCCAAGGGTGCTAAAGCGAATCAGGAATCAAAGAGTCCAAGCAATTCTGAGTGCCCGGATTGGCCTCGGTGGTGCGCGGATCTTCTGGACATGTCCGTAGAGGACCCTTGGCCTCTGCCGCTAAGAAGGGATCTTCTCAACAAGGACCGTTCGTCTACCCGGACTTACGGCAACTTCGTATGACTGCATGGATGTTGAGTGGAACATCCTAGCTTGCAAAGACCTTTCCAAAAAGGAAATGGTTCAGGCCAGGAAACCTGTGATGTCAAAACACTGTCATCATATCTGGAGAAGATATGTCTCTTGGTGCGAGGAATGCACGTATCCGCCTGCGGAGTTCCACTTGAAACATTTCCTACGTTTTCTGCAGGCTCGTGTGGATAGGGCTTACGTCTGGGTTCTATTAAGGTCCAGATTTCAGCTCTCTCAATTTTCTTCCAGAAGAAATTGGCAGTGTTGCCAGAAGTTCAGACCTTCTTGCATGGAGTACTAAACATACAACCTCCTTTTGTGCTGCCCACGGCACCCTGGGATTTGAATGTAGTGTTGGATTTTCTATGGTCCTTCTGGGTTGAACCTCTGATGACCGTAGAAGACAAGTACCTCACGTGGAGATGGTGATGATGTTGGCCCTGGCTTCTGCTAGGCGTGTTTCAGATTTGGATGCCCTATCGTGTTAAAGTCCCTACTTGGTCTTTTATGAGCACAGAGCGGAACTCAGGACTTGGCAGCAGTTCCTGCCGAAGGTCGTCTCTGCGTTCAACTTGAATCAAGCTATTGTGGTTCCGTCAAGTTCTGGCACTTCTGCTCCTCCGAAGGCATTGGGTGCTGTGCGAGCCTTGAAGATTTATATCAAGAGGATGGCTCGGATCAGAAAGACTGATTCCTTGTTTGTGCTAGATGATGCGCAGAAAAAGGGTTGCCCTGCTTCTACGCAGTCCATTGCTCGTTGGCTAGGGCTTACTATCCAACAGGCCTATGTGTCGGCAGCCTTACCTGTTCCACAATCTCTGAAGGCCCACTCTGCAAGATCAGTGGGGTCTTCCTTGCAACTATGCCGAGCTGTTACCTGGTCAGGGAAGAAGACCTTTGTGAAGTTCTACAGGTTTGATTCCCTGGCCTAAGAGGATACCCAGTTTGGGCAGGCGGTGCTGCAGACATCTCAGAACATTCCTGACCGTTCTGGAAGCTTTGGGACGTCCCCTTTGTACTAATTCCCCAATATCCCTTATGGATGCTAGAGAAAATATGATTTTAATTGACTACCGGTAAATCCTTTTCTCGTAGTCCATAAGGGATATTGGGCGCCCGCCTCAGTGCGGTGACTTTTCTGCAGGTTTTCTCTTATATGGTTACCTGTTCAGCTGTTGCTGTTTGGTTACCAAGCCGTTGCTGGTCGTTTTCTGTTATTGGTGTGCTGGTGTGTGAATCTCGCCACTCATTGTAATGTTCCTTCTCTCATATATGTCCTTTCTCCTTCAGGCACTATTTTACCTATAATTGCCTGTGGAAGGGTCATAGAGGGGTGGAGCCAGCACACCCAGTCGAAGAAATTTAAATTGCACCGGCTCCTTTGGACCCCGTCTATACCCCATCGTACTAATTTCCCAATATCCCTTATGGACTACGAGAAAGGGATTTACCGGTAGGTAATTAAAATTCTATTTCTCTAACGTCCTAAGTGGATGCTGGGGACTCCGTAAGGACCATGGGGAATAGCGGCTCCGCAGGAGACTGGGCACATCTAAAGAAAGCTTTAGGACTATCTGGTGTGCACTGGCTCCTCCCCCTATGACCCTCCTCCAAGCCTCAGTTAGATCTCTGTGCCCGAACGAGAAGGGTGCACACTAGGGGCTCTCCTGAGCTTCTTAGTGAAAGTTTTAGTTTAGGTTTTTTATTTTCAGTGAGACCTGCTGGCAACAGGCTCACTGCATCGAGGGACTAAGGGGAGAAGAAGCGAACTCACCTGAGTGCAGAGTGGATTGGGCTTCTTAGGCTACTGGACATTAGCTCCAGAGGGACGATCACAGGCCCAGCTTGGATGGGTCCCAGAGCCGCGCCGCCGGCCCCCTTACAGAGCCAGAAGGCAGAAGAGGTCCGGAAAATCGGCGGCAGAAGACGTCCTGTCTTCAACAAGGTAGCGCACAGCACTGCAGCTGTGCGCCATTGCTCTCAGCACACTTCACACTTCGGTCACTGAGGGTGCAGGGCGCTGGGGGGGGGGGGGCGCCCTGAGACGCAATAAAAACACCTTGGATGGCAAAAAAATGCATCACATATAGCTCCTGGGCTATATGGATGAATTTAACCCCTGCCAGAATACACAGAAAAACGGGAGATAAGGCCGCCGAGAAGGGGGCGGAGCCTATCTCCTCAGCACACTGGCGCCATTTTCCCTCACAGCTCCGTTGGAGGGAAGCTCCCTGTCTCTCCCCTGCAGTCACTACACTACAGAAAGGGTTAAAAAAAAGAGAGGGGGGCACTAATTAGGCGCAGTATTAACTATACAGCAGCTATAAGGGAAAAAACACTTATATAAGGTTATCCCTGTATATATATATAGCGCTCTGGTGTGTGCTGGCAAACTCTCCTTCTGTCTCCCCAAAGGGCTAGTGGGGTCCTGTCCTCTATCAGAGCATTCCCTGTGTGTGTGCTGTATGTCGGTACTTTTGTGTCGACATGTATGAGGAGAAAAATGATGTGGAGACGGAGCAGATTGCCTGTAATAGTGATGTCACCCCCTAGGGGGTCGACACCTGAGTGGATGAACTGTTGGAAGGAATTACGTGACAGTGTCAGCTCTGTATAAAAGACAGTGGTTGACATGAGACAGCCGGCTACTCAGCTTGTGCCTGTCCAGACGTCTCATAGGCCGTCAGGGGCTCTAAAGCGCCCGTTACCTCAGATGGCAGATATAGACGCCGACACGGATACTGACTCCAGTGTCGACGGTGAAGAGACGAATGTGACTTCCAGTAGGGCCACACGTTACATGATTGAGGCAATGAAAAATGTTTTACACATTTCTGATAATACGAGTACCACCAAAAAAGGGGTATTATGTTCGGTGAGGAAAAACTACCTGTAGTTTTCCTGAATCTGAGAAATTAAATGAGGTGTGTGATGATGCGTGGGTTTCCCCCGATAACAACGGATAATTTCTAAAATGTTATTGGCATTATATCCTTTCCCGCCAGAGGTTAGGGTGCGTTGGGAAACACCCCCTAGGGGGGATAAAGCGCTCACACGCTTGTAAGGGCTCTACCTTCGCCTGAGATGGCCGCCCTTAAGGATCCTGCTGATAGAAAGCAGGAGGGTATCCTAAAAGGTATTTACACACATACTGGTGTTATACTGCGACCAGCAATCGCCTCAGCCTGGATGTGCAGTGCTGGGTTGGCGTGGTCGGATTCCCTGACTGAAAATATTGATACCCTAGATAGGGACAGTATATTTTTGCCTATAGAGCATTTAAAAGATGCATTTTTATATATGCGTGATGCACAGCGGAATATTTGCCGACTGGCATCAAGTCTAAGCGCGTTGTCCATTTCTACCAGTAGAGGGTTATGGACACGTCAGTGGTCAGGTGATGCGTATTCCAAACGGCATTTGAAAGTATTGCTTTATTAAGGGAGGAGTTATTTGGGGTTGGTCTTTCAGACCTGGTGGCCACGGCAACAGCTGGGAATTCCACGTTTGTACCCCAGGTCGCCTCTCAACATGAGAAGACGCCGTATTATCAGGCGCAGTCTTTTCGTGGACAAGCGGGCAAAAGGTTCCTCATTTCTGCCCCGTGACAGAGGGAGAGGAAAAAGGCTGCAGAAATCAGCCAGTTCCCAGGAACAGAAACCCTCTCCCGCCTCTGCCAAGCCCTCAGTATACGCTGGGGCTTTACAAGCAGAATCAGGCACGGTGGGGGGCCCGTCTCAATGAATTTCAGCGCGCAGTGGGCTCACTCGCAAGTAGACCCCTGGATCCTTCAGGTGATATCTCAGGGGTACAAATTAGAATTCGAGACGTCTCCCCCTAGCCGTTTCCTAAAGTCTGCTTTACCGATGTCTCCTTCTGACAGGGAGACAGTTTTGGAAGCCATTCACAAGCTGTATTCCCAGCAGGTGATAATCAAGATACCCCTCCTGCAACAGGGAACGGGGTATTATTCCACACTGTTGTGGTACCGAAGCCGGACGGCTCGGTGAGACCGATTCTAAATCTAAAATCTTTGAACACTTACGTACAGAGGTTCAAATTCAAGATTGAGTCACTCAGAGCAGTGATTGCGAACCTGGAAGAAGGGGACTACATGATGTCTCGGGACATCAAGGATGCTTACCTTCATGTCAAAATTTACCCTTCTCACCAAGGGTACCTCAGGTTTATGGTACAGAACTGTCACTATCAGTTCAGACGCTGCCGTATGGATGGTACACGGCACCCCGGGTCTTTACCAAGGTAATGGCCGAAATGATGATATTCCTTCGAAGGAAGTGAATTTTAGTTATCCCTTCCTTGGACAATTCCCTGATAAGGGTAAGATCCAGGGAACAGTTGGAGGTCGGTGTAGCACTATCTCAGGTAGTGTTGCGGCAGCACGATTGGATTCTCAATATTCCAAAATCGCACCTGGTTCCGACGACGTGTCTTCTGTTCCTAGGGATGATCCTGGACACAGTCCAGAAAAAGGTGTTTCTCCCGGAGGAGAAAGCCAGGGAGTTATCCGAGCTAGTCAGGAACCTCCTAAAACCGAGCCAAGTCTCAGTGCATCAATGCACAAGGGTTCTGGGTAAAATGGTGGCTTCCTACGAAGCAATCCCATTCGGCAGATTCCACGCAAGAACTTTCCAGTGGGACCTGCTGGACAAATGGTCCGGATCGCATCTTCAGATGCATCAGCGGATAACCCTGTCACCAAGGACAAGGGTGTCCCTCCTGTGGTGGTTGCAGAGTGCTCATCTTCTAGAGGGCCGCAGATTAGGCATTCAGGACTGGGTCCTGGTGACCACTGATGCCAGCCTGCAAGGCTGGGGAGCAGTCACACAGGGAAGGAATATCCAGGGCTTATGGTCAAGCCTGGAGACATCACTTCACATAAATATCCTGAAGCTAAGGGACATTTACAATGCTCTAAGCTTAGCAAGACCTCTGCTTCAAGGTCAGCCGGTGTTGATCCAGTCGGACAACATCACGGCAGTCACCCACGTAAACAGACAGGGTGGCACAAGAAGCAGGAGGGCAATGGCAGAAGCTGCAAGGATTCTTCGCTGGGCGGAAAATCATGTGATAGCACTGTCAGCAGTATTCATTCCGGGAGTGGACAACTGGGAAGCAGACTTCCTCAGCACGACCTCCACCCGGGAGAGTGGGGACTTCACCCAGAAGTCTTCCACATGATTAAAAACTCGACAGGTATTGCGCCAGGTCCAGGGACCCTCAGGCAATAAGCTGTAGACGCTCTGGTAACACCGTGGGTGTACCAGTCAGGGTATGTGTTCCCTCCTCTGCCTCTCATACCCAAGGTACTGAGATTGATAAGATGGAGAGGAGTAAGCACTATATTCGTGGTTTCGGATTGGTCAAGAAGGACTTGGTAACCGGAACTTCAAGAGATGCTCACGGAGGACCCGTGGCCTCTACCTCTAGAAGGGACCTGCTCCAGCAAGGACCCTGTCTGTTCCAAGACTTACCGCGGCTGCGTTTGACGGCATGGCGGTTGAACGCCGGATCCTGAAGGAAAAAAGGCATTCCGGATGAAGTCATCCCTATCCTGATCAAAGCCAAAAACATTATCACCGCAATTGGCGAAAATATGTTGCGTGGTGCGAGGCCAGTAAGGCCCGACGGAGGAAATTCAACTGGGTCGATTCCTACATTTCCTGCAAACAGGAGTGTCTATGGGCCTGAAATTGGGGTCCATTAAGGTTCAAATTTCGGCCCTGTCAATTTTCTTCCAAAAAGAACTAGCTTCAGTCCCTGAAGTTCAGACGTTTGTAAAAGGGGTACTGCATATACAGCCTCCTTTTGTGCCTCCAGTGGCACTTTGGGATCTCAATGTAGTTTTGGGTTCCAAAAGTCACATTGGTTTGAACCACTTAAATCTGTGGAGTTAAAATATCTCACATGGAAAGTGGTCATGCTGTTGGCCCTGGCCTGGGCCAGGCGCGTGTCAGAATTGGCGGCTTTATCCTGAAAAAGCCCTTATCTGATTTTCCATTCGGACAGGGCGGAATTGAGGACTCGTCCTCAGTTTCTCCCCAAGGTGGTTTCAGCGTCTCACCTGAACCAACCTATTGGTGGTGCCTGCGGCTACTAGGGACTTGGAGGCCTCCAAGTTGCTAGACGTTGTCAGTGCCCTGAAAATATATGTTTCCAGGACGGCTGGAGTCAGGAAATCTGACTCGCTGTTTATCCTGTGTGCACCCAACAAGCTGGGTGCTCCTGCTTCTAAGCAGACTATTGCTCGTTGGATTTGTAGTACAATTCAGCTTGCACATTCTGTGGCAGGCCTGCCACAGCCAAAAATCTGTAAATGCCCACTCCACAAGGAAGGTGGGCTCATCTTGGGCGGCTGCCCGAGGGGTCTCGGCTTTACAACTTTGCCGAGCAGCTACTTGGTCAGGAGCAAATACGTTTGTAAAATTCTACAAAATTGATATCCTGGCTGAGGAGGACCTGGAGTTCTCTCATTTGGTGCTGCAGAGTCATCCGCACTCTCCCGCCCGTTTGGGAGCTTTGGTATAATCCCCATGGTCCTTACGGAGTCCCCAGCATCCACTTAGGACGTTAGAGAAAATAAGAATTTACTTACCGATAATTCTATTTCTCATAGTCCGTAGTGGATGCTGGGCGCCCATCCCAAGTGCGGATTGTCTGCAATACTTGTACATAGTTATTGTTACAAAAATCGGGTTATTATTGTTGTGAGCCATCTTTCAGAGGCTCCTCTGTTATCATGCTGTTAACTGGGTTCAGATCACAGGTTATACGGTGTGATTGGTGTGGCTGGTATGAGTCTTACCCGGGATTCAAAATCCTTCCTTATTGTGTACGCTCGTCCGGGCACAGTATCCTAACTGAGGCTTGGAGGAGGGTCATAGGGGGAGGAGCCAGTGCACACCAGATAGTCCTAAAGCTTTCTTTAGATGTGCCCAGTCTCCTGCGGAGCCGCTATTCCCCATGGTCCTTACGGAGTCCCCAGCATCCTCTGCGGACTATGAGAAATAGAATTATCGGTAAGTAAATTCTTATTTTTTTTTCTACCCTGTGCACATAGAGCAGTGGTAGTTAACCTTTTCTCCTAGAAAGCTACTGAATACGTCTCCTCTGCATACCAGAGCTATAGGCATTTTTCACTACGTGTGATTATTATGTAGCCAATTGTGGACATGTGCCCAGCTAAGGAGCACTGAAAAGTTATCAGATATTTTTGCTGCCCTACAGCCCATATTCCAAAATAAGGTTCTTGCCATTGGTGTGTTATTCATATGCATGTTGTTGGTTGAAAATGGTTGTAGGTTCATAATTCTAATTGTAAAGCGCAGCGGTATATGCTGGCTATATAAGAAACTGTTAATAAATAAATAATAAATAGTGCTTTGTTTTACAAGGGTATTGGGTTAGAAAACTGGATGTTGTACTTCGGTAGATATACCTGAGTGATTACAAGTGAATTCCTGTTCATCAGGGTATGTAGAGAGACCATAAAACAGAAGTTCAGTTCAGCAAGGCATTGATGTGTATCCAGTTCAGACATGATGCAAACAACACTGCAGCAAAATCATTAGGGTTTGTCTTGGGCGACTGACGTTTATTGCTGTCGGGAAGTAAAATGTCAGGGAAGCTGTCATCCTTCGATTGAGGCTGTTGACTTCTTTTTTTCTGTACAGTGGGATGTGAGAAATAAGATCATAGTTTTAGGATTCTTCTGAAAAACACTTTTGTATCTTGAGTAAAAACTATGCAGTTACTTTACTTATATCATGATATCCACATTGTGTTCAAGTGTGTTTTTCTGTGAGTATACAGAACATAACACTGTGTTTTCAAGTTTCATTAGGTTATGCTAAGAGTGGCTGGGATGTGTGTATGTTTTACTCTTGGACAGATTAAGGCATTAGGCAAGCACAATAGTTGTCTTTTACCAGAATACCTCTAAGAAATGATAACATGGGAGACTTCCTCCAGAAACTGAGCAATACGTTTTGAATGGTATCTTAGAAGTAAGCGCCTGTCCCATAAGATGACTTTCCTAGGCTGCAGTCATGTGATGTGGCGGCTCCTCGGATGCATTTTGTTGGTGACCAATATGTTGCCTGTCTAGGTAAAGAGCAGGTGGGAAGGAGTGTACAGTATCTTGTGGAGCAGCAGTTGTCTCGCACAAGAACTTTTCTAATGTCCTCAAATACAATGCTTCATCAGATACTCACCTCCATTTAAAAGTACTTTAAAATGTATCAAATGCTGTCAACCTTATTATCTTGCTACTTTACTATCTCACCAGTTTTGGTCTTTTATTTTAAGCTGGTGCCATAAAGTGAGACTACTGTATTTTATTACAATAATACATTTAGGGCGGATTCAATTAAATGTGGTAATGTGCTGTTCCGGGAAAAGGGTGTTAGTTTTGGGCTTTGACGCCCGGGACTATTCAGTTACAGCCCCTTTCTCTTACATGGTTAATTACCCGCTAATGCGCGTTAATACATAGAATCCAGGATAAGTTCATGTGATCAGGGCATGCGGTCTGTAATTGAATAGCCCCAGCTCCACTAGTAACAGTAAAAAGATAAAATTGTCAATTAAAAAGTAAAGCATGGGTACTGACAGTAGTGGATTGTACCAAGGGCTGTCGGGAGCTGCAGTTTATTTTAAGTTTGTGGTTTGTGGTGCAGTGCTGGACTGTCCGGCGAAGTTAGCCTCTTTCCTGTTCCCGACGCCTCCTGTCCCAATGGCGGGAGACAGGGTTTAGCTCTAAAACAGACAGCAGCAGCAGTGTTTCTTTCCTCCAGGGTCTGTTCCTGTGCAACCAGCTTATACTGCTGGCTCCAAACTCCAGGCTGCCTGAGCTTGTCAGCTAATCCCACGCGGCTGCCAGCCTGGTATATGTACTTGGTAAGGGGCAAACTACTGTGGGCACAATGTGTGTGGGTGGCATAACTACCGTGGGCATTATGTCTGTAAGCGGCATTACTACTGTGGGCATTATGTCTGTAAGTGGCACAACTACCGTGGGCATTATATTTGTAAAGATCAGTGCTACCATTGGCATTGTGTGTAAGCGGCACAACTACTGTGGGCATTATTGGGACTGATTCAATTGTTTTGGGAGTCAAAAAAATCCTGTCTAAACGGGAATGTTTAGACGGCCAAACAATTGTCACAATTCAGTTGTTTGGGTGCCCATGCATATCGCGCATGTCGTGCCCAAACAGACAGGGTTTAGCCATGTAAAACAGCTAAACCCGTCTAAAGTCCAGCTGTCCAGCACTCTTAAGTGCTGACTTAGTGCACATTTCTTCTCGCACCTCAGGATGCTGCAAGAAGAAATGTCATCACCACGGCTACTGGGCGTCTAAACGGAGCAAGAATTTAATTGCTCAGCTTTGCTACCCTAGTGGTAGCCGCGGGAAGAAAACAATTGAATCGGGCCCTGTGTGTGTAATCTGCACAACTACAGTGGACATTATGGGCCAAATGTAATAGAGTGAGAGTTTCAGAAAGTGAGAGATTTGGTAAGGTTTTTCAGTTTGTTTTTAAAGTGGCAATCATTTACACTGCAAAACCAGGTTGATCTTGCTGTGTAAGTGATTGCCACTTTAAAAAAAACCCTGCAAAACCTTGCCAAATCTCTCACTTTCTGAAACGCTCACTCTATTACATTTGGCCCTATGTGTGTAAGCGGCACAACTACTGTGGGCATTGTTTATAAGGGCTACCTACTGTGTACTGTAACCTGAATAAGGAGCACTACTGTGTGTCGTACTGTGAATAAGGGACTTGGCATACACTGACTAGAGGGGAGGGGGAGGTTTGATTGTTTGAGAAAGGGGAACCCCAAAGCAGTGCCTTGCGTAGGGCCCCATGAGGTCTAAATCCGCCTCTGGGTCCTGAAGTTGATTCCCAATATTAATCTGGTCCCCGGCACATAAAGGTTTAAGGGGGGTATTCAATTAGCTCCTATAGTTTCGGAGCTATTGAATTCACCCTTTGTGTATTCAATTGCGGGCCGTTTTTGCCAATGCCTTTTAATTTTTTTGCGTGAAAAGGCATTGGAAAAGAATGTCTCAAATCTGCGAAAACGGCCCTCGTTTTTCGCCGGCGCAGGTGTGAAAACACATGGATTCGCTAAACCACGTTTTCCGCTCCCGCATAATATTTCACATAGGCGGATAAAGGGCCCTGCTATTGAATAGGGCAAATCCACATTCGCCCTAAAAGATAGCGAAAAGTGCAGTAGTTTCGCCTAGGTGAAAAAAATGGCCCTAATTGAATGCCCCCCCAAGAGCTGGTCTGGGGGTTTCTCAGTAATTCTGTGTTAGAGGGGAAAACTTCATAGACACAGTAAATTTTCAGGTGATGGACTTTCCTTATTCTGCCTTAATGATTTTCTTCTAGAACGCCATCCAAATGAACAGTAATGTAGATCATTACATTTAATTCTAAGTCATATTATTGATAACATCTTGAGATCTTTGAAACTACTCAATGCACAGTGCCAAATATGACGACATTAGTGAATGCACAATTCCTTTGCTTCAGTATGATGGCCAGGGGATGAATGGTCATAGCTTGGCCATGAGAATGTGTGTAACATGCTGTCTGCCTGGTTTCATCTGTATGTAAACCCAACATAGCAATATGGATGAAAACTGTAGTAAGCAATGACTAGGAGATAAGGACAGGCGTTGGCAGGTTAGGAAAGGATAGAAAATGTGGACGGCAGAGCATGACATTAGGTGAATGACGTTTATATACACATTCATTTACATACATTTGTGCTAGATATTAGCAGTCTGGAAACATAAGAAACCCAGTCAATCATTCAAGCCCACATTATATACACAGTCATTTGGGCATGCATCTATTCTAGTCACTTTCATTCAAGTCATGGATCACACAAGTTTTGTCGCAGTTGTTTTCCTTTGGTGTGGTTAAAATACTCCAAAATTAATATAGAAGTTATACTATTAATAATGGCTATAAAGAGAAAGGTGCAATGAAAGTTACTATTGGTGATATTTTATGATCTCAGAACTTGCATTGAGCATAATTTTATTCTTTTCCTAGAAGTAAACTTGTTTCTTATGTTTATCTCCTGGGGTAAGTTTAAGAAGGCCTGGTGAGCTGGCTGACAATGTAATTGCTTTACAGTATGACTAGAGGCACCATTGCCCTCATACATCATTGCTAAAGTCGCGTCAAACAATCCCTATTGGCGCACTAGGTTCCGTGAGACTCTGCTGGCACTGGGCGTCTTTTTGTGCATAATGTTTGGGCGAAAATACATCAAGGTTGCAACACAATACGACGTAGGACGCAACGGGAGACTGCTGATTGATTTGATATACAACACTTGAATACCTGTGTGCGTCTGAGTCCCTGAATCTGTATACGCATTGCTGCAATGTATCAGCAACAGCTTTTCTCTGACGTCCTAGTGGATGCTGGGGACTCCGTAAGGACCATGGGGAATAGACGGCTCCGCAGGAGACTGGGCACATCTAAGAAAGATTTAGGACTATCTGGTGTGCACTGGCTCCTCCCCCTATGACCCTCCTCCAAGCCTCAGTTAGATTTCTGTGCCCGGCTGAGCTGGATGCACACTAGGGGCTCTCCTGAGCTCCTAGAAGAAAGTATAGTTTAGGTTTTTTATTTTCAGTGAGACCTGCTGGCAACAGGCTCACTGCAACGAGGGACTAAGGGGAGAAGAAGCGAACCTACCTAAGTGGTGGTAGCTTGGGCTTCTTAGGCTACTGGACACCATTAGCTCCAGAGGGATCGAACACAGGACCCGACCTCGTCGTCCGTTCCCGGAGCCGCGCAGCCGTCCCCCTTACAGAGCCAGAAACAAGAAGGTGGTCCGGAAAATCGGCGGCTGAAGACTTCTGTCTTCTCCAAGGTAGCGCACAGCACTGCAGCTGTGCGCCATTGCTCCTCATGCACACCACACACTGCGGTCGCTGATGGGTGCTGGGGGGGGGGGGGGGGGGGGCGCCTCTTAGCAGCAATAATAACACCTTGGCTGGCAAAACTAACACCATATATAGCCCCAGAGGCTATATAGGTGTATATTAACCCCTGCCAGAAACGATAAAATAGCGGGAGAAAGTCTGCCGAAAAAGGGGTGGAGCCAACTCCCTTAGCACACTGGCGCCATTATTCCCTCACAGCTTTGCTGGAAGGAAGCTCCCTGGCTCTCCCCTGCAGTCCTGCACTACAGAAAGGGTAAAAAAGAGAGGGGGGGCACAATTTAGGCGCAGTATATATATATATTATAGGCAGCTATAGGGGAAAACACTCTGTATAGTGATATCCCTGTGTTATATAGCGCCCTGGTGTGTGCTGGCATACTCTCCCTCTGTCTCCCCAAAGGGCTTTGTGGGGTCCTGTCCTCTGTAAGAGCATTCCCTGTGTGTCTGCTGTGTGTCGGTACTGCTGTGTCGACATGTATGATGAGGATAATGATGTGGAGGCGGAGCAAATGCCTGTGAATGTGATGTCACCCCCTGCGGGGTCGACACCAGTGTGGATGGACTTATGGAAGGAATTACGTGACAGTGTCAGCTCCTTACATAAAAGGTTTGACGACATAGGACAGCCGGCTACTCAGCTTGTGCCTGTCCAAGCGTCTCAAATGTCATCAGGGGCTATAAAACGCCCGCTACCTCAGATGACAGATACAGATGTCGACACGGATACCGACTCCAGTGTCGACGATGATGAGACGAGTGTACCCTCCAATAGATCCACCCGTTATATGATTGAGGCTATGAAAAATGTTTTACACATTTCTGATGATACCCCAGGTACCACAAAAAAGGGTATTATGTTTGGTGAGAAAAAACTACCAGTAGTTTTTCCTGCATCTGACGAATTAAATGAGGTGTATGAGGAAGCGTGGACTTCCCCAGATAAGAAATTGATCATTTCTAAACGGTTAATGGCTGCGTACCCTTTCCCGCCAGAGGATAGGTCACGCTGGGAAACACCCCCTAGAGTAGATAAAGCATTGACACGCTTATCAAAGAAGGTGGCACTACCGTCTCCGGATACGGCCGCCCTAAAAGAACCTGCTGATAGAAAGCTGGAAAGTACCCTAAAAGCTATATACACACACACTGGCATTATATTGAGACCCGCTATTGCATCAGCTTGGATGTGCAGTGCTGCTGCTGCGAGGTCCGACTCCCTGTCGGAAAACATTGATACCATGGATAGGGACAATATTTTGCTAACGATTGACCATATAAAAGACGCGGTCTTATACATGCGTGATGCACAGAGGGATATTTGCCGGCTGGCATCAAAAATAAGCGCTATGTCCATTGCCGCCAGACGGGGGTTATGGACTAGGCAATGGTCAGGTGATGCCGACTCCAAGCGGCACATGGAAGTTTTACCCTATAAAGGGGTGGAACTTTTTGGGGAAGGTCTTTCAGACCTCGTTTCCACAGCTACTGCTGGGAAATCGACTTTTTTGCCACAGACTACCCCACAGCAAAAGAAAGCACCGTATTATCAGGTACAGTCCTTTCGGCCCCAGAAAAATAAGCGGGCTAGAGGCTCATCCTTTCTGCCGAGGGGCAGAGGAAGGGGGAAAAAGCTGCAGCACACAGCTAGTTCCCAGGAGCAGAAGTCCTCCCCTGCGTCCGGTAAGTCCACAGCATGACGCTGGGGCTGCTCAGGCGGAATCGGGAACGGTGGGGGCACGTCTCAGGTTTTTCAGCGCACAGTGGGCTCTCTCACAAGTGGATCCCTGGGTCCTTCAAGTAGTATCTCAGGGGTACAAGCTGGAATTCGAGACGTCTCCCCCCCGCCGTTTCCTAAAATCTGCCTTGCCGGCAACTGCCTCTGCCAGGGAGGCAGTGTTGGTGGCTATTCAAAAACTGTTTTCACAGAAAGTGATCGTCAAGGTACCCCTCCTTCAGCAAGGAAAGGGTTACTACTCCACAATGTTTGTGGTACCGAAACCGGACGGTTCGGTGAGACCCATCTTAAATTTAAAAACCTTGAACACTTATATCAAAAGGTTCAAGTTCAAGATGGAATCGCTCAGGGCGGTTATTGCGAGCCTGGAGGAGGGGGATTACATGGTATCCCTGGACATCAAGGATGCGTACCTGCATGTCCCCATTTACCCTCCGCACCAGGAGTACCTCAGATTTGTGGTACAGGACTGTCACTATCAGTTCCAGACGCTGCCGTTCGGGTTATCCACGGCACCGAGGGTCTTTACCAAGGTAATGGCCGAAATGATGATACTCCTTCGCAAGAAGGGAGTTTTAATTATCCCGTACTTGGACGATCTCCTGATAAAGGCGAGGTCCAAAGAACAGTTGATAGTGGGGTGGCACTTTCTCAGGAAGTGCTACAACAGCACGGCTGGATTCTAAACATTCCAAAGTCACAGCTGGTCCCGACGACACGTCTTCTGTTCCTGGGAATGATTCTGGACACAGACCAGAAAAGAGTGTTTCTTCCACTGGAAAAAGCCGAGGAATTGTCATCTCTGGTCAGAGACATCCTAAAACCAGGAAAAGTGTCGGTACGTCAATGCACACGAGTCCTGGGAAAAATGGTAGCTTCGTACGAAGCGATTCCATTCGGAAGGTTCCACGCAAGGACGTTCCAGTGGGACCTGTTGGACAAATGGTCCGGGTCCCATCGCCAGATGCAACAGCGGATAACCCTATCGGCCAGAACCAGGGTGTCGCTGCTGTGGTGGCTGCAGAGGGCTCATCTACTAGAGGGCGCAGATTCGGAATACAGGACTGGGTCCTGGTGACCACGGATGCCATACTTCGGGGCTGGGGGGCAGTCACAAAGGGAAGAAATTTCCAAGGACTGTGGTCAAATCAGGAGATTTCTCTTCATATAAATATCCTGGAGCTAAGGGCCATTTACAATTCCCTAAGCCAGGCAAGACCCCTGCTTCAAGACCAGCCGGTACTGAACCAGTCAGACAACATCACGGCGTTCGCCCATGTAAACAGACAGGGCGGCACGAGAAGCAGGATGGCGATGGCAGAAGCCACAAGGATTCTCAGATGGGCAGAGAATCATGTGTTAGCACTGACGGCAGTGTTCATTCCTGGAGTGGACAACTGGGAAGCAGACTTCCTCAGCAGGCACGACCTCCACCCGGGAGAATGGGGACTTCATCCAGAAGTCTTCCAAATGCTGGTCAACCGGTGGGAAAAACCACAGGTAGACATGATGGCGTCCCGCCTAAACAAGAAGTTGAAAAGATATTGCGCCCGGTCAAGAGACCCTCAGGCGATAGCGGTGGACGCTCTAGTGACACCATGGGTGTACCAGTCGGTTTATGTGTTTCCTCCTCTACCTCTCATACCCAAGGTACTGAGAATAATAAGAAGGCGAGGAGTGAAAACCATACTCGTGGTTCCGGATTGGCCAAGAAGAGCTTGGTACCCGGAACTTCAAGAGATGCTTACAGAGGACCCTTGGCCTCTGCCACTCAGACAAGACCTGCTGCAGCAGGGACCCTGTCTGTTCCAAGACTTACCGCGGCTGCGTTTGACGGCATAGCGGTTGAACACCGGATCCTGAAGGAAAAGGGTATTCCGGAGGAAGTCATCCCTACCCTGATCAAAGCCAGGAAGGATGTCACCGCAAGACATTATCACCGCATTTGGCGAAAATATGTTGCTTGGTGTGAGGCCATGAAGGCCCCGACGGAGGAATTTCAACTGGGTCGATTCCTGCACTTCCTGCAAGCAGGGGTGACGTTGGGCCTCTAATTGGGGTCCATAAAGGTCCAGATTTCGGTTCTGTCGATTTTCTTCCAAAAAGAACTGGCTTCACTACCCGAAGTTCAGACTTTTGTCAAAGGAGTACTGCATATTCAGCCTCCTTTTGTGCCCCCAGTGGCACCTTGGGATCTCAATGTGGTTTTGGCATTCCTGAAATCACATTGGTTCGAACCACTTAAGACTGTGGATTTAAAATATCTCACGTGGAAAGTGGTCATGCTGTTGGCCTTGGCGTCGGCCAGGCGGGTTTCACAATTGGCGGCTTTGTCTTGTAAAAGCCCTTATCTGATTTTCCATATGGATAGGGCAGAATTGAGGACTCGTCCTCCGTTTCTCCCAAAGGTGGTCTCAGCTTTTCACTTGAACCAACCTATTGTGGTGCCTGCGGCTACTAGGGACTTGGAGGATTCCAAGTTGCTGGACGTAGTCAGGGCCCTAAAAATTTATATTTCCAGGACGGCTGGAGTCAGAAAGACTGACTCGCTGTTTATCCTGTATGCACCCGCTAAGCTGGGTGCTCCTGCTTCTAAGCAGTCTATTGCGCGCCGGATTTGTAGCACTATTCAGCTGGCGCATTCTGCGGTAGGCTTACCGCAGCCTAAATCTGTAAAAGCCCATTCCACACGGAAGGTGGGCTCATCCTGGGCGGCTGCCCGAGGGGTCTCGGCTTTACAACTTTGCCGAGCAGCTACTTGGTCGGGGGCAAACACGTTTGCAAAATTCTACAAGTTTGATACCCTGGCTGAGGAGGACCTTGAGTTTGCTCATTCGGTGCTGCAGAGTCATCCGCACTCTCCCGCCCGTTTGGGAGCTTTGGTATAATCCCCATGGTCCTTACGGAGTCCCCAGCATCCACTAGGACGTCAGAGAAAATAAGAATTTACTCACCGGTAATTCTATTTCTCGTAGTCCGTAGTGGATGCTGGGCGCCCATCCCAAGTGCGGATTGTCTGCAATACCTGTACATAGTTATTGTTACAAAACATCGGGTTTTGTTGTGAGCCATCTCTTCAGAGGCTCCATTTGTTATCATACTGTTAACCGGGGTTCCTATCACGTGTTATATGGTGTGATTGGTGTGGCTGGTATGAGTCTTACCCGGGATTCAAAAATCCTTCCTTATTGTGTCAGCTCTTCCGGGCACAGTTCCTAACTGAGGCTTGGAGGAGGGTCATAGGGGGAGGAGCCAGTGCACACCAGTTAGTTCTAAATCTTTCTTAGATGTGCCCAGTCTCCTGCGGAGCCGTCTATTCCCCATGGTCCTTACGGAGTCCCCAGCATCCACTACGGACTACGAGAAATAGAATTACCGGTGAGTAAATTCTTATTTTTTTTTTATCAATACAAGCTCCGTTGTGTTCCGTATAGAGACAAATTCACTCACAATACACAAGTATTGAATATCAAATTAATTAGCACAGTCTCCTGTTGTGTCTTAGTCACATCGCGTTGCGACTAAAGCCACATACACACTAGACGAGAAAGTAAAAGATCTCACTCAGAAGGGCCAATCTGAGCGGGATCTTTTACAATCTCATCCAGTGTGTACACTCTGAATATGTACAGACGAGGAAGGTCTTCGTTAACGACAGCCATGCTGCAGATGCTGTCGTTCCCCCTGCTCCCCCCTGCCGTTGCTCCCTTTCCCGCTGGCATCGGCAAGTGTGTATGCACTTGCCGATGCCGTCACCCTGCCGCCGCCAATATCTACATTGGCGGGGGCTTAGCTAGTGTATGGGTCTTTAGGTGCATTTTTGGAAGAAAAAGATGCCCGACACTAGCAGGACCTGGCAGCTCACATCTGTATATCTTTACAATTAATTGCATTTTTAGAGTTCTTATATTTAAATCAAATGAGTTTACTCTGAGTGGAAGTTTGTAAGAGTGGAAAAAGACGCGAAACCTCAGCCAGCTTCCAGTTCTATATTTAAAAGGGAAACTGTTAGCAGTCAGCTGTCCTCTGCATTCCAGTCCGGTTATGTGTGGGTATAAACACAGTCATCCCCACTACCTGTCTAAATGCCACCTAATCTATAGGTATTTTTGCAATAGAGAGATGTCTGAAGGTTATTTGTCTGCGATTTACGTGTAAATTGTTGTGTTTTTTTTTTCCTTTTTAAATAAATTGCTACAGCTTTCAAATAATTTATTTCTACTTATTCTGCTATTGATTTTTTCTTTTTTATGTTAAGTGGGCAAATGAGGGAACTCTACGTGTTGGCATGTCACTTACTGAACCATGTATGCTGATAATTGTGTTTCATAGGCAAATGTCACGTTAAAAAAATCTAGGCTCTATTACAGTAACACAAAGATTTAGTGTTTGATTCAATTTAGAAGTCAATTTAACCTTGGTTTTTCCGTAGCTACAAACAACCAATATTTGTTGTGGCTCCCCAGGGCATGTCAGGTCTGCACTATTGATTCCAGAAATCTTTAAAGTGCATTACAAGTCTACTTATCTGCTCTATTCATTTGCGGCTTTATCAGGAGGCATGTTTCATTCAGAGGCTTTTTAATGTTGATTGGTTCGTCAAACGACTGCTTGTGAACTGTCTATTTATCCTTGTCTGCATTTAACTGTAGTTCTCAGATGGGCTCTATGTGCACAATCTAGACGAGGAGCGAGCAACCTGTGGCTTGCTAGCTGCTGTGGAACTAATAGTCACATCATGATAAAGTTTCCAGGGCATGCTGCAGTTTGTAGTTACACAATAGCTAGAGACCTATAGTAAATGGCTTGTGTATCTACTAGGCCAGTGGTTCTCTGCTCCAGCCCTCCAGTACCACCAGCGGGATCATTATGAATGACTGATGGACAGGATGCCGGTGGAACCCCCTCACCCTTTCCCTACCCTAACCCTCCCTTGTGGGTGCCTAACCCTCCCTGCTTGGTGCCTAATCCTAACCCTCCCTTCCCCGCTGCCTAAACCTAACCCTACCCGCTTGATGCCTAACTCTAACCTCCCCTTCTAAGTGCCTAACCCTGACCCTCCCACCCTGGTCCCTAATCCTAACCATCCCTGTGCTTCCCCCTAAACCCCCTTCACCTTTTGCTGCAACGACTCAATGAAACTTGCTACCCTGCATAGTTCGAGTGGCCTACACTCTAGAATCCTTCAAAAACAAGCTAAAGATTTACCTGTTTAGTCACACATTTCACTAATGTTCCTTTAGCTCCCCCCCTCTAAAAAAAATAAAATAAAAATGCAGCCTAAATGCTTTGTTCTCTCTATTGTTAGGCTTATTTCTTTAGCATCCATAAGGGATATTGGGGACACATTAGTACGATGGGGTGTAGACGGCATCCAAAGGAGCCAGTGCACTTTAAATTTCTTCAACTGGGTGTGCTGGCTCCTCCCTCTATGCCCCCTCCCACAGGCAGTTTAGTTTCAATCTATTATTTTCGGTATGCTGTTTGGGCAATAGCATACCTGCACCGTGGGAGTTAGGGGGGGACGGTCACCGGCCTTGCGAGGTGCCAGCCGCTTCCCCGCTGCAGGACCACCGTCCTGAGAGGTTGTTTGTTCAGCGGGGCACTGCGCCTTGGCTGTCTCTATTGCAGCACGCCTCACACCCCTAATATTAGCCTGAAGGTGACATCAGTGATGAGTACAAACCGGGGGCCCTGCTAGGGGGGTCCCCCAGGTCAAGGTGCGGCTGACGCGCAGGGGAGGTATAGGGGACCCTCCTGGGGGAGACCCGCTATAGCCCCCTGGGTACACTGGCAGCGGTTGCATTTATGTTGTGTTTTACACTGTTTGGGAGACGATGCCAATATAACCCTGAAGCTTCGGCGCCATTACAGGGGGCGGAGCGGGCTCAGCAGCAATTTGGCGCCTTCCTCTGCATATAGCAGCAGCAGGCACACGCAGCTCCTCCAGACAAGCGGGAACACGCTGGAAACTTGGTACAGGGTGTATCTTAGGGGGAGAGCCGCTAATGTACACATTCTGTGTCCCTTGGGGAATATATATGTCTATATTATAACATATACAGTGTTTCACTGAATACAACTACCAGCCTCACTGGGGCTAGGTGGTTTGGGTGTGCTGGTGCCCTCTCTCTGTCCCCCCCTCCCCCACACACACATACAGTAAGGGCAGGCTTGCATTATACTTGTCTATGGCTGTACTGTTATTGCAATCATGTACTGTATGTGTATGGCTGTACTGTTATTGCAATCATGGTAAAACAGAAGTTTGCAGTGTGTGTGTAACACCAGATTCTCCCTTCTATCTGGCTCCATTTCATGTGAACAATGCAGTCAGTCCTCACAAATCATTGAGGAGGCTGTGGGAGAGGGTCTGATATGTCATCTCAGCTCACTGCAAATGCCCATTAAACTCAGCAATTAGAGCAGGCTGTTGCAGACCTGGCTGCTAGCACAGATTTCCCCCATCACCCCATCTCTACAGGTCCACAAAAACGTGGATTGCCTGCCTTATCAGATTCTGAGAAAGAATTACAAGAGGATGGGGGGGATGTGGACTCCATTGGTAGGGGTCCCCCTTCAGCACAGGGTATTGAACCCCTCATTCTGGCTATACGGGATGTGTTAAAACTCCCTCTAGGGGACGCTGCGACACAGCAGTCGTTTTTCCTCACACAAAACAAACGGAGTGTCCCTTTCCCTGATTCTACTGAATTAGAGGACCTATTTAAGTTAGCATGGAAAAATCCAGACAAAAAATGCCAGGTGTCCAAATGGTTTTTGCACACTTTCCCATTTGCTCCTGAAGGCAGAAAATTCTGGGAAGTACCCCCAGCTGTGGACGTATCAGTCTCTCACCTCTCTAAGAAGGCGGTACTGCCAGCCCCGGGCTTCTTTCCCATAAAGGACCCTGGGGATAAAAAAAATAGAGACTACACTGAAGTCTATCTAAACTGAGCAGGTGTATCACAAAGACCGGTCATTGCAGGTTGCTGGATGCCCCATGCCATTCATACGTGGGCTACTCAGATTCAGGATGGCCTCTCGGGGGATATGTCCCTGGTTACTACAGTGACTCTCCTAAAACACATTCAGGACACTGCATGTGTCTTGTGTGACTCTCTCAAGCAGATAGGCAATATCAATGCTAGGATCACTGCTATGGCAGTGTCAGCGCGCAGGGCCTTGTGGTTGCATCAGTGGGTTGCGGTCGCAGAATTCAAGTGCAATGTGGAGTCTCTTCCCTTTTCAAGGGAATGGCTCTTTGGGAGAGAACTTGATGCGTGGATCTCTAAGGTTACTGCTGGGAAATCCACATTTCTCCCCTCTGGGGCCCCGCCAGCTAGAAGGACCTATCCGGGGTCGTCTACTCAGTCCTTCCGGTCCACCAGATTTCGATCTAGGGCCAGACGTGCCTCCAATGTGGTTAGAGGTAAGCCTAAGAAACCAGCCATTGCCGGCTCTCAGGAACAGAACACCAGTTCATCTTCCACTAAAACCTCAGCATGACGGTGCACAGCCACCCCGAGGGGATCTTGAGGTGGGAGCTCGGTTACGTCACTTCGGCCACATCTGGGAAAGTTTCTGCCAGGATGCCTGGGTCAGAGAACTCCTATCTCAAGGATACAAGCTGGAGTTTGACGGTGCTCCTCCCCAACAGTTTTTCAAATCAAGCTTACCAGCTTTGGAGGATACGCGGGCTACGCTGCTGCGGGCCATCAACAAGTTGGCTTAGTCACAAGTGATTGTTCCAGTACCACTGCAACAACAAGGGCAAAGTTACTACTCCAATCTGTTCGTAGTGCCAAAACCAGACAGGGCAGTAAGACCCATTTTGAATCTGAAGTCCTTGAACCCTTACCTAAAGGTTTTCAAGTTCAAGATGGAATCTTTGCGAGCAGTGATTGCGGGTCTGGAAGAACAGGAATTCCTGGTATCCCTGGATATCAAGGATGCTTATCTCCATATCCTGATTTGGTCTCCTCATCAGGCTTATCTGAGGTTTGCCCTGATGAACGCTCACTACCAGTTCCAGGCGTTACCCTTTGGCGTGTCTACAGCTCCGAGGGTGTTCACGAAGGTGATGGCGGAGATTTTGTTCAGCTCCGAGTCCAGGGGGGTCACGATTGTTCCTTACCTGGACGATCTCTTGATAAAGGCAAAATCCAGGGAGCTTCTATTGCTCCATATAGGTCGCAGTATCCAGCTTCTGTCTCACCATGGGTGGATCCTCCGTTTACAGAAGTCCCACCTGGAGCCATCTCAGCGGCTCCTGTTCCTGGGAATGATCCTTGATACTGTGGCACAGAAAGTGTTCCTACCAGAGGACATAGCGAGAAAACTCCAGGAGATGGTCTGCATGGTTCTCTGACCTGCTCGAATATCCAGCCATCTTTGCATAAGATTGTTGGGGAAAAATGGTAGCCTCGTACGAGGCAATCCAGTATGGAAGGTTCCACGCCAGAACATTTCATTTGGATATCCTGAGCAAGTGGTCTGGTTCACATTTTCAGATGCACCGGGTGATTCAACTGTCACCTCAGGCCAGGATTTCACTCCTGTGGTGGATGCAGTCTTCCAACCTCCTGAAAGGCCAAAGCTTCGGGATTCAGGATTGGATTCTCCTCACGACGGATGCTATTCTGAGAGGATGGGGTGCTGTCACCCAAGGGGCTCAGTTCCAGGGCAGGTGGTCTGCCCACAAAGCCCTACTTCCGTTCAACATTCTGGAACTTCGGGCAATCTACAATGCTCTGATTCAGGCCTCTCCTCTGCTCAGGGATCGGGCGATCCAGGTTCAGTTGGACAACGTGTAAATCAATCGACAAGGAGGGCCAAAAAGCAGGGCCTGCATGCGAGAAGTGTCAAGGATACTCCTCTGGGCAGAAAGAAATGCAAGAGCACTGCCCTTAATCTTCAGTGGACAACAGGGAAGCGGATTTCCTGAGTCGTCACGATCTCCACCCAGGAAAGTGGGGGCTACACCTTCAGGTGTTTCAGCAGATCATCGACTGGTGGAGATGCCCACAAATCGTCATGATGGCGTCTCGCCTCAACAAGAAGCTTTGCTGCTATTGCTTGCAAACCAGGGACCCTCAGGCGAGCGCAGTAGATGCACTGACGTCGCCTTGGCCGTATCGGCTGGTCTACCTATTTCCTCCAATTCCATTGAATTGTGCTCAAGAGGATCAGACATCAAGGTGTTCAGGCAATCCTGATTGCCCCGGAGAGCTTGGTACATGGATCTTCTGGGCATGTCCGTAGAAGACCCTTGGCCTCTGCCGATAAGAAGGGACCTTCTTCAACAAGGACCGCTCGTCTACCCGGACTTACGGCGGCTTTGTTTGATGGCATAGAAGTTGAGCGGAACATCCTAGCTCACAAGGGCTTTCACAAAAAGGTCATTGCTACCATGGTTCAGGCCAGGAAACCTGTGACGTCAAAACACTATCACCATATCTGGAAGACGTATGTCTCCTGGTGCGAGGAGTGCACGTATCAGCCTGCGTAGTACCACTCGGGCAGTTCCTCCGTTTCCTGCAGGCTGGTGTGGATAGGGGCTTTCGTCTGGGTTCCGTTCAGGTCCAGATTTCAGCTCTCTCCATTTTCTTCCAGAAGAAATTGGCAGTGTTGCCAGAAGTTCAGACCTTCTTGCAAGGGGTGCTTCACATACAATCTCCGTTTTTGCTACCCACGGCACTTTGGGATTTGAATGTGTGGTTGATTTTTTTACAGTCCTCCTGGTTTGAACCTCTGATGACGGTAGAAGACAAGTACCTCACGTGGATGACTGTGATGTTACTGGCCCTGGCTTCTGCTAGACATGTCTCAGAATTAGGGGCCTTATTGTGTAAAAGTCTGTATTTGGTCTTTTACTAGGACAGAGCGGAGCTCAGGTCTCGACAGCAGTTCCTACTGAAGGTCGTCTCTGTGTTCCATTTGAATCAACCTCTTGTGATTCCGTCTAGTTCTGGCATCTTCTACTCCGGAGGCATTGTATGCTGTGAGAGCCTTGAAGGTTTATGTCAAGAGAACGTCTCGAATCCGAAAGACTGATTATCTGTTCGTGCTGTATGATGCACAGAAAAAAGGTTGCCCTGCTTGAAAGCAGTCCATTGCTCCTTTGCTTAGGCTCACTATCCATTAGGCTTATGTGTCTGCAACCTTGCCTGTTCCACAGTCTCTGAAGGCCCACTCTACTAGATCAGTGGGGTCTTCCTGGGCGGCTGCCCGTGGAGTCTCGGCCCTGCAACTGTGCCGAGCTGCTACCTGGTCGGGGAAGAACACCTTTGTGAAGTTCTACAGATTTGATACCCTGGCCAAAGAGCATACCCAGTTTGGGCAGGCGGTGCTGCAGACGTCTCCGCACATTCCCGACCGTTCTGGAAGCTTTGGGACGTCTCCATCGTACTAATTTGTCCCCAATATCCCTTATGGATGCTAGAGAAAATAGGATTTTAATACCCACCGGTAAATCCTTTTCTCGTAGTCCATAAGGGATATTGGGCGCCCACCTCAGTGCGGTGACTTTCTGCAGGTGGTCTGTTGTATGTTACCTGCTCAGCTGTTGCTGCTTTGTTGCCGGCCGTTGCTGGTCGTGTTATGTTATTGGTGTGTTGGTGAAAAATCTCACAACTCCTTGTTAATCAATTCCTTCTCCCGAGAATGTCCTTTCTCCTTCAGGCACTGTTTTTACCTGTAACTGCCTGTGGGAGGGGGCATAGAGGGGAGGAGCCAGCACACCCAGTTGAAGAAATTTAAACACTGGCTCCTTTGGACCCTGTCTATACCCCATCCTACTAATGTGTCCCCAATTTACCTTAGGGACTACGAGAAAAGGATTTACCGGTAGGTATTAAAATCCTATTTTCTCCTTCACCCACTGGGGGACACTGGAGTGAGTACACTGGGTGTAGATGGGTAGATGAGTGGAGCCTGGCACTTTACATTTCTTTAGAATTGAAGTTGGCTCTTCCCCCCCCCATCTATGTCCCATTAGACCAAGTTTAGATTAGTGCCTCGAGGGAGTCTGATCCTTACAGGGCGGTCTCCAGTCATTTTTAGTTTATTTCCCTATTTAGTTTATTTTCGCCTTTTGGATGATCTTCACAGGCAGACTGCATGCTGCTGCAGTCAACCTGCACTGTTGGACCCGCCACAGCTTACTGTGGATAGTATCTGGGTCCTGGGACCCACCGGTGGCCTTGGCAGCGGGGAGTAAAACTCACCACCCTGGATTATCAGGGGTACTGGGCTCTTTAGTAAGCGGGGCTAGATGCCTATCAGCGGAGTGCCACTCATATTTTAACCTGGTTTTCTCGAAGACTTAATGGCTCGTCCAAGGAGAGGGTTATTATACCCTCATGAACGTTTGCACAGTGGCGCGTTTGTTTTTCTTAGTTCCACTACAGCAAGGGCGGGCTGCAGAAGACCACAAGAGTGTTAAGTATTACTTATTCCCTCTCATGTTAGTGGCTTTTTCTGCCCTCTCATGTTAGTGGCTTTTTCTGCCCTCTCATTGCCCACAGCAGCAACCTTAGTTCTCATTGGCGGTGTGTATACCTCCTTCTACATCGGGGAACAGCTGCAACGCTGATTGCCACAGCAGAGAGACAACTGTAGCTGGCAGCAGTACTCCCCGTGCGCTATTACTGAAGCAGGTATTCAGATTAGTATGCCGCGGTTTGGACACAGTGGCTGGGTAACTTGCCTGCATATTGATTACAATTGATTGTAAAGGTCTATATTATCATTAAAATTTGGTTCAATGAGCAGAACATTTAATTTTTTAAATATTCTAAACATAGGTTTTTTTTATTGTAAATGCTTAATTTCAAGTCTTAAACTAATCTAAAATATCAGTGATCATTAGGGGTTAATTGAGCTCTTCAAACCCATTGCAGCTGCTTCTCTGGATGACTTGTTGAGGTGTTTGCTAATTTTGGGCTAACTGTTTAAACACTGATAACCCTTGGCTTTTATCCAGTTCTAATCTGCTAAAATGGTCACTCACACCCAGGTGTGATATTGAACATACCACACAGTACTTTATGTGAAAACCATGCATCCTTATTCCCAACTTTCATGTGTCAGTAGTGCATTCAGTGACCTTCCTTTCAGAGGATGAATGAGCAAACCTATATTAGATCTTTTCCTTGTAATTGCCCTTTGATTGTGTTTTCCCTAGAGATTTACCATTGTATTTTAATTATCTTTGTGGTTTATCAGCAAAATACTATCAGTGCTGAAAAGGATGAATTGTCTTGACTAAAGCACTGGCCATTTACAGCTGGGTGATAGGACACTTGAATAGATGTTAGAGTTCTGACTGCCATGTTCTCTGGTTGACATCTTGTAGCTTGGTAGAGGTGACAGTATTTTGACGCTTCCTTTAAGCCTATTGTGTTAAAATTCATTATCTTAAATGATTGTAGTGGGAAATAGGCCCATGTTTATGACGGAGGCATATTTAGGAGAAACTTTCATTCAGCTAATTACGTTTTATTGGTGTTTCTTCTGAATAAAAGCTTAATGAGTCATTTAATCATTGCATAGAAGGAATTTCACGCTTCATTTTACAGTCTTAAGGCAAACATGAATCAGTTTCGTGCCATTGCTGGATGAAATGTCTTTTAAGAACATAAGTTACATGCCTCATTCATCAACCTTTTTTAAATTTTAAACAATCCAATGAGACAGTACATTTATTTTAAGGTACTTGTCACCTGCACAGCTTGGCGGCAGCCATTTTCTTATCTGAAGCAACTCTCACTGAGGCATGAGATACATATATTGTTCCATGTTAATGAGCAATAAAGTTTAGTAGTTGAGGAAATGTACCTATGCCGCTACAATAGTTTCATACTTTGGAGTCTATGTACTAAGCCATGAAGAGAGATAAAGGGGGGTATCCAATTAGCCCTGGCTAATTGTCCCGCTGGGGTCTATCTAATCTGCCCGATAAGCCAAAGCCTCAGGCAGGTGAAACAAAATCCCCGGAAACAGCCCAGTTTTCATGCGAAAACGGGCCTGTTTCTACCGAAAACTAGAGATGAGCTGGTTCGGTTCTTGGAGAACTGACCCCCCCCCCCCCCCTCCCCCCCCCAGACATCCCGTTCCAAGCCAGAATCACCAGAATCAGAGTCCTGTTCGGGGCTTCCCGCCAGACTCAAAAACCAGAACGAAGCAAAATGTCGTCATCCCGCTGTCAGATTCTTGCGGGTTTTGGATTCCATATTAACAGCTGCGCGTCGTCGCCATTTTCACTTCGGACAGTGAGGGTGTTGGGTGGGGTCAGAGTGTGCTCTGTGGGGGTGCTGTTCCTTTCACTGTGGTGTACCTGTGCTGTTAGGGGTGCTGTCCTGGCTGTCACTGGTGTTTCATGTGCTGTTAGAGGTGCTGCAGCTGTACATGGGTGTTGCTGTCCTGGCTGTCACTGTGTTGGGCAGGGGCACTGTCCTCTTGTATGCTGTGAAAGTACAGGGATGCTGGCTGTAAAAAAATCTAGGGTGCAGTGAAAATAAATGTACGCTGGCCTTGTCTTATATGCTGTAAAAAATCTGGGGTGCAGTGAAAATAAATGTACACTGGCCCTGTTTTATATGCTGTAAAAATTCTGGGTGCAGTGAAAATAAATGTACACTGGCCCTGTCTTGTATGCTGTAAAAAAAATCTGGGGTGCAGTGAAAATAAATGTACACTGGCCCTGTCTTGTATGTTGTAAAAAATCTGAGGTGCAGTAAGAATAACTATGCACTGACCCTGTCTTGTATGGTGTAAAAAAAAATCTGGGGTGCAGTAAAATAAATATGCACTGGCCGTGTCTTGTATGCTGTAACAAAAATCTGAGGTGCAGTGAAAATAGAAGTACATTAGTCCTGTATGCTGTAAAAATACAGGAGTGCTGCTGTTAAAATAAAAGTACACTGGTCCTGTAAAAATACAGGGGTGCTGTTGTTAAAATAAAAGTACACTGGTCATGTATGCTGTAAAATTACAGGGGTGTTGTGAAAATACCGGGGTGCTGGCACTGTCCACGGTTGCGATGTCTAGGCCTGACCTTCACAACACTGTATGGGAAGAGGAGGCTCCTACCACCCTTTGCAAACCCTCTGCAAGTGCGGGAAGGAGCACCGCCAGTCCATTTGCTTATATTGAGATTGAGGATGTCACTGTAGAAGTGCACCAGGATGATGATGATATGGGTTTAGCTGGCGCTGAGGAGGATGTTGACGATGAGGATTCTAATGGTGATGTGGTTTGTTTGAATAAGGCACCAGTGGAGACAGTTGTTGGCCATGGGATGAAAAAGCCCATTGTCATGCCTGGGCAAAATACCAAAAAAGCCACCTCTTCGGTGTGGAATTATTTCTCCACAGATCCGGACAACAGGTGACAAAGCCATCTGTTGCCTTTGTCAATACATAATAATTAGGGGTAAGGACGCTAACCACCTAGAAACATCCTCCCTTATACGTCACCTGCAGCCATTCATCATAAGTCATTGTCAAGTTCAGAAACTTTGACTAAGCAGTCCACTGACACCTAAATGATGTGGTTTGTTTGAATATTTCTCTAACGTCCTAGTGGATGCTGGGGACTCCGTAAGGACCATGGGGAATAGACGGGCTCCGCAGGAGACATGGACACTTTAAGAAAGAATTTAGATTCTGGTGTGCTCTGGCTCCTCCCTCTATGTCCCTCCTCCAGACCTCAGTTTGAATCTGTACCCGGACGAGCTGGGTGCTGTTCAGTGAGCTCTCCTGAGCTTGCTGTAAGAAAGTATTTTGTTAGGTTTTTTATTTTCAGGGAGCTCTGCTGGCAACAGACTCGTGGGACTGAGGGGAGAGAAGCAGCCCTACTCTCTGAAGCTAGGTCCTGCTTCTTAGGCTACTGGACACCATTAGCTCCAGAGGGATCGTACACAGGATCTCACCCTCGTCGTCCAATCCCAGAGCCGCGCCGCCGTCCCCCTCGCAGAGCCGGAAGACAGAAGCCGGGTGAGTATGAGAAGCAAGAAGACTTCTAAATCGGCGGCAGAAGACTCCGTTCTTCTCATGAGGTAACGCACAGCACTGCAGCTGTGCGCCATTGCTCCAAACACACCTCACATACTCCGGTCACTGTAAGGGTGCAGGGCGCAGGGGGGGCGCCCTGGGCAGCATATGGACCTATTTTGGCAAAAGTACACATATATACAGTTGGGCACTGTATATATGTATGAGCCCCCGCCAAGAAAATGTATATTTAAGCGGGACAGAAGCCCGCCGTCGAGGGGGCGAGGCTTCTTCCTCAGCACTCACCAGCGCCATGTTTTTTCTCCACCGCACCGCTGAGAGGAAGCTCCCCAGCCTCTCCCCTGCAGACACACGATAGAAGAGGGTAAAAAGAGAGGGGGGGCACATAATTAGGCGCAAAAATCAATATAAACAGCAGCTACTGGGTTAACATTAAGTTACTGTGTTATTCCTGGGTTAATAGCGCTGGGGTGTGTGCTGGCATACTCTCTCTCTGTCTCTCCAAATGGCCTTGTGGGGAAATTGTCTTCAGATGAGCATTCCCTGATGTGTGGTGTGTCGGTACGTGTGTGTCGACATGTCTGAGGTAAAAGGCTCCCCTAAGGAGGAGATGGAGCAAATATGTGTGTGAGGGGTGTCTCCGTCGACAACGCCGACACCTGTTTGGATGTGTGTAATTAAGTGCTAAGGTGAATTTATTGCACAAAAGATTAGAGAACAGACAGGGAATCTACCCATGTCTGTCCCTATGTCGCAGAGACCTTCAGAGTCTCTCAATGCCCACTATCCAAAATAATATACACTGATATCGACACGGAGTCTGACTCCAGTGTCGACTACGATAATGCAAAGTTACAGCCAAAGTGGCAGGAAAGTATTCAATATATGTTTATTGTAATAAAAGATGATTTGCATATCACTGATGACTCATCTGTCCCTGACACAAGGGTACACATGTTTAAGGGGAAGAAAGCTGAGGTAAATTTCCCTCCTCTCATGATGAAAAAGAGCGGGAATCTCCAGACAAGAGACTGCAGTTTCCCACAAAGAATTCTCAGGGAGTATCCTTCCCCTACTAGGGCCAGGATACGATGGGAATCTTCCCCTAGGGTGTCACATTTGCCCAAAAGGTAGCCCTGACTTAACAGCTATCCTCAGGGATCCTGCAGATAGCATGCACATTCTGGTACACTACTCAGACCGGCGATTGTGTCGGCATGGGTTTATAGCGCTGTAGCAGCGTGGGCAGGTACCTTATCAGCAGAGATTGAGACCCTAGTTTGTGTGTGTATATATATATATATATATATATATATATCTATATCATATCTTGATAAAAGAGGTCACAGCTTCTGAAACGTTGACAAGTACACTACGTGTACTACGTGTCAGTCGTCTTCTTTATTCGCCTGGAGTGCCGACAGTTTGACTTTTTCTACATTACACCTACCAGTGTTTGTATGGCACCCGGCAAAGCTGCTATGATTTGATGAGAGAGTGCCGGTCGTTTGTTCTGGATTATAGATATATATAGATATATATATATTAAAGATGCTGTCTTAAGATATATATATATATATATATATAAAACATGCCCAAAGAGGCATTAGTCTACTGTGTTCTAGAGTCAACGCTATGTCGATTTCTGCTTGACGTGTCCTGTAGAATATGCAATGGACAGGTGATGCCGACTTAAGAGGCATATGGAAGGCTGAGGATTGTGTGGAGAAATGATCTCGGACCTGGTCTCCACAGCTATGGCTGGTAATTCTGATCTTTTGCCTTATATTCCTGCACAGCCTAGGAAAGCACGACATTATCAAATGCAGCCTTTCGATCACAAAGAAACAAGAAAGTCCGAGGTGCGTCCTTTCTTGCCAGAGGCAGGGGCAGAGGAAAGAAGCTGCACAACACAGCTAGTTCCCAGGAACAGAAGTCCTCCCCAGCCTCTACAAAATCCACCGCATGTCGCTGGGGCTCCACAGGCAGAGCTAGGCCCGGTGGGGGCACGTCTTCGTAATTTCAGCCACAAGTGGGTTCACTCCCTGTTGGATCCCTGGGCAATAGATTTTGTGTCTCAGGGATACAAGCTGGACTTTGAGGAGATGCCCCCTCACCGACGGCCCTGCCAGCTTCCCCCCACGAGAGGGAAATAGTGTTAACTGCAATTCACAAATTGTATCTTCAACAGGTGGTGGTCAAGGTTCCCCTCCTTCAACAAGGAGGGGGTTATTATTCGACCATGTTGTAGTCCCGAAACCGGACGTTTCGGTCAGACCCATATTGAATTTAAAATCCCTGAACATATACCTGAAAAGGTTCAAGTTCAAGATGGAATCGCTAAGAGCGGTCATCGCAAGCCTGAAAGGGGGAGATTTTATGGTGTCTGGACATAAAGGATGCATACCTTCATGTCCCCATTTATCCACCTCATCAGGCGTACCTCAGATTTGCGGTACAGGATTGTCATTACCAATTTCAGACGTTGCCGTTTGGTCTCTCCACGGCCCCGAGAATCTTCACCAAGGTAATGGCGGAAATGATGGTGCTCCTGCGGAAGCAAGGTGTCACAATTATCCCGTACTGGGACGATCTCCTCATAAAAGCGAGATCAAGAGAGCAGTTGCTGAACAGCGTATCACTTTCTCTGGAAGTGTAACGGTAACAAGGCTGGATTCTAAATATTCCAAAGTCGCAGTTGGTTCCTACGGCTCATCTGCCTTTCCTAGGCATGATTCTAGACACAGACCTGAAAATGGTTTATCTCCCGATAGAGAGAGCTCAGGAGCTCATGACACTGGTCAGGAACCTATTAAAACCAAAACAGGTGTCAGTGCATCACTGCACTCGAGTCCTGGGAAGGATGGTGGCATCATACGAGGCCATTCCCTTCGGCAGGTTCCATGTGAGGACCTTTCAATGGGACTTACTGGACAAGTGCTCCTGATCACATCTTCAGATGCATTGGTTAATCACCCTATCCCCCAGGGCCAGGGTGTCTCTCCTGTGGTGGCTGCAGAGTGCTCACCTTCTCAAGGGCCGCAGATTCGGCATTCAGGACTGGGTCCTGGTGACCCCGGATGCAAGCCTCCGAGGGTGGGGAGCAGTCACACAGGGAAGAAAGTTCCAAGGTCTGTGGTCAAGTCAGGAGACTTGCCTTCACATCAACATCCTGGAACTAAGGGCCGTATACAACGCCCTACGTCAAGTGGAGGCCCTGCTTCGCGATTCAGTCAGAAGCCACCAGAATTCTTCACTGGGCGGAGAATCACGTAAGCGCACTGTCAGCAGTGTTCATCCCGGGAGTGGACAACTGGGAAGCAGACTTCCTCAGCAGGCACGACCTCCACCCGGGAGAGTGGGGACTTCATCAAGAAGTCTTCACGCAGATTGCAAGTCGGTGGGAACTGCCACAGGTGGGCATGATGGCATCCCGCCTCAACAAAAAGCTACAGAGGTATTGCGCCAGGTCATGAGACCCTCAGGCGATAGCTGTGGACGCACTGGTGACACCGTGGGTGTTCCAGTCGGTCTATGTATTTTCTCCTCTTCCTCTCATACCCATAAGAAAAAGAGGAGGGGGAACAATACTCATTGTTCCAGATTAGCCAAGAAGGACTTGGTATCCAGATCTGCAAGAAATGCTCACAGAGGACCCGTGGCCTCTTCCTCTAGGACAGGATTTGTTGCAGGAATCTGAGGATGATGATGACATCTTGCCTCTGTAGAGCCAGTTTGTGCAAAGAGAGATTTATTGCTTCTTTTTTGATGGGGGCCCAAACAAACCAATCATTTCAGCCACAGTCATGTGGCAGACCCTGTCGCTGAAATAATTGGTTTGTTAAAGTGTGCATGTCCTGTTTATACAACATAAGGGTGGGTGGGACGGCCCAAGGACAATTCCATCTTGCATGTCTTTTCTTTGCCACATCATTCAAGGGGTGCTGCCCTATATGGGGTGCTGCCCCCCTGCCCTATCAGTCCAGGGGTGCTGCCCCACTGCCGTTTAAGTCCAGGGGTGCTTTTGCCTGTCTGCTGTGCCGTGTAATTCCTGGGGTGCTGCTGTAATTGATCCTAGGTTTTAAATGAAAGCTTAGCGCTGATATGAAACAAGCTTCAACATCACAAACAGATTTGTGAAAACATAGCCGCAAAGGTGGAAATGGAAATTGCTATTTTGACTTTTTTAATAAAGTGGGGAGAGACCACATTTGTGGCCAAAGTCAGTGTGACTCGGAAGAGACTGAATCATAATCCAGCGCAACTGCCGGAGAGGTAAAAGGGAGATTTTCTGCCGGAGCATTAGAGAGCGGTTCTTCTCAATTATTTCATGTTAGGGACTCGCTGAAATGAATGGCTCCAATTAGTTAATCTTAATTTTGATTTATTATAGATGTTCCACATTTTGGTGATTATTTATTTAGAAGATGCGCATTTGTTGTATAGGGTTCTTTTCCTAAGGGCTGCGTAGGGTTATCGCAAGACCTTGCGGTGTTAGAAGAACAGAGTTACAGTGATCTTGCATTGCATCAGCTTTCAGCTTTCCATTGCACTGCAGCACTAGATGGGCCATGAGCTCCTGTGAGGCACAAACAGTTACTGAATAAGGCCCAGTATGGAGTCTCATGGTGGCTTACAGCCAGGAAGATGTCTAGATTGCCAGGCTGAGGCATGCTTTGGGCACAGAGGTTAGCATTGCTTCCTCCTACAGTCCTACTTATAGTATAAGATGATTTTTGACTGTAGAGTGGTAATCTCCACTAGGGCAGGGACTCAGTAATAAAAAATGTCCTGCTTAGTACTGTGCCAAACCCACCCGAACTAAGCCCCATGCTGTGGGGGCTCAGGAGGGGCTGCTAAAACATCTAAGGGGCTGCTTTATTTAAAAATTAAATATGAAAAAAAAAAAAGCAAGACACGCATGTATGCTCACATGCATGTAACTGGGAGCTGTGAAAAACAAAAATAAGGTATCTGCCACAAAATATGTAAATAAAAATGCAATAAAAAAATGGAAAAAAAGAAACAGAGATTTTCACAAAATAAGTCTCCAGAATCCGTGGTGGGGAAAATATCCAATCTTGATCCTGTGGTATACACAAGTTTATTTGCATCCCAGCATTAAACCCGAGATTATCTTAATCCCTAAACATGGAGAAGGGGATACAAATTTGGATGCTTTGGCCCCTAGTTTTTCAGTGCGTACAGTAATGTGGTAATTAATTATATATTTAATTAGTTGAAGTCCTTTCCATTCCACACCAATATACGAGTGGAGGTGAAAGCCTGTGTGTTGTTCCTGATTGTGTGCGCCTCTCTAATTTTCAATCACCTTCTTCACACTGTCCTCTTCCTCTTGCCTCTTCTCATAATGTGAAAAGTCATCAAAGAAGAAGGCGGTATGTTTGTAACTAGCTATGATTCTGAGAACTTGGCGAGCTTTTTCCAGGGTGACCACCTGTCGCTGAAATGATGGGTTTATTAAACTGTGCATGTCCTGTTTAAACAACATAAGTGTGGGTGGGAGGTCCCAAGGACAATTCCATCTTGCACCAAGTTTTTTTCTTTGCTTTATGTGCTGTTTGGGGCCTTGTTTTTAAAACTGACATCCTATCTGCCACTCCTAGATGGGCCAGGTGTTTGTGCTGCCCACTTGTGTCGCTTAGCTTAGTCATCCAGCTACCTCGGTGCAAACTTTTGGCCTAAAACAATATTGTGAAGTGTTCAGAATAGACTGGAAATGAATGTTATTGAGGTTAATAATACCGTAGGATCAAAATTACCCCCAAATTCTCTGATCTTAGCTGTTTTTATGTTTTTAAAAAAACAACAAAACCCGAAAGGGTGGTTTTGGCAAAACTGATCCAGATCCAAAACACAAAACCCGAAAAGTGTCTGCCGCACATCTCTACCGAAAACGCACATGTTTTGGTGAAGCAGCGGGGGGAAAAAGGCCAGTGTTTTTTTCACATATAATTGGATACCCCCAAAGTATCAAGCAGTTAGCGCCTAACTGTCATGTTACTTACTGTTTGGCAGTTAAGAGCTGATTGGTTGCTGCTATCTGTCTCCGATTTATCTCTCTAAGCTTTGATAGTTTACATATGCCCCTTTGGCTGGTCAAACAGAGTATGGAAATGTGAGTTTTCAGACCGAAGTGGGTGAATGTGGGCAAAGGGTGGTGAGGTAGAGAGGTGTAATGTCAACCACTGTGCTGGCACACTGTGTAGGAAATAATGCTTAAAGCAGGGACTGTTTGAGCATATCATTTATTTTATTAACAGTTTCTTATATAGCGCAGCAAATTCCGTTGCGCTTTACAATTGGAAATAACAATGATATAACAAAACTGGGTAATAACAAACAGTCATAGAGGTAGGAAGGCCCTGCTCGCAAGCTTACAATCTATAGATATCATGAAGAACTTTCACATAGAGAATGTCACTCTAACTAAAATATTCCCTAATTGTCACAGGTTTTATTTCATCATTTTATAGCAAGCATATAGACTTAGAATATTCTGTTTTCTAAATTCTAAATTAAAATGGTTAAAGATTAAGCAAAAGTGCCAATATACATCAAAAAGCACTTCCTTATTTGAAAGTGATAAAATGGTTCGTTGCACATAAGTAGAGGAAATGGCTTGTTTTATTGAACCTAATGTTTATCTATTTCACTTAAACACTAGACCTTCTATAATTATGGTTTTTACTTGCTAAGTTGAAAAGTCTTCACACAGATGTCAAGGGGGCAACAGAGGCACTCTGCCAAGGAGCTTTGCTGAGTGTAGAATGCGCAACTGGTCACTCAGCCATTTCCTCTGTAGTCTATGTCCAGGCTAGTGCCTCGCAAGGTCACATTTCATAGTTACGTTTGTCAGATTGCTTTTCTGCTCAGTTTGTCACTAATAAGTGCCACGAACCACAGAAGTCCATCAAAATGTTGGCCGAATAGAGAACTCTACCCCAATAGATGTTACCAAATTAAGATCATACTCTGTATTAAAAATTAATGTGATACTTAAAATTGGGCTACTGTCTGGCATTGTCTAATACTGGGCCTTACAGTATTAGACAAAATACTTACTTAAAATAACACTTCTTAATCCTCAAGGCTCTGTTTTTATCCTCTGCTTTTCCTTCTGTATACCTTTACCATCATTGAGCTAATGTGGTCTTTCAGCCACAACACACAAATCGTCCTCTCCTTCACTATCCTGAGTGTCCAACTGCCTCTCTGCCATCTCCAGCTGGATATCCCAATGCTTTCTGAAGCTCATGTCCTAAAAGTAGCCTATCCTCTTCCCACCTTCTAGTGTCTGCTGATTTCCCACTCAGTTAACAACACATTCTTCCATTGATGCCACCTGTGGTCCATCTAGTCTGATCATGTACCTACACACACTTACACACTAGGGTTATGTTTTGTTGGGAGCCCATTAACCTACCTGTATATTTTTGGATTGTTGGAGGTAACCGGAATACCCGGAGGAAACCAACGCAAGTGCAGGGAGAATGTACAAACTCCACACACTTAGGGCCATGATAGTGATCGAACCCATGACCCAGTGCTGTGCGGCAGAAATGCTAACCATTACACCATCTCTACTCACATCTAGTCCCTTACACTGCCTTGATGGTTCTTCTGTTTCATATTTGCCATTGCCAAAACACTTTTAATTTATTTTTATTTATTACGTTATTTATATAGCGTATATGTTTACTGCAGCTTTGCCGAGGGTATTTGCTCATTCACACCAGTCTCTTTTCTCTTACGTCCTAAATGATGCCGGGGTCCATATTAGTACCATGGGGTGTAGACGGGTCCACCAGGAGCCATTGGCACTTTAAGAGTTTAACAGTGTGGGCTGGCTCCTCCCTCTATGTGCCTCCTACCAGACACAGTTAAGAAAATGTGCCCTGAGGAGGCGGTCTCAGCTAGGGGAGCTCTACAGAGCTTCTTTAGAAAAGTTTATTTTAGAGTTTGTTATTTTACAGGGAGGCTGCTGGCAAAAGCCTTCCTGCATCGAGGGACTGAGGGGGGGGGGGGAGCAGTGTCCGCCCTGCGGGGTCTGAGCCACTGTCTCCGCTGACTGTAAACTGAGCTCCAGAGGGGATAGATCGTGTGGGTTGCCTCCATTCTCTGCCATTCTTGGGGGAAAAACTCTGTCTGACCTGTACCCTGTGTGTATGTGGGGTGTACAAGCAAACATGTCTAGAGGCTCTGTCTCATATGCTGCAGAGGATTTATCTTCTCAGGAAGATCCCATCCCCTGTAATCAGGATTGCACTGTTGTAGCGGAGATCCCAGCTAGAGAACCGGAGTGGTTAGCTTCTCTTAGGGGGGCTATTTTTCAGATTTCTGAAAGGGTTGCAAGGACTGAGCATGCAACTCAGGTATTGCAATCCTCTATGGCAGTATGGTCTGATACTGCTCCCACGGGGCCTCCTGCGGTACATTCTCACAAACGTGATCTTGCCCAAATTATGCAGGATGACACGGATACCGATTCTGACACAGCAGACGGTGATGAGGATGTGTCTAGGGCAGTGTTTCCCAACCTCTGTCCTCAAGGCACACTAACAGTTCTGGTTTTAGTGATATCCATGCTTGAACACAGGTGTCTTAATTAGTAGCTCAGTTATTTTGATTTAACCATCTGTACTGAAGCCTGGATATCACTAAAACCTGCACTGTTGGTGTGCCTTGAGGACCGAGGTTGGGAATGACTGATCTAGGGGGACGGCATCACTTGCTAAGGGGGTGCAGTTGATGATTGAGGCCATGCGGGATGTGTTACATATTTCTGACACACCTCCTGAGCAGGTTGAGGAGGCCTTTTTCACAGACGGTAAGAAAGCCCCTCTCACCTTCCCGACATCTAAGGAATTAAATGCTATATTTGAAAAAGCCTGGGAAAACCCAGAGAAAAAATTTCAGATCCCTAAAAGGGTTCCGGTTGCTTTTCGCTTCCCGGGAGATGATAGAATAAAATGGGAGTCCCCGCCTATAGTTGACGCCTCTGTCTCTAGGCTGTCAAAACAGGTGGTCTTACCAGTCCCGGGATCTACTGCGTTGAAAGACCCGGCTGATCGCAAAGTGGATGATACACTCCAATCCATATACACGGCTTCAGGGGCTATACTGCGGCCTACTATTGCCTGTGCATGGATTTCAAAAGCTATAGCAAAGTGGTCAATCACTCTGCAGGAGGACTTGACTACGATGGACAAAGGTGATGTTGATTTATTTTTACGTAACATACAGGATTCTGCAGGGTTCCTGGTAGAATCCATGAAGTATCTGGGTTCCATGGCTGTGGGTATCTCCAACATGTCCGTCTCGGCTCGCAGGGGTCTCTGGCTGCGCCAGTGGTCTGTGGACGCAGAATCCAGGAAAAGTGTGGAGAGCCTACCCTATACTGGGGAGGCGCTGGATGCGTGGATTGCCACGGCTACCGCGGGTAAGTCTCCTTTTCTCCCCTCAGCTGCACCGGCTACGAAGAAGCCTTTTACTCGCAACATGTCACAGTCCTTTTGGCCTGCTAGGCCTAGAAAGAACAAGCCTCCTCTCACCTTCCTTAGAGGTGGTCGTGCCAAATCCAAAAAGCCTGTTCCCGCAGGTTCCCAGGACAAGAAGCCTGCTTCTGGTACCTCAAAGTCCTCAGCATGACGGTGGACCGCACAGCCTGGAGGTAGGTCAGGTGGGAGCAAGACTCCGGCATTTCAGCCACATCTGGGTGTCGTCTGGCCTGGACCCCTGGATACAGGATATTGTATCCCGGGGGTACAGGCTGGAGTTTCAAACTCTCCCACCTCACCGATTCTTCAAATGAGGCTTGCCGGCAGACAGGGCTGTTCTACTGGACGCTACCCAAAAATTTATAGTGTCCGAGGTCATTGTTCCAGTTCCACCACATCAGTTGAACAAAGGTTACTATTCGAACCTTTTTGTGGTATCCAAGCCGGATGGTTCAGTCAGGCCAATTCTGAACTTGAAATCTTTGAACCCTTATCTCAGAGACTTCAAATTCAAAATGGAGTCTCTCTGAGAACAGTTATCTCAGGACTGATGGAGGGGGAGTTCCTGGTGTCCCTGGACATCAAGGTTGCGTACCTCCACATTCCCGTTTGGTCGCCGCATCAGGCTCATCTCAGGTTTGCCCTGTTAGACGATCACTATCGGTTTCAGGCACTGCCGTTCGGTCTCTCCACGGCACCGAGGGTCTTCGCCAAGGTGATGGCAGAGATGATGGTTCTCCTCTGCAAACAGGGGGTGAACATAATTCCATATCTGGACGATCTGCTGATTAAAGCATCGTCCAGGGAGAATTTGTTAAGATCCATTGCGCTCAGGACACATCTGCTCAAGGAGCACGGTTGGATCCTGAACCTTCCAAAGTCTCATCTGGAACCGACAAAGAGGCTGTCTTTCCTGGGGATGATCCTCGACACGGAGGTGCAGAAGGTGTTTCTACCGGTGGAGAAAGCGTTGGTGATTCAGAAAATGGTCCAAGATGTCTTGAAGCCTGCCCGGGTATCGGTTTATCAGTGCATCCGCCTTCTGGGGAAGATGGTTGCCTCCTACGAGGCTCTGCAGTACAGAAGGTTTCATGCTCGATCCTTTTAACTGGATCTCTTGGACCAGTGGTCGGGATCTCACCTACATATGCACCAGAGAATACGTCTGTCACCGAAAGCCAGGATTTCGCTCCTCTGGTGGCTGCAACTACCACACCTTCTGGAAGGACGAAGGTTTGGAGTTCAGGACTGGATCCTTCTGACCACGGCTGCAAATCTAAGAGGTTGGGAAGCAGTCGCTCAAGGGGAATCCTTCCAAGGAAGGTGGTCAAGTCAAGAATCCCTTCTTCCGATAAACATCCTGGAGCTACGAGCCGTATACAACGGCCTTCTTCAAGCAGCACACCTCCTACAGGATCGGGCTGTTCAGGTGCAGTCGGACAACGTGACCACAGTGGCCTACATAAACCGACAAGGCGGAACGAAGAGCAGGGCTGCAATGTCGGAGGTGACAAGAATCCTTCTCTGGGCAGAAAGGCATGCTGTAGCGATGTCAGCGATCTTCATTCTGGGAGTAGACATCTGGGAAGCAGACTTCCTCAGCAGACACGATCTCTATCCAGGAGAGTGAGGCCTCCACCCGGAGATGTTCGAGGTGGTGGGTTCCTCACATAGAAATGATGGCCTCCTGCCTCAACAAGAAGCTGCGGAGGTATTGTTCCAGATCCAGAGACCCACAGGCAGTGGATGTGGAAGCACTAGTAACACCGTGGGTGTTCACGTCAGTGTATGTGTTCCCCCTCCACTTCCTCTGATTCCAAAAGTTCTACAACGTATAAAAAGAACAAAGGTTCTGGCAATCCTCATTGCTCCAGACTGGCCAAGGATGGCTTGGTACGCGGATCTGATGGATCTACTGCTGGAAGATCCAAGGCCTCTTCCTCTTCGGGAGGAACTTCTACTGCAGGGGCCGGTCGCTTATCAAGACTTACCACGGCTACGTTTGACGGCATGGCGGTTGAGCACCAGATCTTAGCTCGGAAGGGTATTCCGAGCGAGGTTATTCCTACCCTGATACAGGCTAGGAAGGGGGTAACGTCTAAACATTACCTTCGAATTTGGATAACATATGTGTCTTGGTGTGAATCCAAGAAGTTTCCTGCGGTGGAGTTTCAACTTGGACGGTTTCTCCTTTTCCTGCAAGCAGGTGTGGATATGGGCCTGAGATTGGGCTCCATTAAGGTCCAGATCTCATCTTTATCCATTTTCTTCCAGAAACAATTGGCTGTCCTCCCTTAGGTTCAGACCTTTTTGAAAGGGGTTTTGCACATCCAGCCTCCCTTTGTGGCGCCAACGGCACCCTGGGATCTTGATGTGGTGTTACAGTTTCTGCAATCGGATTGGTTTGAGCCTCTACAGGAGGCTGAAATCAAATTTCTCACATGGAAGGCGGTCACTTTGTTGGCCTTAGCTACTGCTCGACGCGTGTCGAAATTGGGGGTTTTGTCCTGTAAAAGTCCCTATCTGGTCTTCCATGAAGATAGGGCGGAACTTAGGACTTCCATGAAGATAGGGCGGAACTTAGGACTCGTCCACATTTCCTTCCTAAGGTTGTGTCAGCTTTTCATATCAACCAATTTATTATGGTGCTAGTCGCTACTGACTCAATTGCTTCAAAGGCCTTGTCAAAGGAAAAGATAATCAGAAACCCAAGGCGCAAAACACTTATGCAGCTATCCGAGAATGTGGGGGCCACTTCACTCTCATAAAGAACAAAATACAAATGTGAATACTCGAATACAAGCGCTCAGTGTTATTTCATACAAATGGTATACTTAATGTCCATATAAGACTGTGGGAGGAATCCAACTTCCAAATAGGTCCTGCTGCTGTGATGTGGATCCACATCACAGCAGCAGGACCTATTTGGAAGTTGGATTCCTCCCACAGTCTTATAAGGACATTAAGTTTACCGTTTGTATGAAATAACACTGAGCGCTTGTATTCGAGTATTCACATTTGTATTTTGCTTCAAAGGCCTTGGATGAGGGCTTTGTAGATTTCTGTGAAGAGGACGGTTCGTCTTAGAAAATCTGACTCTCTGTTTGTCCTCTATGATCCCAAGAAAATTGGGTGTCCTGCTTCAAAGCAGACGATTTCACACTGGATCAGGTTCACTATCCAGCATGCATATTCTACGGCAGGATTGCCATGTCCAAAATCAGTTAAGGCCCACTCTACTCGTAAGGTGGGTTCTTCCTGGGCGGCTGCCCGGTGTGTCTCTGCTATACAGCTTTGCCGAGCAGCTACTTGGTCTGGGTCGAACACGTTTGCTAAGTTTTACAAGTTCGATACTTTGGCCTCTGATGACCTCAAGTTTGGTCAAGCAGTTTAGCAGGAGCCTCCGCGCTCTCCCTCACATTCTGGGAGCTTTGGTACATCCCCATGGTACTAATATGGACCCCAGCATCCTCTAGGACGTAAAAGAAAATAGGATTTTAATTACCTACCGGTAAATCCTTTTCTCGTAGTCCGTAGAGGATGCTGGACGCCCACCCAACGCTTTATTTTCCTGCAGTGGTTATTTAGTTCAGTACTGCCTGGTTTATAGGTAAGTTCTGCGTTTTTTACTGTTTCAGTACTGTTTCAGCTGTTGCTGAGTTTATCCGGCATGTTAGCCGGATTTGCCTTGTGTGAGCTTTTATGAATCTCACCACTATCTGTGTATTTCCTTCTCTCGACGTATGTCGTCTCCTCGGGCACAGTTTCTAGACTGAGTTTGGTAGGAAGGCATAGAGGGAGGAGCCAACCCACACTATTAAACTCTTAAAGTGCCAATGGCTCCTGGTGGACCCGTCTATACCCCATTGTACTAATATGGACCCCAGCATCCTCTACGGACTACAAGAAAAGGATTTACCGGTAGGTAATTAAAATCCTTTTTTTTTTTTCCAGTGGAGCTTACAATCTATATTCCCTACCATGTGCATACACACTAAGCCAGTTAACCTACCAGTATATATTTGGAGTGTAGGAAGGAACTCTCAGCACGGAGAGATTAGATAAACTCTACATTGATAGTTTTATTATGGTGGTATTTAAACCCACAATTTCAATGCTGTAAGTCAATAATGCTAACCATTACACCAACCTGTGCTCTCAACTTTCCCTCTGCATCCATCCATCCTATAATCTTTTCTATTGCACTGCCCCACTTTGCTAAAAACTACACTGACTACCCGTTTCCTCCAGTATTACTTTCAAGCTACAGTAGTTACCCCCTCCGCTACAAAGCTCCCAGCAACTCCTGTTTCCTATATCTCTGACCTCGCCCTTAGCTACACTTGTGATTGCTCTCTTTGATCTTCCTCTGACTTACTTCTTTACTCTTTTGCAGCCATCGTCCATAAGCACATCTAACAGTTCTTCTGTGCTGCTTACTATTTATGTTTCCCCCTTACCTTGCCTTCCAGTTATCCCCTTCAATCTTTCAAACTTTTAGAACATGCCGCTTAACCTAGCTTAACCAGCCAAACCTTATACTACTCCCTCTGCATGTCTTACTAGCTCTAGTCCTCCTCCATGTTTCTGTAGCTCCTATTGTCTCTACGTTTTCCTCAACTATAAGTGCTCATGAGCAGGCCCATCTCCATCATCTCAACATCTGCACCTCCTTTAGCTACCTCATCTGTAGTTATGTTTCTATATGCCATTTGATTTTTGTATGTCTTCAAGTAGGATGATGGATCCATTAATTTTGCACTTTGGCAAAACCATATTGCGCTGCACACAGGGAACAAGTTTAAAATGTGTGGACTGATTTAGAGTGGCAAGGAGGGGTGGGCTAAATCTAAATATTGTTAAAATAAAAATGACCAGTATACTGTATGTATGATATGTAAAAGCACTTGCAGACCTTGCCATGCAACATTGTTTGTACAGGTAGAAAATTGCCGCCTTCCGCCAGATTTGCTTGTAACTCCAAATTACACCTATTGTACTATAGTGTTGCTGTCATTTCATATGATAGTTTGTGTATAACTGACCCTCCTTAGCTATATCTATAAACATTGAAAAGATTGTCGCAATCCATATATTGTTGATTTACACGTTATTTATGATGGTAAGGAAGGTCCATTATTGGGACCTTTGAGATGGCAGCAGCAGTGTTAGTAAGCTTTAAGACAGAAGCGTGGTGGACGATTCAGGGAACCGAGTATAAAACTACATTTGCTGCGCAAGTAAAACACACAGATACATTATGCAACATATAGTAGATGCACTCTATTTATACTCCAGTGACCATATCACCATAGTAATAAGGAGGAGTGTAAAGGTGAATCAGACACCAACAATACATTCACATGACACCAACAACTATTTTAAACAATTTAGATCTGTTTTTTGAGCTTGGGCAGGTTTGCAGATAATTGTGATCAAAGGCCTAGCTATGGCCGTTCAGGGGGAGCAGCTGCTATAGGGCTCAGCCCACAACCAGGGCCTGTCCCTCTGTCTGCACCCAGTTTTGATGCTAGAAGGCGGTCCTCTCTCCTGAATTCCTTGGTCAGCAGGTGGAAGGAAGAGTGACTGTGCCAAGCCTGTTGGGACATCCCCAGGCCACAGCCACACCTCCTCCCAGCATTAGTGAGGAGTGACTGAGCCTGCCAGGGCACTAGACGTGCTGCCCTGCAACAGCACTCTAAGAAACGAAAAAAGCCGCTCATGGGGCTCAGGAAGTGACCTCCTGCCCTACTCTTGAGTAGTCCACGGCGGGGCGTGGAAATTTTGTTATGGAGCCCCCATAGGCATAGCTATGCCCCTGCTCGTGATCCTAAGCTCAAGCTAAGGGCAGATTGACATTGGTCTGAAAAAATGTGATTTAAGTGCAATCTTATGAAAAATATACATTATGGTAAGAACTTACCGTTGGTATTTATCCTAAGTCCACAGGATAACATTGGGATATGATGAAGCGACAGCGGATTTGAACCAATTGGTCAAAGCTTTTGGCCACCCAGCATGCAACGGGCCCGTCCATATATCGTAGCCTCATGGCTCAGACAAATCAGTTGTTTTCCCAAAGCTTAAGGCAGAAGCATCATAGATAGCCCTAATCAGGCGAGAAGAACACACATGCACATCCTTCCATACAAGAAGGAAGAGGTTAGTGAGTAAAAGGATCCTCAAATCAGGTGCTTAGGAGAAATACCGTTATCAACGGTAAGTTCTTACCATAACGTATATTTCTCCGGCAGGGTCCACAGGTTATCCACAGGATAACATTGGGAATTCCCAAAGCAATTTAGTGGTGGGGACGCCCCTGATTGGACAGGAGAATCCCTCGCCTGAATTCAGTGTCCTGAGAGGCAAAGGTATCCATGGCATAATGTCTTATGAATGTGTTAATGGATGACCATGTGGCTTCCTTACATATCTGTTCTGCTGAAGCACCACGTTGTGCTGCCCATGGTGGACCTACCTTTCGAGTAGATTGAGCAGAGACATTATCCGGAACAGGGAAATCAGTGTGAGAATATGCTTCTGAAATAGTCATCCGAAGCCACCATGCAAGTGTCTGCTTATCAGCAGGCCATCCTCTCTTGTGAAATCCGTAGAGAATAAAGAGAGAATCTGTCTTTCTGATGGCACTGGTACGATCCACGTAGATTCTTAAGGCACAGACCTCGTCCAGCGATGCATCTCCCGCAGAAAGGCCCGGTTCCTGGAAAGCCGGGACTACAATTTCTTTCTTAAGGTGAAATTTAGATACCACCTTGGGAAGATACCCAGATTTAGTTCTGTAAACCGCTCTATCTGGATAAAATATCAGAAATGGAGTACAACCTAACAATGCCCCTAAATCTGATACACTTCTAGCTGACGCCATGGCCAGTAGAAAGAGAACTTTAGCTGTCAACCATTTAATATCCACTTTATTAAGTGGTTCATATGGGGCAACTTGAAGGGCCTTTAGGACTAAATTTAAGTCCCAAGGCACTGTAGGAGGAACAAAAGGAGGTTGAATGCACAGCATTCCCTGGAAAAAAGAATGCACATCCTGTAAGTTGGCAATTTTCTTTTGGAACCATACAGTCAATGCTGACACTTGCACTCTCAAGGAAGCCACCTTCAAATCTTTATCCACTCCTGCCTGAAGGAATGCTAAGAACCTGGAAACTCTGAAAGACCTAGGGTCCATTTTTTGTTACCTGCACCAATGAATATAGGTTTGCAATATTTGGTGATAAATTCGAGCTGAGGAAGGTTTCCTTGCTCTGAGCATAGTCTGAATTACATGTGAGAATCCTCTTGACTTCAGGATAGAGGTCTCAAGAGCCATGCAGTCAAAGACAGTCGATCCAGATGTCTGTGATAACAAGGACCCTGCATCAGTAGATCTGGACGTTGAGGGAACAGGAATGGAGCATCCATCGACATTCTCTGCAGATCTGTTTACCAATGTCTTCTGGGCCAAGCCAGAGCTATTAGTATCACGGCACCCTTTCCTTGCTTTATCTTTCTCACCACCCTGGGTAATAAGGTGATTGGAGGAAACACATAGGCCAGATGAAAGTCCCATCTCACCGACAGGGCATCCACAAAGATCGCTCTGGGATCCTTTGTTCTTGACCCGTATGCAAGAACTTTGTTGTTCTGACGGGATGCCCTGAGATCTATCTCTGGCAACCCCCACTTGTTGACTAGAGTCTGGAAGACCTCCGGGTGTAGACCCCATTCGCTTGCCTGAATGGCGTGTCGACTGAGAATATCCGCTTCCCAGTTTTGGACTCCCGGAACAAATACTGCGGACAAGGCTGGATGATGAAGTTCTGCCCACTTTAGTGTGTGATTTACCTCCTTCATAGTTTTTGTGCTGCGAGTTCCTCCCTGATGGTTGAGGTACGCTACTGCCGTCGCATTGTCCGAGCGGATCTGAACTGGTTTTCCCCGAAGGATGTCCTTTGCATGAATGAGTGCCATGTATATGACTCAAAGTTCCATTATGTTTATTGGCAGACAACCGTCTTCCTTGGTCCATTGCCCCTGGAAACAAAACCTTCCTGACACTGCTGCCCAGCCTTGGAGACTGGCATCTGTTGTCTTAATTTCCCAATCTGATATCCAAAAGGGTCTCCCTTTGTCCAGATAGGATGTCTGTAGCCACCAGGTTAACGACCTCCTTACTTCCACCGTAAGAACCATAGTCTACATTTTTATCATCTGATGAAACCCATTCCATTTGGCAAGGATCATATACTGCAGAGGCCTCGAGTTGAACTGAGCATACTCCACAGTATTGAATGTTGATATCATCATTCCCATCACATGCATTGCTGCATGAATGGATACCCTTTGACTGTGTAGCAGCTCCTGAATCCTTGACTGAACTTTGGATTTCTTGTTCAGAGGTAAAAAATACTCGATGAAGGCTTGAATCCAGTACAGCCCCCAAGTGAGTCATCCGCTGTGACGGAACCAGAGACTATTTCGCCCAATTTATGAGCCACCCTTGCTTCTGCAAACACGTTATTGTCTGTTGCAGATGACACAGGAGCAATTCCTGAGACTGTGCCAGGATTAAAAGATCGTCGAGGTATGGAAAAATTCTGATCCATTGCTGGCTGAGATAAGCTGCCATTACCACCATAATTTTGGTAAATACTCTGGGGGGCTGTGGCTAGCCCAAAAGGTAGGGCCTGGAACTGAAAATGCTGTTGGAGGATAGCGAACCTGAGATATCTCTGATGGGACAGTGCTATAGGAACATGTAGGTAAGTATCCTGGATATCCAGGGATACCATATAATCCCCTAGTTCCATAGCCAAAATTATGGAACGCAAAGTCTCCATATGAAACCGAGGTACCCAAATGTACTTGTTCAGCACTATGAGATTGAGTATGGGCCAGAATGACCCATTTGGCTTCTGAACTAGAAACAGGCTGGAGTAAAACCCCTGTCCTCATTGTGTAGGAGCAACTGGAATGATTACCCATGACTGAAGCAATTTCTGAACTGCCTCTTGCAAAGCCCTGGCCTTTGTCTCTACTCAAATACATAACCGAGAGACACCGCTTCCTGCACCCAGGCATCTGTTGTGGACTGCTGCCAGGTCTGTGCAAACTGAAGAAGTTGGCCCCCCACCCTGGAATCCCCCAGGTGGAGGCCCGCACCATCAGGCTGATGGTTTATTTTCTGTTTTTCCAACCGGTCCTCTGGTAGCCCAATGCTTTCTAGTCTTACCAGACTTGTTGTATTGGGGCTGTTTGCCATCACTTTTAGCTTTTCCTTGAGACCAAAAGGGCCGAAAAAAGCTGGAACTTTAGGTTTGAATTGGTATGTGGAAGGAAACTTTACTTTCTTGGAGTCTGCTTCTGACTCCAAAGTATCTGTCAATTCTTAACCAAAAAGAATATCTCCAGAGAAAGGTAAAGACTCCGAAACCTTTTTTTTTAGGGTCTGAATCAGCTTTCCATGTACGTAGCCAAACTGCTCTGCGAGCGGCTACTGTTGAAGCTGATGCCCTGGAGGCAATTGTACCCATATCCAAAGCTGCTTCTTCCAAGAACATCGCAGCCTGTTTTATATGTGCCATATGGGATTTTTGCTCTCTAGATGCCATTGAAAGATCTCTTTTTCCAATGCATCAGCCAGGGCAGCCACTGCTTTTGTCATCCAAGCTAAAGCCATGGCTGGTCTATTGACTGCTGCAGACAGGGAAAAAAATGTTTTTTAAAAAACCATCCACTCTCCTATCCGTGACAACATTTAATGATGTTGAAGGCAGAGGTAATGTAGATTTTCGGACTAATCGAATAACACGCGTATCTACCACCTCCCTCTTTAAACAATCCCCAGCTGGAAGAGGATACTAGGAATTCCATTTCCTAGGAATTCTAATCTTCTTACTGGGCGTAGCCCAAGCCTCTTCCATGATTTCAGTCAGCTGATCTGACTCGGGAAACTCAGTCTTAACTGTTTCAGGACGTTTAAACACAGGTGCCTTGTATTTTAACACAGGCTCTGCTGATTCTACGAAGGATAGAATAGCTTTCATTTCCTTAATTAACTCCGCTATGTCCACTGAACTAAGGCTTTACCTCCTCCTCTTCGTATGCAGAACCAGAGTTTAATGAGCTTTCATCCTCCGATGAATCCTCATCTGAAATGTGTAGACTGTGAAGATGTAGATTTATTTACCACTGGATTTTTAGCCTGTTTCTTTCGAGAGGCTGCTGCTGGAAGTGATAAACCGCAGGTGGGAAGCTGCATGTAAGGGTTAATCGTGTAACCTATTCCTGGTACAGAAGTTGGAATTATCCGCTCAGCTATACTAAATAATGTCTGTGCAAACATAGCCCAATGGGGATCAATTTGCACCTGTATCTGCCTTGTACTATTCAAGAGACCTTGGTGATAGCTAAAACAATTTGCACACAAACCATCCTGAACCAGATCCTTAGAGGTTAACGCAGCTTTGCAAGACAAACATGATATGAGTGTTGGTGTTGCTGTGAGTGTATCTTCCTCACCTTTGCCGCTCTTAGACCTGATAAATAATCAACACTTACACAGTGTACTACACAATTTGTGACTGTAATCACTTTAGGACTTGTTAAAGGGACATGCAATCTGACCCTACCCTGCTATACACCAGCATTGAGGATCGGAATAAATAGAAAAAAACTGACAGTATTATAGTAAAGTCAGCAATCACACTAGCAGTCAGTCACATGTTATACATTAGTATAATAAGCAATATGAGCACATAATCAACTACAGATACATTTCAAGTATGTAGGAGAAACATATTACTGCATTACTTTATAAAAGTTTTAACCGTATTCAGACGCATAGCGAAAGAAACCACAGTAGTAATAATCAGACTCATATGCATTATGCACTTATCCAACTATGCATACTCAAAAGGTAGATAGAGACTTAGTGCTGTATCACCCATACTCAGTAGAGTGGGATGCAGGGAGACTTACCCCGCTTCCAGGATCGATCAATACGTCTGCAAACGCTGAGTGGATCCAGACGCTATTAGTGTACACCGCAGCTCCATGAACCTATAGTGAACACAGACGCCCAAGTGAACACTGACTCGCCAGTCACGCAGCCGCCTATGCTGCGACTGGGTCCCTTAGTACACAGCGTCTGAGATGTAAGCGGGAGACTCGGAGGAAACTGGTCATGAACCGGGGGGAGGGCCGACCAGGAGAGCGTCCGACTCCCCACTGCATACTACTCCTGGAGCCTATGATCCCTAAGGGCTGGCGCTGGTGCACCCGAGGTGGCAGCCGCGTCAGCGACTGTTTGGTAATCTCCCAAAGCAGTGCGGCTGTGTCCGTATTCTAAGCGAAACCGATGCCTTACCTTCTTCCCTTGCTCCGGCCACAGCCTGGTAACGTCTGCTGGACTTGCTAGTATATCTGACACAAACGCCCGCCAAAACAACACTGTACTCATGGGTAAGAGTTGTTGAAGCGACTCTTTCTAAGGTCCGTATAAGACGCTTTTTAGAAAGATCACTCAAAAAATTAGTAAGACTATAAAAATAATATAAGAATGCTTATGGCTGCTAAAAACCAGCAGCCCATTGACCATGGTCTGGCTCCTGCCGCACCAAACAAAAACCTGATTTGTCTGAGCCAGGAGGCGGGGAAATATATGGTCGTGCCCGTTGCAGGCTGGGAGGCCAAAAAGATTTGACCTATTGGTGCAAATCCGCTGTCGCTTCATCATATCCCAATGTTATCCTGTGGACCCTGCCGGAGAAAATACAATTATTTTTTTTTTTAAACTTAGTATAGAAACAAATTACCTTAGTATTATGTTGTTTTTCCTGATCATTTTTTCTAATGCCATTATCATTGGATGCCATCATATTGCTGTTAGAAATAAAATTGCTAAACAGTTGATGTGATGTTGGTAAATGCTGTCCTGTGTTCTCACATGCTGTTTATATTTTTCTTTCAGACTGCTTTACAGTCTAGCCTTTAATGCTAGGTTTTTAAGACACCTATGGTACTTAATTTCTTCAATGACAACAAAAATGATTACAGGGTATGTATATTGGAATTATTTTTTGACATTTGAACGTTATCAGTTAGAAATTGTCTCCTTATCTGTTATCCATCTGTAACAAATATAGCTTTTATCATACATTCTCATTGACAATGACCATGCTTGGCCATAATTGCTATACTAATCTGAGTATCCTTTTGTTATTAGATCCATGGTGCCACTCCTCCAGGTGATTTCAAGGGGGTCTCCAATGTCATTAGAAGACTCTAATCGGATCATCCCGCTGTTTTATCTGTTCAGTTCATTATTTAGTCATTCCCTTATTTCTATACATGATAATGAATTCTTTGGTGACCCCATTGAAGGTAAGACTACTTTGTTCATAATAGAGTTAAAATGCACCTGTTGCTTGCAAACATGTCGAAGGAAGCCATTTTAGGGTGATCTGTTATCTGCACATAGAGGGAAGCAACCATTTTGGGTGCATCTGTTGCCTACACATAATGTGAGGCAGCCATTTTGAGAGCGCACCAGTTTTGCCATTGGTGCTTCAAATCTACTCACCCAAAATTAGCGACTTCAGTCTGTCAGTTTGAGACCGTTTGCGTGGATGTTCTACTATGCTGTTTTGCCATCACTGCTTTTACATTGAGTAACTAACTGTACTGCACATTCTACATTGATTGCAACATACTTGCAAAAAGTGGTAAATATGCAAAAAATATTCAAAGTCATGTTCACCACCTGTGTCGTGATGACTTTAAATGCACCTTTGTTCTGACTAATCCAGTGTATCTTAAACTGTCTTCATGGAACCATAACAGTGCATGTTTACAATGTATCCTCAGGCATAATTAGTACCACCTGTAGATCTATTGTGGTAGTGTGCTCCCAGTAGATGATCTGGAAAACATGCACTGTTATTGTTCCATGATAAACACTTTTGTAGACTGTGTGGAGCAGCTGGAAATGATATTAAACATTGGCATATACAGCTTGTGGACAAGTTATAGAGAACGCCAAGTTGAGCCACAATGTGGCCATTATGCACAGTGGCATTGAGTGTACCGATATCTGGAATTGATTTGTGCTGAAGGATATATAGCTCTGTTTTTCCACATGGGGCCTTGTGCAGTGTTCTGAATATCCCATGAAGGCGCAATTCTGTTCAAAACTAGGTTGTGAGAATGCCTTTGCCTATGCATAGCACATGAGTGTCGTTTTCCTCAAATGACTGACAATGAGTGCTCGGTGAGTGGGGCATTGGCATCCTGAAGGAAACGCCTCCCTTCAGAAATACTGCATAGGAGGTAAAAGTGATCACTCTGTACCATTAAGGGGGGTGTTCAATTGAAGTCGGAAACTGCTGTCTTGTCGGAAAGACGTAAATTTCCTACTGTTTCAGGTCGGAAGGGGTTCCGACCTATTCAGTCCTGCCCCCTTTTTTCCAAAAAGTCGGGAAATCCGACCTGTTGGAAACCTGTCGGAAAGCATGCGGAGCCGCCGATCCACGTGTATTGTCGGAAGCGCGGCCAAACCAGATAAGTTTTAGCCCCGTTTCCGACAGTGTCAATCCGACTTTAAAAAAGGTCGGATTGGCATTGTCGGGAACGGGCCATACCGGTCGGCTTTGGCTGGGCATTGAATACACACATGTCGGATCCTTTCCGTCGAAAAGGATCCGACATGAACTGAATACAATCCTAAGTAGTGATTAGCCTTGGCATCATATCCTAAGGAACAGACTGTGCCCAAACCATGCCAAGAGAGTGTTTCCCACAGCATTATGGAACCAACAGAACTCTTCATTGCTGGGGACAGAGGCTATAGGGTTGTACAGTTCTTTAGGTTGGTACACGCATCCATTTGCTGTGATCATGGTGTGGGTTAAGTAATTTCTCTAACGTCCTAAGTGGATGCTGGGGACTCCGTCAGGACCATGGGGAATAGCGGCTCCGCAGGAGACAGGGCACAAAAATAAAGCTTTAGGATTAGGTGGTGTGTACTGGCTCCTCCCCCTATGACCCTCCTCCAAGCCTCAGTTAGGTTTTTGTGCCCGTCCGAGCAGGGTGCAATCTAGGTGGCTCTCCTAAAGAGCTGCTTAGAAAAAGTTTTTAGGTTTTTTATTTTCAGTGAGTCCTGCTGGCAACAGGCTCACTGCATCGAGGGACTTAGGGGAGAGAATTTCAACTCACTTGCGTGCAGGATGGATTGGATTCTTAGGCTACTGGACACCATTAGCTCCAGAGGGAGTCGGAACACAGGTCTCACCCTGGGGTTCGTCCCGGAGCCGCGCCGCCGACCCCCCTTACAGATGCTGAAGATTGAAGGTCCGAAAACAGGCGGCAGAAGGCTCTTCAGTCTTCATGAAGGTAGCGCACAGCACTGCAGCTGTGCGCCATTGTTGTCACACACTTCACACCAAGCGGTCACGGAGGGTGCAGGGCGCTGCTGGGGGCGCCCTGGGCAGCAATATTTAATACCTTTATGGCAAAAGAATACATCACATATAGCCATTGAGGCTATATGTATGTATTTAACCCATGCCAGATATCTAAAACTCCGGGAGAAAAGCCCGCCGAAATAGGGGGCGGGGCTTATTCTCCTCAGCACACAGCGCCATTTTCCTGCTCAGCTCCGCTGTGAGGAAGGCTCCCAGGACTCTCCCCTGCACTGCACTACAGAAACAGGGTAAAACAGAGAGGGGGGGCATTTTTTGGCGATATTTTGATATATTTTAGCTGCTATAAGGAACAACACTTATATAAGGTTGTTCCCATATATATTATAGCGCTTGGGTGTGTGCTGGCAAACTCTCCCTCTGTCTCCCCAAAGGGCTAGTGGGGTCCTGTCTTCGATAAGAGCATTCCCTGTGTGTCTGCTGTGTGTCGGTACGTGTGTGTCGACATGTATGAGGACGATGTTGGTGTGGAGGCAGAGCAATTGCCGATAATGGTGATGTCACCCCCCAGGGAGTCGACACCGGAATGGATGGCTTTGTTTATGGAATTACGTGATAATGTCAGCACATTACAAAAATCAGTTGACGACATGAGACGGCCGGCAAACCAGTTAGTACCTGCCCAGGCGTCTCAGACACCGTCAGGGGCTGTAAAGCGCCCTTTACCTCAGTCGGTCGACACAGACCCAGGCACAGACACTGAATCTAGTGTCGACGGTGATGAAACAAACGTATTTTCAAGTAGGGCCACACGTTATATGATCACGGCAATGAAGGAGGCTTTGCATATCTCTGATACTGCAAGTACCACAAAAAGGGGTATTATGTGGGGGGTGAAAAAACTACCTGTAGTTTTTCCTGAATCAGAGGAATTAAATGATGTATGTGATGAAGCGTGGGTTAACCCAGATAGAAAAGTGCTAATTTCAAAAAAGTTATTAGCATTATACCCTTTCCCGCCAGAGGTTAGGGCGCGCTGGGAAACACCCCCTAGGGTGGATAAGGCGCTCACACGCTTATCAAAACAAGTGGCGTTACCGTCTCCTGATACGGCCGCCCTCAGGGATCCAGCTGATAGGAGACTGGAAACTACCCTAAAAAGTATATACACACATACTGGTGTTATACTGCGACCAGCCATCGCCTCAGCCTGGATGTGCAGTGCTGGGGTCGTCTGGTTGGATTCCCTGACTGAAAATATTGATACCCTGGATAGGGACAGTATTTTATTGACTATAGAGCAATTAAAGGATGCTTTCCTTTATATGCGAGATGCTCAGAGAGATATTTGCACTCTGGCATCGAGAGTAAATGCGATGTCCATATCTGCCAGAAGGAGTTTATGGACGCGACAGTGGTCAGGTGATGCGGATTCCAAACGACATATGGAAGTATTGCCGTATAAAGGGGAGGAATTATTTGGCGTCGGTCTATCGGATCTGGTGGCCACGGCAACTGCCGGAAAATCCACCTTTTTACCTCAGACCCCCTCCCAACAGAAAAAGACACCGTCTTTTCAGCCGCAGTCCTTTCGGTCCTATAAGAACAAGCGGACAAAAGGACAGTCATATCTGCCTCGGGGCAGAGGAAGGGGTAAGAGAGGGCAGCAAGCAGCCCCTGCCCAGGAACAGAAGCCCTCTCAGGGTTCTGCAAAGCCCTCAGCATGACGCTGGGGCCTTACAAGCTGACTCAGGAGCGGTGGTGGGGTCGACTCAAGAATTTCAGCGCACAGTGGGCTTGCTCACAGGTGGACCCCTGGATCCTGCAGGTAGTATCTCAGGGTTACAGGTTGGAATTCGAGAAGTCTCCCCCTCGCAGGTTCCTAAAGTCTGCTTTGCCAACGTCTCCCTCAGACAGGGCGACGGTATTGGAAGCCATTCACAAGCTGTTTTCTCAGCAGGTGATAGTCAAGGTACCCCTCCTACAACAGGGAAAGGGGTATTACTCCACGCTATTTGTGGTACCGAAGCCGGACGGCTCGGTAAGACCTATTCTAAATCTGAAATCTTTGAACCTGTACATACAAAAATTCAAGTTCAAGATGGAGTCACTCAGAGCAGTGATAGCGAATCTGGAAGAAGGGGACTTTATGGTGTCCCTGGACATAAAGGATGCTTACCTGCATGTCCCAATTTGCCCTTCACATCAAGGGTACCTCAGGTTCGTGGTGCAAAACTGTCATTATCAGTTTCAGACGCTGCCGTTTGGATTGTCCACGGCACCTCGGGTCTTTACCAAGGTAATGGCCGAAATGATGATTCTTCTGCGAAGAAGAGGCGTATTAATTATCCCTTACTTGGACGATCTCCTGATAAGGGCAAGGTCCAGAGAACAGCTGGAGGACGGAGTAGCACTAACCCGACTAGTGCTGCAACAACACGGGTGGATTCTGAATTTTCCAAAATCTCAGTTGACCCCGACGACACGTCTGCTGTTCCTGGGAATGATTCTGGACACGGTTCAGAAAAAGGTGTTTCTTCCGGAGGAGAAAGCCAGGGAGTTATCCGAACTTGTCAGGAACCTCCTAAAACCAGGGAAAGTGTCTGTGCATCAATGCACAAGAGTCCTGGGAAAGATGGTGGCTTCTTACGAAGCGATTCCATTCGGCAGATTCCACGCACGAACTTTTCAGTGGGATCTGCTGGACAAATGGTCCGGATCACATCTGCAGATGCATCAGCGGATAACCTTATCGCCACGGACAAGGGTGTCTCTTCTGTGGTGGTTGCAGAGTGCTCATCTGTTAGAGGGCCGCAGATTCGGCATACAGGACTGGGTCCTGGTGACCACGGATGCCAGTCTGAGAGGCTGGGGAGTGGTCACACAGGGAAGAAACTTCCAGGGAGTATGGTCAAGCCTGGAGATGTCTCTTCACATAAATATACTGGAGCTAAGAGCGATTTACAATGCTCTAAGTCTGGCAAAACCCCTGCTTCAGGGTCAGCCGGTGTTGATCCAGTCGGACAACATCACGGCAGTCGCCCACGTAAACAGACAGGGCGGCACAAGAAGCAGGACAGCAATGGCAGAAGCTGCAAGGATTCTTCGCTGGGCGGAAGATCATGTGATAGCACTGTCAGCAGTATTCATTCCGGGAGTGGACAACTGGGAAGCAGACTTCCTCAGCAGACACGATCTACACCCGGGAGAGTGGGGACTTCATCCAGAAGTCTTCCACATGATTGTGAACCGTTGGGAAAAACCAATGGTGGATATGATGGCGTCCCGCCTCAACAAAAAACTGGACAGGTATTGCGCCAGGTCAAGAGACCCTCAGGCAATAGCTGTGGACGCTCTGGTAACACCGTGGGTGTTCCAGTCAGTGTATGTGTTCCCTCCTCTGCCTCTCATACCAAAAGTACTGAGAATTATACGTCAAAAGGGAGTAAGAACGATACTAGTGGCTCCGGATTGGCCAAGAAGAACTTGGTACCCGGAACTTCAAGAGATGCTCACGGAGGATCCGTGGCCTCTACCTCTAAGACGGGACCTGCTTCAACAGGGACCGTGTCTATTCCAAGACTTACCGCGGCTGCGTTTGACGGCATGGCGGTTGAACGCCGAATTCTAAGGGAAAAAGGCATTCCGGAAGAGGTCATTCCTACACTGGTAAAAGCCAGGAAGGAGGTGACTGCACAACATTATCACCGCATTTGGAGAAAATATGTTGCGTGGTGTGAGGCCAGGAAGGCCCCCACGGAGGAATTTCAACTGGGTCGATTCCTACATTTCCTGCAAACAGGATTGTCTATGGGCCTCAAATTGGGGTCCATTAAGGTTCAAATTTCGGCCCTGTCGATTTTCTTCCAGAAAGAATTGGCTTCAGTTCCTGAAGTCCAGACTTTTGTAAAAGGAGTACTACATATACAGCCCCCGGTTGTGCCCCCAGTGGCACCGTGGGATCTTAATTTAGTCTTGGATTTTCTCAAATCCCATTGGTTTGAGCCGCTCAAATCGATGGAGTTGAAGTATCTTACATGGAAAGTAACCATGCTACTGGCCCTGGCTTCAGCCAGGAGAGTATCAGAATTGGCGGCTTTATCATATAAGAGCCCATATCTGATTTTCCATACGGACAGGGCAGAACTGCGGACGCGTCCTCATTTTCTGCCTAAGGTGGTGTCAGCATTTCACCTGAACCAGCCTATTGTGGTGCCTGCGGCTACTAACGATTTGGAGGATTCCAAGTTGTTGGACGTGGTCCGGGCATTGAAAATATATATTTCAAGAACGGCGGGAGTCAGAAAGTCTGACTCACTGTTTATATTGTATGCACCCAACAAGATGGGTGCTCCTGCTTCTAAGCAGACGATTGCTCGTTGGATTTGTAGCACAATTCAACTTGCACATTCTGTGGCAGGCTTGCCGCAACCTAAATCTGTCAAGGCCCATTCCACAAGGAAAGTGGGCTCATCCTGGGCGGCTGCCCGGGGGGTCTCGGCATTACAACTCTGCCGAGCTGCTACTTGGTCAGGGGCAAACACGTTTGCAAAATTCTACAAATTTGATACCCTGGCTGAGGAGGACCTTGAGTTCTCTCATTCGGTGCTGCAGAGTCATCCGCACTCTCCCGCCCGTTTGGGAGCTTTGGTATAATCCCCATGGTCCTGACGGAGTCCCCAGCATCCACTTAGGACGTTAGAGAAAATAAGAATTTACTTACCGATAATTCTATTTCTCGTAGTCCGTAGTGGATGCTGGGCGCCCATCCCAAGTGCGGATTGTCTGCAATACTTGTACATAGTTATTGTTACAAACAAATTCGGGTTGTTATTGTTGTGAGCCGTCTGTTCAGAGGCTCCTACGTTTGTCATACTGTTAACTGGGTTCAGATCACAAGTTATACGGTGTGATTGGTGTGGCTGGTATGAGTCTTACCCGGGATTCAATATCCTTCCTTATTGTGTACGCTCGTCCGGGCACAGTATCCTAACTGAGGCTTGGAGGAGGGTCATAGGGGGAGGAGCCAGTACACACCACCTAATCCTAAAGCTTTATTTTTGTGCCCTGTCTCCTGCGGAGCCGCTATTCCCCATGGTCCTGACGGAGTCCCCAGCATCCACTACGGACTACGAGAAATAGAATTATCGGTAAGTAAATTCTTATTTTCGTCATATCTCATTCCTCCGCTGCTTGGTAACTGTCAGAAAATGAAGACTCTGGCTCAGTTAGAACACCGTTATTCTATTACTATTTTCTGTTTCCATGGTCCATAATTAAGGAAATGAAGTAGTTGCGCGCAAAAGATCACATTTTCTTAATTTTAAACCTGACTGACCTCAGTGAGTTATATAGAAACATAGAATTTGACGGCAGATAACCACTTTGCCCATCTAGTCTGCCCATGTACACGCACACACTTTACACAGTAGGGTTAAGTTTTTGTTGGGACCAATTAGACTACAAGTATATTTTTGGATTATGGGAGGAAACTGGAGTACCCAGTGAAAACCCACACAAGCACAGGGAGAATATACAAACTCCACACAATCAGGGCCATGGTGGGAATCGAACCCATGATTTCAGTATTGCGTTTGATATTTATTTATTTTATTTATTTTTTCTTATGGAAGCCACTTGTACAATCTGCTAAAAGGACTTCTCCTTATGTGTGATGGGGTCTGTGTGTTCCAAGCATCCCTACAGAAGAAATTTGAGACCTCTTTAGAACCTGATTTACCATATTGCCAAAAGAAACCCCTTTATGGTGGCACTGGTCATTTGCATTCTTCCAGTCCATTGCCTGTGCTCTTTGCTCAGCTGAACTTGCTAACATGCATTGTTAGACGTGTCAAGTTGCTTGTTTTCGGGTGCGTTCCAAATTATTGTACAGATATCACAGTCCCGGAGTAGGCGCTGCTTCCTGCTTAAAGTAGACTGCCACTGACGGTGCTTGGCATGGTCTCTGCAGTGTTACGTACGCACCAGAGGATGTGGTCAGTGCTTTTAGAGTATAAACATATAACAATGGCTCTCTTGTCTCTTAACGAAAGGAAGCTCATAAATGGGGTGGGAAAAACATAATAATGTGCTTTTCTAATCTGCACAAGGGTTTTGGTAGTTAATAGTTTGTATCTGAACACATTGGGCCTTGTACGTCATAATTAAATTTGTTTTAATGTTGTGTTTTCTCCTACATTTCTTGTCTTTGTTCATCATTTGTATGTGTCATGTAGCAGTTATGTTTTGGTTCATGGTCTGTGTGTTTGTATGGTCTATGTGTGTTGTGCCTTTAGGAACATGGTAAAGTGGAGCAGCTGCTCAAATGTCATCTTTCAACTGTTATAGATGGTTTAATTAAAATAAATGTGTTGCTTTTTAAGCTGCTGTTTGACGTTTTACAATAACTCCTGCATAATTTATTTTTCATATTTCTTTTATTGTAGATGTTATTTTTATATTTTATGTAAAAATCACTTTTAATTGAAGTTTATAAAAATTGTGATGTTGATGTTTGTGTATAAAGGGATGTAACTAGTGCATGCGTGAAGATTATGGGCACTTTGTCTAAATATAGCCTCTAGAAATGTAAATGTTTCCTTGTAGCGTCATTATACGTATGTGACTGTGGGGGAGATGTATCAAAACTTCTAAAGAGGACAAGTGTAGAAATTGCCCATGGCAACCAATCTCCAGTTCCACAACTAAGGATTTTCTTTTTCTTTTTGCTGCTAGTGGCTGGACAGAGACAATCATCAATGATGCCTTTCACATTAGAAGAGTTAGTCAGTCTATCCCGCTGCTTACGAGATGCTTGTTTAGGAATCATCAAGCTGGCCTATCCGGAGACCAAGCCGGAGGTGCGGGAGGAATACATGGCGGCCTTTCGGAGCATTGGAGTCACCACCAATGTTGAGATGTTGCAACGTATCCAAACAGAACAAAAACGATGGATTCAGTTATTCAAGGTACCCATGAAATCATCATCTTGGCCCATTAAGCGCCTTGAGTCCTGTAGAAGAAAGAGCACTATATAAATAAAATTATTATTATTATTATATTGGAGATAGTCTTTAACTTTGGGGTCAGCAGAGACTGGCAGAACATTGTCATTGTAATCTGCATAATTATTTATATATATATATATATATATATATATATATATATATATATATATATATATATATATATATATAGTGGCAATTAGATTTGTTTCCACTTCCTCCTTTCTTCATTTGTTTATGGACCTTATTCAGAGTTGCATGTTGTTGCATTTGCGATTTTCTACGCTATGCGAGTCCTACTGTTAGCAAGTGATTCTGCCGCCCAGAAATGGAAATAGACACCCACTGGAGCGAGAGCAACTAATTAGCAATTTGTGTACACATATGCAGCCTGTATGCAAGAATGTTAAACATCGACTGCTCGAGTAGTTCTATGACTGCGCAGACTAGAAACGGCAGTAGTCACAAAGGCGCATGTTTTTGTACGCAGGAACTCGCAGTTGACATCGCATACACTCCCCAGAAACGGCCATGATACGCCAAGTTTTTACAACCACTCCCCACTAACCCCATGTTACCTCCCCCAAACATTCACTTCCTGTTAATCACTTTGCAACTGAATGCTCATTGCGAATGCAATTGCAAAGATACATTTGTGCATGCGCAGTGTGATTGCAGCGCATGCGCAGTTTGACCATAATCGCTCAGTTGCGAAAACATCAGCATATTGTACAACTCTGCGTTAGGCCCTATGTACAGTATTAGGCTATTAGAAGTACTACACAAGTATTTCAACCCAAGAAGTTATTTTGCTACTTTGTTTTAATCCAGAGGAGTAATCCCAGAGGCAGCTTTTTTCCCCCCAGATATATTGAAAATATAAATAACGGGAGCATCTGTTATTCTAGACCTCATCAGTTAGAAGACAGCCAAATTGATTATTCTCTGCATTTTTGTGACAAGACAGAAGTGCTAATGGTTTGAAATCCAACTTTTTTTTTTATCGCAAATGAGGATTTGTTTAATGTTGGGGTTAATGGAGTAAATGGAAAGTAAATCATTTTCTCGTGACACTAGAATAAATCTTTTTTTCGTTTTGTCTCTTTGCTTACCAATGTCAGCACTTGCAGCTTAAAAAAAAACGCCAACAAACTAGCAGAACCTTGAACGCATCTAGTGCAACTAAAAGAGCCACTTCCAAGCAAAACAGATCCAGTCAGCTAAAAAAAAACTGCTCATTAAAGACACAGGCGCAGGAGAAATGCATTTTCCAAATTGAATGCTAGATTTACTGTCCGTTTAATACCGGCGACCTCTCGCACAGTAATGTTCAGCTCGAGTCATCAGCTGTCCCTCCAGGTCTTTTATCACTGCTTTTGTCAAGCTATCTATTTAATTGAAAGAAGTTAATTGAATGAAAATGATCAACTAAGCTTGTATTAATATTGCTAATGGAACTTTCTTCTTGGCCATGTTTGGAGAAAGATGTCACGCTAGACTTTAAGAAGGACCCATTAATGCGTGCACTTAACCTGATGGGCTAATTAAGCAATGCTTATTCATTCTACAAGCCTACAATAGCCTCTATCCAACCCATTCGGTCTGATTTTACAACACATTTCACTTACAAGCATGGGCCCGATGAACATTAGCTGAAGTGAGACTAAATGATAATATTTTCATAAGAGAATACAGCGTTAATGTGTCATAATATGCAAGGTTTTCCTGCCACCCATCCATCTTGGTTCCACTTAAGTCTTAAATTTCTCCATACTAATGTTGTTAGCAATTGCTCCAATCTTAAAGAAGAGCACCGGCTAACGGATTTGTAGATTGCACTTTAGAACTATATGGAACTATGTTCTTGATCCATTTTAGGGTAGATAAAGCATAAGTATAACCTGATTGTGAAACCACTATATTGCTTGGTTGCCAGAATACTGTTCATAATAAAGGTGTTGGATATTTAACCAATTTTGTTTGACATTTTATTTGCCCACTATTTAGACTTTTTTAGTATATTGCCATTTTATTTAACAGGTTACAACAGTATATGTAATCAGCAGCTGTCTGCCACTGGAACACTGGAATTCTACCTGCCATTGATTTTTTTTTTCCATTGTCCTGCTTTTGCAACACAGATGCATTTTGGACCTAGTGGAAAATTTGCTTTCTATTTTTTTTTTCTGTGGGTCACATTGCTATATTAAAAAGTATTTGTTGTGTTTTACTTCAGTGATATTTTGTAGGGTGTTAAAGTGCAAGTAAATATTGTGCTTGTTATATCCCAGTCACAAGGTGAATTCTTAACCTAAATCACTGTAGTAGGGAAGGGGGGTAACCAATTAGCTCTGACAATTTTTAAATTGAATTCATCCCCTGCGTAATCAGTTGAGGGCTGTTTTCGCCCGTTTTTTTAAGGCATTTTTGCCAATGCCTTTTCACTTTTTTTTTTGTTGGTGAAAAGGCGTAGGCGAAAAAGTACCTAAAAATCTGCGAATACGGGCCGTGTTTTCGCCGGTGCAGGTGCGAAAACACGTGGATTCTCTGATCCGTATGTTTTTCGCTCCTGCTGAATTTTTCACCTAGGCAAAAAAATGGCCGTGCTATTGAATAAGGCGAATCCTCAATTGTCTTAAAAAATAGAGGAAAGTACAGTTTTTCCTAGGCGAAAAAACTGCCCTAATTGAATACCCCCCTATAAGAAGAATGTTAGTATTTTACTATTTTCCCTTGTTATTTTCTTCAGGCTGTGGTTAGTGACTAGTTATTAGCTGGGAGCTTGGGCTCTGTCATGTTGAAGTGTGTGCCCGATTAGAGCAACACTTGAATTGCTCTGTCGGGCGCCATCTAGTGGCCGTCTGTGCACCATAGAGGTGAGGGGCAGCATTAGCTTTTTATTATATAGGAAACATTATTGTTGATGCCCTCTGTGGCGCTCTCACTAACTGAATAGGTATGTATTATAATAATAATAAATGCACATTGATAAAGAAAAAATAACAATAGGATTTCAAATGTCCGAATGAAGTCTTTATCCGCAAATAAGTAGTCCTCTCGTTCTCGTATTGGGTGGGACAAGAAAAAGAAACCAGTCTTATTTTCTGCTTACAACCGATTAGTTACTAGAAATAAACGGGGCGATAATCCTTCCTGAATGGTGGTGGAGACTCTTTCGTCAGAACTTTGATAGGTTCACCCTTGTGCGTGCTTTTACACTGATGCTTACACTCTGCTCACATGAATCCAGACAGTGGTATACTCATAAAGGTTTCTTTCACACTCTCCACTCATTCGGCCTTGTAAAAAATTTTATCCCAAAATTCTCACATGTATGCTTACATAGGTCAGAATAATTCAACGCATATAAAGGTTTCTTTCACTCCTCCTCTTCTCTCTCTGATTTCCATTCGCCGATTTATAATATACAAAGAAAAGGACAATGCAAGGATTAAGTTATATATATTGGAGCTATACACTTCTTTCTACCAGATTTATGCCTCTAAATGAATTGGGGTGTGGGGTGGTGGATATTTTATAGGGTACACCCCAGTGTTCAAAAGAGGTGAAAATAACTCACATGTGAGCTTACATGTGAATTACTGGTGCTATACACCTAAAGTTATCTTTCGCTGTCTTCTATATATTCTCCCAATACCACACTTTTATTTAGGATAATAGAAGGTGTTCTTAATGCTCACTTATTCGCTTACATGTATAAACTCGTTCTCTGCGTATAGCGGTTTCTTTCTAAGTTGAACGTTCAGTTAGTTCTCACAAGATGTCACTCAATACAAGCCCGAACAATATTCGAGGAAAGAAAAATCGTACAGTTTTTTTTCCAAATGATAAGCTAAAATCCGTATCATGATCATAAAAAAGTCATAAAACCAACCCAACAAGAACCACAGCCAGTGTGATGATGGAAACAAAACAATACTGTATCCTTATGACAGAGAAAAAACCCCAGAGTTTTCTCACTATATAGGGTACTGTGGCACTAATCTGTGTGGTTCCTGGGTTATTCCTGCTCCTCACCAGCGCGTTTCAACCATATGTGTGGTCTTTTTCAAGGTGAATGGAAAGGAGCTCAGAAAATGGACTTGTATACCTCTTAAATGGGCTGTCCTTCTCTATAGGGGCGGTCCTATCAATTAGCATATTAAGTAAAATGAGTTACCCGTTTTGGGCTTTACATACTCTACACCAGGCATGTCAAACTCGTGGCCCTCCAGCTGTTGTGAAACTACAAGTCCCAGCATGCTTTGCCAGCATACCTTCCACTGATTATCTGGTAAAGGATGCTGGGACTTGTAGTTTCACAACAGCTGGATGACCATAAGTTTGACATGCCTGCTCTACACCTTTAATCCGAGTATTTTTATAGTGTCTGTTAGTGGTTCCGGGGCAGGAAACTTTTTATAACTTTGTATTTGCTGCGCTATAAAAGAAACTGTTAATAAATAAATAATAAATCTGTGAGAAGTGTATACTGTAGATCCAATATATACAACTGAATCCTTGTATTGTCCTTTGTGTATTATAAATCGGCAAGTGGAAATCGGAGAGAGAAGAGGAGGAGGAGTGAAAGAAACCTTTTATCTGCATTGAATTATTCTGACCTATGTAAGCATACATGTGAGAATTTTGGGATAAAAATTGTTTCCAAGGCCGAATGTGTGAAGAGTGTGAAATAAAGCTTTATGAGTATACTGCTGTCTTGCTTCATGGAAGCAGAGTGTAAAAGTACGCACAAGGGTGAACCTATAAAAGTTCTGATGAAAGAGTCTCCACCACCCATATTTGGGAAGGATTATTTCCCCATTTTATTTCTAATGACTAATCTGTTGTAAACAGTAAATAAGACTGGTTTCTTTTTCTTTTCCCACCCAATACGAGAACGAGAGAACTACTTATTTGCGGATATGGGGCCAAATGTAATAGAGTGAGAGTTTCAGAAAGTGAGAGATTTGGTAAGGTGTTGCAGTTTTTTTTAAAAGTGGCATTCATTTTCACAGCAAGATCAACCTGGTTTTAGAGTGTAAATGATTGCCACTTTAAAAAAGACTTACCAAATCTCTCACTTTCTGAAACTCTCACTCTATTACATTTGGCCCAAAGACTTAATTCAGACATTTGAAATCCTATTGGTATATTTTCTTCATCTATGTGCATTTGCTATTATTATAATACATACCTATTCAGTTAGTGAGAGCGCCATGGAGGGTATGAACAATATTGTTTGGTATATTTAATTCTTGCATGTGATTGGTGACACATTCCTGTTAATACCCACTCTAGCTGCCTCAAAGTGTGCAGGGATTACTCTTATTTCTCCAGTCTTTTTTATTATATAGGATTCTGGACTATCCTAGCAACCACAGTCACATGACACATGATGTAGTGAGCAGTGACTCTTTAGAACACTCTTCTGATATCCGTTGGCACTGATATTCTCCTACCACCTCTATCATCACCTGCCATCTTAGAGCTGTGTATTTCTGTGTGGTAGACTATGGGCTAGATTCAATTAACCTTGGTTAATTACCATAGGCTAATTGATCTGCTGGAGCTATTCAGTTATAGCCCGCGATCAGGCTGCTGTTCGAGCCTGAGGAGGATGAAGCATCCGCGTTAGATACCCTAAATTGCGAGTACCACAAACTGTTAACCCATACAAAAGCTCCAGGAACTTATTTGGGATTCTATGGGTAAACACGCAAGGAAAAGTGGCTGTAATTGAATAGCCCTGGGAGTTAAAGCCCGAGGCTGCCACCCTTTTCCCACCCCGAGGATCCCACCCTTTTAATTTGCATGCTGTAAATTACGGCATGTAATTGAATTCGGCCCTATACTTGCCAACCAGTGGGATTTTGAAAAGTAAATAATGATTTCTATGAGGATAGCTACGAAAATGACAATGCTTAGAAATGAAATATATAACTCTTGTACGATTGCTGAGTGACATCCTGCTGCAGCACTACTGTAGCGCTGATCTTCCCTGTATGCCCGCCGGCTGTCCTCCCGCGGCTCGCCCCCCTTCTCCTCCTCTGCGTCCCATCTAAATTCGACTTGAAAAAGTCGAATTAGGATGGGATTGAATAGGGGTTGTCGGATCCATTTCGACAAATACATGTCGGAATGGATCCGACTTTAATTGAATATACCCCATGGACTGCTTTAGATCAGGGTTTCTCAAACTCTGTCTACAAGATACCATAACAGTCCAGGTTATAAGGATATCCATGCTTGATCAAAGATGTTTACATCATAATAATGGAAGTACTATTGAAGTCTTCTGTGCTGAAGCATGGAATTTCTGTAGAATTTGGACTGTTAGGGCGCCTTGAGGACCGAATTTGTGTAAAAACTGCTTTTCATAGCACACAACATGTATAGTGATATCAAGTACCAGAAGTGCCTATTACTCACTGTATAGCTAATGCATTGGCTCTTTCCAGTATTCTTATGAATACTTCATGGGTAACCATGTTTCCTTTTGCAAATGTTGTGTATCTTGCTTCTGTCATCCAAAGAGCAGCTTTCAAGCATATGAAAAGTGTAATATATATGCAGCCTATGCATTATTTGCTTCTAAATAAAGCAATTGTCTTATGTTTGTTTCCTGAATATGAGCTGTAGGGGGCTATTTGATTGGTGCCGGTTTTTCCGACAGTTGAAAAAACTGCACTTTTCAACAGTTGTTAGGTCGAATATGCATTCGACCTATTCAATGAAAGTGCAGTTTTTTCGACTGTCAAAAAAAAAGTCACTTGTCCGAAAATGCCGTCAGCTGCCAGTTACTCGCCGATCCACGTGTTTTTGTCGAAAACGCAGCTGTTTTCCACTGATTCAGATTCGACTTGTCAAGTCGAATCGGCTTTGTCGGGCTGCTGGCCTGAAGAGGCCGGCATTGAATAGTGATGTGTCGAATCCTCTCCGTCGGAGAGGATCCGAATTCACTTGAATATACCAATATGTGTGCAAGTAGAATTGATATATGCCCTAATTCTGATCTGATCGCAGCAGCAAATTTGTTAGCAAATGGGCAAAACAATGTGCACTGCAGGGGGGCAGATATAAGGTGCAGAGAGATTTAGATTTGGGTGGGTTATATTGTTTCCGTGCAGGGTAAATACTGGCTGCTATATTTTTACACTGCAATTTAGATTTCAGTTTGAACACACCACACCCAAATCTAACTCTCTCTGCACATGTTATATCTGCCCCGCCTGCAGTGCACATGGTTTTGCCCATTTGCTAACAAATTTGCTGCTGCGATCAGATCTGAATTAGGCCCATAATTCAGAAGGCAAATATTACTGTAACATCTCAGTAGATTATAACAACTAGATATTTTTCCCCAATCTTTATTTATTTGAAAATAGCAACTGCATGTGTAAAATGAATTTTAGGGGTCTATTTAATAAAATATGTGGAGGCCTTTTCATAATTATTGGATTTTCTCACATATTGTTTCTCTGTATTTTTATAAATAACTCCTGCTGGGACAGACCATGGCATAAAGCACGGGTTCTCAAACGCTGTCCTCAGGACCACACATGGTTCATATTTCCAGGTCGCCTGTGGATCTTTAGAATGTGGCAGTTGGTGATACACAGTGCACCTGCCGGTTGACCTGGAAAACATGAACTGTGTGGGGACCAGAGGACAGAGTTTGAGAACCACTGCCATAAAGGCATGTCCTGGTGAGGAGAAAACTGGGCTGCAGTGAACTTTTTTTTTTTTTGGCCACCTTTCGCAGACGCAAGACACAGTTACAGAGGTCTCTTCCGTGCTTTTCTCCAGTGCCAGGAGACATAATGCCATCTGGAGATGGAGTTATGTTTTTGAGAGAAGCATCGCCTCGATCATCTATATAGTGTTTGCCCTATAGGAGGCTGCATGAACAAATGAAAAAGCGGATAAATCTATTATTTTCTTACGCTAAAATGGAGAAATTACGTTTTTTTAAGTTTACTAAATAGGCTCCCTAGAAATAGCAACATACTGAATAAGCAAGCCTATGTTATTATCTTTGCCTGTTAATTCCTGCAGGTGATTACAAACTTAGTAAAGATGTTAAAGTCTCGGGATACCAGGAGGAACTTTTGTCCGCTCAATCACTGGTTATCAGAACAGGAGAACATTAAAGCTGATAAAGTAAGTCACAATCTTGTACAGTCTTAGTACTTGTGTGTAATTTTAATATTCCTGTAACAATGAAATAACTTTCATATCTTCAACACCAGTTAAATTAATCTTTAACAATGAAATATACCAATATCATCAAAACATATGTAGTCTGTATTTTGTGTGCTCTTGTGGTGCAACAACATTTAGGCCCATATCCAATTACACTACCACTAACCCCACACACACCTTCCACTGCTCCCCACACACAGCATCGACAGCCATCCGCAGGCTGCCCACTGTGTTAAAAAAAAAAAAAAAAAAAAAATCCTAAAAATATGGATATTAGGAAAAATTGGTCATTCACTGGGACTGCATAAAAAAAAATCCCCCACTGCTCAAAAAATCAAAAATACTGCACCAATTCAATGGCATTGATGTCGCACCAGTGGGAAAAGCCCCATAGGTGTGAGATTTTTGCTATTCTCACACTTAATTGAATATGCCCCTTTAGTGTCAGTCACACAAAATTACATATATGAAGTCCATGGTTCCCAACTACAGAGCCGTGACAGCAGTTGGCTGGGTACAATTCTGTGCCTCCACATGTGCACTCTGTGTGTTGAATATGGAAGTACTTAGAATAATTTCTCATACGTCCTAGAGGATGCTGGGGTCACATCAAGAACCAAGGGGTATAGACGGGATCCACAGTAGACATGGGCACTTTAAGACTTTCAAAGGGGTGTGAACTGGCTCCTCCCTCTATGCCCCTCCTCCAGACTCCAGTTTAGAATCTGTGCCCAGGCAGACTGGATGCATACTGAGGAGCTCTACTGAGTTTCTCTGAAAAGACTTTGTTAGGGAGCACTGCTGGCAACAGTCTCCCTGCTTCGTGGGACTTAGGGGAGAGAAGTCAGACCTACTTCTGTGAGTTTAAAGGCTCTGCTTCTTTGGCTACAGGACACCATTAGCTCCTGAGGGTTTGGAACACTAGGTACGCCTAGGGGTTCATTCCCAGAGCCCGCCGTCACCCCCTTGCAGAGCCAGAAGTCAGAAGACAGGTGAGTAGAAGAAGATCAGAAGACTTCAGTGACTGCTTTGAGGTACCGCACAGCGGGCGCGCTGTGCGCCATGCTCCCACACACAACAGCACTACAGGGTGCAGGGCGTGAGGGTGGGGGGCGCCCTGGGCAGCATATAAACCTCATATTTCTATATGGTAACAGCTGACTAAGTGCCTGGGCACTGTCCAGACCCCCGCCAGTGTAAAAAAGTTTACAAATGAGCGGGTCTGAAGCACGCCAGTACGGGGGCGGGGCTCAGCCCTCACAGCACACAGCCTGGCGCCATTTTCTCTTCACAAGGCTGCAGAGACGCTGGTCCTTCCTCACACTGCTGTACAAGTAACAGGGTGAAAAACAGGGGGGGGGAGGGGGCACAGTGAATTTGGTGCATTATTTTAGTTTATAAAAGTGCTGCAGGTCTGGGACATTGTCTGTAGTGTTCAGACCAGGTTTGGGCGCTGGGATGTGAGCTGGCAATATCTCCCTCTGTGTCTCTCTGACAGGCTTTACTGTAGGTCTGTCCCCTGTAGGCCCAGTGTATCTGCGTGTGGTGGGTGCACGTGTGTCGGCATGTCTGAGGCGGAGTGCTCTTCCCAGGAGGAGACTGTTAGGTACACAAAAAGCTGTGGGAGTGACCCTGTCGGCACCGCCGACAACGGATTGGGTGAATGTTTTGAGTGCTTTGAATGCAAATGTGGCTCTGATGAATAAAAGATTGGATAAATCTGAGTCCCAGAACCAGGCTTGGAAGAAATTCGTAGAGGATGTGTTGTTTCAAGTCCAGACCCCTTCGGCGTCACAAAAACGTTCATTTGCCCAGCTGGCAGACACGGATACCGACACGGACACTGATTCAAGTGTCGACTATAGTGATGCCAGATTAGATCCAAAACTGGCAAAGAGCATTCAGTACATGATTGTGGCTATAAAAGATGTATTACATATCACTGAGGACCCTACTGTTCCTGATACTAGGGTCTGTATGTATAAAGGGAAGAAACCTGAGGTAACATTTCCTCCCTCTCATGAACTGAACGCGCTTTGTGAAAAGGTTTGGGAAAATCCTGACAAAAAGTTTCAGATTCCCAAAAGGATTGTAGTGGCGTATCCGTTTCCCTCTGGGGATAGGGAAAAATGGGAGTCACCCCCCCATTGTGGACAAAACTTTATCACGGCTGTCCAAAAAGGTGGATCTTCCGTCCCCTGACACGGCAGTCCTAAAGGATCCTGCGGATCGTAGGCAGGAAAATACATTGAAATCCATTTATATCTCCACGGGTACGCTACTCAGACCAGCCATTGCATCTGCGTGGGTGAGTAGTGCTATCGAAAAAATGGGCAGACTCCTGTCATCTGAATTGGATACCCTGGATAGGGATAGCATTCTTCTGACACTAGGTCTTATCAGAGATGCTGCAGTCTACCTGAAGGAAGCTGCGAGAGATATTGGCCTCTTGGGTTCACGGGCCAATGCCATTGCGGTCTCAGCTAGGAGAGCATTGTGGATTCATCAATGGAATGCTGATGTGGACTCCAAGAAAGCTATGGAGTCTCTACCGTATAAAGGTGGTGTATTGTTTGGTGACGGCCTCGCTGAGTTGGTATCTACGGCTACCGCGGGTAAGTCCTCATTTTTACCTTATGTGCCTGCATCACAAAAGAAAGCACACCAATATCAGATGCAGTCCTTTCGGCCCTATAAATTCAGAAAAGTCCGGGGGTCTTCCTTCCTTGCTACTAGAGGAAAGGGAAAGGGTAAACGATCACCGGCCGTGGCCAGTTCCCAAGAGCAGAAGTCCTCCCCGGCTTCTGCCAAGTCAACCGCATGACGCTGGGGCTCCTCTGCGGGAGTCCGCACCGGTGGGGGCACGTCTCAGGCTCTTCAGTCAGTTCTGTGCTCGTTCGGCCCTGGACCCATGGGTTTTAGATATAGTGTCCCAAGGGTACAAACTGGAGTTTCAAGACGTCCCCCCTCACCGATTTTTCAAATCAGCCTTACCAGCTTCTCTTCCAGACAGGGAAGTGGTATGCGCCGCAATACAAAAATTGTGTCACAATTAAGTCATTGTCAGGGTTCCCCGGCGCAACAGGGAGAAGGCTTTTATTCGAGCCTGTTCGTGGTTCCGAAGCCAGACGGCTCAGTCATACCAATCCTGAACCTGAAATCCCTCAATTTCTACCTGAAAAAATTCAAATTCAAGATGGAATCTCTCCGGGCTGTGATCTCCAGTCTGGAGGAGGGGGATTTTATGGTGTCAGTAGACATAAAGGATGCCTACTTACATGTTCCCATTTATCCTCCATACCAGGCTTACCTGAGGTTTGCAGTTCAGGATTGTCATTACCAATTTCAGACGTTGCCGTTTGGTCTGTCCACGGCTCCGAGGGTTTTCACCAAAGTAATGGCGGAAATGATGGTTCTCCTGCGCAAACAAGGAGTAACAATTATCCCGTACTTGGCTTGATAAAGGCGAGTTCCAGGGACCAATTACTACAGAACATTACGCTCTCCCTGACAATTCTGCAGCAACATGGTTGGCTCCCAAACTTGCCAAAATCGCAGTTGGTTCTGACGAGACGGCTGTCGTTTTTGGGAATGATTCTGGGCACAGAATTAGAGAGAGTTTTTCTTCCAGGGGAAAAGGCTCTGGAAATTCAGAACCTGGTCAAACAAATCCTGAAACCGCCAAGAGTATCGATCCGTCAATGCACTCGGTTGCTGGGGAAGATGGTGGCGGCCTTCGAGGCCATTCCGTTTGGCAGATTCCATGCCAGAGTGTTTCAGTGGGACTTATTGGGCAAGTGGTCCGGGTCCCATCTGCACATGCACCGAAGGATAACCCTGTCCTCCAAGACCAGAATCTCACTTTTGTGGTGGCTGCACAGCTCTCACCTCCTAGAGGGACGCAGGTTCGGGATCCAGGACTGGATCGTAGTGACCACGGATGCGAGTCTCCGAGGCTGGGGAGCAGTCACGCAGGGGGAAAGCTTCCAGGGAAAATGGTCAAGCCAGGAAATGTGTCTACACATAAACGTTCTGGAGTTAAGGGCCATTCACAACGGCCTTCTGCAAGCGGAACATTTTCTTTGCAATCAGCCCGTCTTGATTCAGTCGGGCAATATAACAGCAGTAGCGTACATAAACCGCCAGGGCGGAACAAAGAGCAGAGCAGCAATGGCAGAGGCCACAAATGTGCTCCGTTGGGCGGAGAGGCATGCAAGCGCTCTATCAGCGATCTTCATTCCAGGAGTAGACAACTGGGAAGCAGACTTCCTCAGCAGACACGATCTCCATCCAGAAGAGTGGTGTCTTCATCAAGAGGTCTTTGCAGAAGTGACAAGACTTTGGGGAATTCCTCAAATAGACATGATGGCGTCTCGCCTCAACAAGAAAATTCAGAGATATTGTTCCAGGTTGAGAGACCCTCATGCAATAGCAGTGGACGCCCTAGTGACACCGTGGGTGTTTTTGGTCGGTGTACGTATTTCCTCCGCTTCCACTCATTCCAAAAGTGATAAAGATCATAAGAAGAAAAAAGGTTCAAGCGATCCTCGTTGTTCCAGATTGGCCAAGGAGGACTTGGTATCCAGATCTTCAGGAATTACTCGTAGGAGATCCCTGGCCTCTTCCTCTGAGGGGAGGATCTGTTACAGCAGGGGCCGTGCGTGTTCCAAGACTTACCGCGACTTGGTTTGACGGCTTGGAGGTTGAACGCCGGATCCTAGCCCGAAAGGGTATTCCCAAGGAAGTCATCCCTACTCTTATTCAGGCCAGGAAAGGAGTAACGTCTAAACATTACCACCGTATTTGGAGAAAATACGTGTCTTGGTGTGAATCCAAGAAAGCTCCTATAGAAGAATTTCAGTTAGGACGTTTTCTCCATTTTCTGCAAGCCGGTATGGATGCGGGCCTAAAGTTGGGCTCAATTAAAGTTAAAATTTTGGCTTTATCGGTTTTCTTCCAGAGATAATTGGCTTCTCTTCCAGAAGTTCAGACCTTCGTGAAAGGCGTATTGCACATCCAACCGCCTTTTGTGCCCCCTGTGGCACCATGGGATCTTAACGTGGTGTTGCAGTTCCTTCAATCTCATTGGTTTGAACCTTTACAGGAGGTAGAGTTGAAATTCCTTACTTGGAAAGTGGTCATGCTGTTGGCCTTGGCATCCGCAAGGCGGGTGTCTGAATTGGCGGCCTTGTCTCACAAGAGCCCTTATTTGATCTTCCATGAAGATAGAGCAGAATTGAGGACTCGTCAGCAGTTTCTGCCGAAAGTGGTTTCATCGTTCCACTTGAACCAACCTATTGTGGTGCCAGTGGCTACTGACGCCTTGCTGAAATCGAAGTTTCTCGATGTAGTAAGAGCTTTGAAAATTTATGTCGCCAGAACGGCTCAGTTTAGGAAAACAGAGGCTCTGTTTGTCTTGTATACTCACAATAAAATTGGGGCTCCTGCTTCAAAGCAGACTATTGCGCGCTGGATCTGTCATACGATTCAGCAGGCTAATTCTACGGCTGGATTGCCGTTACCGATATCGGTGAAGGCCCATTCTACCAGGAAGGTGGGCTGCCCGGGGGGTCTCGGCATTACAACTTTGCCAAGCAGCTACTTGGTCAGGTTCAAACACTTTTGCAAAGTTCTACAAGTTTGATACCCTGGCTAATGAGGACCTCATGTTTGGTCAATCGGTGCTGCAGAGTCATCCGCACTCTCCCGCCCGTTCTAGAGCTTTGGTATAAACCCCATGGTTCTTGATGTGACCCCAGCGTCCTCTAGGACGTATGAGAAAATAGGATTTTAATACCTACCGGTAAATCCTTTTCTCTTTGTCCGTAGAGGATGCTGGGCGCTCGTCCCAGTGCGTACTGCATCTGCAGTTCTTAGTTGTGATTACACACATGTTGTGTTACGTTTATAGTTAGCCTGTTGCTGACGTTGTTCATGCTGTTGACTTGCGTTGTTGTTAAATGCCATGTTGTACGGCGTGCTTGAGGTGTGAGCTGGTATGTATCTCACCTTAGTTTAACAATAAATCCTTTTCCTCGAAATGTCCGTCTTCCTGGGCACAGTTCCTATAACTGGAGTCTGGAGGAGGGGCATAGAGGGAGGAGCCAGTTCACACTCCTTTGAAAGTCTTAAAGTGCCCATGTCTCCTGTGGATCCCGTCTATACCCCATGGTTCTTGATGTGACCCTAGCATCCTCTACGGACTAAGAGAAAAGGATTTACCGGTAGGTATTAAAATCCTATTTTATATAGTTTGTGGGGCCAGTACACATATTTACACATCTACTGTATATTGTGTGTTTGATTGTCTGTCTGTATTTCTCTAACGTCCTAGTGGATGCTGGGGACTCCGTAAGGACCATGGGGAATAGACGGGCTCCGCAGGAGACAGGGCACTTTAAGAAAGAATTTGCTGGTGTGCTCTGGCTCCTCCCTCTATGTCCCTCCTCCAGACCTCAGTTTGAATCTGTGCCCGGACGAGCTGGGTGCTACTTAGTGAGCTCTCCTGAGCTTGCTATAAGAAAGTATTTTGTTAGGTCTTTTTATTTTCAGAGAGATCTGCTGGCAACAGACTCTCTGCAGCGTGGGACTGAGGGGAGAGAAGCAACCCTACTCACTGAAGATAGGTCCTGCTTCTTAGGCTACTGGACACCATTAGCTCCAGAGGGATCGTACACAGGATCTCACCCTTTGTCGTCCGATCCCGGAGCCGCGCCGCCGTCCCCCTCGCAGAGCCGGAAGACAGAAGCCGGTGAATGAAGCAAGAAGACTTCGAAATCGGCGGCAGAAGACTCCAGTCTTCACTGAGGTAGCACACAGCACTGCAGCTGTGCGCCATTGCTCCCACATTAAACCCACATACTCCGGTCACTGTAGGGTGCAGGGCGCAGGGGGGGGCGCCCTGGGCAGCAATTAGAGACCTCTTGGCAAAAGTTGGGCATATATACAGTTGGGCACTGTATATATGCATGAGCCCCCGCCATAATTTTACACAGAAATGCGGGACAGAAGCCCGCCGCTGAGGGGGCGGGGCTTCTTCCTCAGCACTCACCAGCGCCATTTTCTCTCCACAGCTCCGCTGAGAGGAAGCTCCCCAGGCTCTCCCCTGCAGAAACACCGTAGAAGAGGGTAAAAAGAGAGGGGGGGGGCACATAAATTAGGCGCAAAAACATTATATACAGCAGCTACTGGGTTAACACTAAGTTACTGTGTGATTCCTGGGACATATAGCGCTGGGGTGTGTGCTGGCATACTCTCTCTCTGTCTCTCCAAAAGGCCTTGTGGGGGAACGGTCTTCAAAAAGAGCATCCCCTGTGTGTGTGTGGTGTGTCGGTACGCTTGTGTCGACATGTTTGACGAGGAAGACTATGTGGAAGCAGAGCGGGAGCAAATGAATGTGGGGTCGCCGCCGACTGCGCCGACACCTGATTGGATGGATATGTGGAAGGTTTTAAATGATAATGTTAATTCCTTGCATAAAAGGTTGGATAAAGCTGAAACCTTAGGACAGTCGGGGTCTCAGCCCATGCCTGATCCTATGTCGCAGAGGCCGTCAGGGTCTCAGAAGCGCCCACTATCCCAAATTGTTGACACAGATATCGACACAGATTCTGACTCCAGTGTCGATGGCGATGATGCAAAGTTACAGCCTAAATTGGCTAAAGCCATCCGTTATATGATTATAGCAATAAAGGATGTGTTGCACATCACAGAGGAAACCCCAGTCCCTGACAAGAGGGTTCATATGTATGGGGAAAGAAGGCAGGTGGTGACCTTTCCCCCTTCACATGAGCTAAATGAGTTATGTGAAAAAGGCTTGGGAATCTCCAGATAAAAAACTGCAGATTTCCAAACGGATGCTTATGGCGTATCCTTTCCCGCCAACGGACCGGTTACGCTGGGAATCCTCCCCTAGGGTGGACAAAGCTCTCACACGCTAATCCAAAAGGGTAGCCCTGCCGTCACAGGATACGGCCACCCTAAAAGATGCTGCGGATAGAAAGCAAGAGGGTACCCTGAAGTCCATTTATATACATTCAGGTACCTTACTAAGGCCGGCAATTGCGTCGGCATGGGTGTGGAGTGCTGTAGCAGCATGGACGGATACCTTATCTGAGAAACTTGATACCTTGGACAAGGATACTATATTAATGACCCTGGGGCATATAAAAGACGCTGTCCTATATATGAGAGATGCTCAAAGAGACATTAGCCTTCTGGGCTCTAGAATAAATGCAATGTCGATTTCTGCCAGAAGGGTCCTGTGGACTCGGCAATGGACAGGCGATGCCGACTCAAAAAGGCACATGGAGGTTTTACCTTATAAGGGTGAGGAGTTGTTTGGGGAAGGTCTCACGGACCTGGTCTCCACAGCTACTGCTGGAAAGTCACATTTTTTGCCATATGTTCCCTCACAACCTAAGAAAGCACCGTATTACCAAATGCAGTCCTTTCGATCACAAAAAGGCAAGAAAGTCCGAGGTGAGTCCTTTCTTGCCAGAGGCAGGGGCAGAGGAAAGAAGCTGCACAACACAGCTAGTTCCCAGGAACAGAAGTCCTCCCCGGCTTCCACTAAATCCACCGCATGACGCAGGGTGGATCCCTGGGCGATAGAGATTGTGTCTCAGGGATACAAGCTGGAATTCGAAGAGATGCCCCCTCACCGATACCTCAAGTCGGCCCTGCCAGCTTCCCCCCTCGAGAGGGAAATAGTGTTAACTGCAATTCACAAATTGTATCTTCAACAGGTGGTGGTCAAGGTTCCCCTCCTTCAACAAGGAAGGGGTTATTATTCGACCATGTTTGTAGTACCGAAACCGGACGGTTCGGTCAGACCCATATTGAATTTAAAATCCCTGAACATATACCTGAAAAGGTTCAAGTTCAAGATGGAATCGCTCAGAGCGGTCATCGCAAGCCTGGAAGGGGGGGATTTTATGGTGTCTCTGGACATAAAGGATGCATACCTTCATGTCCCCATTTATCCACCTCATCAGGCGTACCTCAGATTTGTGGTACAGGATTGTCATTACCAATTCCAGACGTTGCCGTTTGGTCTCTCCACGGCACCGAGAATATTTACCAAGGTAATGGCGGAAATGATGGTGCTCCTGCGAAAGCAAGGGGTCACAATTATCCCATACTTGGACGATCTCCTCATAAAGGCAAGGTCCAGAGAGCAGTTGCTGATCAGCGTAGCACGCTCTCGGGATGTGTTACAACAGCACGGCTGGATTCTAATATTCCAAAGTCGCAGTTGATTCCTACGACTCGTCTGCCCTTCCTGGGCATGATTCTGGACACAGACCAGAAGAGGGTCTATCTTCCGATGGAGAAGGCTCAGGAGCTCATGACACTGGTCAGAGACCTATTAAAACCAAAACAGGTGTCGGTGCATCACTGCACGCGAGTCCTGGGAAAGATGGTGGCATCATACGAGGCCATTCCCTTCGGCAGGTTCCATGCGAGGACCTTTCAATGGGATCTGTTGGACAAGTGGTCCGGATCACATCTACAGATGTATCGGCTGATCACCCTATCCCCCAGGGCCAGGGTGTCTCTCCTGTGGTGGCTGCAGAGTGCTCACCTTCTAGAGGGCCGCAGATTCGGCATTCACGACTGGGTCCTGGTGACCACGGATGCAAGCCTCCGAGGGTGGGGGGCAGTCACACAGGGAAGAAATTTCCAAGGTCTGTGGTCAAGTCAGGAGACTTGCCTTCACATCAATATCCTGGAACTAAGAGCCATATACAACGCCCTAAGTCAAGCGGAGACCCTGCTTCGCGACCAATCGGTGCTGATTCAGTCAGACAACATCACCGCAGTGGCTCATGTAAACTGCCAAGGCGGCACAAGGAGCAGGGTGGCGATGGCGGAAGCCACCAGAATTCTTTGCTGGGCGGAGAATCACGAAAGAGCACTGTCAGCAGTGTTCATTCCGGGAGTGGACAACTGGGAAGCAGACTTCCTCAGCAGGCACGACCTCCACCCGGGAGAGTGGGGACTTCATCAAGAAGTCTTCACGCAGATTGCAAGGCGGTGAGAACTGCCACAGGTGGACATGATGGCATCCCGCCTCAACAAAAAGCTACATAGATATTGCGCCAGGTCAAGAGACCCTCAGGCGATAGCTGTAGACGCACTAGTGACACCGTGGGTGTTCCAGTCGGTTTATGTATTTCCTCCTCTTCCTCTCATACCAAAGGTGCTGAAAATCATAAGAAAAAGAGGAGTGAGAACAATACTCATTGTTCCGGATTGGCCAAGAAGGACTTGGTATCCGGATCTGCAAGAAATGCTCACAGAGGACCCATGACCTCTGCCTCTAAGACAGGACTTGTTGCAACAGGGGCCCTGTCTGTTCCAAGACTTAACGCGGCTGCGTTTGACGGCATGACAGTTGAGCGCCGGATCCTGGCAGAAAAAGGCATTCCGGGTGAGGTTATTCCTACGCTGATTGAGGCTAGGAAGGACGTGACGGCTAAACATTATCACCGTATATGGCGAAAATATGTTGCTTGGTGTGAGGCCAGGAATGCCCCTACGGAGGAATTCCAGCTGGGCCGTTTCCTTCACTTGCTAGTCGAGAGTGACTTTGGGCCTAAAATTGGGTTCCATTAAGGTCCAGATTTCGGCTCTATCCATTTTCTTTCAAAAAGAACTGGCTTCTCTTCCTGAAGTCCAGACGTTTGTAAAGGGGGTGCTGCATATTCAGCCCCCTTTTGTGCCTCCAGTGGCACCTTGGGATCTTAACGTGGTGTTGAGTTTCCTGAAGTCACACTGGTTTGAACCACTCAAAACCGTGGAGTTAAAATTTCTCACGTGGAAGGTGGTCATGCTATTGGCCTTGGCTTCAGCTAGGCGTGTGTCGGAATTAGCGGCTTTGTCACATAAAAGCCCCTATCTGGTTTTCCATATGGACAGGGCAGAATTGCGGACCGTCCACAATTTCTGCCAAAAGTGGTGTCATCCTTTCATATGAACCAACCTATTGTGGTGCCTGTGGCTACTCGTGACTTGGAGGATTACGAGTTACTAGATGTGGTCAGGGCTTTGAAGGTTTATGTAGCCAGGACGGCTAGAGTCAGGAAAACTGAATCGCTGTTTATCCTGTATGCACCCAACAAACTGGGTGCTCCTGCTTCAAAGCAAGCTATTGCTCGCTGGATCTGTAACACGATTCAGCAGGCTCATTCTGCGGCTGGATTGCCGCTTCCAAAATCAGTAAAAGCCCACTCCACAAGGAAGGTGGGCTCTTCTTGGGCGGCTGCCCGAGGGGTCTCGGCATTACAGCTTTGCCGAGCAGCTACTTGGTCAGGTTCGAACACTTTTGCCAAGTTTTACAAGTTTGATACCCTGGCTGAGGAGGACCTTGTGTTTGCTCATTCGGTGCTGCAGAGTCATCCGCACTCTCCCGCCCGTTTGGGAGCTTTGGTATAATCCCCATGGTCCTTACGGAGTCCCCAGCATCCACTAGGACGTTAGAGAAAATAAGATTTTACTTACCGGTAAATCTATTTCTCGTAGTCCGTAGTGGATGCTGGGCGCCCGTCCCAAGTGCGGACTTCTTCTGCAATACTTGTATATAGTTATTGCTTAAATAAGGGTTATGTTTGGTTGCATCAGGGTTGATCTGATGCTCCGTTGTTGTTCTTACTGTTAACTGGGTAAGTTTATCACGAGTTATACGGTGTGATTGGTGTGACTGGTATGAGTCTTGCCCTGGATTCCAAAATCCTTTCCTTATACTGTCAGCTCTTCCGGGCACAGTTTCTCTAACTGAGGTCTGGAGGAGGGACATAGAGGGAGGAGCCAGAGCACACCAGTATCCAAATTCTTTCTTAAAGTGCCCTGTCTCCTGCGGAGCCCGTCTATTCCCCATGGTCCTTACGGACTCCCCAGCATCCACTACGGACTACGAGAAATAGATTTACCGGTAAGTAAAATCTTATTTTTTCACATTTTATCTAAAAAAGGTTACCCAGCTTTATGTACCATCTGCTAGACATGTGTGGCGGTATCGGAGAATGGGGAGGATAGGACCTCTACAGTCTACTTTAGACGGTAAGTACATAGAGCTGTGAAACAAGTTGTGTTTATTTTGCATGTGAGTATTGTCTTATGTCAGTAATACTATCCCGTGACCGCAGTAGGCACTGTGCCATGTTCCATATAAATGTTAGGCGGGACCTTATTACTGAACAAATATCGTAATGTCCCCACTTGAAGGTGGTAACACTTTTATGACCAACCCTAATTTCTCTGACGTCCTAGTGGATGCTGGGAACTCCGAAAGGACCATGGGGAATAGCGGCTCCGCAGGAGACTGGGCACAACTAAAGAAAGCTTTTAGGTCACCTGGTGTGCACTGGCTCCTCCCACTATGACCCTCCTCCAAGCCTCAGTTAGATTTTGTGCCCGGCCGAGGTTGGATGCACACTAGGGGCTCTCCTGAGCTTCTAAAAAGAAAGTATATAATTAGGTTTTTTATTTTACAGTGAGACCTGCTGGCAACAGGCTCACTGCAGCGAGGGACTAAGGGGAGAAGAAGCGAACCTACCCGCTTGCAGCTAGCTTGGGCTTCTTAGGCTACTGGACACCATTAGCTCCAGAGGGATCGACCGCATGGAACTGGCCTTGGTGTTCGGTCCCGGAGCCGCGCCGCCGTCCCCCTTACAGAGCCAGAAGCAAGAAGAGGTCCGGAAAATCGGCGGCAGAAGACATCAGTCTTCACCAAGGTAGCGCACAGCACTGCAGCTGTGCGCCATTGCTCCTCATACACACTTAACACTCCGGTTACTGAGGGTGCAGGGCGCTAGGGGGGGGCGCCCTGAGCAGCAATAAAAACACCTTGGCTGGCAAAAATACCACAATATATAGCCCCAGAGGCTATATATGTGATAATTACCCCTGCCAGAATCCATAAAAAAGCGGGAGAATAGTCCGCGAAAAAGGGGCGGAGCTATCTCCTTCAGCACACTGGCGCCATTTCTCCCTCACAGCTCCGCTGTAAGGAAGCTCCCTGGCTCTCCCCTGCAGTCTACACTACAGAAAAGGGTAAAAAAGAGAGGGGGGGCACTAAATTTAGGCGCAGTATATATAACAGCAGCTATAGGGGACATAATTCAGTTAGTCCCTGCATTATATAGCGCTCTGGTGTGTGCTGGCATACTCTCACTCTGTCTCCCCAAAGGGCTTTTGTGGGTCCTGTCCTCTGTTAGAGCATTCCCTGTGTGTGTGCGGTGTGTCGGTACGGCTGTGTCGACATGTTTGATGAGGATAATGATGGAGGCGGAGCAGATGCCTATAGAAGGGATGTCACCCCCTGCGGGGCAGACACCTGAGTGGATGGACTTATGGAAGGAATTGCGTGCACGTGTCGACTCCTTACACAAAAAATTTGACGACATGCCAAATGCGGGACAGCCGGCTTCTCAGCTCGTGCCTGTCCAGGCGTCTCAAAGGCCATCGGGGGCTCTAAAACGCCCGCTACCTCAGATGGCAGACGCGGATGTCGACACGGATACTGACACCAGTGTCGACGACGATGAGTCTAGTCTAATGTCCACTAAGGCCATTCGTTGCATGATTGAAGCAATGAAAGAGGTGTTACAAATTTCTGATATAAACCCAGGTACCACTAAAAAGGGTATTATGTTTGGGGAGAAAAAACTACCCGTAGTTTTTCCCCCATCAGAAGAATTAAATGAAGTGTGTGAAGAAGCGTGGGCTTTCCCTGATAAAAGATTGGTAATCTCTAAGAAGTTACTAATGGCGTTCCCTTTCCCGCCAGAGGATAGGTCACGTTGGGAGACACCCCCTAGGGTGGATAAAGCGCTCACACGTTTGTCTAAAAAGGTGGCACTACCGTCTCCGGATACGGCCGCCCTCAAGGAACCTGCTGATAGAAAGCAGGAGGCGATCCTGAAGTCTGTATATACACACTCAGGCATTATACTTAGACCAGCTATTGCGTCAGCATGGATGTGCAGTGCTGCCGCTGCGTGGTCAGATTCCCTGTCAGAAAATATTGACACCCTAGACAGGGACACTATTCTGCTAACCATAGAGCATATAAAAGACTCAGTCTTATACATGAGAGATGCACAGAGGGAGATCTGCCGGCTGGCATCTAAAATAAGTGCATTGTCCATTTCTGCTAGGAGAGGCTTATGGACTCGCCAGTGGACAGGGGATGCAGATTCAAAAAGGCACATGGAAGTTTTGCCTTATAAGGGTGAGGAGTTATTTGGGGATGGTCTCTCGGACCTAGTTTCCACAGCAACTGCTGGGAAGTCAGCATTTTTACCCCATGTTCCCTCACAGCCTAAAAAGGCGCCGTTTTATCAGGTACAGTCCTTTCGGACTCAGAAAAACAGGCGTGGAAAAGGCGGGTCCTTTCTGTCCAGAGGCAGAGGTCGGGGAAAAAGGCTGCAACAAACAGCAGGTTCCCAGGAGCAAAAGTCCTCCCCCGCTTCTTCCAAGTCCGCCGCATGACGGTGGGGCTCCACAGGCGGAGCCAGGTACGGTGGGGGGCCGCCTCAAAAATTTCAGCGATCAGTGGGCTCGCTCACAGGTGGATCCCTGGATCCTGCAAATAGTATCTCAAGGGTACAAACTGGAATTCGAGGCGTCTCCACCCCACCGGTTCCTAAAATCTGCCTTGCCGATTACTCCTTCAGACAGGGAGGCTGTGCTAGCGGCAATTCACAAGCTGTATTCCCAGCAGGTGATAATCAAGGTGCCCCTACTTCAACAAGGACGGGGTTACTATTCCACACTGTTTGTGGTACCGAAACCGGACGGTTCGGTGAGACCCATTTTAAATTTGAAATCCTTGAACATATACATAAAAAAATTCAAGTTCAAGATGGAATCGCTCAGGGCGGTTATTGCAAGCCTGGACGAGGGGGATTACATGGTATCCCTGGACATCAAGGATGCTTACCTGCATGTCCCCATTTACTATCCTCACCAGGAGTACCTCAGATTTGTGGTACAGGATTGCCATTACCAATTCCAGACGCTGCCGTTTGGACTCTCCACGGCACCGAGGGTGTTTACCAAGGTAATGGCGGAAATGATGATACTCCTTCAAAGAAAGGGAGTTTTAATTATCCCGTACTTGGACGATCTCCTAATAAAGGCGAGGTCCAAGGAGCAGTTGTTGGTGGGAGTAGCACTATCTCAGGAGGTGCTACACCAGCACGGTTGGATTCTGAATTTTCCAAAATCACAGCTGGTTCCGACGACACGTCTACTGTTCCTGGGTATGATTCTGGATACAGTCCAGAAAAAAGTATTTCTCCCGGAGGAGAAAGCCAAGGAGCTGTCATCTCTAGTCAGAGATCTCCTGAGACCAAAACAGGTATCGGTGCATCACTGCACGCGGGTCCTGGGAAAGATGGTGGCTTCTTACGAAGCAATTCCTTTCGGCAGGTTCCATGCCAGAATCTTTCAGTGGGACCTGTTGGACCAATGGTACGGATCGCATCTTCAGATGCATCGCCTAATAACCCTGTCTCCAAGAACCAGGGTGTCTCTGCTGTGGTGGCTGCAGAGTGCTCATCTTCTAGAGGGCCGCAGATTCGGCATACAGGACTGGGTCCTGGTGACCACGGATGCCAGCCTTCGAGGCTGGGGGGCAGTCACACAGGGAAGAAACTTCCAAGGACTATGGTCGAGTCAGGAGACTTCCCTACACATAAATATTCTGGAACTAAGGGCCATTTACAGAGCGTGGTACCCGGAACTTCAAGAGATGATCTCAGAGGACCCATGGCCTCTGCCGCTCAGACAGGACCTGCTGCAGCAGGGGCCCTGTCTGTTCCAAGACTTACCGCGGCTGCGTTTGACGGCATGGCGGTTGAACGCCGGATCCTGAAGGAAAAGGGCATTCCGGAGGAAGTCATTCCTACGCTGATTAAAGCCAGGAAAGATGTAACTGCAAAGCATTATCACCGCATATGGCGGAAATATGTTGCTTGGTGTGAGGCCAAAAAGGCCCCAACAGAGGAATTTCAACTAGGTCGATTTCTGCATTTCCTACAAGCAGGAGTGACTATGGGCCTGAAATTAGGCTCCATTAAGGTACAGATCTCGGCTCTGTCGATTTTCTTTCAGAAAGAACTAGCTTCACTACCTGAAGTTCAGACGTTTGTGAAACGAGTGCTGCATATTCAGCCCCCGTTTGTGCCTCCAGTGGCACCTTGGGATCTCAACGTGGTGTTGAGTTTCTTAAAATCACATTGGTTTGAGCCACTTAAAACCGTGGATCTAAAATATCTCACGTGGAAAGTGGTCATGTTATTGGCCTTGGCTTCAGCCAGGCGTGTGTCAGAATTGGCAGCTTTGTCATGTAATAGCCCTTATCTGATTTTCCATATGGATAGGGCGGAATTGAGGACTCGTCCCCAGTTTCTCCCTAAGGTGGTATCAGCTTTTCACTTGAACCAACCTATTGTGGTGCCTGCGGCTACTAGGGACTTGGAGGATTCCAAGTTACTGGACATAGTCAGGGCCTTGAAAATTTATGTTTCCAGGACGGCTAGAGTCAGGAAAACTGACTCGCTATTTATCCTGTATGCACCCAACAAACTGGGTGCTCCTGCTTCTAAGCAGACTATTGCTCGCTGGATTTGTAGCACAATTCAGCTGGCGCATTCTGCGGCTGGACTGCCGCATCCTAAATCAGTAAAAGCCCATTCCACAAGGAAGGTGGGCTCATCTTGGGCGGCTGCCCGAGGGGTCTCTGCTTTACAACTTTGCCGAGCTGCTACTTGGTCAGGGGCAAACACGTTTGCAAAATTCTACAAATTTGATACCCTGGCTGAGGAGGACCTTGAGTTCTCTCATTCGGTGCTGCAGAGTCATCCGCACTCTCCCGCCCGTTTGGGAGCTTTGGTATAATCCCCATGGTCCTTTCGGAGTTCCCAGCATCCACTAGGACGTCAGAGAAAATAAGATTTTACTCACCGGTAAATCTATTTCTCGTAGTCCGTAGTGGATGCTGAGCGCCCATCCCAAGTGCGGATTGTCTGCAATACTTGTACATAGTTATTGTTAACTAAAGGGTTATTGTTGAGCCATCTGTTGAGAGACTCAGTTGTTTTCATACTGTTAAACTGGGTATAGTATCACGAGTTATACGGTGTGATTGGTGTGGCTGGTAGGAGTCTTACCCGGGATTCAAAATCCTTCCTTATGTCAGCTCGTCCGGGCACAGTGTCCTAACTGAGGCTTGGAGGAGGGTCATAGTGTGAGGAGCCAGTGCACACCAGGTGACCTAAAAGCTTTCTTTAGTTGTGCCCAGTCTCCTGCGGAGCCGCTATTCCCCATGGTCCTTTCGGAGTTCCCAGCATCCACTACGGACTACGAGAAATAGATTTACCGGTTGGTAAAATCTTATTTTCATTGTGATATGCTGCCCTGGAAATAATTTTTTAATTTCTTAATCTGCCCAAGTGAATTTTACATAGTTTGTGTGATTTTCTTTAGGAAACATATTACAATTAACAGGTTCTTATTTTCTTGGCTGTAGCTAGGAAGAGTCAAAATGCATATAACTACATCTAATCCTTACTGTAATTTATTCATAATGGTGCTCACGCTTACAGCAGGGGTTGCCAGACTTTTTGAGTCTGTGATCTACTTTGAAAGCTGAAAAGCTTTTGTGATATAACTAGGTGGGATAATAGCAGGCGTGTGCCCAAAAGGGGCGTGGCCTAGCAAAAGGGGTGTAGTATAACAAAAAAGGGGCATGGTCTTGCTGCACAGGGTGTAATGACTGTCTCGCACGAAATCACGCATTGGCCCCCCCACAGCTAAAAACCTCAAACACACATGCCCCCACAGTGCCAGATACACACATGCCCCCCACAGTGCCAGATACACACATGCACCCACAGTACCAGATACACACATGCCCCCACAGTGCCAGATACACACATGCCCCCACAGTGCCAGATATGCCCCCACAGTACCACATACACATGCCCGCACAGTGCCAGATAGGCCCGCACAGTGCCAGATGCCCACAGTGCCAGATATGCCCCCCCACAGTGCCATGTGCCAGATATGCTCCCCACAGTGCCAGATATGCCCCCATAGTGCTGCTCACTGTTTTGCTACTGTGGTGAGGAGAGAGCAGCGCGCGCCTCTCCTGCCTGCCGCCCTGCCCCTCAGTCTGGTCTCCGGCGGTGACGGCAGCGTGTATTTCTCAAATCAGGCGCCGGTCCGCGATCTCTGCTTGGCTAACGAAGCGGCGCCTGATGCGAGATATACACTCCGGCGTCCCCGCCAGAGACCAGACTGAGGGGCAGGGTGTCAGGCAGGAGAGGCGCACGCTGCACTCTCCTCACCTCTGTGGATGGACGGCAGATCGCGATCGACTGTTTTGCAACCCCTGGCTACAGTTATAGGGAGTTAAAATATCAGGGTCACTGTTCACTTTTTTTTTTTAAACTATTGTCATCATTCTAAGGCGATCTTTACGATCGCGCTCTTACCACCTGTACGATCGCGCTCTTACCACCTGTACGATCTCGCTCTTACCACCTGTACGATCTCGCTCTTACCACCTGTACGATCTCGCTCTTGCCACCTGTACAATCTCGCTCTTACCACCTGTACAATCTCGCTCTTACCACCTGTACAATTTAACTTGCGATCTTCGACCACCATCTGTCTAAATTATCTGTTGAAAAAGACACAAAAGTAGCATGGCGATAATGGTTGGCCGTGCGTCAGAAGTGGATTTAGAACTCACAGGGCCCTAAGCAAGATACCGATTTAGAGCCCCTCTCCCTCAAACAATAAGTAGCACTATATTTTCATTCCTGATCTATGCCTTACATTATTTGTTGTTTTTCTCCCTTATATTTTATTATAATATATTACTTTCCCCCTTCACTGATTGTACCATGTCCCCCAACCTCCAACCTCCATTATTACACCACTCAGTTACTGCATTTTCGATCTGCGCTACCCTCACTGAATGTCGCTGGTCCCCATACCCCATTCTGGGAGTATTCAGCCAGCCCAGTGCTCCAGCGCTTTTTACGGCGGTCGTGGTCTGTTGAAAATGCCCTCCATAGAGCCTTATTGGCGGGACCCACAGGGCCCTAAGCTTCCGCCTTGGTTGCCTTGTGGTAAATCCACCTCTGCCGTGCGTACACACTTCACTTCTGTCCAATATCGCACCATCACATAAGATAAAACATGATTGATGGTGCAGTCATACTCTTGCGATATCACATGAATGGGTCGAAATCGAAAAGAACGGCTCGATGATTGATTGTATAGGGGTGTATCTAGCTTAAAAATGCCATTGCCTGTATAACTCAAGTCGACAAGAGTGTACACCTGGTAACCACATACTGTATGGTGACACTACAGGGACTCTACTTCATAATTCAGTAATGTTCTGTACAGTTTTCAGGTCCAAAGAAATAACCAAACAGCTGCTGACATAATTTCTGGACAGTTGGGTTTCTGACCAGGGAGTAGGTGTAAAAGTTTGTTCTCCCATTTCTAGGAAGATTTCTGTAAACTTCAGTTTGCATTATGTCAGTACTAGACATGATATTTATAAACCCATACTGTGTGTAGTGGTTGGAGGGACTGTACTTCTTTGAACAGCCTGTGTTACAGTATGTGCCCTTTCACAGCAGCACACTGGTTTATATCCTTCCCATAATTACAGCTCTTTACTGTGTGCGACTAAACATTTCATATAGAAAGCTATGTGCACTAATCCAGCCACTGACCATTTAATGTTATTTAGTAACATTGTTCAAGTATGCAAACCTGCACTAAAGCTATCGCAAGCAAGCCGCAGTTAACTTTTATCTACAGTATCTAGTATGAGTAGTTGATATGGTTTTGGTGCAGATTTGCACCTTACTAGTAAATCATTGTTTCTCTGACGTCCTAGTGGATGCTGGGAACTCCGAAAGGACCATGGGGAATAGCGGCTCCGCAGGAGACTGGGCACAAATAAAGAAAGCTTTTAGGTCACCTGGTGTGCACTGGCTCCTCCCACTATGACCCTCCTCCAAGCATCAGTTAGATTTTGTGCCCGGCCGAGGTTGGATGCACACTAGGGGCTCTCCTGAGCTTCTAAAAAGAAAGTATATAATTAGGTATTTTATTTTACAGTGAGACCTGCTGGCAACAGGCTCACTGCAGCGAGGGACTAAGGGGAGAAGAAGCGAACCTACCTGCTTGCAGCTAGCTTGGGCTTCTTAGGCTACTGGACACCATTAGCTCCAGAGGGATCGACCGCATGGAACTGGCCTTGGTGTTCGGTCCCGGAGCCAGAAGCAAGAAGAGGTCCAGAAAATCGGCGGCAGAAGACATCAGTCTTCACCAAGGTAGCGCACAGCACTGCAGCTGTGCGCCATTGCTCCTCATACACACTTCACACTCCGGTCACTGAGGGTGCAGGGCGCTAGGGGGGGCGCCCTGAGCAGCAATAAAAACACCTTGGCTGGCAAAAATACCACAATATATAGCCCCAGAGGCTATATATGTGATAATTACCCCTGCCAGAATCCATAAAAAAGCGGGAGAAAAGTCTGCGAAAAAGGGGCGGAGCTATCTCCTTCAGCACACTGGCGCCATTTCTCCCTCACAGCTCCGCTGTAAGGAAGCTCCCTGGCTCTCCCCTGCAGTCTACACTACAGAAAAGGGTAAAAAAGAGAGGGGGGGCACTAAATTTAGGCGCAGTATATATAACAGCAGCTATAGGGGACATAATTCAGTTAGTCCCTGCATTATATAGCGCTCTGGTGTGTGCTGGCATACTCTCACTCTGTCTCCCCAAAGGGCTTTTGTGGGTCCTGTCCTCTGTTAGAGCATTCCCTGTGTGTGTGCGGTGTGTCGGTACGGCTGTGTCGACATGTTTGATGAGGATAATGATGTGGTGGCGGAGCAGATGCCTATAGAAGGGATGTCACCCCCTGCGGGGCAGACACCTGAGTGGATGGACTTATGGAAGGAATTGCGTGCACGTGTCGACTCCTTACACAAAAAATTTAACGACATGCCAAATGCGGGACAGCCGGCTTCTCAGCTCGTGCCTGTCCAGGCGTCTCAAAGGCCATCGGGGGCTCTAAAACGCCCGCTACCTCAGATGGCAGACGCGGATGTCGACACGGATACTGACACCAGTGTCGACGACTATGAGTCTAGTCTAATGTCCACTAAGGCCATTTGTTGCATGATTGAACAATGAAAGAGGTGTTACAAATTTCTGATATAAACCCAGGTACCACTAAAAAGGGTATTATGTTTGGGGAGAAAAAACTACCCGTAGTTTTTCCCCCATCAAAAGAATTAAATGAAGTGTGTGAAGAAGCGTGGGCTTTCCCTGATAAAAGATTGGTAATCTCTAAGAAGTTACTAATGGCGTTCCCTTTCCCGCCAGAGGATAGGTCACGTTGGGAGACACCCCCTAGGGTGGATAAAGCGTTCACACGTTTGTCTAAAATGGTGGCACTACCGTCTCCGGATACGGCCGCCCTCAAGGAACCTGCTGATAGAAAGCAGGAGGCGATCCTGAAGTCTGTATATACACACTCAGGCATTATACTTAGACCAGCTATTGCGTCAGCATGGATGTGCAGTGCTGCCGCTGCGTGGTCAGATTCCCTGTCAGAAAATATTGACACCCTAGACAGGGACACTATTCTGCTAACCATAGAGCATATAAAAGACTCAGTCTTATACATGAGAGATGCACAGAGGGAGATCTGCCGGCTGGCATCTAAAATAAGTGCATTGTCCATTTCTGCTAGGAGAGGCTTATGGACTCGCCAGTGGACAGGGGATGCAGATTCAAAAAGGCACATGGAAGTTTTGCCTTATAAGGGTGAGGAGTTATTTGGGGATGGTCTCTCGGACCTAGTTTCCACAGCAACTGCTGGGAAGTCAGCATTTTTACCCCATGTTCCCTCACAGCCTAAAAAGGCGCCGTTTTATCAGGTACAGTCCTTTCGGACTCAGAAAAACAGGCGTGGAAAAGGCGGGTCCTTTCTGTCCAGAGGCAGAGGTAAGGGAAAAAGGCTGCAACAAACAGCAGGTTCCCAGGAGCAAAAGTCCTCCCCCGCTTCTTCCAAGTCCGCCGCATGACGGTGGGGCTCCACAGGCGGAGCCAGGTACGGTGGGGGGCCGCCTCAAAAATTTCAGCGATCAGTGGGCTCGCTCACAGGTGGATCCCTGGATCCTGCAAATAGTATCTCAAGGGTACAAACTGGAATTCGAGGCGTCTCCACCCCACCAGTTCCTAAAATCTGCCTTGCCGATTACTCCTTCAGACAGGGAGGCTGTGCTAGCGGCAATTCACAAGCTGTATTCCCAGCAGGTGATAGTCAAGGTGCCCCTACTTCAACAAGGACGGGGTTACTATTCCACACTGTTTGTGGTACCGAAACCGGACGGTTCGGTGAGACCCATTTTAAATTTGAAATCCTTGAACACATACATAAAAAAAATTCAAGTTCAAGATGGAATCGCTCAGGGCGGTTATTGCAAGCCTGGACGAGGGGGATTACATGGTATCCCTGGACATCAAGGATGCTTACCTGCATGTCCCCATTTACTATACTCACCAGGAGTACCTCAGATTTGTGGTACAGGATTGCCATTACCAATTCCAGACGGGTCCTGGGAAAGATGGTGGCTTCTTACGAAGCAATTCCTTTCGGCAGGTTCCATGCCAGAATCTTTCAGTGGGACCTGTTGGACCAATGGTCCGGATCGCATCTTCAGATGCATCGCCTAATAACCCTGTCTCCAAGAACCAGGGTGTCCCTGCTGTGGTGGCTGCAGAGTGCTCATCTACTAGAGGGCCGCAGATTCGGCATACAGGACTGGGTCCTGGTGACCACGGATGCCAGCCTTCGAGGCTGGGGGGCAGTCACATAGGGAAGAAACTTCCAAGGACTATGGTCGAGTCAGGAGACTTCCCTACACATAAATATTCTGGAACTAAGGGCCATTTACAATGCCCTAAGTCAGGCAAAATCCCTGCTTCTACACCAGCCGGTACTGATCCAGTCAGACAACATCACGGCAGTCGCCCATGTAAATCGACAGGGCGGCACAAGAAGCAGGATGGCAATGGCAGAAGCCACAAGGATTCTCCGATGGGCGGAAAATCACGTACTAGCACTGTCAGCAGTGTTCATTCCGGGAGTGGACAACTGGGAAGCAGACTTTCTCAGCAGGCACGACCTCCACCCGGGAGAGTGGGGACTTCATCCAGAAGTCTTCACGCTGATTGTAAATCGATGGGAACGGCCACAGGTGAACATGATGGCGTTCCGCCTAAACAAAAAACTAGAGAGATATTGCGCCAGGTCAAGGGACCCTCAGGCGATAGCTGTGGACGCTCTAGTGACACCGTGGGTGTACCAGTCAGTTTATGTGTTCCCTCCTCTGCCTCTCATACCAAGGGTACTGAGAATAATAAGAAAACGAGGAGTAAGAACAATACTCGTGGTTCCGGATTGGCCAAGACGAGCGTGGTACCCGGAACTTCAAGAGATGATCTCAGAGGACCCATGGCCTCTGCCGCTCAGACTGGACCTGCTGCAGCAGGGGCCCTGTCTGTTCCAAGACTTACCGCGGCTGCGTTTGACGGCATGGCGGTTGAACGCCGGATCCTGAAGAAAAAAGGACATTCCGGAGGAAGTCATTCCTACGCTGATTAAAGCCAGGAAAGATGTAACTGCAAAGCATTATCACCGCATATGGCGGAAATATGTTGCTTGGTGTGAGGCCAAAAAGGCCCCAACAGAGGAATTTCAACTAGGTCGATTTCTGCATTTCCTACAAGCAGGAGTGACTATGGGCCTAAAATTAGGCTCCATTAAGGTACAGATCTCGGCTCTGTCGATTTTCTTCCAGAAAGAACTAGCTTCACTACCTGAAGTTCAGACGTTTGTGAAAGGAGTGCTGCATATTCAGCCCCCGTTTGTGCCTCCAGTGGCACCTTGGGATCTCAACGTGGTGTTGAGTTTCTTAAAATCACATTGGTTTGAGCCACTTAAAACCGTGGATCTAAAATATCTCACGTGGAAAGTGGTCATGTTATTGGCCTTGGCTTCAGCCAGGCGTGTGTCAGAATTGGCAGCTTTGTCATGTAAAAGTCCTTATCTGATTTTCCATATGGATAGGGCAGAATTGAGGACTCGTCCCCAGTTTCTCCCTAAGGTGGTATCAGCTTTTCACTTGAACCAACCTATTGTGGTGCCTGCGGCTACTAGGGACTTGGAGGATTCCAAGTTACTGGACGTAGTCAGGGCCTTGAAAATGTATGTTTCTCTATCGTCCTAGTGGATGCTGGGGTTCCTGAAAGGACCATGGGGAATAGCGGCTCCGCAGGAGACAGGGCACAAAAAGTAAAGCTTTTCCAGATCAGGTGGTGTGCACTGGCTCCTCCCCCTATGACCCTCCTCCAGACTCCAGTTAGATTTTTGTGCCCGGCCGAGAAGGGTGCAATCTAGGTGGCTCTCCTAAAGAGCTGCTTAGAGAAAGTTTAGCTTAGGTTTTTTATTTTACAGTGAGTCCTGCTGGCAACAGGATCACTGCAACGAGGGACTGAGGGGAGAAGAAGTGAACTCACCTGCGTGCAGGATGGATTGGCTTCTTGGCTACTGGACATTAGCTCCAGAGGGACGATCACAGGTACAGCCTGGATGGTCACCGGAGCCGCGCCGCCGGCCCCCTTGCAGATGCTGAAGTTAGAAGAGGTCCAGAATCGGCGGCTGAAGACTCTGACAGTCTTCTAAAGGTAGCGCACAGCACTGCAGCTGTGCGCCATTTTCCTCTCAGCACACTTCACACGCTGTCACTGAGGGTGCAGGGCGCTGGGGGGGGGCGCCCTGGGAGGCAAATGTAAACCTATATACTGGCTAAAAATACCTCACATATAGCCCCCAGAGGCTATATGGAGATATTTAACCCCTGCCAAACTTCACTAAAGAGCGGGAGACGAGCCCGCCGTAAAAGGGGCGGGGCCTATCTCCTCAGCACACAGCGCCATTTTTTCTCTCACAGAAAGGCTGGAGAGAAGGCTCCCAGGCTCTCCCCTGCACTGCACTACAGAAACAGGGTTTAAACAGAGAGGGGGGGCACAAATTGGCGATATAAATATATATATAAAGATGCTATTAGGGAGAAACACTTATATAAGGTTGTCCCTATGTAATTATAGCGTTTTTTGGTGTGTGCCGGCAAACTCTCCCTCTGTCTCTCCAAAGGGCTAGTGGGGTCCTGTCCTCTGTCAGAGCATTCCAGGTGTGTGTGCTGTGTGTCGGTACGTGTGTGTCGACATGTATGAGGACGATGCTGGAGGAGGCGGAGAAATTGCCTGTAATGGTGATGTCACTCTCTAGGGAGTCGACACCGGAATGGATGGCTTATTTAGGGAATTACGTGAGAATGTCAACACGCTGCAAGGTCGGTTGACGACATGAGACGGCCGACAAACAATTAGTAACGGTCCAGGCGTCTCAGAAACACCGTCAGGGTTTTTTTTTTTTTTTTTATAAAAAACGCCCATTTACCTCAATCGGTCGACACAGACACAGACACGGACACTGAATCCAGTGTCGACGGTGAATAAACAAACGTATTCCTCATTAGGGCCACACGTTAAGGGCAATGAAGGAGCTGTTACATATTTCTGATACTACAAGTACCACAAAAAAGGGTATTATGTGGAAGTGAAAAAACTACCTGTAGTTTTTCCTGAATCTGATAAAATAAAATGAAGTGTGTGATGATGCGTGGGTTTACCCCGATAGCAAATATTGGCGTTATACCCTTTCCCGCCAGAAGTTAGGGCGCGTTGGGAAACACCCCTTAGGGTGGATAAGGCGCTCACACGCTTATCAAGTGGCGTTACCGTCTCCAAATACGGCCGCCCTCAAGGAGCCAGCTGATAGGCAGCTGGAAAAATATCCTAAAAAGTATATACACACAGACGGTGGCTATACTGCGACCAGCGATCGCCATCAGCCTGGAGATGCAGTGCTGGGTTGGCTTGGTCGAATTCCCTGACTAAAAATATTTTATTGATATAGAGCATTTAATAGGATGCATTCTATATATATGTATGCGAGATGCACAGAGGGATATTTGCACTCTGGCATCAAGATAAGTGCGTTGTCCATATCTCCCAGAAGATGTCATGGACACGACAGTGGTCAGGTGATACAGATCCCATACGGCACATGGAAGTATTGCCGTATAAAGGGAAGGAGTTATTTGGGGTCGGTCCGTCGGACCTGGGGGCCACGGCCACAGCTGGGAAATCCAACCTTTTTACCCCAAGTTACATCTCAGCAGAAAAAGACACTGTCTTTTCAGCCTCAATCCTTCCGTTCCCATGTGGGCAAGCGGGCAAAAGGCCAGTCATATCTGCCCAGACATAGAGGAAAGGGAAGTAGACTGCAGCAGGCAGCCCCTTCCCAGGAAAAGAAGCCCTCCACCAGTGGGGGGTAGTCTCAAGAGTCTCAGCGCGCAGTGGGATCACTCGCAAGTTGACCCCTAGATCATACAAGTATTATCCCAGGGGTACAGATTGGAGAGTCGAGACATTTTTTCCTCGCAGGTTCCTGAAGCCTGCTTTACCAACGGCTCCCTCCGACAAGGAGGCAGTATTGGGAAAAAATTCACAAGCTGTATTTCCAGCAGGTGATAATCAAAGTACCCCTCCTACAACAAGGAAAAGGGTATTAGTCCTCCACACTATATTGTGGTACTGAAGCCAGACGGCTTGGTGAGACATAGTCTAAATCTGAAATCTTTGAACACTTACATAAAAAGGTTCAAATCAAGATGGAGTCACTCAGAGCAGTGATAGAGAACCGGAAAAAAGGGGACTATATGGTGTCCCTGGACATCAAGGATTACCTCCATGTCCAAATTTGCCCTTCTCAACAAGGGTACCTCTGGTTCGTGATACAGAACTGTCAATATCAGTTTCAGACGCTGCCGTTGAATTATCCACGGCACCCCGGGCCTTTACCAAGGTAATGGCCGAAAAGATGATTCTTAAAAGAAGAAAGGCATCTAAATTATCCCTTACTTGGACGATATCCTGAAAGGGACAAGTTTCCAGAGAACAGTTGGAGGTCGGAAAAAGAACTATCTAAAGTAGTTCTACGACAGCACGAGTGGATTCTAAATATTCCAAAAATCGCAGCTGTTTTCCGATGATACGTCTGCTGTTCCTAGGAATGATTCTGGGCATAGTCCAGAAAGAGGTATTTCTCCTGGAGGGGAAAGCCAGGGAGTTATCCGACCTAGTCAGAAACCTCCTAAATCCAGGCCAAGTATCAGTGCATCAATGCACAGGAGTCCTGGGAAAAATGGTGGCTTCTTACGAAGCGATTCCATTCGGCAGATCTCACGCAAAAACTTTTCAGGGGGATTTGCTGGACGAATGGTCCGGATCGCATCTTCAGATGCATCAGCGGATAACCCTGTCTCCAAGGACAAGGGTGTCTCTTCTGTGGGGGCTGCAGAGTGCTCATCTTCTAGAGGGCAGCACATTCAGCATTCAGGACTGTGTTCTGGTGACCACGGATGCCAGCCTGAGAGGCTGGGAAACAGTCACACAAGGAAGAAATTTCCAAGGAAGTGTGGTCAAGTCTGGAGATTTCTCTCCACATGAATATACTGGAGCTAAGGGCAATTTACGATGCTCTGAGCCTAGGAAGACCTCTGCTTCAAAGTCAACCGGTGCTGATCCAGTAGGACATCATCATGGCTGTCGCCCACGTAAACAGACGGGGCGGCACAAGAAGCAGGAGGACAATGACAGCAAGGATTCTTCGCTGGGCGAAAGATCATGTGATAACACTGTCAGCAATGTTCATTCCGGGAGTGGACAACTAGGAAGATTTCCTCAGCATAAATGAATTCCACCCGGAAAAGTGGGAACTTCATCTGGAAGTTTCCACATGTTTGTAAACCGTTGGGAAAGACCAAAGGTGGTTATGATGGCGTCCCACATGAAGCGCCAGGTCTAGAGACCCTCAGGCAATAGCTGGGACGCTCTGGTATCACCGTGGGTGTACCAGTCGGTGTATGTGTTCCCTCCTCTGCCTTTCATACCCAGTGTATGGAGAATGATAGGAAGGAGAGGAGTAAGAACTATACTCGTGGTTCCGGTTTGGGCCAAGAAGAACTTGGTACCCGGAACTTCAAGAGATACTAGAAAGGATCTTGATTCAGCAAGAATCATGTCTGTTCCATGACTTACCGCAGCTGCGTTGACGCCAGGGCGGGTGAACGCCGGATCCTAAGGGAAAAAGGCATTCCGGAAGAGGTCATCCCTACCCTGGTCAGAGCCAGGAAGGAGGTGACCGCACAACATTATCACCGCTTAGGTGAAAATATGTTCCATGGTGTGAGGCCAGGAAGGCTCCACGGAAGAATTTCAACTAGGTTAATTCCTACATTTCCTGCAAGCAGGAGTGTATATGGGTCTCAAATTGGGGTCCATTAAGGTTCAAATTTCGACCGGTCGATTTTCTTCCAGAAAGAAATTGGCTTCAGTTCCTGAAGTCCAGAAGTTGTTAAGGGAGTACTGCATATACAACCCTTTTTTTTTTGATGTCTCCAGTGGCACTGGGCGATCTCACCGTAGTTTGGGATTCCTAAAATCACATTGTTTTAAACAACTCAAATCTGTGGATTTGATATATCTCACATGGAAAGTGACCATGCTGTTGGTCCTGGCCTCGGCCAGGCGAGTGTCAGAATTGGCGGCTTTATCTCACAAAGCCATATCTGATTGTCCATTCGGACAGAGCAAAGCTGTGGACTCGTCCCCAGTTTCTCCCTAAGGTGGTGTCAGCGTTTCACCTGAACCAGCTTATTGTGGTGCCTGCGGCTACTGGGGACTTGGAGGACTCCAAGTTGCTGGATGTTGTCAGGGCCCTGAAAATATAGTTTCCAGGTCGGCTGGAGTCAGGAAATCTGACTTGCTGTTTATCCTGTATGCACCCAACAAGCTGGGTGCTCCTGCTTCTAAGCAGACTATTGCTCGTTGGATTTGTAGTACAATTCAGCTTGCACATTCTGTGGCAGGCTTGCCACAGCAAAAAATATGTATATGCCCATTCCACAAGGAAGGTGGGCTCATCTTGGGCGGCTGCCCAAGGGGTCTCGGCATTACAACTCTGCCGAGCAGCTACGTGGTCGGGGGAGAACACGTTTGTAAAATTTTACAAATTTGATACCCTGGCAAAAGAGGACCTGGAGTTCTCTCATTCGGTGCTGCAGAGTCATCCGCACTCTCCCGCCCGTTTGGGAGCTTTGGTATAATCCCCATAGTCCTTTCAGGAACCCCAGCATCCACTAGGACGATAGAGAAAATAAGAATTTACTTACCGATAATTCTATTTCTCGGAGTCCGTAGTGGATGCTGGGCGCCCATCCCAAGTGCGGATTATTCTGCAATACTTGTACATAGTTATTGTTACAAAAATCGGGTTATTGTTGTAGGAAGCCGTCTTTCAGAGGCTCCTTTTGTTATCATACTGTTAACTGGGTTTAGATCACAAGTTGTACGGTGTGATTGGTGTGGCTGGTATGAGTCTTACCCGGGATTCAAAATCCTCCCTTATTGTGTACGCTCGTCCGGGCACAGTACCTAACTGGAGTCTGGAGGAGGGTCATAGGGGGAGGAGCCAGTGCACACCACCTGATCTGGAAAAGCTTTACTTTTTGTGCCCTGTCTCCTGCGGAGCCGCTATTCCCCATGGTCCTTTCAGGAACCCCAGCATCCACTACGGACTCCGAGAAATAGAATTATCGGTAAGTAAATTCTTATTTTCCAGGACGGCTAGAGTCAGGAAAACTGACTCGCTATTTATCCTGTATGCACCCAACAAACTGGGTGCTCCTGCTTCTAAGCAGACTATTGCTCGCTGGATTTGTAGCACAATTCAGCTGGTGCATTCTGCGGCTGGACTGCCGCATCCTAAATCAGTAAAAGCCCATTCCACAAGGAAGGTGGGCTCATCTTGGGCGGCTGCCCGAGGGGTCTCGGCTTTACAACTTTGCCGAGCTGCTACTTGGTCAGGGGCAAACACGTTTGCAAAATTCTACAAATTTGATACCCTGGTTGAGGAGGACCTTGAGTTCTCTCATTCGGTGCTGCAGAGTCATCCGCACTCTCCCGCCCGTTTGGGAGCTTTGGTATAATCCCCATGGTCCTTTCGGAGTTCCCAGCATCCACTAGGACGTCAGAGAAAATAAGATTTTACTCACCGGTAAATCTATTTCTCGTAGTCCGTAGTGGATGCTGGGCGCCCATCCCAAGTGCGGATTGTCTGCAATACTTGTACATAGTTATTGTTAACTAAAGGGTTATTGTTGAGCCATCTGTTGAGAGGCTCAGTTGTTTTCATACTGTTAAACTGGGTATAGTATCACGAGTTATACGGTGTGATTGGTGTGGCTGGTAAGAGTCTTACCCGGGATTCAAAATCCTTCCTTATTATGTCAGCTCGTCCGGGCACAGTGTCCTAACTGAGGCTTGGAGGAGGGTCATAGTGGGAGGAGCCAGTGCACACCAGGTGACCTAAAAGCTTTCTTTAGTTGTGCCCAGTCTCCTGCGGAGCCGCTATTCCCCATGGTCCTTTCGGAGTTCCCAGCATCCACTACGGACTACGAGAAATAGATTTACCGGTGAGTAAAATCTTATTTTCTGTGTTATCTTGGATGAAAAATTTGCAGAAAGGCATTTGTCACAGAACACAAGAAGCGTGACCCACCAAGGGTTTATCTTTTTGCTCTGTTCAGGATTTCTTGACTGTCCTGTAGCTCTTATGAGGTTGCCAGGAGGGTAATGTCTGGTTGTGCCCCTCTTTCTGTATTCTACCTTCCTGGATCAGTTATACCCCTATTCCATTGCTGAAATATCCTTGGTTATTTGACGGGTTAACCTGGCTCACCGCTTTCATCCTTGGCAAACCCGGGTCCAAACCGGGATTTTGAACTCTGTTCCATCCCGGTTTAGACCTTTTCACTTCACTTTCAACCCGGGATATTCCCGGGTTGGCCCCTTTCACACTGAACCCGGGTTACCCATATAAACACTATGGATGTCATTTAAAATGGACTTTCTCATACGTTCCTAGAGGATGCTGGGGATGCTTCAAGAACCATGGGGTATAGACGGGATCTGCAGGAGACATGGGCACTTTAAGACTTTAAAAGGGGTGTGAACTGGCTCCTCCCTCTATGCCCCTCCTCCAGACTCCAGTTAGATTCTCTGCCCAGTGAGACTGGATGCACACTGAGGAGCTCTCCAGAGTTTCTCAGAAAAAAGACTTTGTTAGGTTTATTATTTTCAGGGAAACCTGCTGGCAACAGGCTCCCTGCATCGTGGGACTGAGGGGAGAGAAGCAGACCTACTTCTGTGAGTTTCAAGGCTCTGCTTCTTAGGCTACTGGACACCATTAGCTCCAGAGGGTCTGATCGCTAGGTATGCCTAGATGCTCGTTCCCGGAGCCACGCCGTCACCCCCCTTGCAGAGCCAGAAGTCAGAAGACGGGTGAGTAGAAGAAGATCAGAAGACTTCAGTGACGGCTTTGAGGTACCGCACAGCGGCTGCGCTGTGCGCCATGCTCCCACACACACAGCGGCACTACAGGGTGCAAGGCGCAGGGGGGGCGCCCTGGGCAGCATTAAACCTCAATAAATAGACTGGCAAAACAGGCTTACAGTGCCTGGGCACTAATACCAAACCCCCGACAGTATAAAAATTTGAAAAACAGCGGGGCTGAAGCGCGCCATTAAGGGGGCGTGGCTTAGCCCTGACAGCTCTAATCAGAGCCATTTTCTCTTCACAGAGCTGCAGAGACGCTGGTCCTGACCTCCTACACTGCTGTACAAGTAACAGGGTGCAAAACGGTGGGGGGCACAGTAATTTGGTGCTGTTTTATTAGTATAAAAGCGCTAACAGGTCTGAGGCATTATTTTAATAGTTTTCAGACCGAGATAGGCGCTGGGTTGTGAGCTAGTAGAACTCCCTCTGTGTTTCTCTAACAGGCTTTGCTGTGGGTCTGTCCCCTATAGCCCCAGTGTAGTTGTGGGTGTCGGTAATCATGTGTCGACATGTCTGAGGCTGAGTGCTCTTCCGAGGAGGAGGCTGGAGTGGGGACAGAAAAGGCTGTAGGAGTGACCGTGTCTGCACCGCCGACGGCTGATTGGGTAAATGTTTTGAGTGTTTTGAATGCTAATGTGGCTCGATTGAATAAGAGATTAGATCAATCTGAGTCTTAGAACCAGACATGGAGAAAATCCATGGAGGATGCATTATCACAAGTTCAGACCCCCTCGGGGTCACAGAAGCGTTCATTTACCCATATAGGGGATACAGATACCGACACGGACTCTGATTCCAGTGTCGTCCATAGTGATGCCAGATTGAATCCTAAACTGGCTAAGAGCATTCAGTACATGATTGTGGCGATAAAAGACGTATTACATATCACGTAAGACCCTGCTGTTCCTGATACTAGGGTCTGTATGTTTAAGGGAAAGAAACCTGAGGTGACGTTTCCTCCCTCTCATGAACTGAACGCTCTTTTTGAAAAAGCTTGGGACAAGACGTTACAGGTTCCCAAGGGAATTCCGGTGGCATATCCGTTCCCCTCTGGGGACAAGGAAAAGTGGGAGACAACCCCCACGGTGGACAAAGCTCTATCGCGTCTGTGCAAAAAGGTGGCGCTTCCGTCTCCTGACACGGCAGCCCTAAAGGATCCTGCGGATCGTAAGCAGGAAAATAAACTAAAATCCATTTTTGTCACTACAGGTACGCTGCTCAGGCCTGCTGTTGCATCGGCATGGGTGAAACGCTATTGAAAAGTGGGCAGATAACTTGTCATCTGATATAGATTCCCTGGACAGGGATAGCGTTCTTTTGACACTGGGTCATATCAGGGACGCTGCAGCCTATCTAAAGGAAGCTGCGAGGGATATTGGCCTTTTGGGATCAAGGGCCAATGCCAATCCACTATCAAATGCAGTCCTTTCGGCCCAATAAATACAAAAAAGGACGAGGGTCTTCCTTCCTTCCTACGAGAGGAAGAGGAAGGGGAAAAAGGTCACAGGCTGTGGCAAGTTCCCAAGAGCAGAAATCCTCCCCGGCTTCTACCAAATCCACCGCATGACGCTGGGGCTCCTCTGCGGGAGTCCGCACCGGTGGGGGCACGTCTCCAACTCTTCAGTCAGGTCTGGGTTCGCTCGGCCCTGGATCCTTGGGTATTAGAAATAGTAGCCCAAGGGTACAAATTGGAGTTTCAAGACGTGCCCCCTCACCGATTTTTCAAATCGGCCTTGCCAGCTTCTCTTCCAGTAAGGGAGGTTGTATGCGCTGCAATACTAAAGCTGTGTCAAAATCAAGTCATTGTCACAGTACCCCCGTCACAACAGGGGTAAGGCTTTTATTCTAGTCTGTTCGTGGTCCCGAAGCCGGATGGCTCAGTCAGACCGATTCTGAACCTAAAATCCCTCAATTTCTATCTAAAAAAATAAAAATTCAAGATGGAATCTCCGAACAGTGATCTCCAGTCTGGAGGAGGGGGATTTTATGGTGTCGGTCGACATAAAGGATGCCTACTTACACGTCCCAATATATCCTCCACATCAGGCTTATCTGAGGTTTGCTGTTCAGGATTGTCATTACCAATTTCAGACGTTGCCGTTTGGTCTATCCACGGCTCCGAGGATTTTCACCAAGGTTATGGCGGGAATGATGGTTCGTGAAAACAAAAACGGCTGCGCGGTATGTCAGGAATTGTATATAAAAGGAGAGCCAACGTATGAGAAATGCAACATTTATTAATACTATATCATTATAAAATATACAAATAATAAAAAAGAAATAAATCACACTTAAGTTGTCTCAGAGTGTCAAAGGTCTCTTAGAACAAATACTGAACTGCAGCTGTGTTGTGGATTGTAAGTGTCCGTATTTCACAGATTTCACAGATTACCGGTAATAGCTGCTATAGAGATAGAGGGTAACTGAATATGGTGCACTGGGTACAGTCCCGAGTTGTAAGATGCTGAGTGTCACCGAGTGTTAGGCAGATGTAAATACCTCCCTGGTGGGCTGGTCATGAGCCGAGAGTCCCCGGTCAGATGTCCTGCAGTGCCCACGAGTGCTGTGCAGCGGAGAGGAAGTGCGGGAGCCGCCTGGTGTGATGCTGGCTGGAGCGGCGTGAGAATGAAAGCCGCTGGTGACAATATAGCAGTCTGGGAGAGACCCGTCTAGATCTATTCAAATTGCACCTGATGAGACACCTGAGCAAGGTGTGTAAGAGGCGGGATCCTGATGCGTTTCGTCACGATCCACGTGACTTTTTCGAAAAAAATCACGTGGAGTTTGAATAGATCTAGACGGCTCCCCCTCTATGCCCCTCCTCCAGACCTCAGTTTGATACTGTGCCCAGTGGAGACTGGGTGCATTTCAGGGAGCTCTCCTGAGTTTCCTGTAAAGAAAGTATTTTAGTTAGGTTTTTTATGTTCAGGGAGCACTGCTGGCAACAGACTCCCTGCATCGAGGGACTGAGGAGAGAGAAACAGACCCACTTCTCTGAGTTTCAGGGCTCTGTTTCTTGGGCTACTGAACACCATTAGCTCCAGAGGGATCGGTACGCAGGTCTCACCCTCGCCGTCCATCCCAGAGCCGCGCCGCCATCCTCCTCGCAGAGCCGGAAGATAGAAGCCAGGTGACTATGAGAGGAAAAGACTTCAGAGGCGGCAGAAGACAGCTTGATCTTCACAGTGAAGCTGTGCGCCATTGCTCCCATTCACCTCACACACATCGGTCACTGTAAGGGTGCAGGGCGCAGGGGGGGCGCCCTGGGCAGCAATATAAACCTCTCCTGTGGCAAATGTACATATATACATGTACAGCTGGGCAATGTACATGTATATAAAGAGCCCCCGCCATGTTTTTAAGAATTTTGAGCGGGACAGAAGCCCGCCGCCGAGGGGGCGGGGCTTCTCCCTCAGCACTCACCAGCGCCATTTTTCTCCACAGCACCGCTGAGAGGAAGCTACCCGGACTCTCCGCTGCTTGATACCACGGTAAAAGAGGGTTTTAAAGTAGAGAGGGGGCACAAAATTGGCGCATATACATACTTGAAAAGCGCTACTGGGTAAACATTCTGTGTTTTTTCCTTGGTCATATAGCGCTGGGGTGTGTGCTGGCATACTCTCTCTCTGTCTCTCCAAAGGGCCTGGTGGGGAACCTGTCTTCAGAAAAGAGCTTCCCTGTGTGTGTGTGGTGTGTCGGTACGCGTGTGTCTACATGTCTGAGGTTGAAGGCTCACCTAAGGAGGAGGGGGAGTGTATGAATGTAAGGTCTCCGTCGGCAGCGCCGACACCTGACTGGATGGATATGTGGAATGTTTTAAGTGCTAATGTTAATTTATTGCACAAAAGATTAGACAAAGCGGAAGCTAGGGTACAGTCAGGGAGTCAACCCATGTCTGTCCCAATGTCGCCGGGACCTTCGGGGTCTCAGAAGCGCCCACTATCCCAAATAGTAGACACAGATACCGACACGGATTCAGACTCCAGTGTCGACTACGATGATGCAAAATTACAGCCAAAAGTGGCTAAATGTATTCGATATATGATTATTGCAATAAAAGATGTTTTGCATATCACAGAGGAACCCCCTGTCCCTGACACGAGGGTACACATGTATAAGGGAAAGAAACCTGAGGTCCTGAGGTCACCTTTCCCTCCTCACATGAGCTGAACAAATTATGCGAAAAAGCTTGGGAAACTCCAGACAAAAAACTACAGATTCCCAAAAGGATTCTTATAGCGTATTCTTTCCCGCCAAAGGACAGAATACGGTGGGAATCCTCCCCTAGGGTAGACAAGGCTTTGACACGCTTATCAGAAAAGATAGCGCTCCCATCCCAAGATACGGCTACCCTCAAGGATCCTGCTGACCGCAAGCAGGAGGTTACCTTGAAGTCCATTTACACACATTCTGGTACGTTACTCAGACCGGCAATTGCGTCGGCCTGGGTTTGTAGTGGTGTAGCAGCATGGACAGATTCCTTATCAGCGGATATTGAGACCCTTGATAAGGATACCATTTTAATGACCCTAGGGCATATAAAAGATGCTGTCTTATATATGAGGGATGCTCAAAGAGACATTAGTTTACTGGGTTCCAGAATAAACGCTATGTCTATTTCTGCTAGGCGAGTCTTATGGACCCGACAGTGGACAGGTGATGCCGACTCAAAGAGGCATATAGAGTTTTTGCCTTACAACGGTGAGGAATTGTTTGGAGAGGGCCTCTCGGACCTCGTCTCCACAGCTACGGCAGGTAAATCGATTTTTTTGCCTTATATTCCCTCACAATCTAAGAAAGCGCCTCATTATCAAATGCAGTCCTTTCGTTCAAATAAAAGCAAAAGAGTACGTGGATCGTCCTTTCTTGCCAGAGGTAAGGGCAGAGGGAAAAAGCTGCACAACACAGCTAGTTCCCAGAAACAGAAGTCCTCCCCGGCCTCTGCAAAATCCACCGCATGACGCTGGGGCTCCCCTGAGGGAGTCCGCTCCAGTGGGGGCACGTCTTTGACTTTTCAGCCACATCTGGGTTCACTGACAGGTGGATCCCTGGGCAATAGAAATTGTTTCCCAGGGATACAAGCTGGAATTCGAAGAGGTGCCTCCTCGCCGGTTTTTCAAATCGGCGCTACCTACTTCTCCCCAAAAAAGGGAGATAATGTTACATGCGATTAACAAATTGTGTCTTCAACAAGTGGTGGTCGAGGTTCCCCTGCTTCAAAGAGGGAAGGGGTACTACTCAACTCTGTTTGTGGTCCCGAAACCGGACGGTTCGGTCAGACCCATTTTAAATTTAAAATCCCTGAACCTTTACTTAAAACGGTTCAAATTCAAAATGGAATCGCTCAGAGCGGTCATCGCCAGCCTGGAAGGGGGGGATTTTATGGTATCTCTGGACATAAAGGATGCATACCTGCATGTTCCCATATATCCTCCTCATCAGGCGTACCTGAGATTTACGGTACAGGATTGTCATTACCAATTTCAGACGTTGCTGTTTGGGCTTTCCACGGCCCCGAGAATTTTCACCAAGGTAATGGCGGAGATGATGGTGCTCCTGCGCAAGCAGGGTGTCACAATTATCCCGTACTTGGACGATCTCCTCATAAAAGCGAGATCACGGGAGAAGTTGCTGAACAGCGTATCACTTTCACTGAAGGTGTTACAGCGACACGGCTGGATTCTCAATATTCCAAAGTCGCAGCTGAATCCTACGACTCGTCTGCCCTTCTTGGGCATGATTCTGGACACAGACCAGAAAAGGGTTTTTCTTCCGATAGAAAAAGCGCAGGAACTCATGACTCTAGTCAAGAACCTATTGAAGCCAAAACAAGTGTCAGTACATCATTGCACTCAAGTCCTGGGAAAAATGGTGGCGACGTACGAAGCCATTCCCTTCGGCAGGTTCCATGCAAGGACTTTCGACGGGGACCTATTGGACAAATGGTCCGGGTCACATCTGCAAATGCATCAGCGGATCACCCTGTCCCCCAGGGCCAGGATATCTGTCCTGTGGTGGCTGCAGAGTGCTCACCTTCTAGAGGGCCGCAGGTTTGGCATTCAGGATTGGATCCTGGTGACCACGGACGCGAGCCTCCGAGGTTGGGGAGCAGTCACACAGGGAAGAAATTTCCAAGGCCTTTGGTCAAGTCAAGAGACTTGTCTTCACATCAACATCCTGGAACTAAGGGCCATATACAACGCCCTACGTCAAGCGGAGACCTTACTTCGCGACCGACCAGTTCTGATCCAGTCAGACAACGTCACCGCAGTAGCTCATGTAAACCGCCAGGGCGGCACAAGGAGCAGAGTGGCGATGGCGGAAGCCACCAGAATTCTTCGCTGGGCGGAGAATCATGTAAGCGCACTGTCAGCAGTGTTCATTCCGGGAGTGGACAACTGGGAAGCAGACTTCCTCAGCAGACACGACCTGCATCCGGGAGAGTGGGGACTTCATCAGGAAGTCTTCGCACAGATTGCAAGTCGGTGGGGACTGCCCCAAATAGACATGATGGCGTCCTTTCTCAACAAAAAGCTACAAAGGTATAGCGCCAGGTCAAGAGATCCTCAGGCGGTAGCTGTGGACGCCCTAGTGACACCGTGGGTGTTCCAGTCGGTCTATGCATTTCCTCCTCTTCCTCTCATACCCAAGGTGTTGAGAATAATAACAAAAAGAGGAGTGAGAACAATACTCATTGTTCCGGATTGGCCACGAAGGACCTGGTATCCGGATCTGCAGGAAATGCTCACAGAAGATCCGTGGCCTCTTCCTCTAAGACAGGACCTGTTGCAACAGGGTCCCTGTCTGTTCCAAGACTTACCGCGGCTGCGTTTGACCGCATGGCGGTTGAACGCCGGATCCTAGCGGAAAAAGGTATTCCGGATGAGGTCATTCCTACTCTAATAAAGGCTAGGAAGGACGTGACATCTAAACATTATCACCGAATATGGCGAAAATATGTTTCTTGGTGTGAGGCCAGGAATGCTCCTACGGAAGAATTCCATCTAGGTCGTTTTCTTCACTTCCTACAAACTGGAGTGAATTTGGGCCTAAAATTAGGCTCCATTAAAGTTCAGATTTCGGCCTTATCCATTTTCTTTCAAAAGGAATTGGCCTCTCTACCTGAAGTACAGACTTTTGTGAAGGGAGTACTGCATATTCAGCCTCCTTTTGTACGTCCGGTGGCGCCTTGGGACCTTAACATGGTGTTAAGTTTCCTTAAGTCACATTGGTTTGAAATTTCTCACTTGGAAGGTGGTCATGTTGTTAGCCTTGGCTTCGGCTAGGCGAGTTTCGGAATTAGCGGCTTTATCACATAAAAGCCCCTATCTGGTTTTCCATATGGATAGAGCAGAATCCTACCTAAGGTGGTTTCATCCTTTCATATGAACCAACCTATTGTCGTGCCTGTGGCTACACGTGACTTAGAGGATTCCGAGTCCCTTGATGTGGTCAGGGCTTTGAAAATTTACGTGGCCAGAACGGCTAGGATCAGAAAAACAGAAGCACTGTTTGTCCTGTATGCAGCCAACAAGGTCGGCGGCCCTGCTTCAAAGCAGACTATTGCTCGCTGGATCTGTAACACGATTCAGCAGGCGCATTCTACGGCAGGATTGCCGTTACCAAAATCGGTTAAGGCCCATTCCACTAGGAAGGTGGTCTCGTCTTGGGCGGCTGCCCGAGGGGTCTCGGCACTACAAATGTGCCGAGCTGCTACTTGGTCGGGGTCAAACACCTTTGCAAAGTTCTATAAGTTTGATACCCTGGCTGAGGAGGACCTCCTGTTTGCTCAATCGGTGCTGCAGAGTAATCCGCACTCTCCCGCCCGTTTGGGAGCTTTGGTATAATCCCCATGGTCCTTACGGAGTCCCAGCATCCTCTAGGACGTTAGAGAAATAAGATTTTAAACCTACCGGTAAATCTTTTTCTCGTAGTCCGTAGAGGATGCTGGGCACCCGTCCCAAGTGCGGACTTCTTCTGCAAGACTTGTATATAGTTTTGCTTACATAAGGGTTATGTTATAGTTTTCATCGGTCTTGGACTGATGCTATGTTGTTTTCATACTGTTAACTGATTAGTATATCACAAGTTATACGGTGTGATTGGTGTGGCTGGTATGAATCTTGCCCTTGGATTAACAAAAATCCTTTCCTCGTACTGTCAGTCTCCTCTGGGCACAGTTTCTCTAACTGAGGTCTGGAGGAGGGGCATAGAGGGAGGAGCCAGTGCACACCCAGATCCAAAGTCTTTCTGAAAGTGCCCATGTCTCCTGCGGAGCCCGTCTATCCCCATGGTCCTTACGGAGTCCCAGCATCCTCTACGGACTACGAGAAAAAGATTTACCGGTAGGTTTAAAATCTTATTTTTTATTATTTGTATATTTTATAATGATATAGTATTAATAAATGGTGCTTTTCTCATACGTTTTTCTCTCCTTTTTATATACAATTCCTGACATACAGCGCAGCCGTTTTTGTTTTCATGCTTCTGTCTCATTACTACACACAGTTTTTCGGCAAGCGCAGTACCTCAGGAGCTGCTTTTATAAACATATTTTTAATTGCTCCAAGTTTTCTACATTATTATTTGTTGAGGCGCTTTTTCAGCAGTAATTGTTGTTTGGAAATTATGGTTCTCCTGCGCAAGCAGGTAACCAAAATTATCCCGTAATTGGACGATCTCCTGATAAAGGCGAGATCCAAGGAGCAATTACTGAAAAACGTTAAGCTCTCCCTGACAATTCTGCGACAACATGGTTGGCTCCTAAACTTGCTAAAATCACAGTTGGTTCCGACAACACGGCTGTCATTCTTGGGTATGATTCTGGACACAGAATTACAGAGAGTTGTACTTCCAGTGGAAAAGGCTCTGGAAATACAGAACATGGTAAAACAGATTCTGAAACCGGCAAGAGTGTCGATTCTTCAATGCACTCGGTTGCTGGGGAAGATGGTGGCAGCCTACGAGGCCATTCAGTTTGGCAGGTTCCATGCCAGAGTGTTTCAGTGGGACCTGTTGGACAAGTGGTCAGGGTCTCACCTGTACATGCTCCGGAAAATAATCCTATCATCCAGGACCAGAATCTCTCTCCTGTGGTGGCTGCACAGTTCTCACCTCCTAGAGGGACGCAGGTTCGGGATTCAGGATTGGATCCTGGTGACCACAGATGCAAGTCTCCGAGGCTGGGGAGCAGTCACACAGGGGAAAAATTTCCAGGAAAAATGGTCAAGCCAGTAAGCTTATCTGCACATAAACATTCTGGAATTAAGGGCCATTTACAACGGTCTTCTGCAAGCGGAACATCTTCTTCGTGGTCTGCCCGTCTTGATTCAGTCAGACAACGTAACAGCAGTGGCGTACATAAACCGCCAGGGCGGAACAAAGAGCAGAGCGGCGATGGCGGAGGCCACAAAAGTTCTTCGCTGGGCTGAGAAACATGCAAGCGCTCTGTCAGCAGTCTTCATTCCAGGAGTGGACAACTGGGAAGCAGACTTCCTCATCAGACACGATCTCCATCCAGGAGAGTGGGGTCTTCATCAAGAGGTCTTTTCAGAAGTGACAAGTCGTTGGGGAATTCCTCAAATAGACATGATGGCGTCTCGCCTCAACAAGAAACTTCAGAGATATTGTTCCAGGTCGAGGGACCCTCAAGCAATAGCGGTGGACGCCCTGGGTGTTTCAGTCGGTCTATGTGTTCCCTCCACTTCCACTCATTCCAAAGGTGATAAAGATTATAAGAAGAACAAGGGTTCAGGCGATACTCATTGTTCCAGACTGGCCAAGGAGGGCCTGGTATCCGGATCTTCAAGAATTACTCATAGAAGATCCCTGGCCTCTTCCTCTATGAGAGGACCTATTACAGCAAGGACCGTGCGTGTATCAAGACTTACCGCGGCTGCGTTTGACGACATGGCGGTTGAACGCCAAATCCTAGCCCGAAAGGGTATTCCCAGTGAAGTCATTCCACTACTTCAGGCTAGAAAAGCTGTAACGGCGAAGCATTACCACCGTATTTGGAGAAAATATGTGTCTTGGTGTGAATCCAAGAAGGCTTCTACGGAAGAGTTTCAGCTGTGGCGTTTGCTCCATATTTTGCAAGCAGGTGTGGATGCGGGCCTAAAGTTAGGCTCCATTAAAGTACAAATTTCGGCCTTATCGATTTTCTTTCGGAAAGAATTGGCCTCCCAGAAGTTCAGACTTTCGTGAAATGCGTGCTGCACATCCAACCTCCCTTTGTGCCCCCAGTTGCACCATGGGATCTTAATGTGGTGTTGCAGTTCCTGCAATCTAATTGGTTTGAACCTTTACGTAAGGTTGAGTTGAAATTCCTTAAGTAGTCATGCTGTTGGCCTTGGCATCCGCAAGGCGGGTGTCTGAATTGGCGGCTTTGTCTCACAAAAGCCCCTGTTTAATCTTCCATGCAGATAGAGCGGAGTTGAGAACTCGTCAGCAATTTCTGCCAAAGGTGGTTTCATCGTTTCACGTAAACCAGCCTATTGTGGTGCCAGTGGCTACCGACGCCTTGGTGGAATCGAGGTCTCTCGATGTGGTCAGAACTTTGAAAATCTATGTCGCCAGAACGGCTCAGATTAGGAAAACAGAGGCTCTGTTTGTCCTGTGGGCTCCCAACAAAATTGGAGCTCCTGCTTCCAAACAGACTATTGCACGCTGGATCTGTCATACGATTCAGCAGGCTCATTCTACGGCGGGATTGCCGTTACCGAAATCAGTGAAGGCCCATTCTACCAGAAAGGTGGGCTCGTCCTGGGCGGCTGCCCGAGGGGTCTCGGCATTACAGCTTTGCCGTGCTGCTACCACCTTTGCGAAGTTTTACAAGTTTGATACCCTGGCTGAGGAGGACCTCTGGTTTGGTCAATCGGTGCTGCAGAGTCATCCGCACTCTACCGCCCGTTCTAGAGCTTTGGTATAAACCCCATGGTTCTTGAAGCATCCCCAGCATCCTCTAGGACAGGCATTCCCAACCACGGTCCTCAAGGCACACCAACAGTGCAGGTTTTAGTGATATCCAGGCTGCAGCACAGATGGTTAAATCAAAATTACTGACCTACTAATTAAATCACCTGTGCTCAAGCCTGGATATCACTAAAACCTGCACTGTTAGTGTGCCTTGAGGACCGTGGTTGGGAATGCCTGCTCTAGGACGTATGAGAAAATAGGATTTTAATACCTACCGGTAAATCCTTTTCTCTTAGTCCGTAGAGGATGCTGGGCGCCCGTCCCAGTGCGGGCTGTATCTGCAGTTATTGGTTATGGTTACACACATGTTGTGTTGAGTTCAGTCAGTCAGTCAGTCAGTCTGTGGCTGATGTTAGTCATGCCGTTGCATGCGTTGTTGCTGAATGTCTTGTTGTACGGCGTGTTTGAGGTGTGAGCTGGTATGTATCTCACCTTAGTTTACAAATTAAATAAATCCTTTTCCTCGAAATGTCCATTTCCCTGGGCACAGTTCCTATAACTGGAGTCTGGAGGAGGAGCATAGATGGAGGAGCCAGTTCACACCCCTTTTAAAGTCTTAAAGTGCCCATGTCTCCTGTGGATCCCGTCTATACCCCATGGTTCTTGAAGCATCCCCAGCATCCTCTACAGAGTAAGAGAAAAGGATTTACCGGTAGGTATTAAAATCCTATTTTTTCTGGCTCACAAAGATGAGGTGACAAAAGGAGACACAGGAACGGAACATCCATCAGCTTTTTTTTTTTTTTTTGTGAGTCCTTAGTTGAATAACCCGGGTCAGACCCTTTCACACTGCACATCGGCCCGGGTCTGACCAGTCTTTAATTCTGGGTTGAAATGCAGGGTTGCTTGGCCCGTGCTTATTTCAGTTTGGCACTTTCACACTACACTTAACTGGCAATAACGCGGTTTATTTTGGCGATGTGAAAGGGGTTTGGAAAGGGGTCTCAAAAAAATGAACCCAGGTCCAGTGACTTGGGAATCCAAACCAGAGTGCGAGCAGTGTTGGACTTGGAAAGGCCCGGGCAACGCAGCAATGTAAATGGGTTACCCAGGTCAACCTAAAGCACAGTGAGTACCGACTCACCGGCGATTGGAGATGATGTAATCGAAGCGGTGGTGTAAATGGGGTCTGTCCCAGATTGGAACATTGTTCAAAAACTCGGTCAAACCTGGAATTTAGGTGTAAAAGGGGTATTAATAACCTTTCTCAGGTCAGTTGTGTTGAATGCAGCAACATTAGTTGCATTGTGCCTTTGTTGTATGAGGTCAGGAAGTGAGCAATTACCAATTTGTAAAGAGCAAGGGGCAACCAGAGTTCCTGTGACCACACAAAGTCCCTGCGTGTGCCTGCACCCGGGCAGAGGATTGAGTGTCATCTAAGTGTGTGATGGGAAGGGGAGCTAGCAGCACACCTTTGGGAGGCCCTCCAAGGAATGTCAGCCGCTCCCTGAAACCATGAGCACAGTAGTGATTACTGTAGTACTCTTACAGTTTTACTTTTCACAAACTACAGTACCTCCACATATTAATTCAAGGTAAAATAAATCCTTATCGGCACAAACCATGAAGAATTTGCATGCACCACATCAACTTTTATCTGCTGTTCCCAACTGTCCTTTCACCTGGATTCTGTGTTTTTAGACAAAAGGGTTCAATCAACTACAGTATATACCAATATACAAACCAATGGTATGGCCAAACAAAAGAAATGCATGAGAGGAGCTGCTCCCAGAAGAGCAGGTTCACCACTAATTTTCATTACTTTTGGTTAAGTAGCCATTTATATATTGTTTATCGTTTTAAAATAATATAACAAAATGTTGCAGTAAGTTTACAGAAAATATAGTGTTCAGACTAGAATAGGCACAGGTTAGGATTTGTGTAACTGGTTTGGCTGCCTCTGTAAAAGCTAATTAAGAAGAAAGTTCTGTTTAAGAACAGCTGGCTGTATTTACTTGTGATTCCTCATTCCCCTAAGTGGCATTCCTTGGGCTTCTAGTGCTGTGTGTATTGACTTATTCTGACCATCATTCTCCCCACATTGAAATGTTGATGGTGAAAAGTAGATCAACGTGACTAATTGACCAGAGTAATTGAGCTCTAGCTTTCTAATTGAGTCTTACCTTTGCTGTACACGCAGTTCTATGTTTCAACACATATTAACCCTTACGCATTCACTGCTTGCTTTGACAATTTGTTGTAACGGGGAAATGTACAATATAAGCTTACTATACGTAAACCACTAAAATAATTTGAATTCAAATCGGGTGTAGTACGGTATGCCGGCGCTCGGTCCCCCGGCGACCAGCATACCGGCGCCGGGAGCCAGACCGCCGGCATACGCGCGCCACACTATTTTATTCTCCCTCCAGGGGGGTCGTGGACCCCCACAAGGGAGAATAGCTGACGGTATGCCGGGTGTCGGGATTCCGGCACCGGTGTAATGTGCACCGGGATCCTAACATTCGGCATACTGAAGACCACCCTTCAAATCAAGTTAAACAGTCCTCTTGCACGATGTTTTGTAGTAACGCATGTTCACCAAGTGAATTTAAAGCTAGTTTTGAAAGTATAACATTTGTTTTAAGCGTCCAATGACAAAACTAGAAGTGCTAGAATTAGTTAAAATATTTCTACTGCTGGTTGGTTAGGTTAAAAAAATATATATATATGTTTTTTCTGCATAACCGCTGTTTTCCTTTTGATTGCAGTGGGTATGGAGCCAGCACCCCTGTCAGTTTCAGAAGAGAGACAGTTAGCAATATTAACCGAACTTCCATTTGTAGTTCCTTTTGAAGAAAGAGTAAAGGTAATCCTATGTTTTTACATTTTTAAAATACATTTTAAATGCTTTAGTTATATTACAAAATGTGTTTTGTGTTTACCAATTGTTTATGCTCTACTTTGGAATCTAATGTAGAGCAATATGTAATGGGGTTCGTACATTATCAAACAGAGATGGTGATTTAGGTTGTGAGAAGTATCCAGAGAACATTACCTTTATCGGGTATATTCAATTGAAGTCGGATCCTTTCCGACGTGCATTGTTGGAAAGGATCGGACAAAGCACTATTCAGTGAACGTCGGATTTAGCCGTTCTCGACAATGTCATTCCGACAGTTTTTAAAGTCGGATTGACATTACCGGAAATGGGGCCAAAAACTGTCGAATTTGGCTGTGTTTCCGACAGAAGCACGCAGACCGGTGGTTATTCCACCGATCCACGTGCTTTCCGACAAGTCGGAATTTCTGACTTGTCGGAAAAATAAGGGCTCCATTGAATAGGTTGGAACCCCTTCCGACCTAGAATAGTCGGAAACTGCTGTCTTTTCGACAAGACAGCAGTTTCTGACTTCAATTAAATATTCCCCTATGGGGTATATTCAATTCAAGTCCATCTTTTCAGACAAGCATTTCCACACACGCACGGAACCCGGCGGCCGAGGCGCTGACCTATCCGCATGACTGGTGGTAGGAGCGGGTAGGACAGGAGACAGTGCCGTTACTAAAGCAGCAGGCACGGTGTCCAGTTAGCCCCTGGGGGAGTGACAGACCAGCGGAGACAGCCCCTATAGCCCGCCATCTCTACTTCCTAATCCTACCCCGTCCCCACACCCCTCAAAACCTCTCCCCACTCCCTCGTCTCATCTCCTCAATCCAACTTTTTTTTAAAGTCTGATTGAGATTGTCGGAAATGGGGCCAAAACCTGTCTGATTTGGCCGCGTTTCCGACAAAAGCACGTGGATCCGCAGCTATTCCACCAATCCACGTGTTTTCAGACAAGTCCTGAATTCCCGACTTGTCGGAAAAAAACAGCACCTATTGAATAGGTCGGAATATTTTCCGACCTAAATCAGTCGGAAACTGTCGTCTTTCCAACAAGATGTCAGTTTCGACTTCAATTGAATGAATATACCCCTATGTCTCTATGTCCTGCCATTGTAAACTTCCTTTTATTAAGGCTGCATAATGTAAATGGTCACCAAACGTAAAATACTTTCACAAAAGCCGTGTGTCAACTTTGTTTGTTGAGTAGTATTTTAGCAAGCCCAGTTAAAGGGTGAGTAGTAGCATCAGTTTACTACTCAGTTTTTGGAAAACATATTTTTAAAATATGTTGGTGCTTTATAGACAGAAGTGGTAGTAATAATTCTGTAAGTATATTTAGAACGTCCTTTGGCGGTCATTACCTGCATAAGAGGACTCCGCCAATGTTGGTGTGCTTCTGCATGGGCTCAACAGGACTATCAACAGGACTGAGCAAATCAATGGCTTTTTTATGCTACCATTTATTATATAATTTAATAAAATCTATCTTACATGTATTGTAGAATATGTACAGTATTTACTATTAATAACAAATTTTAGGTTGCTGCTGTTGGTGTTGTAATACTAACCAAGCCTTGCTGGTCAGAGACTCGGTAGCAAGTCGAGAACCAGTCTCTGGCAAATTTTATGTATTCATTGATATATCAACATGAATTCTTATTGCTAGATCTTCCAAAGACTGATTTATGCGGACAAGCAAGAAGTTCAAGGGGATGGCCCATTTTTAGATGGAATTAATGTTACCATCAGGAGAAATTATATATATGAGGATGCATATGACAAATTGTCACCTGAAAATGGTCAGTATCAGGATTTCACTCTGTTTTTAATGATTGTCTTTCAGCATAGTATGTGATTGCTATTTATTTACACTATTACTTATGTTAACATTCCTTTGTTATTTTTTAGTTTAATAAGGAGTTTAAATAGAAGTGAAATTATTATTTGGATTTGCAATGTTTTTAGTTCAGGTAAATAAAAAAGATTTGCTTCAGTCAATGGGGTATATGCAATTGCGGTCGAATTCCCGAAATTGTCGAATTTCGGGTCATTTTCGCCCAAAAAAAAAAATCGTCAATGCAATTCAGTGCTTTCCGTCAAAAAAACGGACTTTCAAAATTCGACTTTTTGAAATTCGACTTTTTGCAAATTCGACTTTTCTGCAATGGTACAAGTGCTGCAATTCGACAAAAGCATATTCAATTCAAGTTTGGAAATTCGACAGCAGTGCTTTTAGACAGTAAATTCGTCATTTTCAATCCGCCACACTTTGGAGGGTGAAAACAATAAAAAAAAAATTAAACATGTTTTTTTTGGTGTTTTTTTGGGGGGGAATAGCATATCTATTTATATTAGAAGGGATTAGGTACTTTTTTTTTTTTTTTTTTTTTGGAGGCACAAGTATTATTTATATATTTTTTTAAATATTATTATTATTTATTTATTTTTAGTGCTGGAACGGGAAAATTTAAAAAAAAAATGGCGTGGGGTCCCCCCTCCAAAGCATAACCAGCCTCGGGCTCTTCGAGCTGGTCCTGGTTCTAAAAATGCGGGGAAAAATTGGGCAGGGATCCCCCGTATTTTTAAAACCAGCACCGGGCTCTGCGCCTGGTGCTGATGCAAAAAAAAACGGGGGACAAAACGAGCAGGGGTCCCCCGTATTTTTCACACCAGCATCGGGCTCCACTAGCTGGACAGATAATGCCACAGCCGGGGGTCACTTTTATACAGTGCCCTGCGGCCGTGGCATTAAATATCCAACTAGTCACCCCTGGCCGGGGTACCCTGGGGGAGTGGGGACCCCTTCAATCAAGGGGTCCCCCCCCCCAGCCACCCAAGGGCCAGGGGTGAAGCCCGAGGCTGTCCCCCCCATCCAAGGGCTGCGGATGGGAGGCTGATAGCCTTGAGTAAAATGACAAGAATATTGTTTCTCTAACGTCCTAGTGGATGCTGGGGACTCCGAAAGGACCATGGGGAATAGCGGCTCCGCAGGAGACTGGGCACAAAGTAAAAGCTTTAGGACTAGCTGGTGTGCACTGGCTCCTCCCCCTATGACCCTCCTCCAAGCCTCAGTTAAGATTTTGTGCCCGAACGAGAAGGGTGCAATCTAGGTGGCTCTCCTGAGCTGCTTAGAGTAAAAGTTTAAATAGGTTTTTTTATTTTCAGTGAGACCTGCTGGCAACAGGCTCACTGCATCGAGGGACTAAGGGGAGAAGAAGCAAACTCACCTGCGTGCAGAGTGGATTGGGCTTCTTAGGCTACTGGACATTAGCTCCAGAGGGACGATCACAGGCCCAGCCATGGATGGGTCCCGGAGCCGCGCCGCCGGCCCCCTTACAGAGCCAGAAGAGTGAAGAGGTCCGGAAAATCGGCGGCAGAAGACGTCCTGTCTTCAATAAGGTAGCGCACAGCACCGCAGCTGTGCGCCATTGCTCTCAGCACACTTCACACTCCGGTCACTGAGGGTGCAGGGCGCTGGGGGGGGCGCCCTGGGACGCAATGAAAATACCTTAAATGGCTAAAAATACATCACATATAGCTCCTGGGCTATATGGATGTATTTAACCCCTGCCAGTTTTCCACAAAAAAGCGGGAGAAAGACCGCCGAAAAAGGGGCGGAGCCTATCTCCTCAGCACACAAGCGCCATTTTTTCCTCACAGCTCCGTTGGAGGAAGGCTCCCTGACTCTCCCCTGCAGTCCTGCACTACAGAAACAGGGTAAAACAAGAGAGGGGGGGCACTAAATTGGCATATTAATATATACAGCAGCTATATTAGGGAAAAACACTTATATAAGGTTATCCCTGTATATATATAGCGCTCTGGTGTGTGCTGGCAAACTCTCCCTCTGTCTCCCCAAAGGGCTAGTGGGGTCCTGTCCTCTGTCAGAGCATTCCCTGTGTGTGTGCTGTGTGTTGGTACGCTGTGTCGACATGTATGAGGAGGAAAATGGTGTGGAGGCGGAGCAATTGCCTGTGTTAGTGATGTCACCCCCTAGGGAGTCGACACCTGACTGGATGGTCTTATGGAAAGAATTACGTGATAGTGTCGGCACTTTACAAAAGACTGTTGACGACATGAGACAGCCGGCAAATCAGTTAATACAAACGTATTTTCCAGTAGGGCCACACGTTACATGATCACGGCAATGAAGGAGGTTTTGAACATTTCTGATACTACAAGTACCACAAAAAAGGGTATTATGTGGGGTGTGAAAAAACTACCCGTAGTTTTTCCTGAATCAGATGAATTAAATGAGGTGTGTGATGAAGCGTGGGTTTACCCCGATAAAAAACTGCTAATTTCTAAAAAATTATTGGCATTATACCCTTTCCCGCCAGAGGTTAGGGCGCGTTGGGAAACACCCCCTAGCGTAGATAAGGCGCTCACACGCTTATCAAAACAAGTGGCGTTACCGTCTCCTGATACGGCCGCCCTCAAGGAACCAGCTGATAGGAAGCTGGAAAATATCCTTAAAAGTATATACACACATACTGGTATTATACTGCGACCAGCAATCGCCTCAGCCTGGATGTGCAGTGCTGGGGTGGTTGGTCGGATTCCCTGACTGAAAATATTGATACCCTGGACAGGGACAATATATTATTGACTATAGAGCATTTAAAGGATGCATTTCTATATATGCGAGATGCACAGAGGGATATTTGCACTCTGGCATCAAGAGTAAGTGCGATGTCCATTTTTGCCAGAAGAGGATTATGGACGCGACAGTGGTCAGGGGATGCGGATTCCAAACGGCATATGGAAGTATTGCCGTATAAAGGGGAGGAGTTATTTGGGGTCGGTCTATCGGACCTGGTGGCCACGGCAACGGCTGGAAAATCCACCTTTTTACCCCAAGTCACCTCGCAGCAGAAAAAGATACCGTCTTTTCAGGCTCAGTCCTTTCGTCCCCATAAGGGCAAGCGGGCAAAAGGCCACTCATATCTGCCCCGGGGCAGAGGAAGGGGAAAAAGACTGCAGCAAACAGCCTCTTCCCACGAACAGAAGCCCTCCCCCGCTTCTGCCAAGTCCTCAGCATGACGCTGGGGCCTTACAAGCGGACTCAGGCACGGTGGGGGCCCGTCTCAAGAATTTCAGCGCGCAGTGGGCTCACTCGCAAGTGGACCCCTGGATCCTGCAGGTAGTATCTCAGGGGTACAAATTGGAATTCGAGACGTCTCCCCCTCGCCGGTTCCTGAAGTCTGCTTTACCAACGTCTCCCCCCGACAGGGAGGCGGTATTGGAAGCCATTCACAAGCTGTATTCCCAGCAGGTGATAATCAAGGTACCCCTCCTACAACAGGGAAAGGGGTATTATTCCACGCTGTTTGTGGTACCGAAGCCGGACGGCTCGGTGAGACCCATTTTAAATCTGAAATCCTTGAACACTTACATAAAAAGGTTCAAGTTCAAGATGGAGTCACTCAGAGCAGTGATAGCGAACCTGGAAGAAGGGGACTATATGGTGTCTCTGGACATCAAGGATGCTTACCTCCATGTCCCAATTTGCCCTTCTCACCAAGGGTACCTCAGGTTTGTGGTACAGAACTGTCACTATCAGTTTCAGACGCTGCCGTTTGGATTGTCCACGGCACCCCGGGTCTTTACCAAGGTAATGGCCGAAATGATGATTCTTCTTCGAAGAAAAGGCGTCTTAATTATCCCTTACTTGGACGATCTCCTGATAAGGGCAAGGTCCAGAGAACAGTTAGAGGTCGGAGTAGCACTATCTCAAGTAGTACTACGACAGCACGGATGGATTCTAAATATTCCAAAATCGCAGCTGATTCCGACGACACGTCTGCTGTTCCTAGGGATGATTCTGGACACAGTACAGAAAAAGGTGTTTCTTCCGGAGGAGAAGGCCAAGGAGTTATCCGACCTAGTCAGGAACCTCCTAAGACCAGGCCAAGTGTCAGTACATCAATGCACAAGGGTCCTGGGAAAGATGGTGGCTTCTTACGAAGCGATTCCATTCGGCAGATTCCACGCAAGAACTTTTCAGTGGGATCTGCTGGACAAATGGTCCGGATCGCATCTTCAAATGCATCAGCGGATAACCCTGTCTCCAAGGACAAGGGTGTCTCTCCTGTGGTGGTTACAGAGTGCTCATCTCCTAGAGGGCCGCAGATTCGGCATTCAGGATTGGGTCCTGGTGACCACGGATGCCAGCCTGAGAGGCTGGGGAGCAGTCACACAGGGAAGAAATTTCCAGGGCTTGTGGTCAAGCATGGAAACGTCACTTCACATAAATATCCTGGAACTAAGGGCCATTTACAATGCCCTAAGTCAGGCAAGACCTCTGCTTCAGGGTCAGCCGGTGTTGATCCAGTCGGACAACATCACGGCAGTCGCCCACGTAAACAGACAGGGCGGCACAAGAAGCAGGAGGGCAATGATGGAAGTGGCAAGGATTCTTCGCTGGGCGGAGAATCATGTGATAGCACTGTCAGCAGTGTTCATTCCGGGAGTGGACAACTGGGAAGCAGACTTCCTCAGCAGACACGATCTTCACCCGGGGGAGTGGGGACTTCACCCAGAAGTCTTCCACATGATTGTGAACCGTTGGGAAAAACCAAAGGTGGACATGATGGCGTCCCGCCTCAACAAAAAACTGGACAGATATTGCGCCAGGTCAAGGGACCCTCAGGCAATAGCTGTGGACGCTCTGGTAACACCGTGGGTGTACCAGTCAGTGTATGTGTTCCCTCCTCTTCCTCTCATACCAAAAGTACTGAGAATCATAAGAAGGAGAGGAGTAAAGACTATACTCGTGGCTCCGGATTGGCCAAGAAGGACTTGGTACCCGGAAATTCAAGAGATGCTCACGGAAGACCCGTGGCCTCTACCTCTAAGAAAGGACCTGCTCCAGCAGGGACCATGTCTGTTCCAAGACTTACCGCGGCTGCGTTTGACGGCATGGCGGTTGAACGCCGGATCCTGAAGGAAAAAGGCATTCCGGATGAAGTCATCCCTACCCTGATTAAAGCCAGGAAGGATGTAACCATACAACATTATCACCGTATTTGGCGTAAATATGTTGCGTGGTGCGAGGCCAGGAAGGCCCCTACAGAGGAATTTCAACTGGGTCGTTTCCTGCATTTCCTGCAAACAGGACTGTCTATGGGCCTCAAATTAGGGTCCATCCAGGTTCAAATTTCGGCCCTGTCAATATTCTTCCAAAAAGAACTGGCTTCTGTTCCTGAAGTTCAGACGTTTGTCAAGGGAGTACTGCATATACAGCCTCCTTTTGTGCCTCCAGTGGCACCTTGGGATCTCAATGTAGTTTTGGGATTCCTAAAATCACATTGGTTTGAACCACTCACCACTGTGGACTTAAAATATCTCACATGGAAAGTGGTAATGCTGTTAGCCCTGGCTTCAGCCAGGCGTGTCTCAGAATTGGCGGCTTTATCCTATAAAAGCCCTTACCTAATTTTTCATACGGACAGGGCAGAATTGAGGACTCGTCCTCAATTTCTCCCTAAGGTGGTTTCAGCATTTCACTTAAACCAGCCTATTGTGGTGCCTGCGGCTACTAGGGACTTGGAGGATTCCAAGTTGCTGGACGTAGTCAGGGCCCTGAAAATATATGTTTCCAGGACGGCTGGAGTCAGGAAATCTGATTCGCTGTTTATCCTGTATGCACCCAACAAGCTGGGTGCTCCTGCTTCTAAGCAGACTATTGCTCGTTGGATTTGTAGTACAATTCAGCTTGCACATTCTGTGGCAGGCCTGCCACAGCCAAAATCTGTAAAAGCCCATTCCACACGGAAAGTGGGCTCATCTTGGGCGGCTGCCCGAGGGGTCTCGGCTTTACAACTTTGCCGAGCAGCTACTTGGTCAGGGGCAAACACGTTTGCTAAATTCTACAAATTTGATACCCTGGCTGAGGAGGACCTGGAGTTCTCTCATTCGGTGCTGCAGAGTCATCCGCACTCTCCCGCCCGTTTGGGAGCTTTGGTATAATCCCCATGGTCCTTTCGGAGTCCCCAGCATCCACTTGGACGTTAGAGAAAATAAGAATTTACTTACCGATAATTCTATTTCTCATAGTCCGTAGTGGATGCTGGGCGCCCATCCCAAGTGCGGATTGTCTGCATTACTTGTACATAGTTATTGTTACAAAAATCGGGTTATTGTTGTTGTGAGCCATCTTTTCAGAGGCTCCTTCTGTTATCATGCTGTTAACTGGGTTCAGATCACAAGTTGTACGGTGTGATTGGTGTGGCTGGTATGAGTCTTACCCGGGATTCAAAATCCTTCCTTATTGTGTACGCTCGTCCGGGCACAGTATCCTAACTGAGGCTTGGAGGAGGGTCATAGGGGGAGGAGCCAGTGCACACCAGCTAGTCCTAAAGCTTTTACTTTGTGCCCAGTCTCCTGCGGAGCCGCTATTCCCCATGGTCCTTTCGGAGTCCCCAGCATCCACTACGGACTATGAGAAATAGAATTATCGGTAAGTAAATTCTTATTTTTTCCCAGTAGTACTACAAGTCCCAGCAAGCCTCCCCCGCAAGCTGGTACTTGGAGAACCACAAGTACCAGCATGCGGGAGAAAAACGGGCCCGCTGGTACCTGTAGTACTACTGGGAAAAAAATACCCAAATAAAAACAGGACACAGACACCGTGACAGTAAAACTTTATTACACACTGCCGACACACACATACTTACCTATGTTCACACGCCGACATCGGTCCTCTTCTCCATGTAGAATCCACGGATACCTGAAAAGAAAAGTTCAATATACTCACCTCAGCCAGGGTCCAGAGATAAATCCACGTACTTGGCAAAAAAAGAAAACGGACACACGGACCACCGGACTGAAAGGGGTCACAGCACAGACAGCGCACAGCCAATCAGGTGAGCGCCACGGAAGTAGCGCTTCCTGATTGGCTTAAGGGACTTCAGTGACAGGAGTCACGTGGTGTCCCGGCATTCGGGGTAAGGGGTCTCATGTGTCAGCATGGGACCCCTTTCAGTCCGGTGGTCCGTGTGTCCGTTTTCTTTTTTTGCCAAGTATGTGGATGTATCTCTGGACGTGGATGTACCTCTGGACGCTGGAAGGTGAGTATAATTTTTTTCACAGGTACCCTCGGATCGTCGGAGACCGTGGCAGTCGGCGTGTCAACATAGGTAAGTATGTGTGTGTCGGCAGTATGTAATAAAGTTGTACTTGTCACGGTGTGTGTGTCCTGTTTTTATTTGGGTATTTTTTTTCAGTAGAACTACAGGTACCAGCGGGCCCGTTTTTCTCCCGCATGCTGGTACTTGTGGTTCTCCAAGTACCAGCTTGCGGGGGAGGCTTGCTGGGACTTGTAGTTCTTCTGGAAAAAACAATATTCTTGTCATTTTACTCTAGGCTATCAGCCTCCCATCCGCAGCCATTGGATGGGGGGACAGCCTCGGGCTTCACCCCTGGCCCTTGGGTGGCTGGGGGGGGGGACCCCTTGATTGAAGGGGTCCCCACTCCCCCAGGGTACCCCGGCCAGGGGTGACTAGTTGGATATTTAATGCCACGGCCGCAGGGCACTGCATAAAAGTGACCCCCGGCTGTGGCATTATCTGTCCAGCTAGTGGAGCCCGATGCTGGTGTAAAAAATACGGGGGACCCCTACTCTTTTTGTCCCCCGTATTTTTTTGCACCAGCACCAGGCGCAGAGCCCGGTGCTGGTTTTAAAAATACGGGGGATCCCTGCCCAATTTTTCCCCCGCATTTTTGGAACCAGGACCAGCTCGAAGAGCCCGAGGCTGGTTATGCTTTGGAGGGGGGACCCCACGCCATTTTTTTTTTCGTGTTTTTTCCCGTTTTTTAAAATCGCGGCAAAATCCGGCAAATCGGCCGTTTTTCGCCCGCGGGACTGTCGAATCCGTTTTTCATTGAATATGGTGAATTCCGGCAGCCACCTGCCGGAATTCACCTGTCGAATTTAAAAACGGCGATAATTTGCCGCGATTCGCCGTGAATTGCATATACCCCATAGTCTGCTATAAGTATATGCATCATATTAACCCTGATGCAGCGGGCTCCTCCCCCCGATGCCGGCACTTATCGCGGCACTGGCAGGCAAGATAAGCGGCTGCCAGGGCCACTATAAACATGGGATCAGGGACTTATCCCCGATCCCATGTGTTTTTTTACGATCGTGGGTCCATTTTCACCTGCCGAAAACGGATCGGCTGCAATTGGATACCTTCCATGGTCGTAATGGGGAAATTTATTATGATATTGTCACTTTACTGCACATTTATGAAAACAAATTCTACTACTGATATTTATTAAAGACACTAACGCACTTATAATATTAAATATTTTGCTTTAGTGATGTACAGTATAAATCTTTGCTTTGTACAGTTTGCCTTTTCTCTGTTCTTGCAGAACCTGATCTCAAGAAGCGAATCCGTGTCCATTTACTTAACACACATGGTCTGGATGAGGCTGGGATTGATGGTGGTGGAATATTTCGAGAATTTTTAAATGAGCTGCTGAAATCTGGATTTAATCCTAACCAGGGATTTTTTAAAACTACTAATGAGGGTCTGCTGTACCCCAATCCTGCAGCACGAATGCTCGTTGGAGACTCCTTTGCCAGGCACTATTATTTCTTGGGCAGGATGCTGGGAAAGGTAATATATATATATCATTATTTCAAAGGTCTCGTGGGGCGAATGGTTGATTTGTTTTTATTATTAACTGTAATTTGCCACATTGAAAGGTTTTAATTTTCCCTTAATTAAGCATCATTTATCAATACAGTTAATTCTGCCAATAGAAACCCCCATTTTCTTTTGCTGGTAGATGCTCTTGTATAATATACTGTATATAATGTTATGTCCAGTTTCTTGACTGAGAGAGCTTGGTACCATCAGCGGCATAAATCAGTGGTTCCCAAACATTTTATTGACTCACAGAGCCCTAAAGTATCAGCATTGGTATCACGGCACCTCAAGGACAGATTGATTTTTGTTGGAAATTCTGCAAACGTTATTCACTTAAGTAAATTGTACTTACAGATCATGCTTCAGTTCAGTTGTGTGGTGGTGGACAGTGGTGCACATATTTTATGATTGCTAGTCACCAGCTCTGGTTTCACCTATCGCATGGAACATAAAAAATGTGATTTGGTCCTTGACTCATTATCCTGTGGCACCGCTGAAATTACCCCGCTGCACCCATTTTGGGAACCACTGGTGTAAATAATTTTTGGCACTGGGGATTTAAAATCTTCTTACATTAGCAAAACACGTAGCAATGGAAATTGGATGTATGTAGCCTTCACTTCGGAAAACTATATTTATTTATTTTTTATGTAGCACATGAATTGTAATACAGGTTGAGTATCCCATATCTAAATACTCTGAAATAGTGAATTTTTTGAGTGAGATAGTGAAACCTTTGTTTTCTGATGGCTCAATGTACACACACTTTGTTTAATTCACAAAGTTATTAAAAATATTGTGTTAAATGACCTTCAGGCTGTGTGTATACGGTGTGTATGAGACACAAATGCATTCTGTGCTTAGATTTAGGCCCCATCGCCATGATATCTCATTATGGTATGCAATTATTCCAAAATACGCAAATATACAATATCCGAAATACCTCTGGTCCCAAGCAATTTGAATAAGGGATACTCAACCTGTGTTAAGCTTTTCTTACTGTTGTTCCAATTGTAAAGCGCAACGGAATATGCTGCGCTATATAAGAGACTGTAAATAAATAAATAATTCACCATTTTATCATTCCAAAAATATGTATTCATAAAGATAATATTCACAACCGGTTGCTTAAAACCTAAGAAATTTCCTCATCAGAGGCTGTAATGCAATGAATTAAAATGAAAGACACAATAATTATTTCATATGACACCATGGGGGTAATTCAGATCCGATCATAGATTAGCACATTTTCAATCATTTACTCTGACATGCGGGGGGGGGGGGGGGGGGGGGGGACGCCCAGCACAGGGCTTGTCCGCCCCTCATTTCAGGCCCAAACCCCACGCACAGGTACAAAAGCATTGCACGGCGGTGATGCTTTTGTACCTGGCAAGTAGCTCCATGTAGCTTGCAGGCCGCTACTCGCCGCGTCCTGGGTTGCATCGCTGCATGTGACATCACGCAGCCGCCTCAGCCCTCCCCCGCAACGATCCAGACATGCCTCCGTTGTCCGGACCGCCGTTGGCACGCCCCGCAACCACCTTTGACTGTCAATCAGGCAGAGGCGATCGCAGCCCTCATAGCATCTCACTGGGCTCCCGGGGTGTGCGTGCGCACTCCACAAAAGGATTCAGACTGCGATCACTGGCGCTGCAGCAATGCAGTGTGAATTACCCCCCCATGTCTCATAGGAAGTGGATAGGATCTAAGTGAAATTACTTTTTTCAGCACAATAATGTTCCAATGGAGGCTTTATGTATCCGGAGAACCTATAAGCATTTGTATACCACTGTGTTCATAACTATATCAGAGTCCTTGTATAGATGAGACCTGCATGTATGACGCCTTTCTCTAGGTATGTTTTTCGCAGAATAGGTTTGTTAATGTAATCCTCTGTGACAGTCAAATAGGATATCCCGATATGCAATGAAAAAGCGATTGCATTTATATCCAATCCACCTCCTAGATGGAGGAGCCGAGGAGACCACCGGACTGGTGAGTATCTTTTTTTTTTTCACGCATTGCAGGGTTATCAGAGGTGAAAACTCTGCGTGCTTTTTTAAAAAATTGGATACCACGGGTATCGGGAGCGTGCATTCCTACGGTAATCCAAAACTGGGTGTGAGGTCCGCAAGTTTTTGTTTTTTTTGAGGCCCAATTGATTTCCCCACCATATATTTATTTGAACAATCTCCTGTTTCACCCGAATATAACAATCGCTAATAACTGCACTTTGTACAGGGACTTATGGATATGTAGAGCAGAGCCAGGAACAGGACAGGTTTGCAGTTCTCTCTTTCTACCTCATATGTTGGTTTCACCCATAACCCAACATATAAACAAGGATCACATCTGGTCTTGGTAGATAGGAGGGTGTACAAGGCTAGGCTAGGCTTGGGGAGTTTTGATTTGATGGTTATTGGCGATTACACATTCTTGTGAGTGTGCAGAAAATGTTTTACATATCCATCCAGTATATGGAATTCTACGCCATGGTTGGGAAGATGGTAGAGATATAGTTTTAGCTGAGATTTTTTTTATATATACAGTTTTACATATACAAACTAGTTTTACATTTTCGATTTTTATACTTTATGGCGCATACAGCATAAGTAGTCTGACCGATTTCCTCTGCATGTTAATATTCTATTTGCTGCTGGTCCTAATCAAAGTTAATATCCAAGCTGCAGGAAATCCATATGATGTCACCAGGATGCTCTGCGTCCCCCACAGATTAGTGTGACCGTGCCTTCCCTGTTACACATTCAGCACCCTGTATTCAGGGCAGTACAAGGGATAGGAGTGGAATTGCTCAGCTCCTGCCCTTCCAGAGGATCCTTTGGCAGTCTGACAGCTGAGGTCCAATAAGGGTGGTGCTTACATGAGAGTGCAGACACTTTTAAGCTACCAAGCTAAAAGGCATTCTAGAACTACTTTGTTTCAGAGTCGTATAGCTGCCCTCCTGATGTAGACATAATGTGGCCATTTTTTTTTTCTTTTTTTTTTTTCCCTTCCATCTCCTGAATTATTGTATTTGGAGATTAATGATGCTATAATTTAGCATGAGCATTAACGTCTTTTCCATTGTGGCTAATAAACTAACTGGTGTGACTTTAAAGTGGAATTGTCATAACTATATGCAATTAATTTTTCTAGATGAACAGAGGCTGCAGGTTTTTAAACTTTTTTTCTTTTCTTTTTCCACTTTTTTGCATACTAGTGCCATCAGCAACGGACAGGAATTTAAAAAATATATATATATATATATATATATATATATATATATATTGATAATGTCGATATTATCTTAAACCATAATGCTATACCTTTAAACACACTTTTATCATGAAGCCGCTGCGGCCCCTAGACTTAATACACACGCTACGTACTATTTGCGTACAGAGTCCCGTACCTTATACGGACTTAGCGTACAAACGCCACGCTGGGGGTACAAAGTACACGCAGCGAGCACACACTCTTGATATACTTTAAACCTTATTAGTAATGCAATGCAATGATATTATTACACTCTAAACATTATGCAGCAAAGCACTGCAATGATGTTACACCTTAAACCTTATGCAGCACTGACGGTATAAAGTACCCGCAGTGCGTACACACCTTATCAATACACTCTTAAACCTTATACAGTTAGGTAATGTAATACGCTTTAAACCTTAGCAAGGAAAAGAGGACACAACACCGATTTGTAGTTAAACACTGGGCTCTGAAACCTCAGCGTATATATCTGGAAGGGGATAACAATACAATTTATACACTACAATATACAACAGAGTAAATGGCTACAGTCAATGTACATACGTGAGAATATTCGCTTGCGCAACCTGGTCCAGTCCTCCGCTAATCAGGTAGATAGCGTTAAGAGTCTTCTGACCGGCCAGGCAGCAACAGGCTTTTTATACACTACTTCCAAAAGCAATACAATGGATAGTGTAATCCCTTTGTCCATTGGACACAGAGATGCATCTTTACATTACAAGAGAGGTCATAGGTTGATTTGAAAAGGTGGGCGATGTCTTTCTCAACTGCTCTTGTGGGTGGTCTCCTCTGGATTCCCGCCGCATACATAAAATACAGTAAATACAGTTTATATCTATATTCTACTTCTGCACATAACTATACGCAGGAACATGCAATCTTCCTCTAACCAACACCGGAATGTTACCCTTAAAATACCCTACAGCTGGATACTAGACATCACCTTATAACCTTAGTCTGTCCCTTCCTATCATGCAAAGGCGAATCCCTTAGTCCTGGAATCATTTAATCTGTTGATACGTGCTGATGTGGTGCAGGGGGGCTATGTGTACAATGTGCACTATTTGGGTTAAATATGTAATGTTTTGATAACCCTCTATGCGCTCACAAACTCCGCCGTAAATACCCATACCACGCGCAGGACCGCGGGAGCGATCATACGCAAATTGCGGATATGTGCACGCACGGCGGAACACGTGCACGTGCAGTGGGCATGTGTGTGTTGTTAGTACGTGGTGTATGTACAGGAATATTTTTCGACTTTGACAATATATATATATATATACAGTGTTCTAAAGCCCGGGACTCCCTCCGCTGGTCAAATGCCCCGGTGCCCTCAGGGTAAATGCTAATAGATTGAACAAAGGCTGCGGCACTCAGGGTCTTAAATTCAGAAAGCTTGTATTGAAGTTCAGTTACATAGCGCACCCGCGCCCCACCAACGTTTCGGGGATTTTAACCCCTTTGTCAAGGTGTAGGTGAAAGAAGAAAAAGAAGAAGAAAGACAGTACTCGCCCATTTAAAGACAGAAGCCCGCCACGCACCGTGCAGAGCAGCTCCCGCGCCTCCGTCCCCGCCGCCAGGTGGTGCAGGAAGATGACGTGTAGTGGCGCCCTCGGCGCGTCACTGTTGATCCATTGCTCGGCAACCCCACGGCGCTGCCGGCCCGCTGCCTAGTAACCCTCTCATCGCGTCGTCAGGGCGGAGGCTCAGGAGCTGTAAGAAGGAGACACAAAACACACTATTACCACCACGAAAATTGTGCAGCTGCATGCTACATATAGGATGACATACCGATTGATCTAGGTGCTGACAAACTCACGCTGCTAAGGGGGAACAAAAGAACCGGCAACATACTGGAGGGGACCTAATCCACCACTTAAGTCAGGAGAAGATAGATCACCCAAGGGGGGAGCCTTAATATACCCAAGGGGAGTCAAAGTGGGGGGCATATGCCCAAACTGCACCCATGATTGGAGATAGGGAGTGTCACAATCGGGATCAGTGTCAAATGCCATACTGAAAAAGAGCTAATAGACATTACAATATTCTATCTTGGCCTGGGGCGTGCAGCAAAGACAGCACGTCCCTGAGCTGGCTAGCCTCATCACTTGATGGACTGCCTGCCTCGGTGGGCCATAAGCCAACACTCCCTCGCCAGGGGGGTGTATGGGGCCCTGAGAAGTCGGTCCTCCCCGCCAAGGGAATTGGGAGGTCTCCTTCCCATTCAGCCAAAGATACTCCAGGCAATCCTCTTGTTGAGTCCTGCTGTAGAGATGGTGTTGAGTTTAAAAATCCACGTTGCCTCCTTGCGCAATAGTTGGCCATCTCGATTCCCTTTTTCAGTATGACGACGCGATGAGAGGGTTGCTAGGCAGCGGGCCGGCAGCGCCGTAGGGTTACCGAGCAACGGATCAACAGTGACGCGCGGAGGGCGCCACTACACGTCATCTTCCTGCACCACCTGGCGGCGGGGACGGAGGCGCGGGAGCTGTTCTGCACGGTGCGTGGCGGGCTTCTGTCTTTAAATGGATGAGTACTGTCTTTTTTCTTCTTTTTCTTCTTTCACCTACACCTTGACAAAGGGGTTAAAATCCCAGAAACGTTGGTGGGGCGCGGGTGCGCTATGTAACTGAACTTCAATACAAGCTTTCTGAATTTAAGACCCTGAGTGCCGCAGCCTTTGTTCAATATATATATATATATATATATATATGAAGCAGGTTATGTAGCTGGCTTGTCACATACTATTGAATTGGGAAATGTTAATTGATGTTTAAAGGTAAACTTTAAAATGTCATTACATTTAATTGACAATTGTCGACATACCGTAGAATGTTGATATTTACACCATTTGGACACATTGCAACATCTGATATATTTTCTTTGTTTTCTTATAATTTCATGTTAACTGGTAACTTATTTTTTAACACAATGAAGTTTGCCTTTCAAGTTCAATGTATACCTTCCTATACAGTCTTAAGCATGTGTTTGAGCTAGCAGAGAAGTTCTCACTATATATTGTTATTTTATTATGTACTGCCCATGGGCACTGCACTGTTATTTCTATACTCATTAGATCTATAGATATTGCTCTGTTAGGCCCAAGCACTATTTGTGTAAGCTAGTGCTGCATGTAGGGCTTTGTTTAGCCTTTCTATATTTGATGTTACAGATTCCACAGCCTGTAAAGAGCCTGGCGTACATCTTTTTTATAGGTTATAAGCAGGAATTATTCGTAACTTTAGTTTCATCAGCACAAAAACAAAATTTCTGCACAGGAAAAGTTGAGTGCTTGTCTCTTTAATATCCATGGTAAAAATGCAAAGACATTTTAACAATGCAATTGGATTTCGTGTCCAGAAAGAAACTTTGTAGGTTGAGTAGTAAGGGTTATCATTCATGTGTACCTGAAGACTAGTTTAGTTGATAGGTTGATGTGGTCAACCACCCCACTTTTCCAAATCACTGGATTGTCAATGCATATATTGCTCGACAAGGTTGGGTACGGGATCCCGACATCGGCATCTCGACGGTCAGAATCCGGACACATTTTAGTAAGTCTGCTAACCCTTCTCCTAACCCTCCTGTCCCGCAGCCTATTACCCTCCCACACACTGTAGCCTAACCCTCCCCCTACCCCTCATACTTAAGTTTCGGCATGCTGACTGTCTGGATTCTGAGTGGTGTAGAAATTCCGGCGCCGGTCTTCTGAACGCAGGCATCTTGACCATCGGGATTCCAACTACATCCTGCTCTACCAACAGAAGAACTAATGATCTAAACAAGTCACTCTTATGATTTATATTAATAACCAAATAACTTATCCGATATTTATATAATTTCTCTAGCATCCATAAGGGATATTGGGGACAGATTAGTACAATGGGGTATAGACTGGTCCAAAGGAGCCAGTGCACTTAAAATTTCTTCAACTGGGTGTGATGGCTCCTCCTCTCTATGCCTCCTCCTACTGGTCAGTTTAGAAAAAAGTGCCCTCAGGAGAGGATGCACACTCTGCAAGCTCCAGAGTATTTTCTTCAATTTCTTTTAAACTTTGATTTCTTTCGGTATGCTGTTTGGGCAACAGCATACCTGCCCCTTGGGAGTTGGGGGGGGCGGTCACCGGCTTCTTGAGGTGCAGAGCCGCTTCCCCACTGCAGGACCACCGTCCTGAGGGGCTGTTTGTTCAGCGGGGGATGGCACCTTGGCTGTCGCAGCCGCAGCATGCCGCACACCCCTAACGCTGCCAGAAGGTGATCATCGATGGTGAGTACACACCGGGGACCCCGCTAAGGTGGACCCCCGGTTCACTGTGCGGCAGAAGCGCGGGTGAGCCGTATGGGTCCCTCCTGGAGGGGACCCGCTGTAGCCCCTGCGTGAGACTGGATAAATATTCTTGTACCAATCATTTATGTGAGGCTACAAACACATAGGGAGACCTGGCCAGTATAAATATTACACAGTACCTCCAGCGCCATTATGGGGGGTGGAGCTACATCAGAGCGGGCTCAGCTTAATTTTGGCTCCTTCCTCTGCATAAGCAGCAGCAGCCTCATACAGCTCTTCCATAACGGTCACACGCTGGATCACTGGTACCGGGTGTAGAGGGGAGAGAGCCGCTATATTGTGCACAAATATCATTCATCTGAGGGAATTTTCATAAGACAGTCTCACTGTTGGTTATGTAGATGTAAAACGCTGACAGCCTCACTGGGGCTGTGCAGCGTTGGGTGCGCTGGTGTCCTCTCTTGTATGAAGCCACCATCTTTCCTCTTGTTGGGAAAGATGGTGGCCTCGTACGAATCGATACAGTTTTTGAAGGTTTCATGCCAGACCGTTACATTTGGATATCCTGAACAAGTGGTCGGGCTCCCATCTTCAGATGCACCGGAAGATTCGTCTGTCACACCAGGCCAGAATTTCACACCTGTGGCGGCTACAGTCTTCCAACCTGCAGGTAGGTTGACGCTTTGTGATTCAGGATTGGATCCTCCTCACGACGGATGCGAGTCTGAGAGGATGGGGAGCTGTCACCCAGGGGGCACAGTTCCAGGGTAGGTGGTCTGCCCAAGAGGCCCTCCTTCCGATCAACATCCTGGAACTTCGGGCCTCCCCTCTACTCAGTGATCGGGCGAGCCAGGTCCAGTCTGACAACGCCACAGCTGTGGCGTACATCAATCGATAAGGAGGGACAAAAAGCAGAGCCTGCATGCGAGAAGTGTCAAGAATACTCTTCTGGGCAGAAAGAAATGCAAGAGCACTGTCCGCAATCTTCATCCCAGGTTTGGATACTGGGAAGCGGACTTCCTCAGTCGCCACGATCTCCACCCAGGGAAGTGGGGGCTACACCCTCAGGTGTTTCAACAGATCATCGACAGGTGGGGCTGCCCACAGATCGACATAATGGCCTCTCGCCTCAACAAGAAGCTTCGTTGCTATTGCTCGTGAACCAGAGACCCTCAGGCGAGCGCAGTGGATGCGCTGACAACGCCTTGGCCTTACCAGCTGGTCTACCTATTTCCTCCGATTCCGTTGATCCCCAGGGTACTCAAGAGTATCAGGCATCAAGGAGTGCAAGCAATCTTGATTGCCCCGGATGGGCCCCGAAGAGCGTGGTATGTGGCTCTTCTGGACATGTCCGTAGAGGACCCTTGGCCTCTGCCGCTAAGTAGAGATCTTCAGCAAGGACCGTTCGTCTACCCGGACTTACGGCGGCTTCATTTGACGGCATGGAAGTTGAGCGGAACATCCTAGTTCAGAAAGGGCTTTCCAAAAAGGTAATTGCCATTGTGGTGCAAGCCAGAAAACCTGTGACGTCAAAACACTATCATCATATCTGGCGGAGATATGTCTCGGTGCGAGGAACGCACATATCTATCTGCGGAATTCCACTTGGGGGGGATTCCTTCGTTTCCTGCAGACGGGAGTGGATAAAGGTTTACGTCTTGGATCCATTAAGGTCCAGATTTCAGCTCTTTTCGTCTTCTGCCAGAAGTTCAGACGTTCTTGCAAGGGGTGCTTCACATATAACCTCAGTTTGTGCCTCCTACGGCACCTTGGGATTTGGAGGTGGTGTTACGCTTTCTACAGTCCTCCTGGTTTGAACCTATGATTACGGTAGAAGACAAGTACCTCACGTGGAAAACATTGATGTTACTGGCCCTGGCTTCTGCTAGACTTGTCTCAGAATTAGGGGCCTTATGGTGTAAAAGTCCCTACTTGGTCTTTTACCAGAACAGAGCGGAGCTCCGGACTAGACAGCAGTTGTTGCAGAAGGTAGTCTCCGCGTTTCACTTGAATCAACCTATTGTGATTCCGACCAGTTCTAGTACTTCTGCCCCTCCGGAGGCATTGGATGCAGTGCGAGCCTTGAAAATCTATGTCAAGAGGACGGCTCGGATCAGAAAGATGGATTCCTTGTTCGTGCTGTATGATGCACAGAAGCAGGGTTGCCCTACTTCAGAGCAGTCTATTGCTCGTTGGATTCTGCTTACTATGCAAGGCCTATGTGTCGACAGCCTTACCTGTTCCACAGTTTCTGAAGGCCCACTCTACGAGCTCGGTGAGATCTTCCTGGGCAGCTGCCCATGGAGTCTCGGCCCTCCAACTGTGCCGAGCTGCTACCTGGTCGGGGAAGAACACCTTTGTGAAGTTCTACAAATTTGATACCCTGTCCAAAGAGGATACCCAGTTTGGGTAGGCAGTACTGCAGACGTCTCCACATGTTCCCGCCCATTCTGGAAGCTTTGAGACATCCCCATCGTACTAATCTGTCCCCAATATCCCTTATGGATGCTAGAGAAAATAGGATTTTAAATACCTACCGGTAAATCCAATCCATAAGGGATATTGGGCACCCTAACTTTCTGCAGGTTCTCTGTTAGGTGTTACCTGTTCAGCTGTTGCTGTTAATGTTGCCAGCCGTTACTGGCCCGGTTATATTTTGGTGTGCTGGTGTGTAAATCTCACCACACTTATTATTATGTTCCTTCTCTCAAGTATGTAATTCTCCTTCAGGCACTGTTTTACCTATAACTGACCTGGAGGAGGAGGCATAGAGGGGAGGAGCCAGCACATCCAAATGAAGAAATTTAAAGTGCACTGGTTCCTTTGGACCCGTCTATACCCCATCATACTAATCTGTCCACAATATCCCTTATGGACTACGGGAAAAGGATTTACTGGTAGGTATTTAAAATCCTATTTTTTATTTTTATTTCAGAAAAGAAATTGTTAGCTTCTAATATAACGCACCATTAGATTAACTTTCTCTAATGTATAAAACTGTTAAGGAAACCAATTTATATAAATAATACTGCTAAGATTAAGAAAGTAAAGGTGCATACACCAGTGAGACTTATCCTTGCGATTTTGACTATATAGTCAAAATCGCAAGGTGTTAGCCACCTTACAATCGTGATGTGCAGTTCCCACGGGATTGGTATCGCAAGGCTAGATAGACTGTGCAGGCAAGTCAATCTTGACTATCTAGTACAATGTATAGTCAAAATTGGCACTTAGTCAATATCGCATAGTCAAAATCGAAGATAGTTAGAATTTTTACTGTGTGTATGCACCTTAACAAGCCCAAACAAATATTAAACATTTTTTTTAATTTGTGTTTTTTTAGATCCAAACTTGAAATTTAGTGAGGACAGTCTTAAAACATTAAGGAAAAACAGGTTAGGTTCGGGAGACAGGTGGTTGGGAGACCGCCGGTCACATAACCGCATACCGGAAAAACAGTATTTGCACATTTTAAACCACTGTTCGTTTTTTATCATTATCTTCTTCTTGTTTTTTTTTGTTTTAGTTTGAGTCTGTGACATTGAAAAGCTGACTACTTTAACCTTGTTATGTGATATTTAAAATTGTCGCCTATTATGTTCTGAACAAAATGGGTTTTTGTTTTTTGTTTAACTCTCAATTCTGGTTGTAGAAAATTATGATTTTGTGTGCTAAAAAATGCCTTAATTTGTGAGTTTTATAAATCAAAAATTACTTGAAATGAAAAAATAAATAAATAAATTGACACCTTCATATAGTATTGAATATGTGCAGGGAATACAAATAAATTGTAGGATGATATGTATTGTATTGGCATAGAATGATCCTATTATATAACAAGAAATAAAGCGCAATGTGCTGTTCGGAAGGTTTGACCTGTGAATCGATAATCTCCCATATACCACATATCGACTATAAAGATAAAACGTGCATGTTTAAATAAACCCCCTTCGCGTAATGTATCCAGTTTTTAAAAACATTTTTTTTTACAAATATGTGTAAAGGATAAGCCGGTTTCTTCAGATGAGGTCATAATTTTTAATGTATGGTGATGATAAATTGTTTAGCAAGATTTAATAGTGGAAAGAATTGTGTTTGAATTGATTTGGTTTTAGGATCTGCATTTAATCCATAACTGAACTCCTTGGCATTATATATGAGTTTAAGTAGAATTGTGCCAAATGTATATGGGAAATAGATTCAAATAGTAGAACCCAAGATAATTAAAATGAGTTCAGAAATATGAATTTCTTTTCAGCCAAATCTAGTCATATTTGATATAGTGTAAAGCTAATGGCTATCACTTCAAGCTATGGATATATTACAGAGAATACTTTTGAAGGAATTGTAATTTACACGTCGATTCTGTTTCCAATTACAAAATTAATTTCTTTATCTCCAATAGTGCATTTAAAATGTGGAAATAAATTTGTTGCATAATAATTGCCACAATGAAGTACATAATATGCCACTAACTTCTCAAGCCATACTTTCTCCATGACAGAAAATGAGAAAGAGATGCCATATATTTCTTTTAGGAATGTAATAGTTAAGATCTCTTAAAGCGGAAATCCCCTACTGACAGGGACGGTAGCCACTATATGGGCTTACACAATATTAATTAGCTTCTACTGTATGTAACTGATGAGTCTACTTTAAAGATATTGCTAGGGCAGCTGATTTAAGCTGGGTACACACTAGGCAATATGTCGTCCGAACCGATTTATCGGACTGACATATCATGCACATTGGATAGTGATTACACACTTCTTGAAACTCCAACCCGTCAGCATAAAAGTTGTCTCATCTGCTGTGCTCCACTGGAGGTGGGACGACCCGGCAGCCGACAGCATGCAGCAGAATGCGGCTAATAAACAATATATAGCGTGGTGTGTACGGGCGGACGATGTATCGTCTAATTATGTACCCAGCATTGGTGTGTGTTACAGTGGTGCAGTCTCTTCCTGCTTTTATAATACCTGCACCACCAATAGAGTCACACAGCGCATTCTTCAGCCCTTATATTGTCATGTCATTTTTCAGATAACACACTGTACGGTACACATGGATATGCTTATTATTGGTGGCAGAGTGACTGAATAAGTATTATTTCATGTTGCAATAATAAGAAATGCATTTTTTTTTTTTTTTTTTTACAGTATTTTACTGAAAAGTTGTGCTGTGACAGCTGCTGAAAAAAAGGAGCCTGTGCCAGCATCGAAGTTATAGTGATAGCATGTTCTGACCCCGGAGTATGTTAAGGAACAAATTTGGGTTAGCAGGGAGGGAAGTAACATATGGCCTCTGCCGGGCAGGGATCAGAGGATCCCTCTCCACATAGGGATAGAAAGGCTTCTGCCATATTCAGATGCTGTTTGCTATCAGGCGCAAACTTTTCAGTGCTTAGTAAATTAGCCCGACCATAGTTCTTGTTGAGAATAAAGGGGACCGTGGTCTGCAGTTACTTTGCTTAATGCAGGAGATTTCTCTGATCTGTATCCTGCATTGGGCATTTCTCAATCTGCCCCTGTACCTGAACTATGCAAAGCCACTTGAAGTGGAAAACAGAGCATTGTAGCCAGTTGTGCCATCAAAGTTGATTGCATACATTTATTGCACTACATAGCTAATACTGGATAACTGCACAATTTCTGATACACAATTTACATTACTCTGCTATAAAATATAGTTGCCTGTCAGAAGCAAAACATGAGGGATTTAATCCTCACTTAAAGAATTGTTGGCAGACCTGCAGCTGTGCCTTTTGGCCAGCAATGCATCCAGACTCTCTGGGTACTGGATACAAATATGGCTGATATGTAAGGCCCTAGACACAACTTACATGTTTCTTTCATCTATGTAATATATGAATCCATGACTTCTGTGGTGGACTTCTATGACACTTATATAAAGCCGCCATTTACATTGTGGTATGGTGGGCTCACAAAGCCATATTTATAGTGGAGCACTACTTAGTGCTTTTAGTCAACCTAACCTTAAAGGACAATGGGGGGGATTCAGACCTGACCGGTAGGCTGCTAAAATTGGAGTCCTGCGATCAGATAGTCACCGCTCAAGGGGAGTGTATATTAGCCACGCAAGTGTGCCATCGCATGTGTACGCAGAGTTGCTAACAACCCCCTCATTCAGCGAACAGCTGCAAATCTGTTTGCAGCTCACTCATCAGTGAATGATTTGCCCTGTGTGTTCAGTCTGTGCGCAGCCCAGGACTTACTCCTACAGTGCGATCAGAACATGCCTGATTGGGGCCGGAGCTGACGTCACACACCCTCCCTGAAAATGGATGGCCATGCCTGCGTTTTCCCTGACACTCCCAGAAAATGGTCCGTTACCACCCACAAACGGCCTCTTCCTGTCAAGCAGCATACGAATGGCTGTGCGATTAGAATTTTCGCACCAGCCTGTCGCTGACCGGCGATGGTAGTTTGCTGACACGTGTGCACATTACGGTGCATGCGCAGTTAATGTCTGGTCGCCTGCTGCGCGAAAATGCACAGCAGCGATCAGGTCTGAATCAGGCCCAATATCTATAGATGTAATGGTTAAAGAACAACTTGTAATGAATATTATTAATATGAATTGTTTCCATGCTTCCCACTTCTGTCCATGATATGCGTGGTGGTGTTTGTTTCACTTCCTGTGGTTTTTATAAAAGGCAATACGTTAGTAGTGTATGTAGGTCTGAGAAAAGGTGCCTAGCGGTCATCGGGTTAGACCTGGACAGGAAGAGGGCTAATTAATGGGCACGTTAGTTTAACATTCAAGCTACAAATAAAAAGTAATTTGGATATTTATTAAAGGTAAATTTGAAATACCAGTACTTGTGTAATTTCCACTATTAATAATAATTGTATTTATTAAGGTCAGCGTTGTAATATGAAAGGATAATATTCTAAACATATTACAGTGTATAGTGACACGAAATGAAAGTAAAGGAGCTGCTCCCGGTGGTTCTAGACGTTCCCATTTTCTACAAAGCACTCCCAGGTGAAAACTGCATTTATCAGCACTTGGTATACAACCCCTTTTCTGATCCTCCGTATTAATGACTGCTCTGATCTTGTACTGGTCACATTATACCCATCTTCCCATGGCCTAACTCTGTGTAATAATTACATAAGTATTAAATGACCAGTAGAGTCTGTTTTTTATAACACTAAGTGGCCTATTGACTGCTGGAAATATTTATGGGGTCATAATGTATTTTAACTTTTACTTAATGTATATGTTAGTGAATGTTTACCGTTCTAAAGTATAAAGCGATCCCTGCCTGAGAAGAATTACCTCATGTCATTGGTCTCTTCTCCGCTAAAAGTTCCATTAGTGAATGATTCCTTCTTTGGGTTTGTGTAGTGATTGCATTTTATTGCCTGTAAATCAGCCCTGCGGACAGCGAATAAATAAACCGTTAAAGTACGGTATACGGTAATAACATCATGATCTTTTGGAGAAAGCTTTGCCTAGTTAACTTAAGAGTATTATTAGAATTAATTCTTCTTGGTAATTGCTTCATCTGACCGTTTTGCTTTGCTGTGACTTTTGTGATTTAATGTAAACATATAATATCGGTAAGCACAAGTGTTTTTACTTGAAATTCAATAGTAATTCCTTATTTATAGTTTGTTTGTGTTTTTATTTTATTTTATAAAAACACTAATGGCAAGATCTGTCAGATACCATTAAAGCAGAGTTGTTTCTGTACCCTATAAAGGAGAGTACAGTCTGTGTAATTTTATAGCAATGATGCCACTGTAAATCACTGCTGTAATAAAATGCCGGACGTTGGCATGTTAGCATCTCGTGCAGTAGCAGTCTAGCCATTCTGCCTATGGGGTATATTCAATAAGAGTCTGGTCCATTCCGACATGCAGTTGTCTGAATGGACCCGACAACCCCTATTCAAAGAGTGGCCAAATCCGACTGTCTGATTTGGCCATTCCCTGTGTCGTGTCCTGCCGCTGCTGGGTGCGCTGACAGCAGCGGCGGGGGGGAACAGTGTGCCCGCCGGCGGGGGAGCTGAAATCGGCAGCCAGAGCTGGCAGCAGGGGTGATGTCTGCGGGGGAGGCACTGCAGGGAGAGAGGTGCCTGGCCGAGGGACCTCTCATCCCCGATCCCCGTAGCACGCCGCACCGCTCCCCATCTTCTCACCTCAATCCGACTTGTTTTCAAGTCGGATTGAGTTTGTCGGAAAGTGGGCCAAAACCTGTGGATTTGGCCCCGCTTCCGACAGCAGCAGGCGGATCGGCTGGTATTCCCCCCATCCACCTGCTTTCTGACAGCATTCTGACAAGTCGGGTTTACCGACTTGTCGGAAAAAATTTACCCGTATTGAATAGGTCGGAACCCCTTCCGACCTATTCCAGTCGGAAACTGCCGTCTTTCCGACAAGACGTCAGTTCCCTACTCTTATTGAATATACCGTTATATGTATATTCTTTTGCTGATTAAAATGTTATGCGACATACCTAATTTATTAATAGGCATTGTTTCGCTTTTATTTTTCTCTGCAGTGTGACTAGGTCCATTAAACGTGGAAACCCTAGGTTCCAGATGTCTTTCCATATTTTAAAATATACTATTTAAATAAGCTATTTCAACATGAGTCCACTATTCCCAGGACACAATACCAAGGGGCTGGCACCATTGCTGCCCCATTGGCACCCTTCACCAGCTTGTGGTGAACGTGGAACGGTAACCTGGAGGGGTACTTGGAAGCGCATTCTTTGGATGCGTACAGATACCCAGTTCCTCCCACCCCATTGAAAATAGCATATTTTGGAGAAGCATATGTGTGCCAGGTTAGAGGGTACTTCCAGTGCTATTTATTACTGTTGTGTCATAATGATTTGTGGAGCATATTCTTTTCTTGCCTGTATGGACTACTCTATCATAGTTCCTTGTTCCTTCAGTCAGAAACCAGTGCAAGTATGAATTCATGGAAATGCAGCCAAGACGTTCACCAGAATCCAATGAAGATATTGCCTGACCAAACGTTATTATCATTATTTGGTTCTCAGTGAATGCATAGGCTGCATTATCATAGTCCTGACACTTGGTTACAGGTGCACTTTAAATGTTGCATTTTGTAAGAGGCATCAGTTACATTTGGCAGTGGTGGGCAACGTGGCAGGTGTAGCAGCCCTTCATCACACAATGCAGCAGCACATTTTGAGGGGGAAATGTTGGATCATGTTGTATGACCTGAGAAAGCAGCATCAGGTGTTCACAAAGTCCACAGAGCACTGCAGGTAAAGAAGGTGAGAAGACCTCACCTTACAGTCATAACCTGCTACATGCACGGTGTATTCAGAGTTGTATAATATCAGAGGAGTTAGAGGTACAATATTAGAACAGTAATAAGTTAATGAGAGCCATGTACAACCCAAGGGCTGTGTTTGCCTACTATGCATTGTTACTGATGTTGTCTATCTTAATAGCAAAAGTGAACATTGTATTATTTTGACATTTATGCTAAATCTGATCAAGGTTACTGAAAGAGAAACTGTAGTGACTATATTTATATTTAATCTCTTCAAAAGTTGGTGGTAAATAGGGTAGCATAGTTATTAGATGGAAATATAAATGTTCACTCCGTAACTACTTCCAGATTGATAGTGATGCATTTGAAAAGCATTATTTTTTTTATTGATTCTTAATGCAGTAAATTACCAAAGTTATTTGGCAGCAAACAGATATGGCCTGTGATGTTGTCCCCATCCATTCTCATGATAGCAACACAATTTGCATTAATCACATTCCCAACTCACTCACTTATATTAAAAGGCTTCTACCATAATTAATCCGTTTTTATTTCAAATCATTTTGGCACAATTTCTAGCAATAAACACTTGCAAGAGACGGACATTTGAAAAATAACGCACACGTTTCAGCAATCTACCTACGGCTTTTTCTCCCGAGGAGCTGAGTTATTGATAGCCTTGTAAGGGCATCTGATGCAAGTGTCTGTGGATTAAGACCAATATGACAAATGTTAAGTGGATTATTTTGCATAAAAAATAGACAGTTTGCGGAGTTGTACAATTAACCTGTGTTTAGAAAATACCTTGATTTATGTTCACACTGATATTTGTGTTGCATACATTATGGAAATTTAATTTATAATCCATTTCGTTGATGCGGTCATGGTGCTTAACACAATCATTTATTTAGACTTCAATATTCAATGTGTTAAACGTTTAAACCTGGCTTTTATTTTTCTTTCTTTAGGTGGAATGGGAAGGGCAGTGATGGGGGGAGCAGGGGAGTGTTTTCTAGGTTAGATCTCATGCATCATATAGGTAATTTGTAGTTTCCAACCTGATAGCCGTGATATTTATATAAATATATATATTCCATTACAATGGAGGTTTTGTTCATAGTGTAACATAGAATGACCTTGCATTGGGTATACACTGACAAACAATTCTTCACACCTCCCCGTTTGCTTTTTACAGCCAACTGCACACACTGGAATGTAACACACACTGGAATGTAACACACACCTTAAATAAACCATGGTATCCTATATGTTTGAAAGGATGGTGTGTGTAGCATATACAAAATAAATTACATTTTGAGATGTGTACCATTGTCCTTAATAGATCTACTCTTTGAAGAAGTTGTAGTTTCAAAGATTGTAGTAATAGTTAGAATTTTACAACAAAAACACAGAAGAGGTGCCTAAATTACCGGTGATTGAACACTGTAGCTTATGTTAATAGAACAAAGCCAACAGATCAGCTTATATTGGATGGTATGTTATATCAAAGTACAAGATACTACAAGTAGATTAATATAAATTGAAGAAAAACATCATTTGATGGTTAAATGTTATTATGCATCTTTCTCTTACGTCCTAGAGGATACTGGGGTCCACTTAGTACATTTGGGTTATGACTGGTCCACTAGGAGCCCTGGGCACTTTAAGAAATCAATAGTGTGGGCTGGCTCCTCCCTCTATGCCCCTCCTACCAGACTCCGTTTAGAAAATGTGCCCGGAGGAGACGGTCACGCTTAGGGAAGCTCCTGAAGAGTTTTCTGCATTTATTTTCTGTTTGTTATTTGCAGACAGGGCTGGTTGGCACCAGCCTGTTTGCTTCGTGGGACTTAGGGGGAGGGTTAATGGTCCTTTTCCCCGCTGACAGGAGACTGAGCTCCAGAGGGTACCATTCGCAAGCCCTACCACTGCGAGCGTACATACCCGCAGCATGTCGCCACTCCTAAAAGAGCCAGAAGGTAGAAGAGTGGTGAGAACTATGCCGGCGTCCTGGTTAGCGGGTCGCAGGCTATTTTGGCAGAGCAAGGGTAGGAGCACAGCTCTGAGTGCAGACTGCGTCTCCAGGCTCAGATCAGCATTGCTGCACCGCTATGAGGGGTGAGCTGAGCCGTTTTTAAACAACTACCCACACTGACACAGCGCTTACAGGGGCTCGTACCCACTTTTAAGCACCAAAATCACCTCAGCCAGTATTAAAAAATGGGAAGACCGTGCGCCATTGAGGGGGCGGTGCTTCACTGTGAGCGGATCCAGCAGCTCACCAGCGCCATTTCCCCTCTGCAGCTTACACAGACAGACTAGCAGGGAAGCGCAGCTCCTCCACAAGGACTCCAGCTTATCTGAGCGGTACCTGGGGGTCATAGCAAGGGGGGGGGGGCAATCTCAGAATACAAAGCCCCATTAAGGGTACTTCATTTGCGACCCAGCTAAGCTAGGCATTAGCTATAAGCGCGCGGTGTAGCTGGCTCGATCATACTCCGTGTCTCCCTAGGGGGCTGTGTGTGGGTTAACTATGCTTTTAACCTTTCTCCTGTGTGGATTTGTTCTTTCACATTGTACAATGTCAAAGGAGTGTGTCTCATGCATGGCAGAGTGTTTTTCTTCCTCAGGGGGATCACTACAGTGTACTTGGGATAGTACACATTCTCAGGCTAGTGGGTCCGAACCAGTATGGTTGGATTCATTAAAAGGGATGATCACAAATATTTCAAATAAATTGTCCCAAAATGAGAAAGAGACGCAATACTTAAGACAGTCTGTGGATGACCTGATGAATAGAGATACAGTGCCCATACCAGCATCTCAGACCCCTACCATTTGTCCACAAAAGCGTACAGTGGCCCAAATCCTGCAGGCTGACACTGATGATGATGTATCAGATGCAGAGGAGGGTGAGGTGGACTCGGGAGGGGGGGATACAGCTGTGTCACAAGGAATACAGGCCCTGATAGAAGCGATTAGAGACATCCTGCACATTCCTGACAAAGTGACAGAGGACGATGAGGAATCTTATTTTAATGTAAAAAAAGACATCCTCTGCTTCTTTCCCTGCATCTAAGGAATTAAATTCTCTATTTGAAGAAACTTGGATTAATCCTGACAAGAAGTTTCAGAGCCCTAAAAGGTTACTGGCATCCTTCCCTTTTCCTCAGGATGATAGAAAAAAATGGGAAAACCCACCAATTGTTGATACATCGGTATCTAGGTTGTCACGTAAGATAATTTACCTGTCTCGGGGGCAGTCTCCTTAAAGGACACGGCTGACAGCAAGATTGAGACCACTCTCAAATCTCTGTACACAGCTGCGGGGTGGCCCAAAGACCCACTATAGCTTGTGCAAAATGGTCAGGTAACCTAATTGAAGGGTTAGATTCCTTACCCAGAGGGGAGATAGTTTTACTCTTACAGCATATACAGGACTCTGCAAATTTTATGGTGGAAGCCATAAAAGAGATGGGCTCGCTCAATGTACGCACCACGGCCATGGCAGTGTCAGCACGCAGGGGCCTATGGCTACTTCAATCGACTGCGGATGTGGATTCCAGAAAAGGTGTGGAAAGTCTACCATTCACAGGTGAGGCCCTGTTTGGAGATTAACTGGATACGTGGATACCCAAGGCTACGGCGGGTAAGCCTACATATCTTCCTTCCGCAGCCCCCTCAACTAGGAAGACCTACTCTGCTCCAACTCTGCAGTCCTTTCGGACAGCGAAATTTAAAAATAAAGCCAGAGGTTCTTCTACAATTTTCAAAGGCAATAGAAGTAAACCCATAAAACAAGGAACTGCAGGTTCACAGGAACAAAACTCAGATTGTGTTTCCTCAAAGCCTTCAGCATGACGGTGGACCGCACTGCCTGGAAGACAGGCAGGAGGGAGCCCGATTAAGAGATTTCAGTCACATCTGGGCGACATCATGCCAGGATCCCTGGGTCAAAGAGCACATAGCCCATGGGTACAGACTGGAGTTTCAGGAACTCCCACCTAACAGATTCTTCAAATCAGGTTTACCAGCTTCTCAGGAGGCAAGTATAATTTTACAGGATGCAATTCAAAAACTGGTACAGACTCAGGTCATTGTTCCAGTTCCACCTCAGCTACAGAACAAATGTTATTATTCCAAGTTGTTTGTGGTACCGAAACCGGATGGTTCGGTAAGACCCATTTCTTTTTCATCCACTAGGGGTCACTGGAGTACTCTTGGGATATGGACGGCTTCCGTAGGAACAGCACTGAATATTTAAATTTAGAACACTCCACCCCTCCATATCCCCGAGTACCTCAGTGTTTTTTCTGTGCTCGATAGCAACAGTTCGTTTGTGGCTGGGTCCACAATTACTTTGAATATTTTTATTTTTATAGGAGGCGCAGGGGTGTTAGTGGGAATTTGGGATCACATTTCATAGTACTGGCCACGTGTACTGCACTTGGCCAGATATATATATATACAGAGACACCTTACTACTATTTCTCTATCGTCCTAGTGGATGCTGGGGTTCCTGAAAGGACCATGGGGAATAGCGGCTCCGCAGGAGACAGGGCACAAAAAGTAAAGCTTTTCCAGATCAGGTGGTGTGCACTGGCTCCTCCCCCTATGACCCTCCTCCAGACTCCAGTTAGATTTTTGTGCCCGGCCGAGAAGGGTGCAATCTAGGTGGCTCTCCTAAAGAGCTGCTTAGAAAAAGTTTAGCTAGGTTTTTTATTTTACAGTGATTCCTGCTGGCAACAGGATCACTGCAGCGAGGGACTGAGGGGAGAAGGAGTCAACTCACCTGCGTGCAGGATGGATTGGCTTCTTGGCTACTGGACATCAAGCTCCAGAGGGACGATCACAGGTACAGCCTGGATGGTCACCGGAGCCGCGCCGCCGGCCCCCTTGCAGATGCTGAAGTCAGAAGAGGTCCAGAATCGGCGGCTGAAGACTCCTGCAGTCTTCTAAAGGTAGCGCACAGCACTGCAGCTGTGCGCCATTTTCCTCTCAGCACACTTCACACGCGGTCACTGAGGGTGCAGGGCGCTGGGGGGGGGCGCCCTGGGAGGCAAATGTAACCTATATAAAGGCTAAAAATACCTCACATATAGCCCCTAGAGGCTATATGGAGATATTTAACCCCTGCCTGATTTCTCTAAATAGCGGGAGACGAGCCCGCCAGAAAAGGGGCGGGGCCTATCTCCTCAGCACACGGCGCCATTTCCTCTCACAGCTCCGCTGGTCAGGACGGCTCCCAAGTCTCTCCCCTGCACTGCACTACAGAAACAGGGTAAAACAGAGAGGGGGGGGCAAATTTATGGCGATATTTTGATATAACAAAGCAGCTATAAGGGAGCACTTATTATAAGGCTATCCCTGATATATATATAGCGCTTTTGGTGTGTGCTGGCAAACTCTCCCTCTGTCTCCCCAAAGGGCTAGTGGGTCCTGTCTTCGTTAGGAGCATTCCCTGTGTGTCTGCTGTGTGTCGGTACGTGTGTGTCGACATGTATGAGGACGATATTGGTGTGGAGGCGGAGCAATTGCCAAATATGAGGATGTCACCCCCTAGGGAGTCGACACCAGAATGGATGCCTTTATTTATGGAACTACGGGATAGTGTCAACACGCTAAAGCAGTCGTTTGACGACATGAGGCGGCCGGACAATCAATTAGTGCCTGTCCAGGCGACTCAAACACCGTCAGGGGCTGTGAAACGCCCTTTGCCTCAGTCGGTCGACACAGACCCAGACACAGGCACTGACTCCAGTGGTGACGGTGACGAATCAACCGTATTTTCCAGTAGGGCCACACGTTATATGATTTTGGCAATGAAGGAGGCGTTACATTTAGCTGATACTACAGGTACCACTAAACAGGGTATTATGTGGGGTGTGAAAAAACTACTTATAGTTTTTCCTGAATCAGAAGAATTAAATGACGTGTGTAATGAAGCGTGGGTTGCCCCTGATAAAAAGCTGATAATTTCAAAGAAATTATTGGCATTATACCCTTTCCCGCCAGAGGTTAGGGAGCGCTGGGAAACACCTCCTAGGGTGGACAAGGCGCTAACACGCTTATCTAAACAAGTGGCGTTACCCTCTCCTGAGACGGCCGCACTTAAAGATCCATCAGATAGGAGGATGGAAAATATCCAAAAAAGTATATACACACATGCAGGTGTTATACTACGACCAGCTGTAGCGACTGCCTGGATGTGCAGTGCTGGGGTAGTTTGGTCAGAGTCCCTGATTGAAAATATTGATACCCTGGACAGGGACAATATTTTACTGTCGTTAGAACAAATAAAGGATGCATTTCTTTATATGCGTGATGCACAGAGGGATATCTGCACACTGGCATCACGGGTAAGTGCTATGTCCATTTCGGCCAGAAGAGCTTTATGGACGCGACAGTGGACAGGCGATGCGGATTCAAAACGGCATATGGAAGTTTTGCCGTATAAAGGGGAGGAGTTATTTGGAGTCGGTCTATCAGATTTGGTGGCCACGGCTACAGCCGGGAAATCCACCTTTCTACCTCAAGTCACTCCCCAACAGAAAAAGGCACCGACTTTTCAACCGCAGCCCTTTCGTTCCTTTAAAAATAAGAGAGCAAAGGGCTATTCATATCTGCCACGAGGCAGAGGTCGAGGGAAGAGACAGCAACACGCAGCTCCTTCCCAGGAACAGAAGCCCTCCCCGGCTTCTACAAAAGCCTCAGCATGACGCTGGGGCTTCTCAAGCGGACTCGGGGACGGTGGGCGGTCGTCTCAAAAATTACAGCGCGCAGTGGGCTCACTCGCAGGTAGATCCCTGGATCCTGCAGATAATATCTCAAGGGTACAGGTTGGAATTAGAGACAGATCCACCTCGCCGTTTCCTGAAGTCTGCTTTACCAACGTCCCCCTCCGAAAGGGAGACGGTTTTGGAAGCCATTCACAAGCTGTACTCTCAGCAGGTGATAGTCAAGGTACCTCTTCTACAACAAGGGAAGGGGTATTATTCCACTCTTTTTGTGGTACCGAAGCCGGATGGCTCGGTAAGGCCTATTCTAAATCTGAAGTCCTTGAACCTGTACATAAAGAAGTTCAAGTTCAAGATGGAGTCACTCAGAGCAGTGATAGCGAACCTGGAAGAGGGGGACTTTATGGTATCCTTGGACATCAAGGATGCGTATCTCCACGTTCCAATTTACCCCTCACACCAGGGGTACCTCAGGTTCGTTGTACAAAACTGTCACTATCAGTTTCAGACGCTGCCGTTCGGATTGTCCACGGCACCTCGGATCTTTACAAAGGTAATGGCCGAGATGATGATTCTTCTTCGAAGAAAAGGCATATTAATTATCCCATACTTGGACGATCTCCTAATAAGGGCAAGGTCCAGAGAACAGCTAGAGATGGGATTAGCACTGTCTCAAGAACTGCTAAAACAGCACGGGTGGATTCTGAATATTCCAAAATCCCAGTTAATGCCGACAACTCGTCTGCTGTTCCTAGGGATGATTCTGGACACGGTTCAGAAAAAGGTTTTTCTCCCGGAGGAAAAAGCCAAGGAGTTATCCGAGCTTGTCAGGAACCTCCTAAAACCAGGAAAGGTGTCTGTACATCAATGCACAAGAGTCCTGGGAAAAATGGTGGCTTCTTACGAAGCAATTCCATTCGGCAGATTCCACGCAAGAATTTTCCAAAGGGATCTGTTGGACAAATGGTCAGGGTCGCATCTTCAGATGCACCTACGGATAACCCTGTCTCCAAGGACAAGGGTGTCTCTTCTGTGGTGGTTGCAGAGTCCTCATCTATTGGAGGGCCGCAGATTCGGCATACAGGATTGGATCCTGGTGACCACGGACGCCAGCCTGAGAGGCTGGGGAGCAGTCACACAAGGAAGAAACTTCCAGGGAGTATGGACGAGTCTGGAAACGTCTCTTCACATAAACATTCTGGAACTAAGAGCAATATACAATGCTCTAAGCCAGGCAGAACCTCTGCTTCAGGGAAAACCGGTGTTGATCCAGTCGGACAACATCACGGCAGTCGCCCATGTGAACAGACAGGGCGGCACAAGAAGCAGGAGTGCAATGGCAGAAGCTGCAAGGATTCTTCGCTGGGCAGAGAATCATGTGATAGCACTGTCAGCAGTGTTCATCCCGGGAGTGGACAACTGGGAAGCAGACTTCCTCAGCAGACACGATCTTCACCCGGGAGAGTGGGGACTTCATCCAGAAGTCTTCCACATGCTGGTAACCCGTTGGGAAAGACCAATGGTGGACATGATGGCGTCTCGCCTCAACAAAAAACTGGACAGGTATTGCGCCAGGTCAAGAGATCCGCAGGCAATAGCTGTGGACGCGCTGGTAACGCCTTGGGTGTACCAGTCGGTGTATGTGTTTCCTCCTCTGCCTCTCATACCAAAAGTATTGAGAATTATACGGCAAAGAGGCGTAAGAACGATACTAGTGGTTCCGGATTGGCCAAGAAGGACTTGGTACCCGGAACTTCAAGAGATGATCACGGAAGATCCGTGGCCTCTACCTCTAAGGAGGGACTTGCTTCAGCAGGGTCCCTGTCTGTTTCAAGACTTACCGCGGCTGCGTTTGACGGCATGGCGGTTGAACGCCGGATCCTAAAGGAAAAAGGCATGCCGGAAGAAGTCATTCCTACTTTGATTAAAGCAAGGAAGGAAGTAACCGTGCAACATTATCACCGAATTTGGCGAAAATATGTTGCGTGGTGCGAAGATCGGAGTGCTCCGACGGAGGAATTTCAACTGGGTCGATTCCTACATTTCCTGCAATCAGGATTGTCTATGGGTCTCAAATTGGGATCTATTAAGGTTCAAATTTCGGCCCTGTCGATTTTCTTTCAAAAAGAATTGGCTTCAGTCCCTGAAGTCCAGACCTTTGTTAAGGGAGTGCTGCATATACAGCCTCCTGTGGTGCCTCCAGTGGCACCGTGGGATCTCAATGTGGTTTTGGACTTTCTAAAATCTCATTGGTTTGAACCACTAAAAAAGGTGGATTTGAAATATCTCACTTGGAAAGTGACCATGCTTCTAGCCCTGGCTTCTGCCAGGAGAGTATCAGAATTGGCAGCTTTATCTTACAAAAGCCCATATCTGATTTTCCATTCGGACAGGGCAGAACTGCGGACTCGTCCGCATTTTCTCCCTAAGGTGGTGTCAGCATTTCATCTGAACCAGCCTATTGTAGTGCCTGCGGCTACAAGTGACTTGGAGGACTCCAAGTTACTGGACGTTGTCAGAGCATTAAAAATATATATTGCAAGGACAGCTGGAGTCAGAAAATCTGACTCGTTGTTTATATTGTATGCACCCAACAAGATGGGTGCTCCTGCGTCTAAGCAGACGATTGCTCGTTGGATCTGTAGCACAATCCAACTTGCACATTCTGTGGCAGGCCTGCCACAGCCTAAATCTGTAAAGGCCCACTCCACAAGGAAGGTGGGCTCATCTTGGGCGGCTGCCCGAGGGGTCTCGGCATTACAACTTTGCCGAGCAGCTACGTGGTCAGGGGAGAACACGTTTGTAAAATTTTACAAATTTGATACTCTGGCTAAGGAGGACCTGGAGTTCTCTCATTCGGTGCTGCAGAGTCATCCGCACTCTCCCGCCCGTTTGGGAGCTTTGGTATAATCCCCATGGTCCTTTCAGGAACCCCAGCATCCACTAGGACGATAGAGAAAATAAGATTTTACTTACCGATAAATCTATTTCTCGGAGTCCGTAGTGGATGCTGGGCGCCCATCCCAAGTGCGGATTATCTGCATAAATTGTACATAGTTATTGTTAACTAATTCGGGTTATTGTTGAAGGAAGCCATCTTTCAGAGGCTCCGCTGTTATCATACTGTTAACTGGGTTTAGATCACAGGTTGTACGGTGTGATTGGTGTGGCTGGTATGAGTCTTACCCGGGATTCAAAATCCTCCCTTATTGTGTACGCTCGTCCGGGCACAGTACCTAACTGGAGTCTGGAGGAGGGTCATAGGGGGAGGAGCCAGTGCACACCACCTGATCTGGAAAAGCTTTACTTTTTGTGCCCTGTCTCCTGCGGAGCCGCTATTCCCCATGGTCCTTTCAGGAACCCCAGCATCCACTACGGACTCCGAGAAATAGATTTATCGGTAAGTAAAATCTTATTTTTACTGAGTCGTGCAAGTGTCTGTTTTTTTGTGTATTGTATTGTCTGTCGCCATAATGAGTAAGGCACCAGCAAAAACTAAAAAGCATAATTGCAAAGTCTGTAGCAGTGTGTTACCGGATGGATCTACCACATGTACAGTATGTTTTGTGGATTCGGTTCAGAATACGATTTCTGCTCCAGTTTTACAACCAATTTCCTCACCGGACCCTCCGTGGGGAATGTTAGTAAATGTACTGGATAGGTTACAATCAGAATTGACCGCCGCTCGACAGGAGCGGGAAACGGCAAGATCTGAGTCTAGGGTGAGACCGCCAGAACTACCGGAGGCGTCTCAGCCTTGCGTAAGGTCCAAATCCATTTTGGGTAAACGGGATAAATTTCATATGTCTTATGATTTTCCAGTTTCTGCTATGTTGCATTCTGACGATTCCATGCCAGACCTCACGGAACAAGATGAGGGTGAGGAGGGCGAAGTGAAGTCAGATGGTGAGGATTTTAACAGTTCCGGCATTGATGATCTCATCAGAGCGGTACGTCAGTCTCTGAAGTTTACTGAAACTGAGGAGCCTCTCACAAATGATCAGGTCGTATTTACTAAACGACAAAAAAACTCCAATAAGTTTTCCTGTGTCGGAATCTCTTAATCAGATGTTAGTAGAAACACGACAGAATCCAGATAAACGGTTTTCTATACCTCGCAGATTTAAGTCTAGTTACCCGTTTCCAGACTCGGTAACGTGTGCATGGGAGAATCCACCAATAGTTGATTCTTCAGTGTCGAAGCTTACCAAGAAATTAACCATACCAGTGCCAGCAGCTACTACGCTTAAAGACCCTTCAGATCGCAAGATAGAAACTATGCTAAAGTCCATGTATGTAGCAGCAGGTGTGATGCCGAGACCTGGATTGGTTGGCATTTGGGTCACTAAGGCGCTCATAATATGGCTTACAGAACTCAAATCTGGTTTACATGACGAAAACCTGATACTTCTTGTAAATCAAATGAGTGAGGCTGTAGAGTATCTCTGTACAGCGTCTACTGACGTCTGTCAGCTCACTTCTCGTATTTCATCGTCGCTAGTTACGGCACGAAGAGCACTCTGGCTGCGTGCTTATCATGCGGAGGCAGAGGTCAAACGAGGTATAGAGGCGTTGCCTTACGATGGCAAGAAGTTGTTTGGTCCTGAATTGGACGCATGGATTGCTGAGGCTACGGGAGGTAAGTCTGTTTTCTTACCATTGCCTCCACCGGTATCAAGAAGGAGGTACGCTGGACCTTCGTTCAAATCCTTTAGACCTCAGTCCTTTCGAGGACGTGGCAGAGGAACAGCCACGCCTGCTAGACGTGGTCGTGGACGTAGTTTCCAACAAACCAACACAAGCCGCCAGGACGCTAAGGTTACCGACAAACCAGTGGCATGACGGGCTACCAGCCCATCTCGGTTCTCCGATTGTGGGAGCACACCTTCAGACGTTCCATTTGGCGTGGTTCCACACATCCGCGGATGGGTGGATCCGCAATTTAGTGTTAAAAGGTTACAAAATAGAGTTCGACTGTCTTCCGCCTCTGCGGTTTTTCAAGACAGGATTGCCTCTGTTGGACGACAAGAGGACGGTTCTGAAAATTGCCATTCAGTCCCTACTGGATTCGGCAGTTTTGATTCCGGTCCCTGTACATCAACAGGGTCAGGGTTATTATTCAAGTCTGTTTGTGGTACCGAAGCCGGATGGCTCGGTCAGACCAATATTGAACTTAAAGGGTCTCAATCAGTACGTAACTTACTACAGATTCAAAATGGAGTCTCTGCGTTCGGTGATTGCGGGTTTAGAGCCAAAGGAATTTATGATTGCGCTAGATCTCAAGGATGCGTACTTACACATTCCAATTTGGCAGCCTCATCAGAAATTCTTACGGTTTGCAATACGCCAGAACCATTACCAGTTTCAGGCTCTACCGTTTGGCCTGTCATCAGCGCCTCGGGTATTCACCAAAGTGATGTCTGTGATGATAGCTCATCTCAGATCCCTGGGAGTGACAATAGTTCCGTATTTAGACGATCTGCTCATCAAAGCTCCGTCTCAACAGATGCTTCTCCAACATGCGCTGCTAACGTACGATGTACTGGTTCACCACGGTTGGATTGTCAACTTCAAGAAATCACATCGAATTCCGTCTCAACGCCTTCAATTCCTACGTATGATTCTCGATACGGTCAATCAAAGAATTTACCTACCACAGCAGAAAGTACAAATTCTACGCCATCTAGTACAATTAGTGCTCAAGCCACGCACAGTGTCTGTACACTTGTGCATTCGCCTCTTAGGCACAATGGTGGCAGCTTTCGAAGCGCTTCAGTTCGGAAGATTTCACTCGCGTCCATTTCAACTGAATGTGCTCGCCCAGTGGTCGGGCTCGCATCTGCAGATTCACCACAGGGTGAGGTTGTCGCCAAGGGCAAGAGTATCTCTGCTCTGGTGGCTCAAAGAACACAATTTAACCGCAGGAAGACGGTTCGGAGGCTGGAATTGGATAATTCTAACTACGGACGCCAGTCTCAGAGGTTGGGGAGCGGTAATTCAAAATTGTCAGCTCCAGGGTCTCTGGGCGGATCACGAAAAATTGCTGTCTATAAATGTCCTGGAACTCCGCGCAATTTACAATGCGCTACGACAAGCAGTGCACATGCTTCGCTCTCAGCCTGTCCAAGTGCAGTCAGACAATGCGACGGCGGTCGCATACATCAACAAACAAGGAGGAACGAGAAGCCGCATGGCAATGCGGGAAGTAGCTCGAATCCTCAATTGGGCGGAATGCCACCAGGTGATATTGTCAGCCGTGTTCATTCCGGGAGTGGACAACTGGGAAGCGGATTATCTCAGTCGTCGGGATTTTCATCCAGGCGAATGGGCATTAAATCCAGAAGTATTTCACATGTTGGTTCAGCGATGGGGTTATCCTCAGGTGGACCTGATGGCGTCTCGACACAATCACCAAACGTTCCAGTATGTGTCCAGAACAAGAGATCCAAAGGCAGTGGCGGTGGATGCTCTCACTGTCGCGTGGCCGTACAGTCTTGTGTATCTGTTTCCACCGTTTCCGTTGCTCCCTCTGGTGCTAAAACGGATCAAAAGAGAGTCTGTCACAGTCATACTAGTGGCGCCTCATTGGCCTTGGAGAGCTTGGTTCTCGGATCTCCAAGGACTACTCGCAGACGATCCTTGGCCGCTCCCACTACGTCCAGACCTGTTACAACAGGGTCCGTTCCTTTACCCCGATTTAGCGCGGCTGCGTTTGACGGGGTGGCTGTTGAGACCGCCCTCTTAAGAAGAGAGGGCATTCCAGATTCGGTTATACCATCTTTCAAGTTATCCCGCCTTTTGTTATTTCTACAAACAGGGTTAGATGGAGGACTGTGTTTATCTACACTAAAGGTGCAGGTATCTGCTTTGTCAATTTACTTTCAAAGACGATTGGCTCTATTGCCGTCTATACGCACTTTTCTCCAAGGTGTCCTCAGAGTACAGCCTCCATTCATTCCACCTACAGCGCCATGGGACTTGAATCTGGTTTTAGAGTTCTTACAGTCTTCATATTTTGAACCCTTACAGCAAGTGGATATAAAGTTTCTCACTTGGAAAACAATTTTTCTTCTAGCCTTAGCTTCGGCAAGGCGTGTTTCGGATTTGGGTGCCTTGTCATGCAAGTCACCGTATTTGGTGTTTCATGATGACAGAGCGGAACTTCGGACGAATCCCGCTTTCTTACCAAAGGTAGTGTCATCTTTTCACATCAATCAACCAATAGTAGTTCCTGTGTTGACAGCACATTCTGGCACTCTGGATGTGGTACGCGCATTACGCGTTTATGTATCCCGAACGTCTTCAGTTCGTAAGACGGATACGTTGTTTGTTCTCTATGATGCTGCCAAGATGGGTTGGCCAGCGTCTAAACAAACCTTATCCAGATGGATAAAACTGACCATACGTCAGGCTTACCTTCTTGCTAGGTTACAACCGCCTACATCAGTAACCGCTCATTCCACACGTTCTGTGGGAACTTCATGGGCAGCTGGTCGGGGAGCTTCTACGACGCAGCTTTGCCGTGCGGCTACATGGTCTTCAGTGCACACGTTTGTGCGCTTTTACAAGTTTGATACGTTTGCGGCATCAGCATCTAGCTTTGGCCGCCTAGTGTTACAGGTGCCAAACAGCTCTCCCGCCCACGGGGGAAGCTTTGGTACGTCCCAAGAGTACTCCAGTGACCCCTAGTGGATGAAAAAGAAAATAGGATTTTGGTACTTACCAGGTAAATCCTTTTCTTTGAATCCATAGGGGGCACTGGACGCCCACCCAGAGCAGTTTTACCTAGTTGTGGTGAGTTCTGAGGATCTTATGGTAACACACTCTCACCGACTGGTTCAAATTATCAAGTGCTGGTTAGGGTGTCAACTGTTTAGTTGTCAGTAACGTTATGTGTCAACTTCGTTATTGTCCGTTATGTTATATGTAATACTCCATTGTCAACCTCTCTATAGTTCCTGTTCGGCTCAGTAAAAAACACTGAGGTACTCAGGGATATGGAGGGGTGGAGTGTTCTAAATTGAAATATTCAGTGCTGTTCCTACGGAAGCCGTCCATATCCCAAGAGTACTCCAGTGCCCCCTATGGATTCAAAGAAAAGGATTTACCTGGTAAGTACCAAAATCCTATTTTTAAACCACAAGTCACTGAACCCATATTTACGGGTGTTCAAATTCAAGATGGAGCCTCTGAGAGCGGTGATCTAAGGTCTGAAGGAAGGGGAATTCTTGGTGTCTCTGGATATCAAGGATGCGTACCTTCATATCCCAATCAGGCCACCTCATCAGGCTTATCTAAGGTTTGCATTACAGGACTGTCACTACCAGTACCTGGCCCTGACATTTGGCCTCTCCACGGCACCGAGGGTGTTCACCAAGGTAATGGCAGAGATGCTGTTTCTTCTCTGAAAACAGGGAGTGAACATAATTCCGTACCTGGACGATCTGCTGATAAAAGCACCATCCAGGGAGCGGTTGTTGGGCAACTCTGCTACTGCGGTATCACGGATGGATTCTGAACCTACCAAAATCTCTCCTGGAACCAAAATGGAGGCTTCCGTTCCTGGGGATGCTACTGGATACGGAGGCACAAAAGGTATTCCTTCCATTGGAAAAGGCATTGGTAATCCAGTCGATGGTGTGGGATGTTCTAAAACCAACCCGGATGCATCTATGCATTTGCCTTCTGGGAAAGATGGTACACACAGTACGGAAGGTTTCACGCAAGGCCCTTCCAGCTGGATCTGTTGGACAAATGGACTGGATCGCATCTTCACATGCACCATAAAATCCGTCTGTCATCAAGAGCCAGGATTTCTCTTCTGTGGTGGCTTCAAACTTCTCACCTGACAGAGGGCCGAAGGTGCGGGATTCAAAATTGGATTCTGCTAACCACAGACGCAAGCCTCAGAGGTTGGCGAGCAGTCTCCCAGGTGGAACACTTCCAAGGAAAATGGTCAAGTCTGGAAACAATTCTTCCAATTAACATTATTGTACTCAGGGCCATATACAACGCCCTTCTACAGGCATCACATCATCTTCAAGATCAGGCCATCCAGGTTCAGTCGGGCAATGTGACGTCGGTAACGTATATCAACCGACATGGCGGAACGAATGGCAGAGCGGCAATGTCAGAAGTAACAAGGATTCTGCTCTGAGCAGAAAGACACGCTGTGGCGTTGTCCGCAAACTTCATTCATGGAGTAGACAACTGGGATGCAGACTTCCTCAGCAGACACGACCTCCACCTAGTAGAGTGGGGCCTTCACCCGGAGGTGTTTGGGTGCTTGACACGTCGGTGGGGAATTCCACAGATCGACATGATGGCCTCTCGTCTCAATAAGAAGCTCAGGCGGTATTGTTCCAGGTCGAGAGACCCACAGGCAGTGGTGGTGGAAGCTCTGGTGACTCCATGGGTCTATCATATGGTGTATGTGTTTTCACCACTTCCATTGATTCCAAGAATTCTCAAAAGAATAAAAAGGGAAAAGGTTCAAGCAATTCTCATTGCTCCTGATTGCCCAAGAAGGGCTTGGTACACGGATCTCCCAGGAATGCTCCTGGAGAATCCGTGGCCTCTACCTCTTGGAGAGGATCTTCTGCAACAGGGGCAGTTAGTCTGTCAAGACTTACCGCGGCTACGTTTGACGGCATGGAGGTTGAGCGTCAAATTCTAGCCCAGAAAGGGATTCCGGACAGGGTAATTCTTACCTTGATCGAAGCCAGAACAGGGGTAACGTCTAAACATTACCACTGTATTTAGAGAAAATACGTCTCTTGGTGTGAAAACAGGAATTTTCCTGTGGTGGAATTTCAACTGGGATGTTTTCTGCTTTTTCTGCAGTCAGGTGTGGATGTGGGCCTACGCCTGGGCTCCATAAAAGTCCAGATTTCGGCCTTATCCATTTTCTTCCAGAAACAGTTGGCTTCCCTCCCAGAGGTTCAGACGTTCTTGAAAGGTGTTCTGCACATCCAACCGCCCTTTATGCCTCCCAAGGCACCTTGGGATCTAAACGGGATGTTGCGGTTTCTACAATCTGAATGGTTTGAACCTTTACAGGAGGTTGATATGAACGATTGATTTCTTACGTGGAAGACCATCACACTGTTGGCCTTGACTTCTGCAAGACGTGTGGCGGAATTGGGGGCGTTGTCTCACAAGAGCCCCTATTTGATTTTTCATGAAGATAGAGCTGAACTCGGAACTCGTCAGCAATTTCTTCCAAAGGTGGTGTCTGCGTTTCATATCAACCAACCTATTGTGGTCCCAGTGGTTACCGACACCTCTGCTTCTCCAAAGTCCCTAGATCAGGCATGTCCAAACTGCGGCCCTCCAGCTGTTGAGAAACTACACATTCCAGCATGCCCTAACACAGCATTAGCATTCTCTGACGGCAAAACTGTGTCAGGGCATGCTGGGATGTGTAGTTTCACAACAGCTGGAGGGCCGCAGTTTGGACATGCCTGCCCTAGATGTTGTAAGGGCTTTGAAAATGTATGTGAAGCGGACAGCTCGTCACAGAAAATCGGACTCGCTGTTTGATGCCAATAAAATTGGGTGTCCTGATTCAAAGCAGTCTATTGCTCGCTGGATCAGGCTCACTATCCAGCGTGTTTATTCCACGGCAGGCTTGCTGGTTCCAAAGTCTGTACAGGCCCACTCTACTAGGTCGATGGCTTCTTCTTGGGTGGCTGCCCGGTGTGTGTCTGCTTTACAGATCTGGCGAGTGGCTACTTGGTCAGGTTCGAACACGTTTGCTAAGTTCTACAAGTTCGATACTTTGGCCTCTGAGGACCTTCAGTTTGGTCAGTCAGTTCTGCAGGAACCTCAGCATTCTCCCACCCGGTTTGGGAGCTTTGGTACATCCCCATGGTACTAAATGGAACCCCAGTAACCTCTAGGACGTATGAGAAAATAGGATTTTAATTACCTACCGGTAAATCCTTTCCTCGTAGTCCGTAGAGGATACTGGGCGCCCGCCCAGTGCTTCGTGTGTTCCCTGTTACTTGGTTAAGTAGTGTTGATGGTTCAGCTGCTGATGTTCCTCATCAAGTTTGGTTAGCATAGCTTTCCTCTTGTTTGTGTGTGCTGGTTCAAATCTCACCACTGTCCTCTAAATCCTTCTCTTAAGGTGTGTCCGGTTCCTCGGGCACAGTTTATAGACCGAGTTTGGTAGGAAGGGCATAGAGGGAGGAGCCAGCACACTTTATTGATTTCTTAAAGTACCCAAGGCTCCTAGTGGACCCATCTATACCCCATGGTACTAAATGGACCCAAGTATCTCTACGCACTACGAGAAAAGAATTTACCGGTTGGTAATTAAAATCCTATTTTTTGCCTATATTTAAGTATTTATAAATACTGTATAGTCCATTGGTACCCAAACTTGTTTGAATTACGGCGCCCTAGAGTATCAGAATTTTTCTCGCGGTACCCCTAGGCCAAAAGTTTCTTATTGATAAAATTAGAAAATAAATATTACATGAAGTAAATTCTGTTTAACTGTCATCCTTAGGCTCAATTGTGTGGCGAGGGACAATATTTGCTTCTGTTTGGCCACATGTTTTATGATAGACAAAACCAGATCTGTTGGTTTCCAATCACATTGACCATTAATAATTTGAATTGGTCCTGAACCACCACCCCTGCAAGTGCCTTGAGGCACCCAGTTTGAGAACCACTGCTGTACATAATATCTTCTGGAATCAGTTATACTTGGAGCTATTATTTTTTCCTTCACCATGTTGTTATTGTACTATATTCGAATTTCTTTCTAGAGCCATTTCCAAGAAGTCACTCCTGACCTGCTCATGGAGTTTACTTCAACGTACAGTATGGATTTTATCTTTTACTATTCCTGGATAAAACTTTCCCTCATATTCTACAATAGTTATTAATATGTAAGGTTTTAACCATGTGTTGACCTTTATTTATATTACCTTCATTAGCATTCTCACTTAAATTCACAGGCAGGAATTCTGTTTTTTTTCAGTGCGGCGATTAGTAATGGGACCCAGACAGAGCAATTCTTTTGGGTGCCCATTAATCTTCGCACTTGATGTGCTCAAAAGCACTACAGTATATTGGCTAAACTCGTCTGAAGTCCTGGTTAGAGCACCCAAACTGCCATTTCAGCGCCCAAATCATAGACTTTTTGCACCTTTTGGCTCGCTACCTGCGAGCAGAAATGTTGGCACCTATGGCATTTTCATCAGTTGAATTGCTCCATCGGACATCCATTGTTGACTGCTTTCCCCCTCAGGCCACCACTTGACTAAGGTAGTGAAAATTAATCAGTCAGTTGTCATATTTTTGAGGTTCAATAGTTTTTACATTGCTTAGATGTCTTCACTTGGATATTTGAGCTGCCTTTGACAGTTTTGTTGACTATTTTTTTTTCTAGTTTCCTCTTTTAGCTGCTAATACGCTTCTTCTTTGCTTGTTCTTTTATTTTTGTAGGGGTTTTTTTTTTTTCTTCTATGCTTTCAAATCAAAAATGTGATGTGATGCCAAAATTTGAAGAAAAAAAAATTCTTAGACCAGAGGCTGATGGGGATGACCACCTGTGGACGAAGAAATCCACAATTTTCACCCTTCTTTCATTGCATCATCAGTGTACACTTTACAGATGTGTCCACCTACATCTAGCCTCTCTGCAAGTTACACAGCCCTTCTGTTTACGCCATGCGTCTTTTTGTGCGACTTTTTTCCATTAAAAAATGCATCTTTACGCAAGAACGAAGGAAGCCAATGTTAAAAAGTAATACAAAAATAACATTATTTTTATTTGTGCAATGGTGCATTTCAAAAACTCAACTTGTCAGTGTACTGTATGCTACCCAGACCTGTGTGTGTGTGTGTGTGTTTATATATAATATAGCCCATGAAAAAAAGCATAGTTTTGTGTAGAAAATCTGTGTGATACCTGGTGGCAAATGATACAGACCAATTCTCATGTTTTTGTAGGTCAGTGCAGGGATTTGCCCGAAGCTTAGACTTTTACGGAGTTGGCCAGTTTAACAATTTCTTACAATATTTTTGGAAGAAACATTCCATGTCTAAGTAGGTGAGTGTAGATCATGTATGATATATCTATATATTATCTTTTATTTTTAAGGCACAACAACAGTATACATGGAAAACACGAACAGGGTATCGGAGCATAAATACCAAGCACAATCACACCACAGATAATGGGTAGGAGAGTTAACAGGGGCAAGAGTTGGTGAACACACTGAAGTATAGCGGAGCATACACTGACAAGTAGCGTATGGGAATCTATTTAGTACTCAGTGATCCTATACCCAATGTATGGGTGACCAAAGTGATTCAGAATCACTGAGGGGGAAAATGAAATATGGTAACAGAGCACTGGTGATCTGGATAGTGCAAGAGAGTAGAAAGCCCTGTCCATAAGAGCTTAATTATGAGCAGTTGGAGGGTTGACATCTGGAGGGTGAATTGGTAATCGTATATGGAAGAGGGATAGAAAAGAATAGTTAAAAGTTAATGAGAGTTGGTACACTTTGATTACATTTTAAGGGCATGATTAAAGCTGGGGGGAGACTAGTTGAGAGATGCTGGGAGAGGGAGTGAGTTCCAGAGGGTGGGAGCACCTAGAGTGAACTCTCAATCCGACTTTTTTTAAAGTCAGATTGAGATTGTCAGAAACTGGTCCAAAACCTGTCGAGTTTGGTCCCGTTTCCGACAGAAGCACGCGATTCGGCGGTGCTTTCTGACAAGTCGAATCCCCGACTTGTCGGAACAAAAAGCTGGGGATTGAATAGGTCGGAACCATTTCCAACCTGAAAAAGTCAAAAACTGCCAAGACAGCAGTTTCGACACCAATTGAATATACCCCATAGACTGGAGAGAAAGAATGTAACTTTATATGAAACTCTGCAACCTTAGAGTATATAATATAGTGAGTTAGCATTGCATTGTGGACTCTACATTTATTCATGGCAGTGTGATGGCATATGCTAGACATACAAGAAACTGACGTAATGCTTTTGAAGGTTAGCTGGAATGAATGAGACATAGGCTGGAGGCCGGTATCCAATTAACTACAGTAATTTACTGCAGCTAATGTATTCGGCTGGGGCTATCCAGTTAACCCCGATATGCAACACTTCGGGGATTATGCTTCGGGTGCCTTTGGAGCAGCGATTTCACATGAGATCTTATCCCGGCTCCTGTGTATTATTGCACTATCGTGGGTCTTTTTTCGGCCTATAAAAACGGCCTGTAATTGGATAGCGTGATAATGAAATCAGACTGTTTTTATCGTCTGAAAAAGGATCGCACCTAATAGGATACAAACCCATAGATGGGAGTTTGAATAGATCCTTCAAGAGAAATTATTTATATACATATATATATATATATATATATATATATATATATATGTGTGTGTGTGTATATATATATATATATATATATATATATGTAAGTGTGTCTCTCTCTCTCTATATATATATATATATATACGGTGTGGAGTTTGTATATTCTCCCCATGTTTGTGTGGGTTTTCTCCCACAATGCAAAAATATAATGTAGGTTATTTGGCTCCCAACAAAATTAACCCTAGCATGAATGTGTGTGCATGTACATGTGGTAAGGAATATAGATTGTAAGCTCCACTCGGGCAGGGACTGATGTGAATGGCCAAATATTCTCTGTAAAGTGCTGTAGAATTTGTGTGTGCCATATAAATAACTAGCAGTAACTAAATAATAAGTTATTTGTGCCATGTAGTTGCAGCACAACTGCCTTCCCCCTTAACATTTGCTTGACCAATCTGTTCCCACATATTGTACATACCACTGTGTTGACAGTTGGAACTGCCCTGCATTTTGGGGCTTGCTACAGTATTTGAGAGTCCATATTTGGGCATCAGTTCATGTTGTTGCTCACATATTAGACAAGCCAATTTTGTGCCTATTTGTTTGTGTAACAATATTTTAGGCCCAGGTTATTGGAATAACTATGTAGAACTGTTCTTGTGAATTGGAAAGATCATTGGGTTGGAACATGGGAATTGTTGTAATCAGAGTTCTAGTGGATATTTATAGAAAAATTAAAACCGTATATATTCTAAAATAATTTTTTATCTAATTGGACAAAGCTGCTTAAATGAAAAAGTCAACACTAAATTGTAATATTAAGGTAAAATTAATTGTGTGGGTTTTTTTATTATTTCTATAGGCCCTGTATGAGAACATGCTTGTAGAGCTGCCATTTGCCAGCTTCTTCTTATCTAAGTTGTTGGGCACAAGCGCTGACGTAGACATTCATCATCTGGCCTCTTTGGATCCTGAAATGTACAAAAATTTACTTTTCCTAAAGAGCTACGAAGGAGATGTAGAAGAACTTGGGTTAAACTTTACTGTGGTTAATAATGATCTTGGAGAAGCACAGGTAAGTTCTCAGGACTGCCAGATATACATTTATTCCATTGTTACATTCAGATTGTGCAGGTTTTCAGATAAGAATTCATTTGCCAGAAGTATTTGTTGTGTCATTTTGTTGTACTATATATTGTTGCACTATATATTGTTGTGATGAAGGAAACCTGTAATTGTGCAAGATGGTTAGTACATTGCCTCCTAAAACCTGATGTATTGTTTTACTAGCCTTCAAAGCACAAAGTGGCACATTTAGGTGTGTGTGTGTGTGTGTGTGTGTGTGTGTGTGTGTGTGTGTGTGTGTGTGTGTATAAATTGGCAACACGCCTGGCTTGCCAAACTTAACAGAAACAGTCCATCGATTACCTAGGTTTTAGGTGTTTTAATACATCTTCGTCCTTGACAAAAGATGTTTTAAATCTCTGAATCGTTGATAATAGATTGACTGCTCCTGTTATTAAGTTTGGAGAGCTGGGGGGTGCTGCCTGTACTTTGGATGTTTGGGACTGTATATACTGTATGTATCCAAGTACAAAAAGTATTGGCTAAGAAGGCACTCGCCAAAGCACGTGATAAATGTTCACTCCATCACAGGTAAAGATAATGACACATTTTTATTTATTTATTAGCAGTTTCTTATATAGCGCAGCATATTCCGTTGCGCTTTACAATTAGAACAACAATTATAGAACAAAACTGGACAAAGACAGACAGACAGACAGAGGTAGGAAGGCCCTTCTCGCAAGCTTACAATCTATAGGGAAATAGGCATTGATACACAAGGATAGATGCTACCTGTTACATAATGGTTCCCCAGGTTGCTAGGTTCTTAATGGGTTGTATATGATATGATCACACAGCAATGTTGGAAGACAAAATGTTAGTTTATGTGGACTGTACAGAGGGGATGTAACTTGATAGGGAAGCTATGAAGGTTATGTGTGTGGGTCTGAAATTTGGTAGGCTTGTCTGAAGAGATGAGTTTTCAGAGAACGTTTAAAGGTTTGGAGACTAGAGGAGAGTCTTATTGTGCGTGGGAGTGCATTCCACAGAGTGGGTGAAGCCCGGGTAAAGTCCTGTAATTTTTAGTGGGAACAGGTAATACATGTGGATGAGAGACGCAGATCTTGTGCAGAGTGGAGAGGTCTGGTAGGGAGATATTTTGAGATGAGTGAGGAGATGTATGATGGTGCAGTTTGGTTAATAGCCTTGTATGTAAGTAAAATTATTTTATATTTGACACGGTAGAATACCGGTAACCAATGGAGGGACTGACAGAGCGGATCAGCAGATGAAGAACGTCTGGCGAGGAAGATTAGCCTCGCAGCTGAATTTAAAATGGATTGAAGTGGTGATAGCCTATGTTTGGGAAGACCAGTAAGGAGACTATTACAATAATCAATGCGGGAGATGATGAGTGCATGGATTACAGTTTTTGCAGTGTCTTGTGTAAGATAAGGGCATATTTTGGATATGTTTTTAAGGTGCATGTAACATGATTTAGAGACAGATTGAATGTGTGGAACAAAGGACAGTTCAGAGTCAAGGGTGACACCTAGGCAACGAGCTTGTGGGGTGGATAGTTGCATTGTCAACAGTTATAGAGATATCAGGTTGGTAACTACTCTTAGCTGGTGGGAAAATAATTAATTCGGTTTTGGAAATGTTGAGTTTGAGGTGGCGAGATGACATCCAAGATGAAATGACAGACAGGCATCCAGTGACACGAGCCAATACTGGTGGTGACAAATCTGGGGAGGATAGGTAGATTTGAGTGTCATCAGCATACAAATGATACTGAAATCCATAGGAGCTGATTAGTTTACCAAGAGAGGAGGTATAGATTGAGAAAAGCAGAGGACCTAAGACTGAGCCTTGCGGTACTCCAACTGATAGAGGTAGAGAAGAGGAGGTAGAATCAGAGAAGTGAACACTGAAAGAGCGATTAGATAGGTAGGATGAGAACCAAGAAAGGGCTGTGTCCTGAAGACCTAGGGATTGTAGTGTTTGTATGAGAAGAGAGTGGTCAACAGTGTCAAAAGCAGCAGAGAGATCTAGAAGAATAAGTAGTGTGTAATGGCCTTTTGATCTAGCAGTGACTAGATCATTCACTACTTTGGTCAGTGCCGTCTCTGTGGAGTGTTGGGCACGAAAGCCTGACTGAAGTGGGTCCAATAAGTTGTGCGAGTTAAGAAAGTGTGTAAGGCGAGTGTAGGCAAGCCTCTCAAGTAGCTTGGAGGGACTGGGTAGCTGAGAAATGGGACGGTAGTTAGAGAGTGTGTTTGGGTCACACATAATGCCAGTCAATGTTTCGATTTTGGTCAATCTTTCTCTAGACAGGTTCATAGATTCAACAGATGAGGTAATCACACGTAGCAGGCTAAGGTCTGTTGAATCTATTGAACCTGTCTTGAGAAAGATTCATCAGAATTGAGACATCGACTGTCATTATGTGGCATTATCTTTATCTGTGATGGAGTTAACATTGGTTCATGTGCTTTGGCGAGTGTCTTCTTAGCCAACACATTTTGGGTCTTAATAGGAACATTTTGTCCCAAGATCCATACCCAATTTGTTTAGAGAACTTCACATTAAATTTAAAGGTTATTTATTAAATAAAAAACAGCAACTGATAGGTGCCAAATTTATGAGAGTATAAAAAATTAGCACTTAACTGTCTATAAAGGAGTCAAGGTGTAAGGCCACAGTCCCAATGCGTTTCCAGTCACATAACACCCATTCTCTACTCCCTTCTTTGGCTACCTGTAATATGGCAAATAGTTTTCAAGATTTGTCTTACTCCCTTTCAAAGCCCTACATGACCAGGATCCCAGTTGCTTGAAGCAGCTTCTGATTCCTTACTGTTCCACTCAATTTACTGCGATCTGTACATGAATGACTACAGTGTATTAACAATACCTAGACTCTCCCTGAATTCATCTGGGGGCTTTCAACTTTGTGGCTACTACTCTATGGAACTGTCTATCCTGCACAGTTTGAGAAACCCCCACTCTAGAATTCTTCAAAAACAGACTCAAGATTTACCTATTTACTCAAGCATTTCACTAATATCTACTATTAAGCTTGTTTTGTGTGTTATGCTGTAAAGCACTTTGGGGCCACTACAGTTTTTTTCGGCAACTAAAAATTCTGTCTATTGTGTTTGGGCACCAATGCACATTGCACATGTCATCCCTTAAACTGCTAAGCCCATCTAAACTCCCTGCTTGGGCATCCAAACTCACATTTGGACGCCCCCAAACTGCTGAGTTTTTACAAGTTTTTTTTATCTCGCACCTCAGGAGACTGTGAGAAAAAAAGTCATCCCTGCGGTTACTGGGTGCCTAAACGGAGCAACAATTGATTTGCTCCATTTTGTGCTATTCTGAGAAAAGTGCTATATCAATATTATTATTATTGTTATTATTATTATTATTATTATTATTATTATTATTATGTTCTAAATACCCATGATGAAGTCTAGAATATTCAGTAGGCAAAACACGTTGGCTTTTGTTCCCATTAAGACCCAAGTTGCATCATATCACCAACACATTTTTTTTTTTTTTTATACCTTACAAGCACTATTAGGCGCTTCATTTCCTTTAAAACACACACATACACATATATTACTTTGAACTTTGAATCTCTTGGACTAGCAATGTATGTATGTCACATTTTCTGCATGGGTGACCTAAACCTTCCAACAATTACATTGTAGAGATACCGTAAAGATTAGGCATTATCTTAAAATTGCTTCTGGCATTAGGCAGCCCTTTTTGTATTCAATTTGTATTTAGCTAGGTAATAATAAAGTAATAATCCCGGATGTCGAGGGCATTAACAGGGAGTTAAAACTTTTACTGAAGCAACCAGTAAAATTCTAATGCACATGTCGTTAATTTGTCATTGTTCTGCAGCCAAAATAGATTATAGATATTTTCTATGAAATGTTCCACATTTTTATGTGGCCTCAGACACTGCAGAGGCCTCTGAACTCCATTTAAGCATATGAAGAGGATTGGAGAAATGTCATTACTATATTCTCTCAGATATTTGTCTGCTCCATGCCTAGAATTGTAAAGGAAAAATAATACAAAAATAGATTTTGCGCCATGGAAAAAAAAAATCAATTATAACCATGCATATTGTGAACGTTTAACGTCTTGTTACAAATTTAGAAAGGTAATAGTGTTGCTACTGTATGTACAGACTGCACACATACATTAGAAAATATTATAGGATTATATTTTCTCTATCGTCCTAGTGGATGCTGGGGTTCCTGAAAGGACCATGGGGAATAGCGGCTCCGCAGGAGACAGGGCACAAAAAGTAAAGCTTTTAACCATGTGGTGTGTACTGGCTCCTCCCCCTATGACCCTCCTCCAAGCCTCAGTTAGGTTTTTGTGCCCGGCCGAGAAGGGTGCAATCTAGGTGGCTCTCCTAAAGAGCTGCTTAGAAAAAGTTTAGCTAGGTTTTTTATTTTACAGTGATTCCTGCTGGCAACAGGATCACTGCAGCGAGGGACTTAGGGGAGAAGGAGTCAACTCACCTGCGTGCAGGATGGATTGGCTTCTTGGCTACTGGACATCAAGCTCCAGAGGGACGATCACAGGTACAGCCTGGATGGGTCACCGGAGCCGCGCCGCCGGCCCCCTTGCAGATGCTGAAGACAGAAGATGGTCCAGAATCGGCGGCAGAAGACTCCTCAGTCTTCTTAAGGTAGCGCACAGCACTGCAGCTGTGCGCCATTGCTCCCAGCACACTTCACACGGCAGTCACTGAGGGTGCAGGGCGCTGGGGGGGGGCGCCCTGGGCAGCAATGAGAAACCTTTTTTAGGCATAAAATACCTCACATATAGCCTCCGGGGGCTATATGGAGATATTTAACCCCTGCCTGAATCCATTGAAGAGCGGGAGACGAGCCCGCCGAAAAAGGGGCGGGGCCTATCTCCTCAGCACACGGCGCCATTTTCCTCTCACAGCTCCGCTGGTCAGGAAGGCTCCCAGTCTCTCCCCTGCACTGCACTACAGAAACAGGGTAAAACAAGAGAGGGGGGGCAAAATTGTGGCATTATATATATTTAAAGCAGCTATATAGGGAGCACTTATTATAAGGCTATCCCTGTCATATATAGCGCTTTTGGTGTGTGCTGGCAGACTCTCCCTCTGTCTCCCCAAAGGGCTAGTGGGGTCCTGTCTTCGTTTAGAGCATTCCCTGTGTGTCTGCTGTGTGTCGGTACGCGTGTGTCGACATGTATGAGGACGATATTGGTGTGGAGGCGGAGCAATTGCCAAATATGGGGATGTCACCTCCTAGGGGGTCGACACCAGAATGGATGCCTTTATTTATGGAATTACGGGATAGTGTCAACACGCTAAAGCAGTCGTTTGACGACATGAGACGGCCGGACAATCAATTAGTGCCTGTCCAGGCGCCTCAAACACCGTCAGGGGCTGTAAAACGCCCTTTGCCTCAGTCGGTCGACACAGACCCAGACACAGGCACTGATTCCAGTGGTGACGGTGACGAATCAACCGTATTTTCCAGTAGGGCCACACGTTATATGATTTTGGCAATGAAGGAGGCGTTACATATAGCTGATACTACAGGTACCACTAAACAGGGTATTATGTGGGGTGTGAAAAAACTACCTATAGTTTTTCCTGAATCAGAAGAATTAAATGAGGTGTGTGATGAAGCGTGGGTTGCCCCCGATAAAAAAATGCTAATTTCAAAGAAGTTATTGGCTTTATACCCTTTCCCGCCAGAGGTTAGGGCGCGCTGGGAAACACCTCCTAGGGTGGACAAGGCGCTCACACGCTTATCAAAACAAGTGGCGTTACCCTCTCCTGAGACGGCCGCACTTAAAGATCCAGCAGATAGGAGGATGGAAAATATCCAAAAAAGTATATACACACATACAGGTGTTATACTACGACCAGCTATAGCGACAGCCTGGATGTGCAGTGCTGGAGTAGCTTGGTCAGAGTCCCTGATTGAAAATATTGATACCCTGGATAGGGACAATGTTTTACTGTCTTTGGAGCAAATAAAGGATGCATTTCTTTATATGCGTGATGCACAGAGGGATATCTGCACGCTGGCATCACGGGTAAGTGCTATGTCCATTTCGGCCAGAAGAAGTTTATGGACGCGACAGTGGTCAGGCGATGCGGACTCAAAACGGCATATGGAAGTTTTGCCGTATAAAGGGGAGGAGTTATTTGGAGTCGGTCTATCGGATTTGGTGGCCACGGCTACAGCCGGGAAATCCACCTTTTTACCTCAAGTCACTCCCCAACAGAAAAAGACACCGACTTTTCAACCGCGGCCCTTTCGTTCCTTTAAAAACAAGAGAGCAAAGGGATATTCATATCTGCCACGAGGCAGAGGAAAGGGGAAGAGACAGCAACAGGCAGCTCCTTCCCAGGAACAGAAGCCCTCCCCCGCTTCTACAAAAGCCTCAGCATGACGCTGGGGCTTCTCAAGCGGACTCGGGGGCGGTGGGGGGTCGTCTCAAGAATTTCAGCGCGCAGTGGGCTCACTCGCAGGTAGATCCCTGGATCCTGCAGATAATATCTCAGGGGTACAGGTTAGAACTAGAGACGTCTCCACCTCGCCGTTTTCTGAAGTCTGCTTTACCAACGTCCCCCTCCGACAGGGTGACGGTCGTGGAAGCCATTCACAAGCTGTACTCTCAGCAGGTGATAGTCAAAGTACCCCTTTTACAACAGGGAAAGGGGTATTATTCCACTCTATTTGTGGTACCGAAGCCGGACGGCTCGGTAAGACCTATTCTAAATCTGAAATCCCTGAACCTGTACATAAAAAAGTTCAAGTTCAAGATGGAGTCACTCAGAGCGGTGATAGCGAACCTGGAAGAAGGGGACTTTATGGTATCCTTGGACATCAAGGATGCGTATCTCCACGTCCCAATTTACCCCTCACACCAGGGGTACCTCAGGTTCGTCGTACAAAACTGTCACTATCAGTTTCAGACGCTGCCGTTTGGATTGTCCACGGCACCTCGGGTCTTTACCAAAGTAATGGCCGAGATGATGATTCTTCTTCGAAGAAAAGGCGTGTTAATTATCCCATACTTGGACGATCTCCTGATAAGGGCAAGGTCAAGAGAACAGCTAGAGATGGGAGTAGCACTGTCTCAAGAAGTGCTAAAACAGCACGGGTGGATTTTGAATATTCCAAAATCCCAGTTAATTCCGACAACACGTCTGCTGTTCCTAGGGATGATTCTGGACACGGTTCAGAAAAAGGTATTTCTCCCGGAGGAAAAAGCCAAGGAGTTATCCGAACTTGTCAGGAACCTCCTAAAGCCAGGAAAGGTGTCTGTACATCAATGCACAAGAGTCCTGGGAAAAATGGTGGCTTCTTACGAAGCAATTCCATTCGGCAGATTCCACGCAAGAATTTTCCAGAGGGATCTGCTCGACAAATGGTCAGGGTCGCATCTTCAGATGCACCGGCGGATAACCCTGTCTCCAAGGACAAGGGTATCTCTTCTGTGGTGGTTGCAGAGCGCTCATCTATTGGAGGGCCGCAGATTCGGCATACAGGATTGGATCCTGGTGACCACGGACGCCAGCCTGAGAGGCTGGGGAGCAGTCACACAAGGAAGGAACTTCCAGGGCGTGTGGTCGAGCCTGGAGATGTCTCTTCACATAAACATTCTGGAACTAAGAGCAATCTACAATGCTCTAAGTCAGGCAGAACCTCTGCTTCTAGGAAAACCGGTGTTGATCCAGTCGGACAACATCACGGCAGTCGCCCATGTAAACAGACAGGGCGGTACAAGAAGCAGGAGTGCAATGGCAGAAGCTGCGAGGATTCTTCGCTGGGCGGAGAATCATGTGATGGCACTGTCAGCAGTGTTCATCCCGGGAGTGGACAACTGGGAAGCAGACTTCCTCAGCAGACACGACCTTCACCCGGGAGAGTGGGGACTTCATCCAGAAGTTTTCCACATGCTTGTAACCCGTTGGGAAAGACCAATGGTGGACATGATGGCGTCTCGCCTCAACAAAAAACTGGACAGGTATTGCGCCAGGTCAAGAGACCCGCAGGCAATAGCTGTGGACGCGCTGGTAACGCCTTGGGTGTACCAGTCGGTGTATGTGTTTCCTCCTCTGCCTCTCATACCAAAGGTATTGAGAATTATAAGGAAAAGAGGAGTAAGAACGATACTAGTGGCTCCGGATTGGCCAAGAAGGACTTGGTACCCGGAACTTCAAGAGATGATCACGGACGATCCGTGGCCTCTACCTCTGAGAAGGGACCTGCTTCAGCAAGGTCCCTGTCTGTTTCAAGACTTACCGCGGCTGCGTTTGACGGCATGGCGGTTGAACGCCGGATCCTAAAGGGAAAAGGCATTCCGGAAGAAGTCATTCCTACTTTGATTAAAGCAAGGAAGGAAGTAACCGCGAAACATTATCACCGCATTTGGCGAAAATATGTTGCGTGGTGCGAGGATCGGAGTGCTCCGACGGAGGAATTTCAACTGGGTCGATTCCTGCATTTCCTGCAATCAGGATTGTCTATGGGTCTCAAGTTGGGATCTATTAAGGTTCAAATTTCGGCCCTGTCAATATTCTTCCAAAAAGAATTGGCCTCAGTTCCTGAGGTCCAGACTTTTGTTAAGGGTGTACTGCGTATACAGCCCCCTGTAGTGCCTCCGGTGGCACCGTGGGATCTAAACGTAGTTTTAGATTTCCTCAAATCCCATTGGTTTGAACCACTAAAAAAGGTGGATTTGAAATATCTCACATGGAAAGTGTCCATGCTACTAGCCCTGGCTTCAGCCAGGAGAGTGTCAGAACTGGCGGCTTTATCTTACAAAAGCCCATATCTAATTTTCCATTCGGATAGGGCAGAACTGCGGACGCGTCCGCATTTTCTCCCTAAGGTGGTATCAGCGTTTCACCTGAACCAGCCTATTGTAGTGCCTGCGGCTACAAGCGACTTGGAGGACTCCAAGTTGTTGGACGTTGTTAGAGCTTTAAAAATATACATTTCAAGGACGGCTGGAGTCAGAAAATCTGACTCGCTGTTTATACTGTATGCACCCAACAAGCTGGGTGCTCCTGCTTCTAAGCAGTCGATTGCTCGTTGGATTTGTAGCACAATTCAACTTGCACATTCTGTGGCAGGCCTGCCACAGCCTAAATCTGTTAAGGCCCATTCCACAAGGAAGGTGGGCTCATCTTGGGCGGCTGCCCGAGGGGTCTCGGCATTACAACTCTGCCGAGCAGCTACGTGGTCGGGGGAGAACACGTTTGTAAAATTCTACAAATTTGATACCCTGGCAAAAGAGGACCTGGAGTTCTCTCATTCGGTGTTGCAGAGTCATCCGCACTCTCCCGCCCGTTTGGGAGCTTTGGTATAATCCCCATGGTCCTTTCAGGAACCCCAGCATCCACTAGGACGATAGAGAAAATAAGAATTTACTTACCGATAATTCTATTTCTCGGAGTCCGTAGTGGATGCTGGGCGCCCATCCCAAGTGCGGATTATCTGCAATAATTGTACATAGTTATTGTTGCCTTCATCGGGTTATTGTTGTAGGAAGCCATCTTTCAGAGGCTCCTCTGTTATCATACTGTTAACTGGGTTTTAGATCACAAGTTGTACGGTGTGATTGGTGTGGCTGGTATGAGTCTTACCCGGGATTCAAGATCCTTCCTTATTGTGTACGCTCGTCCGGGCACAGTACCTAACTGAGGCTTGGAGGAGGGTCATAGGGGGAGGAGCCAGTACACACCACATGGTTAAAAGCTTTACTTTTTGTGCCCTGTCTCCTGCGGAGCCGCTATTCCCCATGGTCCTTTCAGGAACCCCAGCATCCACTACGGACTCCGAGAAATAGAATTATCGGTAAGTAAATTCTTATTTTACCATTTATTTGAATAGAACCCTGCTATACAAACCGTATCAAAACTGGATATGTGGCTTCCATGTGTTGGCCACTGTTGAGTCTAGTTCTGTTATTATGGTTGTTGAAGCACTTATACTATTTTACGCTTTTGAGGTGGCAGTGAATATCACACCCCCTAGGACCTAAATTCATGCAGTTATTTTTCTCTAACGTCCTAGTGGATGCTGGGGACTCCGTAAGGACCATGGGGAATAGATGGGCTCCGCAGGAGTCATAGGCACTTTAAGAAAGAATTTAGATTCTGGTGTGCTCTGGCTCCTCCCTCTGTCCCTCCTCCAGACCTCAGTTTGAATCTGTGCCCGGGCGAGCTGGGTGCTGTTCAGTGAGCTCTCCTGAGCTTGCTGTAAGAAAGTATTTTGTTAGGTTTTTTATTTTCAGGTAGCTCTGCTGGCAACAGACTCCCTGCATCGTGGGACTGAGGGGAGAGAAGCAGCCCTACTCTCTGAAGCTAGGTCCTGCTTCTTAGGCTACTGGACACCATAAGCTCCAGAGGGATCGTACACAGGATCTCACCCTCGTCGTCCGATCCCAGAGCCGCGCCGCCGTCCCCCTCGCAGAGCCGGAAGACAGAAGCGGGGTGAGTATGAGAAGCAAGAAGACTTCGAAATCGGCGGCAGAAGACTCCGTTCTTCACATGAGGTAACGCACAGCACTGCAGCTGTGCGCTATTGCTCCAAACACACCTCACATACTCCGGTCACTGTAAGGGTGCAGGGGGGGCGCGCCCTGGGCAGCATATGGACCTCGTTTGGCAAAAATACACATATATACAGTTGGGCACTGTATATATGTATGAGCCCCCGCCAAGAAAATGTATATTTAAGCGGGACAGAAGCCCGCCGTCGAGGGGGCGGGGCTTCTTCCTCAGCACTCACCAGCGCCATGTTTTTTCTCCACAGCACCGCTGAGAGGAAGCTCCCCAGCCTCTCCCCTGCAGATACACGGTAGAAGAGGGTAAAAAGAGAGGGGGGGCACATAATTAGGTGCAAAAATCAATATAAACAGCAGCTACTGGGTTAACATTAAGTTACTGTGTTATTCCTGTGTTAATAGCGCTGGGGTGTGTGCTGGCATACTCTCTCTCTGTCTCTCCAAAGGGCCTTATGGGGGAATTGTCTTCAGATGAGCATTCCCTGAGTGTGTGGTGTCGGTACGTGTGTGTCGACATGTCTGAGGTAAAAGGCTCCCCTAAGGAGGAGATGGAGCAAATGTGTGTGTGAGGGGTGTCTCCGTCGACAACGCCGACACCTGTTTGGATATGTGTAATTAAGTGCTAAGGTGAATTTATTGCACAAAAGATTAGAGAACAGACAGGGAATCTACCCATGTCTGTCCCTATGTCGCAGAGACCTTCAGAGTCTCTCAATGCTCACTATCCAAAATAAATAGACACTGATATCGACACAGAGTCTGACTCCAGTGTCGACTACGATAATGCAAAGTTACAGCCAAAATGGCAGGAAATATATGATTATTGTAATAAAATTATTGTTATTCAATATATGATTATTGTAATAAAAGATGATTTGCATATCACTGATGACTCATCTGTCCCTGACACAAGGGTACACATGTTTAAGGGGAAGAAAGCTGAGGTAAATTTCCCTCCTCTCATGATGAAAAAGAGCGGGAATCTCCAGACAAGAGACTGCAGTTTCCCACAAAGAATTCTCAGGGAGTATCCTTTCCCTACTAGGGCCAGGATACGATGGGAATCTTCCCCTAGGGTGTCACGTTTGCCCAAAAGGTAGCCTTGACTTACAAGCTATCCTCAGGGATCCTGCAGATAGCGTGCACATTCTGGTACACTACTCAGACCGGCGATTGTGTCGGCATGGGTTTATAGCGCTGTAGCAGCGTGGACAGGTACCTTATCAGCAGAGATTGAGACCCTGGTATGTGTGTGTATATGTATATATATATATATATATATATATATATATATATATATAGATAGATAGATAGATATATTAAAGATGCTGTCTTAAGATATATATATCTAAAACATGCCCAAAGAGACATTAGTCTACTGGGTTCTAGAGTCAACGCTATGTCGATTTCTGCTTGACGTGTCCTGTAGAATATGCAATGGACAGGGGATGCCGACTTAAGAGGCATATGGAAGGCTGAGGATTGTGTGGAGAAGGGATCTCGGACCTGGTCTCCACAGCTATAGCTGGTAGTTCTGATCTTTTGCCTTATATTCCTGCACAGCCTAGGAAAGCACGACATTATCAAATGCAGCCTTTTGATCACAAAGAAACAAGAAAGTCCGAGGTGCGTCCTTTCTTGCCAGACGCAGGAGCAGAGGAAAGAAGCTGCACAACACAGCTAGTTCCCAGGAACAGAAGTCCTCCCCGGCCTCTACAAAATCCACCGCATGTCGCTGTGGCTCCACAGGCGGAGCTAGGCCCGGTGGGGGCACGTCTTCGTAATTTCAGCCACAAGTGGGTTCACTCCCTGTTGGATCCCTGGGCAATAGATATTGTGTCTCAGGGATACAAGCTGGACTTTGAGGAGATGCCCCCTCACCGACGGCCCTGCCGGCTTCCCCCCACGAGAGGGAAATAGTGTTAACTGCAATTCACAAATTGTATCTTCAACAGGTGGTGGTCAAGGTTCCCCTCCTTCAACAAGGAGGGGGTTATTATTCGACCATGTTGTAGTCCCGAAACCGGACGGTTCGGTCAGACCCATATTGAATTTAAAATCCCTGAACATATACCTGAAAAGGTTCAAGTTCAAGATGGAATCGCTAAGAGCGGTCATCGCAAGCCTGAAAGGGGGAGATTTTATGGTGTCTCTGGACATAAAGGATGCATACCTTCATGTCCCCATTTATCCACCTCATCAGGCGTACCTCAGATTTGCAGTACAGGATTGTCATTACCAATTTCAGACGTTGCCGTTTGGTCTCTCCACGGCCCCGAGAATCTTCACCAAGGTAATGGCGGAAATTATGGTGCTCCTGCGGAAGCAAGGTGTCACAATTATCCCGTACTTGGACGATCTCCTCATAAAAGCGAGATCAAGACAGCAGTTGCTGAACAGCGTATCACTTTCTCTGGAAGTGTAACGGCAACACGGCTGGATTCTAATATTCCAAAGTCGCAGTTGGTTCCTACGGCTCATATGCCTTTCCTAGGCATGATTCTAGGCACAGACCAGAAAAGGGTTTATCTCCCGATAGAGAGAGCTCAGGAGCTCATGACACTGGTCAGGAACCTATTAAAACCAAAACAGGTGTCAGTGCATCACTGCACTCGAGTCCTGGGAAGGATGGTGGCATCATACAAGGCCATTCCCTTCGGCAGGTTCCATGCGAGGACCTTTCAATGGGACTTACTGGACAAGTGGTCCGGATCACATCTTCAGATGCATCGGTTAATCACCCTATCCCCCAGGGCTAGGGTGTCTCTCCTGTGGTGGCTGCAGAGTGCTCACCTTCTGGAGGGCCGCAGATTCGGCATTCAGGACTGGGTCCTGGTGACCACGGATGCAAGCCTCCGAGGGTGGGGAGCAGTCACACAGGGAAGAAATTTCCAAGGTCTGTGGTCAAGTCAGGAGACTTGCCTTCACATCAACATCCTGGATCTAAGGGCCATATACAACGCCCTACGTCAAGCGGAGACCCTGCTTCGCGACCAACCGGTTCTGATTCAGTCAGAAGCCACCAGAATTCTTCGCTGGGCGGAGAATCACGTAAGCGCACTGTCAGCAGTGTTCATCCCGGGAGTGGACAACTGGGAAGCAGACTTCCTCAGCAGGCACGAACTCCACCCGGGAGAGTGGGGACTTCATCAAGAAGTCTTCACGCAGATTGCAAGTCGGTGGGAACTGCCACAGGTGGACATGATGGCATCCCGCCTCAACAAAAAGCTACAGAGGTATTGCGCCAGGTCATGAGACCCTCAGGCGATAGCTGTGGACGCACTGGTGACACCGTGGGTGTTTCAGTCGGTCTATGTTTTTTCTCCTCTTCCTCTCATACCCATAAGAAAAGGAGGAGTGAGAACAATACTCATTGTTCCGGATTGGCCAAGAAGGACTTGGTATCCAGATCTGCAAGAAATGCTCACAGAGGACCCGTGGCCTCTTCCTCTAATACAGGACTTGTTGCAACAAGGGCCCTGTCTGTTCCAAGACTTACCGCGGCTGCGTTTGACGGCATGGCGGTTGAACGCCGGATCCTAGCGGAAAAAGGCATTCCAGATGAGGTCATTCCTACGCTGATAAAGGCTAGGAAGGACGTGACAGCTCAACATTATCACCGTATATGGCGAAAATATGTTTCTTGGTGTGAGGCCAGGAATGCCCCTACGGAGGAATTCCAGCTGGGCCGTTTCCTTCACTTCCTACAGTCAGGAGTGACTTTGGGCCTAAAATTGGGTTCCATTAAGGTCCAGATTTCGGCCCTATCCATTTTCTTTCAAAAAGAGCTGGCTTCTCTACCTGAAGTTCAGACGTTTGTGAAGGGAGTGCTGCGTATTCATCCCCCTTTTGTGCCCCCGGTGGCACCTTGGGATCTTAACGTGGTGTTGAGTTTCCTGAAATCCCACTGGTTTGAACCACTCAAAACGGTGGAATTGAAATATCTCATGTGGAAGGTGGTCATGCTACTAGCATTGGCTTCCGCTAGGCATGTGTCAGAATTAGCGGCTTTGTCACATAAAAGCCCCTATCTGTTTTTCCATGCGGATAGAGCAGAATTGCAGACCCGTCCACAATTTCTGCAAAAAGTGGTTTCATCCTTTCATATAAACCAACCTATTGTGGTGCCTGTGGCTACTACTGACTTGGAGGATTCCGAGTTACTTGATGTGGTCAGGGCTTTGAAGGTTTATGTAGCCAGAACGGCTAGGGTCTTTGTTTATCCTGTATGCTTCCAACAAGCTTGGTGCTCCTGCTTCAAAGCAAACTATTACTCGCTGGATCTGTAATACGATTCAGCAGGCTCATTCTGCGGCTGGATTGCCTCTGCCAAAATCAGTTAAGGCCCATTCCACTAGGAAGGTGGGCTCTTCTTGGGCGGCTGCCCGAGGGATCTCGGCATTACAGCTGTGCCGAGCGGCTACTTGGTCAGGTTCAAACACTTTTGCAAATTTCTACAAGTTTGATACCCTGGCTGAGGAGGACCTTGTGTTTGCTCATTCGGTGCTGCAGAGTCATCCGCACTCTCCCGCCCGTTTGGGAGCTTTGGTATAATCCCCATGGTCCTTACGGAGTCCCCAGCATCCACTAGGACGTTAGAGAAAATAAGATTTTACTTACCGGTAAATCTATTTCTCGTAGTCCGTAGTGGATGCTGGGCGCCCGTCCCAAGTGCGGACTTCTTCTGCTATACTTGTATATAGTTATTGCTGCAATAAGGGCTATGTTATTGTTGCATCAGGGTTGAACTGATGCTCTGTTGTTGTTCATACTGTTGACTGGGTAAGTTTATCACAAGTTATACGGTGTGATTGGTGTGGCTGGTATGAGTCTTACCGTGGATTTCTAAAATCCTTTCCTTGTACTGTCAGCTCTTCCGGGCACATTTTCTCTAACTGAAGTCTGGAGGAGGGACATAGAGGGATAAGCCAGAGCACACCAGAATCTAAATTCTTTCTTAAAGTGCCCATGTCTCCTGCGGAGCCCGTCTATTCCCCATGGTCCTTACGGAGTCCCCAGCATCCACTACGCACTATGAGAAATAGATTTACCGGTAAGTAAAATCTTATTTTAGCTATTATAAATTAGTTAACATTGGTAAAAATATATCCCAATAAAAGTCTAATTAAAACAAGGTTTTCTTCAAATTATATAGTAATAGGACAGAAAGGTTTATTATCGTAGAAAGGGAAAAGTAGGGGTGTTCCTTCATAACATGTAAAATCTCAGATTCCCTCCTAATACATTGCACTAAACAGAGGCCAATAATAGCACTGGATAACCAGCCCCTTTACCACAAGAAGCGAACATTACACGTATATGAAATATACATCCACACACATGTCGTTCGTAAAGAGCCGGGTACCAGAACAGTGGAGATTCATACACTCCAACTGTTTTTTGTGTGACAGTATTGTGAATGGAGTGTGGAGTGCCCAGGCAGGGTTGGGAATGGCAGATTGGACTGGCATTGTCTGTAGATGGACATTCTTTTTATTTATTTTTTGTTGACCATGATTTGTAAATCATCTTATCAATTAGGGAAATGATTATTAAGGAATTAATTAAGGCGGTGAATCGCTTTTAATATACAGGCCCAATCCAGTTCTGTCATATTGCCTATTCTATATGTCTTCCACTGTGGATTACAGAAATGGCAGCAAAGGCAGAAAGTACAGTATCTTTAAAGATATGAAGAGCAAATTAAATACAGTGCATCCGGAAAGTATTCACAGCGCTTCACTTTTTCCACATTGTTACAGCCTTATTCTAAATTGGAATACATTCATTTTTTCCCTCAAACTTCTACACACAATACCCCATAATGACAACATGAAAAAAGTTTTTGGGTGATTTTTGCAAATTTGTAAAAAATAAAAAATCACATGTATATAATTATTCACAGTCTTTGCCATGAAGCTCAAAATTGAGTTGAGGTGCATCCTGTTTCCATTGATCATCCTTGGGATTTTCCTACAGCTTAATTGGAGTCCACCTGTGGTAAATTAAGTGGATTGGATATGATTTGGAAAGGCACACACCTGTCTATAGAAGGTCCCACACTTGACAGTGCATGTCTGAGCACAAACCAAGCATGAAGTCAAAAGGAATTGTCTGTAGACCTCCGAGACAGGATTGTCTCGAGGCACAAATCTGACGAAGGGTACAAAAAAATATGTTACTTTGAAGGTCCCAATGAGCACAGTGGCCTCCATCATCCGTAATCCGTAATTGGAAGAACCCGATGGTCACTCTGTCAGAGCTACAGCATTCCTCTGTGGAGAGAGGAGAACCTTTCAGGACAACCATCTCTGCAGCAATCCACCAATCAGTCCTGTATGGAAGAGTGGCCAGACGGAAGCCACTCCTTAGTAAAAAGCACATGGCAGCCCGCCTGGAGTTTGCCAAAATGCACCTGATGGACCATGAGATACAAAATTCTCTGGTCTGATGAGACAAAGATTGAACTCTGGCATGAATGCCAAATGTCATGTTTGGAGGAAACCAGGCACCACTCATTACCAGGCCAATGCCATCCCTACAGTAAAGCATGGTGGTGGCAGCATCATGCTGTGGGAATGTTTTTCAGCGGCAGGAACTGGTAGACTAGTCAGGATAGATGGAAAGATGAATGCAGCAATGTACGGAGACATCCCTGGATAAAAACCTGCTCCAGAGCGCTCTTGACCTCAGACTGGGGCGACAGTTCAGTGCTCAGCAGGACAATGACCCTAAGCACACAGCCAAGATATCAAAGGAGTGGCTTCAGGACAACTCTGTGAATGTCCTTGAGTGGCCCAGCCAGAGCCCAGACTTAAATCCGATTGAACATCTCTGGAGAGATCTGAAGATGGCTGTGCACAGACACTTACCATCCAACCTGATGTAGCTTGAGAGGTGATGCAAAGAGGAATTAGCGAAACTGCCCAAAGATAGGTGTGCCAAGCTTGAGGCATCATATTCAAAAAGACTGGAGACTGTAATTGCTGCCAAAAGTGCATCAACAAAGTATTGTTCAAAGGCTGTGAATACTTATGTACATGTGATTTCTTAGTTTTTTTATTTTTAATAAATTTGCAAAAATCTCAAAACTTTTTTCACGTTGTCATTATGGGGTATTCTGTGTAGAATTTTGAGGGGAAAAATTAATTTATTCCAGTTTGGAATAAGGCTGTAACATAACAAAATATGGAAAAAGTGAAGCGCTGTGAATACTTAACCGGATGCATTGTAAGCAAGTGCAAGCCATGGTTAAGCTAAAACCTTAGTATTTATGTAAAGGTTTGGGCTCATTTAAAAGTTGTTCAATTTAGATCAGTCCCTCATTTTGACCTATCTACTCATCTATGCAGGTTGAGTATCTCATATCCAAAATGCTTGGGACTAAAAGTTTTTCGGATATCACATTTTTCCGTATTTTGGAATAACTGAATACCATAATGAGATATCATGGCGATGGACCCAAGTCTAAGCACATAATGCATTTATGTTTCATATACACCTTATACACACAGCCTGAAGGTAATTTTAGCCAATATTTTTAAAAAACTTTGTGCATTAAGCAAAGTGTGTGTACATTCACACAATTCATTTATGTTTCATATACATCTTATACACTCATCCTGAAGGTAATTTAATACAGTATTTGCAATAATTTTTTGTATTAAATAAAGTTTGTATACATTGAGCCATCAGAAAACAAAGGTTTCACTATCTCAGTCTCACTCAAAAAATTCTATATTTTGGAATATTTGGATATGGGATACTCAACCTGTATATATAAATGTGAAAGCCCTCACTCATTCAGTCACTCATCACTAATTCTCTTACACCCCGATATGTTAGGAAGCTGAAATCTAACATAGGTAGTCTTCAGGTGGGAGATAAGAAAACTACGTAATTAGAATTGTACTAAACCTCCCATAAGGGGATGAAAAGGGGAGTTGACATGATGTCTTTACTGATGCGTGGCTTGCGTTGCGTAAACGATAACACCCAAATGGACAATCTGATCAAAATTTAGATTGCACCTACAGTGTGTAGAATTTGATAAACTACAAAAATGGTCCTGAATTTTTACCGTATCTGCTACAGGTGCTCCTTGGGTAATGCCATAAACCATGGATTAATAATTATTTACATTTAAGACGTCTCAGATTTACAGCTCCATAGATTTACCAAACTACCATGCGAAGAATGGGTAGAACAGCTAGTATAGCATATAGGAAAGTGTTCCTTCTGGGAGTTCCTCTCCATCCTATTTTCTAAACCTGGGAGCCAAAAGAAAATGCTGGTGAACACTCCAAGCACTAAGCTCTACATTCTATAACACCTAGACATTCCCGATACCTACACGAGGGTCCTGTTTGCCGATTTCAGCTCGGCCTTCAATGCAATCGTCCCCAGCATCCTCCACCCCGAATTACTTCGGCTAGGGGTACCTGAAGCTTACCTGTTCCTGGATAGTAGACTTCCTGACAGATCGGACACAGGTGGTGAAAGCGGGGAATTCACCTCTCAAGCGCGGTCCATTAGTACAGGGGCCCCTCAGGGCTGTGTTTACTCACCCCTGCTCTTCTCCCTGTACACAAATGACTGCACCTTAGAGGCGCAATCAGTAAAGATCATCAAACTCGCCGACAACACCACCGTCGTCTGCCTCATCAAGGATGGTGACGAATCGGCCTATAGACGGGAAGTAGACCGGTTGGCCCGGTGATGCAGCCACAACAACCTTGAGCTCAAAACTATCGAGATGAAAGTGGACTTCAGGAAGAAGTCAGCTAGTGCACCTCTGCTAACAATTGCTGACAGTGTGGTATCGCTGGTGGACTCCTTCATGTTCCCGGGGACCACAATCTCCCGGGTCCTTAAATGTGGGGCCAATGCTGACGCCACTATCGGGAAAGTGCAGCAGAGGTTGTTCTTCCTCAGGCAACTAAGGAAGTTCAACATCCCACAGAAGCTTCTGCTCCTCTTCTACTCCACAATTGTGGAGTCGGTACTGTGCTCCTCGAATACTGGTATGGTACGGCTCCGCCAGCGTGAGGGACTGATGCAGGCTCCAGAACTACAGAGAAGATCATCGGGGCCGACCTTCACTCAGTCCAGGGCCTGTACCGGTCCAGAGCTAAAAAGCGGGCAACGAAGATAGTAAAGGACCAGCTTCACCCCGGCCACAGCATGTTGGGTCCACCAGAAGCCTCAAAAGTTTCTTTCCCTAAGCGGTCCGCCTGCTTAACTCCTGAACATTGACTGACTAGACGTACATGTAACTCACTTGTGTCCCTACGGTATACCTATCTGTATGACTTTACTCCCCACCTGCTTATCTGTTACCTACTTCGCTGTTGTATAGCAAACTGAAAACAAATTCCTAGTATACACAAGTATACCTGGTCAATAAAGCTGATTCTGGTTCTGAAGAACACTGATAATCAGAACAATTATAATAAACTTTTAGAATTTAGCATGGAGTACAATTGAGGTTTTTAACACAATTTGTGGCCAAGAATATGGGCACATCTACCACGTCACGGTGACCTCATCAGGTGGGTACCCAACATCCCTAATACGGACATATGAATTTGTTTATAAAACGATCCAGGTCTAATCTATCATAGAGCCCATTCCAGTATGTAGACTGCAAATGACTGTTGGGTGGGGTGCTAGTCCAAGTACAAGTGGAGATCTGAATCATTCTAGTCCTCCTCAATAGCTCTGTGTGGAGATTCCCTATGCACCACTGAGAGGGAATCCTCCCTTGCTTAGAGCCTCACAGGATTCATCAAATGAAAGGAGGTAGAGGGGTGATGCCCAATTTCTACGGAGATGGAGATGCAAATGAAAATTAAGGGGTGTTGTCCATCTTTTATTTGTTATCCCATCAAAATCTGTCAAAGAATGAATAGCTATGTTCATGGCCGGACTGGCACATGCCAGAAGGGCAGGTGGGCCGTATTGGTCACTCAGAGAGCCAGGAAGGCCAGGCGCAGCGCAGCCTCCGGCTCCATGGTCTCCATGGAAATGGGAGCGTGCCACGAGTCCACGCCCCCGGGCCTGCGGCGCCCCCCAGCAACAGTTGCCATGGTAACGGGGGCGTGCCGCGAGTCCACGCCCCCATACATCGTGCGGCGCGTCACACCCCTTCCCCGTGACGCATGTTCACAGATGCCAGGACCGAATCGAGGCCCCATTCCGTCGCTGGCTATGTTACAGTTAAATATCACGAAATAGTGATGTGCAAGTACAGAGTGATGTGACTCTGCTTTGCAGTACCTGCACATCATGATGCTGGTTTCGAATTGGGACCAAAGCAGACTATAATAGCCACTTTAGACATTGGTAAAACCATGATGGTTGCAGATTTAAAATGAGATATTTAAATTTAGAAGGTGTGTGTCCAAGCTGCAATCCAGTGCTCTGTATGTCACTATATTGCTTTATTCTCCCCAAGAAAGTTTCTATTAACTTTTTTGTTGTGGGTTTTTTGTGATTTTTTTTCAAAATATGTAGCACGTTGCAGATGTGTGATTGCAGTCTTTATGCTAGGAACTGTGTTAATTATATTAGGGTTTAACAAGATCAGCAAAAGCAAACAGGTTGCCTGTTTACTGCTACTCACCTGTGTGCTATGCCTTTTGCCAAAATGTGTACATATGTATTAGGTAATCATATACCTTTAACTGTATTAAAGATTACATTTTTTATGCTACGGTTTATTCTTAGTTTTCTAAATATATAGTCAGAATGTTTAGTAATTTATTGTATGGAGAGAGGACACCACAAAACAGGGCTCTTTCTCTGTAACTCTTGTCCTGTAAAATGTGATATTGGTGAAATATTGGACCCCCAAAGGTCAAGCATTCTTCAGCTACAATTTAATAATGTTATTAATTGAGTGTGAAGCAGCACACATGTACTGTGCTTTCTACCCTCTTAATATAGCTGCAAGTGTGCCATCTAGTGTTAGAAAATAAACCTGCTGCTCTGATTAGAAAGCAGTGAGCAGCCATGGAAGCAGAACAGTTTATACGCCTTCTTTTGTGTAAAATTGAAACAGGCAGTATACAGCACAGTGTAGACAGCACCTGATGCGGGATGCAGTCAATTTACCTCCAAAATCCAGACGGTTGAAATCCCGACATGGACAAAATACCAACATTTAAAATACCGACAAGGTCAAAATACCGACATGTAAACTGCCGACAGGTCTAAATGCCGACATGAGTTTTTCATGATTTTTCTCATTGAAACCGACTTGTTCATACTTTACCATCCCAGTGGACCTGGAGGGAGAATTTAAAGGAAGAATATAATAGTGTGGCGAGCGCAGCGAGGCACCGTGCCCGAAGCATGGCGAGCCATGCGAGGGGACGTGGTACACTCACATTGTGTCCATGTCGACCTATGTCGACATACACACACACACACACAAAAACACCGAAAAACGCTTGTTGGTATTTTGACCTGTCGGCATTTTACATGTCGGTATTTTGACCTTGTCGGTATTTTAAATGTCGGTATTTTGTCCATGTTGGGATTTTGACCTTGACGGGATTTTGACCGTCGGTCAATTGCTGTCGGGATTTCGACCGTCGGGATTTTGATTGGAGGTATTTCATACTGATCCCCCTGATGCATTTGAAGGAAAGAATGGGTGTCTCATCTGAACTCAAATTCTGTGACATATTTCTATACAGTATCTCTGGAGATACTGCTGCGATGTACAGTGCTTACTTACTGTGTTCTTGCTGATCAGGTGGTGGAGCTGAAGCTGGGAGGAAAAGATATCCCTGTAACAAGTTCCAACAGAATCGCTTACATCCATCTTGTGGCTGACTACCGCCTGAACAAGCAGATCCGCCAGCATTGCCTGGCATTCAGGCAAGGTCTTGCCAATGTGGTCAATTTGGAATGTCTGAGGATGTTTGATCAGCAGGAAATTCAGGTATGTTCTCTGTGAATTCTGTACGTGTTCTGTGTCCACATGGTGCGCTGCCAATGTGAATGAATGTCTAACAAAGCACATCACTGGTAGTTATTGCCAGCCTGTATTAAGACTTCCAGCTATGAGCATTGTCATTTGAAATGAATGTGTGCGTTGTATCATCATTATTTCTATTTGATCTTACCCATATAAATAACTCTGCCCCCTCTCATGTAAAATTGGCCCTCATTGCTATATACCTGTACATATAAAGAATTGTAAATGCAGTTCCATACGGTGCCGGCAGACATGGCCACTGTAAAGCCTAAAGGTACCTAAAACTTTCCTGCTTAGTAGTTTATAAAAGGTTACAAGACCTACTAAATGTCTTTCAGTTAATTGTGCTGTAATCCTATTTTATGCCCACCCCTTGTGACCAGAATGTTGTTTGGTTCTTGGTGCCAGGCCACTATCTGTTGTAGTCTGATGCGCATCACTGGTGTGTATGAGGAAAGTCTTCTCTGACTTTACATCAGTGTATTTTTTATTTTTTTTGTAATGTCTTTCACATCTACTGTTTTATATTTATCTATTTCCAGGTTTTGATTTCTGGGGCACAGGTTCCAATCTGTCTGGATGACCTAAAGTCCTTCACAAACTATTCAGGCATGTATTCCTACCATGTACCTGGCAGCTGCGGCACACTGTTGTAAGAGTAGATGCTTACTTGAGCAAATAAGACTGCTAAGAAGTGATCTAATTGCATTGTTCTTATGTGAAAGTTCATTGTTTAGGTTCCAGGACAGATACTCTTATTATTTTACTCCTGAACTCCCTCATTATGATTGCCGGTACCACCATCGTTATCTCATATTTGATTTCCTGTTTGAGTTCATGCAGTTATATTTGAGCCACATAATACACACTAAGACATGTTACAAATTGTAGTAGCTGGGATGTATTTAACCCGTAGTAACGTGTGCAGGAACCTGTGAGCGCAGGGTTTTTAAGGGTTTTCCATTGTGCGGCATCAATAAAGTAAAACAAGGACGCACCATATTTTACATTTGGAATTTGTTTTGTATCTGCGTTATTGAGATGCATCTTCCATGGACCTCTACATTCATGGGGTACACTGAAACCTTGGTACTAATGTTGGCTGTTTATTTTAGGAGGATACACCGCAGATCATGCAGTGATTAAAATCTTCTGGAGAGTTGTTGAAAATTTTACAGATGAAGAAAAGAGAAAACTACTGAAATTTGTGACCAGCTGTTCCCGGCCACCATTACTAGGTTTTAAAGTAAGAGTTGTTACTTTCACTGTCTAGTAAAGGGTCATTTGTTTTATTAAAGCAGCATCCCTATCTTATATACCGCCCTAGGTAAAGCAAATAAGTGTAGATCCCCCTTTCATTACCTGAATACTGGAGATGGCCCACCCTGTGGCTCCTAGTGCTGGAGGACTCCGTCCATCCATAGTGCTTCAGGAGAACATTATTGGAGAGCTATGAATGTCTTTTACAGTAATGTGTCTGTACAGACACAGAGCATAATTCAGGGTGAGCCATCTGTAAGGTAACCGGTGGATCTCAGTGGAGGAAGTGTTTCATTAAAGAGGAGGTATTAGCTCTTTTAATAAGGTTTTTTAATGTAATCCTCCTGGACAGTTATTTGCAAGAAGGTCAATCATAAAACTATATATAAAACCTTATGTATCTTTGGTGTACTTATTGTGGTGAATAAGGGGTTTTGAAACATTTTCATTTAGGGAACACCGTATCAAGTTACTGGAATCGTCACTTAGTTTTTGTTAACAAATTCTCTTGTCATTGTGATGTAGTTGCACAGTGGAGAAGGTCTTTGGGCAGATTCAATCAGTAGATAGGTTGGGGCTTGTAAGTTAGCACTTTGTAGGCCAAGGTTGGACGGGCATTTTTTCTTTTATTGTGGGGGTATTCAATTACATACTATTCAATTAGCCCGTTTTTTGTGCCCCAAAAAACATCTATTTTCAGGGGAAGACACACCCACTATTGAATTTAATTGGGCGCGAAATTTAGCGAGGTAAAAAACCTTGGGTACCTCGCACCCAATTTTGGATTACTGTGGGTATGCGCACTACCAATACCTGCAGCACCCAATTAAAAAAATGGTTGCAGGGTTTTCAGTGCAGAAAACCCTTTCGCTGCTGGGTTCACGAAAATGGGCTATTTATCAGGGATTCATTTTTGGGAGTCTGCTGAGGTCCCAAATAAAAATCCCCGATAATAGCTGTCGGCGGCCACACTTCGGGACTAATTGTATAACCCCTGGGAATCATTAGCCCATGGTATAGTATCATTCATATAAAACGTTTCTAAATCCCAACTTTTTTTGTTTATAATGCAAAGGTTCTTGGTAGTTACTGACAATAAGGCATCAATTCTTGCTGTAGAATTATTTACATTATGTGTTCTTACTCAGCCTGGTGACAAAAATTCAGGTGATTTGCTCATTGATTAAATCTTTCCTGTCATAGAAACTGGTGTGGTACAGAAGGTCGACTGTGTCTAGGTCGACCAGTAATGGTCAACAGGGTTTCTAGATCGACTGGGTTTTTAGGTCGACTTGTTCTAAGTTGACAGGTCAAAAGGTCGACATGAGGTGTTTTAAAAAATAAAATAAAAATTGGTGTCGTTTTCTCCGCACAGTGACCTTGAATCCCAATTAGTGCACCGTGTCCCATCACATGGCTCACTTCACTCACCTTGCTTCGGTCTAGGTGCCTCTCTGCTCTCGGCACAGGTTACTATTCCCAACCATAGTCCACATGGATCATTAAGTAAGAAAAAGTTCAAAGAAAAAATTGTGAAAAACTCATGTCGACCTTTGACCTGTCTACCGACACCCTGTCGACTTAGTTACTGTCGACCAATAGTGGTTGACCTAGACACTGTCGACCTAAGTGTGGTCGACCTAGAGACCGGATACCCATAGAAACAGAATTTGCCAGCACATAAGAACCTCTTGATCCATCTAGTCTGCCTTTTTTCTATCTATCTATCTATCTATCTATCTATCTATCTATCTATCTATCTATCTATCTATCTATCCTTTTAGCAACTTCAACCCATTTTGTTCCTTAGGTCTCTGTAAGGATATTCTTATGCCTTCCTCAAGTGTGTTTAAATTGCTCCACTGTCTAATCCTCAACCTCCTCTGATGGGAGGCGATTCCACTTTACCACTACCTTTCTGTGAAGTAATTTTTCCAAAATTTTCCTCCAAACCTACCTCCCTCCAGTGTCAGTGCTTGTCCTTGTGTCTTTGTACAGTACTTCTCTTCCTTTCTAGAATGTCTCCCTCCTCTACCTTGTTAAAACCCTTAATATATTTGAAAGTTTCTGTCATGTCCCCCCTTTTCCCTTTTCTGCTCCAATCTATACATATTCAGATCTTTTAGTGTTTCCTGGTAAGTTTTATAATGTAGGCCATGCACCATTTTAGTTGCCTTCTTTGTACAGTCTCGAGCCTAATATATTAATTTATTCTTCTGGCGATATGGCCTACAGAACTGAACACGGTGTTCCAGATGAGGCCGTACCAATGAACTATACAGTCGCATTATTACTTCTTTTTTTACTGCTACTGATTCCTCTCCCTGTGCAACCAAGCATCTGACTAGCCATCCTCATTGCTTTGTTTCTTTGCTTACCTGCATTCAAGTCATCTGAAATGGTGACTCCTAAATCCCTTTCCTCCTTAGTAGTAGTTTCCATTATAGTTTATAGTTATATTTTTCGTTGATACATCTACAAGTTCTATTTCAACCATGAACAGATGTGTGTACTTTCACAGAATGTTTATAGATGTTCTTATCTCAAATACTACTAATCATGGCACAAGGGGTCCCATTAGTTCATGACCTTTTACATTAAAAGGCAATTTGAGGTTTAGCTGAATTTACCATCAGGGAGAGGCATAAATCCAGATAAATGAATGTGAATAGGCTAGAAGAAACACACACTAAATCTATAGGAATCATTGAAAATGAACATAAAAGCAGTCACTAGCTAGTGATTAGTAAATAATTAGATTGTTTCCTTTCAATAAGGGGTGTGGAAGAGACCATGCATTTATGTGCTGGATAAAAAGCAGAGTGAGAATGTTTGCTTTGGCTTAATCACTTAATGTTCTATTTGTATAAATAGTTAAAAATGAGTTCTGACTAATGTCAAAAAGTTATCAATGAATAACCTCACACCCCTCCCTATAATAATAGCCAGGCCAAACATAGCCCACAATACAGTATGCCACAGGAGTGTAAAGACTTACCACCATTTATCTTCAGCCTATGAATGTGTGCTAAAGCTTACACAAGGAGCATTTCATGCACAATGGCGGCATGTTACAATAGTCATTATTTTCCAATATTCATTCTAGGAGTGGTCTTTCTTTCACAGCGGAAATCTGTCTTTGGATCATGGTTAAACAGTGAGATTTGTTCATCATGATTGGCCAAAAATAGCATTAAGGCATTATTACATACACTTCATTTACTTCTGCTAATGTTACTCTCATGTCCACATAGAACGCCAGTGCCTCTAAAACATGGTAGAAAGAAGTTTCTTACTTGGTAGAGAAAGCTTACACTGTATTTCTGTTTTCACTGTACCCTTAAGCTGTAAACGAATCCACTGGTGAACTTTTGTCTCCCCTGGTTGTAATGTGCTTCATTATGCAGCTTTTACTTTGGCCACCTTTCCTTTTAACGGTCTATAATGTTTGCTGAGTGTGTCCATTCCCATTTTTGACCCAGACTTAAGAGAGTTGTACACTAACAATATTTTCATAAATGTCCTTATGGCTGGACAAGCTTCTATGTTGTGTCTGATTGCCACCATGGTGAATATTCAATTAGTCGTGATAAATTACTGTGCTTATTGATCCCTGGGGGTATTTTACTTGATGCCGATAGCCGGCATTATCAGGGATTTTGTTTCATCTTCCCGGGGACAGGAGAAACCAAATCCGCGATAATAAGTGCCATTTGTACAGGACCGTGAAAACACGTGGATCTAGGAACATATCCCGGATCCTGTGTTTTTTGCTCAAAAACGGGTACAGTTTTTTTTTTTTTTGGGGGGGGGGGGGAAATGGGCATTAATTGAATTGCCTGTAAAAAAAAAAACCTATGGGCAAAAAAATTGTGAAAAATACATGTGGATTTTTATGTTTGTTTTTAGTTAACGAAACCATTTACTGCTGCTAATTGAATCGCCCCCTCCTTCAAGTGAGCTGACGAATCAGTCAAACCACCCTTATGGTCTACAGTAAAATAGATAACGTAAAGGAGTAACAACATGAGCAGAAGATTAATCAGACAAGAGGGAAGGAACACTTTACCTAAAGAAAAGCTACAGCTAGGGACAAAATGTTTCTTAACACTAGTAAGAGTATACTAATTAGATTTTATTCAAACTATTATAATCCTTTAACCCTTTCATTGCTGAAATTATTTTGGCACTTTCTGGGATGGTCAAATTCCAACTTCAAGATCAGCAACTACTTACTGTATGTCATTGTTTCCAAACTCCTGTCAACAGGGTGCTGTTGCTGGAGGGCCTAGTAACCAATTAGAGGCTCTGGTAGCCACAGATTGAGGTGGGATATTAAAATGGCCTCTCAATGTACAGAGAGGTTATATCTTCACATATTATGCGTTGGCATAATGTTTAAACTGTTTGGTTTTGTTTCTATGTAATACGTTTTCAACCAAAACACATTAAACCTATGTTATATTCAGATCTAAAAAGGAAGAGCTGAGGGACTGCTGCTGTTCTTGGACCCAAGGTCCAGGTTATTATATCTGACAGGAAGCGGAGCCTAAGAACAGATTCTAGAACCCCAGTGGGATCCAGACCCACATGCAGCATAGATAACCCATTTGGTAATTTTGTAAATCAACTATTTTGTTTACCCTTGATAGGTTGATTTGTGCTGAATCATTGTACGAAATGTAAAATGATGAAGACCGTATTTAATACAAAAGAAAATACATTAAATGGCTCAATGTAGCGACTTGTTCTGACTTTAAGCTTTTATGCTGTCATTTTCTATCCAGACTACTACTGCTTAGAAAAAGCCTTCACTGTAATAAACATATCTGGTCTACAGGCCTTCTAGTCTCTTACTCAGGGAAAATGAATATTAAATATTACCCTAAAGAAGTTGGCGATAGTCTCCATTTAAGGCTTTATAATGTTGCATCCCTGACAATTTCCAGACATTATTTAATGTTTGTAGACTCTGGATATCAGAAGGTTACACCATTAACAAATTAAGAGCCCATTTGGAGCCAGATTAAATGTTACAAGATAGCATTTTCTAAAACTAATTAAAGCTTAATAAGAATAATAAATTGGGTTGCTGTAAAAAAAAAACATTTGTATTAGAGTGGGCAAGATAGCAAAGTACCAGTCAGGTCATAATAAATGGTTTCTCTCCACTGGTGAACTTTTGTCTCCCCTGGTTGTAATGTGCTTCATTATGCAGCTTTTACTTTGGCGAGCCCCTGGTTTTACGGTAGCACTTCATTCTGTTACATTACTAAACCTTTAAAGTGAAAAAAGCCAATAACCTATGTAGACATAGCCTTAAAATGCAGCAATTTGGCAATAAGTTGCATTTAAATACTTGCCTTCAAAATAGCCTGTCTTGTATGTTAATGAGCGTGTGGAGACCTGTCCTCTATGAGAGAGTTAGAGAGGGCAATGATTATACTAAGTAATGTTTAGTAATGGGGAGATTTGCTTTCCAGTAAGAGAAATCATTGTAAAATATAGAAGTACTGTACCGCTTGCAAATAGTTACCTTCCGTCAATGTATTAGCAGACCTTGAAAAGTGTGCTCTATTATTTACATCTTTTATGGTGGTTTATCTTATCCCAATCTGTCCCAGACCATTCAGAAGATCCTAAACTTAGTTGTGAATTACTATCTTCTCAAACGATTTAAAAGAAAATTATTTTCGGAATGACTCCACATTGAGTCTCTTTCAAGTAGAAGCATATTCATTTTGTTTATCATAGTTCAGGGAGTATCGGCGTGTGCCATCAGTGATTATTGGGCTGCTATTTCATGCCTTTATGGAGGGTTTGCTATAAGTGATTGAGAGTAGCCAATGGTGTTGTACAGAGTTTGTAGTTTTATATCATTATGTTTATTAATCCCATTGTTACAATAGGGATGATTTGTGTAATTAGTGCAAATGTTTCTATAGTAGTTACTGGCCACGATGCTGCTCATCTTCCAGGGACAGTCTCCAGTACCAAAATTCTTCAAACTACTCAGACACAGTGGTTCAGGACTATGCTTCCTCCCCAAAAGCAGCTCGCAGTCGGTCAAAACTCTCCTGCTGTCCAGACCACTCTTGTCGTTGTAGATGATCATGGCTCTCCAGCGGCCTCTGTTGAGCTCCATAACGAGTTTGTGATGAAAGTGAACATGCTGACATTATGCAGTGCTGCTTGTATATCGGTTCTGTGTCTTGACATTTTACAAGCACTATAGTTACAGATTACAGTTTACATCCAGACAATCAGATTGTCTACTCCACCTATGCACTGCACATCTGGAAACTTATTGCACACTCCTCGTATATCGCTCCTGCAGCCAACTCGCTCTTTATCACAACACTTTCCGATTTATTTATTTTTGTTCATGTCAAGTATATTCCCATTCTGTGCTCTTGTATGTTTAGAGAAACCGCTGCTCCAATCCAGAAACATTGGCGAGTCAGGGTCAGATACAGCAGGTAAAATGAGTATTGAACACATCAACATTTTTCTCAGTAAATATATCTGTAATTAAATGTTCACCAAATGTCAGCAACAACCATGCAATCCACACATGCAAAGATAATAATGTGAAATGACAAAGGGAAAAAGTATTGAACACACTTACTGAACTGTATTTAATACTTCGTACAAAAGCCTTTGTTGGTAATGACAGCTTCAAGACGCCTCCGGTATGGAAAAACTAGTGGCATGCATTGCTCAGGTGTGATTTGGGCCCATTCTTCTGCACAAACAGTCTTCAAACCTTGAAGGTTCCGTTGGCCTCTACTATGAACTGTGATCTTTAGTTCTTTCCATAGATTTTCAATTGGATTCAAGTCAAGTGATTAGCTGGGCCATTCTAGCAGCTCTATTTTCTTTCTCTGAAACCAGTTGAGAGTGTCCTTGGCTGTGTGTTTGGGATCATTGTCTTGCTGAAATCTCCACCCTCATTTCATCTTCAGCATCCTGCTAGATGGCAGCAGATTTTTATCAAGAATGTCTCTGTACATTTTTTCATTCATCCTTCCTTCAATCGAATGAAGTGTGCCACTATCGTATGCTGAAAAACAGCCCCACGTTATGATGTTCCCAACTCCAAACTTCATTGTTGGTATAATGTTTTTGGGGTGATGTGCAGTGCCATCTCTCCTCCAAACATGGTGTATATTATGGGATCCAAAGAGTTTAATTTTGGTCTCGTCTGAGCCAACTATGGGCTTCATTCAGACCCGATCGCATGCTGCATTTTTTCGCAGCTGTGCGATTGGTTCTGTCCTGCGCATGCATGAGACCCGCAATGCACAGGCACGACGCTGCCCAGCGACAGGGGTCGCTGGAGAGCGACTGCTTCTACGACGGAAGCGATCGCAGGGGCGATCGCAAGAAGATTGACAGGCAGAAGGGGTTCCTTGGCGTCAACTCACCGTTTTTCTGGGAGTGTCGGAAGAAACGCAGGCGTGTCCGGACGTTTCCTGGGTGGGTTCCTGACGTCAGCTTCTTCAGGGATCATCGCAGCGGGTAAGTCCTGGGCTGTGCAGAAACTGCACAAACTTATGTTTGTGCAGCTCACTGCACAGCCGAACGCAGACCTGCAAAGCGCTAACCCCCTCCCCTATAGCCGGCGATTACCTGGTCGCAGCAGTGCAAAAAATAGCCTGCGTGCGACCAGGTCTGAATTAGGCCCTATATTCTCCTAGTATTTCACAGGCTTGTCCAAATGTTGTGCAGCAAACTTTAAACGAGCTTCAACATGCTTTTTTTTTTCAACACTGGAGTCTTGCGTGGTGAGCATGCATACAGGCCATGGCAGTTCAGTCCATTACTTATTGTGTTCTTTGAAACAATTGTACCTGCTAATTCCAGGACTTTCTGAAGCTCTCCACAAGTGGTCATTGGCTCTTGGACAACTCTTCTGATAATTCTTTTCACTCCTCTGTCAGAAATCTTGCGAAGAGAACCTAGTCGTGGCCGGTTTATGGTGAAATTATGTTCTTTCCACTTATGGATTATGGCCCTAACAATGTTCACTGGAACATTCAGAAGTTTAGAAATCCTTCTGTAACCAATGCCTTCAGTATGTTTTGCAACAATAAGGTTGTGAAGGTGTTGAGAGAGCTCTTTGCTTTTACTCATCATGAGATGTGTGTTGTGTGACACCTTGGTAATGAGACACATTTTTATAGGCCGTCAGTTGGGACTGGACCACCTTATATTAATTTGCACTGACAAGGGGCAGGTTTGCTAATTACTGATTTCAGATGGTGTCTTGGCTTTTCATGCCTTATTGCACCTCCCTTTCTTCACGTTTTCAATACCTTTTCCCTGTGTCATTTCACATTATTAAATATAACGTAATTTATGAACATCTACAGTTACAAGAAAAAGTATGTGAACCCTTTGGAATTTCCTGGGTTTGTGCATAAATTGGTCATAAAATGTGTTGTGATCTTCATCTAAGTCACAGCAATAGACAAACACAGTCTGCTGAAACTAATACCACACAAACAATTATATGTTCTCAAGTTTTTATTGAACACACCATGTAAACCAGGCATGTCCAAACTGTATCCCTCCAGCTGTTGAGAAACTACACATCCCATCATGCCCTGACACAGCTTTAGCATTCTCTGACAGCAAAACTGTCAGGGAATGCTGGGATATGTAGTTTCACAACAACTGGAGGGACGCAGTTTGGACATGCCTGATGTAAACATTCACAGTGCAGGGTGGACAAAGTATGTGAACCCCTGAATTTAATAACTGGTTGACCCTCCTTTGGCAGCAATAACCTCAACCAAACGTTTCCTATAGTTGCATATCAGACTTGCACAATGGTCAGGGGGAATTTTGGACCATTCCACTTTACAAAACTGTTTCAGTTCAGCAATATTCTTGGGTTTTCTGGTGTGAATCGCTCTCTTGAGGTCATGCCACAGCATCTCAATTGGGTTGAGGTCAGGACTCTGACTGGGCCACTCCAGAAGGAGTATTTTCTTCTGTTGAAGCCATTCTGTTGTTGATCTACTTCTGTGCTTTGGGTCGTTGTCCTGTTGCATCACCCATATTCTGTTGAGCTTCAATTGGTGGACAGATGGCCTCAAGTTCTCCTGCAAAATATCTTGATAAACTTGGGAATTCATTTTTCCGTCGATGATAGCAATCTGTCTAGGCCCTGAGGCAGCAAAGCAGCCCCAAACCATGATGCCCCTCCACCATACTTCACAGTTGGGATGAGGTTTTGATGTTGGTGTGCTGTGCCGTTTTTTCTCCACACATAGTGTTGTGTGTTCCTTCCAAACAACTCAACTTTGGTTTCATCTGTCCACAGAATATTTTGCACAAAATGGAAAGCTGCTCAATCAGATTGTGATCTCACTCAGGTGCTAAAAGGGAGGGGTAATTCTGTGTGATAAAAAACAATGTGTTCCCTAATGCACACTGAGTGAGAAATAATACTACATAATTATCATGTGACCTTACACTGGGCATTCAGACTCAGACATATATGTAATTATTCGTGGGGTATGGCTGGGCGGTTTCAGGTCGGCACACCCTAACACTTTATTAACACTTATGATTTTCCCTATTACTTTGTATATATTTTTGTATTCTTTTCATCGCACTTCACTTATATAGCACTTATGTGCTTCTTATTAACCCCTATTAACTTTCACCTGTGTGCTGACCTGGGGTAGCCGACCTGTGCCGACGTGATGGGTTCCTGCACCCCGGACCCATACCTAGTGTTAGGGACCCCCAGTGACGGAGACGCCTTGCCGAATGGCCTGGGGGCTTACCCTATATCTGCAGATATACGCAACTAAGATCTCCGTATTATCTGATTATTATGTAGTATTATTTCTCACTCAGTGTGCATTAGGGAACACAAATTGTTTTTTCTCACACAGAATATTTTGCCAGTAGTCCTGTGGAACATTCAGGTGCTCTTTTGCAAACTTCAAATGTGCAGCAATGTTTTTTTTTTACAGCAGTGGCTTCGTCCGTTTTATCTTCCCATGAACTCCATTCTTCAGTGTTTTACGTATGTTAGATTCATCTACCATAGTCTTTAGCTGACACTCTAGGATTCTTCTTCTCCTCACTGAGCATTCTGCGCTGTGCTCTAGCAGTCATCTTTACAGGACGTCCATTCCTAGGGAGAGTAGCAACAGTGCTGAACTTTCTCCATTTATAGACAATTTGTCTTACCGTGGACTGATGAACATCAAGGCTTTTAGAGATACTTTTGTAACCCTTTCCAGCTTTATGCAAGTCAACAATTCTTAATCGTAGGTCTTCTGAGAGCTCTTTTCTGCGAGGCATGGTTCACATCAGGCAATGCTTCTTGAGAATTGCAAACTCAAAACTGGTGTGTGTTTGTTATAGGGCAGGGCAGCTTTAACCAACACCTCCAATCTCGTCTCATTGATTGGACTCCAGGTTGGCTGACTCCTGACTCAAATTAGCTCTTGGAGAAGTCATTAGCCTAGGGCAGGGCTGGCCAAACCAGTCCTCGAGATTTACCAACAGTTCATGTTTTCCAGACCACCTAGCTGGTGCACAGGTGTAGTCATTACTAATTAAGATGTGCTGCATTCGTTCCTAACTGACAATTCTACAGATCTCCAGGAGGCCTGAAAAACATGACCTGTTGGTAGATCTCGAGGACCGGTTTGGTCAGCCCTGGCCTAGAGGATCACATACTTTGTCCACCCTGCACTGTGAATGTTTACATGGTGTGTTCAATAAAAACATGAGAACATATAATTGTTTGTGTGGTAGTAGTTTCAGCAGACTGTATTTGTCTATTGTTGTGACTTAGATGAAGACCAGAACACATTTTATGACCAATTTATGTACAAATCCAGGAAATTCCAAAGGGTTCACATACTTTTTTCTTGCAACTGTATGGTTTGATTTCTTTGCATGTGTGGATTGCATGGGTTGTTGCTGAAATTTGGTGAACATTTTATAACAATAGCCCCATTACAAATATATTTACTGAGCAAAATGTTGATGTGTTAAATACTTATTTTACCTGCTGTATAAACTATTTATTATTTGCTGATATCTTTCTTTAAACAATCGCTAAGCCTCAAATGGTATTAATATTTGCCAACTTTCCCAACAGCAGTGCCTGTAGAAACCCTCAGACAGGTCCAGAATTCATGTATATGTTTAATTTGGCAGACAAGACATTGGACTTCTGTAGTAGTATTATTTTTTATTATTATTATTATTATTATTATTACACTTTACCTTTGAGCAATACTCCTGTGGTAGTCATTTAAATTGAGAGAGGTAAGCTGCGGCCGGCTTCTAGTCACCCAGGGGTTGATGTATCAAGTAATAAAGATTAGTGGAGAAGTTGCCCATAGCAACAAATCAGCATCTACCTATCATTTTATAGAATGTACTTGATAAATGCTTCCTGAAAACTGATAGTCTGCTGGGACAGCTTTTCCACTCTTTTTACTGCTTGGTACATAAACCCCTAATTTCTCTGATTTTTAAGGCGCTTTGATCAAATGATCTCGGTTCATATTATACAATTTCCAGATAAATATATGGCATGCTTGAAAAACTATAAATGCTTTAATAAGTATATCTTTCCCTGTGATTTTTTTATTTTATTTAATATCCCTTGGTTGGTGAGGTTATTTTTTATCTATACAGTATTTCTTTTAGATGTATAGCTGAGACATTTTGTCCATTTATTCTTCTCAACTAATTATTTTGTCATAATTTTCATATTTTTGTCAACTACTCTGTAGTAAAGGCCCTTCCCAGGAATACCAAAGTGTGTCTAATTACTATATCTTTAGTTGGCTCTTCTTACCCCAAGTCCTGTCATGGAACGCAGGATACTAGTAAGATTGTAAAGTGATGAGTACCTTGGCTAGAATATATCATAATGACTCAAATAATTAAAAAAAACAATTTTATGCATTAAATATTAACAAATATTATCACACTCCCATAGTTATTTATTATTCTTTCCAAAAATGTTCATCCTCATGCTGGTGATAAAGATGTTGAGTAATAAAACCCTTTGGACAAATATAGAATTATTATTATCGGTTACGTATGACATGCCATTAATTGGGATCTGTCAATCTACAGAAAATATACTATTCTAAAAAAAAATATTTCATAACCTATTTAATAAACTTTTTTAGAATTTGTAAGTAACACATTAACAAGTGATTATAGATAATACAATGTTCTCCCTTTTTTTTTTCTCTCCTTCAAGGAATTATATCCTGCATTTTGTATCCATAACGGAGGGTCTGATCTAGAACGACTGCCCACAGCAAGCACCTGCATGAATCTCCTCAAACTTCCAGAGTTTTATGATGAAAATCTAATGAGGAGCAAACTGCTTTATGCTATAGAATGTGCCGCTGGCTTTGAGTTGAGCTGAGTTGGGATTTTATTCAAGATGAGGGAATGAAAACTGGTGCCTCAATAGAATTCCCCATCAAGTGGAGATGTTTCAGGAATCCAGGCATTATCACATCCAGTCGATTTTTTAAAATCTGCAATAGATTGGCATTGCGTAAGAATTTCTGTGTGTCAGGAACGATGTTCCAGAAAGAGCAGTCTGCAGAAATTACCAAAGATGAAGATTTGGCTTAGTGCTGTTTGGATGGAAAATCTCCAGAAACTGGCAATACGTTTACACAACTCGCGGACTGGTTGCTTAATGGCTTATAACAGGGTCTGGATCATTTAGAAGACAAACGCATCAGAACAAAGGGATGTGAGAGGCGCATTAAAGCCAATCCTCTTTCTCCTGCATCAGAAAATAGTACAAGTATTTTAACTGTTTACACTGTGTTTGCTTCACTACTGGCCCTAATGGCTGGTAAACATAAATTGTCATTTATAGTATTTTATTTCTTCTTTGGAAAGGTTGGACTATGAGTTTTAAGTGCTTCTGTACAATGTACATCATGATGAATAGGATACAGTTGTGAATATAAAAATAGCTTTTGCTTCATTTCTCATTACTGTACAGTTTTTTGTTTGTTTCTTTTGTATCCGTATGGAGGAGATTAATCAATTAATCATTAACATCTATTAAATATTATTTCAATCCAAATTCCCGGGGTACTTCAGTTCCATATTGCTTATATGAAGGTATGAAACGTCACTTGATACCACTATGCTTGGCCCTCCTGCAGTTTGCTATCTAACACACCAATTATAAAGCTCTTTACCTTCCTTCTTAGTCATTATTACCAGATGTAAACCAACATTTGGCTCTGGGAAATCAGATGATATTACCCAAATTACTTCATCAGTCCTCTACCTCGGAGAGATTTAGCAGTACTTTCTGCAGCTGCAATGGTTTTTACTCTGTAGCAGAAAATAAAAATCTTAGTAACTAGTTTGAACATTATCATTCAATTCAGTTCTGCCCAGACAATTTGACCAAAGGGGAACATAATGCCCTACAAGAAATCATAAAATGACAGGACGTTGTCCTAAAACCGTCAAAGGAGGGAACGTGGTGTTATGGCCTAGCCATATGTATAGGGCAGAATTGATGAAACGGTTAAGTGACCTAAACTCTATAAACCATTAATTTTCAATCCGACAGGTAACTTTTTCCGGCAGGATCCACAGGATAACAATGGGATATGATGGAGCGACAGCGGATTGGCACCAAACGATCACAAGCTTTCAGTCCTCCCAGGATGCAACGGGCTCGTCCATATATCCCCGCCCACTGGCTCAGGCAAATCAGTTTTTTGTTTGGTGCGGCAGGAGCTGGACCATGGTCACAGGGCTGCTGTTTCTTGGCAGCCCTATGCTTTTCTTATTTTATTTTTATAGTCTTACTACGTTTCTGAGTGATCTCTCCTAACAGCGTCTTATACGCATATTGGAAAGAGTCGCTCCAACAACTCTCTGCCGGGTCGTAACAGCGCTTACCCACGGTACAAGTGCTTTCTCGACGGGCGTCTGTGTCGGATATACTAGCAGGTCCAGTAGACGTTACCAGGCTGTGGCCAGAGCACTGGGAAAAGGTAAGGCATCGGTTCCACTTAGTAGGGGAATACGGACACAGCCACACTGTTTTGGGTGGAGACCACTAAACAGTAGCTGGCGTGCTGCCACCACGGTTGCTCCAGCGCTAGGCCTTAGGGATCACAAGGCATCAGGATTAGTATGAGGCTGCGATGCCTAGGGTTGATGTCAGCGGTGGGCAGTCAGACGCTCTCCTGGTCGCCCCTCCCCCCATTTCATGACCAGTTTTCGCCGGTCTCCCACCATGAACTGAATACCTCACTTCCGTCTCAGACGCTACCACAAGGGGTCTCGGTCGCAGCATAGGCGGCTGCGTCTGTATACACTAAAGCTACCGCGAGGAGATCGGGAGGAGATCGGGTCGCAGTACAGGCGTCCGGATGCCGGTGCGTCTGAATGCACAGTGCGTCTGTGTTCACTAAACGTTCCCGGAGCGGCAGTGTACACTAGAAGCGTCTGGATCCACTCTGCGTTCGCTAACGTATTGATCGATCTTGGAAGTGGGGTGAGTACTGAGTACAGGTTATACAGCACTAAATTTCTATCTACTTTTGTTAGTATGTATGGTTAACTTTAGTGCCTATTGCGTATGAGTCTGTGTACATTACTGTGGTTTTCTTCGCAATGCGTCTGAATACGTTAAACAACTGTATAGAACAGAGTTCAGTAATATGTACTCCTACAGTCTTTGAAATATGTTTGTAGTTGATAATTGCTCATATGACTAATAATATAACATGTGACTGACTGCTAGTGTGATTGCTGACGTTATATATGTATGTCAGTGGTTTGAGCCTCAATGATGGTGCATGAGTTGGGGTCAGATTGATATAACTTTAAATATAGTAAAGTGATTGCAGTCACAAATTGTGTAGTACACTGTGAAAATTGATTATCATGTCTAAGAGCGGCAAAGGTGACGAGGTTACATTTACAGTAACATCAACACTCATAAAATGTTTGTCATGTAAAGTGGGATTACCCTCTCAGGATCTGGCACATGATGGGTTATGTACAAATTGTTTTGCATTTCAGCAGATTGCAAGCCAGATCCCTGTTCAACGGCAGGTAGATACACCGTGGGCTATGTTTGCACAGACCCTGTCCAGTATAGCTGAACGGATAGTCCCTACAGCTTCAATCTCGGGAGTAGGTTACACTATTAACCCATAAATGCAGCTCCCTTCTTATGATATAGCCCCAACAGCTTCTACAAGTAAACAAGCTGATAAACCAAGGGTAAATATATCATCAAATTCACAGGCTACACAAGATGATACATCAGATGATGATAGCCCCATATACTGCTTCAGCATATGAAGAACAGGTAGAAGGTATCAGCTCAGACGATATAGCTGAATTAATTGGAGCTATGAAGGCTATTCTGTCCTTAGAGAATTCGGCAGAGCCGGTGTTAAAAACTAAAGCACCTGTGTTTAAACGTCCTAAAACAGTTAGGGTAGAGTTTCCAGAATCAGATCAGCTGACTGAAATCATGGAAGAAGCTTGGGTTACACCCAACAAAAAATATAGAATTCCAAAAAAATGGGATTCCTATTACCCTTTTCCAACTGGGGACTGTTTAAAAAGAGAAGTGTCTCCTAAGGTAGATACGCACGTCATTCGATTAGTGCGAAAATCTATATTACCTTTACCATCAACATCATTAAATGATGTCACAGACAGAAGAGTGGATGAGTTTTTGAAAACCATATTTTCCCTGTCAGGGGCAGTCATAAGGCCAGCTATGGCTTCAGCTTGGATGGCAAAGGCAGTAGCTGAATTTGCTAACGTACTGGAAAACGGGCTTGTGGCACCGACTAGGGAGCAGGAATCCCATATAGCTCACATGAAACAGGCTGCAGTATCCTTAGAAGCAGCGGCAATAGATATGGGTACTATTGCTTCCAAAGCGTCAGCCTTAACGGTAGCTGCTCGCAGAGCAATTTGGCTACATACATGGAAAGTTGATTCAGAATCTAAGAAGGTTCTGGAATCTTTGCCTTTTGTTGGGAATATCCTGTTTGGTAAGGAATTGACAGATATTCTGGAGTCAGAAGCAGAATCCAAGAAGGTCAGGTTTCCTACCAATTATAACCCCAGGCCTAGGGGTTCGGGGTTTCTGCCATTTCGGTGGCAAGGAAAAACAAAAGGTAAAAGTGATTCTAAGCAGCCCCAATACAATAAGCTTGGTAAAACAAAGAAGCAATGGGCCACCAGAGGGCCAGCTTCCAAACCAGAAGATAAGCCATCAGCCTGATGGTACAGGCCTCTGCCTCGGGGACCCCAAGGTAGGGGGCCGACTTCTTCAGTTTGCACACATATGGCAGCAGTCGACAACAGATGCTTGGGTGCAAGAAGCGGTATCTCTGGGTTATGTTTTCCCTTTCAAGAAGCAGCCTCCTCGAAGGTTCTTCTGCACCAGTCCGTCTCGTATAGAGGTGAAGGCCACAGCCCTGCAAGAAGCAGTTATGAATGCCAAATTGCTTTCTCACAAATATTTAAAATGCCCGCCTTAATATATATTGCAGACGCCAGGCGCATCTTATTACCATATACGATAAAAGTGCGCTGTACATTGCAAAACACTGCATCCCATAAGAGAAAACAATACACCCACATATCTGAGTTCCAAAGCTCATTGATGTATATATTTGTTATTAAAAGGATATGGATTCAATATATTACAATGTACAGTATACCTATAGTTACAACTCATACAGTAAGCAGTTAATACATAGTTACATACAGTTACAGGCCAGCAATACAATACCATTCCCTCAATGCTTATGTGTCTCTCTCTCTCTCTCTCTCTAAAATCATGCTGGGACTCCATCTTACGGTGAGACCAAAACAGGTACTGAGCTCCTGTGTGATCAGCAATGTGTTATCTATAGTTTTTGGGGGAGGGAACTTACTCATTCATGATGAGTCACTACTCTCTTTGTATATGCTAATCAGGTTCAGCCTTGAAGACATCCAAAGGGCTGGCCTGAGCTTCCTGTCCACTACCTGTTTGGAATATCTATTGTTCTAATAAAAGTGATTTTAGCTTTTATACATTTAATCATAATTATTTGTTGCAATGTCCTACAACTTAATAACAAGTATAAAATTAATCTACACATTAATCTGGTTGCTTTAATAGTAAATATGACCGGTCTATTTTGCTTCGTTCAAATAATACACATACATGACATTACTTCATTATATAATTTTAAATCATCATGATGTCTGGCGCTTGATATTACAATTATGTACTGCATGAAATAAGTGTTGAATCCATCTCTGTGGCATGTCCGTGTAAATGCGTGTGTTACCATATATTGCTGTGCTTGCTGCGCGTATTTGCAAGTATAGCGACTCATAATGTGTGTAGTTTGTATGTTCTTTCTATGTAATATTTTTGACTTCGACAGTCCACCCTTCGGCAGCAAACGATAACTGCCATCAATTATTAACAATAATCGGCGACCTAGACACAAGTATGTATTCATTTTGCAAATCAGACACTTGTCTATATTTGGGGAAGACAGATGAGGACGAGACATCCTCTATATGCACTCGGCGGTCACGGGACCACTGGTTGGGTGTGGGACAACATTCAACCTATAGAGTATGCTGGGACAGTGCTTTGGCCTATAATGTCTGATTTGCAACGAACATTTCACACATACATGTACCTACGTCTTTGTACACTGATGTTTGGATTCGATTGAGGTTCTGCTGGGTAGATGAAGAAGACACAAACAAATCGTGACAGTGACATATAAAATTTTCATGATCTACATATTCCTATCCTTTTCTGAACATTGTTTCCATTTCTGGAACGTATGCTAGGTGTGTTTAATCATTGAACAAGGGTTATAAGTAGTGTCCTTCCTAAATAACATAAACCTTCGGAGTTCGGGGAGAGCCACTCATAAACCTTTCTTCCACATATATTAATGAGCTCTTTATCTGCAATGTGTGAGTAGCCATTGTCTGATTCTTCCTGATTACCTCCGAACTCCATAACTACTAGACTTTTGATTTTTCTCTGACTTTAACAAACTGATCGGCTAATCCTGGGATCCTATAAGGAAATCACTCCTTCCTCCAGAACCAGTCCCAGTCCCACACTCGACTCCTCATAAAAAAAAACCTAGCAAAAATAGAATATCCTGAAAGAAAATGTTTGTCAGCGGGAAAGAGAGAAAAGAAAAATAGAACAAAACAACTCTTGTTCATAACAAATCAATTACAATGACTGGTCTTTCTGCAATACTTTAGTACGCTCAGGTAGTGTTCAACTGTGCCACCTCTCAGTCCTCACGGAACAGAGTCTCTGGTGATACTTTTGCGATCTCACTCCATTTACGAGTTCCTTCCGGACTACCGACTTTCCTGCAATGGGAATCGTGGACCCAAGTCTCTCTCTCGGCTACTTTCACTGGGATAGTGCTGTCAACAAAACTTGGTATGGTCCTTCCCACCTGTCTATTAGGCAACCTGAGCGTAAGAACAATCACACAGTCTCTTGGTTCACAATCAAGACAGTTAGTATTTGGTATACCAGCAATCTACAGTTTCAAGTTATTTTGTCAAGTTCTCAAATGCTGGCTCATCTCAATAAGGTACTGTACTGTCACCTCATTGGTGTATTTCTGATCATTGTGCGGATCAATTATGACATGAGGTTGTCTTCCAAAAAAAGACACAAAAACCAAAACAAAAACAAATTTCGAAGAGGGTGATTCGTTGAGTGAAGATCTGGGAGTGGTTCCGAAGCTACATAATACTAGTGGCAGTATCTATGATCACAATGGTACAATTTCAAGCTTTGCTCCTACTTCTAGGGGTACCATTATCTACACACAACTTTCTGCGCAATTTTTTCTTTGCGGTAAACACAGAAGGATCCGTGACGGCAGGAAATGCCTCTACCCAGTTTGAGAAAACATCAGTGCACACCAATACATAACAATAATTCCTAAAGGGTGTTAACTATACGAAGTCGATTTGTATTTTCTGAAAAGATCCGTCTACAGGAGGGATATGGAATGGCTCTGTTGGTATTGCTTTACCAATATTCTTCCTCAAGCAAGCAAAACAGGTCATTGCTCTCTTACCTGCATGAGAATAGAATCCTGGCGCACACCAGTAGACTCTCATCAGCCTGCACATACCCTCTTTGCCTAGATGAGTCAGACCGTGTGCCACCTCAGCTAAACTTGGAAGGTATGCTCTGGGGGCTACTGGCTTACCGTGTCCACCTGCCCACAGTCCTGAGGACTCCTGGCCATACCCCTTTGTCCTCCAGACTGCCTTTTCCTGTAGGGAACACAAATGTTTTCATTTTAATTTACTATCGTGTGTTTGCAATGTAGAGTACCATGAGCATAACTCAAAGAAAAAAAAGAAACATCTCTAGAGGAGAGAAAGAAGAAAATTAAAAAGAAAATGTCAGGTTTGCCATTCACCAACAGGCATATCAGTGTCTATACAAAATTTCCCTTCACCAGTATTTCCATTCTTCACCCTTTGTGCATGACAAGGCACACTGCAGTAATACTGGTGTTATCGTGTTGTTGAGATATACTGGGTTCGGGCAGATCTCTGAAGGACCTAGGCATGTGGAGTTTGAACTGTACTCGGGTCCATGTATTGTACCACCGTGTGAACGCAAAAGATGAAGAGGAAAACTGTAGAGAAACAGAATACAGGTTGGTGACAGATGAGTTTGTAGAGGTGAATATTTTATAAAAATTTGACAACTGGATTGGGCACTATGGGGAAGTGATTCTCTACTTGGTCTACTCCCCTTAAAAAAAAATTCTGTGTCATATCGCTATTGGGACTATCCCAGCCATCAATCCAGTGTCCTGTCCATCCTAAGTTCATAGGGAACCCGGTATCTGTGAGATAATTTCCTCTGCCTGTGATGGACATGCATCTAGAACAGTAGAATGCGACATTAGTCTTCGTGGGTGTCTAACATACTTTGTACTTCCTGAGCGGGAGCATAGTATATGTATATCATATCTAACAAAATTTAATTAATCAGGGGCCATTTCTGCTAGGAAAAAGAAGCAAAAGTTTAGAGGCCCCATCTTAACCCCAGCAAGTTTTGTCAAAGGGTAATGTTGCATTTTACTGTTCCCATTAGCCGAATCTGTGTTTTCTATGTGGCTTATGATTCCTTACTATATGTCCCTTGGTCCCGTCTATGTGTTTAATAATGTGGCTTGTGTTTTCTGTCTAGGGGATCTATATTGACTGTGTCCTACTTCTCCTACAATCTCTGGCAAAATGCCCTTCCTTCCTACAAGTGTAACATATTATTGACCATTAGGGATCTGGGGTTTGGACTGATGGGTCTTTCCTGTATGTGCCAGTATACTTACCGTCCTCAACCTCTCCACCTGTTGTTCTCTGCGCCTAGCACTATTCTTGTGATGTTCAATAGCACACTATCTAAGATTAGCTACTGTGACCCCTTTCCAATTTTGCAAAGAAGTCTGCACCCTGACACTCAATGCCTTATTGAGCCCGTCCATTTGCACAGAGACAGCCACCTCCCATTTGCCGAATTAGTGTTTACCAGTGGTCTTATCCAGATGGAGAGTTTTCTATTTCTGCAAGAGACAAAAACAAATAAAAAGTTTAACAAGCTTCTAGGTCATGCGAAGTATTCATTCAATCCTTCTCATCCCGTATTAAGGGTCTGTATATGGTCCAACAAACATTTCTGAGCTCATCTTTACTAGAGGCATTACTAGGAATGAATACTTCTTATATGGTAACTGAAAGAAATACCCGGGGGTTACCTTGTCTCTGTCCGCTTTCCTACTGGCAAATACTAATGTGCGGACAGGTTTTTCTCCATTTCTGATGTTACTTTCTTGATTTTTTCGTTTTATTTTGGGGTTTTGTTTTACTATATATGTACACGAATGATACCATACTTACCTGTTCCACTGGTCTCAGCCACTTCCCCCACAGGCTCCTGCTCTTCTTTTACCGGTTGGATACTCCTCTGGGTACATGAGAAATGGCTGAAAACAATCAGGTCACCTTCTCCTCCTAAATAAAACTTCAACATTCATTAGTACATATATAGGTTACAGTCATATTTTTCATATTTTTATTATTTTCTATAGTTTGTATGCTGGCCGTAACTGCTTCCACATCTACATATGGCGGTGTACTTGCATTCTCTTTTTTTCTTCCTACTTGTTTATTGTTGCTACAAGTTCAAACAATTCTTATATTTCCATTCTTGTCTTATATGACTTTGGTTAGACATACCACCTGCAATACCTTAGGATCAAACTCACCAACCCCTCTTGCTGCCACAGGTATAAACAATTTGTATGTCTGACCCTTTGTTTTCGGGATTTTATCAGACGTATCCTTATCCTTAAGTTCTGCAATACCTCTGGTTCAAAGCTGCCCACCGTAGGGAATAGTACCCTATCTTTGTCAGTCATACATAACCATTCATTGCAAAAAGCCTCCGTGTGTGAACCATACTTTTCACACATAATAAACCTTGCTGACCCTCTCGATCGCAATTCTGACCTTCTTGGTCCCGAGTCTGACCTTCTTGGTCCCAACTCTTCTTCAGCCTGAACCCTAGCTACCAAACGCCCACTGCTTGTGCGATTGGACCCCATTGCGGACTTTTTGCCAATAAACGCAATCCCCAATGCACACCGCAAATAAACAGTGAAAGACACCTAACGCTTTCACTCGCTCCTTCTCGGCAGAGTACCACGACTCACTCCAATAGTGAACACCGCATACCCAGTGAGGCCCTATAGGTTTCTATTTACTGGAAGTGTTAGGAGTGACTTACGTTTTCCAGTAAATATCTGCCGCTGGAGATTTTCCTGAGAGAGACCAGCGAAAACTCCCTATACACTTATACACAAATCACGCTTGCATATGCTCTATACATCGCTAATGATACCACGATTCTACGCAAAAAGCTCGTAAAAAGGGTATCAAGTTGCGCTATCGCACCCACAAACGCGCGGTCCAATCGCACAGCGTATAGGTGCTTGTTACCTATCTGCCATACAACCACGGGTCAATGTACAAACTGTGACCCTCTGCTCGGAGCGTAACAAAAAACCTTTTTACTTCAATACTACACAATGCACAATTCCCTATTACGCTCCTCTGCATATCTCACGATTTGCGTATTAAACCTTATACTAACGTGAGTCAGCCGCCTCATGCCACCAAGCCTCCACTTACTTGATGTACCACACTACGGGATCCCGAATTCCCTGGGTTCAATATCCACTCACTCCTACGTTCGCTCACTCAAATACACTTTGGTTTTTCTGTACAGAAAATTTTAATTCATTCAGATAGGCAGCTTTACCCCAGAGGCAATACAGTTTTTAAACTAAATTTAGAGTAACCTGCTTTTGAAATCTGATAGTTATGTGCTATTGTATTAAATGTTTACTATCCCACCTTTGAACTAAACGACACTATTGTGTAATTTGTACTTAGCGCCCGCATTCTTATGCACTATGCGTAACACGCGACCGTGCGTGTCTTACGCTGCGTGCGCAGTCCTTTACTTTGTCCGAGACACGTGTACAAAACCCTGCGTCCGCAATAAAACAAATCACACAGCTCTAAGTATAAATGTGAACAATACTAATTACTATTGCCCACTAGACACAACTTGTTCTGTATAAACTTTTATGCAGACCTGCATTTTTGTCTTTATGCTTACTTCCTTAAAATACTGTTATTTCAAATTTACCTATATAGCAACAAATGTATCCTATTTCACAGATCTATAATGACTCTAGCAATAATCAATAATTTAAATGATATGATTCAGATTGGATAGCTATCTTGCAGAACATACACTGATATAAATATACACATAATTATAATATTATATATATGTACCTTTCACTGGTCTCCTATGAGACACCTTACCTCTTATTTGCATATCAAAGCTATTTGCTTTTGCCTGCCTGTAAAAAGTGGTTGAACCAGTTAATTAGCATTTCAATGCCTATCTTATAGCAAACAGAGTTAAATAAATCCTGGGAAGAAAAAAAAAGTATTTGATGTGACCAAGGAAACTGATTGTTCTGAGCAGACTAAAATCGGCTATTTAGAAAGTGACCTTCCTAAAATGGCCACTGCTCTTCCCCCTTCCACATCCATGAGGTTTACACAAAATGGTGGACAGGCCATGTGGTTAGTCCAAAATGGAGGACAGACCATGCGGCTTCCTTTGTCACAAAGAAATCACACATTATACAAGCACCAGAAGTTATTTTAGGCCTGAGTTAAAAAAAAACAAAACTATATCAAGGCTATGTAGCAACTTTTAAATGTACTTTTACCTACTTAACAGATAAACAATCCAATCTGAATCAAACACAATATGACTTATTTGAACTTTGTTTTGCAACAATAAAAATACATTTTAGCATCTTAAATATTATGAGAAACGCATTGTCCCTTGAAATTTCATATTATTGGCTTACTGATATCACAATACACGTGGATGTTATTTTCATCAGCGTCCCGATGCGTCCATCGGAGCCGTCCGATTACAGCCGCGTTTGTAATGTACAGTGCATCATTAAGACCCTGATATCGCGGACCAGCCCCCATCTGTGAATGCCAAATTGATTTCTCACAAATAATTAAAATGCCCGCTCTAATATATATTGCAGACGCCAGGCGCATCTTATTACCATATACGATAAAAGTGCGCTGTACATTGCAAAACACTGCATCCCATAATAGAAAATAATACACCCACACATTATCTGAGTCCCAAAGCTCATTGATGTATATATTTTTTATTAAAAGGATATGGATTCAATATATTACAATGTACAGTATACCTATAGTTACAACTCATACAGTAAGCAGTTAATACATACAGTTACATACAGTTACAGGCCAGCAATACAATACCATTCCCTCAATGCTTATGTCTCTCTCTCTCTCTCTCTAAAATCATGCTGAGACTCCATCTTACGCTGAAACCAAAACAGGAACTGAGCTCCTGTGTGATCAGCAATGTGTTATCTAGTTTTTGGGGGAGGGAACTTACTCATTCATGATGAGACACTAGTCTCTTTGTATATGCTAATCAGGTTCAGCCTTGAAGACATCCAAAGGGCTGGCCTGAGCTTCCTGTCCACTACCTGTTTGGAATATCTATTGTTCTAATAAAAGTGATTTTAGCTTTTATACATTTAATCATAATTATTTGCTGCAATGTCCTACAACTTAATAACAAGTATCAAATTAATCTACACATTAATCTGGTTGCTTTAATAGTAAATATGACCGGTCTATCATGCTTCGTTCAAATAATACACATACATGACATTACTTCATTGTATAATTTTAAATCATCATGATGTCTGGCACTTGATATTATTATAATTATGTACTGCATGAAATAAGTGTCGAATCCATCTCTGTGGCATGTCCGTGTAAATGTGTGTGTTACCATATATTGCTGTGCTTGCTGCGCGTATTTGCAAGTATAGCGACTTATAATGTGTGTAGTTTGTATGTTCTTTCTATGTAATATTTTTGACTTCGACACAGTTCAGAAATTGCTTCAGTCAGGAGTAATTATTCCAGTGACCCCTGCACAGCGGGAACAGGGTTTTTACTCCAACCTGTTTTTGGTCCAGAAGCCAAATGGGTCATTCCGGCCAATTCTCAATCTCAAAATGTTAAACAAATACATTTGGGTACCTTGGTTCCACATGGAGACGTTACGCTCCATAGTTTTGGCCATGGAACCAGGGGATTACATGGTATCTCTGGATATACAGGATGCTTACCTGCATGTTCCTATAGCATTGTCTCATCAGTGTTACCTCAGGTTCGCTATCCTTCAGCAACATTTTCAGTTCCAGACTTTACCCTTTGGGTTAGCCACAGCCCCCACAGTATTTACCAAGATTATGGTGGTTATGGTATCTTATCTCCGCAAGCAGGGGATAAGAATTTTTCCATACCTCGACGATCTTTTAATCCTGGCACAATCCCAGGAATTGCTCTTGAGCCATCTCCAACAGACAATAACTTGTCTACAGAAGCACGGATGACTCATAAACTAGGCAAAGTCATCTCTGATTCCGTCACACTGGATGATCCACTTGGCTGTATTGGATTCAAGTCTGCAGAAAATATTTTTACCTCGGAACAAGATATCCAAGGTGCAGTTAATGGTTCAGGAGTCAAACAATATAAAGTCACGCAGCAATGCGAGTGATGGGTTTGATGGTGTCAACATTCGACGTGGTGGAGTATGCACAATTCCACTGAAGACCTCTGCAGCGTCTGATTCTGGCCAGATGGAATGGAGTACATCAGACAATAAAGAAACAGACAATAATACTTCCAGTAAAGCTAAAAAGGTCATTAGCCTGGTGGCTACAGACATCCCATCTAGACAAGGGGAGACCCTTTTGGATATCAGATTGGGAGGTCCTGACAACAGATGCCAGTCTTCAGGGCTGGGGAGCAGTGTCCGGAAAATTATGGTTCCAGGGACAGTGGACCACAGAAGAAAGTTGCCTGCCAATAAACCTGTTGGAACTTCGGGCCATGCATGGCACTGATTCAGGCAAAAGACACTCTACAAGGAAAACCAGTCAGATCCGCTCGGACAATGCAACGGCAGTAGCGTACCTCAACCATCAGGGAAGAACTCGCAGCCAAAAAGCAATGGAGGTGGTAAGTCACATTCTAAAGTGCGCAAAACTCCATCTCCCAGCATTGTCCGCAGTGTTCGTTCCGGTAGTCCTAAACTGGGAAGCTGACTTTCTCAGTCAACACACCATTCAAGCAAGCGAATGGGCTCTACACCCGGAAGTATTTTATACTCTAGTAGACAAGTGGGGTTTGCCAGAGGTAGATCTCATGGCATCATAGTAACATAGTATCTAAGGTTGAAAAAAGACAATTGTCCATCGAGTTCAACCTATTTGTGGTCTCCTTTGCACGATTATTTTGTAGAAAATTTTTACTGAAGTTGATGACTGTCGTTACGTTTTACCCCTCTTTTTTTTATAATAACCATAGTGCTTGACTATGCCCCGTAACCCTGGATATCCTTATCCATTAGGAATTTATCTAACCCATTCTTAAAGGTGTTGACCGAGTCTGCCATTACAACTCCCTCAGGCAGGGAATTCCAAACACGTATCGTCCTTACCGTAAAAAAAGCCTTTACGCCATATTGTGCGGAATCTCCTCTCCTCTAACCTGAGTGAGTGTCCACGAGTTCTCTGTGTTGATCTAACCAAAAACAGGTCCTGCGCAAGATCTGTATAATGTCCCCTTATATATTTTAAATGTTGATCATGTACCCTCTTAATCTCCTCTTTTCCAGTGTAAACATGCCTAGTCTTGCAAGCCTTTCCTCGTATTCCAGTGTCTCCATACCCTTAATTAGTTTGGTCGCCCGCCTTTGAACCTTTTCTAGCTCCAGGATATCCTTTTTGTAGTAAGGTGCCCCGAATTGTACACAGTATTCAAGGTGTGGCCTCACAAGTGATTTATATAATGGGAGTATAATACTCTCGTCCCTAGCATCAATTCCCCGTTTTATGCATGCTAATATCTTATTAGCCTTCTTTGCTGCAGTCCTACTTTGGGTACTACTGCTTAGTTTGCTATCTATGAGGACACCGAAGTCCTTTTCCAGTACAGAGTCCCCTAATTTTACCCCATTTAGTAGGTAGGTGTTATTTTTATTCTTGTTACCACAGTGCATTACCTTACACTTGTCTGTATTGAAGTGCATTCTCCATTTCGCTGCCCAAGCTTCTAATTTAACTAAGTCGTTCTGAAGCGACTCAGCATCCCCCTCCGCATTTATAACTTTACATGCATAACTTTACAATTTGGTATCATCTGCAAAAATTGACACCATGCTCTCTAGACCTTCTGTTAGGTCGTTAATGAAAATATTGAACAATAGCGGTCCTAATACTGAGCCTTGCGGCACACCACTTAGCACTTCAGTCCAAGCTGAAAAAGATCCATTAACGACAACGCGCTGATCCCAGTTTTTGACCCAAGTGCATATTGTGCTTCCTAGCCCTGATTGTTGTAGCTTGTAGATAAGTCTCATGTGTGGTACAGTGTCGAATGCTTTGGCAAAATCTAAAAAGATTACATCCACCTCTTTACCCTGATCTAGGTTTGCGCTTACTGTTTCATAAAAGCTAAATAAATTGGTTTGACAGGATCTGTCCTTCATAAACCCATTTCGATTCCTTTTAATGACCTTATTGACTTCAAGGAACTTCTGAATACTATCTCTTAGAATACCTTCCAATACTTTCCCCACTATAGATGTAAGACTAACTGGTCTATAATTACCTGGTTCAGCTTTACTTCCCTTTTTGAATATAGGCACTACTTCCGCTATACGCCAGTCTTTGGGAACCATACCTGATATTACTGAATCCTTAAAGATCAAAAATAGCGGTTTTGCAAGTTCAGAGTGAAGCTCCATTAGAACCCTTGGGTGAATACCATCGGGACCTGGTGACTTATTAATCTTTAAATGTTTTAATCGGTCACAGACTACTTCCTCGCATAAATAAGTACCTATCATTGGGATATTCTCATTATTGAGATTATGTGTTAGTCCCTGAATTGGGTCCTCTCTAGTAAATACTGTTGAAAAAAACTAATTTAGTGTGTCCGCTATGTCATTATCATTTTTGCTTAAGACTCCCAACTTGTCTTTTAAAGGGCCTATACTCTCCTTCTTTAATCTCTTGCTATTAATGTATTTAAATAATTTTTTGGGATTCGCTTTGCTTTCCTTTGCTACTAGTTTTTCAGTTTCTACTTTAGCCGCTCTTATTTCCTTTTTGCATATTTTGTTACATTCGTTATAGTGCTGAAATGACTCTGCTTCCCCGTCAGATTTGTATTTTTTAAATGCTCTCCTTTTCTTGCCCATAAGTTCCTTTATCTTTTTGTTAAGCCACATCGGTTTATGATTTTTATTCCTTTTTTTGCTGCTCGTAGGAATAAATTTGAGTGTATTTTTAGCAAGCAGGAATTTTAGTACCTCCCATTTCTCTGTAGTATTTTTTCCTAAAAACAAACCTTCCCATTCAATATCCCTGAAAAATACCCTCATCTTTTCAAAATTCGCTTTGCTAAAGTTTAGAGTCTTAGTTGAGCCAGTATAGGGCTGTTTATGAAAACTGATATTGAATGTGACCATATTGTGGTCGCTGTTTCCTATGGGTTCCCCTACTATAATACCTGATACCAAATCCCCATTGTTTGTTAATACCAGGTCTAAGATTGCATTGTACCTAGTTGGTTCCTCAATTAGTTGAACTAAGTAGTTATCATTAAGTGTGTTTAAAAACATATTGCCCCTAGCAGTATCGCATGAATCGTTTTTCCAGTTTATCTCTGGATAGTTAAAATCTCACATCACTACTATGTCTCCTACTCCTGCTGCTCTTTCAATTTGCTTTAGTAACAATTCCTCATCAGATACATTGATACCAGGCGGCCTATAGCATACACCCAATACTAACTCTTTTATTCCTTTTTCCCCGGATGCAATTTCTACCCATAATGTCTCGACAGTGTCTACAGTCCCCTCCTAAATATCTTCCCATATGTCAGGTTTTAAAAACGGCTTTACGTAAAGACACACCCCTCCACCCTTTTTATTTAGTCTGTCTCTCCTAAACAGTGTATAGCCTTCTAGATTGACTGTCCAATCATGAGATTCGTCCCACCAAGTTTCAGTAATGCCTATAATATCATACTGTTTGCTTGCTGCAAGTATTTCTAGTTCGCCCTTTTTACCAGTAATGCGTGTAGCGTTTACATACATACAACTAAGATAAGTACTTTCCCTTGCGTTAGGGACATCTTTCACCTTATGTAGCAATGATGACCTGTAATCGTCATTGGTTAGTGCTTTGGTAAAATCTCTTTTAGTACCCATGTTAGTAACCTTACCGCCTGCTCTTACCTCCCCCCAACTTCTCCCCCTTTTTATTTACTACCGCCATCCCCACTATTCTCACTGCATGACCCGTAGTTTCTAGCTAAACCCTCCCCCCAGACTCCTAGTTTAAAATCTCCTCCAACCTTCTAACCATCCTTCCCCCCCAGCACCGCTGCACCCTCCTCAGTCAGGTGCAATCCGTCACAACAAAAGAGATGGCGCCTGACTGAGAAGTCCGCCCAGTGTTCCAGGAACACAAACCCCTCTTTCCTGCACCAATCCCTAAGCCACACATTCACCTCCCTAATCTCCCTCTGCCTTCCTGGGCTAGCGCGTGCCGGGTAATATTTCGGAGAATATTACCTTAGATGTCCTTGCCTTAAGTTTCTTTCCTAAGTCCCTATAGTCTTTCTTAAGGACATCCCACCTTCCGCTAACTTTGTCATTGGTGCCAATGTGCACCAAGACTGCCGGATTTTTCCAGCGCCTCCCAACAATCTATCTACCCAGTCCGCAATGTGCCGTACCCGAGCACCCGGGAGACAACAGACTGTACGGCGATCACGGTCCCGGTAGCAGATTGCCCTATCTGCCTTCCTGATGATAGAATCCCCTACCACCACCATCTGACTAGGTACCTCACTATCTTTTATCCCAACTGCACCAGTGGGACCGCTTCTCTGGATGCTAGAGGTAGCAGTCTCCTCCGGCACCGTCATTTCTTCACTATCATCCTCCGATTCCTTGTCCAGTCGGGCAAATTTGTTCGGGTTTGATAGTTCGGAGATATCGAGCCTCCCCCTCTTTTTCTTCCTTCTAACTGTGACCCAGCTGGCTACCTGATCATCATCCTCTTTTACCAGTGACCCCTTTTCGCAACTCCTCCACCGTTCTGTCTAGACTTCGCTCGAGATTGTGAATCTCCCTCAGTCGCGTAACGGTTTGCTCTAGATCAGTTACCTGGGCTTCCAGGGCAACCGTTCGCATACACCTCGTGCAGATGTAATCACACTGGGCCGGTAGCTCCAGGTGTGCATACATCTTGCACGACATGTACTGAGTGAGGTCCCTAATCAGAGCCCCTCCCATATTGTTTGTAAGGTCTAACTCCCTGTTACTCTCAAAGAAAAGAAGCAAAAAGAAAAAGTAGAAGACAAACAATCTCACTTATACAATAATTAAGCTGGCTTATACTTATCTATCTTTGTGCGGTTCTTGGTCCTTCACTTTTATGCAGCCGTAGTACTCTCTCCTGTGGCACCGATACTCCACTTAGCAGTTGCAGTTGTTCCAGCTCACTGCAACTCCTTTTCACTCGGCTTACAGCTCCTGCTTTTGCTGTTACCAACTCACACTTACAAATCCAAGCAGCACTTTAAAATACAAGCCCTTACAATGAGCAAGCTCCAATGAGTCTAAACACTGATTATATAGGCTCAGCCAGCTGCTTTAGTCAGCCCCTGAATAACGAAGTACCAGCATACGGATCAAGAACAAAGGATCCGCGAGCGATCCTTGTGGATGCATTATCAGTGAAATGGGACTTTCATCTGGCATATCTGTTTCCACCGATATCCCTGAAAACAAAGCAAAGGGTGCCGTGATTCTAATAGCTCTGGCTTGGCCCAGAAGGCATTGGTACATAGATCTGCAGAGGATGTCGATGGATGCTCCAATTCTGCTCCCTCGACGTCCAGATCTACTGATGCAGGGTCCTTGTTATCACAGGCATCTGGATCGGCTGTCTTTGACGGCGTGGCTATTGAAACCTCTATCCTGAAGTCAAGAGGTTTTTCACAACAGGTAATTCAAACTATGCTCAGAGCAAAGAAACCTTCCCCAGCTCGCATTTATCACAGAATATGGCAAGCCTATATTCACTGGTGCAGTAAAAGAAATATAGACCCAAAATATTTCAGAGTATCCAGAATCTTAGATTTCCTTCAGGCAGGAATGGATAAGGGTTTGAAGGTGGCTTCCTTGAGAGCGCAAGTATCAGCATTGACTGTATGGTTTCAAAAGAAAATTGCAAATTTACAGGATGTGCGTACTTTTTTCCAGGGAACTCTGCGTATTCAACCGCCTTTTGTTCCTCCTGCAGTGCCTTGGGATTTAAGTCTGGTTCTCAAAGCCCTTCAAGGTGCTCCGTTTGAACCCCTTAATAAAGTGGATCTGAAACGGTTGACAGCTAAAGTTCTCTTTCTACTGACTATGGCATCAGCTTGAATAGTGTCAGATGTATGAGCGCTGTCCTGTAAAGCTCCTTTTATGATTTATTTTTCATCCACTAGGGGTCACTGGAGTACTCTTGGGAAATGGACGGTTCCGCAGGAACAAGGCACTGAATAAATTAAATTTGGAACTACTCCTCCCCTCCATATCCCAGAGTATCTCAGTGTTTTTTCGGTGCTCACAATAGCAACAAGGCTTGTGTGGAGCTTATCCACACTTATTGGATTTTTGATTTTTCTTTTTTTCAACTGTTCCACATCCCTTCCCCCCTTCCAATAGGCGTGGGTCCGGGATAGTGGAAGCTGCTACAAGCAGCTGTGGCGTGTCGGGCCTCTCTGAAAGAGCTCCCTCACAACCACGTGCAGGACTACCTGCAGGAAAGGCTATACGGAGCTTACAGAAGAAGCCCCGTCATAGCCCTCAACACAGGGTCCAGGTTTGTTGGGACGGGGCGGTCAGCTCACGCTGCCGCCCCTCTGTGTGGGGACACTGTGTTCATGTGCGAGCCGCTTCCAGCCGCCCGCCGCCGCTACCTGGTTACCGCTGCCTACCGCCGCTCCCTGAGCCGCGCCGGCCACGTTCTTCATGCATAGGCCGCCTCACGGCTCTATGCAGCGCGCTCCCCAGCTCCCTCTTCAGCGTATGTAAGCCCCGGCTCCGTGTAATAGAGAGCGGTACACGGAGCACGGGGGGGGGGGGGGGGGAGCACACAGCAAGGAGGGAGAAGTGTGTTCTTAGCAGCAGCAGCAGCGCTGCATGTGTTATTAGAATAGGCTATTAAGCCTTTTGTTAACAGGATTTACTTATATGTGCAGATGGGAGTGTAGGTCTTACACTAAAGGTTTGAATACAACATAAGTATGTTTTTATTTAAATCTGTTTGGATAAGTTATAAGTCTGCACTTTGTTATACTGTAAGCATGAGGGATATATTTAACCATGCTACCTGTTTTTTCCTGTTGTGTTTCCAGAATTTCCTGCACTACATCTCTTCTCCATTGAAGGCGCAGGGTTGTAGGGGGATTTGGGGATCAGGTTTCATATTGCTGGCGTGCACTGCACTTGGCCAGATATATATATTTATAGAGACACCTTAGTGCTATTTACTGAGTCGCGCAAGTTGTCTGTCTTTGTATTTTGTATTGGCTGTCTGCATAATGAGTAAGACACCAGCAAAAACTAAAAAGCAGTTTCACTGCAAGGTCTGTAACAGTGTGTTACCGGATGGATCTACCACATGTACAGTATGTTTTGTGAATTCAGCTACAAATACAATTTCCGCTACGGTTTCAAAGCCAATTTCATCCCCGGACCCTCCATGGGCTATGCTAGCAGATGTCCTGGCTGGATTGCAATCAGAATTGGCCGCCACTCTGCTAGAGCGGGAGGCGGCAAGATCGGAGTCTAGGGTGAGACCACTAGATCTACCGGAGGGGTCTCAGCCTTACCAAAAGTCCAAGTCCTCTTTGGGTAGAAGAGATAAGTTTCATTTGTCTTATAATTTACCGGTTTCTGCTATGTTGCTTTCTGACGATTCTATGCCAGACCTCACTGCGCAAGATGAGGGTGAGGAGGGTGAAGTAGACCAGCAGTCAGATGGTGACGATTTTGACAGCCCGGGCATTGATAATCTCATCAGAGCGGTGCGTCAGTCTCTGAAGTTTACAGAAATTGAGGAGCCTCTGACAAATGATGAGGTCGTCTGCACTAAACGACAGAGAACTCCAATGTGTTTTCCTCTTTCAGGATCTCTTAATAAGATGTTACTAGAAACACGAAAGAATCCAGATAAACGGTTTTCTATACCTCACAGATTTAAGTCTAGTTACCCGTTTCCAGAGTCTGTAACAGCTACATGGGAGAATCCGCCATTGGTGGATTCGTCTGTGTCTAAACTTACAAAGAAATTAACCATACCAGTACCAATTGCTACTACGCTTAAGGACCCTTCGGACCGTAAAATAGAAGCTATGCTAAAGTCCATGTATATAGCAGCAGGGGTGTTGCTTAGACCTGGGTTGGTTGGCATTTGGGTAACTAAGGCGCTAATGGTATGGATAACAGAACTCAAGTCTGCCTTAAGTGATGATCACCTTATATTTCTCGCTGATCAAATTTGAGAAGCTGCTGACTATCTATGTACAGCTTCTACTGACGTATGTCAGCTCACTTCTCGCCGTCATCATCGCTAGTGTTATGATTCCAGCACTCTGGTCAGAGGAGATCTTATGGCAAGGACCGGAGCACTGGAACGGAATGCTGGGGAAGGGAGCAGGACAGGCTCCCTAACTCTGTTGTCTCACCCGTGTTGTCAGAAATCCCCTGCGAGACTATGGTTTCTTGAGCCCTTGGCAGCCGCGTTTGAAGGGCGGATTATGTCTGCCCAACTTCGATGCCCCCCGGTCTTAATGAGAGACAAAGGTAAACCCGAGACAGGGTGATAACAAGAGGCCCTCTAACTAAACAACCAGGCCAGGGGCTAAGCAAACTCAAAACTATAATATGTGCGGAGAAACCGCCAGGGAAAAGGACAACCAAAATATCCACTTGTCCAATTCTCCTACCCGGCACCGCCGAGTACCAGAGAGGACTTGTGGAAGCGGAACCCTCCGCAAATGCTCCATACACAAAATATAAAAGGTAAAGCGGCTGAGCCGCAACACACGGCAGAGCCGCAACTCACGAACACCACTGGATATAAAACGGTGATCAGTCAGGACTCCAGGGAACCAAACGACCTCTTGGGATGAGATGACAACTCCCGAATACCGGACTTCTGAGGACTGGAATGACCGGATACAGCAGGACTGGAAACAGACTCTCAGCAAACAAAGGCAGCATGCAGGAAGCTATTACCGGCGTCTGTGAGAAGCCCTGGGAGTGTATTTAACAAGGAGTCCTCCAATCAGCTGCTAAAGGCTGATTAGAATAAATGCCGTGCAGCTGCCTTGCTGCACGGCCAGAGAGCAGGTGAATATCTTAATTTCCTAAAGCCTAGCAACGGGGAACGCGGTCCGCCAGTGGCGTCCCCGTTGCTAGGGTCCGTGCGGCTCAGCGCGCCCGGCGTCTAGCGTTGCTAGGGAGCCGGCGGCTGTACGCGCACGGCGTCTCTAGTTGCTAGGCGCCGGGCCGCGCAGACAAGCGGACCCCGGCGCCTAACAGCTAGTTACAGCACGACAAGCGCTCTGGCTGCATTCTTGGCAAGCGGAGGTGGAGGTCAAAAAAGGTATAGAGGTGTTACCTTACGGTGGCGAGAAGTTGTTTGGTCCTGAATTGGACAAATGGATTTCTGAGGCTACTGGAGGAAAGTCTGTATTCTTACCATTGCCTCTGATAAAGCTAAATATTTATCGTATATAAAACACTTTAAGAGGTCTAAGAACACTGTACGCTATCTACGTAAGAAGTACCGTAAGGGTACGCAAGTTGTGTAGCGATCGCTCAACCGTAGTCGAGACGCTCAAGCGTCACGTTCGCTTACGGCCCAGTGATCACAGGCAGGCACGCTATTGGCTGCCGACTAACGTAATGATTCGCTATAGCGTAGCGTACGCTCGGGACCACGAGGAGATCACCAGCGGTGCAGACGCTTACAACGTTTAAACCTTTATATCTATACCTTTAACAATGAGATACACAATATACCTTAGTGTAGAGACAGAGTGTAAGTGCAACCTGGTGTAACCTGATTAACTACAAAGCTGCTTGAGCGTCACCGATGCTCAGAGAATACTTAACACTATAAAGAATACACAGATACCTGGGCTTAGGGTCCAAAACCTATTATATGTATTTTAACTATTATACTTGCAAAAGGAATCACAGTACAAATGATACACTACAATATAACATAAACCAACTAACCAGATAACTACACTGGAAATACAATACAATTAAAGGAAAATACGAGAGAAAGAGTAGAGAGAGAGAGAGAGATGGCTCACAGTAAGACAATATGATTACGGAGAAAACTTACGCACAAGGGGAACGATCGCATGCGCCTCGATATCCAGCTCCCGATTATCAGCAATGAGAACCGTTGATGAGAGTGAATCTGGATATGGTCGGCCTGCCTATTTATGCCCCACACACAATACAATTCAATGGTCCCTACAATCTCATTGTCCATTGGACACAGGAATTCGGCTTCGCATTATAACAAAAGGTCATAGGTTGATTCATACAGGTGGGCTGTGACTGTTTCCAACTGTTCAGGTGGGTGGGATACTGGGTTTCCCGCCGCATGACTAAGTAAGAACAAATAATAGTAAATGGACATAAACTTGTTATGTCCATAACTATTCGCACGAGCGATTAATCCGCTCCAAACCAACACCGGAATATTGCTATTTAAATACTCTTCCGATGGGTACCAAACACTACTGTATGACCCCTGTTAGACCCTTCGTACAATACAAAGAGGAATCTCTCCGTTCAGGAACATGCTATGTTAACCAAACTTTCAGAATCTATCAAAGGGACCATGATCTATAAAATACCTTATTAGTGAAAATATGTAACGATTGAGTCGCACGCTACGACTACACAAACTTTACCGTAAATACGCATACCGAGCACCAGCGGGTGCACGCAACAGCGGGTATGCGCACTCACGGGAGAGCGCACGCATGCGCAGCGCGGACCTGAATGAGGTGCAAATATGGCAGTGTGCATAGAGATATTTTTCTGACTTTGACAGTCCACCCTTTGGCAGTCAATAATAACTGCCACCTTCTAAAACATTTCAAAAGGAGAAAAATATATGTCAGGGGTTAATTCATTTCCATGGTTGGGTAAGGGAGGAGAGAGGAGTAGGTGTGAAGAGGGTATGACCTAGTGAGATAGCAGAAGCATGTGTGTATGAGTCCATGTTTGGGGGGTCATGTATCATCGTGCCGTACGTGTTGTAAATCAAGCTTCGAGGTATTGCGAAGTATACTTTTGAATTCCTTCTTATCCCGTGGTACGGGTCTGTGGATGGGCTGTCAAACTTTACCGAGCTCTTTTCGGATTTTGAACAAAATGGGGAGCACATTTTAGTTGATGATACATGAATGGGGGAATATGTGATTGCTGATATCTGTGCCTGTATTCCCTATACTATGTGTGTCATTACCTGAGGGTTGTAGAAATGAAGAAAAGACATAATTACGGTAAATGCGGTGGTATTCTATGTCAGGTTAATGTACATCTGTCGGTTGAAGTTTTGTTCGGTATCAGTTGAAAGTCGTCTTCTTTGCGCTGTGTTGCCCATTAGGTGTGAGCAAAAAGCTTTGTCAATGCCATTAGATTTACAAAAAATGTTGGGCTAGCGTAAGTTTAAGAATTCTAGGGAAACTGGGGATCCATGGCAAAGTTCATCAAATGTCCGTATCTACAGTGGTCAAAACTTCTTCTTTGGTCAATCCGTTGTCTGTATAGCGTCTCGTCAACTTCCTCGTCCAAGGGGGTCTTTTTATCTTGGAGAAAAGCAGAAAAACAGGTGAAAGAAACGGACCGTATAATCGCATTTTCATTACATCATTGTTTCTATCATTGGGTCATAAATCAAATCCAGGTTAATTACAGTTTCCTCACTCCTCAAACTCATTACCCTGGTACGATGTTTGCACTTCATTAAAGCCTGACCGCATCTAAATATCAATCCAATCGATATGACAACACCTAAGATACATAGGAGAAACTTCCCAACATCCATTATGACTCCTTGAGCCCAGTCTCCCAAACCGGAGAACCAATTTCGCGGGTTCAACCATGACACCCAACCAGTCAGCTCATTACCTACAGCAGCAAGAGTGAGATTGTGTTTTCGGCGAAATTCCCACTTCAATTGGAGAATATCGTCCATCTTTTGGTCTATGACCTCGACCGGATCCTCGGTGCTATTCGTGATATACGTGCAACACTTCACGCCGTACTGTGTTGCTAATGTAACACAATATCCGCCTGTCACTGCTGTGAGGTAATTAAGAACCATTCTATGCTGCACCAGTTCTGTTTTATAAGCTTGAAGTTCCCTTCCAGTATATCTAAACGTGTCATCATACATTTCAGTGATATTGTCTAACAAATTTGCGAGCGCCGATATGTATTTATAATTCAGCACTCCTCTAGCGGTGCGGGTGAAATCTAACGCGATTAAGAATTGAATCCCGGTGGATTCACTTACCAGATCAGAGGCCAGATGCTCTGTCTTCTCTATCAGGTGCCTTTTAACAACGTGCTCGTAATGGGTGTGAGTATAAGGAGCTTGGGCACCACGATGTATGTCTTTCATTTTATCTTGTGTTACAGTCATTACTTCAGGCAATACTTTTCCAATATAACACAATCCTTCAGAGTTTGGGGCAAGCCACTTGTACGCCTTTCTCCCGCATATGAAATATGCATCATCGGGGAGAACATATGGGACGGAGAAGGACATAACCATATTACACACCTTCCAGGTGAACTCTCCTAACCCTAATTCTTCCATCTGCTTAATACACGTATCAGGTTGTATGATATGTGCACAGTATCCTGGTGATACTTCTCCAACTCTCGTAATCCTATTTCCTAAGGTGTACCTATACCGGAAAGATTTTCCTCTACTGGCTATGTGGCGTACAAGCTCTGTATCTGTAGGCATTCTATCTGCTCTATGCGAAAAGGTCATGGTGTGGTTACTCCATGACACTTCCCAATTTCCCGGCTTTCTGGGATTGGAGATGTTGAAACATAATAGGGACCTATCCACATGGTATTGGTGGAGCTTCAAACTAGAAGGGCTGGAGATATTAAACCTCCTGTCCACCGGTCTCCCACCATTTAACTCAAGTACCTCCTCTATCGTTAAAGGAAATGGCACTAGCCCTGATTTGCTATGACCTTGAGGTACTTGAGAGCATACCCAACAATCTGTTTTGTTTAACACATTACCCACTAAGGAGTGATAGTCACTCAATGGATGCCGGTCCATATGGATATTAAAACTGGATTGGCATTTCTTAATGCACCCATCTTCAATGACATTGTTACAGAGCCTACAGATACAGTTTTCCTCAGCTAACAATCCGTCACAATTCCTTCTATGGTCAATGCTATCGGATCGTTTTCTGATACTCGCCTTTGCTTGTTGGTTAGGTTGATCTTGGAAAACTACGCCTCCATCTTTATCATCAGAACCCATTCCAGAACCTCTATCGACCTCCATGGTACTCTCGCCGGAACAGACTGCTCTGGTCAACATCATGGTCAACAGGAAAATCCGGATCACAGTCTCTTGGGGCAAGTCCATCTTATAGGAGGAAACGGAGAAGAATGAGAAGGAGGAAAAAGAAATTTGAGGGAGAGGGGATGGGAAGTGGAGGAAAATAATAAAAGGGAGTGGGGAGTCGACAACAGCTCTCGGTCTTCAAGGCTCAGGTGCCGCCTCAGTCCTCCTGGAACAGACACTCCAGTGATACAACCTCTACCGTCTGTTCCTTATCACGGGACTTCTCTGGATCAGCAACCTTCTTGCAGTGGGATGAATGGACCCAAGTCTCTCTCTCAGCAACCTTCAATGCTGTAGTGCTAGTCAATAAGACCTGGTATGGTCCTTCCCATCTGTCAATAAGGCAACCTGAGCGTAGAAAATTCCGTATCATTACATAATCCCCAGGTTCAATGTCATGACAATTACTATCAGGTAGATCAGGAATCACCAACTTCAGATTATCATTTTGATTCCTTAACTGTTTACTCATGTTAATCAAGTACTTTACAGTTACTTCATTGTTACATTTCAAATCATCCTGAGGGTTAATCATAACATGCGGTTGTCGACCAAACAAGATTTCAAAGGGAGACAGATTAAGAGGGGACCTGGGAGTGGTTCTGATACTGTACAATACAATGGGTAAAGCTTCTGGCCATGTCAATCCTGTCTCTGCCATCACTTTACTCAATTTATTTTTAATAGTGCTGTTCACTCTTTCGACCTTCGCACTCGCCTGTGGACGGTACGGAGTGTGCAGCTTGCTATCAATTCCCATCAACTTACACATTCCTTGAAAGACATCACCTGTAAAATGGGTACCCCTATCACTTTCGATTATTCTAGGGATACCATATCTACATACAAATTCCTGCACAATTTTCTTAGCAGTAAACATAGCGGTATTTGTAGCCGCAGGAAATGCTTCGACCCAATTTGAGAAAACATCTATACAAACAAGTACATATTTCAAATTCCGACAAGGGGGTAATTGTATAAAGTCAATTTGTATTACCTGGAAAGGGCCGCCGGCAGGTGGGATATGGGATGGTTCTGTAGGTATTGCCTTTCCAATATTCTTTCTCAAACAGGTAAGGCATGACATTGCTCTTTTACTCGCATGAGAGGAGAATCCTGGGGCGCACCAATATGCTCTCACCAATTTGCACATCCCCTCCTTGCCTAGATGAGTCAGCCCGTGAGCTGCTTCAGCCAGACATGGAAGATATGCTCTGGGGGCCACTGGTTTACCATGTCCATCCGTCCAGAGTCCTGAGGACTCCTGGCCACATCCCTTTGCCTTCCAGACTGCCTTTTCCTGTGTGGAACACAAATTTTGCATTTCACACAACTTCTGTGTGTTAATGGTATTAAATACCATCAATTGTGTGGTGTCTGTCTGTATGGGGGTAGCAGCTGCTAACTTAGCAGCTTCGTCTGCTCGGCTGTTACCAAGTGATACCGGGTCTTGGCTATATGTGTGTGCTTTACATTTGATAACAGCCACTCTGTCGGGTTCCTGTATCGCTGTTAGAAGCCTTTTTATGTGAGTTGCATGCGCTACCGGTGTACCAGCGGCCGTCATGAAATTTCTGAGACGCCATAGGGCTCCGAAATCATGGACTACCCCGAATGCGTATCTAGAATCGGTGTAGATATTGGCTGACTTACCCTTAGCCAATTCACATGCTCTGGTTAGGGCGACCAGTTCAGCAACCTGGGCTGAGTGAGGTGGGCCTAGCGGTTCCGCTTCTATGGTGTCTTGGTCATCTACGACTGCGTATCCAGTACACAAGTCTCCCGAGTCTGACTGTCTATGACAACTACCGTCCGTGTAGAACGTGAGTTCTGCATCTTCCAGTGGGTTGTCACTGATGTCAGGCCTTGCGGTAAAATTTTGGGTCAAATATTCCATACAATCATGTGTATCTTCCTTTATATTAAATCTTCCTTCCCCATCACTCTCACCTTCCACCCTTTGTGCCTGACCAGGCACACCTGGGAGATACGTTGCAGGATTTAATGCACTGCATCTCCTTATGGTGATGTTTACGGGGGCCATTAGTGCCAATTCCCATCTTGTAAACCTCGCTGATGAGACGTGTCTGGTTTGGGCAGAATTCAATAGGGCTGATACTGCATGTGGCGTATGGATTGTGAGGTTGTGGCCTAGCACGACATCTTCGCTTTTTGTCACTAGCAATGCTATCGCAGCAACGCTTCGCAAGCATGTGGGGAGGGATCGCGCTACCGTGTCTAGCTGAGCGCTGTAGTATGCAACTGGCCTACTGGCATCACCGTGTTTTTGGGTTAGTACACCTGCCGCGCAACCAGCACTTTCTGTTCCGTATAGTTCAAAGGGTTTCCCATAGTCTGGCATACCTAGTGCTGGTGCCTGCGTTAGGCACTGTTTGAGTCTCTCAAATGCTGTTTCGGACTCGTCTGTATGCGAAATCCTATCAGGTTTGTTTGAGGAGACCATTTCCTGCAAAGGTAACGCCAAAATGGAAAACCCTGGGATCCAATTACGGCAATACCCACACATTCCTAAAAACGTTCTGATCTGTTGCTGGGTTTGTGGCAGAGTCATGTCTCTAATTGCTTGGATTCTATCAGCGGTCAGGTGTCTCAGTCCTTGTGTTAGACAGTGTCCCAAATATTTTACCTTAGTTTGGCATAATTGTAACTTGTCTTTGGACACCTTGTGTCCTGTGTCTGAAAGATGAAACAGGAGCTGTTTCGTATCCTTCAGAGATGCTTCCAGTGAATCTGAACACAGCAGTAAATCGTCCACATACTGTATCAATACTGATCCACTGTCTGGTTGGAAAGACTGTAAACAATCATGCAAAGCCTGAGAAAATATACTTGGACTATCTATGAAACCTTGGGGTAATCGAGTCCACGTGTATTGGACTCCTCTGTATGTAAATGCAAACAAATATTGGCTGTCAGGGTGCAGAGGTACCGAAAAGAAAGCGGAGCAGAGGTCAATAACAGTGAAAAATTTGGCAGTGGGAGGGATTTGCATTAGGATGACAGCTGGATTTGGCACTACGGGGAACTGACTCTCAACTATTTTGTTAATCCCCCTTAGATCCTGCACTAGTCTGTAACCCCTCCCCCCACTCTTTTTCACAGGGAAGATGGGACTATTAGCAGTGCTGGACGTTCTTACCAGAATGCCCTGTTGTAGCAAGCGCTTTATTACTGGGTAAACTCCTAACTCCACCTCTGGCTTCAGAGGGTACTGTGGGATTTTTGGAGCTATCCTACCATCTTTTACTTGTACAACTACTGGAGCTACGTTTGCCATTAATCCAGTGTCTTGTCCGTCTTTTGTCCAAAGTGACTCTGGTATCTGAGATGTCATCTCTTCTATTTGGGATGGATTCCTATTTGTCATAATGGTATGTGACATTAATTTTGATGGGGAGTCTAACATGTCTCGCACTTCCTGAGCGTGTTTCTCAGGTATGTCCAAGAATACACCTTCAGGAGTACAATAAATGACGCACCCCATTTTACACAGTAAGTCTCTTCCCAGGAGATTGGTTGGTGCCGATGCAGCCAGCAAAAAGGAATGCTTGGTATGCAAAGGCCCTATTGTAATCTCGGCTGGTTTGCTAACAGGGTAGTGCTGGACTACTCCTGTTACTCCCATGGCTGGAATTGTCCTACCAGTGGTTCTCATGCCCACTGTCGAATTTATCACTGACTTGGCCGCCCCTGTGTCTACAAGAAAGTTTAAAGTTTTACCAGCTACATTTTCTCTATCGTCCTAGTGGATGCTGGGGTTCCTGAAAGGACCATGGGGAATAGCGGCTCCGCAGGAGACAGGGCACAAAAAGTAAAGCTTTAGGATCAGGTGGTGTGCACTGGCTCCTCCCCCTATGACCCTCCTCCAAGCCAGTTAGATTTTGTGCCCGGCCGAGAAGGGTGCAATCTAGGTGGCTCTCCTAAAGAGCTGCTTAGGAAAGTTTAGCTTAGGTTTTTTATTTTACAGTGAGTCCTGCTGGCAACAGGATCACTGCAACGAGGGACTTAGGGGAGAAGAAGTGAACTCACCTGCGTGCAGGATGGATTGGCTTCTTGGCTACTGGACATCAGCTCCAGAGGGACGATCACAGGTACAGCCTGGATGGTCACCGGAGCCTTGCCGCCGGCCCCCTTGCAGATGCTGAAGTAAGAAGAGGTCCAGAATCGGCGGCAGAAGACTCCTCAGTCTTCTAAAGGTAGCGCACAGCACTGCAGCTGTGCGCCATTTTCCTCTCAGCACACTTCACACGGCAGTCACTGAGGGTGCAGGGCGCTGGGAGGGGGGCGCCCTGGGAGGCAAATGAATACCTATTTTGGCTAAAAATACCTCACATATAGCCTCCGGAGGCTATATGGAGATATTTAACCCCTGCCAGAATCCGTTAAGAGCGGGAGACGAGGCCGCCGAAAAAGGGGCGGGGCCTATCTCCTCAGCACACAGCGCCATTTTCCCTCACAGAAAGGCTGGAGGGAAGGCTCCCAGGCTCTCCCCTGCACTGCACTACAGAAACAGGGTTAAAACAGAGAGGGGGGGCACTAATTTGGCGATATGCTTATATATATATTAAGATGCTATAAGGGAAAACACTTATATAAGGTTGTCCCTATATAATTATAGCGTTTTTGGTGTGTGCTGGCAAACTCTCCCTCTGTCTCTCCAAAGGGCTAGTGGGTCCTGTCCTCTATCAGAGCATTCCCTGTGTGTGTGCTGTGTGTCGGTACGTGTGTGTCGACAGGTAGGAGGACGATGTTGGTGAGGAGGCGGAGCAATTGCCTGTAATGGTGATGTCACTCTCTAGGGAGTCGACACCGGAATGGATGGCTTATTTAGGAAATTACGTGATAATGTCAACACGCTGCAAGGTCGGTTGACGACATGAGACGGCCGACAAACAATTAGTACGGTCCAGACGTCTCAAAAACACCGTCAAGGGTTTTAAAACGCCCGTTTACTTTAGTCGGTCGACACAGACACAGACAGGGACACTGAATCCAGTGTCGACGGTGAATAAACAAACGTATTCCTTATTAGGGCCACACGTTAAAGGCAATGAAGGAGGTGTTACGTATTTCTGATACTACAAGTACCACAAAAGAGGGTATTATGTGGGATGTGAAAAAACTACCATAGTTTTTCCTGAATCAGATAAATTAAATAAAGTGTGTGATGATGCGTGGGTTCCCCCCGATAGAAAATTATGGGCGGTATACCCTTTCCCGCCAGAAGTTAGGGCGCGTTGGGAAACACCCCTTAAGGTGGATAAGGCGCTCACACGCTTATCAAAACAAGTGGCGGTACCGTCTATAGATAGGGCCGTCCTCAAGGACCAGCTGACAAGGCTGGAAAATATAATAAAAAGTATATACACACATACTGGTGTTATACTGCGGCCAGCGATCGCCTCAGCCTGGATGTGCAGAGCTAGGGTGGCTTGGTCGGATTCCCTGACTAAAAATATTGATACCCTTGACAGGGACAGTATTTTATTGACTATAGAGCATTTCTATATATGCGAGATGCACAGAGGGATATTTGCACTCTGGCATCATGAATAAACGCGATGTCCATAACTGCCAGAAGATGTTATGGACACGACAGTGGTCAGGTGATGCAGATTCCAAACGGCACAGTATGGCCGTATAAAGGAAGAGGACTTGTTTGGGGTCGGTCCATCGGACCTGGTGGTCACGGCAACTGCTGGAAAATCCACCGTTTTTTACCCTAAGTCACATCTCTGCAGAAAAAGACACCGTCTTTTCAGCCTCAGTCCTCTCGTCCCTATAAGATCATATCTGCCCAGGGATAGAGGAAAGGGAAGAAGACTGCAACAGGCAGCCTATTCCCAGGAACAGAAGCGTTCCACCGCGTCTGACAAGTTCTCAGCATGGCGCTGAGACCGTACAGGACCCCTGGATCCTACAAGTAGTATCCCGGGGGTACAGATGGGAATGTCGAGACGTTTCCCCTTCGCAGGCTCCTGAAGTCTGCTTTACCAAGTCTCCCTCCGACAAGGAGGTAGTATGGGAAAAAATTCACAAGCTGTGTTCCCAGCAGGTGACAATTAAATTACCCCTCCTACTACAGAAAAGGGGTATTATTCCACACTATATTGTGGTACTGAAGCCAGAAGGCTAGGTGAGACTTATTCTAAAAAAAATTTTTGAACACTTACAAAGGTTCAAATTAAGATGAAGTCACTCAGAGCAGTGATAACGAACCAGGAAGAAGGGGACTATATAGTGTCCCGGGACATCAGGGATGCTTACCTCTATGTCCCAAATTTGCCCTTCTCACTAAGGGTACCTCAGGTTCGTGGTGCAGAACTGTCACTATCAGTTTCAGACGCTGCCGTTTGGATTGTCCACGGCACCCCGGGGTCTTTACCAAGGTAATGGCCGAATTGATGATTCTTCTTCGAAGAAAAGGCGTCTTAATTATCCCTTACTTGGACGATCTCCTGATAGGGGCATAGTCCAGGGAACAGTTGGAGGTCGGAGTAGCACTATCTCGGATACTGCTACAATCAGCACGGGTGGATTCTAAATATTCCAAAATCGCAGCTGATCCCGACGACACGTCTGCTGTGCCTAGGGATGATTCTGGACACAGTCCAGAAAAAGGTGTTTCTCCCGGAAGAGAAAGCCAGGGAGTTATCCGAGCAAGTCAGGAACCTCCTAAAAACAGTGCATCATTGCACAAGGGTCCTGGTAAAAATGGTGGCTTCCTACGAAGCAATTCCATTCGGCAGATTTCACGTAAGAACTTTTCAGTGGGATCTGCTGGACAAATGGTCCGGATCGCATCTTCAGATGCATCAGCGGATAACCCAATATCCAAGGACAAGGGTGTCTCTCCTGTGGTGGTTATAGAGTGCTCATCTTCTAGAGGGCCGCAGATTCGGCATTCAGGATTGGATGCTGGTAACCACGGAGCCCAGCCTGAGAGGCTGGGGAGCAGTCACACAAGGGAAAAATTTCCAGGGAGTGTGATCAAGTATGGAGACTTTTCTCCACATAAATATACTGGAGCTAAGGGTAAATTTATAATGCTCTAAGCTTAGCAAGACCTCTGCTTCAAGGTCAGCCGGTATTGATCCAGTGGGAAAAACATCACGGCAGTCGCCCACGTAAACAGACAGGGCGACACAAGAAGCAGGAGGGCAATGGCAGAAACTGCAAGGACTTTTCGCTGGGCGGAAAATCATGTGATAACACTGTCAGCAGTTTTTCATCCCGGGAATGGAAACTGGGAAGCAGACTTCCTCAGCACGACCTCCACCCGGGAGAGTGGAAACTTCATTGAGAAGTTTTTTCCACATGATTGTAAACCGTTGGGAAATACCAAAGGTGGACATGATGGCGTCCCGTCTGAACAAAAAACGGGACAGGTATTGCGCCAGGTCAAGGGACCCTCAGGCAATAGATGTGGACGTTCTGGTAACACCGTGGGTGTACCAGTCGGTGTATGTGTTCCCTCCTCTGCTTCTCATACCTAAGGTGCTGAGAATTATAAGACGTAGAGGAGTAAGAACTATACTCATGGCTCCGGATTGGCCAAGAAGGACTTGGTACCCGGAACTTCAAGAGATGCTTACAGAGGTCTTATGGCCTCTGCCGCTAAGAAGGGACTTGCTTCAGCAAGTACCATGTCTGTTCCAAGACTTACCGCAGCTGCGTTTGTCGGCATGGCGATGGAAAGCCGGATCCTAAGGGAAAAAAGGCATTCCGGAAGAGGTCATTCCTACCCTGGTCAAAGCCAGAAAGGAGGTGACCGCACAACATTATCACCACGTGTGGCGAAAATTTGTTGCGTGGTGTGAGGCCAGGAAGGCCCCACAAAGAAATTTCAACTCGGTCGTTTCCTGCATTTCCTGCAAACAGGAGTGTCTATGGGCCTCAAATTGGGGTCCATTAAGGTTCAAATTCGGCCCTGTAAATTTTCTTCCAGAAAGAATTGGCTTCAGTTCCTGAAGTCCAGAAGTTTGTCAAGGGAGTATTGCATATACAAACCTTTTTTTTTGTGCCTCCAGTGGCACAGTGGGATCTCAACGTAGTTCTGGGATTTCTCAAATCACATTGGTTTAAAACCAGTCAAATATGTGGATTTGCAGCATCTCACATAAAAAGTGACCATGCTCTTGGCCCTGGCCTGGACCAGGCGAGTGTCAAATTGGTGGTTTTTTCTCAAAAAAGCCCATATCTGTTTGTCCATTCGGACAGGGCAGAGTTGCGGACTCGTCCCCAGTTCTCTCCCTAAGGTGGTGTCAGTGTTTCACCTGAACCAGCTTATTGTGGTGCCTTGCACCTACTAGGGACTTGGAGGACTCCAAGTTGCTAGAGGTTGTCAGGGCCCTGAAAATATATTCCAGGACAGCTGGAGTCAGAAAATCTGACTCGCTGTTTATACTGTATGCACCCAACAAGTTGGGTGCGCCTGCTTCTAAGCAGTCGATTGCTCGTTGGATTTGTAACACAATTCAACTTGCACATTCTGAGGCAGGCCTGCCACAGTCTAAATCGGTTAAGGCCCATTCCACAAGGAAGGTGGGCTCATCTTGGGCGGCTGCCCGAGAGGTCTCGGCATTACAACTCTGCCGAGCAGCTACGTGGTCAGGGGAGAACACGTTTGTAAAATTCTACAAATTTGATATCCTGGCAAAAGAGGACCTGGAGTTCTCTCATTCGGTGCTGCAGAGTCATCCGCACTCTCCCGCCCGTTTGGGAGCTTTGGTATAATCCCCATGGTCCTTTCAGGAACCCCAGCATCCACTAGGACGATAGAGAAAATAAGAATTTACTTACCGATAATTCTATTTCTCGGAGTCCGTAGTGGATGCTGGGCGCCCATCCCAAGTGCGGATTATCTGCAATACTTGTACATAGTTACAAAAATCGGGTTATTATTGTTGTGAGCCATCTTTTCAGAGGCTCCGCTGTTATCATACTGTTAACTGGGTTTAGATCACAAGTTGTACGGTGTGATTGGTGTGGCTGGTATGAGTCTTACCCGGGATTCAAAATTCCTCCCTTATTGTGTACGCTCGTCCGGGCACAGTACCTAACTGGCTTGGAGGAGGGTCATAGGGGGAGGAGCCAGTGCACACCACCTGATCCTAAAGCTTTACTTTTTGTGCCCTGTCTCCTGCGGAGCCGCTATTCCCCATGGTCCTTTCAGGAACCCCAGCATCCACTACGGACTCCGAGAAATAGAATTATCGGTAAGTAAATTCTTATTAATTGCGATCTCGGGTTCACTTCCAAGGTTGGCAATTAATTTTACTGGCTGCAGATTACAGGTATGGCCACACCCCTATTGGGTATGGTGACCTTCCTGAATCCCGCTGGCAGCAACTACTTGTGAGGGAGTTAGCTGGGAACTACCAGAGGCATGCCAGTCTCTGTTCGGGGGATATCTTTTTGTTTCCCCTGTATGTGGCTCATAACTCCGTTTCTGTGGACCCCGATCCCAATGTCGTGTGTCGTGTCGTTGTCTAGGGGGTTAGTATGAGTTTCGTGGATTCTTTACTCTACAATCTCGTGCCATGTGTCCCTGTTTGTGACAAGAATAACAAGTAACCATACTTGACTTACCCACAGGATTTGGTGATACAAACAAAGGCTGCCTTGTGGTCAGAGCCTGTATACTTACTGACATTAATTTATCACCTTGTTGTTCCCTGTGTCTGGTGATGTTTCTATCGTGATCAATAGCAGCCTCTCTCAAAGTAGCCACAGACAGACCTCGCCAACATGGTTGTGTGGTTTGTACCCTAGTCTTCAATGACTCTTTTAAACCATCCATCAGTACCGATACTGCTACTTCCCGATGGTTTGTGTCTGTTTTAATGTCCTCTATGCCTGTGTATTTTGCCATTTCTAATAATGCTCTGTGAAAATACTCTGCAGCTGTCTCTGACTCCTTCTGTTTAATGGAGAATATCTTATTCCATTTAGCTACTGCTGGGAAATACTCTTTTAGCTGCAAGTTTATTCTTTTCACATTATCTTGGTTGTACACATCTGTAAGAGGTACATCATGATCTAGTCCGCAATCAGCTAAAAATTGAGTTGCGTCGACATTTGAGGGTAAACATGCTCTCAGCAATATCTGCCAGTCTTTATTGTTGGGCTCTACAGTGTTACCTAAGTCTCTGATGTATTTTTGACTGGCAACTAAATCTTTTCTAGGGTCAGGAAATTCAGACACTATGGTCCTTAATTCCATTCGGGAAAATGGGGTGTACATGGCAATGTTCCTAATGGGAGTGGCTCCTGATGTGTCTGTTTTCCCATTTGGCACTGCTATTACTCTAACAGGTGTAATTCTAACAACCTCATTCTGTGTAGATTCTACAGGCTGTGGTGAAATAGTTTCAGCATAATGCATGGTGCCGTACTTACCAGTTGATACGACCTCACCTATCCCTCCGCTAGGGGCCTTTACTAATCTCGTGGGTGGAGCTGTGCCTACTGTGGTCTCTGCTATGGTGGCTGCTAGAGAGAGCGCTGAAATCGTTGCCGATTCGTCCTCTTGATCACACTCCTGAGGAAAGTTCAAAACAGGGTACAACTTGCACGGGTTAATACTTGCATGGGTTAATGGGTTAACATTATCATTAACATTTACACAGTTACTAAGTGATTTTGTGTTACACCTTAGTGCGTCTTTCTCCGCAATCAACTTCTCTCCTGATATATATGGTGGCGGTGGGGCCGTGGCAATCAGTTTTCTGTTAGAGCCAGATCCCGCCGCCTGAGCCAAACCTCTCTGTATCTCACCTTCCTGTTGCCACAACTGTAAATAATCATAATGCTGGATTCGTCTCTTTGTTGATTTTATGAGACATATCCTCCTCCTTAAATTTTGTAACACTTCTGAGCTGAAGCTCCCTACTCTTGGGAATTTCTCCCCGTCATGTACAGTCATTCTCTCCCATTCATCACATAAAGTTTCTGTGTGACTTCCGTATTTCTCACACATTATATACCTGGCCGACCCAATTGGTCGGACCACTGAATCAACCCGAACCGAGGTTGATCGCCCCCTACCTGAACAAGTGGCCCCCATAGTTCGAAAGTGTTGCTTTATTTAGCCAACCCTTACGCAAAACCAAATGTCCACAATAGGCTGACGGTGGCGGTTTACCGAGTACCCCACTCACTCGCCCACGCCGACCAATACGACCTGATCACACCGATATGGTGCTGGCGTACTCGACCTAGGGCCCCTGCGACCTGAACCTCTATTTACTGGAACCTGCGAGGGTTATCCGAAGAACACTTACTCTTTCCAGTAACTATTGGTTGCTGGATAGTTCCTGAGTGAGCAGCAAACTTCCCTTAAAATAAAAAAATTACACAAATCACGTTAGAGTGTACAAATAGCGTTTGTGACCCCTTTACTCTAATGGTATTAGGTCAGATTACTAACTAGTGTACACAATTACGTGCGGTCCAATCGTTCAGTACACAAACAACTAAGCTTATGTACGGAAAGACCAATGGAATCGAAAATTACGGCTGCGAATTCCTTCAGCCAGAGCTTATATGGCCTATATCGGTGTTGCACCAACCCTTTTCGGTGTTGTGCCTGTGAACTGTATAGCGGACTTCCTTGTCGGCTGTACCTGGACCTCCTGGTCTGCTATGACCTCCTGGTCTTGTTACAGTACGACCTCCTGGTCTTGTTACAGTATGACCTCCTGGTCTGCTATACTCTAATGCTCAAAATTGTATATTTAACCAGGGATGCCTCCCTAGTCACCATTCACGTCACTTACACGCATGTACCTCACGAGTACTCGACTTTTCTTGTGGTTCAACCTTTAAAAATTGTAAAAACACTCACTCATCACATGTACACTTTTGTTTCTATTTCTATTTCTGCGCAGAAATTTTTCTTTAGATCAGGTGTGTTACCAATTAGGAGCAGGATCTGTTAATTAAATTTCGGACACCCAAAAATAGACTTGCGTTATTTCTCGCCTCGCGTTATTTATCGCTTTGCGTTATTTATCGCTTTGCGTTAAAAATCAACTTATCGTGACTTGAGCTACGTGGGCGTAACCGGACGCTCCGTTGCGTAATATACGCTGCGTGCGTCGGCCTTTGGATTGCGTATGCAAGTCTTTGTTATAGACACGTATACGCAAAGCAAAGATCCACCGTAACACAATTTATACTTTTATCAATGTAGATGATCCTTGATCATCTACCACACAACACACTGACTTCGCCTTATCTCCCAGGCAAAACTGTGTGTTTGTCTATCCTTTAACTATGTTATCTATTCTTAAACTATGAAATAACGGCAACTCTCTTTTAGCACTTTTATCAACTATAAAACTGGCAGACAGGAGAGTGATATACGAAAATGAAAAAGAAAAAGAAATGCAGATATATATATGTGTGCGTGCGTGTGTACGCAAGACAGAAAAATAAACAGTTTTAAAAGGCACTAGCGTTTTGTTCTTACCTCCGGTTCCCGGATTCCTTCAGCACTCTTTACTTAAGCGAAGCAGACGCTTATCCTGTCAGCACTACGAGGGATACAACCTCCCGCCCTTTGCTGAGGGATAATGTCTGCTGATCTACCTAGTGCAGATATGTGAAGGACGGGCGAGCCGCCAATTGATAAAGCTAAATATTTATCGTATATAAAACACTTTAAGAGGTCTAAGAACACTGTACGCTATCTACGTAAGAAGTACCGTAAGGGTACGCAAGTTGTGTAGCGATCGCTCAACCGTAGTCGAGACGCTCAAGCGTCACGTTCGCTTACGGCCCAGTGATCACAGGCAGGCACGCTATTGGCTGCCGACTAACGTAATGATTCGCTATAGCGTAGCGTACGCTCGGGACCACGAGGAGATCACCAGCGGTGCAGACGCTTACAACGTTTAAACCTTTATATCTATACCTTTAACAATGAGATACACAATATACCTTAGTGTAGAGACAGAGTGTAAGTGCAACCTGGTGTAACCTGATTAACTACAAAGCTGCTTGAGCGTCACCGATGCTCAGAGAATACTTAACACTATAAAGAATACACAGATACCTGGGCTTAGGGTCCAAAACCTATTATATGTATTTTAACTATTATACTTGCAAAAGGAATCACAGTACAAATGATACACTACAATATAACATAAACCAACTAACCAGATAACTACACTGGAAATACAATACAATACAATTAAAGGAAAATACGAGAGAAAGAGTAGAGAGAGAGATGGCTCACAGTAAGACAATATGATTACGGAGAAAACTTACGCACAAGGGGAACGATCGCATGCGCCTCGATATCCAGCTCCCGATTATCAGCAATGAGAACCGTTGATGAGAGTGAATCTGGATATGGTCGGCCTGCCTATTTATGCCCCACACACAATACAATTCAATGGTCCCTACAATCTCATTGTCCATTGGACACAGGAATTCGGCTTCGCATTATAACAAAAGGTCATAGGTTGATTCATACAGGTGGGCTGTGACTGTTTCCAACTGTTCAGGTGGGTGGGATACTGGGTTTCCCGCCGCATGACTAAGTAAGAACAAATAATAGTAAATGGACATAAACTTGTTATGTCCATAACTATTCGCACGAGCGATTAATCCGCTCCAAACCAACACCGGAATATTGCTATTTAAATACTCTTCCGATGGGTACCAAACACTACTGTATGACCCCTGTTAGACCCTTCGTACAATACAAAGAGGAATCTCTCCGTTCAGGAACATGCTATGTTAACCAAACTTTCAGAATCTATCAAAGGGACCATGATCTATAAAATACCTTATTAGTGAAAATATGTAACGATTGAGTCGCACGCTACGACTACACAAACTTTACCGTAAATACGCATACCGAGCACCAGCGGGTGCACGCAACAGCGGGTATGCGCACTCACGGGAGAGCGCACGCATGCGCAGCGCGGACCTGAATGAGGTGCAAATATGGCAGTGTGCATAGAGATATTTTTCTGACTTTGACACCTCCAACAGTACATAGAAGGAGATATTCTGGACCTGCGTTCAAATCCTTTAGACCTCAGTCCTTTCGCGGGCGTGGCAGAGGAACGGCCACACCTGGTAGACGAGGTCGGGGATGTGGTTTCCAACAAACCAACACCACTAGGCAGGACGCTAAGGTCACCGGCAAGCCAGTGGCATGACGGGCTCCCAGCCCATCTCGGATCTCCAATTGTGGGAGCACGCCTTCAGACGTTCCAGTTGGCGTGGCTTCAGACGTCCACAGATGGGTGGATCCGCAATTTAGTCTTAAAAGGTTACAAAATAGAGTTCGACTGTCTCCCGCCGATGCGGTTTTTCAAGACAGGACTGCCTGTGTCGGACGACAAGAAGGCGGTTCTGCAGATTGCCATTCAGTCTCTGCTGGATGCAGCAGTTTTGATTCCGGTCCCTGCGCACCAACAGGGTCAGGGTTATTATTCCAGTCTGTTTGTGGTACCAAAGCCGGATGGCTCGGTCAGGCCAATATTGAACTTAAAGGGTCTCAATCAGTACGTCACTTACTACAGATTCAAGATGGAATCTCTGTGTTCAGTAATTGCAGGTCTAGAGCCACAGGAATTCATGATTGCACTGGATCTCAAGGATGCGTACTTACACATTCCGATTTGGCCACCTCATCAGAGGTTCTTGCGGTTTGCAATACGGCAGAACCATTACCAGTTTTAGGCTTTACCGTTTGGCCTCTAGTCAGCACCTCGGGTATTCACCAAGGTGATGTCTGTGATGATAGCTCATCTCAGATCCCTGGGAGTGATAATAGTTCCGTACTTGGACGATTTGCTCATCAAAGCTCTGTCTCAACAAATGCTCCTCCAACAGGTGTTGCTAACATACAATGTACTGGTTCACCACGGTTGGATTGTCAACTTCAAGAAATCACATCTAATTCCGTCTCAACGACTTCAATTCCTAGGTATGATTCTCGATGCGGTAAATCAAAGAATTTACCTACCAGAGCAGAAAGTACAGGTCATTCGTCATCTAGTACAATTAGTAATGAAGCCACGCACAGTCTCGGTACATTTGTGCATTCGCTTCTTAGGCACAATGGTGACGGCTTTCGAAGCGCTTCAGTTCGGAAGATTTCACTCACGTCCTTTTCAACTGGATGTGCTCGCACAGTGGTCGGGCTCGCATCTGCAGATTCACCGCAGGGTGAGGTTGTCTCCACGGGCCAGAGTGTCTCTACTCTGGTGGCTCAAAGTACAGAATCTAACTGCAGGGAAACGGTTCGGCGCCTGGAATTGGATAATTCTCACGGCGGACGCGAGTCTCAGAGGTTGGGGAGCTGTAGTTCAAAATTATCAGCTCCAGGGTCTCTGGGTGGATCACGAGAGATTGCTGTCTATAAATGTCCTGGAATTCCGGGCAATTTACAATGCGCTACGACAAGCAGTGCACATGCTTCGGTCTCAGACTGTTCAGGTGCAGTCAGACAATGCGACGGCGGTCACATACATCAACAAACAAGGAGGAACGAAAAGCCGCATGGCAATGCGGGAAGTAGCTTGAATCCTCAATTGGGCAGAGTATCACCAAGTGATATTGTCGGCAGTATTCATTCCGGGAGTGGACAACTGGGAGGCGGATTATCTCAACCGTCTGGATTTTCATCCAGGAGAATGGGCATTAAATCCAGAGGTGTTTCACATGCTGGTCCAGAGGTGGGGTCACCCTCAAGTGGACCTGATGGCATCTCGCCACAATCATCAAACGCCTTAGTACATGTCCAGAACGAGAGATCCAAAGGCAGTGGCGGTGGATGCTCTCACAATCACATGGCCGTACAGCCTCGTGTATCTGTTTCCACCGTTTCCGCTGCTCCTTCTGTTGCTAAAACGGATCAAAAGAGAGTCCGTCACAGTCATACTAGTGGCGCCTCATTGGCCTCAGAGAGCTTGGTTCTTGGATCTCCGCGGACTACTCGCAGACGATGCTTGGCCGCTCCCACTACGTCCGGACCTGGTACAACAGGGTCCGTTCCTTTACCCCGATTTAGCGTGGCTGCGTTTGACGGGGTGGCTGTTGAGACAGCCCTCTTAAGAAGAGAGGTCATTCCAGAATCGGTTATACCAACCATGTTACGAGCTAAGAAGCCGGTTACGGCAGCTCATTATTACAGAATTTGGCGTGCCTATATAGGTTGGTGTGAAGCTAGGAAGTTTCCAACTTCATCTTCAGTTTCCAACTTCAAGTTATCCCATCTTTTGTTATTTCTACAGATGGGGTTAGATGGAGGTCTGCATTTATCCACACTAAAAGTGCAGATATCTGCGTTGTCAATTTACTTTCAAAGAAGATTGGCTCTATTGCCGTCGGTACACACTTTTCTGCAAGGTGTCCTCAGAGTACAGCCTCCATTCACTCCACCTACTGCGCCATGGGACTTGAATCTGGTTTTAGATTTCTTACAGTCTTTATATTTCGAACCCTTATAACAAGTGGATATTAAGTTTCTCACTTGGAAAACAATTTTTCTCCTAGCCTTAGCTTCAGCAAGGCGTGTTTCAGATTTGGGTGCCTTGTCATGCAATAGCAAGGAGTTTTTCTACCAAAGGTGAAAAGGGTCAGGCGCTTAATGGATGTTGCGTTTCTAATGCTGCTGCTAAAAAAATGGGGTAGTCAAACCCAGAACCACATGCAAATAAACAGATAAAATAGCAGCGCTAGCGGAATAAATGATTAATGAATATGAAGGATTGAGTGAAAAAAACTAATCACAATTTAATTAGACATATTGTTTAAAACACATATAAACCATAACATGGCCACTCATTCAGTATGGACAATTAATCAAAACGCTGCCTATCTGGTGTAGTCCGTTCCTATTAAAAATGGACTGGTAGAGAAATGGGTGAAAAAGACTGGAAATGGACCAAAGTTGCAGTCCCACATGGGTTATTACCACAGTAAGCCGCTGGAGATGTAGTCTTGCAGAAAAACTGAGGTGAACTAAACCATCTGGAACACCACCCATCTTCTCCATAACAGGAGGATACCGCATTGCAGTGAGGAGCCCCTTTAATCCCTTGCCTGGGTTTGAGTTCAACAAAAGGACACTCTCAAGGGACTACACCTCCAGCGGCTTACTGTGGTAATAACCCAAGTGGGACTGCACCTTTGGTCCATTTCCAGTCTTTTTCACCCATTTCTCTACCAGTCCATTTTTAATAGGAACGGACTACACTAGATAGGCAGCGTTTTGATTAATTGTCCATACTGAATGAGTGGCCATGTTATGGTTTATATGTGTTTTAAACAATATGTCTAATTAAATTGTGATTAGTTTTTTTCACTCAATCCTTCATATTCATTAATCATTTATTCCGCTAGCGCTGCTATTTTATCTGTTTATTTGCCTTGTCATGCAAGCCACCGTATTTAGTGTTTCATGATGACAGAGCGGAACTTCGGACGAATCCCGCTTTCCTACCAAAAGTAGTGTCCTCTTTTCACATCAATCAACCAATAGTAGTTCCTGTGGTAACAGGAGATTCTGGAACCTTGGATGTGGTACGCGTTTATGTTTCCCGAACGTCTACAGTTCGTAAGACGGATACGTTGTTTGTTCTCTACGATGCTGCCAAGATGGGTTGGCCAGCTTCTAAGCAGAACTTATCCAGATGGATAAAACTGACCATACGTCAGGCTTACCTTCATGCTAGGTTACAGCCACCTACATCAGTAACAGCTCATACCACACGTTCTGTGGGAACGTCATGGGCAGCTGGTCATGGAGCTTCTACGACACAGCTTTGCCGTGCGGCAACATGTTCTTCAGTGCACATGTTTGTGCGCTTTTACAAGTTTGATACTTTTGCGGCATCAGAATCTAGCTTTGGCCGCCTAGTGTTACAGGTGCCAAACAGCTCTCCCGCCCACGGGGGAAACTTTGGTACATCCCAAGAGTACTCCAGTGACCCCTAGTTCATGAAAAAGAAAATAGGATTTTGGTACTTACCAGGTAAATCCTTTTCTTTGAATCCATAGGGGGCACTGGACGCCCCCACCCAGAGCAGTTTTACCTGGTTTGTGGTAAGTTCAGAGAATCTTATGGTAACACACTCTCACCGACTGGTTCAAATTATCAAGTTCTATCGGGTATGGTGTCAACTGTTAGTTGTCAGTAATGTTATGTGTCAACTTTATTGTTGTCCGTTTTGTTATATGTAATTCTCCATTGTCAACCTCTCTATAGCTCCTGTTCGGCTCAGTAAAAAACACTGAGGTACTCTGGGATATGGAGGGGAGGAGTAATTCCAAATTTAATTTATTCAGTGCCTTGTTCCTGTGGAACCGTCCATATCCCAAGAGTACTCCAGTGCCCCCTATGGATTCAAAGAAAAAGATTTACCTGGTAAGTACCAAAATCCTATTTTTTTATCCAGATAAAGCAGTACTCAGAACTAGGTCTGGTTATCTTCCTGAGGTGGTATCTAAATTTCACCTTAACGAAGAAATTGTAGTCCCGGCTTTTCAGGTATCGGGACTTTCTGCGGGAGAAGCCTTGCTGGACGTAGTCCGGGCATTAAGGCTCTACGTGGATCGTACCAGTGCCATCAGAAAGACAGATTCTCTCTTCATTCTCTATGGATTTCACAAAAGGGGATGGCCTGCTACTAAAGAGACGCTAGCAAGATGGCTTCGTATGACGATCTCAGAAGCATATTCTCAAGCTGATCTCCCTGTTCTGGCTAATGTCTCTGCTCACTCTACACGTAAGGTAGGTCCTTCATGGGCAGCACAACATGGTGCTTCAGCAGAACAGATATGTAAGGCAGCCACATGGTCTTCCATTAACACATTCATTAGACATTATGCCTTGGATACCTTTGCCTCTCATGACGCTGATTTTAGGCAAAAGGTTATCCTGTCTAATCAGGAGCGTCCCCACCACTAAAAATTGCTTTGGGAAATCCCATTGTTATCCTGTGGATAACCTGTGGACCCTGCCGGAGAAATAGACGGTATGGTAAGAATTTACCATTGATAACGGTATTTCTCCTACGTCCACAGGTTTCCACAGGGATCGCACCCTGACGCACCTGATTCGAGGATCTTTATACTCGCTAAACTCTTCCCTCTTGTATGGAAGGGTGTGCATGTGTGTTCTTCTAACCTGAATAGGGTTCTACATAATGCTCCTGCCTAAATGCTTTGGAATACAACTGATTTGCCTGAGCCAATGGGCGGGGATATATGGACGAGCCCGTTGCATCCTGGGAGGACTGAAAGCTTGTGATCGTTTGGTGCCAATCCGCTGTCGCTCCATCATATCCCATTGTTATCCTGTGGAAACCTGTGGACATAGGAGAAATATCGTTATCAACGGTAAGTTCTTACCATAACGTATATTTTTGTGCATGTACAATACTATGCTCTCCAAAGTATATGCGAGTGGTATCATAAAAAAGAAAGATTTTTATTTCATAAAGGTAAACAAGCCTAAAATAGCAACACTATATCTACTCCCTAAGGCACACAAGAATGATCAAATTTCCCCAGGTAGACCAATTGTCTCTGGAGTGGGTAGCCTTATGGAGAGGGCGAGCATTTTTGTCGACAAATACCTTAGACATCATGTACTGGCACTACATTCCTATATCAGAGATACTATGGACGTTCTCAAAAAAGTTACAAGCTATGACGGTGAGCCCTAACACCTGGCTAGTTGCCAATGACATAGAAAGTCTAAGTATGAGTATCAACCATAGGAAAGGAATTGCAGCTGTCAAGTCCTTTTTAGACATTGGCTGTCAACATGATTCCAATGACTTTTTGATCTCTTCGCTGGAAATCATATTAACAAAACAAAAGTGTTATTTGTGAAGATAAGTTCTACCTCCATCTTAGAGGGATGCGATGGGGACTACGTGTGCCCCTACGTAAGCCAACCTCTACCTGAGGTGGTGGTAAAAAGAACTGGTATTTAAGGAAACACATGAAAAATACACACAACACATACTTTATCTTCGCTATATAGATGATGTTCTAATCATTTGGGAAGCTGGAAATGATCTACTGGAGGAGTTCATCTCCATTCTCAATGGCAACAATCTCAATTTGAAGTTAATATGAGAGAAAAGTCAAAGTCATTGTTTGGACCTCACTACCCAAATACAATCAGACGGACAAATCAGCATTGATGTCTTTCGCAAAAAGACAGCAACAAACAGTGTGTTGCACTCTGAAAGTTCACACTAAACAGCCACCAGCAGAGCGATCCCCAAAGGGGAGTAATTACGCACAAAGAGGAACTGCTCCAATGCAACCAGATACTTGTTACGGGAGAAAAGTATGTGATCATCTAAAAAAGAGGTTATAGCAATAGGACGATTAAAACCGCAGTCCAAAATGAAAATCACACTCTAGAGATTATCTTCTCACTCCAAAGACTAAATCTTAGAATGTTGAGACAATAAGATATGTAGGCACTTTCAACATGCAATGGAAACAAATTAAGGCGATTTTACAGAAAAACTGGCCAATTTTACAAACGGACTAGACCCTTAAGCATATCATACTGAACAAAGTACAAACCAGCTGGAGTAGATCAAAGATTCTCCGGGATCTATTAGTAAGAAGTCCTTTCACATCAGTTCCCAGAGTTTAATTCTATAACAAGAAAGGATCTTATTGTTGCGAGCGTTGTAAGGCTTGTCAATACATGAGCACAAAACAAAATTACCTGGATAAATTTGGCAAAAATGGACAATTCAGGAATACATTAACTGTACAACAATAGGGGTCGTGTACCATTTGGAATGTCCTTGTGGCAAAGTCTACATTGGAAAGACGAAAAGACCCTTAAAAACACAAATCCTGGAGCAGGCCAATAGCATTAAAAATACGAAACAGGATGTACAGAAATGTAAAACACTGACCTGAGTTGCCAAACATTTTTTATTCCATCATGGAGGCAATACTAGTAGACTCAAGCAACAAGTCCAAATGGGGATGAGGGGCGGTGATCTGGACAAATAATTGTTAAAATTGGAGGACAAAATCATCTTTCTAATGGACTGTTTATACCCAAAAGGTATGAACAAACACAACAGCTACTTACTTTACTTATAAAATAATTTTGAAGATTACTGACTAAGCACGTACTTTTAGAGGATGAGTGCTGTCTAAGAAAAGATATGTAACTCCAAAGATATCAATGGGTATAAAGATCCCGTATCTTTTTATGTCTCCTTGCATGTTAAAAAATGTTCCTATACTCTCCTTAGATGATCATTGATTTAGGCAGCGTTAACATGGCCCCTTTTTATGACCTACCTTTACATCAAGTCAGGACTTTTTATTAATAATTTACATTAATTTTGTTGTACCACAAACCAATGTGGCTTAATGAGGAGGTCAAAAAAGAAATGGCTAATAACAGTCGTGCTTTCAAAGCATTTAAATCAATTGGAAGGGAGGAGGCATTCCATTAAAAGATGAACTGGGAGCCTTGATAAACGATGAACAATTTTTTTTTCATCAGTATTCACCAGGGAGAATCAGACGGTGACAGTAGTGCATAACAACAGTGACGATAATGATTCGTGGCTAGATACTTGTTTAAGTGAGGAATTAGTCCTGGAGAGACTAAGCAACATAAAGATTAATAAATCACCGGGCCCAGATGGCTTTCACCCGAGGGTTATTTTGGAGCTTAGGGCTCAGCTAGCAAAACCCTTATACTTGATTTTCTATAGTTCAATTAGATCAGGTACGGTACCGAGGGATTGGCGTACAGCTGAGGTAGTGCCATTATTTAAAAAGGGATCTAAAAATCATCCTGGGAACTATCAAACAGTTAGTATAACCTCTATAGTGGGTAAAATATTGGAAGGAATTTTCAGGGATAGCATAGAGGATTATCTGCGCAATTCTAAGTTTATTAGCAATAGTCAGCATGGGTTTGTGAGGGACAGATCGTGTCAAACTAACTTAATTAGATTCTACGAGGAAGTGAGCGATAATCTCGACCAGGGTTAAGCAGTGGATGTGGTATTTTTAGATTTTGCAAATGCCTTCGATACAGTGCCTCACAGGAGACTGATTATCAAATTAAGGGAACTTGTACTTGGAAATACTATTTGTACATGGATAGGAAATTGGCTGGAAAACAGGGTACAATGAGTAGTGGTTAATGGGATGTTCTGCAGCTGGGCACCAGTAGTCAGCGGAATACCACAAGGGTCCGTAATTGGCCCGCTACTGTTCAATATGTTTATTAATGATCTAGGAATAGGCCTGGGAAGCACAGTGTCAATCTTTGCAGAGGATACTAAACTGTGTAAGGTAATTAATTCAGAAATTGATGTGGAGTCTCTACAGAATGGCTTAAACTTGAAACTTGGGCGTCAAAATGGGGAATAAGATTCAATATTGAAAAATGCAAAGTTATGCACTTTGGGATTAGAAACAAATTTGCATCCTACACTCCTAATGGGGAAAATATAGGGGTAGCAGTAGTGGAAAAAGATTTGGAGGTGCTCATAGATAATAGGCTTAATAACCGTACACTGTCAAAAAGCAGCAAAGAAGGCAAGTAAAGTCCTTGCGTGCATAAAACGAGGATGTAATCCTGCCTCTATATAAATCATTGGTACGTCTGCATCTGGAATATTGTGTTCAACTTTGGGCACCATATAAAAAAAGATCGGGGAGCTTGAAAGAGTTCAAAGGCGAGCTACTAAACTGATTAAAGAGACACTGGAGTATGAGGAAAGGCTTACTAGGTTAAATTTGTGTTCCCTTGAAAAGAGGAGACATTAATATCTTCAGATAAGTAAAGGGTCAATACAAAAAGTTAGCAGTGGATTTGTTTATTAATAAAACTCTGTATAGGACACGTGGGCACTCACTGAGGCTAGAGGAGAGAAAATTCCATACACAACGTAGGAAAGGGTTCTTCACCATAAGGGCAAAAAGGATTTGGAACTCCCTGCCAGAAAAGATAATAATGGTGCAGTCTTTAAATGCATTTAAAAACGGATTGGACAGGGGGCGTGGCTTGACTGGAGAAGAGAGCAGACGTGTATCTGCTGGCCTCCTCTCTCCAGTGTACTATCTTCTTTATTTTTACAAGCTTACCCTTTGTTAATCCTCCCCGGGGGCTTCCCTTCCCTCCCTGCAGGCCTCCTAAGCCCTGCAGTGACTGCCGCAGAGCCGGGGAGCAGTTTTCACTGCTCTCGCAGGTTGCGGCCTATACATCCCCGGAAGCCGGGGACTCGCGTACTCCCGGCGCCCGCGATTCGAGCTCCACGGCGGAGACGCGGCGCCGGGAAGCGGCGCGGACTCCCCACAGGAGCGCCGGACCATCAAGGAGCCTTCCCCTGACCCCCTGGGTGGATACCCCCTGGGGCAGCAGGTCGGGGAGACGCCTGGCAGCAGGAGAGAGCAGTGGCTCCGAGGCCCAGGGAGAAGCGGCGGCCATCTGGGATTCAACTAAAGAAGCTTAACACGAGGTAGCTGTGTGCCTGTGTATCTGTGGGGGTCTCTGGATTACGGCTACACCAGGATTGGTGGCCCTCTGGCACTGTTCTCCCCCTGCTCCCACTCTGGGGCCCCTGTTGAGGGATTTGTGCATACACCTGTGAGGGGAAAAATAGCCTTTTACTTGGCACTAATATTTTATACTGCAACTGCACCATCTAGTGGCCTCTGGGTGTCATAGCACACATTTCTCATACAGTGTGCTGGATATAAAATACATATTGCTCTGCAGAATTTATAGGACCGCAGATATCCCGTCACCCGCCGAGATGATCGACCGTGATGTCCTTATGGTTGAATAGCCAAGGTATTATGAAGTGATCGCTCTGAGATAACTCTGCCTACACCCGAATGCTCCTATGACATGATATGACAACTTGACTTTTGCGTGGACCCCTCCTCGATTGATACCCCAGAAGCCATGTGCCTCCCGTTCCTCTACTTCTGTCATTCAGCGCTGCCATGCCTCCCAAGAAATATAAGGCCGCTAAAACTGTCTCCCAGGTGGCGTTCTTTAAACCTTCTCCTCAGGCCGCTAAAGCAAAGGATGCATGGGGTGGTACCTCTAAACCTGCTGTCCCGGTGCCCTCGCCATCTAGAGACATGTCTGCCCCTACCACAGCACATCCCCGCTCCATCAATGATGGTGACTCGCTTACGGTGGGTGCTATGAAACATCTCCTGACACAATTTAAGGATGAAGTCGCGGCAGAATTCAGAGCGACTATGAAGGAATGTCAGAGATCTATCGACGAGATAGGTGGCCGCACCGATCACCTAGAAACGAAAATGGGTGAGGTGGTGTCGTCGCACAACGACCTGATCTCTTCTCATGATCTGCTCCAAAATGAGGTCACGGCACTCAGGGACAAACTCTCGGATATTGAAGACAGAGCGAGACGTAACAACATAAAGCTACGTGGTGTCCCGGAGGCCGTCGCTAATAGCGCTTTAAAAGATTTTGCAGTTGACCTCTTCAGCAAACTCCTTCCTTCGTTCCGTTCAGCTGACTTTCTACTTGACCGTATCCATAGGCTCCCTAAAGCCAGGAACGCTCCTGACGGGGTCCCCCGGGATGTCCTTATGAGGTTACACTACTTCCACGTGAAGGAGGCAATCTTGAAAGCTGCTAGACCCTCGGATACTGCATCGGAGGCTTTGGGCTCACTTCAGATATTCGGTGACCTGTCCCCCGCAACTTTAGCGAAACGGCGCTCTCTTTACCCCATCACATCAGTGCTACGTAAAGAGAACATTCTATACAGATGGGGATATCCCACTAAGTTGCTTATCTCCCGAGAAGGTTCTACTGTTGTCATAACGAATGTCGAGGAGGGTAAAAAGATCCTAGCATCATGGAACTCTGCAAGTTCTTCTACACACATCTCTCCCGAGCGGGGCCTTCAGCGGGACTGGGCCTCTTCGGCTGCAGAACTTTGAGTATTGTTTGATTTACTACACTTGCATTGATTTCATGTCTTCTGATTGGATTGTAGTGTCGTATTTCCTACGTTGCATCAGTTCCTTGGCAACTGTTTGATGAGGGTGTCTATGTGATAGCTGTATGTTATTAGCATGTTTTTCAGTGATGCCTTCTCTCTGCCGATTTACTGTTAGTTGCCTGTCTCTGCTGCCCCGTCTGCCGCCCGCATTTCGCTATCGGCTGGGAACTCTACCCGAGTCTCCTTTAATTCCGGTGGCGGTCGGAGGGACCAGAGATGGAGTGCCGAGGAACTACAATTTGTTTAATCTTGGTTCGGGTGCGGGCAGATTGACCACTACCCCCCACAGTTTAACTCTGAGTCGCCATGGTTAGGCGTCCACATGTGCCCCCGAGAGGGGTTATTGTTCTGTTTCTTCTTTCTGTCATCCTTCATCTTTTGTGTCCTTTCTCTCCCTTTCCCTCTTTATTTGTCCGGAAACGTTACATACACTTTTTACTTGCCAGTTGGTTGTCGATAGTTATGCAATCCCGACAGTTCTACAAAATGGTTAACATTGTTTCTATAAATGCAAAGGGTCTTAATTCCCCACACAAGAGGAGATTAGCACTTAATTATTTCCATAAACTTAAAGCTCAAATCATAGCCGTCCAGGAGACTCACTTTATTAAATCAGCCCCTCCTAGGTTTACTAATGGGAGATTTCCCCATTGCTACCTAGCCAACGGGCCAGCAAAGAAGGCGGGGGTGGCAATCTTGATATCTCAGCACTGCGCGTTTTCCCTCACTTCGCAATACTGCGGCCCTGAGGGGAGAATTCTAATTTTGGTTGGCACTCTTGAAAATAAAGAGGTGACATTAGTTTCTTGCTACGCTCCCAACAACAAGCAACTAGCATTTTGCAGGAAACTTTGCGCTAAGGTGCAACAATTGGCTAAGGGCGCTTTACTCCTAATGGGGGACTTTAACTTGACCCTGGACCCTCTAGTTGATAACTCTAGCAAGCGGCCCTCGCTCTCCAGTCAGCTCCATAGGAATGCAAAGGGCTTTAGCCAGCTACTGGCGGAATATAATCTCTTAAACCTCTGGCGCATTATACATCCAATGGACAGAGATTACACGTTTTTCTCCCCGGTGCACGACTCCTATTCAAGAATAGATCTAGCATTAGTAGACAAGTGGACTCTACAGTCCATCCGTAAAATCTCCATCCTCCCCATGTCCTGGTCGGATCACTCCCCACTATACATCGAATGGGACATAAATAGTAGAAGGGTTTCCCCGGCCCCCTGGCGCTTAGGTAAACTCAGTCTTCTTCAGCCAGAGACCACGCAGGCGATCCAAACCACCTTGGATCATTATCTCTCTGAGAACTCTCCTCGGGAGACATCTATTTTCACATTCTGGTGCGCCCTCAAAGCAGTAACACGAGGGACGGCGATTCAAACTGCGGCTAAGCTTAAAAGGGCATATCGTAAGAAATTAGAACAAGCTGAGCTCACGGTCGCTTCCCTGGAGAGTTCTCACAAGGCACATCCGCACGATAAAGCCCTCCTTAAGTCATTGAAAGAAGCAAGAGAGGCGGTAAATGTTTTCTATCTAGCGGAGGTCTAACGCAACCTACATAGACTGAACCAAAAATTTTATGTTTATGGCAACAGAGCTGGTAGATTACTGGCGAGGAAGCTGAGGGGTAAGAGGGCGAAAGAAAAAATCCATATTGTCCACTCAGATAGGGGTAAGAGAGTCTACGATCCTGACGAAATTGCAAATGTTTTTGCATCCTATTACTCTAAATTATACAACCTAAGGGGGGATCCTTCTACTTTTCAACCTACAGGCATAGATGTTCAGAATTTTCTGAGTAACTTTCCTCTCCCCTCGCTGTCGTCGGAGTCATGTAGCTCACTCAGTGCGCCTTGGACTTTAGCCGAAGTTGAAAAGGCTATTGACTCCCTTCCAGCAGATAGGGCCCCGGGACCTGATTGTTACCCCTCCGGTTTCTATAAATCCTTTAAGGAGAACTTGGCCCCGGTACTCTTGACAGTGTTTAATGAAGCCTCAGAGGCTGGCCACTTCCCCAAAGAGATGCTGGAAGCTCAAATCATCACCATTCCCAAACCGGGAAAAAGCCCTACCTCAGTCCAAAATTTTAGACCAATTGCTTTATTAAATACGGATCTAAAAATCTATGCCAAATTAATTGCTAACCGTATCAGTCCCCTTCTCCCTTCCCTTATCAACCCTGATCAAGTGGGCTTCGTTTTAAACCGACAGGCCCCGGATAATACGCGTAGGGTGATTAATGTCATTGAGCACTCTGCCTGTAGAGGAGAACCCCTCCTAGTTTTGTCTCTGGACGCCGAAAAGGCGTTCGATAGGTTGAACTGGGATTTTATGAGATTAACCCTGGACAAATTTGGCTTTTCTGGAAGGATCTTAGAATCTATCCTGGCTCTCTACTCCACACCCAGTGCGCGGGTCTTTGTTAACGGATGCCTTTCTTCACCCTTCAATATTTCTAATGGCACGCGACAGGGCTGTCCGCTATCTCCTCTTATTTTTGCATTGGCGATAGAACCCTTGGCTGCCTGCATTAGATCCCGGGACTCGATTAGAGGCCCGGTTATAGGGGGCATTTCCCACAAAATTAGCTTGTTTGCGGACGATATTCTGCTATGTCTTTCTGACCCCGAGGCTTCCTTGCCAGTTCTTCATGACGTCCTACAAATTTACTCGGATGTTTCCTTTTATAAATTAAATACAAATAAGACTGAAGCCCTCCCACTCAATATAACCCTGACTGTGGTCTCTAGGTTGAAGGACTCGTACAAATATGCCTGGAAGTCCTACTCTTTGAGATATCTAGGAATTAATCTAACCAGAGAAGATAATTTGATTGAGTGTAATTATGCCCCGTTATTAAAAGCATTTACGGAGCTGACTGGGGAGTGGATGCTACAGGAGGTGTCTTGGTTGGGCAGGATTGCTGCTGCCAAAATGGTCCTGTTGCCGAAATTAATGTACCTGTTTCGCGCTATACCAAGGTCCCTTCCCAGACTCTTCTATAATAAATTTAATCAGGTCCTGACCAGATATGTGTGGGGAGGCTCTAGACCAAAAATTGCAAAAAAAACTCTCATTCTGCCCAAACTGTCTGGTGGGGTAGCTTTCCCAGATATAGAAAAATACCATGCTGCATGTCTGATGAGTCAGTCTAGAGACTGGTTCGACACCTCGAGCCCGAAACCTTGGCTTATCCTGGAAGCTTTATGCTTAGACGCTGTTTCTCTCCCTGATCTGTTTTGGTTACCACTGTCTGCTGCTCGAGGTAGGGCCGGATCCTGCAAGTCTATTAAAACGACCCTAGATTCATGGCATAAACTAGTGCTCTCTTCTGAAGAGATTAATTTACCTGCCCCCTGCCTGTCGTTATCTGCTCTTATGTCATCGATTCCTAACGTCTCCCTAGAGGAGTGGATTCGAAAGGGGCTCTTTACTGTGGGCGATTTATTTGTAGGCGACGTCTTGATGTCCTTCTCTCAACTGCAAGAGAGATTTGGGATTCGGACTCAAGATTTCTTCAAATACCTGCAGGTGAGAAGTTGGTTACACTCATTTACTCCCACACATCTCCACAAACCTTCTCTTCTGGTTTATATTATAAGCCGATTGAAATCGTCCTCGCATAAATATGGGATTACGTGTTGGTACCAATTTCAATTAACTAATTGCCCACAGACAAAACTAAAAGCTCAGACTTTATGGGAAAGAGATTTGAACAGGTACTTTGTTGATGCAGATTGGGACAGTATATTTAGATCCTGTTTTAAAGTCTCCAAATGTGTAAACTACTCTGAAATGTTCTACAAGCTTATACAGAGGGCCTACTTTACCCCTGCAAAACAACACAGGATCTGGCCTTCACAATCTAAATCATGTTGGAGGAAATGCGGCTCTACGGGGGATTTATTTCATATCTTCTGGGCATGCCCAAATGTACAGCCTCTTTGGAGAGAGGTTTTACATATGGCTAGCATAGTGTTAGGGCTCAACATCCCCATGGACCCAGCTCTAGCGCTATTCCATTTATGCGTTGATCGCCTCTCCGTAGGTGATCGTTACGTCTTGGGACATATCTTGATAGCCACTAAAGCTGCTATAGCACAATTGTGGAAGTCTGAGAATATTCCTACCTTAGAGTTTATTCAAAATAAAATTCACAAACATTTCATTTTCGAAACAGCGGAGGCTAAATATTCTTCCTCGGCTAACTCTATTCACCTGAAATGGTTAGGATGGTCTGACTATAGGAGTAGAGAGGGTAGGCTAACTGTTTATAGCTCTCCAATTGATGTGTCTGTGCTTTACTCATCCTAGAATGACCTCTACAAGAATGTTGTGCTATCAGGTATTCTATATGTGTTATGCACTTTAATCCTTATTGTTCTTTTTTTCTCTCTTCTTCCATCTCTTTTCTCAATGCTTTCTCCTCCTCACGTATCTGAAAGCTTAATGTAGCCAATTGTATATTCATCCAACTGTGCACTGTTTATATTCTGTATATGGTAACCATTCCGGACTTCCCCTGTGTTTCCCTTACCCCTTTTTCTCTAACGTCCTAGTGGATGCTGGGGACTCCGAAAGGACCATGGGGAATAGCGGCTCCGCAGGAGACTGGGCACAAAAGTAAAAAGCTTTAGGACTACCTGGTGTGCACTGGCTCCTCCCCCTATGACCCTCCTCCAAGCCTCAGTTAGATTTTTGTGCCCGAACGAGAAGGGTGCAATCTAGGTGGCTCTCCTGAGCTGCTTAGAGTAAAAGTTTAAAGTAGGTTTTTTATTTTCAGTGAGACCTGCTGGCAACAGGCTCAGTGCAATGAGGGACTAAGGGGAGAAGAAGCGAACTCACCTGCGTGCAGAGTGGATTGGGCTTCTTAGGCTACTGGACATTAGCTCCAGAGGGACGATCACAGGCCCAGCCATGGATGGGTCCCAGAGCCGCGCCGCCGGCCCCCTTACAGAGCCAGAAGACTGAAGAGGTCCGGAAAATCGGCGGCAGAAGACGTCCTGTCTTCATTAAGGTAGCGCACAGCACCGCAGCTGTGCGCCATTGCTCTCAGCACACTTCACACTCCGGTCACTGAGGGTGCAGGGCGCTGGGGGGGGGGCGCCCTGAGACGCAATAAAAACACCTTTTTTGGCAAAAAATACATCAAATATAGCTCCTGGGCTATATGGATGCATTTAACCCCTGCCAATTTTTCCATAAAAAAGCGGGAGAAAGGCCGCCGAAAAAGGGGCGGAGCCTATCTCCTCAGCACACTGGCGCCATTTTTTCCTCACAGCTCCGTTGGAGGAAGGCTCCCTGACTCTCCCCTGCAGTCCTGCACTACAGAAACAGGGTAAAACAAGAGAGGGGGGGCACTAAATTGGCAGATAAATATATACAGCAGCTATATCAGGGAAAAACACTTATATAAGGTTATCCCTATATATATATGGCGCTCTGGTGTGTGCTGGCAAACTCTCCCTCTGTCTCCCCAAAGGGCTAGTGGGGTCCTGTCCTCTGTCAGAGCATTCCCTGTGTGTGTGTGCTGTGTGTCGGTACGTCGTGTCGACATGTATGAGGAGGAAAATGGTGTGGAGGCGGAGCAATTGCCTGTGTTAGTGATGTCACCCCCTAGGGAGTCGACACCTGACTGGATGGTCTTATGGAAAGAATTACGTGATAGTGTCAGCACTTTACAAAAGACTATTGACGACATGAGACAGCCGGCAAATCAGTTAATACCTGTACAGGCGTCTCAAACACCGTCAGGGGCTCTAAAACGCCCGTTACCTCAGGTCGATACAGACACTGACACGGACACTGACTCCAGTGTCGACGGTGAGGAAACAAACGTATTTTCCAGTAGGGCCACACGTTACATGATCATGGCAATGAAGGAGGTTTTGAACATTTCTGATACTACAAGTACCACAAAAAAGGGTATTATGTGGGGTGTGAAAAAACTACCCGTAGTTTTTCCTGAATCAGATGAATTAAATGAGGTGTGTGATGAAGCGTGCGTTTCCCCCGATAAAAAACTGATAATTTCTAAAAAAATTATTGGCATTATACCCTTTCCCGCCAGAGGTTAGGGCGCGTTGGGAAACACCCCCTAGGGTAGATAAGGCGCTCACACGCTTATCAAAACAAGTGGCGTTACAGTCTCCTGATACGGCCGCCCTCAAGGAACCAGCTGATAGGAAGCTGGAAAATATCCTAAAAAGTATATACACACATACTGGTATTATACTGCGACCAGCAATCGCCTCAGCCTGGATGTGCAGTGCTGGGGTGGCTTGGTCAGAATCCCTGACTGAAAATATTGATACCCTGGACAGGGACAATATATTATTGACTATAGAGCATTTAAAGGATGCATTTCTATATATGCGAGATGCACAGAGGGATATTTGCACTCTGGCATCAAGAGTAAGTGCGATGTCCATTTCTGCCAGAAGAGGGTTATGGACGCGACAGTGGTCAGGTGATGCGGATTCCAAACGGCATATGGAAGTATTGCCGTATAAAGGGGAGGAGTTATTTGGGGTCGGTCTATCGGACCTGGTGGCCACGGCAACGGCTGGGAAATCCACCTTTTTACCCCAGGTCACCTCTCAGCAGAAAAAGATACCGTCTTTTCAGGCTCAGTCCTTTCGTCCCCATAAGGGCAAGCGGGCAAAAGGCCACTCATATCTGCCCCGGGGCAGAGGAAGGGGAAAAAGACTGCAGCAGACAGCCTCTTCCCACGAACAGAAGCCCTCCCCCGCTTCTGCCAAGTCCTCAGCATGACGCTGGGGCCTTACAAGCGGACTCAGGCACGGTGGGGGCCCGTCTCAAGAATTTCAGCGCGCAGTGGGCTCACTCGCAAGTGGACCCCTGGATCCTGCAGGTAGTATCTCAGGGGTACAAATTGGAATTCGAGACGTCTCCCCCTCGCCGGTTCCTGAAGTCTGCTTTACCAACGTCTCCCCCCGACAGGGAGGCGGTATTGGAAGCCATTCACAAGCTGTATTCCCAGCAGGTGATAATCAAGGTACCCCTCCTACAACAGGGAAAGGGGTATTATTCCACGCTGTTTGTGGTACCGAAGCCGGACGGCTCGGTGAGACCCATTTTAAATCTGAAATCCTTGAACACTTACATAAAAAGGTTCAAGTTCAAGATGGAGTCACTCAGAGCAGTGATAGCGAACCTGGAAGAAGGGGACTATATGGTGTCTCTGGACATCAAGGATGCTTACCTCCATGTCCCAATTTGCCCTTCTCACCAAGGGTACCTCAGGTTTGTGGTACAGAACTGTCACTATCAGTTTCAGACGCTGCCGTTTGGATTGTCCACGGCACCCCGGGTCTTTACCAAGGTAATGGCCGAAATGATGATTCTTCTGCGAAGAAAAGGCGTCTTAATTATCCCTTACTTGGACGATCTCCTGATAAGGGCAAGGTCCAGAGAACAGTTAGAGGTCGGAGTAGCACTATCTCAAGTAGTACTACGACAGCACGGATGGATTCTAAATATTCCAAAATCGCAGCTGATTCCGACGACACGTCTGCTGTTCCTAGGGATGATTCTGGACACAGTACAGAAAAAGGTGTTTCTCCCGGAGGAGAAAGCCAGGGAGTTATCCAACCTAGTCAGGAACCTCCTAAGACCAGGCCAAGTGTCAGTGCATCAATGCACAAGGGTCCTGGGAAAGATGGTGGCTTCTTACGAAGCGATTCCATTCGGCAGATTCCACGCAAGAACTTTTCAGTGGGATCTGCTGGACAAATGGTCCGGATCGCATCTTCAAATGCATCAGCGGATAACCCTGTCTCCAAGGACAAGGGTGTCTCTCCTGTGGTGGTTACAGAGTGCTCATCTCCTACAGGGCCGCAGATTCGGCATTCAGGATTGGGTCCTGGTGACCACGGATGCCAGCCTGAGAGGCTGGGGAGCAGTCACACAGGGAAAAAATTTCCAGGGCTTGTGGTCAAGCATGGAAACGTCACTTCACATAAATATCCTGGAACTAAGGGCCATTTACAATGCCCTAAGTCAGGCAAGGCCTCTGCTTCAGGGTCAGCCGGTGTTGATCCAGTCGGACAACATCACGGCAGTCGCCCACGTAAACAGACAGGGCGGCACAAGAAGCAGGAGGGCAATGACGGAAGTTGCAAAGATTCTTCGCTGGGCGGAAAATCATGTGATAGCACTGTCAGCAGTGTTCATTCCGGGAGTGGACAACTGGGAAGCAGACTTCCTCAGCAGACACGATCTTCACCCGGGGGAGTGGGGACTTCACCCAGAAGTCTTCCACATGATTGTGAGCCGTTGGGAAAAACCAAAGGTGGACATGATGGCGTCCCGCCTCAACAAAAAACTGGACAGATATTGCGCCAGGTCAAGGGACCCTCAGGCAATAGCTGTGGACGCTCTGGTAACACCGTGGGTGTACCAGTCAGTATATGTGTTCCCTCCTCTGCCTCTCATACCCAAGGTACTGAGGATCATAAGAAGGAGAGGTGTAAAGACTATACTCGTGGCTCCGGATTGGCCAAGAAGGACTTGGTACCCGGAAATTCAAGAGATGCTCACGGAAGACCCGTGGCCTCTACCTCTAAGAAAGGACCTGCTCCAGCAGGGACCATGTCTGTTCCAAGACTTACCGCGGCTGCGTTTGACGGCATGGCGGTTGAACGCCGGATCCTGAAGGAAAAAGGCATTCCGGATGAAGTTATCCCTACCCTGATCAAAGCCAGGAAGGATGTAACTGTGCAACATTATCACCGTATTTGGCGTAAATATGTTGCGTGGTGTGAGGCCAGGAAGGCCCCTACAGAGGAATTTCAACTGGGTCGATTCCTGCATTTCCTGCAAACAGGACTGTCTATGGGCCTCAAATTAGGGTCCATTAAAGTTCAAATTTCGGCCCTGTCAATATTCTTCCAAAAAGAACTAGCTTCAGTTCCTGAAGTTCAGACGTTTGTCAAGGGGGTACTGCATATACAGCCTCCTTTTGTGCCTCCAGTGGCACCTTGGGATCTCAATATAGTTTTGGGATTCCTAAAATCACATTGGTTTGAACCACTCACCACTGTGGACTTAAAATATCTCACATGGAAAGTGGTAATGCTGTTAGCCCTGGCTTCAGCCAGGCGTGTATCAGAATTGGCGGCTTTATCCTATAAAAGCCCTTACCTGATTTTTCATACGGACAGGGCAGAATTGAGGACTCGTCCTCAATTTCTCCCTAAGGTGGTTTCAGCATTTCACTTAAACCAGCCTATTGTGGTGCCTGCGGCTACTAGGGACTTGGAGGATTCCAAGTTGCTGGACGTAGTCAGGGCCCTGAAAATATATGTTTCCAGGACGGCTGGAGTCAGAAAATCTGACTCGCTGTTTATCCTGTATGCACCCAACAAGCTGGGTGCCCCTGCTTCTAAGCAGACGATTGCTCGTTGGATTTGTAGTACAATTCAGCTTGCACATTCTGTGGCAGGCCTGCCACAGCCAAAATCTGTAAAAGCCCATTCCACACGGACAGTGGGGTCATCTTGGGCGGCTACCCGAGGGGTCTCGGCTTTACAACTTTGCCGAGCAGCTACTTGGTCAGGGGCAAATACGTTTGCAAAATTCTACAAATTTGATACCCTGGCTGAGGAGGACCTGGAGTTCTCTCATTCGGTGCTGCAGAGTCATTCGCACTCTCCCGCCCGTTTGGGAGCTTTGGTATAATCCCCATGGTCCTTTCGGAGTCCCCAGCATCCACTAGGACGTTAGAGAAAATAAGAATTTACTTACCGATAATTCTATTTCTCATAGTCCGTAGTGGATGCTGGGCGCCCATCCCAAGTGCGGATTGTCTGCAATACTTGTACATAGTTATTGTTACAAAAATCGGGTTATTATTGTTGTGAGCCATCTTTTCAGAGGCTCCTCTGTTATCATGCTGTTAACTGGGTTCAAATCACAAGTTGTACGGTGTGATTGGTGTGGCTGGTATGAGTCTTACCCGGGATTCAAAATCCTTCCTTATTGTGTACGCTCGTCCGGGCACAGTATCCTAACTGAGGCTTGGAGGAGGGTCATAGGGGGAGGAGCCAGTGCACACCAGGTAGTCCTAAAGCTTTTTACTTTTGTGCCCAGTCTCCTGCGGAGCCGCTATTCCCCATGGTCCTTTCGGAGTCCCCAGCATCCACTACGGACTATGAGAAATAGAATTATCGGTAAGTAAATTCTTATTTTTTTTCTGTTCCCCATTTCTGTGTGTAAACCCTTCAATAAAAATGTAATGTTTAAAAAAAAAAAAACGGATTGGACAGTTTTCTAGCTGAAAAAGATATCCAAGGCTATAGCATTTAATATATTGACATTATGTATAGGGGTGTGATACGAAATATAGTTAGGTACGAAACCATTATTTTGGCTGGTGCATTACAATATTCACTGCTTAATATGGATACAGGTTGAACCCGATGGGCATTTTGCCTCTTTTCAACCTCACTAACTATGTAACTATGGACACACACATTTTATAATTATATATTTTATCACTGGCTAATTTCTATTTCCCTCTCAATGTATTACACGCTGCACATATTTCTTTTGTTGATCATGGAGGACTAATAATAACGAGAACACTATATGGATTACACACTTACTTCATTAATCATATTGCATGGCAATTTATACTATTTGTATTCTACATATTATTTTCCTCACCAGTACTATATATTTATATATTTCACTACCTACAATAAGTATTTTTCCATACTTCACCCTTTTTCTCAGCCAACACTAAAAATAATTTACACACAACTTATTTCATATATTCACAAAAAGTATTTTATTTTCATTCTTTTATATTTTTATATGAAAATAATTTGTTAACATTTTGCACACAGTAAAAGGAGTATTTTTTTCCCCCGCTATTATTATTTCACACCAAACATGGATGCCTCTTTCCCATTTTTTCATGCTTTAACGGGGCAATAAGGTCATAATACACTATTAACTTACCTGCTAATTGATCATTACAATAGGATATATGATGTATATTTAATAAACATTTTTACAAGACATTACATATTTAAAGAGAAAAATAGTTTACCGGGAGCAAATATATAATATCTAAGCTGGCATGGAGACAAATATTTAATATAGTTAATCCTCTAACAAATAGAATACCACCAGTCCATTGTTCACACTGGATCACACGACTGCAAACCCAGCACACTAGATCCCCAGCGTGACGATACACTACCAGTGATTGGATATAGAAACCACGTGACCCGCGGAAAGTCCTGCGAATGGCCAGGCTTCATCCTTATATTCTTAATTGTGGATACATTCGGGTTAGCTCTGACGAAACAGTCCTGTGATACAATCTATTGTGTGTGTGTTTAAGTTATATACTGTTGTGTAATGTGTTCTTGATTGGGCAGTATGGATGGTGTAATGGTTGGCATTACTGCCTCACAGCACTGAGGTCATGGGTTCGATTCCCACCATGGCCCTAACTATGTGGAGTTTGTATATTCTCCCCGTACTTGCGTGGGTTTCCTCCGGGTACTCCAGTTTTCTCCCACAATCCAAATATATACTGGAAGGTTAATTGGATCCCAACAAAATTAACCCTAGCATGAATGTGTGTGTGTGTGTGCACATGTGGTAGGGAAAATAGATTGTAAGCTACTCTGGGGCAGGGACTGATGTGAATGGGCAAATATTCTCTGTAAAGTGCTGCGGAATATGTACAAAGAAAAAATTAGAAAAACTGTCCTGTGCGCAAAAAACTGCCAGTCTGTGCAACACTTCTAGAGGTATCCTTAACCCCTCACCAATAATGCAAACAAAAAAGAAAATGAAGTGTCAACTTAACCAGCGCTTTTCCAATGATCCAATAGATAATTTGTTCTCATAAACCGTTCCGTTATGAAGTATGAGATATACAACAGAAATGAAAGGTACAGTATACAGTGTAACACAGTTTTAATATACATAAATAACAAACAATGGATACAATGTTCTATAATAAACATAAATTCCAGTGCAAGGCATAGTTCTTTCTTTTAGGTAGAGGCTTACCAGTCAGGTGGTACAATGGATAATTACCATATAAATTAGAACTGTGGATTAGACAGTTCAAATAGCGCTCCTACAGATGATCCTGGGATTACCCCGCTGGAGAATCGTCAGAGCTTCAGGTAATGTGTCTCAAGGACCGGATAGCCTCCTCCACCAACGCGTTTCTTCCCCAAACTGGGGTTTTTATCAAGGTGTGAATATGCCTCCAGTTTAATCCTTCCTCTATTTAAATAGACAGCATCCAATGGTATCCCTACGTGCACAGCTGAACCACTATACATAGCCTACAAGCCCCAAGGTTCTCTGCTGTGTATGGGACTTCCTGCTATGTCACTTCCGACATAGCAGGGAACCATGGCAACATCGGGTTCCCGAACTCAGTCCGGTCACCTCTTGCAATTCAATTAAATTTTAATTGTCCCAAACGGAAATAGGTGTCTTTATGTATGTCCTTATGTAAACAGATTTATAGTGGTCAAAGCATCTTTGTAAAAATGAACGAAGTTACGGATCCCAGACATCGCAATACGTCACTTCCGGTGACGTACTGAAGTACACAAGCGGTTACTATAGAGATCCCGGACATAATCTACAAGAGATAATAAAATGTATATACAATAGAAATAGCAAAGTGTCATAATAAAATCAGGTGTTCATGGAAACTACTTAGTGCAAAACAAGCGGAATAAAACGACAAATAAATAGGTGGCTACTTAGACATAAAAGCAACTATATGAAGACTAAAAGTAACTAATTTAAAAACCACTTTATTTCAAAGTCGGCATTCAAGCCTCCTGGTTTTAGTGTGCCCAATTCATATATGGCTTGCATTTCTACCCTCGCTAGCTGGCGGACAACATTTTTTCCTTCTCCTTGATTTTTAATGTGTCTGATGCCGCAGAAGCGTTTGATACCTGCTATATTTCCATTGTGGTGGACTCTAAAATGTTCCGAAAGTGCATGGGTCGTTAATCCTTTTTTGATGTTTCTCAAATGCTCGCTAATTCTAATTTTTAGAGCCCTTGAGGTATGTCCTATATACCACAGGTAGCATGAACATTCGATGGCATAAATGACATTGGTACTATTACAAGTTATAAAATCCCGTATTTTCAAATTATTATTTATCTGTACCTCCGGTATTTTTCTGCTGCTATGTGGTATATTCCTACAGCCAATACACATTCCGCACCGGAAGAAACCCTTAGATTTCACTGTGCACATAGTTTTCTTTGCAGGCTGAGCACTTTTAACCAAATAATTTTTCAAATTTGGAGCTCTCCTGAAGATACAGTTCGGTCTTTCAGGAAACAAATGACCAATGATGGGGTCTTTACGCAAGATGTTTATTCAGGGATTTTTCTAACATTTTATGTTGACTATTGAAGGACGTTATGAACGTCCATTCAAATTGTGCCCCTCTTTCATTAGTTCCTTTCCGTTTTGACTGTAGTGAGTCTCGACGGTCAACCTTTGAAACATTGGTTTTCACAACATCTATCTCATCTCCTGAGTAGCCTGAAGCCATGAATTTTAACGTCATTTCTTCCGCTTGTATATCATCAAGTTCTGCTTTTGTGCAGTTGCGTTTCAACCGCATAAATTGGCCGTCCGGAATGGAACTAAGCCAATTCGGGTGATGGCAACTGTTAGCACTGATGTATGCACCTGAGTCTGTAGGTTTAATAAAAGTTTTTGTTTCTATTTTGTTATTTTCAATAAAAACAGTAATGTCTAAAAAATGTATACTTCCACAGCTACTTTCGAAAGTAAAAAAATATGTTGGCTGAATTAGAATTAAGATAATTAAAAAATTGTTTAAGACTATCTTCATCACCTCTCCAGATAAAAAAAGACGTCGTCTATGTATCTCTTCCAGGACACTAGGTTCGCTCCAAAGGGACATTGGTTTCAAATCGCGGAATCCTCCCATTGTCCCATAAAAATGTTAGCATAACTCGGAGCGAACCAAGTGCCCATGGCAGTGCCAACGTTCTGCAGGTAGAATGTACCATCAAAAGAAAAGTAATTTCTAAAATAAATGCAACACCCTTTAAAATGAACTCCTGTAGGGATTCTTTCAATCCACTATCTGCCAAAGCCTTGGTAATGGCTGCAAGACCCATCTGATGTTCGATGATAGTATATAATGATCGCACATCAGCTGTCACCAGAATGTCGCCTTCTTCCCATTGTATAGTCTCTAATATATTCAGAAAGGCCCTGGTGTCTTTAAGGTGTGATGGATATTTCACCACTAGGGGTTGCAAAAAATAATCTAAAAACTCAGAAAGATTAGAAGTTACGGAGCCGATCCCCGAGACTATGGGCCTACCAGGGGGGTTCTTTGGATCCTTGTGAATTTTGGGCAGGATATATAAAACGGGAATCATTGGTTCCTCAATGCGTAAAAATGTAATTTCCCTTTCTGTCAGAGTTCCATTTAATAGATATTCCTCCAACAATTTTTCCAACCTCTGTAGAATCCTTTCTGTTGGGTCAGCATTTAATTTGTGGTATGTTATACCATCATTTAACTGGCGGAGGACTTCCTTATTATAGTCATCTTTTGTCATGATGACTATACCGCCCCCCTTATCGGACGGTTTAATTACCAAATCCTCACATTCACTTAATTTCTTTAATGCCTGACGTTCTTTGAATGTTGTTATACCTTGGTAATTTATTATCCATCTCTTTGATATCATCCGATACCAGTTTCAGAAAGGTCTCCAAGAAGTTCCCTCTCATAAATGTGGGATTAAAAACAGATTTTGGTTTAAATGGAGTTTCTCCTGTTTCTATTGCATCATTTGTCCCTTTACTAATAAAAAAAAATTTTAAACTTCATTTTCTAATGAACTTTTGCAAGTCAATAAATGTACTGAATTTATTTAGGGGTAAAGATGGTGCAAATTTCATACCTTTTTCAAAGAGAGAAATTTCTTCTCTAGCTAACAAATGATCGGTCAGATGAAAGATTTTAATCTTCCCCGGACTCTTGTCATTTGACGGAGGTATAGGGAGAACAGATATGACTTTTTTCTTTCTAACATTTTTCTTGGAGATTTTTCTCGTTAATTTCTTTTTTATTCGTTTGTTAACCAGTCCCCCTCTACAACCTCTCCTCTTTATCTTGGAGGGTATAATTTTTTTTCTACTGGATAAAAAAGGAGAGGATTCAGTCACATGTTCCAACGGTTGAAACCTATTTCTTGTTTCATACACAGGAGTAGTGGGGCAAAAATCCTTCTTATACCGATTCCTCCCCACAGGTTTAGACCGCCACCTATTATCTCGATAATTTTCGTAATCATTCCGACACCTTTGTACCCTTCCTTCATTATTCCTAATATCTCTCTGTGCGAATGGAATCAAAATTGGATCTATATAGTTCCCTCTAGATGTACTCCTATGATGGAAATTGGAGTCTAAATTTCTTTTTGGATTCCGTCTATGTGGGGGGATCCACTTTTTAATATTTTTCCTAGACATTCGATTTGGTGATGGTGACCTCCCCTCGTTTTCGTCCTCCACTCTCTCATTTTCTGCTTGTTCATCTACAGTTTCTCTCCTTTTATCCCGATTGAATTTACGCACTTTGCGTTCAATCAGTATTTTCTCATTTTTCTTTAATGAGAGTTCTACACGTTTTTCTAATTCTTTATATTCCTGTAAATCCGTAAAGGGGTGAACCAATGTTTTATAATTTGTTAGTTCTGCCTCTAATCGTTCCAGCTGTTGTTTCCTATCATGTACAATTAATTTCATTAGAGCTGTGGAGCATGTATTTAAGATTCTGTCCCACTCCAATTTAAATTCCTCATCCGCAGATGAAAAGGAAGCTGCCTTATTTATTAATAAACCTTTTCGGTATTACTTGGTGTTACCGTCTCCCACCAAATTCTGTTTTCCTTCAACAAGGTCACTTCTAATTTCTTCATAAGGCTTTCTAGGTTCTCATCCACTAAGATAATAGAGTCCCCCTCCTCTCTAAATACATACTCGAACTTAGATTTTCTACCTTCTCTTAATTTGAACATGGTGCTGCACAGAACAATTCCTCAAAAGGATAATAGTGCAAATGGACAAAGAAAATATTAGAAAAACTGTCCCGTGCGCAAAAAGTTGCCAGTCAGTGCAACACTTCTAGAGGTATCCTTAACCCCTCACCAATAGTGCAAACAAAAAAGAAAATGAAGTGTCAACCAGCGCTTTTCCAATGATCCAATAGATAATTTGTTCTCATAAACCGTTCCGTTATGAAGTATGAGATATACAACAGAAATGAAAGGTACAGTATATAGTGTAACACAGTTTTAATATACATAAATAAACAATGGATAAAATGTTCTATAATGAACATAAATTCCAGTGCAAGGCATAGTTCTTTCTTTTAGGTAGAGGCTTTCCAGACAGGTGGTACAATGGATAATTACCAGATAAATTAGAACTGTGGATTAGACAGTTCAAATAGCGCTCCTACAGATGATCCCAGGATTACCCCACTGGAGAATCGTCAGACCTTCAGGTAATGTGTCTCAAGGACCGGATCGCCTCCTCCACCAACACGTTTCTTCCCCAAACTGGGGTCTTTATCAAGGTGTGAATATGCCTCCAGTATAATACTTCCTCTATTTAAATAGACAGCGTCCAATGGTATCCCTCCGTGCACAGCTGAACCACTGTACATAAAAGCCTACAAGTCCCAAGGTTCTCTGCTGTGCATGGGACTTCCTGCTATGTCACTTCCGGCATAGCAGGGAACCATGGCAATGTCGGGTTCCCGAACTCAGTCCGGTCACCTCTTGCCATTCAATTCAATTTTAATTGTCCCAAACGTAAATATGTATGTCCTTATGTAAACAGCTTTATAGTGGTCAAAGCATTGGTTTTGAGGTCAGGATCCTGGCGGTCAGCATACCGATGCCGGGATTCCATCTGCCGGGATGCCGGCAGGGGGGCAAGCATACCGATGCCGGGATTCCATCTGCCAGGATGCCGGCAGGGGGGCAAGCACAACAAAGCACCTTGCGGCCTCGCTGCGAGCTTGGTGGCTTGCTGCACTCGCCACATGTTCTAGTCTGACTCTATGGGTGCCCTGGACACCCACGAGTAGGAATAGCCCTGGGCCCCCTGCCGGCATCCTGGCATACTTGGTCCCGGCGTCAGTATGCTGACCGGTGGGATCCCCATACATTATATGAGCAATCCATTGATTTGGAAATAGAAAATAAAGTGTGCCTACAGCTAAACCAAAATCACAGAGAATTAGTACAGCTATATCAAAGGTGACCGCCTTATAAATATGCTTTACCTCAGGACAGAAAATAAACTAATATCTTGAGATTATTTAGCTGTCTTTCTGCAGCAGGATACATTGGTTTCCACAGGAAAACATCGGGGTGTAGATTGGATCTTGATCCAGAGGCACCAGCAGTCCAAAGGCTGTCCCAGGATGCATTGGGGCCTCCCCTATAAACCCCACCTCCAGACACTGAGAGCTCAATTTTGAGTTGGTGCCTGCAGCAGCAGGTCACCTAAATGGGAGGGCTGCACTGGGCAGCCCTGAAAAAGCTTTCCTCTCTGAGCTGTCAGCACTGTCTGTCAGGGTGACACTTCAGCGCTGCCGCTCCATCACCTCCCAAGAAGAATCGCATACTCCCGTGGCTCAGTTCCCGGGTACTTGCGGCGGAGACGCTCTGGCTTAGGCACATGGTCACAGACGCTCTCCTGGTTCGCGTGGCTGCTGCGGGGAGGAGGTAAGAGGGTTCCCCAGGGAACCCACCATTAAATCGCGTTCCGTCCGTGACCTAGGGACATGGGTCGCATTGCTGGTGTGGACACTGTCTCCGAGCAGGATCCCACTAGACCACCAGGGCATCTGAGTACAGGTCAGGTGTAGTAACACCCCATTTAATAAGACTCGTAGTACCCGGGAGGTAAGGTGGCGCCTTGACCTGTAACCCCTCCCCCGGCCCAAGGCACCAACTCTGAGTAGATTTTCTCGCCCTGGAGCTCCCTCACACTCTCCCTCACTCTCCCTGACTGAGGCGCTGGGCGCCATCTTCTGAGCATAGCTGCAGCTGGTCTCCGGGACTGCAGGGCAAGGTCTCCCTTGTAAAGCCGCCTGTATATAACGCTGTGACTTTACAAACACTTGAGTATTGTTCATGTCTTTATACAGACAGCATTAGTTAAGAAAGAGTGTACTTGTTAAAGAATATATTGTACGAGTAGACCTCCGGTCTAGGGCAGTGCTGTGTTTATATACAATTGTGCTCATAAGTTTACATACCCTAGCAGAATTTGTGATTTTCTGGCCATTTGTCAGAGAATATGAATGATAACTCACAAACTTTTCTTTCACTCATGGTTAGTGGTTGGGTGAAGCCATTTATTGTCAAACAACAGTGTTTACTCTTTTTAATTCATAATGACAACAGAAACTACCCAAATGACCCTGATCAAAAGTTTACATACCCTGGAGATTTTGGCCTGATAACATGCACACAAGTTGACACAAACAGGTTTTAATGGCTACTAAAGGTAACCATCCTCACCTGTGATCTGTTGGGTGTGGTATGGTATGCCGGCGGTCAGGCTCCCGGCGACCAGCATACCGGCGCCGGGAGCCCGACCGCCGGCTTACCGACAGTGTGGCGAGCGCATATGAGCCCCTTGCGGGCTCGCCACGCTGCGGGCAACGCTATTTTATTTTCCCTCCAGGGGGGTCGTGGACCCCCACGAGGGAGAATAAGTGTTGGTATGCCGGCTATCCGGATTCCGGCGCCGGTATACTGTGAGCCGGGATCCCGACAGCCGGCATACTGAAGACCACCCGATCTGTTTGCTTGTAATCAGTGTGTATGTATTAAAGGTCAGTGAGTTTCTGGACTCCTGAAAGACCCTTGCATCTTTCATCCAGTGCTGCACTGACGTGTCTGGATTCTGAGTCATGGGGAAAGCAAAAGAATTGTCAAAGGATCTGCGGGAAAAGGTAATTGAACTGTATAAAACAGGAAAGGGATATAAAAAGATATCCAACCAATTGAGAATGCCAATCAGCAGTGTTCAAACTCTAATTAAGAAGTGGAAAATGAGGGATTCTGTGGAAACCAAATCACGTACTAACAAGGGGAGAGAAAGAAAGCTCTTGTGTGGGCGCACTCTTATACGAAGGAGGAAAATTCCTCGGATATGTATCGAAAATTGTTTAAAACATCTGTTTATTCTTCAAAGTTAAAATGCAGTTACCCAAATATATGATCCAAATGTGAATAAAGAAAATTATGAAAATTTTTTAAAATGTTCTGATCTGTTTTTCACAGGGAGTGATTAGAAAGGTTGTAGACACCTGATTGTCTAACACCCGTTTCTCCTGACCAGTACAGAGGTTCTGTATTAATAGAACCAAGGAGAGGTCAAGGTTGTGATTGGTGTGTCTTCAAAGACCGCTTTATTTAGGTCAATACCATGCACATTGCTGGTTGCCAGTTAGTCCAAGTAAACACATATAGGATGTATAATAATTATATTATCAAAGCCTGACACTGAACTGATTGATATGTATAGGAAAAAGAGGGAGAGGAGAAGGGGAAATAAGGTTAGTGGTGATACTGCTGTTGGTGTCACCTTTCAAATAAAGGGAATAGTTCCTACTCTACAACACCAGGTATTCGCAGGAAGTCTCCTCTCCAGGTACTAGCCCAGCCCAACGCTGTTGGGCTTCCATGAAGGGCTGGATTAGTACCTGGAGAGGAGACTTCCTGCGAATACCTGGTGTTGTAGAGTAGGAACAATTCCCTTTATTTGAAAGGTGACACCAACAGCAGTATCACCACTAACCTTATTTCCCCTTTCCTTTCTCCTCTCCCTCTTTTTCCTATACATATCAGTTCAGCGTCAGGCTTTGATAATATAATTATTATACATCCTATATGTGTTTACTTGGACTAACTGGCAACCAGCAATGTGCATGGTATTGACCTAACTAAAGCGGTCTTTGAAGACACACCAATCACAACCTTGACCTCTCCTTGGTCCCATTAATACAGAACCTCTGTACTGGTCAGGAGAAACGGGTGTTAGACAATCAGGTGTCTACAACCTTTCTAATCACTCCCTGTGAAAAACAGACCAGAACATTTTAACATTTTTTCATAATTTTCTTTATTCACATTTGGATCATATATTTGGGTAACTGCATTTTAACTTTGAAGAATAAACAGATGTTTTAAACAATTTTCGATACATATCTGAGGAATTTTCCTTCTTAGTATAAGAGTGCACCCACACAAGCTTTCTTTCTCTCCCCTTGTTAGTACTTGTACTTTCTAGCTCTGGGCGCACCACCAACTAGGACCCTAATTGAAAGAAAGAAATTTTCTTTACATGAATTACAATCGTCCACATTTGGTCTATTTATATATAAACCTTAATCTAACCTTGTCCAGTGCCCGGTCGCTCTTTGTTTTGCTAAAGAAACCAAATCACGGTCAGGTAGACCAACAAAAATTTCAGCCACAGCTGCCAGGAAAATTGTTCGGGATGCAAAGAAAAATCCACAAATAACTTCAGCTGAAATACAGGACCCTCTGAACAAAGGTGGTGTGGTTGTTTCAAGAAGCACAATAAGGAGGCATTTGCAGAAAAATGGGCTGCATGGTCGAGTCGCCAGAAGAAAGCCATTACTAAGCAAATGCCACAAAGCATCCCGCTTACAATACTCCAAACAGCACAGAGCCAAGCCTCAAAACTTCTGGAACAAAGTCATTTGGAGTGATGAGACCAAAATGTAACTTTTTGGCCACAACCATAAACGTTACATTTGGAGAGGAGTCAACAAGTCCTATGATGAAAGGCAGTGGCGGATTGGGACGCCAGGATCTCCCCCTTTCTCCCCCCCACGCGTGGCCGCCGCAATCTGAGCTTCTGCACATGAGCAGAAACTCACTAAAGCCGAAGCCGCGGCTGGCTGCAGCCCTCAGTCAGTGCAGTCTCCTCAAGTCCTCTAATCTCCGCCTCCCGCACCCCAGCTCCCGCGCTGTTCTTCTCCTCTCCTTGGCCACAGCGTTTACTCTGTGCAGTCTCCTCCGGTCCTCTTAGCTCCGTCTCCCGTACCCCAGCTCCCACGCTGTTGTTCTCCTCACCTTGGCCGTGCTGCTGCTGAGGAGTTTTACTGGTGGTGAGTTCACTGGGGAATGGGAAGAGAGCCTCTGAGTGAATGGGCCGTGTGTTTGGGGGGGGGGGATGCTTTGGGGGTGGCATTATAACAGTGAGTTTATTTTTTTAATGCAAATGGGTACTCTTTATCACTGGCATGCACACGGGAGGTGCCTAATGCGCACAGTCACCCCCTAATGTCCTGCACCCCCCTCACCAGTAGTGGACTTATCCCGTTATGCGCCCAAAGCGGAGGGACCAGCGAGTTGGAAGAGCCCCGCGACATAACTGAATATAAGATCTGGCACTACAGTGATAAATTGAAAATAAACTACATCAACTAGCAGCCCTTGTGCTAGAAGGGATGTCGGGAGCTGTAATTTATTGTCAGTTTGATCGCTGTAATGTGGTGCGCAGTGGCGGATTGGGCCAAATGTCCCCGATCCTCAGTGACCTTCCAGCCGGGGTGTCGTGCCCGCACCTCCCGCTACCCTAGCGTCGTACCCGCACCATAGCGCCGCTGAGCAAGAAGCATGGTGTACAGGGGCATGACCTGTTTCACTTTGTAAAGGCTGCTGCTGAGAATGGGACCGCGGCTCCAATGCTTCCTGAGCCTCAGCTGTCTGGCCTCACCGTCCACCGGCTCCTGGCCAGCTCCCAGAAGGTGAGAGTAGCTGGCAGGACACAGAGACATCATAGGGGGAGGGGGGACAACACATAGAGAAACAGGGGGTTGGGGGGAAACACAGAATGAAATGGGGGAGACTGACACAGAGACATAATGGCATGGTAGAGAAACACAGGTGGGTGAGATGGTGTGCTGAGAGACGATGCAGTGAGGGAGATGATGATGTGGCTGAGAGATGACGGGGGTGGGGTGTTTGAGAGATGCAGGGGAGAGATGGTATGGCTGAGAGGCCATGGAGGAGATGATGGTGCGGCTGAAAGACACAATGGGGAGGCTAAAACTGTGTAGCATAATGAGAATTTTGGCTCATACTGCGCTGCGTAACGTGAATTTCAACTCATATTGTGTGGCGTAACGTGAATTTTGGCTCATACTGTGTTGCGTAACATGAAGTTCGGCTCATACTGTGAGGCATGTTGTGAAGTTCGTCTCATACCGAATGGCGTAATATGAATTTGGCTCATACTGTGTGGCAGGGTTCACTACGGCTGGCCGGCGGTCGGGCTCCCGGCGACCAGCATCCCGGCGCCGGGAGCCCGACCGCCGGCTTACCGACAGCTTGGCGAGCGCAAATGAGCCCCTTGCGGGCTCGCTGCGCTCGCCACGCTACGGGCACGGTGGCGCGCTACGCGCGCCACACTATTTTATTCTCCCTCTATGGGGGTCGTGGACCCCCACGAGGGAAAATAAGTGTCGGTATGCCGGCTGTCGGGCTCCCGGCGCCGGTATACTGAGCGCCGGGAGCCCGACCGCCGGCAAACAGAAGACCACCCGTGTGGCATAATATGCATTTTGACTCATACTGTATGTTGTAATGTGAATAAGGGGCACTACTGTCAGTAACTGTTGAGCATGGGGACGTGTGACAAATGCTGGTGTCCTGCGGATGAGGGGTTTGATGCCATAGAAAGAGGCAGATGTGGCTATAATGGCACATGTGTACATTTTAAACTTTACTTGTGTTATATTAAAACTCAAATGTTCGGCCCCATTAAATCTCCCGTATTTTTCAGAGTAGCCCACTCAAAATCAGAGTGTAGATGCTGGGGGGTGCAAGGGGTGGGGTGTGTGTGTGGGGGGAGGGGAATAAATATGCGCCTAGGCATACCACTCTATAGTTCCACCACTGGGTCAGGGATAGGTTGGGGAAGTGTAAGCAGCGATACGGTGCAGCAGCAGCACTGGCATGCGCACGGGGTGTGCTTGGTGCGCAGAGGCACCCCCTAATGTCCTACACCCCCCACACGCCATGCCTGCTACAGACGCCGCTGAGACCATTTTCGATGTGGCTGTGACATCACACGCAGCCACTCTGAGAGACCTGGAGTAATGTGTAAAAGGGGGCTCTGCCTGGAATAATGCATTACTAGGGCTCTACCTGGAGTAATGTTTAAAAGGGGCTTTACCTGGCGCAATGTGTATAATGTGATTTACCTGGTGCAATGTGTATAATGTGATCTACCTGGTGCAATGTGTATAATGTGCTCTGCCTGGTGCAAAGTGTATACCATGCCCTACTTGGCGCAAAGTATATACCATGCCCTACTTGGCGCAAAGTGTATACCATGCCTTACTTGGCGCAAAGTGTAGAACGTGCTCTATCTGACGGAATATGTATAACATGCTCTACCTGGTGCAACGTGTATAAGCGGCACCACTGTGTGGTGTAAAGTGAATTGGCACTATTATGTGGCCACGCCCCTTCCACATGAAGCCCCCCCCCCAAAATTTGTGGCATGCCTACGGCGTGCACTTTCTATTCCTGCATGTCATTAGGCCTTCTGAGCAGTAATACTGCACACTTCACAGACTCCACCCCCTCAACAGACCCACCCCCCTTTCTACCTTCCCCAATTAGGGCTGCTTCCATAAATTTCCCGGGCTGGTCTTTGATCCCAATCCGCCCCTGAAGAAAGGTACACCATTCCTACTGTGAAACACGGAGGTGGATCGCTGATGTTTTGGGGATGTTTGAGCTACAAAGGCACTGGAAACTTGGTCAAAATTGATGGCAAGATGAATGCAGCATGTTATCAGAAAATACTGGAGGGAAATTTGCACTCATCAGCCCGGAAGCTGCGCATGGGACAAATGGACGTTCCAACATGACAATGATCCAAAACACAAGTCGACCTGTCATTGGCTACAGCAGAATAAAGTAGAGATGAGCGGGTTCGGTTTCTCTGAATCCGAACCCGCCCGAACTTCATGGTTTTTTTCACGGGTCCGAGCAGACTCGGATCCTCCCGCCTTGCTCGGTTAACCCGAGCGCGCCCGAACGTCATCATGACGCTGTCGGATTCTCGCGAGACTCGGATTCTATATAAGGAGCCGCGCGTCGCCGCCATTTTCACACGTGCATTGAGATTGATAGTGAGAGGACGTGGCTGGCGTCCTCTCCATTTAGATTATAAGAGAGAGAGATTTACTGGAGCTTAGGACTAGGAGGAGTACTGTAGAAGTGTAGAGAGTGCAGAGAGTTTACTAGTGAGTGACCACCAGACAGTGCAGTTTATTTAATATATCCGTTCTCTGCCTGAAAAAAGCGATACACACAGTGACTCAGTCACATACCATATCTGTGTGCACTGCTCAGGCTCAGCCCAGTGTGCTGCATCATCTATATATATTATATATCTGTCTGACTGCTCAGCTCACACAGCTTATAATTGTGGGGGAGACTGGGGAGCACTGCAGTGCCAGTTATAGGTTATAGCAGGAGCCAGGAGTACATAATATTATATAGTGAGTGACCACCAGACAGTGCAGTTTATTTAATATATCCGTTCTCTGCCTGAAAAAAGCGATACACACAGTGACTCAGTCACATACCATATCTGTGTGCACTGCTCAGGCTCAGCCCAGTGTGCTGCATCATCTATATATATTATATATCTGTCTGACTGCTCAGCTCACACAGCTTATAATTGTGGGGGAGACTGGGGAGCACTGCAGTGCCAGTTATAGGTTATAGCAGGAGCCAGGAGTACACAATATTATATTAAAATTAAACAGTGCACACTTTTGCTGCAGGAGTGCCACTGCCAGTGTGACTGACCAGTGACCTGACCACACTGACCACCAGTATAGTTAGTAGTATACTTATATTGTGATTGCCTGAAAAAGTTAAACACTCGTCGTGTGACTTCACTTGTGTGTTGTTGTTTTTTTTATTCTATAAAAATAAAACTCATTCTGCTGACAGACAGTGTCCAGCAGGTCCGTCATTATATAATATATAATATATACCTGTCCGGCTGCAGTAGTGATATATATATATTTTTTATATCATTTATCATCCAGTCGCAGCAGACACAGTACGGTAGTTCACGGCTGTGGCTACCTCTGTGTCTGCACTCGGCAGGCAGTCCGTCCATAATTGTATACCACCTAACCGTGGTTTTTTTTTCTTCTTTATACATACATACTACTACGACATCTCTTTATCAACCAGTCTATATTAGCAGCAGACACAGTACAGTACGGTAGTTCACGGCTGTGGCTACCTCTGTGTCTGCACTCGGCAGGCAGTCCGTCCATAATTGTATACCACCTAACCGTGGTTTTTTTTTCTTTCTTCTTTATACATACATAGTTACATAGACATCTCTTTATCAACCAGTCTATATTAGCAGCAGACACAGTACAGTACGGTAGTTCACGGCTGTGGCTACCTCTGTGTCTGCACTCGGCAGGCAGTCCGTCCATAATTGTATACCACCTAACCGTGGTTTTTTTTTCTTTCTTCTTTATACATACATAGTTACATAGACATCTCTTTATCAACCAGTCTATATTAGCAGCAGACACAGTACAGTACGGTAGTTCACGGCTGTGGCTACCTCTGTGTCTGCACTCGGCAGGCAGTCCGTCCATAATTGTATACCACCTAACCGTGGTTTTTTTTTCTTTCTTCTTTATACATACATAGTTACATAGACATCTCTTTATCAACCAGTCTATATTAGCAGCAGACACAGTACAGTACGGTAGTTCACGGCTGTGGCTACCTCTGTGTCTGCACTCGGCAGGCAGTCCGTCCATAATTGTATACCACCTAACCGTGGTTTTTTTTTCTTTCTTCTTTATACATACATAGTTACATAGACATCTCTTTATCAACCAGTCTATATTAGCAGCAGACACAGTACAGTACGGTAGTTCACGGCTGTGGCTACCTCTGTGTCTGCACTCGGCAGGCAGTCCGTCTATAATTGTATACCACCTAACCGTGGTTTTTTTTTCTTTCTTCTTTATACATACATAGTTACATAGACATCTCTTTATCAACCAGTCTATATTAGCAGCAGACACAGTACAGTACGGTAGTTCACGGCTGTGGCTACCTCTGTGTCTGCACTCGGCAGGCAGTCCGTCCATAATTGTATACCACCTAACCGTGGTTTTTTTTTCTTTCTTCTTTATACATACATACTACTACGACATCTCTTTATCAACCAGTCTATATTATTAGCAGCAGACACAGTACAGTACGGTAGTTCACGGCTGTGGCTACCTCTGTGTCTGCACTCGGCAGGCAGTCCGTCCATAATTGTATACCACCTAACCGTGGTTTTTTTTTCTTTCTTCTTTATACATACATAGTTACATAGACATCTCTTTATCAACCAGTCTATATTAGCAGCAGACACAGTACAGTACGGTAGTTCACGGCTGTGGCTACCTCTGTGTCTGCACTCGGCAGGCAGTCCATAATTGTATACTAGTATCCATCTCCATTGTTTACCTGAGGTGCCTTTTAGTTGTGCCTATTAAAATATGGAGAACAAAAATGTTGAGGTTCCAAAATTAGGGAAAGATCAAGATCCACTTCCACCTCGTGCTGAAGCTGCTGCCACTAGTCATGGCCGAGACGATGAAATGCCAGCAACGTCGTCTGCCAAGGCCGATGCCCAATGTCATAGTACAGAGCATGTCAAATCCAAAACACCAAATATCAGAAAAAAAAGGACTCCAAAACCTAAAATAAAATTGTCGGAGGAGAAGCGTAAACTTGCCAATATGCCATTTACGACACGGAGTGGCAAGGAACGGCTGAGGCCCTGGCCTATGTTCATGGCTAGTGGTTCAGCTTCACATGAGGATGGAAGCACTCAGCCTCTCGCTAGAAAAATGAAAAGACTCAAGCTGGCAAAAGCAGCACAGCAAAGAACTGTGCATTCTTCGAAATCCCAAATCCACAAGGAGAGTCCAATTGTGTCGGTTGCGATGCCTGACCTTCCCAACACTGGACGTGAAGAGCATGCGCCTTCCACCATTTGCACGCCCCCTGCAAGTGCTGGAAGGAGCACCCGCAGTCCAGTTCCTGATAGTCAGATTGAAGATGTCAGTGTTGAAGTACACCAGGATGAGGAGGATATGGGTGTTGCTGGCGCTGGGGAGGAAATTGACCAGGAGGATTCTGATGGTGAGGTGGTTTGTTTAAGTCAGGCACCCGGGGAGACACCTGTTGTCCGAGGGAGGAATATGGCCGTTGACATGCCAGGTGAAAATACCAAAAAAATCAGCTCTTCGGTGTGGAGGTATTTCAACAGAAATGCGGACAACAGGTGTCAAGCCGTGTGTTCCCTTTGTCAAGCTGTAATAAGTAGGGGTAAGGACGTTAACCACCTCGGAACATCCTCCCTTATACGTCACCTGCAGCGCATTCATAATAAGTCAGTGACAAGTTCAAAAACTTTGGGCGACAGCGGAAGCAGTCCACTGACCAGTAAATCCCTTCCTCTTGTAACCAAGCTCACGCAAACCACCCCACCAACTCCCTCAGTGTCAATTTCCTCCTTCCCCAGGAATGCCAATAGTCCTGCAGGCCATGTCACTGGCAATTCTGACGATTCCTCTCCTGCCTGGGATTCCTCCGATGCATCCTTGCGTGTAACTGAGGCCTTGACAACTATGTTGGTGTTAGACGTGCGTCCGGTATCCGCCGTTAGTTCACAGGGAACTAGACAATTTATTGAGGCAGTGTGCCCCCGTTACCAAATACCATCTAGGTTCCACTTCTCTAGGCAGGCGATACCGAGAATGTACACGGACGTCAGAAAAAGACTCACCAGTGTCCTAAAAAATGCAGTTGTACCCAATGTCCACTTAACCACGGACATGTGGACAAGTGGAGCAGGGCAGGGTCAGGACTATATGACTGTGACAGCCCACTGGGTAGATGTATGGACTCCCGCCACAAGAACAGCAGCGGCGGCACCAGTAGCAGCATCTCGCAAACGCCAACTCTTTCCTAGGCAGGCTACGCTTTGTATCACCGCTTTCCAGAATACGCACACAGCTGAAAACCTCTTACGGCAACTGAGGAAGATCATCGCGGAATGGCTTACCCCAATTGGACTCTCCTGTGGATTTGTGGCATCGGACAACGCCAGCAATATTGTGTGTGCATTAAATATGGGCAAATTCCAGCACGTCCCATGTTTTGCACATACCTTGAATTTGGTGGTGCAGAATTTTTTAAAAAACGACAGGGGCGTGCAAGAGATGCTGTCGGTGGCCAGAAGAATTGCGGGACACTTTCGGCGTACAGGCACCACGTACAGAAGACTGGAGCACCACCAAAAACTACTGAACCTGCCCTGCCATCATCTGAAGCAAGAAGTGGTAACGAGGTGGAATTCAACCCTCTATATGCTTCAGAGGTTGGAGGAGCAGCAAAAGGCCATTCAAGCCTATACAATTGAGCACCATATAGTAGGTGGAATGCACCTGTCTCAAGCGCAGTGGAGAATGATTTCAACGTTGTGCAAGGTTCTGATGCCCTTTGAACTTGCCACACGTGAAGTCAGTTCAGACACTGCCAGCCTGAGTCAGGTCATTCCCCTCATCAGGCTTTTGCAGAAGAAGCTGGAGACATTGAAGGAGGAGCTAACACGGAGCGATTCCGCTAGGCATGTGGGACTTGTGGATGGAGCCCTTAATTCGCTTAACAAGGATTCACGGGTGGTCAATCTGTTGAAATCAGAGCACTACATTTTGGCCACCGTGCTCGATCCTAGATTTAAAGCCTACCTTGGATCTCTCTTTCCGGCAGACACAAGTCTGCTGGGGTTGAAAGACCTGCTGGTGACAAAATTGTCAAGTCAAGCGGAACGCGACCTGTCAACATCTCCTCCTTCACATTCTCCCGCAACTGGGGGTGCGAGGAAAAGGCTCAGAATTCCGAGCCCACCCGCTGGCGGTGATGCAGGGCAGTCTGGAGCGACTGCTGATGCTGACATCTGGTCCGGACTGAAGGACCTGACAACGATTACGGACATGTCGTCTACTGTCACTGCATATGATTCTCTCAACATTGATAGAATGGTGGAGGATTATATGAGTGACCGCATCCAAGTAGGCACGTCACACAGTCCGTACTTATACTGGCAGGAAAAAGAGGCAATTTGGAGGCCCTTGCACAAACTGGCTTTATTCTACCTAAGTTGCCCTCCCACAAGTGTGTACTCCGAAAGAGTGTTTAGTGCCGCCGCTCACCTTGTCAGCAATCGGCGTACGAGGTTACATCCAGAAAATGTGGAGAAGATGATGTTCATTAAAATGAATTATAATCAATTCCTCCGCGGAGACATTGACCAGCAGCAATTGCCTCCACAAAGTACACAGGGAGCTGAGATGGTGGATTCCAGTGGGGACGAATTGATAATCTGTGAGGAGGGGGATGTACACGGTGATATATCGGAGGGTGATGATGAGGTGGACATCTTGCCTCTGTAGAGCCAGTTTGTGCAAGGAGAGATTAATTGCTTCTTTTTTGGGGGGGGTCCAAACCAACCCGTCATATCAGTCACAGTCGTGTGGCAGACCCTGTCACTGAAATGATGGGTTGGTTAAAGTGTGCATGTCCTGTTTTGTTTATACAACATAAGGGTGGGTGGGAGGGCCCAAGGACAATTCCATCTTGCACCTCTTTTTTCTTTTCTTTTTCTTTGCATCATGTGCTGATTGGGGAGGGTTTTTTGGAAGGGACATCCTGCGTGACACTGCAGTGCCACTCCTAAATGGGCCCGGTGTTTGTGTCGGCCTCTAGGGTCGCTAATCTTACTCACACAGTCAGCTACCTCATTGCGCCTCTTTTTTTCTTTGCGTCATGTGCTGTTTGGGGAGGGTTTTTTGGAAGGGACATCCTGCGTGACACTGCAGTGCCACTCCTAGATGGGCCCGGTGTTTGTGTCGGCCACTAGGGTCGCTAATCTTACTCACACAGCTACCTCATTGCGCCTCTTTTTTTCTTTGCGTCATGTGCTGTTTGGGGAGGGTTTTTTGGAAGGGACATCCTGCGTGACACTGCAGTGCCACTCCTAGATGGGCCCGGTGTTTGTGTCGGCCACTAGGGTCGCTAATCTTACTCACACTGCTACCTCATTGCGCCTCTTTTTTTCTTTGCGTCATGTGCTGTTTGGGGAGGGTTTTTTGGAAGGGCCATCCTGCGTGACACTGCAGTGCCACTCCTAGATGGGCCCGGTGTTTGTGTCGGCCACTAGGGTCGCTAATCTTACTCACACAGCTACCTCATTGCGCCTCTTTTTTTCTTTGCGTCATGTGCTGTTTGGGGAGGTTTTTTGGAAGGGACATCCTGCGTGACACTGCAGTGCCACTCCTAGATGGGCCCGGTGTTTGTGTCGGCCACTAGGGTCGCTTATCTTACTCACACAGCGACCTCGGTGCAAATTTTAGGACTAAAAATAATATTGTGAGGTGTGAGGTATTCAGAATAGACTGAAAATGAGTGTAAATTATGGTTTTTGAGGTTAATAATACTTTGGGATCAAAATGACCCCCAAATTCTATGATTTAAGCTGTTTTTTAGTGTTTTTTGAAAAAAACACCCGAATCCAAAACACACCCGAATCCGACAAAAAAAATTCGGTGAGGTTTTGCCAAAACGCGTTCGAACCCAAAACACGGCCGCGGAACCGAACCCAAAACCAAAACACAAAACCCGAAAAATTTCAGGCGCTCATCTCTAGAATAAAGTGAAGGTTCTGGAGTGGCCATCTCAGTCTCCTGACCTCAATATCATTGAGCCACTCTGGGGAGATCTCAAACGTGCAGTTCATGCAAGACAGCCCAAGAATTTACAGGAACTGGAGGCTTTTTGCCAAGAAGAATGGGCAGCTTTACCATCTGAGAAAATAAAGAGCCTCATCCACAACTACCACAAAAGACTTCAAGCTGTCATTGATGTTAAAGGGGGCAATACACGGTATTAAGAACTGGGGTATGTAAACTTTTGATCAGGGTCATTTGGGTAGTTTCTGTTGTCATTATGATTTAAAAAGAGTAAACACAGTTGTTTGACAATAAAAGGCTTCACCCAACCACTAACCATGAGTGAAAGAAAAGTTTGTGAGTTATCATTCATATTCTCTTACAAATGGCCAAAAAATCACAAATTCTGCTAGGGTATATAAACTTATGAGCACAACTGTGTATATATATATATATATATATATACATGTAGCAATCAGCGGCACTCACGGCTCCCAGGTAGGGAAAAGAAGACTCTCAGTCGTTGTGCGGTCAACGTTTCAATGTAATTAATCTTTACATTTTCATCAGGACATTATGTCCTGATGAAAATGTAAAGATTAATTACATTGAAACGTTGACCGCACAACGACTCAGAGTCTTCTTTTCCCTACCTGGGAGCCGTGAGTGCCGCTGATTGCTACATGTATCTATGGACACCTCATTTGGGGTAGTTACTTGGAGGGCACTGGCTTACTGAATATATTATATTCCTGGATGGAGTGCTGCTGATCTCCATGTGTATATATATATATATATATATATATAGATAAAGATATCAGGGCCGGTTCGAGCCCTCTCTGCGCCCCGGGCAGGAAATGGGGGCATGGCTTAATACAGGGGGCGTGGTCAGTTACGCCCCCTGTACAGTAGTAGCGCCGCTGAAATGCTGAGCGGTGCACGATGACGTCATCGCGCACCGCACAGCAAAAGGTCCTCTTTACGAAGGGAACTATACGCTATGTGTCTAGTTTCCCTTCGTGGAGAGGACCTTTGCTGTGGGGTGCGCGATGACGTCATCGCGCACCGCACAGCAAAGGTCCTCTCCACGAAGGGAAACTAGACGCATAGCGTCTAGTTCCCTTCACAGGGGGAGACAGCCGGGGGACACAGCGGGCAGCGGAGGGCACAGCAGTAGCGGATTTTGCCATGGTGCGGCGCCCTCCGGAGGGCGCCAGCACCCTCCGGAAGGCGGCGCCCCGGACAAAAGTCCTGCTTGCCCGTGGCAAGATCCGCTACTGATAGATATAGATATAGATAGATAGATATTCTAACCCAGTGCAGCCTTATTGTAATAATTTCTTCATTGCCTGTGACTGTGTGCGCCTGTATCTGCTGTGTGGTTTCACTTTCAGTGGTTCCCAGATATATCTGTCACTATATTCTGTACCCTGAGGGACTAGGTGCGTCTGGGTCATATCTATAGTACGACACATTATTTATCCGTATACGTATATTATAATGTGTACTCCCTTATTACCGGATCTATTAGCAGGTATTGTACTTTGTCTGGCTTTATCGTACTAAGTAGCTCTGTTGTTGCATTCATATCATAATGTCTAACAGAAAGGGCAGTAAATCAGTGGAAGCTCCTGCATCATAAGGAGCATGCTCCAAGGATTTACCAGAGGGAGTAGTTTTGTATGATGGTCTGTGTACTGTGTGTCATACACCTCCTTGTCAGTCCGCAGCTCCTGGGTCTACTCAGGAGCCACCCTGCGCTGCGTTCACTAACCTACTGGGTACTCTGGTAGAATGCCTTATGCCACCTATGGGACCGCCTGTGCCACTACAGCAACATATTGTCCCTATGGTTAATCCGCTTAGGGGAAAAGATTTGTCTAACCAGCTGCAACAATTAAATCAGTCTTTGGTTAGACAGAAATCCACTCCAGGTCACTCTCGTGTCTCTGGGTCATCTACTCGGGCTACTTCCTCCTCACAGTCCACATACCTCTCTGATGTTTCATCTGAAGAGTGTCACGTCTGAGGATTCTTGTGGATCCGGATTTGGGGAAGATGATTCTGGTGCACTTGGATCTCTGAATAACAAACGAGTGGGACGGATGAAGGTCTTGTGCATTTATTACTTGGAGTAGTTTAACAGAGTTCGCCAAAGACAGTTGAATAGAGATACTACTGTAGGTTAGCGGGTGACTGAGGATACTGGAACCGTGACCCAGTACTTTAAAGGAGGAATTCCGAAGGCTGGTTACTGCGGCGTCCAGAACAGGTAGCTGGGTAGGACACGGGAACAGAGCCGGCAGTCTGCGTAAGGCTATATCAGGAGGTTTGGGTCATTTTCTGTAACAAGAACCTGACACTGGAGACGCTGCTGGAGCACAGAGAACTAGCTTCACATATACTGTGAAAGACGTTGCACTGGCAAATTCCCTCCTCCAGGCATTCCTGTCTTATAGCAGCTGCTCAGAGCTAATTGGCCACAGGAAGGTGAAGTGTGGGCAAGACAGGCTTTTTGCCCACATCCAAGATGGCCACCAGAAACACAGCTCAGCCTGTTCACAGAAGCCCTGGCTCCACAGCAGCACTGCTAACCCCTGCCGGAGGAACATGCTGCCAACCAGTGCCCCTGCCTGTCCTCCCAGCACACCCTGCCCGGCACCAGCAGCCTGCACCTCCGCCAGCTGGACCTCTCCAAAGGGACCGGACAGGTAAGAGCCGGCACCCCTGCACAGTCTCCCTCCGGACCGTGACAAAGAGGAGGGGGAGCATATGGTACTGTCGGACACTGAATCTGGTGTTACTGATGAAGATTCTCCCTTGCAGATTGATGTACCTGCCTTAGTGGTTGCTATTAAATAAATCATACAAATCTCTGATGATGAGGATTTCACTACTGTAGCAAAGAAAACTGATATGTTTAAATGGCAGAAAGTGGTTAAAACTCTCTTACCCCATTCTGACGATTTAGTGAACATCAGAAGGGAACCCTGGGCTACTCCAGGGAAGAAATTCCCTCTGCATATACTGGCCTTGGCTCGCTATACTCTCCCTGCAGAGTTATGTAGCAAGAGGGAAAATTCACCGCCGGTGGATTCTCACATCATCCGAATCGTGGTGTCATCAACTCTGCCTGTCACCACTGTCGTCTCACTGAAGGAACCTACAGATTAGCGTCTGGTGGGCTGCCTGAAATCTATTTGCTCCCTTACAGGAGCTGTGCCTAGGCCCACTATTGCTGCCTCCTGGGCTGCAAAAGGTATTGAAGCGTGGGTTCAGGCATTACAGGAAGAGCTGCCCGAGAATATATCTGACAGTGCCAGACAATACCTGTCTCACATTACCACTGCCGCCTATTACATTCATGAGGCGGGTGTGCTGGCGGCCAAGGCGTTGACTATGCCTGTCCTGGCTCGCCATATTCTGTGGTTAAGGTCATGGAAGGTGGACCTACAGTAGACTCCAAAAAGACCTTGGAGGTACTCCCCTTTACTGGGGACATTTTGTTTGGGGAAGACCTGAATAAAATTGTGTCTGCGTTAGCAGCTGCTAAGACTGCTTTCCTACCAAATACTAATCCTTCTGCACAGAAGGTAAAAGGTACCATCTTTCATTCCTTTCGTCCTCAAGGGAAAGCAAAAGGTCAGGCATACCCAAGACAATCTCGTGCTCCCAAAACCACAAAGCCCAAGGCCAAACAATCCTGGGCAGCCCGTCAGCCTGCATCTAGACCAGACAAGCCTGCTGCATGACAGGGCGGGCCTTCTACAGTTCGCCCAGGTCTGGTTAAAGACTACTTCAGACACATGGGTACTGGAAGTTGTCTCTCATGGGTACGCTGTCTCTTTCATGAGACGTCCCCCTCGCCAGTTTTGCACCACGGTTCTGCCTTCGGATCCATTAAAGGCACAAGCATTGCAAACAATTGTCCATTCTCTCCTCAGTACAGGAGTGGTTGTGCCGGTATCTCAGTCCCAGAGAGGCAGAGGTTATTACTCGACCCTGTTTCTAGTCCCGAAACCAAATGGGTCATTCCGGCCTATACTCAACCTCAAATCCCTGAACAAGTTTGTGAGAGTATCCAGGTTTCGTATGGAAACATTGCGCTCAATTGTACTGGCTATGGAACCCGGACACTATATGGTATCCCTGGATATACAGGATTCATACCTGCATATACCTATTGCCATGTCACACCAGCAGTTCCTGCGGTTTACTATTGGCAACCTACACTTTGAATTCCAGGCTCTACCATTTGGACTGGCTACGGATCCTCGGATCTTCACCGAGGTCATGGCCGTGATGACGGCACATCTCCGTCGCCAGGAGATCAGAATTCTGCCATTTCTGGATGACCTGCTGATTCTGCCAAATTCCCACGATGTCCTCCTCAGTCATCTGCAACTGACTGTAAATTTCCTGCAAGCCCATGGGTGGCTTATCAATTGGAAGAAGTCCTCGCTGGTTCCAGCTCATAGCATGGTGCACCTAGGGGCACTTCTGGCCTCACACAGTCAATGGCTGTTTCTGTTTCCAGAAAAGGTCCTGAAGCTTCAGGACAGGATAAGATGCTTCCTTTGTCGCCACAGAGTGTTGATACACTCGGCGATGCAAGTACTTGGCCTGATGGTGTCGGTATTCGACTTGGTAGAGTACGCTCAATTTCATTCCTGCCCACTACAGAGGTTAATCCTTTCCAAATGGGACTGCCTACCTCTTCAGATCAGATCTCAGATGATCACTTTGAATCGGAGGTTCGTCTGTCGCTGACCTGGTGGTTACAGGACCAGCGATTAAGCAGGGTCTGTCCCTTTTGAATCCCCGACTGGGTCCTGCTGACAATAGACGCCAGTCTGAGGGGATGGGGAGCGGTGTTGGAGCAACACTCTTTTCAGGGTTGCTGGACCAAGGAGGAATCACTCCTCCCAATAAACATTCTGGAGTTGAGGGCGGTGTTCAAGGCATTATCTCTCACCCTGCCTCTGGTACAGAATAGGCCTGTTCAAGTACAATCAGACAATGCCACCACGGTGGCATGCATAAACCATCAAGGTGGCACTCAAAGCCGCATGGCAATGATGTAAGTGTCAAAAATCCTTTGGTGGGCGGAACGCCATCTGCCAGCCATATCATCAGTGTTCATTCTGGGCATCCTAAACTGGGAAGCGGATTTCCTCAGTCACCAGTATGTGCACGCCAGAGAGTGGAGTCTTCATCCGGAGGTATTTCAACTCCTAGTGGACAGGTGAGGCCTATCATACGTAGACCTAATGGCGTCTCGACACAATCACAAAGTTCCGGTCTTCGGATCAAGGACCAGGGATCCTCAGGCAGCATTCGTGGACACACTAGCATGTTCCATGGAACTTTCGGCTGCCCTATGTGTTCCCTCCAGTGTCACTCCTGCCAAGGCTACTATGGAAGTTCAAACAAGGAGGAGGAATACTACTTCTAGTCGCTCCAGCGTGGCCTTGAAGGCATTTGTTCTCAGACCTGCAGGGTATGTTGACAGAGAACCCCCTTCTACTTCCTCAGTGCCCGGACGGCTTGTACAGGATCCTTGTGTCTACCCAGACCTGGCCAGACTGGCTTTGACGGCGAGGCTCTTGAAGCATCACTTCTGAGGGCCAAAGTATTCTCTGAGGTGGTTATTCAGACTATGTTGAAAGCCCGCAAACCGGTCTCTGTCCGGATTTATTACAGGGTTTGGAATTCTTACTTCACATAGTGTGCTGATAAGAATTATGATGTCTCTACGTTCAGAACTTCCAGAATTCTGTCTTTTCTGCAACGAGGCCTTGACTTAGGTCTCCGTCTGGCCTCCCTCAATGTTCACATATCTGCCTTGTCGGTATGGTTTTAGAGAAAAATTGCATGTATACCTGACGTTCATACTTTCACTCAGGGCATACTTAGGATTCAGTCTCCCTATGTCCCTCCTGTGGCTCCATGGGATTTGACTGTTGTACTGAAAGCCCTGCAAGAGTCTCCATTTGAAGCTCTTGAGTCGGCGGACCTTAAATGGCTCACGGCCAAGGTCCTGTTCTTGCTGGCTATTGCCTAGGCAAGACGGCTGTCGGACTTAGGCGCCTTGTCCTGACGTCCACCATATTTGATTTTCACCATGAACAGGCAGTTCTACGAACTCGACCAGGTTATTTGCCTAAGGTGGTGTCATCTGTTCACCTTAACCAAGAGATTGTGGTTCCGGCCTTTATCTCTTCAGACTTGTCTTCCAAAGAGCATTCTTTGGATGTGGTAAGGGCTCTCCGTATTTATGTGGAGAGGACTGCCTCTATCATGAGGTCAGATTCCCTTTTTGTACTGTTTGGTTTCCACAAACATGGCTGGCCTGTGAATAAGCAAATCTTGGTCAGATGGATTAGAATGGTGATTGCACAAGCTTATGCGCAGGCTGAACTCCCAGCTCATGCTGCTATTAAAGCCCATTCTACTCGGTCTTTTGGGCCTTCTTGGGTGGCCCGCCCTGGTGCGTATGCAGAACAATTGTGAAAGGCGGCTACGTGGTCCTCAGTGAACACGTTTATTAGGTTCTATGCCTTTAATACTTCCGCCTCCTTTGGACGCCGGTGTCACATTCTGGACTTTTAAAAGTACTTTCTTACCTATGCAATGTCTGTCCTGGCTGGCACTGAAAGTCTGTGCGTGCTGTATCTACACATCGCTTCCAGAGGTCCGCTGGTGCTGATTCAACATGAAGTCTCCTGCAGTGGCTGCTGCTTCTGTGTATAATACTTACAGCACTATCTTTCATTGTTTCAGTGTTTATTTCTCATTGTGCTCACTTCCTGGTGTTTGGGTCTTGTCAGAGTTTCCCTCCAAGTCCGGACATGGGCACTGCCATCTTGGATTCCATCAGCTGATCCTTTATTGTCCAATCCTGGAGCTCCTTTCATCATCTAACTGCAAAATCCAATGAATTCACACTGCAAGGTATAAAGGTAACTTCCTGGGATTACCAATTCGTCAGTACAACAGTCTCTACCCAGGAACTAATAGCTTTGTGCTGAGCGCCTTCATTCCAGTGACTTTGTATTATCCAGTCTATCCCGATTCCATTCCGGCTACCATTGCTATTTGGACTTTGCCTTTCTTCAGTGTCTTTCTGCAATACTGCCAGTGTTAAGGTTCCAGATCAATCCCGGTGAGCACTCCAGTCCGTTCCGGTTCCTTCCGGATGCTATTGTCATTTGAACTGTCTCTTTCTGCAATACTGCCAGTGTTAAGATTACGGATCAAGCCCAGTGAGCACTCCAGTCCATTCTGGTTCCATTCCGGATACTATTGTCATTTGAACTGTCTTTCTTTAATACTGTCAAGTGTCAAGATTCCGGATCAAGATTGGTCAGCACTACAGTCCAATCCAGTTTCATTTTAAATATTATTGTTATTTTAACTTTGTCTTCTACAGTCCCATCCAGTTTCATTTCAGTCATCATTCCTATGTCTAACCTGGTATCTTCTGTCAGCATAAAGTAACAGCAGTGACTCATGGATGCTGTTCTTTAATAAATGTTTTATTCTTTATTATAATTGCCTCTGGGCTTGTCCCTGCTAAAACATCAATGATTCTTTCAAGTCTATGCACCATACCTGGTTAAAGCATCCTCAATTTACTTATAATCCTCTGTGTCAGCTCCATCCACAAACGCCTGTCCAAACCAAACCCAACCCTCAGACGTGACAGCCGGGTTCTTATACCCGCTAAGGTGGGTTCCCTCCCTTGAGGAACTGCTTTAGGACATCCCAGATGTTTTCCTGCAGAAACCAATGTATCCTGCTGCAGAAAATAAGAATTTACTCACCGGTAATTCTATTTCTCGTAGTCCGTAGTGGATGCTGGGAACTCCGTAAGGACCATGGGGAATAGCGGGCTCCGAAGGAGGCTGGGCACTCCAGAAAGATCTTAGACTACCTGGTGTGCACTGGCTCCTCCCACCATGACCCTCCTCCAAGCCTCAGCCAGATACTGTGCCCGGACGAGCGTACACAATAAGGAAGGATTTTGAATCCCGGGTAAGACTCATACCAGCCACACCAATCACACCGTACAACTCGTGATATGAAACACAGTTAACAGTATGAAACAATAGAGCCTCTCAACAGATGGCTCAACAATAACCCGATTTAGTTAACCATAACTATGTACAAGTATTGCAGATAAACCGCACTTGGGATGGGCGCCCAGCATCCACTACGGACTACGAGAAATAGAATTACCGGTGAGTAAATTCTTATTTTCTCTAACGTCCTAGTGGATGCTGGGAACTCCGTAAGGACCATGGGGATTATACCAAAGCTCCCAAACGGGCGGGAGAGTGCGGATGACTCTGCAGCACTGAATGAGAGAACTCCAGGTCCTCCTCAGCCAGGGTATCAAATTTGTAGAATTTTTGCAAACGTGTTTGCCCCTGACCAAGTAGCTGCTCGGCAAAGTTGTAAAGCCGAGACCTCTCGGGCAGTCGCCCAAGATGAGCCCACCTTCCTTGTGGAATGGGCATTGACAGATTTTGGCTGTGGCAGGCCTGCCACAGTATGTGCAAGCTGAATTGTACTACAAATCCAACGAGCAATAGTCTGCTTAGAAGCAGGAGCACCCAGCTTGTTAGGTGCATATAGGATAAACAGCGAGTCAGATTTTCTGACTCTAGCCGTTCTGGAAACATATATTTTCAGTGCCCTGACAACGTCTAGCAACTTGGAGTCCTCCAAGTCCCTAGTAGCCTAGGCACCACAATAGGCTGGTTCAGGTGAAACGCTGACACCACCTTTGGGAGAAACTGGGGACGAGTCCTCAATTCTGCCCTATCCATATGGAAAATCAAATAAGGGCTTTTACAAGACAAAGCCGCCAACTTTGATACTCGCCTGGCAGAAGCCAAGGCCAATAACATAACCACCTTCCACGTGAGATATTTCAGATCCACGGTTTTTAGTGGTTCAACCAATGTGATTTTAAGAAACTCAACACCACGTTGAGATCCCAAGGTGCCACAGGAGGCACAAACGGGGGCTGACTCTGCAGCACTCCTTTTATAAATGTCTGAACTTCAGGTACTGAAGCTAGTTCTTTTTGAAAGAAAATCGACAGAGCCGAGATCTGTACCTTAATGGAACCCAATTTAAGGCCCATAGTCACTCCTGCTTGCAGGAAATGCAGAAATCGACCTAGTTGAAATTCCTCTGTTGGGGCCCTTTCGGCCTCACACCATGCAACATATTTTCGCCATATGCGGTGATAATGAGTTGCTGTAACCTCTTTCCTGGCTTTAGTAAGCGTAGGAATGACTTCCTCCGGAATGCCCTTTTCCTTCAGGATCCGGCGTTCAACCGCCATGCCGACAAACGCAGCTGCGGTAAGTCTTGGAACAGACAGGGCCCCTGCTGCCGCAGGTCCTGTCTGAGTGGCAGAGGCCATGGGTCCTCTGATATAAATTCTTGAAGTTCTGGGTACCAAGCTCTTCTTGGCCATCCACGAGTATCGTTCTTACTCCTCGCCTTCTTATTATTCTCAGTACCTTTGGTATGAGAGGCAGAGGGGAGAACACATAAACCGACTGGTACACCCACGGTGTTACCAGAGCGTCCATAGCTATCGCCTAAGGGTCCCTTGACCCGGTGCAATATCTTTTATAGCTTTTTGTTGAGGCGGGACGCCATCATGTCCACCTGTGGCCTTTCCCAATGGTGTACAATCCTATTGGAAGACTTCTGGAGGAAGTCCCCATTCTCCCGGGTGGAGGTCGTGTCTGTTGAGAAGATCTGCTTCCCAGTTGTCCACTCCGGGAATGAACACTGCTGACAGTGCTAACACATGATTTTCCGCCTATCGGAGAATCCTTGTGGCTTCTGCCATCGCCATCCTGCTTCTTGTGCCGCCCTGTTGGTTTACATGGGCGACTGCCGTGATGTTGTCTGATTGGATCAGTACCGGCTGGTTTTGAAGCAGAGGCCTTGCCGGCCTCAGGGCATTGTAAATGGCACTCAGGTCCAGAATATTTATGTGTAGGGAAATAACCTGACTTGACCAAAGTCCCTGGAAATTTCTTCCGTGTGTGACTGCCTCCCAGCCTCAAAGGCTGGAATCCATGGTCACTAGGACCTAGTCCTGTATGCCGAACCTGCGGCCCTCTTGAAGATGGGCACTCTGCAGACACCACAGTAGAGATACCCTGGTCCTTGGAGACAGGGTTATCAGCCTATGCATCGGAAGATGCGATCCGGACCACTTGTCCAACAGGTCCCTCTGAAAAGTTCTTGTATGGAACCTGCCTAATGGGATTGCTTCGTAGGAAGCTACCATTTTTCCCAGGACTCGCGTGCAATGATGCACCGCTACCTATTTTGGCTTCAGGAGGTCTCTGACTAGAGATGACAACTCCTTGGCTTTCTCCTCCGGGAGAAACACTATTTCTGGTTTATGTCCAGAACCATCCCCAGGAACAGTAGACGTGTCATAGGAACCAGCTGTGACTTTGGACTGTTTAGAATCCAACCATGCTGTTGTAGCACTTTCCAAAATAGTGCTACCCCGACTACCAACTGCTCCTTGGACTTCGCCCTTATAACGAGATTGTCCAAGTACGGGATAATTACAACTCCCTTTTTTTTTAAGGAGTATCAACATTTCGGCCATTACCTTGATAAAACACCCTCGGTGCCATGTACAGTCCAAACGGCAGTGTCTGGACTTGGTAATGGTAATCCTGTACCACAAATCTGAGGTACTCCTGGCGAGGATGGTAAATGGGGACATGCAGGTAAGCACCCTTGATGTCCCAGGATACCATGTAATCCCCCTCGTCCAGGCTTGGAATAACCGCCCTGAGCGATTCCATCTTGAACTTGAATTTTTGTGTTCAAGGATTTTAAATATAAAATGGGTCACACCGAACCATGCGGTTTCGGTACCCCAACCCGTGTGGAATAGTAACCCCGTCCTTGTTGAAGTAGGGGCACCTTGAGTATTACCTGCTGGGAATACCGCTTATTAATTGCCTCTAGCACAGCCTCCCTGCCTGAGGGAGTTGTCAGCAAGGCATATTTTAGGAAACGGCTGGGGGGAGACATCTCGAATTCCAGCTTGTACCCCTGAAATACTACTTGAAAGAAACAGGGATCCACCTGTGAGCGAGCCCACTAATTGCTGAAATTTTTGAGACGGCCCCCCACCGTACCTGGCTACACCTGTGGAGCACCCGCGTCATGGTGTGGCCTCACAGGAGGCGGGGGAAGAATCTTGATTCTGGGAACAGGCTGACTGGTGCAGCTTTTTTCCCCTCTACCCTTGTCTCTGTACAGAAAGGAAGCGCCATTTGACCCGCTTGCTTTTCTGAAGCCGAAAGGACTGTACCTTTGTCTGTGAGGAAACCTGAGGTAAAATTATTTCTTCCCAGCAGTTGCTGTGGATACGAGGTCCCAGAGACCATCCCCAAATAATTCCTCACCCTTATAAGGCTCTCTATGCGCTTTTTAAGTCAGCATCACCTGTCCAGTGACAGGTCTCTAATACCCTCCTGACAGAATGGACATTACATTTATTTTGGATGCCAGCCGGCAAAATATCCCTCTGTGCATCCCCCATATATAAGACGACGTCTTTAATATGTTTTTATGTTTGCCAACTAGTATCCCTGTTTGACAGGGTCACCGACCACGCTGCAGCAGCACTATCTGCAGGTCTCAGTCTAGTACCTGAGTGTGTAAATACAGACTTCAGGATAGCCTCCTGTTTTTTATCAACAGGTACCTATTAAAGTGGCCGTATCCTAAGACGGCAGTGCCACCTTTTTTGACAAACGTGTGAGCGCCTTATCCACCCTAGGGGATATCTCCCAGCGTAACTTATCCACCTGGCGGGAAAGGGTACGCCATCAGTAACTTTTTATAAATTACCAGTTTCTTAACGGGGGAACCCACGCTTTCACACACTTCATTTATTCATCTGATGGGGGAACAAAACACTGCCTGTTTTTTCTCCCCAAACCTAAAACCCATTTTTAGAGGTGCTTGGGTTAAAGTCAGAAATGTATAACACATTTTTTATTGCCGGGATCACGTCACGGATGTTCCTAGTGGATTGTGTATATGTCTCCACCTTGTCGACACTGGAGTCAGACTCCGTGTCGACCTCTGTGTCTGCCATCTGAGAGAGCGGGCGTTTTTGAGCCCCTGGTGGCCTTTGAGACGCCTGGGCAGGCGCGGGCTGCGAAGCCGGCTGTCCCACAGCTGTTACGTCATCCATCCTTTTATGTAAGGAGTTGACACTGTCGGTTAATACCTTTCACCTATCCATCCACTCTGGTGTCGGCCCCACAGGGGGCGACATCACATATATCGGCCTCTGTTCTGTCACCATATAAGCCTCCTCATTCAACATGTCGACACAGCCGTACCGACACACCGCAGACACACAGGGAATGCTCTAAACGAGGACAGGACCCACAAAAGCCCTTTGGGGGGACAGAGTAAGAGTATGCCAGCACACACCAGAGCGCTATATATATACAGGGACTAACTGAGTTATGTCCCTAATAGCTTTTATATAATATACTGTATACAGTGCCAATTTTAATGCCCCCCCTCTCTTTTCCCTCTTACTGGGCAGGGAAGAGCCAGGGAGCTTCCCTCCAGCCGAGCTGTGAGGGAAAAATGGCGCCAGTGTGCTGAGGAGATAGGCTCCGCCCCTTTTTCGCGGCCTATTCTCCCGTTTTTTATGGAATTCTGGCAGGGGTATTTACCTCATATATAGCCCCTGGGGCCATATATTGAGGTATTTTAGCCAGCCAAGGTGTTTTTATTGCTGCCTCAGGGCGCCCCCCCCAGCGCCCTGCACCCTCAGTGACCGGAGTGTGAAGTGTGTGAGAGGAGCAATGGCGCACAGCTGCAGTGCTGTGCGCTACCTTGGTGAAGACAGAGTCTTCATGCCGCCGATTTTCCGGACCATCTTCTTGCTTCTGGCTCTGTAAGGGGGACGGCGGCGCGGCTCCGGGACCGAACATCAAGGCTGGGCCTGCGGTCGATCCCTCTGGAGCTAATGGTGTCCAGTAGCCTAAGAAGCCCAATCCGGCTGCAAGCAGGCGAGTTCGCTTCTTCTCCCCTTAGTCCCTCGCTGCAGTGAGCCTGTTGCCAGCAGGTCTCACTGAAAATAACAATTCTAAGACTATAACTTTCTAAGAGCTCAGGAGAGCCCCTAGTGTGCATCCAACCTCGGCCGGGCACGAAATCTAACTGAGGCTTGGAGGAGGGTCATGGTGGGAGGAGCCAGTGCACACCAGGTAGTCTAAGATCTTTCTGGAGTGCCCAGCCTCCTTCGGAGCCCGCTATTCCCCATGGTCCTTACGGAGTTCCCAGCATCCACTAGGACGTTAGAGAAAATAGAGTTATGGTAGACTTACCATTGTTAACTCTCTTTCTGTGAGGTACATTGGTTCCACAGCGCACTTACCCTGACGTACTTTGCTTCTTTGGGTTTGTATGCCATTAGCCACTGGTACCTTCTCCTGTCGTAAGAATGTGGTTCTGTATGACTAACATCTACCTTCTCTCTTGCCTGCTCCTGCATTGGACTGGTTAACAAAACTGAGCTCTCAGTGCCTGGAGGCAGGGTTTATAGGGGAGGCCCCAATGCATCCTGGGACAGCCTTAAGCTTTAGCCTGTTGGTACCTCTGGATCAAGATCCACTCCACACCCCAATGTTTTCCTGTGGAACCAATGTACCTCGTAGAAAGAGAGTTAACAATGGCAAGTCTACCATAACTCTATTTCTCTCTCTCTCTCTCTCTCTCTCTCTCTCTCTCTATATATATATATATATATATATATATATATATATGAATTAACAATACCCTTATCTCACGCTGTAATCAAATTTGGCAGCACCTCATGAAAAAAACTCCCTGCTAGTAGGAGATAAACATAGGTTATAGATACAATATTCAGAGGGCGCACAATACTATTAACTCAAAGTATTAAAAGCCAGCGTGATCCAAAAAACAATGATTTTAATAAAACATTAAATTAAAATCATACAATTGTTCAATATTTTATAAGTACATTGTTTATTTGTACAGAAACTTAGTACTTCATAAACATTTTCATAAAATCCAACGCGTTTCGTCCGTCATGGACTTCATCGGGGGTACGGGTCGTAGATCAGATTTAGAAGACTTCTCTTGTTGAGAATCAGATAGTCTTTTTAGATTAGGTATAGTGGAAGTATATCTCAATTCTAGGAGTAACAACAACGGATTATGAATTGTCTTCCAAGATTAAGGGAATACCGAAAAATATTTTTAAAAACCAAGTCAATTACAACGAACAAAAAGTCCAGAGGGATAGGGAATATCCAAAATGCAGAATTCTGGACCTATGTGGCTACCTCCTCTCCTGAATGTCAAGACTATATATATATATATATATATACACTGCTCAAAAAAGTAAAGGGAACACTTAAACAACACATCCTAGATCTGAATGAATGAAATATTCTTATTAAATACTTTGTTCTTTACATAGTTGAATGTGCTGACAACAAAATCACACAAAAATTATCAATGGAAATCAAATTTATTAACCCATGGAGGTCTGGATTTGGAGTCACACTCAAAATTAAAGTGGAAAAACACACTACAGGCTGATCCAACTTTGATGTAATGTCCTTAAAACAAGTCAAAATGAGGCTCAGTAGTGTGTGTGGCCTCCACGTGCCTGTATGACCTCCCTATAATGCCTGGGCATGCTCCTGATGAGGTGGTGGATGGTCTCCTGAGGGATCTCCTCCCAGACCTGGACCAAAGCATCCACCAACTCCTGGACAGTCTGTGGTGCAACGTGGCGTTGGTGGATGGAGCGAGACATGATGTCCCAGATGTGCTCAATTGGATTCAGGTCTGGGAAATGGACGGGCCAGTCCATAGCATCAATGCCTTCGTCTTGCAGGAACTGCTGACACACTCCAGCCACATGAGGTCTACCATTGTCTCGCATTAAGAGGAACCCAGGGCCAACCGCACCAGCATATGCTCTCACAAGGGGTCTGAGGATCTCATTTCGGTACCTAATGGCAGTCAGGCTACCTCTGGCGAGCACATGGAGGGCTTTGCGGCCTCCCAAAAGAAATGTCACCCCACACCATTACTGACCCACTGCCAAACCGGTCATTCTGGAGGATGTTGCAGGCAGCAAAACATTCACCTTGGCGTCTCCAGACTCTGTCACGTCTGTCACATGTGCTCAGTGAGAACCTGCTTTCATATGTGAAGAGCACAGGGCACCAGTGGCGAATTTGCCAATCTTGGTGTTCTCTGGCAAATGCCAAACGTCCTGCACAGTGTTGGGCTGTAAGCACAACCCCCACCTCTGGACGTCGGGCCCTCATACCACCCTCATGGAGTCTGTTTCTGATCGTTTGAGTAGACACATGCAAATTTGTGGCTTGCTGGAGGTCATTTTGCAGGGCTCTGGCAGTGCTCCTCCTGTTCCTCCTTGCACAAAGGCGGAGGTAGCGGTCCTGCTGCTGGGTTGTTGCCCTCCTACGGCCTCCTCCACGTCTCCTGATGTACTGGCCTGTCTCTTGGTAGTGCCTCCATGCTCTGGACACTACGCTGACAGACACAGCAAACCTTCTTGCCACAGCTCGCATTGATGTGCCATCCTGGATGAGCTGCACTACCTGAGCCACTTGTGTGGGTTGTAGACTCCGTCTCATGCTACCACTAGAGTGAAAGCACCGCCAGCTTTCAAAAGTGACCAAAAGATCAGCCAGAAAGCATAGGAGCTGAGAAGTGGTCTGTGGTCACCACCTGCAGAACAACTCCTTTATTGGGGGTGTCTTGCTAATTGCCTATAATTTCCACCTACATCTGGTCCCTGGCTTCTTTATGAAGCTACTAGAATTCACATTAAGGCACAATTTTTTTCTTTTTGATGGTATTTTCTTTCTTCAACTAGCAGGGTGTGCGATGGGGAGCCGAGTGGCCCCCTCGTATGCAAATTAATTTATGCATGTGGTGGAAGATAAATTGTTTTTTTCAGTGCCCAACATTAAAGGCTATGTATTTAAGTATTTTAGATACATAGATGACATCCTGCTGTTCTGGACAGGTAGCATTGAGATGTTGCAGGAAATCATATCAGTGCATAATGCTTCTCCCTGTCCAGCCAAGCTTACAGCTAGTATCAGTCTTGAGAGGGTACAGTTTCTTGATTTTGATATCAGTATCAGTGAGGGGCATTTGCGGACCAGCCTGTATGTAAAGCCCACTGACCGCAACACCCTTTTACAACACAATAGTTTTCACTTTCATGCGACCATTGAAAGTTTGCCTTTTTCGCAGTTTATCAGAGCCTGTCGTATCTCCAGTGATGCTAAGGATAGAGAGGTGCAAATTGATAAAATGACCACAAAATTCCTTGAACGGGGATACCCACAGAAGTTACTTACTCAGGCGAAAAATAGGGCTCTGTCACTTGATCGACACACTTTATTGAAGGAAAAAGGGCCAAGGATATCAGAAACACAGTTGGTTCCATGGGTTAACAGATATACTAGTAAAAGTAAACACACGTGTAAAAGGGCCAAACAGCTTTGGCCCATTATTAGTTCAGAGCCTGAATTACCATCCCTACACAACTCACGTCTTCTGCCCAGCTTCACGAGGGGCCCAACATTAAAGATCGGTTAGTCCGTACAGATATCACTGGGATGGGGCAATCTAAACAGCACTTTCTATCTAGAAGGGGTGGTTGCTTCAAATGTACGGGGTGTACGACCTGTAGTGCGTTGATTACGGGCAATAAGTTCAACCATCCCTTTTTCGGGAAGGTGTTCTTCATCAAGCCAGCTTTGTCTTGCACTTCAAGGTTTGTGGTCTATCTTCTGTCTTGCCCATGTGGTCTGCACTACGTGGGCAAGACAGAAAGACAATTTAAAGAACGGATTGCCCAACACAGGACTGCCATTAGGGCAGCATTGGTGTCTGGTACCAGTGACCAGGCAGTGGCCAGGCATTTTGCGCAGGCCAGACATAGTCTAGCGGCACTAAGATATAGGATGATAGCACAGATGCCTAAGTCGTTGCGCAGAGGTGATCGGGGGAAAAAACTGTTGCAACTAGAGGCGTGGTGGATATTCACCCTTGACACCGTGAACTCCAAGGGGCTGAATGAATCTTTAAGCCTGTCCGCATTTATTTGAGTTCTAGCTATTACTATATGCCGCATTACAGTCGACGGATGTCCAGCTGTAGATTAGTAGCTGTGTTGAGGTCCAGTTCTTCAGACATTCAACTCACCCACTTTACTTGAGGAATATTACTATAAAAACAGATTTTTGTGATATTGTACATTGTGGTCAGTTTATTTTTAGTGGATGAGAGATCAAGCATAGTGATATTAGCTGTGCAGGCAGTGTGAAGTGGGGGTTGTTGTGTTCCGGACTTGCTGCTATTAAGTATTTTTATTTTAAGCATTGACTCTTGTATATATGCATTATAGTCCACATTTGCTGCTTTTAATGGTTAGTGTCACTATAACGTTGTTTTTTTTAGCACAGTTATTATTGTGGGGCTTTTCCTCACATCTTATAGTTTGCTTTCACCTATGTTGCATATTTTGTATATTTTGTTTACTGTTACTATGGCGACACGTATTGTATGCGGCTTGTCTCCCTTAGACCTCCCGGTGCAGGCTCACGTGGTCTCACTGCTTCCGGTGACGTCAGGGCCCTGAACCCGGAAGGAGATGGTGGCGTCCATGGACTGCGGCCAGCGGCGGGTGGGGAGACAGGCGGCATGTAAGTATAAATGTTTGTTCTTTTGTTATGCACATGTTATCCTGATGATGGGTTGAGACCCCCGAAACGTCGTTCTTGACTAAAAGACTTTTTCTACTTTAAAACGCTGTGAGTGCCGCCTCTTCTTTCTACTATACATTGGAGATTCATCATCTCATGGAGGGCACCCCAGGGAGTTATAGCAGGGTGACGCTGTCCCTTTGAGTGCCGGGTTGGATATCTGTGTATATATATATATATATATATATATATATATATATATATGCAAACAATCGGTGGCACTCGAGTGCCGCCGAATGTTTGCATATATCTGGAGTACCCTGCATGTGGGACCCCTACGGAAGGCACCGGACCCTGTTTTGTATAACCGTGTGTGCTGCCTATCTGGACATATATATATATATATATATATATATATATATATATATATATAGTTACCGCTGTCTCTTTACCCCAGCCGAAGGGGACACAAGGTCGGACAGCTGATGATTTTATGAAACCACCTATAGCACGTCGGAAAGCTTACTATGGATCAAACAAGAAGCTTACCTGATGACACTTCATTTGGACGCCTAATGATTCCTCTATGAGAAAGATTGCACTTCTCTGAAGATGAGAGTAGGGCTGTTCTGTTTTCTGAGAGATTGGTTGAGTCGGGGGGAGCCCTAACACTGGATGAAATATATGATGATTTATTCAAAATGAAGAAAAAAGAAATAGAATTTCTTATGCATGGAGTGACTCTCTCGGCGTACTACCGAGTACTACTGAGAGAAAAAGATCCCGGGGGGATTCCGGGTGAAGAACATGCCTACGATAGGCAGATTTAACCACGAGTTCTGTAGAAGATGGGTCGCTGTCTTAAATAACTGTTCATTTGACCTCATGACGCTGGTCATTGAGGAATCAGCACGGGAACTGACGTCCATTAGAGAAAAGATTGTGGAATTTGAGCGAGCCCATAAAGAAAACCTACGGAAGGATGAGACCAACAATTGGCTGGAAAAACTGGATCAGCAAGTAGCAAAATTTAAGAAAGATCTGGTTACTTTCAAGAAAAACAAATTTGAGAAGGTTAACAGGGATTATGCAGAATTTAATGTATATCCATGGCTATCTGGCACCAAGGGACAAAGGAATAAACAATATAGGTCACGTAGACCCTTTCAGAGAACCAGCAGGGATGTAGCGACTACCAGCGATTCCAACTCCTCTGCTGGAGAATCTGGAGCAGCTAGAGGACCCATTGAAAACATCCGTGGTAAACCCCCTTTAGGGGTAAAAACCCACGCGGGTCGCGGAAAAAGCACAGACCGATCAGAAGGGGCGGACAGTGCTACAGAAAAAAAGAGCCGTGGTCGTCCCAAGAAAACAACCTAGTGTTTAACCTCACAGAGAAAGTTTTGACGGCTTCAAAGATTAAAGTTTTGAACAGGGGATTGTCATTCGTCCCAACGAACAAATTTAAAGGGTTCGAGTGGAAAGTCGATCAAGCCTATCTTAATAGACAACTCAAATTGAGGGAATTCTTTAAGGATGAACCCAGAGGACCTTCTACATTGGATCAAGAAAGGAAGAAATTCAAAAATAAATCAAAGTTTGAACCTCTTTCACATAATACTTCTATTTCTAGTTTCATGAAAGTTTTGGACACCCAAGTAATGGTGGAATCTAAAAAGAACATCAGAACTTTCCCTAATCTAAACCAAAATGAATTCAGAGCTTTGGAATCTCTGAGAAATGATGACAACATTATGATCTTGCCAGCCGACAAGGGAGGTGGCATTGTTGTGTGGGACATTGAAGATTACAAAGAGGAAGTTTATGCACAACTCTCGAATGAGACTGTTTATAGGAGATTGAATAATGATCCTACGCAAGGATACAAAAAAGAACTTGAGATGGTCATCAAAAGGGCTGTAGAGGACAGCATATTTACACAGGAGGTGGCTGAATTCTTGGTAATTCCACAACCAAGAGTACCGCTCCTGTATTGTCTCCCTAAGATCCACAAAAATCTGTTGAAACCTCCGGGGAGACCAATCATCTCGGCAAGGGAATCCTTGTTTAGCAATGTATCTAAATATTTGGATTACTATTTACAACCCTGTGTAAAAGCAGAACAATCATACCTACAAGATATTACATCCTTACTGAACAAACTAGGAGACCTTGGAGAGATTCCATCAAACACATGGCTCTGCTCTATGGACATTACAAGTTTATATACGAGTATCCCACATAGCGAGGGGATACAGGCCACCATAGATCTGATACAAGATAATGCCAATTATACGGGTCCTCCAGTTGAACTATTCAGTAAATTATTAGAACTCACACTAATTAGAAACTTCTTCATATTCAACGGACGGTTCTACCTACAACTAACAGGTTGTGCCATGGGGTCCCTTGTGGCCCCGGCATTTGCCAATTCATACATGTTTGCGGTGGAAAGAAGAATGCTTCTAACATCAACAATGGCCTCCAGAATTTTGTTTTACACAAGATATATAGACGATGTGCTTCTGCTATGGACCGGTGACCAGGAAGAATTTTCCAATTTTATGGAAGACATCAATCTACAAGACTGCCCAATTCAATTCACGTATGAAATGAGCCAAACATCAATACACTACTTGGACGTACTTATCTCATTGGAGAACAACAAACTATGTACCTCCATCTACACGAAACCGACGGATCGAAATACGTTACTAGCAGCACAAAGCCACCATCCTCCGTCCTTGAAAAGAGGACCACCTTTCTCGCAATTTTTGAGAGTAAAAAGAATAACCAGTGATCCCATAGAGTGTGACTTGAAAATGGATCATATGGAGAAAAAGTTTAAAGCAAGTGGTTATTCTCCATATATACTGGCTAGTGCGAGAGATCGTGTAGATAAGTTAACTAGAGAAGAAACACTCAGCCGGAGTAGAACTCCAATTGGAAAGAAGATCGGTTACACTGGGTACATACGTACAACACGGCAGATCAGATCATTAAACGAACTTCTCAGTCACTATGGCCTATTATCCAACAAGATAAAGAACTGAAAAATTTTAAGCATACGAGAATTATGTCATGTTATAAAAGAGGCCGCAACATCCGGGATTGGTTAATACGTACGGATATTTCTAAAAGGACCGCCAACAATGTAAAAAAAGACCGAATGGTTGGTACAAATGTGTGGGGTGCACAACTTGTAGTTTTATGATAGCTTCCAAATACATTGTGCATCAACATAATGGACAGAAATTCTTGATCCGACATCCCCTTACATGTCTTAGCACCTATGTAATCTATGCTATAAAATGTCCCTGCGGCCTTTATTATATTGACAAGACGATTAGAACATTCAGAGAGAATTGCCCAACACCACTCCGCAATCAGAGCAGCTATTTCAAGAAAGGACAATGATCAACCGGTGGCAAGACACTTTGCTCAGGAGAAACACAATTTATCAACTTTGTGATATTTAATTATAGATCAGGTCCCAGATGATCTCCGTGGGGGAGACAGAGGAAAACGACTTTTGTGTTTAGAAGCACAGTGGATTTTTAAACTAAACACTGTTAGACCAGGTTGTCTTAATGAACAACTAATATTCAGTTCCTTTCTCTAGAGTAAATATCATATAGTCCACAGTGTCATCAGATTACTATTTAATATTATCCATAGATACAACTATATACCGATATAATATGAAGTAAATTATCTATATATAAAATATCAGTGAATAGGATGTTTTGCAATATGGTTCCATACTATGTGCTTCTGATTTTGCTATAGTTATGGTTTTTAACACTTATATGTACTTTGTTTTCATTTCCACAGTGTATCCCATTTCCTGTTTATTCTGGTTGCCATGCCGACGCCCCGGTAACCAGCAGACAACACTATCCGGATATGCGGGCGGTGACGACACTGAGGATGTTGACAGAGGGAGTGAAGCTCCGGCCCCCTTATGTAACACATCCAGGTGTTTGGTTGCTAAGCTACACGCCGCCGGCGAGTGAATGGATGCGGAGTGACGTCACTGAACGTTTGCGGAGACGCTCACCGGAATTGACGCGCACCGGAAGTGCGGGCGGCCCAGGATCAGGAACTGGAGATGCACGTGTGAGTATGATTCTTAGGAGGGTATTTAGGTAAGAACTTTGTGGAGGTTTGTTTGTATGTTTGTTGTTTGAAAAAGGAGTAAAATCCGAAACGTGTTTGCCTATTCATTTTATACAAGACCGCTGGGGTGCCTCTTATCTTGTCTACTTACATTTCCTTTGGAGTAGAGCACCGCGGCAGCTGACCACAGAAGTGGGAGTGCCAGTTATTTCTTGTGTGTATATATATATAAATATATATATATATATAAAATTTCTCAGTACCATCTGTGTTAGTAACAGGAATTGCAGGACAATTTGTTTGCAGTTACAGATGAGATCTTCCACAATAAATTCTATCTAGGAAGGATGACATCAGTCATTCAATAACTCAGGGGAGACAATTGTCTTTGTATAACTGAAACACTTTATTAACTCAACAGTCATAACAACAAATGTATGTAATCTGATGGGGGTTACTAACACCAGCAAGAAATAGAACCACAACAGATATTAAACACACACAATAATATTCTGTGTTTTTCTTGATTGTAAATCACTAATTTTCCTTTGTTTTTTCTAATTCACGTTATATTCTAATGTCGTTTTTAATATTTCACAGCAGGCTTTTTATCAATATTGAAATAAAAGTAAAATTTCAAACAACATATGGTTTATTAACATACTGTTCCTCTTTACTGTGCGCCACTGTTAGACCAATCTTTCTCTTCTTTGACTTGTTCAAACTAATATTGACAACAATATTGTCTGTGGCAGCACCCCCTAATTCGATTGGATTAACGTGATTGATATAAGAGGTACTAAAAACATATTAATAAAACCTATACCAGTGCAGTAGTTATTTCCCATCCCCTTTCCCTTAAGAAATATTTTTAACTGTTTACACTGTGTTTACTTCGGGTGTAGTATGGTTTGCCGGCGGTCGGGGTCCCGGCGACCAGCATACCGGTGCCGGAATCCCGACTGCCGGCATACCGACAGCTGGACGAGCGCAAATGAGCCCCTTGCGGGCACGGTGGCTGTGCGCGCCACGCTATCTATTCTCTCTCCAGGGGGTTGTGGACCCCCAAGAGGGAGAAAAGATGTTGGTATGCCGGCGCCGGTATGCTGGTCGCCGGGACCCCGACCGCCGGCAACCTGAAGACCACCCGTTTACTTCACTACTGGCCCTAATGGTTGGTAAACATAAATTGTCATTTATAGCATTTTATTTCTTCTTTGGAAAGGTTGGACTATGAGTTTCCCAGGGTACTTCAGTTCCATATTGCTTATATGAAGGTATGAAACGTCACTTGATACCACTATGCTTGGCCCTCCTGCAGTTTGCTATCTAACACACCAATTATAAAGCTCTTTACCTTCCTTCTTAGTCATTATTACCAGATGTAAACCAACATTTGGCTCTGGAAAATCAGATGATATTACCCAGACTACTTCATCAGTCCTCTACCTCGGAGAGATTTATCAGTACTTTCTGCAGCTGCAAGCGGTGCTTCTCTGTACATAGCAGAAAATACAAATCTTAGTAACTTATCAAACTAAGGGGTACATTTACTAAGCAGTGATAAGAGCGGAGAAGTGAGCCAGTGGAGAAGTTGCCCATGGCAACCAATCAGCACTGAAGCAACGTCTATAATTTGCATACTATAAAATGATACAGAGCTGCTGATTGGTTGATGGTGAAATTTCTCCACTGGCTCACTTCTCCGTTCTTATCACTGCTTAGTAAATGTACCCCTGAATGTCTATTTGTTGTTACAGAAATTTAAATTCTATAATGGGGAGGGGTTTCCTAGTGCATAATTTCACTTACTGCAGCCTGTGCCTTTGGAGCTGCTAGGGCAGGCCTGGCCAATCACCACAGTATTACATTTAGGTAATGCTAAATCTGCGGCAGGGTATGCTGGGATGTGTAGTTTCACAACATCTGGAGAGCCACAGGTTGGGATACGGTCATTAGGTCAAAAGCACTTACAGTAGGTCGACAGTCATTAGGTCTACCATCATTGGTCGGCATGCATTAGGTCAACATGGTCACTAGGTTGACATTGTCATTAGGTCGAATTTAACAAGGTTGACATGGAAAAAGGGCGACATAAGTTTTTACATTTATTTATTTTTCTTCATCTTTTGAACTTTTTCATATTTTACGATCCATGTGGATTACAATTGGGAACGGTAACCCGAAGCATGGTAAGTGAAGCGAGCCATGCGAGGGTACACGGTGCACTAATTGGGGATCCCCATCAATTTACGAAAAAAAGACACCAAAAAACAGTAAAAAAACTCATGCCAACCTTTTCCCATATCGATCTTGACCAATAGTGGTCGACCTAATGACTGTCGACATAAATGTGGTCAACCTAATGACTCATACCCCACAGGTTGGCAAGGCCTGTGCTTGGGTATGAGATAGCCCAGCCCTTTTTTGAGATTCAGTATTCGTGGGGGATCAAGGGCCCACCTATTGTGGGATCGTATGATCTGGTGTATTGTCTGTGCATGAATGTTATTTTGTGGTATAGAATGTAAATATAGGTACAGTGAAAAGTGTCACGTAACACATAATAATGAACAAGCATACATTTAACTGATTTTCTTCTTAATTTCGTGCAGATTTCTACCACTGAAACTAAAATTGGCCACTAGAATGTCAGTTAAAAGAATTCCACATCTCATTAGTTTTATTAGTTAATCATTCAAACTCCAGAATTCCGAATCCATCCAAATTTTTGGGATCTGAACTGAATCAAAACACAGTCTGGATACCCCGAGGAGATCCAATCCAAACCAAGTCCTGGTTGGAATCTTCCCACAGTTGGAAATTCAGATTTTAAATCTGCATTTCTGGTTTTGGATTGCAAAAATGACATGGACTTTAACTGTTTTATCTTCTTTTTTTTCCTTTTTTTTATTGATTACCTTTTTTTTATCGGATTTTAAACTGAACTGAAATCCGTAGCAAAACACTTGAGGGGTGGTTTTGCCAAAATCAACACAAATATATGATGCTGAATTAGAACCAAAACACAGGGGGGAGAGGGGGGGGGGGGGGTGTCTGCGCACATATCTAGTTCAAACTACGGTCTCACTAGTTACAACACAAAATTACTTTTCAGTGTTGCCATGACACTAAAAACAGACTGACTCATTGTGGCTGTGCCGAGAATAGAACAGACGAGAGTGGGGGACGTAATATGCGTTGGATCAAAGAGCTGGTGGCAGATGGTAAGACCTGGACAGTTTAGGTTAATTGTTTGCTATCTGCAACTGAATAAACAAATTGCTCTTTTAGTTACAATATACAAATTGTTCTGAGCTGCTAAATATTTGGAGGCTGCGGTGACCCCTGGACTATACATACAGTTCTTGCGTTTTTTATTGAAATGGGGAACTTATTACTAACATAGTAACATTGTAACTAAGGTTGAAAAAAGAAAATTGTCCATCGAGTTCAACCTATTTGTGGTCTCCTATGCTATTGAGACGCTATGGGTAGAAATTGCATGCGGGGGTAAAGGAATAAAGAAGTTATTATTGGGGTTATGATACAGGCCGCCTGGTATTAATGTGTCTGATGAGAAATTGTTACTGAATCAAATTGAAAGAGCAGCAGGAGTAGGAGACATAGTAGTGATGGGAGACTTTAACTATCCCGAGATAAACTGGAAAATCAATTCATGTGATACTGCTAGGGGCAATATGTTTTTAAACAAGCTAAATGATAATTACTTAGTTCAATTAATCGAGGAACCAACTAGGTACAATGTAATCTTAGACCTGGTATTAACTAACAATGGGGAATTGGTATCAAATATTGAAGTAGGAGAGCCCATAGGTAACAGCGACCACAATATGGTCACATTCAATATCAGTTTTCATAAGCAGTCCTATACTGGCTCAACTAGGACTCTAAACTTTAGCACCACCAGCAGCAAAAAAAAGGAATAAAAATCCCAAATCAATGTGGTTTAACAAAAATATAAAGGAATTAATGGACAAAAAAAGACAAGCATTTAAAAAATACAAATCTGAGGGTGATGCAGAGTCATGTCAACACTATAAGGACTGTAACAAAATATGCAAAAAAGGAATAAGAGCGGCTAAAGTAGAAACTGAAAAACTAGTAGCAAAGGAAAGCAAAGCGAATCCCAATTTTTTTTTTAAGTACATCAACAGCAAGAGACTAAAGAAAGAGAGTATAGGCCCTTTAAAGGACAAGAGGGAGTCTTGATCAAAAATGATAATGACATAGCAAACAAACTAAACAAGTTTTTTTCAACGGTATTTACCAGAGAGGACCAAATGCTGGGTCTAACACAAAATCTCAACAAAAATAATGTCCCACTGCTAAATGCTTATTTATGTGAGGTGGTAGTCTGTGACCGATTAAAAAAGATAAAGATTAATAAGTCACCTGGTCCCGATGGAATTCACCCGAGGGTTCTTATGGAGTTGCATGCTGAACTAGCAAGACTTCTATTTTTGATCTTCATGGATTCGGTTAAATCAGGTATGGTTCCCAAAGACTGGCGTATAGTGAAGGTAGTGTCGATATTTAAAAAGGGGAGCAAAGCTGAACCAGGTAATTATAGACCAGTTAGTCTTACAACTATAGTGGGGAAAGTATTGGTAGGTATTCTAAGGGACAGTATTCAAAAGTTCCTTGAAGTAAATAAGGTCATTAAAAGAAACCAACATGGATTTGTGAAGGTCAGATCATGTCAGACCAACTTACTTGGCTTTTATGAAACAGTAAGTGCGAACCTGGATCAGGGTAAGGAGGTGGATATAATCTTTTTAGACTTTGCCAAAGCTTTCGACACTGTACCACACATGCGTCTTATCTACAAGCTACAAGAAATAGGGCTAGGGAGCACAATATGCACTTGGGTCAGTAATTGGTTAGATAATAGGGAGCAGCGCGTTGTGGTCAATGGATCATTTTCAAATTGGACTAAAGTACTAACTGGTGTGCCACAAGGGTCTGTACTTGGACCACTTTTGTTCAACATTTTCATCAACGACCTAACAGTAGGTCTAGAGAGCATGGTATCAATTTTCGCAGACGATGCCAAATTGTGTAAGGTTATAAATACGGAGGGGGATGCTGAGTCTCTTCAGAATGACTTAACTAAGCTGGAAACATGGGCAGCAAAATGGAGAATGAGATGCAACACAGACAAGTGTAAGGTAATGCACTGTGGGGGCAAGACCAAAAATAACACCTACATACTAAATGGAGTAATATTAGGGGGTTCTGTACTGGAAAAAGACTTAGGGGTTCACATAGATAACAAATTAAGCAGCAGTACCCGAAGTAGGAGTGCAGCAAAGAAGGTAATAAGATATTAGCATGCATAAAACGGGGAATTGATGCAAAGGACGAGAGTATTATACTCCCATTATATAAATCACTAGTGAGGCCTCATCTTGAATACTGTGTGCAATTTTGGGCACCATATTACAAAAAGGATATCCTGGAGCTAGAAAAGGGTCAGAGGTGGGCGACAAAACTAATCAAGGGCATGGAGACGCTGGAATATGAGGAAAGGCTTGCAAGGCTAGGCATGTTTACACTGGAAAAGAGGAGACTAAGAGGGGACATGATCAACATCTACAAATATATAAGGGGTCAATACACAGAGCTTGGGAGGGACCTGTTTTCTATAAGATCAGCACAGAGGACACGTGGTCACTCACTTAGGTTAGAGGAGAGTAGTTTCCGCACTTTGAGGCGAAAAGGTTTTTTCACAGTAAGGACAATATGTGTTTGGAATTCCCTGCCTGAGAGAGTAGTAACTGCGGACTCAGTCAACACCTTTAAGAATGGGTTAGATAAATTCCTATTGGATAAAGATATTCAGGGTTATGGTGCGTAGGCACGCATTATAGTTAATATAACTAGTCCTAACATAAAATATCGTAGGCAGATGTATAGGCTTGAATGGCCTTTTGCTGCTCCTCCATCCTCTTAAGCATATAGAGGGTTGAATTCCACCTCGTTACCACCTCTTGCTTCAGATGATGGCGGGGCAGGTTCAGGAGTGTTTGCTGGTGCTCCAGTCTTCGGCACGCGGTGGCTGAATGCCGAAAGTGGCCCGCAATTCTTCGGGCCACCAACAGCATCTCTTGCACGCCCCTGTCGTTTTTTTTTAAATTCTGCACCACCAAATTCAATGTATGTGCAAAACATGGGACGTGCTGGAATTTGCCCACATGTAATGCACGCACAATATTGGTGGCGTTGTCCGATGTCACAAATCCCCAGGAGAGTCCAATTGGGGTAAGCCATTCTGCGATGATGTTCCTCAGTTTCCGTAAGAGGTTGTCAGCTGTGTGCCTCTTATGGAAAGCGGTGATACAAAGCGTAGCCTGCCTAGGAACGAGTTGGCGTTTGCGATATGCTGCTACTGGTGCCGCCGCTGCTGTTCTTGCTGCGGGAGGCAATACATTTATCCAGTGGGCTGTCACAGTCATTTAGTCCTGAGTCTGCCCTGCTCCACTTGTCCACATGTCCGTGGTTAAATGGACATTGGGTACAACTGCATTTTTTAGGACACTGGTGACTCTTTTTCTGAGGTCTGTGTACATTCTCGGTATCGCCTGCCTAGAGAAATGGAACCTAGATGGTATTTGGTACCGGGGACACAGTACCTCAATCAATTCTCTAATTCCCTGTGAATTAACGGTGGATACCAGACACACGTTTAACACCACCGCAGCTGCCAATGCCTGAGTTATCCGCTTTGCAGCAGGATGACTGCTGTGATATTTCATCTTCCTCGCAAAGTCAATTGCTTACTGGAAGTAGTACAAGTGGTCTTCCGACTTCCCCTCTGGGATGACGATCGACTCCCAGCAGCAACAACAGCACCGCCAGCAGCAGTAGGCGTTACACTCAAGGATACATCGGAGGAATCCCAGGCATGAGAGGACTCGTCAGACTTGCCAGTGGCATGGCCTGCAGGACTATTGGCTTTCCTGTCTAAGGAGAAAATTGATACTGAGGGAGTTGGTGGTGTGGTTTGCAGGAGCTTGGTTACAAGAGGAAGGGATTTAGTTGTCAGTGGACTGCTTCCGCTGTCACCCAAAGTTTTTGAACTTGTCAATGACTTCTGATGAATGCGCTCCAGGTGACGTATAAGGGAGGATGTTCCTAGGTGGTTAACGTCCTTACCCCTACTCAGAGGCAGAACTCTGGGAGGCAACGGAGTCATCTGCCGCCGGGCTCCTGCTCTGAAGAGGGGCACCTCTCCTCCCATTCTGTGACACCATCGAATTAAGTTAATTGATAGCAGTCGCTGTTTTTTCAGTGGCCAACTTCCTCACTGGTCCCTGCACCTTACAAATCACACCCTCTTTATTATACTGAATATACACATTTTACAAGTATCACACCCAGGATTAGAAACCACAACCTATTACACAGGAAGCAGACACCTTACTGATGAAGCTTTTTGCTCCTGTATAGGAAATATGAGAATTTTAACTATAGTTACACGTAACTTCCTCTACAGGAGCAAATAGCTCCATCAGTAAAGTGTCTGCTGTTAGTGTAACAGGTCATGGGTTCTAATTCTGGGTATGACTGCTAAGAAATGTGTGATTTAAAATAAAAGACAATTAAATGTATAAACACAGTATATAAAGTTTTTTCAGAACACTCCACACACACACACACACACACACACACACACACACACACACGCACACGCACACACGCACGCACACATACATACATACATACATACATACATACATATATTTATCTTAATATGGGAAATAGGGGGGCACCAATATTTATCTTGCCTCCGGGCAACGGTGATGAACTTACGCCACTGCTACTTATTACAGCTTGACAAAGGCAACACACGGCTTGACAAATGTTGTCCGCATTTCTGTTAAAATAATTCCACACCGACGAGATGATTTTTTTTGTAATTTGACCAGGCATGTCAATGGCCATATTCGTCCCACGGACAACAGGCGTCTCCCCGGGTGCCTGACTTAAACAAACCACCTCACCATCAGAATCCTCCTTGTCAATTTCCTCCTCAGCGCCAGCAACACCCATATCCTCATCCTGGTGTACTTCAACAGTGACATCTTCAATTTGACTATCAGGAACTGGACTGCAGGTACTCTTTCCAGCACTTGCAGGGGGCGTGCTAATGGTGGAAGGCGTCACCTCTTCCCGTCCAGTGTTGGGAAGGTCAGACATCGCAACCGACACAATTGGACTCTCCTTGGGGATTTGTGATTTAGAAGAACGCACAGTTCTTTGCTGTGCTTTTGCCAGCTTAAGTCTTTTCATTTTTCTAGCGAGAGGTTGAGTGCTTCCATCCTCATGTGAAGCTGAACCACTAGCCATGAACATAGGCCAGGCCCTCAGCCGTTCCTTGCCACTACTTGTCGTAAATGGCATATTGGCAAGTTTACTCTTCTCATCAGACGCTTTTAATTTAGATTTTTGGGTCATTTTACTGAACTTTTGTTTTTGGGATTTTACATGCTCTCTACTATGACATTGGGCATCGGCCTTGGCAGACGACGTTGATGGCATTTCATCGTCTCGGCCATGACTAGTGGCAGCAGCTTCAGCACGAGGTGGAAGTGGATCTTGATCTTTCCCTATTTTACCCTCCACATTTTTGTTCTCCATTTTTTAATGTGTGGAATTATATGCCAGTAATATATCAATAGCAATGGCCTACTGTACCGTACTGCTATATATATACTGGTGGTCAGCAATATTCTGCACTGTCCTTTTACTATATACTGCGCACAACTAAAATGCAGCACAGGTATGGTTGGATAGTATACTTGACGACACAGAGGTAGAGCAATGGACTACTGTACCGTACTGCTATATATATACTGGTGGTCAGCAAAATTCTGCACTGTCCTCCTACTATATACTGCGCACAACTAAAATGCAGCACAGGTATGGATAGATAGTATACTTGACGACACAGAGGTAGAGCTATGGACTACTGTAATGTACTGCTATATATATATATACTGGTGGTCAGCAAAATTCTGCACTGTCCTCCTACTATATACTGCGCACAACTAAAATGCAGCACAGGTATGGATGGATAGTATACTTGACGACATAGAGGTAGAGCAATGGACTACTGTACCGTACTGCTATATATATACTGGTGGTCAGCAAAATTCTGCAATGTCCTCCTACTATATACTACAATGCAGCACAGATATGGAGCGTTTTTCAGGCAGAGAACGTAGATATTTTCAGCACACTGAGCACAGATATTTGCAGCACACTGAGCACAGATATTTGCAGCACACTGAACACAGAAACTGAGAGAACGCTGCACGTCCTCTCCCTATCATCTCCAATGCACGAGTGAAAATGGCGGTGACGCGCGGCTCCTTATATAGAATACGAATCTCGCGAGAATCTGACAGCGGGATGATGACGTTCGGGCGCGCTCGGGTTAACCGAGCAAGGCGGGAGGATCTGAGGCTGCCTCGGAACCGTGTAAAATGGGTGATGTTCGGGGGGGTTCGGATCCAGAGGAACCGAACCTGCTCATCTCTAGTATAAACCAGCCTCGCTAGTCACAGAGCAGAGTGTGCCCAGAGTTAAAAATGGTTGCTGTTAACATATGTTAATTTTAGCCCAGCCCATCTAATCAATCATATGTGAAATTGCAGGTTAGGCCTATGAGATATATCGCATGAGATTGACAGCAATGCGTTAGATCACATGAGATAAATCACGAGATAAATCACATGTAAAAAATAACTCAAGTAGTAAATTGCAATCGCAGGGCTCCCGGGAAGCTCCCGGACAGATTGCAGGAAAATTGGATCCAACTCATTGCTGAGATAAAACTCCCCAGTGGATGGGGACCTTTACTCCAATGATGTGCAATCAGGGCCCATTTACAGTATTTTACTCCAATGAAAGTGTATATCTCACATTAGTTTACATTAGTCCTTTGCCCATGTGCTGGAAAGACTGGTAGCATACACTTCTGCTAGCAGGAAGACAAGGTTTCTCCTTTATTCACAGGATTTGTAGTTAATTACACTTTCATACCTCTTGCATGTAATAGCTCAGTAACTGTTCTAGTGAGAAATACAGTTCTTGCAAACTGTATAAGTTATCCTCCCATCTGCTACTTTTGTTTCCTTTCCTACTGTACAATAGTTACTTAGGGTTCCATCAATATTGTAGGATCCCCTGACTCGGTATCCGGACTCCAGGTCGACACACCTTAGGTCGATGCCAATTGGTCGACACACCTTAGGTCAACATGGACAAAAGGTTGACATGGACAAAAGGTCGACAGGAACATGGTCGACATGGAGAAAGGTCGACATGAGTTTTTCACAATTTTTTTCTCTTTTGGAACTTTTTCATACTTAACGATCCATGTGGACTACGATTGGAACGGTAATCTGTGCCGAGCGAAGCGAAGGCATCATGCCTGAAGCATGGCGAGCGAAGCGGTGCACTAATTGGGGTTCCCGGTCACTCTACGAAGAAAACGACACAAAAAAACCCGCATGTCGACCTTTTTTCATGTCGACCTTTTTCCTGTCGACCTTTTGTCCATGTCGACCTTTTGACCATGTTGACTCAAGGTGTGTCGACAAATTGGCGTCGACATAAGGTGTGTCGACCTTTTTGTTGTCGACCTGGAGACCCCCCTGACTCAGTGTATATTCCCTCACTGCATTTACCAGCGTCTTTAAATGGATCAACACAATCGGTATAGCTTCCTATTATACAAGTAATTCTCCTTTTACCGATGTAGAGGGAATAATTCCATATATTAGAGTCTTCTCAGGCTTTCTCTCCTCTCTTATGAAATTATATATCCTCAACCACTCTATTTCTCTCTCTATCACAGGATGTTATTCACTACAAAAGTCTACATTGAATCTGATGGTAAGTCTCAGCACATATGCCTCTTTTACCTCAGATCTTGGCACAGTGAAAGTCTCAGTCCCAGAGTAATTGACCAATTCCTTGGTTGACAAAAAAAATCTCTAGTTTCTGCGCTGTCCCTCGTGCACCAGCCCACTCTGTGTAGTTTGTGGGCATCTGGAAATATCTCATAAATACTGCTGGCTATGGCTGTAACTTCCCCTTTCCCCTTTGCTCACTGGTATAATTAGTCTATGTAATATCCAGCGTGGACATACACTGTTATTTGGATACAGCAGGGGTTAACAATGGCCGTTGAATTAACCCTTAATAATGAGGCCCCAGAGTCTGCTCCTCCTTAGCTGACTGCCTACTCACTGCTGCGGTCTCACTTTTACAGTCACCCTCCTATAGCTGACCTGCCAATACAGCAGCTTAGAATCTGGGCTCTCCCTTCCGCAGCCAACTGGGGGGCAGATTTATTAAGCTTGGTGAAGGGATAAAGTGGAAGATGATAAAGCACCAGCCAGTCAGCTCCTAACTGTCATTTTTCAAACCCAGCCTGTGACATGGAAGTTAGGAGCTGATTGGCTGGTACTTTATCACCATGCAATTTATCACTTTACCAAGCTTAATAAATCTGCCCCTGGGTTTTATACAGCTGACAACTGACAATAATGCTTGGGGATGCCAGCGATACCATGTGGCTTACTCTATCAATGCTCCGTGGTGGTGTGTATGCAAGATTACATCGCTGTCACTTACGACCCCCGGGCTGGTCCTCTGTTGGCGTTTTATCCCCCGACTCCTCCCGTGGATTATAGCTGGCTATGCCTGACTGGCTCCTATCAGCAGCTCCGCCCTCAGCTATGCATAGAGCGCTTAGCCCAACCTCACTCACGTCAGTAGTTCCGCTGCCTGCATCCGCCTCTGGACCACCTTTGTAGCTGCGTTAGCTCCCCCCTGCTACTCACTGGGGTCTATCCCTGGTGTTCTCACTGGGCGGACTCAGGAGTGTCCCACCGCGGCCCTGCAGCTCTCCGGCAGCCGAACAACCAGCTCAGGACAGGCTCAGTCGTTTCCAACCTCCTCCGCTGCGTTGCGTCTCCACCCGGCTCTCTCAACCACCGCTACCCGCTCGGGTCCCTGACGCTGGTAAGCGCCCCTTCCCTACCACGTCCTCCCCGAACGTGACCCCTCTTGACTCAGCGCGAAGTACCTCTGGAAGGTTCCCTCCAGTCCCCTCGCGCCAGGGAGTTGAAGTTCCCTCTCTATTTCCCCAGCCGGCTACCCCTGCTGTGTACAATCTGCACATAAACATCATATCATGGGGTCTATTCATGTAGCAGTAAAAAGCCCTGTTTTGCATTAAACAGGCTTTTCTCTGCCTAGTGCAATTCACAGAGCGGGTTAGCGTGGAGAAGTCTCTGACTTCTCCAGCGGCACCCCCACTCTGTGCCTGAATTGCATCACCATACCTTTGTATGGTGAGTGTAATTCATGAAGGTGCGGAAAGCACTGCTTTCCGCTTCTCCATGTGGTTCAGGTTCGCCATCTCGGGATGGCGTAACCTGAACTGCGGTGCGGAGACGGCAGGGAAGCTCAATGCTTCCTTGCTCTCTGCTCGGCACCCGGCACTGGCTCCGCCCCCCCCAACCTCCCAGGGGCCACTGTGGCCTGCCGGGAGGTCAACAAACTGCGCATACGCAAAGGGAACCGCCCACCGGACTCCACGCATCGCAGGGAGGGGCCACTGGAGATGACCTCACCGCAGGAGCCCCAGACGCTGCAGCGCATCATCGGAAGGGTGAGTATACATGAATTGCTACTTATTACAGCTATACATTGCATCGAAGCGATGCAATGTATAGTGATAAGTAGCAATTCTGTTTTCGTTTTCTTACTGAATAGACCCCCATGTCACTTACAATAAAATATTCACGTTATATTACACCATTTTACATATATTATTATATACATCCTATGCATTTAGTTATGTGTAATCTATATTATAACCTTAGTTATGCATATACTGTATTATCCCCTTTATGGTAGGTGTAGATGTCCCCACTATCCTTAGATGTTCTAAATCCCCCAGGGGCATCAGATCTATAGAGCACTACGCTATTATTAGACTAAAGGGGACACAGATTATTAGTAATAAAGAGGGCACATATACTTTTTACAGTTTGGATTTTATGCCCAGTTGGACCTAATAAATGCATTTAACAGTATGCCCTCTGTCTAGGATTACCTTCCCATGCTGGCAGCACTAGGACTTTTCCAGACACACCCTGGGATGTAGGTGATTGGTTATAAACAGTATCCGGGAGATGCAGGGAACATACTAGGGATAATTGAGGCATACAGGAGTGCATGTAGGGTAAATGTTGCTGTGAAGGGGGCATGTCAGGGGGACCCAGGGCACCGCCGTCGTCGCCGTGGCAAGAGCCGTTACTGGTGCCTTGCGGTGCGCCTGACATCATCGCGCACCATGCGGCTTTGTGGGAGCGTCCGTAGACGCTAGAGGTCATAATTGACCTCTAGTGTCTGTGCGGTGCTATGGGAGAGACGTCATGACATCTCTCCCATAGATCCGAGGAGCGGCGCCGGCGGCTGGAGACGGAGGGCAGCAGCAGTCGGGAAACAGTACTGGGGGCACAGCTACTGGGGGCAAAACTACTGAGGGCACAGTACTGGAGGCAAAACTACTGAGGGCACAGCTACAGGGGGCAAAACTACTGGAGGCACAGCTACTGGTGGCACAGCTACAGGGGGACAACTCTACAGGGGGCATAACTGTGACCACGCCCCATCCCTATGAAGCCACACCCCTATTTTTTTTTTTTGACTAGGGTGCGCACTACCCCTGTTTAACCTGTCGGGGGGGGGGGGGGGGGCAAAGGAAACTTTCACCCCGGGCGCCACAGGGGGCATGTGGGGAAAATGCTGCTATTGAGGGGGCACAGGCACTTATTGCAACAAGTTGCTAACTGCCTCATTTATCTTTAGTGTGGGTAAGGGGGCCCAAAGCTTATTTTTGCATCTGTGATCAACACGCCCTGGTTCCGCCGCTGCACACAGGCCAGTCCCCGATGTATACCTAGGGGCAGATTCAATTAAGTTCTACGGGAAAGGAAATCATTATACAAATAAGCAGAAATATGAAGCCCCTGTTGATCTGCTGCTAATTTAGATGAATTTGCTAAAACATCTCAACACACAGCAGATATATACATAACTGTAGGCAGCTTTTCAGCTGGTGGGACAACTGTCCCTCACCTAACACCAAAAGCAGATCCACTATATCTTCGCTTTCTAAGTATTTTCTCATACGTCCTAGAGGATGCTGGGGTCACCATAGAACCATGGGGTATAGACGGGATCCGCAGGAGACATGGGCACTTTAAGACTTTGAAAGTCGCTGAGAAAACCAATGGGGTACAATCACCAATATCCTGAGATGTACAAATAAAGATAATAGCAATGGATGAAATGGCTCTCAACAAAAACAATTATTGCACGTTAATACTAAGAATGAAAAAAAAATAGTATAAAACAAAAACAAAAAAAGCCTTAACAAGAAAATGATTACTCTAAATAAATGCACCAGGAAATCTACACTTGTAAATGTCATTAGGGGTATCCAGATGGAAGATAAATCGTAAATAGATAAGCAGTAAATAGGTCGACTGAGTCAAAAGGTTGACGTGTAAATGGTCGACACAAAAAGGTTGACACATGATTTTAAGTGTTAGGGTTAGAGCTAGGGTTAGGCACTTAGGAGAGGATTACGCTGTGGAAGGTGATGGTTGGGGTTAAGCACTAGGGGGAGGATTAGGGTTAAAATAACACAATAAAACAGGTGTCAACCTTTTTTGTGTTGACCTTTTGACCCTGTTGACATTTGGACTCTGCTGATCTTAGTCCATGTTGACAATTGGACTGTCAACCTTCTGACCCTGTCGATCGATTGACTGTCTAACATCTGGTGTCGACCCATTGACTCTAGCTAGACACTGTTGATCTTTTAAACACACCATTATTATTATTATTATTATTATTATTATGTAATCCCCACTGAAGTCCGTGTACAGTAATCAGTCTCAAATACACAAGTGTGCATGTTTCAATCCTGCTCTTGGAAATAATATGCTGGAAAGCACCACATTTTGGCCAGGTAGACATATATGTACGTACATGACAGAAAAACAATAGCGGGCACTATATAATACGTGAAGAAATTAACCTGGTTATTTGATTCTATTGGTGGCCCACACAGGGAGGATCTGGGTATCCACCAATATATTGGACTAGAAAAAAAAGGAGAAATAGTGTGCGTGCTCAAAAGAAGAATGTAGATACAGCTGCTGGTTTGACATATATACAATTTATTCTTTAAAAAGTTATTAAGATAAGTCTGATATCACTCTGATGAAACCTCTGATGAAACCGCCGTCCCAGTAGGTGGAGAAATGCATCGGGAGACCGGAATTATGACCATGCAACGCAGGTGGAACGCACCGAAAGCCAAAAGTTCCGACCCGGAAGTCATGGCACACGACCGCTATCAGCGTCCCCTGCTTCACTGGACTCTGCTACACAGCTCCAAGTCATGGCATGCGACTGCTAAGAGCGTCCCCTGCTTTCAGTAGATTGTTAGCTCTTCAGAGCAGGACCCTCTTTTCTCTTGTCATCTAAGCCCTCTTCTCGACACATTTCACTCGCAGCCCTCCCCTACTCAGCGACCATCTTTACCGCTTTTTCTTGTGCTGGTAAAGGCTCACCTCCATCTATGGCCACCAGCTCCTAGTAGTATGATGATTACTACCTCGCTACTGACATCCTAGCTGTATTATGTCTTGAGAATTGTGGTGCTCTCTGTTACCTGTACTATATTTTTGTTATTTATTTACTGTAATGCTAAGTTTTGTCTCCCTGTACTGTCCTTTGTACGGTGCTGCGAAACACTTGTGGCGCCTTATAAATAAAATGTAATACTAATAATACCGGACTCTGCTACACAGCTCCAAGGTACTGCTGGGACTTTCAAGCCGCCACAGTGCGGACAATTGAACAGCATTTGACACCAGTATATGGACTGTGCATTATACATATTAAGGCACACGGGTTCCAAAAAGTCACTTTGGGACTGAATACCTTTAAGCAAAGATGTGCATTCATGTATCTATACAGGACTCCTGAACATCTGCACATCAAAGCCCGGTGCAGTTATATCTCCATTGGCTTACTAAGTAGAGACGCTTTACTATTACTAACAAACTGTGCCTCTGCTTTATTCACACCTAGTGCTATTAACAGCCAGCTTATGCACTTCTAAATATCTCCTGCTTAAAAACCCGCAAGTCTGAGTCTATTTTGAAAGGTCAGTACTGTCTAGCATTTTATTGTTCCTATGTCTTATTTTAACTATTGGTCTTAAAGTGATATCACACTTAACTTTTTTAAGAATAAATTGTATATTTGTCAAACCAGCAGCTCTATCAACATTCTTCTTTTGAGCGCCCCCACACTATTTCTCCATATACATGACAGCAATATGCCAATAGTCAGGGCGCTTTCCTTTTGTCCTGGACCATAGCATACACATTGGGGGTAATTCCAAGTTGATCGCAGCAGTAAATTTTTTAGCAGTTGGGCAAAACCATGTGCACTGCAGGGGAGGCAGGCAGATATAACATGTGCAGAGAGAGATAGATTTGGGTGTGGTGAGTTCAATCTGCAATCTAATTTGCAGTGTAAAAATAAAGCAGCCAGTAATTACCCTGCACAGAAACAAAATAACCCACCCAAATCTAACTCTCTCTGCAAATGTTATATCTGCCCCCCCTGCAGTACACATGGTTTTGCCCAACTGCTAAAAAATTTCCTGCTGCGATCAACTTGGAATTACCCCCATTGCCCGATGTAATGAACAATGGAGCAACATCTCGTTCCGCCCTTCATTACACTGCACTGGGTCGCATGTCGCATGTGATTTATTTTGGTTGGCCGTGCTGCATGGCTGACTAAAAGATTTTGCATGCAACCCGTGGGAGTGCACATGCGGGCATACAGATTAAGTGATATGCACAATTTGTCGTTTCGATATAGTAAATTGTGTCGATATTGGCCTATTGTGTACCCGGCCTAGGTTAGAAATGCTCCTGCAATCAGCATGTCATGTTAGTCATCAGTACTATGGGCCTAATTCAGTATGGATTGCTGGGGGCCGCCCATCGCAGGGCTGCCGCCTCCGTCCATTGATGAAGCAGAAATTGCGATCCCCTCCTCACAGGAGGCCCGCCGCGTACTTCTCGATCGCCACGGCTGCGTGTGATGTCACGCAGCTGCCATGATCACACCCCTGACATGCCCCCGTTTGTCATCCTACGCCTCTCGGTCACACTGCACCGCCCCCGCAATGCTCCATCTCTTCCCTGGAAATGGAGCGTTGCCCGCCTCCCCCTCGCCCCATAACCACCTCTGCCTAATTGTGTATGCTGCATGTAAGTATGTTATCCATGTTAATAAGTGTGGCAGCAGCAGGTGGGTATGCAAAAACCAGTCCGGTTGACTATGGTAATCGAATTCCATTCCATTCTAGATTTTGTCCTCTCTACTCCACTTATACTGCCCTCACAAAAGTCTGCAATGACCTACATGCTGCCAAATCCAAAGACCTCTACTCTCTGCTTATTCTCCTTGACCTCTCTGCTGCTTTTGACACTGTGGACCACCCTTTCCTCTTGCAAATCCTTCACTCCCTTGGTCTGCGTGATACTGCCCTCTCCTGGCTGTACTCCTACCTCTCTGACCACTCCTTCCCTATATCCTCTCATGACACCACCTCCCTCACACTTCCTTTAACAGTAGGTGTCCCCAAGGTTCTGTTCTTGGACCTCTCCTTTTCTCTCTCCATACATACTCTTTTGGTGAGCCCACTGGATCTTTTGACTTCTAATATCATCTCTATGCTGATGATTCTCAAATCTTCCTTTCCTCCCCTGACCTCTCCACCTCTCCCCTCACTTGTATCTCCAGCTGTCTGTCTGCTATCTCTTCTTGGATGTCCCAGTGCCATCTTAAACTGAACATGTCTAAAACTGGGCTTATCACCTTCACTCTCCTGCATATCCTCACCTCACACAATTTCATTATATCTTGACGGCACAATTATCTACTCTAGTCCCCAAGTACACTGTCTTGGAGTTATACTTGATTCCTCTCTCTCCTTCACATCACACATTCAGTACACAGTACACCGTACTGCTGTTTCCAACTCAAAAATATTTCCAGGATCAGACCCTTTATCCTCGTATATGCTACTAAAACCTTCATCCACTCACTAGTCATCTCCAGATTGGACTGCTGTAATCTCATCCTATCTGGTTTAACTGACAACCGCCTCTCTCCAATCCAATCTATCCTCAATTCTGTTGCCCGGTTCATCTTCCTCTCCAAACGTTCTATGGGGGTCATTCCGAGTTGATCGCATGTAGCAACTTTTGCTGCCCGTGCGATCAACTAGAAGCTGCCTATCCTATGGGGGAGTGTATTTCTGCATAGCAGGGCTGCGAATGCTTGTGCAGCCCTGCTATGCAAAAAAAGTTTCCTGTAAGAGAAGACCAGGGTAAGAGTTACTTACTTTGTGCAATCGATCCAGCGATGCAGGTCCCGGAATTGACGTCAAACATCCGCCCTCCAAACGCCTGAACGCGCCTGCGTTGGACTTACCACTCCCCGAAAACGGTGAGTTGCCGCCCGGTTCCGCCTTCATCCTGTCAATGTTTTTGTGGTCGCCGCTGCGACCGCTTTCTTCACTCACGGCGTCGCTGCCTGGCGACGGCTGTCACCGGGAAACGACGCGCCTGCGCAATGCAGCCGCTGCGCATGCACAGTTCCGACCAGGACGCACGGCTGCGAAGAAGCGCAGCGTGCGATTGGGTAGGAATGACCCCCTATGTCCGCATCCCCTCTTTTGCAAGCCGTACACTAACTCCCCTTCCTCTTCAGATTCCACCCATTCCTGTCCCATTTACATATCTCATCCTTTACACTCCCACCAGTCCTCTTCAAATTATTTATTCCTCCCATTCCTTCCTCCAAAATTTTGGCCGTGGTGCTCCCTACCTCTGAAATTATCTACCTCGCCCTATCAAATTCTCCACCTCTCTTCAAAACTTCAAATGGGCTCTCAAGACCCACTTCTTCATCAAACCCAGCCATCTCTCATCCTAACCCTCTGTTCCATGCTTACTGCTACCCCATCTCTGTCTGTCGGCCCCCACCCTTCAGAATGTAAGCGCTCACAAGCAGGGCCCTTGACCCTCGTGTGCTTCTCCCTCTTACTTAGACATCTACTCCATACTCCCTAAATCGGCACCTAGCCCTCGGTTTCTGCCTTCCTGATGCTTATTTCAGTGTCCTGTCCTCTGATGCAGCAATGTTTATATACTATGTACTTGTCCTACATTGTCTTGTACTGTAAGTTGCTGTTTTTATTGTTTTGCTCATGTACTTTGTTAGGTGCCGCAGAACCCTTGTTGTGCCATATTAATAACGATAATAATAATAAGTCTCTTAAAAACATTCATACTGTATGTATATTTGGTGTCGAGTACACAGCTGTTTTATAAATACTTATTTGATTCACTTTGTTTTAATTTACATCACTTTAATCTTTTTCCTTTTACAATATTTGCTGCTATTTTAAATGAAATTAATATTTCCAGTTGTGCACCACAATAATAGAGCTTGCTTTGCTCTTTTCTATTGTCTAATTCTAGCTATTAAGTGGTAATACTTAATAATACTATTTAAAGAGCTGTAATTACTTTATTATACTCAGAAAGAATCTCCAGTGCAGAGAATCCATTTTTCTTTTGGTGTTACCTAAGGTTCTCAAAGCCCACACAAAATCCCCCTGGGATTTCTGAGACTGGTTCTGGTTTTTGCAGAAGATAACTTTCTCCAGGGTCATGGGGAGCCCTGACATCTCATATCACAGGTACAATACATATATTGAGACAGTTGGCAGAAATTGCATGGAACCTAGAAATGGTGTCCTGACATTAGACAGTGTTTAAGTGTGTGTGGGCGGAGGAGGGTTATCAAGCTTTCAGAAGAGTGGAGAAGTGGCCCATAATAACCAATCCGCTTATAGTTGGCTTGTATCAAAATCATCCTGTAACATGATAGGTAGAAGCCGATTGGCTGTATGGACATCTTCTCCACTAGTCCACTTCTCCACCCTTTGGAAGTATATCACAGCTGAAATGCATTAGCATTGTTACAGTTGTGGGGCAGATGCCCAAGTTACATAGTTTATGAGGTTGTTGTTTTGTTGCTATTTGCGCAGTTTAGTGATTATTTGCTAATGTGCATGCTCAAAATTATTTTGGAAACCACTAGAGCGTGGGTGTTATCCTGAGTGTGCGCACACATACATGTAGCAGAGAGCTGGTAACAGAATTCGAGAGGCAATGGCAGTGACTGGCCTGACAGGAGTGCAGAAAATCTGTTTTGTTGGAATTTTATGGTAGTGTCATCAGGCACATAGGCGCCTCCACAGAGGCCATGTGCAGTCACTGCACCTACCGTAGGTTTGTGCAAGTATCGATAGTGGAAGCAATATTGCGTTGATGTTGGACTGTCTACTCTACAACAACCGGTAATGTTGCAGCATGCAGACAAGCAGAGAGTGGGTGTCTCGGAGCTTACACATTGAGGTGAACGGTAGCGCACAAGGAGTAGTCCAGAAACACAAAAGTGGATTCAGCATAATACAGTGACCATCCAGTTACACAACTGAGGGATGATCTGGAGCTCACTGCATTTGTAAATTTTAAATGTATACCCGGGCCTTAACTCGGCTGGTCCCACAGAGCAGAATGCCCAGGGCACAAAACCTGCTCTGCTCACGGCAGCCACGTCAACCTCTACTTGCGGATGCCCACTGGGATATTGTTACTGGTGTGCCCGGTTCCTTCTCAAGAGTGCACTCTGGAGCTCTGCCTCCCGACTCTTTCTCAGCAGTGCACTCTGGAGCTCAACCTCACAGCTGCTTCTCAGCAGTGCAATCTGGTGCTCGACCTCCTGGCTCCTGCACTGTATGCAGGGAGAGATGTAATTCTCTCCCACAGTGCCGAGAGAGGAGCTGGCCTGAGCTTCCCGAGGTACTGAGCACTGCATGCAAGAGCCCGTCTGCACTGCCCACTGTGGGGGATTTTTGGGGGGTTTGTTTTGGTGTATGTCATGCACCAAGTGCAGTTTTATTATCAGTGTATAATATTATTATACATCCACACACCTTTGTATCACACACTGCCAGCTAAGAAGAGGCCATGCACAACAACCTCCTGGACTAAATCAAGATGAAAGACTATATAACTAAAATATATTTTGCTCCTAAGTAAAACAAGTGTGACTCCCATCTTACTATAAGTATTTCTATTACATATTTAAATGTATTGTGTGGGCATAATGTGTTAGGGGCACTGCTGAGTGGCATAATGTGTAAGGAGCACTACTACTATGGCCTTAATTTGTAAGGGGCACTACTGTTGTGGGCATAATTGTAAGGGGCACTTCTATGGTCTGGGCATAATGTGTAAGGGGCACTACTACTGTGTAGGCTTGCATAAGGGGCATTGTACTGTGTGGCAAAGGGGTATATTCAATAAGTGTCGGATCCTTTCCGACAAGCATTGTCAAAAAGGATCCGACAATGCACTATTCAATAAACTGCCAAATCCGACTGTTGGATTTGAGCCAAATCTGACTGTCAGATTTGGCCGCTGCTGCTGCTCAGCCCGATCCCAGTGCCGGCCGGGCATCCTCAACCTCCCCACTGCTGCGGCTACTGCTGCTGCTCCCCTCCCCGCCAGCCAGGCGTCCTCATCTTCTGTGCTGCTGCTGACCCTGGTGCCGTGCGCCGCCCAGACTGGCTCTTCCTCCCCGAGCCCGGAGCAGCTGCCCTTCATCCTGGGATATGGGGACGGGTAAGCTGGGCGGCGGGTAGAGCTGAGATCGGCGGCCAGCAGGACGAGCGGGCAGCGGGGGGACATGTCTGCGGTGGCAGGGGGAGGTGCTGCAGGGAGAGAGGTGCCTGGCAGTTACTGAATACACCCCATAATGTGCTAGGGGCACTACTACAGTGGGCATAATGTGTAAGGGGCACTATTACTGAATTACATAATGTGTAAGGGGCACAACTACTGTGTGGGCATAATGTGTAAGGGACACTACTACTGAGGGGCATAATGTGTAAGGGCACTGCTATTGTGTTACATAATGTGTAAGAGGCACTACTAGTACCATGCAGGAATAATGTGCAAGGGGCACTACTACTGTGTGGAATAATACATAAGGGGCACTAATACTGTGTGGGCATAATGTGTAAGATGCACTACTACTGTGGAAATAATGTGTAAGGGGCACTGCTACTGTGTGGCATAATGTGGAAGGGACACTACTACTGTGTGGCATAATGTGTAAGGGTCACTACTACCATGTGGTATAATTTGTAAGGAGCAGTACCGTGTGTGGCTTAATGTATATAAGGGGTACAATTGTGTAGTGTATGTGAATAAGAGGCTTTATTGTGTAGTGTAACTTGTATAAGGGGACTACTGTGTGGTGTAATGTGAATAAGAGACACTGGGGGTCTTTCCGAGTTGATCGCTCGCTAGCGACTTTTTGCTGTGCTGCGATCAGAGAGTTGCCGCCTATGGGGTAGTGTATTTTCACTTTGCAAGTGTGCGAACGCTTTTGCAGCTGACGGCACAAAGAAGATTTTTGTAGTTTCTGAGTAGCTCTGGACTTACTCAGCCGCTGCGATCACTTCAGTTTTTTTGGTCCCGGAATTTACGTTAGACACCCGCCCTGCAAACGCTTGGACACGCCTGCATTTTTCCAAACACCCCCAGAAAACGGTCAGTTGACACCCACAAACGCCCTCTTTCTGTCAATCACCTTGCGATTGGCTGTGCGAATGGATTCTTTGTTACTCCATCGCCCAGCACCGATCCTCTTTGTACCCGTACGACGCGCCTGCGCATTGCGGTGCATACGCATGCGCAGTTTTGCCGAGATTTAACCTGATCGCAGCACTGCAAAAAGTTGCTAGCGAGCGATCAACTCTGAATGACCCCCACTACTGTGTGGTGTAATATAAGAACTTGCACCAGCACTATCCTTGGGGCAAGAGAATCATCTGAATGTGCAGTGCGAGAACCCACAAGATCCGTCAACAAAACGGGTTTGAGTGCAACTCCGCTCCAGCACCTTATGCTCCTTTAATGGATCAACAGTGACTTTTTGGGCAAAGCCTTTCAAAATGTTGTAAGTTTTCAAGCCAAAATATTTTTCATCCTTTTAATCTTTTCTTTCTTCTGCTTTATGAACGTTTTTGAAGTCATGTGACTCCGGCATTCACTTTGCATAAATCAGTTTCTGTCAACAGCCTACACAAGTAATTACCCAACCTCCTCTCTATCCACGCACTTACTAATTCAGTTCATACCACAATAAATCTATAAAATATTCCTAGTCACCTAAAGTATCTGAATTCACTGCAAGTGTAATGTATTCAGGGAGGAAGGCTTCCTTGTTGGAAGTACATTATCATCCATTACCGCAGATAAAATATCCCATAGTTCAAAGTGTTAAGCGCTGTCATAAACACGGGTAGAAGAGAAAACTTGAAGTAATATACAGACTGCAGAGGTGCACTGTACACAAGCTGTTATAACTTATCAACATGTTTCCACCTTAAGTCATAATCAAAGAGTAATTTTTCCAAGAGTAGAAGTAAACTGCAATAAAGTATCACCAATGGCCTTTATTCATTAAAGAGGTGTGAATGGTCAAATTAAATGTATGCTAAAACATTTTCTAAGTACATTCTGGCATCGTGAGTGTTGTGACAGTGTACCAGACAGACAAAATACAGCCTTCATCATTCTGCATTATGGGGGTCATTCCAAGTTGTTCGCTCGCTAGCAGATTTTAGCAGCATTGCACACGCTAAGCCGCCGCCCTCTGGGAGTGTATCTTAGCTTAGCAGAATTGCGAACGAAAGATTAGCAGAATTGCGAATAGAAAATTCTTAGCAGTTTCTGAGTAGCTCGAGACATACTGGTTTGACGTCACAAACACGCCCTGCGTTCGGCCAGCCACTCCCCCGTTTCTCCAGACGCTCCCGCGTTTTATCCTGGCACGCCTGTGTTTTTCCGCACACTCCCAGAAAACGGTCAGTTTCCGCCCGGAAACACCCACTTCCTGTCAATCACACTCCGATCACTTCAACGCTGAAAATTCTTCGTTCGGACGTGAGTAAATCTACTAATCTACTAAAATACTTAGCGCATGCGCACTGCGAAAATCGGCAACGAGCGAACAACTCGGAATGACCCCCTACAGCTGAATCCTTTTCATAAGCATTTTGCAACATTATGGATGGCGGATTTTAAAGCAGCAGCACAATAATGGTGACACACAGGCCATGGTCATGGTGTCCTCTGTATGTCCAGCTGATAGTAAGGGATATATGATTACCTGTCCGTGATATAGATTTTGCGCCTCAATTTTTTTAGATGCAAAACCAGATTTTAATCTAGCAGCTAAAACACTGACCTCTTGGAGCCACCTGCTACTCTCAGGTTATAACATACACCCCCATATGCCTTGCATATTCCTAACTCCGATGATGCAGTTTCAGCACCTCGCCAGGGGGTTATTGAACATACAAAGCAAAGTCTATTGTTTTCTTTTGCGCATTGCACATGTAAGAGCCAGTAACACCCCGCATGTTCCCAAAAACATTCTGGACAATTTCAGACTGCGCATGCGTGAGCTGGTAAGGCTGCGCATATGCCAGGATCAGATGAAGATGCGATCACTCATTGCGCTCTATGGAGTCAGCAGAAGGATGCAATCACAAACGTTATGGGGCCTAATTCAAGGTTGATTGCAAAATAACATTTTCCTTTAATGGGAAAAACCATGGGGGTCATTCCGAGTTGTTCGCTCGCAAGTGAATTTTAGCAGATTTGCTCATGCTAAGCCGCCGCCTACTGGGAGTGAATCTTAGCATCTTAAAGTTGCGAACGATGTATTCGCAATATTGCGATTACACACCTCGTAGCAGTTTCTGAGTAGCTTCAGACTTACTCGGCATCTGCGATCATTTCACTGCTTGTCGTTCCTGGTTTGACGTCACAAACACACCCAGCGTTCGCCCAGACACTCCCCCGTTTCTCCAGCCACTCCTGCGTTTTTTCCGGAAACGGTAGCGTTTTTTCCCACACGCCCATAAAACGGCCTGTTTCCGCCCAGTAACACCCCTTTCCTGTCAATCACATTACGATCGCCAGAACGATGAAAATGCCGTGAGTAAAATTCCTAAGTGCATAGCAAATTTACTTGTCGCAGTGCGGACATTGCGCATGCGCATTAAGCGGAAAATCGCTGCGATGCGAAGATTTTTACCGAGCGAACAACTCAGAATGACCCCCCATGTGCACTGCAGGTGGGACAGATATAACATGTGCAGAGAGAGTTAGCTTTGGGTGGGGTGTGTTCAAACTGAAATCTAAATTGCAGTGTAAAAATAAAGCAGCCAGTATTTAACCTGCACATAAACAATATAACCCACCCAAATCTAACTGTCTGTCTACATGTTATATCTGCCCCACCTGCAGTGGGGAAAATGTTATTTTGCAATCAACCTTGAATTAGGCCCTTGGTACATTAATCAGTGGTTTATCCATTGTTTAGCACTTGATAGATATGGAGAAGTCTGGAGAAAAGTCTTATCTTTGATTCATTAATAGACCCTCTAGTAAGAGTTAAATGAAATCAGGGATTTTAATAGGGATATTAGGGACAGTTTTGACGTGAGCAAAAAAATCTGAAACAAAAGCAGCACAATTGTGTATATGGGTAATAATGTACTAATTGCCAACATTTGATTAAAAAAAAAACACTAACGTAAAACACAGTGGGGGTCATTCCGAGTTGATCGCTCGCTAGCTGTTTTTAGCAGCCGTGCAAACGCTATGCCGCCTCCCACTGGGAGTGTATTTTAGCTTAGCAGAAGTGCGAACAAAAGGATCGCACAGCGGCTACAAAATATTTTTGTGCAGTTTCTGAGTAGCTTCAGACTTACTCAGCGCTTGCGATCACTTCAGACTGCTCAGTTCCTGTTTTGACGTCACGAACATGCCTTGCGTTCGCACAGCCACGCCTGTGTTTTTCCTGGCATGCCTGCGTTTTTCCGAACACTCCCTGAAAACGGTCAGTTGACACCCAGAAACGCCTACTTCATGTCAATCACTCTGCGGCCAGCAGTGCGACTGAAAAGCTTTGCTAGACCTTGTGTGAAACTACATCGGCTGTTGTGAAAGTACGTCGCACGTGCGCATTGCTCTGCATACGCATGCGCAGAAGTGCCTGTTTTTGCATCATCGCTGCGCAGCGAACTTTTTCAGCTAGCGATCAACTCGGAATGACCTCCAGTGTTCTTATCAGTGGTATAGTGAGGGTGGCTCCGGTGGAGGGCAAGCTCCGGGCGCTGGAAAAGTTAGAGGGCGCACCGCCACCTAACTCCCTCCTCGCTCTACCCTCTATACCGCGGCCGCAGGGAAGGAGGAGGTGAAGCAGAGGGGGCGCACACTGACTTGGACTCGAAGACTATGTAGGGAACAGGGCAGGCCAGAGGCGACAGCACACAGCCGCCGCCGAGGACAGGAGGTGAGCAGCGGTTACGGGGGTGAAGGAGGAGGAGGGAGGTGGAGGAGGGAGCCGCAGCAGCGCACTGTAATTGGTAGAGACGCTGCTGCTGCTGCTGCTGTTCCTTTCCTTCCCCATAGGCTGTCCTCCGCTGCTGTGAATGCTGGGAAGCGCATCCCAGCATTCACATCGGCGGAGGACTGCCAATGGAGAAGGAAAGGGACAGCAGCGCCTCCACCAATAACACAGCACAGCTGCAGCTCCCTCCTCCACCTTCTCTCCTGCCCGGGATCATCATCTGCCAGAAGCTGCACGAGGAGCCTGAGCCAGCGGAGACTGTAAGTATAATTCTTTCTTTCTTTCTTTCTTTCTTTCTTTCTTTCTTTCTTTCTTTTCTGTCTGCCTCAATGTGTAAAAAGGGGTTCACCGTCTGCCGTAATGTGTAAAAAGGGGGTCACTGTCTGCCGTAATGTGTAAAAAGGGGGTCACTGTCTGCCGTAATGTGTAAAAAGGGGACGCTGTCTGCCGTAATGTGTAAAAAGGGGACGCTTAGGTACTATTTTGTGGCCACACCCCTTCCCCACAAAGCCATGCCCCTATATATTTTTGCATGGAGGTGGGGGGGCTCCGATGCCGTTTTTGCACACAGTGACGGCACTGTTGCTAGGTATCCATTTCTCTGGCCCATAGCAGGTCCCCCTCACCAGATCCTCTCCAGGGGTGAGGGGGTGGACTTGGATGGGATGGGGGGACCCAAAGCATTTTGTCGCACCTGGGCCCACCGCTTGCTAGTTCCGCCACTGCCCAGCATAAGATAGGTGCAAGTGCACACTAACAACGAGTAGTAACAAACCAGACATACACATAGGGGGCAGGTGCATGCACCCAACTCTGCATACAGGTGAATATATGCCTGTTTACTTCCAACTCCCATTAGAGAGCACTCTTGTCACTCACACTCAGCTGGCCCAGAATAAATTATGATAACTCCTCTCCTTCCTAGCAAACTGCTGCAAAACTAGGATTTTCGTCACCCGGGGCAAGGCTGTAATTTGGCACCCCCCCATAAAACAATAAATAAAACCTATCAGACTAAAATAATCAGATTATCAAACATTTTGAAAAAAGGGGATACTACTGGACATTGGTGGTCATTCCGAGTTGTTCGCTCGTTATTTTTCTTCGCATCGGTGCGATTTTCCGCTAACTGCGCATGCGCAATGTTCGCACTGCGGCTGCATCAAGTAAATTTGCTAAGAAGTTTAGTATTTTACTCACGCCATTACGAGGTTTTTTCTTCGTTCTGGTGATCGGAGTGTGATTGACAGGAAGTGGGTGTTTCTGGGCGGAAACTGACCGTTTTATGGGAGTGTGTGAAAAAACGCTGCAGTTTCTGGGAAAAACGCGGGAGTGGCTGGAGAAACGGGGGAGAGTCTGGGCAAATGCTGGGTGTGTTTGTGACGTCAAACCAGGAACGACACTGACTGAACTGATCGCAGTGGCAGAGTAAGTCTCGAGCTACTCAGAAACTGCTAAGAAATTTCTATTCGCAATTTTGAGAATCTTTCGTTCGCAATTCTGCTAAGCTAAGATTCACTCCCAGTAGGCGGCGGCTTAGCGTGTGCAATGCTGCTAAAAGCAGCTAGCGAGCGAACAACTCGGAATGAGGGCCAATATTCCGCTATGTGCCTCAAATGCCCTATGTGTCACATGCACTTCCAGCGTGTTCAACTACATGCTCCTCTGTGTGTCCCCATACATTGCACTATGGGGGTCATTCAGAGTTGATCACTCGCTAGCTGTTTTTTGCAGTCCTGCGATCGCATAGTCGCCGCCCACCGGGGAGTGTATTTTAACTTTGCAAGTGTGACATCGCATGTGAAGCAGAGCTGTACTTAAAAAATTTGAGCAGTTTCTGAGTAGCCCAGAACTTACCGCTGCGATCACTTCAGCCTGTCCGGGGCTGGAATTGACGTCAGACACCCGCCCTGCAAACGCATGGTTACGCCTGCGTTTCTCCAAACACTCCCAGAAAACGGTTAGTTGCCACCCACAAACGCCTTCTTCCTGTCAATCACCTTGCGATCGGCCGTGCAAATGGATTCTTCACACAAACCCATCGCAGAGCAACGAACCGCTTTGTACCCCTGTGACGCACCTGTGCATTGTGGTGCATATGCATGCGCAGTTCTGACCTTATCGTAGCGCTGCAAAAAACGCTGGCGAGCGATCAGGTCTGAATGACCCCCTATATCATAACACTTTATCACTGCACTACATGCCCCTATCCACTGCACTGCAGCACTATACTACATCCCCTTTACGCTGAACTACATCACTACACTACATGCCCCTATGCACTGCACTACATACCCTATATGCTACACTACATCCCCTTATATGTTACACCACATTAATGCACTACATGCCCCTACATACTGCAATACATTACTACACTACATACCCTATATCAGCGTTTTTCAACCGCTGTGCCGCGGCACACTAGTGTGCCACCAGCGGTTGTCAGGTGTGCCGCAGCCCGCCGCCCACCAGAGATGTCCTACATAGTGCTCCGGCGCCCGCCGACAGTGCTCCGCTGCCGCCCTTCTCCTGTCAGAGATACTTGGGTCCATCTGCCGTCGGGCTCAGCCAGTGTATTCAGCTTTTTCGCTGCCCGTCCCGTGACCTTAGGTGACGTGCTGTGACACATAGGTCATGCACGCCACGTCACATTCCCGCCCGCCTGCTAGTGTGAGCTGCTGCCTGCAGACTGCTCTGCTCTGCTGTCTGCTCATCCTGCCCGGAATAAACAGGACTGCAGGTTGGCATTATTGTGAGTGCAGTGTGTACAATTACAGGGGAGGAGACAGTGTGGAATTACTAGGGGGGAGGCAGTGTGGAGTTACTGTGGGGGGGGGGGCAGTGTGTTTGATTTATAACTGGGGGCCAATGTGAGTTATACCGCGGGGGGCCAATGTGTTGTATACCGTGGGGGCCAATGTGTTTTACACCATGAGGGCCAATGTTTTTGATAACTGTGGGGTACAATGTGTTTGATAACTGTGGGGTCCAATGGGCTTGATACTGTGGGGGCCAATGTGTTTGATAACTGTGGGGGCCAATGCATGTGTTCCCTATCCCCCCCCCCCCCCGTGGGAGACGGATAGCGTGCCTTGACAATTTTAAAGTCTGGTTAGGTGTGCCACAAGTCGAAAAAGGTTGAAAATCACTGCCCTATATGGTACACTGCATCACTGCACTACACCCTCTTTTAAGCTACACCAAATCCCCCTATCTGGGAGGCAAAGCGGAGGTTGATACTGCTAACTGGGAGCACAGTGCGCTTCTATAGCTTGCATGGTGCCCCGCACGATAGTTGCAGCACTGCATGGCAAAGAAGAAAGTTTAAGACAGTAGCCGACATAGGAGAGATCCCAGGTACTGGAGCTCACTCGCACAGCGTCGGAGCCAGCTGCGGGCAGACAGGTGGGTCAGATACATTGCCCTTGGAGCTGTCTGCTGTCTCAATGGAGCAGCACAGAACTGACGGTTAAAAAAAAACACAAACAAACCCTGCTCCTCTGTAACTCCTTGGCGCCCCCTCAAATCCTGCACCTGGGGCGCATACCCCCTTCCCCATTAGTTACGGCCCTGGCTACATATTAGTTAGTTTAGGCCAGGGTATATTATTTAATTAAGTAGGAGATTTTCTTTGATATGCAAATAGGACAATATTCTTTAAACACTTTGGAATGATGAGGTTAGGGGACACCATGCCTACTTTCACCACTCAGCATTTGTATACACGTCCATGACATATTAGTGGATGGAGCTAAAGAGGAATACATTGTGACACAGGAAGATTTGAAAGCGCTGACACTCTGTATATATGTATATATAAAATATATTTATTTATTTTAACTTGAGTTTCTTAATTCCACACAATAAAATACAAGAAATATAAAATCAGCAATACATTTAAAAACACAATTTATCCATATAGTAAACCATGTATATAACCCTCTTTTCTGGTCCCTAGAGACTGATAGCAACTACTGGTTACTTTATTCTAAACACAATTGTGTCAATTAAGTCTCTGTGGAACAGAAAAGCTCCTTATTCCCTGCAGCACAATATCTTTACTCACTTTGTAACTATTTGTACAGGACAGAAACACATGTAAGGTTTCCAATTATTCTTATTAGAACACCATAACACTCCTTTTTTATAATAACATTCTAAGGTCCACAATATGAAGATTTCCTTTGCTTGGTAATTGAATTTTGTTTAACGTTCTGACGCCAGATTTTAATCAGGAGAATGAACTGCAGTATGTTGGAGTCTTTGATTCAAAGATTAAACAGCGTGCACGCTGCTAGGGTATTTCGACTGTCTCCCAGCACAAGCAAAAGTCAATTGCACATATGATGTTGAAACATGGCCATGTATAGATTAAGCAACAACTTTACCCCTCTTGGTGTCCGTGGAGAATTATCACTGGTCAATAGAACTCCCGGCTCTGGTAGCTAAATTCCATTTACTTGAGCCAAGTCTGGAGATCCAAATCCAGTTCCACGTGGGTTCACAAGGCTTACAAGGATAGCCGTTAAACGTGTTTGCTGATGCTGCTAAAACGCGTTTCTCCGCCTCACATCACCATCGGCGGCTTCATCAGTTATATAAAACCTGGGTATTTGGTTAGCGCCGGGAAAAATTCTATCTTTGTCTTTTTTAGTTTGAATACATTGTGAAATGTAATATATTTTGGTTGGCAAACTGGTGCTGAAGAACATATCTTGAGTGTTGAAATCTGTAGGGAAAAATATTTTGGAGGCCGATTTCCTTCTTGATCTCTAGAAAGAATTGCACTGTTCAAGTTCTGCGCTCGCTAACTGCTATTTCTCAGATTTTTCAAAGGTTTGGAGGACATATCTTGGGTGGTGTGAGCAATGGGATGTCCCTACCTCTCTGTTATAATAGCCATGTCTCCTTTCCTACTTGACTTTCATCCTTAAGGTTCAGGTCTCTGCTCACCCTATCCGTTTCGGAGGCGGTTGGCCTTGTCTTCAGGTGATTCAGACCTGTGTACAGGGAGGGGGACATATTCAGGGGTCTATTCATTAAGCAGTGAAAAGAGTGGAGGAAAGGACCAGTGGAGAAGTTGCCCATGGCAACCAATCAGCTTTGGAGGAAGCCTTTTTAGGTACATTTTATAAAATGTAAGGGAGATGCCGATTGGTTACCATGGGCAATTTCTCCACTGGCCTGTTTCTCCACTGTTTTCACTGCTTCATGAATAGATCCCCCAGTCTCCTTTATTTTTCTCTGTAGGACTGATAGTTTGTCTTGGAGGCTCTTTGATGGGCTGTGGAGCCTCTTAGTCTCTGGGGTTATGGTTGGTTGCCTGTTCGTTCTCTTTTCTGGTGGCTGTGGCTTGGCCAGGCTGTTATCAGACTTGGCAACTTCAATTTCTCTTTCTCCTTTATTGCTCTTTCATCTGGATGAAATCGTCTTGTGCCCTGGTCTGCCCCTTCTATCTTAGGTGATTGTCGGAGTAGCATTTGAAACAGTGCAGGTCTCTTACACTAGAACCTGGACCAAAGCACCGGGCTGGAATCCAGAGTAACACAACCTAGAACCAATTGTGGAGAGCTCAACCCCATGACCTGATCCCAGAAACCTGGAGGTAGAACCCACTACTAGGAACTCAGGATTGCATGGCAAATGTAATCTCAGAACAAGACTTACATATTACTAGCCAAGAACTCAAAACTCAGGACTGAAAAAAAGAATGAGGAACTCATGACTACACTGATTACAGGAGCACAGACCTGAAACCTGCACCCTTATATGCACAACTGGAATTGGAACCTGAAACTCAGCAATAGCCCAGCTACCAGATAGCAGGAGATTTGGGATACTTGAAGTACTTGGTAGAGAGACAGATGCTTGTTGAGAATTGAATACCTGCTGAGAATAAGTGCAAATGATAATGCAGAGTTCTTGCTGGAGATCAGATGCTGAAATAATAGAGACACTTGCAAGATCCCTGCTGTAATACAAACACTAGGTGGAACAGAGTACTTGCAGGAGGTCAGGCACTTAGTATAGCAGATTGAAGCCGGAATTACAGGTACTTAGCAGGATAACTGCTGTAAACAGGCACTACGTGAAACAGAGTGCTTCTAGATAACACAAGTGTAAAACCCCGCTGGTACTAGGTATGCATAACTGCAGTCACTGTGTATGGTGCATCACACTTTCTCTTCTCCGGCTGGTCATTGGTAAGGCACAGGTACCAGTGGGTCTCCTGAATAATCAGGTGTTTAACAACAGTTGCATTGTGGGAGTGGACTACAGGTGTCAGTGCAGCACAGAAAGAATTGGGCGCCAGGCCATCTCATAAAACAGCACAAACAGTTTATTCAACATAAAAGCAGGGACATAGAAGGGATAACTTCTGAACACTCTCCTCCAGCACAAAGCATAATAGTTACATCAGGTCACATAGCATGCCAACTCCTCCTGCACATTAATCGTATTGGTTACATCAGACTACATCAGGACACCTCCTCCAACACATCACTTAATTGCAGTGGCATAAATATGGCAAACAGCAGTACATAACAGGACATTCTGGGACCAGTAGTGCTACACATCACAGGTTACAGTCTCTCTCATCCATAACGAGGACTCTTGTCAATGAGGGGGCTCCTAAACATGTCGTGTGGCTTCCAGCCACTCACCCAGATAAGTCCTCTCCTGAAACTCATACCTGGCACACTCTTCTAGGGCACCCCTAAAGGTGGGCATCACCCTCTCACTGGAATCTAGGTACTGCTGCTCTCACACTGCAGTATCTCTGTCAGGTGCCCTGCTGTGACTGGCAGCACTCCCCACATGTTCTGTGTGGGGCTCTCACGGAGGCTGCATTCTCCTCATATTACCCTGCAGGAATGGGCTCCATTCACAGCAACCCACAGGTGCTGCTGCTCTCTCCATATATAGGATGCAGCTCATGGCAGCGGTCCACAAAGCCGAGGACCACGGGAATGACGCTTGTCTGTCCCATGGCCCCAGCAATCCTCCTGCTTCTCCTAGCTTACACTCTACTTTTCTGCTCTTTTCTAGCTTCACCTCCTGTCCTCCCTCCTGCATGAGGCTTGCACGTGAAAGCTGGCTGAGCTCCAAACCTCCACAAATCGGTGCACAGGACATAGCCCTAGCTATGCATGATAAAGCTAAATAACTATTAACTCTTGCAGTACCTGTTAACCCTTGCAGTTCCAGGGTATTACACAAGCACTAGGAAATGCTGGATTCTTGAGGATAACACAGGCACTAGGAGAATGCAGGATTCTTGTAGATAACAAAGGCACTAGGAGAATGCAGGATACTTGTATGTAATACAGGAACTATGTGGAAGCAGCTGATGCCTGGAGCCAGTGAACTAAACTTAGAGAAGGTAGTGAGTTGGCAATGAGTAGATCACTGGAGCAGGAAACTTTGAGCACCCATTGGTAGAGTGAGTCATGTAAGTGCATCATATTGGACTGGAATGTTCCCTCTACAGGAATCCAATTTTATCATGCCCATACAGTCAGACTGTTTGTAAACACATTGTAATACAGGGATCAGGAATGCCACAGATACCTGGGGATGTGCAGATGGCCATGGCATCACCGGACGTGATTGGTGGGGCTAAGACCCCAATGTGACACACAGCCACCCCTCTCAAACTTCAGTCTGCAGTGTACTCCAGGTGGACTCAAAGAAAATTATTTTATAGTGATTACCAAAATCCTCTTTTCAGTTGCTTGCTCTCTACATGGTAAGGATTGAATAACAAGTAGAACAGTCATAGTCAAACCTTGGCACTAGTACCACAAGGTGGCACCCAAGGATGTTTTGAATTACACCAGCAGGGTCCATCCATTTCCTATTATGCTCCTCCCATCCTGTTCTACCGCCTTCCCTCACAGAGGAGACCTTGTTGGTGTGCAAGAACCTCTTTGAACTGCAGAACCCAAGCATGGACTCAGCCAAGCCTGGGCCTCTGGTCAGTGAACCTTGCCACAGTTAGTATGACTCGCAGTCAAACAACAGTACAAAATTCTGAAGTATGTTTTTATCTCCATGCTAAATCTTTGACATGCTGTTTCTCACATGTGGCCCTTGTTGAATATCGAAAAGCAACAAGACATCAATCAGAATTTGTTAAACACCTCTGCACACACAGCATAAAGCATTAGAACTCTCAATGCCTAGTAAGAACTGTAAATACAGTTACAGTGGCCTGAAAAAGTTTATGCCCCCCACGGATTTCTTCTATTTTTGTATATCTGTTACACTTAATTGTTTCCTTCAAACAAAATTGAATATAAGACAAAGACTACCTGAGTAAACAGAAAACACAGTTCTTAAAGGATCGTTTCAATTTTTTAAATGACCTTCCTGTTCCAAAATCTGCATATGGACACGTTTATGCATTTGCACAATACAGAAATGTGTATTTTCTGCATAAAAGGGACATATGTCCAACTGTACTGGAGTCGCTTAGTTGGCAGGATTGGGTCTTGATGCATGATAAATGTATGGATCTCAAAGTTTAATTTTCTACCAACTGGTTTCATTAACTTTTATTCTTTTTTAAAAATAAAATGTACTGAAATGCACAATAATTTAACAATATTTATTACACTCAAAAGGTCATGTTTTTAGCATGATGAACAGGAAATTAGGTGCACATTTTCCATTAACAACAAAACTTATCCCATTTTCTGAGCAGATTTATAAACGTAGTCATGCTGCCAAATACATCTTTGCAATTTTGTTCATTGAAGCCTGGACATAATCCAGACTCAAGATATAAAGTTATGGCTGAACTAGAAGCATTTGAAGAACATCCAAAGTTGCTATAATAAATAAAGAGTGAATAACGTTTTACAATAGTTTGCATATTATTGATTCATTCACTTTTGAATATCTATTTAGTGGCGTACAGTTTGTTTTTAATGCTTTCATAATGTTTTTTAAACAGATAAACATCAGGGGGCAATTCAATAGTTTTATTGGCTGACCAAAGTAATGGGCGCCCGTAGGAGCAAATCAACTGTTGCTCTGATCATGGTGCCCATTACTTCTGACAAGCCCAAAAGCACTGGGTTTAGCTGGCTAAACTGGACTAAAGTCCCGCCGTGACGTGAAAAGTGCCATTTGTGAGCCCATACGTGACACTTTTCGCACATTTCAGGAGGCATGAGCTGAAATGTCCTCACCACCATCACAAGGCTATTCGTGCCTGAACAGAGCAATAATTAAATTGCTCTGTCAGGCGCCATCTAGTGAAATAATTGAATAGCCCCAAAAGAGTTCTTTAAATCTCTATTTAGGTACATAAATATGAACAAATAATTCTGAAAAGAAAAAATACAATATCGCAAAACTTAAAACTTTTATCCAGGGTTTTTATACAGGTAAAATTCTACAACCAAAAAAATATATATGTTTTTTAATTAAAATAATGATGCAGGATTTAATTAAAATTATTTTGCTTGGTACTGCAAATTATTATAATAACTCATGATACGTGAAGTAAATCTACTGGCTGAAATCATATATTGAGATTTTAGAAACTGTTGCTGCTGCCATTTGACAGGTTGGGAATAATTGATGCTTCGGAGTTTTCAGCATGCAAGGGGATATGATAGTAAGCCATTCTATCTCGTTACATATGATTTATGCAGGATTTTATTAATATAGTTTTTGAATCAGCTCATTCTCATTCTTGACCACCTGAAGTTTTATATATGTTTCAGTTACTAAAGAAGACGTTTCCTTTATGTCACGTCTAGCAAGGTTTGAGGATCCGGCACCTGAGACTCGCCCAAGGAGGGATTAGACTGGGGATGAACAAGACGAGGAGGTTGGATATAGTTCCTTCTCATGAAGCAAGGGGTAATGAGGGACGTAGTTGTGGACAAAGAACTGCGGGTTAGTGGCTTGAAAGGCGAAGTTGTAAATAATGAAGTGCAGAACTGTGAATGATGGTTGTAGACGTAGCTGAAGACAAAGAACCGTGGACGGAGATTTGCAAGACGAGTCTGTGGATAAGGGACTGAGGACTATGGACGCTGGATCAGGGACATGGCTGGAGACTGAAAACTGTAGACTGTGGCTTGTAAGACAAGGCTGGGGATAACGAGCTGAGGACTGTGAACGGTGGTTCGAGGACTTGGCTGGAGACAAGGATCTGCGGACTGTGGCTCTAAGGATGAAGCAGGAGACCCGGGTTTGTCCGTGCCCAGAGGGTCTTATTGGACTGGGTTTTCCAGGAGCGTCTCCACAGGCAGCAGCAGGCTAGGGACGGCAGGACTGCAGCAACAACTGAGAACCGACTAAGCAGGGTTAGAAGTACCAGAATACAGCAGGAATCCTGGGAGCACAGGCTAAAGCACCTACAACAGGGTTGTAATTTGAAGCACTGGCGTCCCTGTCCTAAACCAGCCCCCTTTTATCGGAAGAAGTTTCCCTGGATTGGCTGGAAGAATCAGGAACAAGAACTATACCAGAAACTTGGTCTCCAACATGGCGGCGCCCAGTAATGCAGACCTTTTCCATGATCATGCTGCTCACTACCCCTGGTCTCCTAGGCAACGGTTTTAGCGAGAGGGAGCCGCTGCAGCGGCGTCCCGCCGCCACGAGCGGACCCCCTCACCGCCATTACCGCTGCCTTCCCTCCGGACCCAGCACTGCAGCCCTCCTCCACCGCTGCCCAGCCGCCCATGAAGCCAGCCCCGTGGCCCTCAGCATTCCTGTAAGACCCCGGACGCTGACAGTACCCCCCCTTCCTTTTTGCGGGTGGACTCCGGACACCTATATGGTTTAGCTGGAAATTTGGCATGAAATGTCCGAAGAAGTCTTGGGGCATGGACATCATCTGCCTCTACCCAGGACCTTTCCTCAGGTCCATATCCCTTCCACTCAACATGGTACTGGAGGCGACCGTATCATCTGCGGGAGTCAAGAATCTTGTGAATCTCAAATTCGTCTCCTTGTGCTGATTGGATCTTGGGTGATTTAGGCAGAGCAGCTCTGAATCGATTGAGTACCAACGGTTTTAAGAGAGAAATATGAAAAGCATTAGGGATTCTTAAATGCGGAGGCAACTTCACTTTGTAAGCCACAGGATTCAAAACTCTCTCGATTGGGTAGGGCCCACTAAACCTGGGAGCAAACTTTTTAGTAGGAACCCTCAATCTTAGATTACGTGTGGAAAGAAACCCAAACCCGATCTCCCACTTTAAGACTTGGTACAGCTTTTCGCTTCAGATCCGCGTAGGTCTTATATTTTTTGGATGTCTTGAGCAAGGCCTTGTGAACCTGTTTCCAGGTTTTAGCAAACTGTCAAAGTGCTGATTCTGCGGCAGGGACCTCAAGCGTAGGCAAAAGTTGTGATAAAGCTAAATATTTATCTTATATAATACCCTTTTTGAGGTCTAAGAACACTGTACGCTATTTACGTATGGAGTACCGTAAGGGTACGCACGTTGCGTAACAATCGCTTAGCCGTAGTCGAGACGCTCAAGCGTCACGTTCGCTCACGGCCAAGAGATCACAGGCAGGCACGCTATTGGCTGCCGACTAACGTAATGATTCGCTATAGCGTAGCGGACGCTCGGGACCGCGAGGAGATCACCAGCGGCGCTGACGCTCACAATGTTAAACCTTTATATCTAAACCATAAACAGTGTATTATGCAGTAAGACCTTAGTGTAGTGATAGAGTGTAAATGCAGCACAGTATAACCTTATTAACTTAAAAGCTGTTCGAGCGTCACCGACGCTCTGAGAATACTTAACACTATAAGAAATACACAGATACCGTGCTTGGGGTCCAACGCCTTATATATATATTATGAATGTTATACTTGCAAAAGAATTAATACAATACAAGTCATACACTACAATATAACATAGACTAACTAACCAGATAACTACACGGGAAATACAATACAATACAATTACGTTTTAAAGGAAAATAAGAGAAAGAGGAGAAGAGAGAGAGAGAGAGATATGGCCCATAATAACAAGAAAGACAATATGATTGCGGAGAAAACTTACGCACAAAGGGGAACGATCGCATGCGCCTCTGGACATCCAGCTCCCGATTTTCAGCAATGATAACCGTTGAAGAGTGAGCTGGATGTGATCGGCTTGTCTATTTATGCCCCACACACAATACAATTCAATGGTCCCTACAATCTCATTGTTCATTGGACACAGGAATTCCTCCTCGCATTATAACAAAAGGTCATAGGTTGATTCATACAGGTGGGCCGTGACGATTTCCAACTGCTCAGGTGGGTGGGGAACTGGGTTTCCCGCCGCATGGATAAGTAAGTGCAAATAATAGTAAATGGACATAAACTTCTTATGTCCATAACTATTCGCACGAGCGATTAATCCGCTTCAAACCAACACCGGAATATTGCTAATTAAATACTCTTCCGATGGATACTAAACACCACAGTATTACTCCTGTCTGACCCTTCGTATCAAACAAAGAGGGATTTCTCTGTCCATGAACATGCTACATTAACCAAACTTTCAGAATCTATCAAAGGGACCATGATCTACAAAATACATTATATAGTGAAAATATGTAACGATTGAGTCGCACGCTACGATCACATAAACTCTACCGTAAATGCGCACATCGTGCGCCTGCGGGTGCACGCGACAGCGAGTATGCGCACGCACGGGAGAGTGTGCGCATGCGCAGCACGGACCTGTATGAGGTGCAAATATGGTAGTGTGCATAGAGATATTTTTCTGACTTTGACAGTCCACCCTTTGGCAGTCAACAATAACTGCCACCTTCTAAAACATTTCAAAAAGAGAAAAATATATGTCAGGGGTTAATACATTTCCATGGTTGGGTAAGGGAGGAGAGAGGAGAAGGTGTGAAGAGGGTATGACCTAGTGAGATAGCGGAAGCATGTGTGTATGAATCCATGTTTGGGGGGGTCGTGTATCATCGTGCCGTACGTGTTGTACATCAAGCTTCGAGGTATTGCGAAGTATACATTTGAATTCCTTCTTATCCCATGGTACGGGTCTGTGGATGGGCTGTCAAACTTTACCGAGCTCTTTTCGGCTGTGGTTGTAACAAATGGGGAGCACATTTTAGTTGATGATACATGAATGGGGGAATATGTGATTGCTGATATCTGTGCCTGTATTCCCTATACTATGTGTGTAATTACCTGAAGGTTGTAGAGATGAAGAAAAGACATAATTACGGTAAATGCAGTGGTATTCTATGTCAGGTAAATGAACATTTGTCGGTTGAAGTCTTGTTCGGTGTCTGTTGAATGCAGTCTTCTTTGTGCTTTTGCCCATAAGGTGCGAGCAAAAGCTTTGTCAATGTCCATAGATTTACAAAAGTGTTGGGCTAGCGTAATTTTAAAATTTCTAGGGAAACTGGGGATCTATGGCAAAGTTCATCAAATATCTGTGTATAAGGTTGTCAAAACTTCTTCTTTAATCCATCAGTTGTCTGTATACAGGATCATCAAATTCCTCGTCCAAGTGGGTCTTTTTACCTTGGAGGAAAACAGAAAAACAGGTGAAAGAAACGGACCGTAGAAATCGCATTTTCATCACATCATTGTTTCTACATTTGGGTCATAAATCAAATCCATTGGAATTACAATTTCCTCACTCCTTAAACTCATCACCCTGGTACTTCGTTTACACTTCGTTAAAGCCTGACCGCATCTAAATATCAAGCCAATCGTTATGATAACACCTAAGATACATAGGAGAAACTTCCCAACATCCATTATGACTCCTTGAGCCCATTCTCCTAAACCAGAGAACCAATTTCGCGGGTTCAACCATGACACCCAACCAGTCAGCTCATTACCTACAGCAGCAAGAGTGAGATTGTGTCTCCTGCGAAATTCCCACTTCAGTTGGAGAATATCATCCATCTTTTGGTCTATGACCTCGACCGGGTCCTCGGTACTATTTGTAATATATGTGCAACATTTCACGCCGTACTGCGTTGCCAGTGTGACACAATATCCACCTGTCACTGCCGTGAGATAATTGAGAATCATTCTATGCTGAACTAGTTCTGTTTTATAAGCTTGAAGTTCTCTTCCAGTATACCTAAACGTGTCATCATACATTTCTGTGATATTGTCTAACAAATTTGCGAGCGCAGATATGTATTTATAATTCAACACTCCTCTGGCGGTGCGAGTGATGTCTAACGCGATTAGAAACTGAATCCCGGTGGATTCATGGATCATGTCAGAGGCCGGATGCTCTGTTCTTTCTATCAGGTGCCGTTTAACTACGTGCTCGTAATGGGTGTGAGTATAAGGAGCTTGGGCAACACGGTGTATATCTTTCATTTTGGCATGTGATACAGTCATTACTTCAGGCAGTACTTTTCCAATATAACACAATCCTTCAGAGTTTGGGGCAAGCCACTTATACGCCTTCCTCCCGCATATGAAATATGCATCATCGGGGAGAACATATGGGACGGAGTAGGACATAACCATATTACACATCTTCCATGTGAAATCTCCTAACCCTAATGCTCCCATCTGTTGAGTACACGTATCAGTTTGTACAATATGTGCACAGTATCCTGGTGATACCTCTCCAACTCTCGTAATCCTACTTCCTAGGGTATACCTATATCGGAAAGATTTTTCTCTACTGGCTATGTGGCGTATAAGTTCTGTATCTGTAGGCATTCTATCTGCTCTATATGAAAAGGTCATGGTTTGGTTGCTCCATGACACTTCCCAACTTCCCGGCTTTCGGGGATTGGTAATGTTAAAACATATTAGGGATCTATCCACATGATATTGGTGGAGCTTCAAACTAGGAGGACTGGAGATATTAAACCTCCTGTCCACCGGTCTCCCACCCTTTAGCTCAAGTACCTCCCCTACCGTTAAAGGAAATGGTACTAGTCCTGATTTGCTATGACCTTGAGGTACTTGAGAGCATACCCAACAATCTGTTTGATTTAACACTCACTACCCACTAAGGAGTGATAGTCACTCAATGGATGCCGGTCCATGTGGATATTAAAACTGGATTGGCATTTCTTAATGCACCCATCCTCAACTACGTTATCACAGAGCCTACAGATACAGTTTTCTTCAGCTAACAATCCAAAAAAAAAAATGTTTACAAATAACATGGCTGTTAGATTGTTTCCGGTACTCGCCTTTGTTCGGTGCTTGTGTTGCTATTGGAAATTTACACCTCCGTCTTAGTCATTGGAACCTTTCTGGTGTCAAAACTTCTTTCTCGACCTCACTGGTACTCTCACCGAAACAGACTGCTCTGGTCAACATCAGGGTCAACATGAAAACACGGATCACAGTCTCTTGAGGCGAGTCCATCTTACAGGAGGAGAAAAGGAGAAATTTGTAATGGGGGTACAGGAAAACCAGTTTGAGGGGGAGAGAAACTTGTTACGATAATTAAGTTCTCTAGTCTTTGTCGTTCTTCCTGTTCTGTCGTCATCTCAAAGGTGCTGTCTCTCAGTCTTCCAACCGAACATTCCGGTGATGCAATATTCCTTCCAAACCAGCGATCTCTCTGTAAGGAGCAAAAATCTTGCATTACCATTTGTCTAACTGATGTGTGACATACCATCTTTAAAACATGAAAACATGAGAAAGAAGAGAGAAAACAAAAAAAAACAAAAGAGAGAGAGAACAATTCATATATGTATATATCACATAAATCAACAGAGAACAACAACAGGAAAAAAATTTTTTTCAAACATTTTAAAACATTGTCAGATCATCAGGCTGTCATATCTACATGTCCAATGGTTTCCTTGCGCAGTCCCTCCCCACCAGCACCTGCATTACTCCACTGTCTGTATCTGGCCAGGATACATTGATGCGGATAGGTCATGCTGGGGTTTGGTAGACTTCTGCAAAGACCAAGCGGATATGCAATGTTTGAGTCCTTACTAATAATCGTCAGAGATGGGGAGAGAGAGAGAAAAAAAAAACATTTTTCACAAATACATTTACAACGTTTCACCTTGTCATTCCTGTGTCTTTAGTGAATGACCTCCCAATTTATTAACCGTTACCTCAGGCTTACCATCAGTCCTAATGATCACCTTTCCTGACTACATATCATGGGTGTGGCCCAAAATTCTTCCTAAAAGATCCCTGATTATAATTGTGTGTGTTATAATTTTGCTCATTTCTTGGTCTAGGGGGTCTGACTTTATGTGGGTTATTACAGTTGCTGGCATAATGCCCTTCTCTTCTACAATGATAACAAATCCTTGGCTTTCTCCATGTGCTAGGGGCCTGGGGTTCCGGTCGACTTGATGCCTCCTCTAGTGCTTGGATGCTCAGTACCATCAACCGCTCTCCCTGTGCTTCCCTGGTTCTTTGGATATTTTGGTCATGCTCGATAGCGGACTCTCTTAATGCAGCCACCGAGATACCTCTCCAATGAGGTATAGAGGTTTGTACCCTAATTTTTAGTGTGTCTTTTAAGCTGTCCATTAATACAGACACAGCTACCTCTCTGTGGTGTACGTTAGTTTCAATGTCATCTATACCAGTGTACCTAGCCATATCCTGCAGAGCCCGGTGAAAATACTCTGATGCGGATTCACCTTCTTTTTGTTTTATTGTAAAGATTTTATTCCACTTTACTACTGTAGGAAAATATACTCCTAACTGTAGATTGATTCTTTTTACATTATCTTGGTTATACTTGTCTGTTAGTGGTACTTCCTCATCTAGCTTACAATCAGCGATAAATTTCAATGAATCAACATCGGGGGGTAAACATGCCCTCAAAACTGTCCTCCAATCTTTGTTATTTGGCTCTGCAGTGTTTCCTAGCACTCTAATGTATTTTTGACAAGCAACTAAGTCTTTCCTGGGATCAGGAAATTCAGACAGAATTGTTCTTAATTCTGTTCGGGAAAAGGGGCAGTACATGGCGATGTTCCTGACAGGAGTGACTCCTGAAGAGTCAGTTTTCCCATTTGGTACTGCAATTACCCTGACAGGATTAAGTCCAGTAACGTCATTCTGAATTGATTGTCACAATCCTGACTGTAGGTTTTATATTTGGTGACTTACCCCTGCCATCTGTCCTGGATCCTGTGTCTTTTCACTCACGGAGTTAAACAGCTTGTCAGTTTTCCTGAGTTCTCTGCCTGAGAGGTAATAGTTAATTAGCTCCACCTGTGGTGATCTCCTGTGTGAGGCTGAATTCAGTAATCTGAAGTTCAGGCTTCAGTGTTCTCTCGGCCTGCTAGGCCTCGCTGCACTTCACAGCCTCCTCTAGAGTAGTCACATGACAGTGACTTCACCTGACCCAGAGTTGTCCAATCCTCTGCCAGCCTGAGACTCTCTACATCACCTAATCCTGCCCACCAATCATCAGGGACCAGGAAGTATAAATCAGGAGGCTGAGTTGGAATCTGGGCCAGTTCCTCATGTCACATACAGCCTTGTGTGAGTCTTATGCTGAGCTCCCTTAAGGTAACCTTTGTACCTAAGTTCCTGTGGGAACTCTGTTCCCTTGTTACCGTTTGGTTTACTTGTGTGTTGCCATTTGATTTCATCATTTTCCCTGAGTCTCAATGTAAAGGCACAGCTGCAATGTTTCGTCTTAAAGGCACAGTACTGAATTCCGTGTTCTCCACTGAAAACCACAGAAGTCGGGTTTCAGTTTTACTACTGTTGTAGTTGGGATCTCCAGAGCTCAGTACCTCGTGCCTCAGCATCTCCGTGCTTCCAGCACCTTGTGCCTCAGTACCTCCGTGCTTCCAGCACCTCCGTGACTCAGTACCTCAGTGCCTCATCATCTCCGTGCCTCAGTACCTCCGTGCCTCAGTACCTCCGTGCCTCAGTACCTCCATGCTTCCAGCACCTCCGTGCCTCAGTACCTCCGTGCTTCCAGCACCTCCGTGACTCAGTACCTCAGTGCCTCATCATCTCCGTGCCTCAGTACCTCCGTGCCTCAGTACCTCGTGCCTCAGCATCTCCGTGCTTCCAGCACCTCGTGCCTCAGTACCCCCGTGCTTCCAGCACCTCCGTGACTCAGTACCTCAGTGCCTCATCATCTCCGTGCCTCAGTACCTCCGTGCCTCAGTACCTCCGTGCCTCAGTACCTCCGTGCCTCAGTATCTCCATGCTTCCAGCACCTCCGTGCCTCAGTACCTCCGTGCCTCAGCATCTCCGTGCCTCAGTACCTCCGTTCTTCCAGCACCTCCGTGCCTCAGTACCTCCGTGCTTCCAGCACCTCCGTGCCTCAGTACCTCCGTGCTTCCAGCACCTCCGTGCCTCAGTACCTCCGTGCTTCCAGCACCTCCGTGCCTCAGTACCTCCGTGCCTCAGCACCTCCGTGCCTTAGTACCTCCGTGCCTCCACGCATCCCAGTGCCTCTACGCACCTCAGTGTCCCCAAGCACCTCAGTGTCCCCAAGCACCTCAGTGTCCTCAAGCACCTTAGTGTCCTCAAGCACCTCAGTGTCCTCAAGCACCTCAGTATTCTCAAGCACCTCAGTGTCCTCAAGCACCTCAGTGTCTCCAAGCACCTCAGTGTCTCCAAGCATCCCGTGCCCTTTAGCACAGTTGAACCTGGTATTCTTCACTGATTCATCAGCGCCTTTCCAGTTCTGTCTTTCAGGAGACCTTCAGCGCCCCCACGTGCTTCCTGTCTGCCGAGCTAATCCTGTATGAGGAGAGCCTAGATTCGGCCATCTCTGCCGCGGTTCCTCTTCCCAGTCATCGGAAGAATACTTGAGTCCACAACATTTCCAAACCAGGTCAGTGGTAGTATTCACATAATCCTCCAGTCGCCCGCACAGACTTCACTACACCGGGTTCACAAAAACCTGTCATGACAGTAGGAACTGGCCACATGGACCCGGCCGAAAGTGTTTGTCTGACGCATGACCTCCTAAGCAATATTGCAGGACGCTTGGGAGGTCTGGAGTCGACTCAGCATCGATTGGCACAGTGTCTGCAGCGGAATTCGTCCTCCAGAGATTCTATGACCTTCTGCTCTAAGACTCCTGACCAACTGCAGATTTTCTACCAGATGTTACTACAGTTACAAGAACTTTTGCCTAGTATTCTCTCTGTGATGCCTGATCTCCTCAGGAATACTACCAACGTTGTTGATCCTGTTTTGTCCCATTCAGTTAATAGAGTCTCTTCCTCTGCGCAAGGGAAAGTTTTTCATCAGAGCTATCCACGGCCCAAGCTCTCTGAAGCTGAACGTCAGCGGCGTAAGGAGCTACATCTCTGTCTTTACTGTGGAAATTCTGGTCATTTTGTTAAAGACTGTATTCTTCGCAAGCCAGGTAATAGTGACAAATCTCAGTATCATAGTGCTCATGTCTACAAGTCATCCACAGTATCCGATCCATCTGCTGCTGACGGGGGTATCAAGAAGGCTACTCTTCTGAGAGAGACTCAAATTTATGACTGGGGTCCGGTGGTTAAAAGACCTTATCCCAAGTTGGGTGTCCAGAGAAGAATGTTCAAGCCATTTACAGTCACAGAGGAGTCCGTGTCCACAGCCCCAGGAGGGGCGTCTTCAGAGCGTCCAGCCCCAGGAGGGGCGTCTTCAGAGCGTCCAGCCCCAGGAGGGGCGTCTTCAGAGCGTCCAGCCCCAGTGAGGGGTTCAGAGCGCCCAGCCCCAGAGAGTCTACAGGGTGCTGCCCAGCCAGAGATTCTACAGAGTGCTGCCCAGCCAGAGATTCTACAGAGTGCTGCCCAGCCAGAGATTCTACAGAGTGCTGCCCAGCCAGAGATTCTACAGAGTGCTGCCCAGCCAGAGATTCTACAGAGTGCTGCCCAGCCAGAGATTCTACAGAGTGCTGCCCAGCCAGAGATTCTACAGAGTGCTGCCCAGCCAGAGATTCTACAGAGTGCTGCCCAGCCAGAGATTCTACAGAGTGCTGCCCAGCCAGAGAGTCTACAGAGTGCTGCCCAGCCAGAGAGTCTACAGAGTGCTGCCCAGCCAGAGAGTCTACAGAGTGCTGCCCAGCCAGAGAGTCTACAGAGTGCTGCCCAGCCAGAGAGTCTACAGAGTGCTGCCCAGCCAGAGAGTCTACAGAGTGCTGCCCAGCCCCGTGAAGAGGGGGCTCTTGCCTCAGCCCAGCCCCGTGAAGAGGGGGCTCTTGCCTCAGCCCAGCCCCGTGAAGAGGGGGCTCTTGCCTCAGCCCAGCCCCGTGAAGAGGGGGCTCTTGCCTCAGCCCAGCCCCGTGGAGTGGGGGCTCTTGCCTCAGCCCAGCCCCGTGAAGTGGGGGCTCTTGCCTCAGCCCAGCCCTGTGAAGAAAGGGCTCAGCCCGTCCCGGTTCCAGCCGGTCCAGCAATACTCCAGGCCCTGCCTGGTCAGTCCGTCCCGGTTCCAGCCGGTCCAGCAATACTCCAGGCCCAGCCTGGTCAGTCCGTCCCGGTTCCAGCCGGTCCAGCAATACTCCAGGCCCAGCCTGGTCAGTCCGTCCCGGTTCCAGCCGGTCCAGCAATACTCCAGGCTCCGCCTGGTCAGTCCGTCCCGGTTCCAGCCGGTCCATCAATACTCCAGGCTCCGCCTGGTCAGTCCGTCCCGGTTCCAGCCGGTCCAGCAATACTCCAGGCTCCGCCTGGTCAGTCCGTCCCGGTTCCAGCCGGTCCAGCAATACTCTAGGCCCAGCTTGGCCAGTCCGTTCCGGTTCCAGCCGGTCCATCAATACTCCAGGCTCCGCCTGGTCAGTCCATCCCGGTTCCAGCCGGTCCAGCAATACTCCAGGACCAGCTTGGTCCGTCTCCTATGGCTCCAGCCAATTCAAGTATCCTCGGATCCAATCCAGTCCTACTCATCCAGCCAAAGCTTTCTTCAGTTTCATCCTCTAAGCTTTCGTCTGATGGTTTTCCACCTATTTACTTTGATGGAGATTTATTGCAATATGCCGCTCTGGTTGAACAATTTCTCTCTCGGATGGAGTCTGATCCTTCAGGTGCAGTAACTCTTTCCAACGTTACTCGATATCTGTTCCTGGCATTCAGAGGAAGAGCTTTGGAGTGGGCCAACATGCTCTTTGAGAGTAATGATCCTGTGTTCCATGACTTAGACTTTCAGTAACGCTGTAGTTAAAGAATTTAGTCCTAAACCTTTGGAATCTGCATCAACGAAGGTCCTAAATTCTTCTGTATGAATTTCTCAAGTTCCTCTAAGATTCAAGATGGGTGTCCGGAGTCCACCCTTGAAGAGGGGGATACTGTCACAATCCTGACTGTAGGTTTTATATTTGGTGACTTACCCCTGCCATCTGTCCTGGATCCTGTGTCTTTTCACTCACGGAGTTAAACAGCTTGTCAGTTTTCCTGAGTTCTCTGCCTGAGAGGTAATAGTTAATTAGCTCCACCTGTGGTGATCTCCTGTGTGAGGCTGAATTCAGTATTCTGAAGTTCAGGCTTCAGTGTTCTCTCGGCCTGCTAGGCCTCGCTGCACTTCACAGCCTCCTCTAGAGTAGTCACATGACAGTGACTTCACCTGACCCAGAGTTGTCCAATCCTCTGCCAGCCTGAGACTCTCTACATCACCTAATCCTGCCCACCAATCATCAGGGACCAGGAAGTATAAATCAGGAGGCTGAGTTGGAATCTGGGCCAGTTCCTCATGTCACATACAGCCTTGTGTGAGTCTTATGCTGAGCTCCCTTAAGGTAACCTTTGTACCTAAGTTCCTGTGGGAACTCTGTTCCCTTGTTACCGTTTGGTTTACTTGTGTGTTGCCATTTGATTTCATCATTTTCCCTGAGTCTCAATGTAAAGGCACAGCTGCAATGTTTCGTCTTAAAGGCACAGTACTGAATTCCGTGTTCTCCACTGAAAACCACAGAAGTCGGGTTTCAGTTTTACTACTGTTGTAGTTGGGATCTCCAGAGCTCAGTACCTCGTGCCTCAGCATCTCCGTGCTTCCAGCACCTTGTGCCTCAGTACCTCCGTGCTTCCAGCACCTCCGTGACTCAGTACCTCAGTGCCTCATCATCTCCGTGCCTCAGTACCTCCGTGCCTCAGTACCTCCGTGCCTCAGTACCTCCGTGCCTCAGTACCTCCATGCTTCCAGCACCTCCGTGCCTCAGTACCTCCGTGCTTCCAGCACCTCCGTGACTCAGTACCTCAGTGCCTCATCATCTCCGTGCCTCAGTACCTCCGTGCCTCAGTACCTCGTGCCTCAGCATCTCCGTGCTTCCAGCACCTCGTGCCTCAGTACCCCCGTGCTTCCAGCACCTCCGTGACTCAGTGCCTCATCATCTCCGTGCCTCAGTACCTCCGTGCCTCAGTACCTCCGTGCCTCAGTACCTCCATGCTTCCAGCACCTCCGTGCCTCAGTACCTCCGTGCCTCAGCATCTCCGTGCCTCAGTACCTCCGTTCTTCCAGCACCTCCGTGCCTCAGTACCTCCGTGCTTCCAGCACCTCCGTGCCTCAGTACCTCCGTGCTTCCAGCACCTCCGTGCCTCAGTACCTCCGTGCTTCCAGCACCTCCGTGCCTCAGTACCTCCGTGCCTCAGCACCTCCGTGCCTTAGTACCTCCGTGCCTCCACGCATCCCAGTGCCTCTACGCACCTCAGTGTCCCCAAGCACCTCAGTGTCCCCAAGCACCTCAGTGTCCTCAAGCACCTCAGTATTCTCAAGCACCTCAGTGTCCTCAAGCACCTCAGTGTCCTCAAGCACCTCAGTGTCCTCAAGCACCTCAGTGTCCTCAAGCACCTCAGTGTCTCCAAGCACCTCAGTGTCTCCAAGCATCCCGTGCCCTTTAGCACAGTTGAACCTGGTATTCTTCACTGATTCATCAGCGCCTTTCCAGTTCTGTCTTTCAGGAGACCTTCAGCGCCCCCACGTGCTTCCGGTCTGCCGACCTAATCCTGTATGAGGAGAGCCTAGATTCGGCCATCTCTGCCGCGGTTCCTCTTCCCAGTCATCGGAAGAATACTTGAGTCCACAACATTTCCAAACCAGGTCAGTGGTAGTATTCACATAATCCTCCAGTCGCCCGCACAGACTTCACTACACCGGGTTCACAAAAACCTCAGTCATGACATTGATTCCACGATATGAGGTACATTTGTTTGTGTGTGATGTATAATACCATACGTACCTGTGGACACGACCTCACCTGACCCTCCGTTAGGGGGTTTGATTACAGTCTTTACTGATTTGGTCGCGTCCACCTGGATGTCTTGTGTGATGGCTGCTGGAAAAGGCTCCGACATTGTGCTGGGCTCACTTTCTTGTTGGTGTTCCTGAGGAAAGTTTAACAAGGGGTGCGACTTGCATGGGTTAATAGTTGTACATTTAACACTTTCATTTTTATAAACCTTATTACGTTTGTTACATTCATTCTTAATATAGTTACTAAGTGCACTTTTATCGCACCCCATCGTGCCTTTCTCCGCAACCATAATCCTCTCCATTGCCATGTCTCTCCTCTCAGGATGAAAGTTAGGTATGTAAGTTACATTTCTTTGCATGTCACTTTCCTGTAGCCATATCTGTAAACAATCATTATGTTTAACTCGTTGTTTCCAGGATTTTATGAGACAGATCCTTCGCCTTAAATTATGCAATACCTCTAAGTCAAAACTACCTATCCCGGGAAATGGTGCCTTATCCCCCGCAGTCATTCGTGTCCATTCATCACAAAAGGTCTCAGTGTGGGGACCATACCTCCTCCACATTACTAACCGAGCAGACCCTCGGGGTCTGCAAGCCTCTGCAGTCTGAACCCTGACTGCTGAACGTCCCTGTGTTGTGCACTTGGCTTCCATTGTGGACCTTTTTAACACAGAAAAACTTCCCAAAATGCACCAAACACAGAAGGCTACGGTGGAAATCCTTAAAGCTCTTCCACTGAACTCCTTCTGCTCCGAGTACAACGAATCCGCCCCTTTTAGCAGACACGTGTAACCGTTACAGGCCCTATCTCTAGAGATTTTCCTGAGAGACCAGTGAAAATTCCCTTCTTTACACAAATCACGCTTGCATGTGCTCCCTACAACACGTATGAGGGCAAGATTTACGCATGGATATACTACCTCATATCACGTTGCGTTATTGGTCACACATACAACCGTGCGGTCCAATCGTACCACTTATAGACACTTGTTGCCCATAAATGGTAGGATCATTGGAGTCTCCCTACTGTGCTCCAAAACAGCCAGAGCGTAATACAACGAAAACTTTATCACACTCTGTTGCACGTTTTCACTCAGACCGTGCTCATCACGTTCCACCAAAGATCACCCAGATCACTCAGTTCACAAAGCGGGATTCAATACACTCATACCGTTTTCAACCCACTATCATTCTTATAGTTTTCTGATCAGAAAAATCATTTCCCGTAGTCTGATAGCTGTCCCCAGAGGCATTACAGTAAAGTAAGGTATTTAAACTAAGTTTTGGAAAAACTGAAATCAATTTGTGCTATTATCACGTGGCTATGCTATACCGCCCCCACTAAAACAATGCTATTGTGCGATTTGAGTTTCGGTGGGCGTACCCAGACGCTCCGTTGCGTAATATACGCTGCGTGCGTCGGCCTTTGTGTTGCGTTCGCGAGTCTCAGCCTTTTGTTAGAGACACGTGTACGCTGGCCATACAAAAATACAATTAGCACGTTTATCAATGTAGATGATCTTTAACTGTAATCATCTACCAAGCACCACACAGGTCTTTCCTTGTATCTCAGGCGAAGCTGTGCGTGTGTTTTACAAATTACCCCTTAATGTATCGTTTTTTACTCTTTAACTACCAATAGCAACAAATCTTTCTCAGCACGTTTATCAATTATACAATGGCAAACAGGAGAGTGATATGAATATACACGAAAAAGAAATGCAGCTATATGCGTGTGTACGCAAAACAGAAATAAAACAGTTTTAAAAGATACTAGTGTGTTGTTCTTACCTCCGGTTCCCGGATTCCTTCAGCACCCTTTACTAAGCGAAGCAGACGCTTATCCCGTCAGCACTGCGAAGAATATGATCTCCCGCCCTTTGCTGATGGATAATGTCTGCTGAAATTACCTAGCAGAGATATGTGAAGGACTGGACGAGCAGCCAATTGATAAAGCTAAATATTTATCTTATATAATACCCTTTTTGAGGTCTAAGAACACTGTACGCTATTTACGTATGGAGTACCGTAAGGGTACGCACGTTGCGTAACAATCGCTTAGCCGTAGTCGAGACGCTCAAGCGTCACGTTCGCTCACGGCCAAGAGATCACAGGCAGGCACGCTATTGGCTGCCGACTAACGTAATGATTCGCTATAGCGTAGCGGACGCTCGGGACCACGAGGAGATCACCAGCGGCGCTGACGCTCACAATGTTAAACCTTTATATCTAAACCATAAACAGTGTATTATGCAGTAAGACCTTAGTGTAGTGATAGAGTGTAAATGCAGCACAGTATAACCTTATTAACTTAAAAGCTGTTCGAGCGTCACCGACGCTCTGAGAATACTTAACACTATAAGAAATACACAGATACCGTGCTTAGGGTCCAACGCCTTATATATATATTATGAATGTTATACTTGCAAAAGAATTAATACAATACAAGTCATACACTACAATATAACATAGACTAACTAACCAGATAACTACACGGGAAATACAATACAATACAATTACGTTTTAAAGGAAAATAAGAGAAAGAGGAGAAGAGAGAGAGAGATATGGCCCATAATAACAAGAAAGACAATATGATTGCGGAGAAAACTTACGCACAAAGGGGAACGATCGCATGCGCCTCTGGACATCCAGCTCCCGATTTTCAGCAATGATAACCGTTGAAGAGTGAGCTGGATGTGATCGGCTTGTCTATTTATGCCCCACACACAATACAATTCAATGGTCCCTACAATCTCATTGTTCATTGGACACAGGAATTCCTCCTCGCATTATAACAAAAGGTCATAGGTTGATTCATACAGGTGGGCTGTGACGATTTCCAACTGCTCAGGTGGGTGGGGAACTGGGTTTCCCGCCGCATGGATAAGTAAGTGCAAATAATAGTAAATGGACATAAACTTCTTATGTCCATAACTATTCGCACGAGCGATTAATCCGCTTCAAACCAACACCGGAATATTGCTAATTAAATACTCTTCCGATGGATACTAAACACCACAGTATTACTCCTGTCTGACCCTTCGTATCAAACAAAGAGGGATTTCTCTGTCCATGAACATGCTACATTAACCAAACTTTCAGAATCTATCAAAGGGACCATGATCTACAAAATACATTATATAGTGAAAATATGTAACGATTGAGTCGCACGCTACGATCACATAAACTCTACCGTAAATGCGCACATCGTGCGCCTGCGGGTGCACGCGACAGCAAGTATGCGCACGCACGGGAGAGTGTACGCATGCGCAGCACGGACCTGTATGAGGTGCAAATATGGTAGTGTGCATAGAGATATTTTTCTGACTTTGACAGTTGGAAGTCAGGAACTTTTGGATGATAACCGTAATTAATGAAAAATGGAGAAGATTTTGTAGCAGAGTGATAGAGATTGTTATGGGCAAATACTGCGAATGGGAGAAAGTCCAGCCAGTCGTCCTGAGAGGATGACATGAATAAACGTAGAAATGTCTCCAGGTCCTGCTTCACTCTCTCTGTTTGACCATCCGTTTGGGGATGATATCCTGAGGAGAAATTCAATTTTACGCCAAGAGCAGAACATAGGGATCTCCAAAACTTAGCCACAAACTGGGGACCTCTATCAGACACGATCTCCTGCGGTAGACCATGGAGTCGGAAAATCTCTGCTATAAATAATTTTGCCAACTGAGATGCTGATGGAAGACTAGCCAGGGGAACAAAGTGTGCCATCTTAGAGAACCGGTCAACTATGACCCATACGGTTTTCCGTCCCCAGACATAGGCAAATCAGTAATAAAGTCCATAGAAATATGCGTCAATGGTCTTTGCAGCACAGGTAATGGGTGGGGCAACCCGGCTGGAGGACCTTTGGGACTTTTATGCTGAGCACACTTTGGACAGGCAGCCACGAATTCCTGAACATCAGTCCTAAGATGAGGCCACCAGTAGGAGCGCTGAATGAATTTGAGCGTTTTATGACCACCTGCATGACCCATGAAGGAGGAGGAGTGAGCCCATGTAAGCAGTTTCTTGCAAAGATTTTTCCTGGAGGAGGAAGTGGAGAGGTTTTAGTTGCTGAAAAAGAGGTGGACTCCAAGATGAATGGTTCCTTTGAACAGTCAGAGGGTTCTTCAGAACTTAGGGAACGGGATAATGCATCTGCCTTTTTGTTGAGGGAACCTGGTCGGTAACTAAGTTTAAAGTTGAAACGGGTAAAGAAGAGTGCCCATCTTGCTTGGCGTGGGTTCAGACATCGAGCTGACTGTAGATACAGGAGGTTCTTGTGATCCGTGGTCACCGAGATTGGATGCTGAGCTCCCTCCAACAAGTACCTCCACTCCTCAAAGGCTAATTTTATTGCCAGTAACTCTTATTCCCCAATAGCGTAATTCTGCTCAACAGGGGAGAATCTTCGCGAGAAGAACGCACACGGATGGACTTTCTTGTCCTCAAAGAGCTGGGATAATACTGCTCCTACTCCTACCGTGGAGGCATCGACCTCCACCAGGAATGGGTGGTTGAAATCGGGTTGTCGAAGAACAGGGGCGGTCATGAAGGCCTTCTTTAATGATGAGAAGGCGTCTAAAGCCTCTGGAGACCACTTGGCCGGATCGGCTCCTCTTCTAGTTAATGCTGTTATGGGAGCTATGACAGAGGAATAATTCTGAATGAATCTTCGATAGAAGTTGGCGAACCCCAGGAAGCGTTGAACTCCCTTAAGGGTAGCTGGAAGCGACCAATCCTGAATCGCCTGGACTTTAGCGGGATCCACTTGTAACCTCTGCCCTGTGAGGATGTAAACAAGGAATGGAATTGTGGGTACTTCGAAGGTGCACTTCTCTAACTTACAGAATAATTGATTTCTCCGTAAACGAGTTAGAACTTCTTTGACTTGTTCTTGATGGGTCTTCAGATCCCTAGAAAAGATGAGGATGTCATCCAAATACACCACCAAGCAGTTATAGAGGAGGTCTCTAAAGATGTCATTAACGAATTCTTGAAAGACGGCTGGGGCGTTACATAGGCCGAAAGGCATTACCAGGTATTCGTAATGGCCGTCGCAGGTATTAAATGCCGTCTTCCATTCGTCACCTGGGCGAATACGAATAAGATTGTAGGCCCCCCGTAATTCCAACTTCGTGAATACAGTAGCTCCTTTAACACGGTCGAACAGTTCTGGAATTAGAGGCAACGGATATCTGTTCTTAATTGTTATGTCGTTGAGACCTCTATAGTCAATACAGGGCCACAGACCCCCATCCTTCTTTTTGACAAAGAAAAACCCCGCCCCGGCCGGAGAGGTGGAGGACCTGATGAACCCTTTATCCAAGTTCTCCCAAATATACTCCGACATGGCCTGTGTCTCAGGGAGTGAGAGAGGGTAGATTCGTCCTCAAGGAGGAGTCTTGCCTGATACCAGATCAATGGGGCAGTCCCAAGTGCGATGCGGCAGCAAGGTGTCCGCCCCATGCTTACTAAAAACATCTTGGAAGGCCTGGTATTCCGCAGGAAGGCTGGAAGGGCTAGAAGAACAGAGATGTCTTACTGAGGGCAAACAGTTCTGGAAGCAGTTCAGTCCCCAGGAGAGAACATCCATGGTTTGCCAATCTATGTGGGGATTGTGTTTAACTAACCATGGAAATCCTAGGATCAGTTCGTGAGAGGCTTTAGGAATTACTAGGAAAGAGATGTATTCCGAATGAAGAACTCTGACCTTCATCTTAAGAGGAATAGTACGAAGAGTGATAATCCCCTCAGGAATATGACACAGCAGTAATTGAAATGGTACGCTCCAAACGGACCATTTGTATCCCAGACCGTTTGACCAAAGCTGATGTAATAAAGCTTTCGGCGGCTCCGGAGTCAAGTAGTGCAGGGATGAGAAGAGAGGAGGAAGGGAGTTCCAGGTGAGTTAACAGGACGCACTCTTTCTTGACAAGTAATTTGAGAATTCTCCTAACTTGACCTCTCCGGCACAAGCTAGGAGCGGGCGTTTCCCGGACGTTGGCTACAAGATTTAACAAAATGATCAGATGCACCACAGTACAGGCATAGGTTTCCTTGTCGCCATCTCTGACGTTCTTCGTTGGAGAGACGGGAACAATTGATCTGCATCAGTTCTCTGGTAGTTGGAGATGATGGGGTTGGCGGAAGAACGACTCGAGGCCTGGGACGATCAGACCGTGATCTCTCCATACAGCGTTCTCTGTATCTCAGGTCTAATTTATTGCATAGGGAAATTAACTTATCCAACTTATCAGGTACGTCCTGAGTCGCGAGGTCATCTTTGATCTTTTCGGAGAGACCGCTCCAGAAAGCTGCGATGAGAGCCTCCTCATTCCAGTTCAGTTCTGAGGAGAGAGTATGAAACTGGTTCACGTACTGACTGACCGTACGTACGTACGTACGTACGTACGTACGTATGTATGCGTGCCCTGACGCAGGCGCAGGATCTCCAATGAATCGGCAGACGTCCTGCCCGGTTCGTCTAAGATTCTTCGAAAGGCGGCCACAAACTCTGAGTAGTTAGACAGGATGGGATCCGACCTATCCCACAATGGTGACGCCCATTCCAACGCTTGACCAGTAAGCAAAGAAATTATATAGGCCACCTTGGTTCGTGCTGATGGAAAGTTGACCGACTGTAATTCGAACTGGATTTCGCACAGGTTGAGAAACCCGCGGCATTGCTTTGGATTACCATCGAACTTACTGGGAGATGGCAAATGCAACCGTGGAAGTGGTACTGGTACCGGAGCAAGCGGAGCCGGGGGTGCTAATGTGGGAGCAGCCGTAGATACTTGAGGAGCCGTCATTGCAACACAGAGAGAGTCAAGACGTTCGGACATACTCTGCATGAACTGCACAATTTGAGACTGGGTGGCCTCCTGCTTACTCATACGAGACCAAATATCTGCAGTTGAATCCCCTCCTGAGGCCTGATCACCCGTCAAATCCATTTGGCCAGTGCTTACTGTCACGTCTAGCAAGGTTTGAGGATCCGGCAGCTGAGACTCGCCCAAGGAGGGATTAGACTGTGGATGAACAAGATGAGGGGGTTGGATATAGTTCCTTCTCATGAAGCAAGGGGTAATGAGGGACGTAGTTGTGGACAAAGAACTGCGGGTTTGTGGCTTGAAAGGCGAAGTTGTAAATAATGAACTGCAGAACTGTGAATGATGGTTGTAGACGTAGCTGAAGACAAAGAACCATGGACGGAGATTTGCAAGACGAGTCTGTGGATAAGGGGCTGAGGACTATGGACGGGGGTTCAGGGACGTGGCTGGAGACTGAGAACTGTAGACTGTGGCTTGTAAGACAAGGCTGGGGATAACAAGCTGAGGACTGTGAACGGTGGTTCGAGGACTTGGCTGGAGACAAGGATCTGCGGACTGTGGCTCGAAGGACGAAACAGGAGACCCGGGGTCGTCCGTGCCCAGAGGGTCTTACTGGACCGGGTTTTCCAGGAGCGTCTCCACAGGCAGCAGCAGGCTAGGGACGGCAGGACTGCAGCAACAACTGAGAACCGACTAAGCAGGGTTAGAAGTACCAGAATACAGCAAGAATCCTGGGAGCACAGGCTAAAGCACCTACAACAGGGTTGTAACTTGAAGCACTGGCGTCCCTGTCCTAAACCAGCCCCCTTTTATAGGAAGAAGTTTCCCTGGATTGGCTGGAAGAACCAGGAACAAGAACTATACCAGAAACTTGGTCTCTAACATGGCGGCGCCCAGTAATGCAGACCTTTTCCATGATCATGCTGCTCACTGCCCCTGGCCACGAGCGGACCCCCTCACCGCCATTACCACTGCCTTCCCTCCGGACCCAGCACTGCAGCCCTCCTCCGCCGCTGCCCAGCCGCCCGTGAAGCCAGCCCCGCGGCCCTCAGCGTTCTGGTAAGACCCCGGACGCTGACACTTTACAGTCCAAGGGCCTAATTCAGACCTGATCGCTAGCAAGCGATTTTGCACTGCTGCGATCAGATAGTCGCCACCTACAGGGGGGTGTATTTTAGCTGTGCAAGTGTGCGAACGCATGTGTAGCAGAGCTGTACAAACAGATTTTGTACAGTCTCTGTGCAGCCCAGGACTTACTCAGCCGCTGTGATCACATCAGCCTGTCTGGGACCGGAATTGACGTCAGGAACCATTTTTCCAGACACTCCCTGAAAACGGTCAGTTGACACCCACAAATGCCTTCTTCCTGTCAATCTCCTTGCAATCACCCGTGCGAATGGATCCGTCATACAAACCCATCGCTGAGCGGCAATCTGCTTTGCATACGCATGCGCAGTTTGGGCCTGATCGCCTGCTGTGCGAAAACGCACAGCAGCGATCAGGTCTGAATTACCCCCCAAGTTAAGTCGATACAGCTTAAGTCCCATAAGTGTGGCAAGCATCATCAATGTGTATTCTATTCCAAGAAATTATCTATTGGAAATTGATAATGTGGACACCAGTAAAACATCAGGTGCAAGCTTCCTGATGGTCACCAGTGGCGGACGCAGATCCATGCAGTTCCGATAGGCAGGTGGTCAGGGCGTGCCAGTGTCAGGGCCTGTTTTGGAAGACACTGTTCCTCAGATATCCACATCCAAATACCACTGGACATTCTGAGCAATTATAGGGTTGCTCAGCCATCCAGTGGTGTAGCCAATGTCCTCTCAATGGTGTGCCTTTGTGCGGATTAGAGCTGCATCCCATCCCACCTCAATAGACAGCCCACTGGCAGCCACATTAGCATGATTTTGCAGAAGCACCTACTTAGCGTCTACCTCTGAGTCACCACCTAAATTTCCACTGACACAGATCATAACAGCTTATGGTCACTCTACTTTTATTGGCTCTATTTTGATGTCACCAATCTGATTCCAAGAAGATCAGAGCTAAAGCCCTAGCTTGATCCTTGGACTGCTTGGACCAAACCCATACTCAAGATCCTGCATAATTACAGCTATCACCATTAAAACCTCAAAAAAAAACCTGGAAACATTTGTTGTAATAGGTCTTTGTCCCAGACATGGACTGTAACTCAAAGCTCTCTGGCAACCTGTTATTAAGAAACCTCATTTAGGGGCATATTTAATAACGAGTGATATTCTTTGTTATCACTTGTTACTAATCTTATATGCTGCTCCAATCAATCAGCTCCTGTCATGTGTTTAAAAAAAATGACAGAAGCTGATTGGTTGGAGCACCATTTAAGATTTGTAATGAGTGATAACAAGAATATTACTCGTTAGAAAATCTGCCGATTAATCTGATTTCATTTTTAACTTTTACGGGTAGATGTACTAAGCCTTGAAAAGTGATAAAGTGTGGGGAGATAAAGCTCCTATGCCATGTCGCAGGCTGCTACATGACAGGAGCTAATTGGCTGGTACTTTATCTCTCAACACTTTATCACTTTTCAGGGCTTAGCATATATCCCCCTAAGTGGCCAAAACAAGCTTCAGCCAGTCCTCTTATTTCTTTTCCATTCCTATTGGACTTTAGCCTTGTTTCAGTGGCTTTTTATATACTACTTTCAAACAGAAGGCCCTGCTCTGACCTGTGTCCAACCCAGGATACTGAACATGGATCAGAGCTGGAGTATCGGACGTACATACTCTTTCAGACCACCACCGGGACCCAGGTTATTCCTGAGTCATCGCTGTTCACACAAGACACTTGGAGATGATGTCATCTCCAAAGCATCTCCAGAAAGAAGAGGCAGGCATCTTAACATGAGGTGGAAGAATGTGTTTAGAAAGTCAGTTCTGTCTCCTACTAGTTATATTATGTATATTTATTATGGGATGTTTAACCTTTTCCTGATTTATGAGATGAATGTTTTATAGTAAGAGTTTGTTTTTTATACAGCTTATACTATAGACCATCTATTGTGTTAATTATTATTGTATTACATATACTATCCAGGTTATAAGGAAACCAATGTGTATATTTTTGTCCAGGGCCAGTGCTAGGTGCTTGTGCCGCTTCCAAAGACTCCTGGGCTTGTTCCAATGCTCCGCAGAGCAGAGGAGGGAGTAGTATGGTTTGCCGGCGTTCGGGGTCCCGGCGACCAGCATACAGGCGCCGGAATCCCAACCGCCGGCATACCGACAGCTGGGTGAGCGCAAATGAGCCCCTTGCGGGCTCGCTGCGCTTGCCACGCAGCGGGCACGGTGGCGTGCTACGCACGCCACGCTATCTATTCTCCCTCCAGGGGGGTTGTGGACCCCTAAGAGGGAGAAAAGATGTCGGGATTCCGGCGCCGGTATGGTGGTCGCAGGGAGCCCGGCCGCCGGCAACCTGAAGACCACCCAGCAGGGGATATTGTATTACATGCACTGTACTTTGTGTGAGGCAGAAAGTACTAATTCTGTCCCCTTTGTGTGCTGTCCAAACTCACCCTAAAATCATGGATTTGGAAACCGCCCCTCTAAATATTCTATCTCTGCCCCTGCAAACAACTACTGCACAAGCAGTGCCAGTAACTAACACATCTATTTTAGCATTTCTGGTTTTATGTTTCTAAATTCAGCTTTGAAGATATCTAATATTTGAATATTTAGTGCACTGTAATCTTTAATAAGTAGAGGAAAAATGGATGGTTACTGTTCATTGCCAAAGTGTTAATAACAATAAGAGAGTAAAATAACAAATAGATTAGTTTTAGGTATTCAAGGGCAAAATCCTTATGAATAGTTTTGCAGTTGAACCTTGACTAGACATTGCCTTTTACATATAACATCAGCTGTGAGCTTAGAAGAGCAGATTGTTCCTGGAAATATGTGAGCACACCGGGCAGATGAATCCATTATTACAGCATAAACCATCTCTTTACTGCCAGGTCACTGCCTCCCACATGGGTCCTAACAACATGTACATAGAACCTTGGGGCACAAGGATCTTCTACTTAGTGATTTCATATTGTAATAAAACCATTATCACAAATATTATAAAACTTGAAGTAACATTCACGATAGAAGACACTTAATAATACCTGTAAGGAGCTAGTAAAATCATGTAAAATAAACTAAACTCAGTTGTCCATCTGCAGATTTTGGGCCTAGTACTGAGTCTCACGCAGCTCTGTATCCAGCTGTGTCTAGCAAGTTTTGTCAAACTGCGCCAGTGCTGAAATGCACATACTGTACACATGTCCGATTCTGAGTGAAAAGCACCTTGGTCGCTTCTCTCCACGCTGGTTGGTGGGTCTTGGTGTTAAATGGGCGGATGCACGATAGAGAACCGTATTGTGTGAGTGTCATAAGAATGTCGTAGGCATGTAGCCAGAGTTGTATCCTGATCTGAGTGTGTATGCTGAAGGGACGTCTTTTTCTCTTGCACCCAGCATGGGGGTAGCTACAAGTGTTGATAAAATTCTGAGTTTGTTGCTCTTGCCTTCTTTGCTGTAAGGTTATAATTACAGAAAATGATTTGTGTGTTCTGATGGCAGATAGGAGAGGGGCTGCGATATAAGCTGCAGTAAGTAACAAACTCAGAAGTACACTCAATTTATGATGCCCAAGTTACAAAGCTTGTAGCCTTACATAAAAATAACCTCACTAATCCTAGCCTTAAAGCTGAACTTACAAAGTCCCATTAGAATGTGAACGAACTTGCTCTTTTACACATACAAATGGCTAGAGCTCAGCTTAACCAAAAATGTTATAGTTTAAGCCACAGAGCAAGCAAACGTGTAGCTTGTAAGCTGCAGGAAAATAAATGTTATTAACCGTATCAAGACAAATTTCAGACTTTTAAAAACCCTAGACATTTTTAATATGTTTGCATCGGAACTTTATAATCTTAAAAATAACGATGCTACACTTCAGCTTACAGAAAGTTCTGTAACGTATTTCTAGTATCTGTGAATATTCCTTGAGGGAGTAGAGGCCCTCTAAGGGAATGGAGACTCTTTGTAGGTCCTCTGAGGGAGTGCAGGACTTCTAAAGGAGTGCAGGCCACCTGTAGATCCTCTGAGATAGTGCAGGCCCTCTGAGGGAGTTCAGGCCCTCTGTAGGCCCTCTGAGGGAGTGCAGGCCATCTGTAAGCCTTCTGAGGGAGTGCAGGCCCTCTGACAAAGTGGAGGTCTTGTGCTCTGACTGAAGAAATGAGGTTGTGAAGACCATTAATCAGTCGTTTAAAAAAGATAAGGCACCTCGTCCACATGGATTTACCAATGGGTTTACACCTCCTTCCAGATAGAAATGATGCCTATTCTAAAGGGGATACATACGATATGCCAGCAGATGGGATGCCGGCTGTCAGTATCCTGACAGTGGCATCCTGTCTGCCGGAATACCAGTGACGAGGCAGCGAGTTCCCTCGTGGGCTCGCGGTGCTCTCTCCACGCTTCGGGCCCGGTGGCGAGCTTCGTTCACCATAGGTTCTATTCCTACTCGGTTGGTGGCATGGACCCACCAACCAAGTGGGAAGTACGGGTGGGTGTCGGGATGCCGGCTGTTGATTTATCGGCGTGTGCCGGGATCCCGACAGTGGGTAAACTGACTGCATCCCTTCTAAAGAACATGTATAACAATATACCAATCAGGAATAAACTCATCCTGAGAGATATGTAAGATGCTCCAATTATTATGAGCCCCAAGTTTGTTAATGACCTAATGCAAGTCCACAATTATCGATCAATAGCTCTACTAGACTATGACATAATTTTTGTTAATATTAGAGCTCACAGGTTCAATCCAGTTCTCTCTCAGCTGGTCACCCAAGACAAAGTGGGCTTCAAGTTAGGCAGACAAGCTGTTGATAATATATAGCCTCAGGGGCAAAATTTACTAAAGTTCGATTTTGGTGATTCAAGGGATTTGGCATTCTGTTTAAATTCGATTTCCATTCAATTTGGGTTGAACAGGTTAACTAAAGACCAAATCGAATGTCATATCGATTCTAAAGGCAGATTAAACTCACATCCCAATAGAAATCGAATTTCTGAAAAACATTGATGTTTTCCCAAAGAACAACATGAAATCCCCTCATTTGTGAACATTTGATTTAAAATCGAACTCTAAATTGAACTCCAAATCGAACCTCAAATCCCCAAATGTTTATAATGATGTTAGACATTCGATTTTGGCTTCTAAACCCATTCTAATGATAGGAGATTGATAGTGATGACTTTTTTTAAGTACCCAAAAGCATGTAGGGCAGTGTGGAAGTAGCAATAACGGATGCCCAAGGTTATGGTATGTTGTGCACCTACCTACACAATGCAAATCACCACCTGACTGAGATAACCCTGGAGGATCCATCAGAGCACCATCAGCAGCTTAATGAGTTGAATAGTGCACATATTTATACTTATAGAACTTATTCCATTATTGTGCAATAGATATCATCAGAGCACAATATTGGGCAATTTCGCTGGAAAATATATAGAAATGTAAAATTATGAGTGCAGTAACTGGCTATCCTGGATCAACCCATGATGCCTACATCCTCAGCAATCCATCCCTGTCTGCAAAAAAAATGTGTGTGACAAATGCCAGAGGGATGGTTGTTGTGTAAGATACCAGCATGTGGTAATAAAGCAACTAATAGTAAATGTTACTATAATAGGCATGCACAGCTAATTGTATTAGGGGGTGCATCGCCGGAGGGGCCTGTCTAGCACTGCCTTTTGGGCGTGTCTAGCACCACACAGGCACATGTCTAGAACTTACAATACAAATGGGGGATATACAACCCTGGGCGCTATAAAAGTTCTTATATGTGAAAATACATTCCTTTTCTTTTCTTTGTCACTGGATGTTTTCGTATTTTCCTCTTGCTCTCCTCTGTACTTGATTTCCACTCAAAATGATGGGATGTATAACAAGCGTTTTGGATAAAGACAAAAAGAAGAAATATATAGTGTAATACAGTCTCATACACAAATTCTTGTATAGATATAACTAGTGCATGAAAAATATTTCAAATTCCGTTTCCAATAAAATCAAGGGGGCTATTAAACGTGATTTGATAGATAGGCAAGATGGAGCGTACCACACTCACTATAGACAAATGGAGAATCAAGCTCATAAAGGTATCTTTAGCCGGAAGAAGGTAAGCGTACCCCACTCACAATGTCACTGGAGATTATGAAGCACATCAAGGTATCTTTCACGTTTTCCCCTATGCCTCCTCCGATTGCCCAAATTTTAATGTTGGACTCGTTCATAGAAGAAAGATAAAAATATCCAATGTGTAGTATAGTCAACCATATATCCTTTAGAAAGCAATATTCCAAGAAAAAGCTATGCGTACTTTTCAATTATATACCATCACTATATGACAGTAGTAGGAAACGTACCCGACTTACTAGAAATCGGAAAAAAACAGGCACATTAAGGTATCTTTAAAATTCTCTAGATTATAATCACAATTTGCGTACCCCGACTCACAGTGTTGTTTCTGTTGTTAAAGCACATCAAGGTATCTTTTCCCCTAGTGGCCTTCACCCGAAGAATTCTTCCACAATTAAGCATCTAATTTGCAGTGTAACTCTTTCTGCAAATGTTATATCTGCCCCCCCTGCAGTGCACATGGTTTTGCCCAACTGCTAAAAAATTCCCTGCTGTGATCAACTTGGTATTACCCCCGATATCTTCACTTGTATGCTGCACAAGCACGTTTGGATCTATTTGTGAATCTCATTGTGGAGGTCTTCATTTTAACCTCTGTTGTACTACTATGATAAAAAATTTTTTTATATATGAGACTTTTCTTCATCTAAATCAATTGGATCCAAAGTCCTTTAGTTCATGTATTTTTAAGAACACCTATACGATCATTTTTGATGACTTACATCGCAAGTTTCTATAATATTTACCACGTACCTAGTGTACACACAGGGGCTTCACAACCACCTTATTTTTCCAGCTGCTTCACAAGACAGCGCACACACACATTTTTTCTATTTGTACTCATTAAGGTAGCTGTATGCTTATTGCCCTAAATAAATTCCAATCTTGTGGTCCTGCCCTTTTTTTGTGAATTACCCCTGATGAAGTCGTTAAGACAAAACTCGTAGGGCAGAGGTGGCCAAAAGGAAGATCGTGATCTACCAGTAGCGTGGAGCATCTACCGGTAGATCGCAACAGACTTAACAGAAAATAACTGTAAGGAGCCTGCTGCGCTGCTTCTCTTTACAGTTCCCAGGGACGCAGTGTGCGGGTGCGCAGGTGACATAATGACATCCCCCGGGATGTGAGGAGCCTGGGCGCTAGTGAATACAGTTTGATCCAGCTGGCGGTGGTGATGACAGGAGAAGCAGCCAGCGGGAGGCCATACAGCGTGAAAGCGGGAGCCGGGACTGCGGGGAGAGGGAGGACTGAAGCTAGGCAGCGTGACAACTTGTCAGGTAAGTTATGCAAAGGGGGATTTCTTCACAAGGGGAGGAACGATCTTATGCAAAAGGAAGGATCTGCACAGAGTGTGGTATCTTCACAAAGGTTTTTTTTTATTTTACACAAGGGGGATCTGCAAAGGGTGGAGGAACTGCACAGAGGGGAATATTGTACAGGGGGCTATTATGCAGGGGATTGGAAGGGGGTTCTGCAAATTTGGGTATTTGCATGGCGGAGGGTATTGTACAGGGGGCTATTATGCAGGGGAGTGGAAGGGGGTTATCTGCACAAGGGGGATCTGCAAATTGGAGATTTGATGTAATTCTTAATGCTATTTTTAAATGTGCATGTTATTATTGGTGCTGTTATTGGATGTCATAATTATTAATGCTATTTTTAAATGTGAGCATTATTATTGGTGTTATTTGACGCCAGTAGATCACCGGTAAGTAATTGAACAAAAAAGTAGATCCCAGGTCCCAAAAGTCCGGCCACCCCTGGCGTAGGGTCTGTCAGCTATGAGTTAGCAATCCAGATTGTGAAGATTCTCCCTGTTGAGCTCAAACCTTGTAAAGGTGAGGAAGGATCTAATTCGCCATCTACACGATCTGGACTTTTCTCACTGATATACAAATTTTATTTTTGTACAACATTTTTATTGTGTATGTTACAAATTGTGTCAATAAACCAATAATTGGTACTAATTGGCCTTTATGGCCATTTGTCTGGGTGATTTTCCGGTGAGGGGATATCTGTTACAGGATACCGTGTGAATAATCTCTTTAAGAATTCTCCAACCTACAGTCTGCACCCATTGGAAGAGTTGAGGAATAAATATTCAATGAATATAGCGCACTTAGGAATTTTGTTTGTTCTATGTATATTTGAGATCTTACAACAGAGGTCTCTCCTATAGTGCTGCTATTGTCTGTGCGCAAGATAAGGATATTGTTTTTATATATATACAAACAGAAAACCCAGCACTCACCAAAGTAAGCTCACTTATCCTCAACACTTCAATAAATAAATGATGGGGTTTAGTTAGTGGAATGGCCAATGCACAGAAGCCTGCAAGCCGATCACCTTCCATTGGCTAGATAGATTGCTAAGGAACAGCTGAGACAGGTTCAGGATAACGGACTCCTGGCTGCAATCGTATCACATAAGATTATGCCAGGCAAGCTGTTAAAGCTAAATTTAAATACAATTGGCAGGATACAGATTTAAACATTTTGGTATAAAGATCCTTTTGACTCTATCATGTACTATAGAATGTAATTACTCAACACTTTTAAAACTATTTGATCAATTAACCAAATCATCAGCCAACTTTGAGATCTAGTGACTTAGCCAAATTACTGCCATTAAATAAGATGCTCCTGCCTAAAAATATTATAAGAAAGTGAAAATGGATCTGACTGCGCGGACTTAAAAATTTCTCTCTATATATATCTGCATTTTGATGTCAATTAATGTGGTTCTCTTATCTCCAGAAAACAATTATGAAAAAACAACATACAATAAAAACGTAAGAAACATAAAGACTATATATAAAAACTTTAATATATATTACGGGTGCCACTTTTTCGTGTTTTGGTTTTGGTTCTAATTCCACTTTCATGTTTTGGTTTTGGCTTGGTTTTGCCAAAACCACCCTTTCGTGTTTTGGTTTTGGTTTTGGATCTGGATGATTTTTAAAAAAAACCATAAAAAAAGGTAAAATCACAGAATTTGGGGGTAATTTTGCTCCTATGGTATTATTAACCTCAATAACAATCATTTCCACTCATTTCCAGTCTATTGTGAACACCTCACAATATTGTTTTTAGGCATAAAAGTTGCACCGAGGTGGCTGTATGACTAAGCTAAGCGACACAAGTGTGCGGCACAAACAACTGGCCCATCTAGGAGTGGCACTGCAGTGGAGACAGGATGGCAGATTTAAAAACTAGGCCCCAAACAGCACATGATGCAAAGAAGAAAAAGAGGTGCAATGAGGTAGCTGGATGGCCAAGCTAAGTGAACCAAGTGTGCGGCACAAACACCTGGCCCATCTAGGAGTGGCACTGCAGTGGAGACAGGATGGCAGATTTAAAAACTAGGCCCCAAACAGCACATGATGCAAAGAAGAAAAAGAGGTGCAATGAGGTAGCTATATGACTAAGCTAAGCGACACAAGTGTGCGGCATAAACACCTGGCCCATCTAGGAGTGGCACTGCAGTTGCAGACAGGATGGCAGATTTAAAAAGTAGACCCCAAACAGCACATGATGCAAAGAAGAAAAAGAGGTGCAATGAGGTAGCTGGATGGCCAAGCTAAGTGAACCAAGTGTGCGGCACAAACACCTGGCCCATCTAGGAGTGGCACTGCAGTTACAGACAGGATGGCACAAAAAAAAATAGTCCTCAAACAGCACATGATGCAAAGAAGAAAAAGAGGTGGAAGATGGAATTGTCCACCCACCCTTATGTTGTATAAACAGGACATGCACACTTTAACATTCCAAACATTTCAGCGACAGGGTCTGCCACACGACTGTGGCTGAAATGACTGGTTTGTTTGGGCCCCCACCAAAAGAGAAGCAATCAATCTCTCCTTGCACAAACTGGATCTACAGAGGCAAGATGTCGACCTCATCATCATCCTCCGATTCCTCACCCCTTTCACTGTGTTGACGGGTCACATTTCGCTTGAGTTGACAATTTACTAACCAGCAGGTCTTTGCACCTCTGCACACTTGTGTCTGTTGGAAAGAGAGATACAACGTAGGCTTTAAACCTAGGATCGAGCACGGTGGCCAAAATGTAGTGCTCTGATTTCAACAGATTGACCACCCTTGAATCCTGGCAAAGCGAATGAAGAGCTCCATCCACAAGTCCCACATACTTTGCGGAATTGCTCCGTCTTAGCTCCTCCTTCAATTTAACCAGCTGCTTCTGCAAAAGCCTGATGAGGGGAATGACCTGACTCAAGCTGGCAGTGTCTGAACTTCCTTCTCGTGTGGCAAGTTCGAAGGGTTGGAGAACCTTGCACAAGACGGAAATCATTCTCCACTGTGCTTGAGTCAGGTGCATTACCCCTCCTTTGCCTATATCGTAGGTGGATGTATAGGCTTGAATGGCCTTTTGCTGCTCCTCCATCCTCTGAAGCATATAGAGGGTTGAATTCCACCTCGTTACCACCTCTTGCTTCAGTTGATGGCGGGGCAGGTTCAGGAGTGTTTGCTGGTGCTCCAGTCTGTCATATCACCGCCGCGGCCGCCGGGCTTGTCCCTCCGAGGCTGCTGGCTGCCCGGGCGGTCGTCCTCGCTGGCGGCCTCTGCCTTCCGGCGCTCCGTCCGGCGCCCGTAGCGAGGACGTCGCGGGTGCGCCCGACGCTCACTGGGGATGGGTGACGTCATCAGCGCCTCTCCAATCGGGTGCTGGCGGGAAGTACAAATTCAGATGCCGGGCAGAGCTCCGGCGCCTGAGTTTCATCGCTACTACTGCTGTACCTGTGATCTCCAGACCTCCGTGCCTCAGCATTTCCGTGCCTCAGTATCTCCATGCTTCCAGCACCTCCGTGCCACAGCACCTCCGTGCCTCAGCATTTCCGTGCCTCAGCACCTCCGTGCCTCAGCATCTCCGTGCCTCAGCACCTCCGTGCCTCAGCACCTCCGTGCCTCAGTATCTCCGTGCCTCCAGCACCTCCGTGCCTCCAGCACCTCCGTGCCTCCAGCACCTCCGTGCCTCAGCACCTCCGTGCCTCAGCACCTCTGTGCCTCCAAGCACCTCAGCGTCTCTAAGCGCCTCAGCGCCTTCAAAACACCTCAGTACCTCTTGCATTTCAGTGCCTCTAGCACCTCAGGGCCTCTAGCACCACAACACCGCTCACAGCGAGCTTTTGGTACTCTCCACCAATTCATCAGCACCTTTACAAGTCTTGTCTTTCAGGAGTCCTTCAAGCGCCCACCCGTACCTTCTGCCTACCGTCTGAATCCTGCAATAGGAAGACCTACATCCGGCCTTCTCTTTTGCGACCCAGTAGTGGTTCCTCTTCCCGGTCACCGGAAGAAACCCAGAGTCCACAACACTTCCAAACCAGGTCACTGATAGTATACTCAGGCCCCATGGACCCGGGGGATCGGAACACAGAGTCGAGCGCCATCCAAAGTTTGGCTTCCTGAGTTCAGACTCAAGAGGTGACACAGGGCCAGGTGATGCAATATCTCCAGGAATTGTCCGGCCGATTGGATCAAATTCAAGCATCCCTAGCTTCCGTAATTCCGGTTCCAGTTCCCGTAACTGCTCCAGTTGCTGTTTCCAATAATGCTCAACCTCCGGCTGGTACCAGGTCTCGTCTTCAGCTGCCTACTCCTTCCCGCTATAATGGAAACCCAAAGAATTGCCGTGGTTTTCTAAATCAGTGCGAGGTGCACTTCGAGCTTCTCTCTCACAATTTCCCTACGGATCGCTCTAAAGTAGCGTATATCATTTCCCTGCTTGAAGGGTCAGCGTTGGATTGGGTGTCTCCGTTATGGGAACGATCTGATCCCGTGGTTTCCAACTACACCAACTTCATCACGTCCTTTCGAAGAATCTTCGACGAGCCCGGCAGGATGACTACTGCTTCTTCTGACTTGCTCCGTGTTCGTCAGGGCTCCCGCCCCGTGGGTCAGTACGTGGTTCATTTCCAGACCATTGCCTCTGAACTTCGCTGGAAAAATGATGCTCTGAGGGCTGCCTTCTGGAACGGTCTTTCCGATTGTCTGAAAGATGAGTTGGTTACTAGGGATCTGCCTGATCCGTTAGAAGAGTTGATCTCCCTTTGCGTCAAGGTGGATCTTCGGATGCAGGAGCGTGGAAGAGAACGTAGCCGTTCAGATCGTCCCAGGTTCCGGCATTCTACTCCTAGACTGGCGTCTGTGCCCAGCCCGGACGAACCCATGCAAGTTAACCGATCCCGACTGTCTCCGGAGGAACGACAGCGTCGTCGTGAGGGTAAACTCTGCCTTTACTGTGGAGCCGCAGATCATTTCATCAAGTTTTGTAAATCCCGTCCGGGAAAACGGGCAGGCCTAGCTTGTTCCGGAGGAGTCAAGTTGGGGGTCACGACTAAATCTTCTCCTATTTTGGATTGTTTGCTTCCTGTGACTTTAATCACCAATTCAGTTTCAAAGTCTTGCGAGGCCCTGTTGGATTCCGGAGCTGCGGGGAATTTCGTTTCTTCCTCCTGTGTCCAAAGCATGGATTTAAAGGTACGGCCTATCGAGCGGCCTATTTCATTGACGGCTATCAACGGTACTAGAATTTCCAAGGGTCTCATAACGTGGCGCACGGAGCCAGTTAAGCTGCAGGTCGGGGCTCTACATCAAGAATGTCTGGAACTCTTGGTGATTCCGGAAATGCATCACAATCTGGTCCTTGGAATGCCTTGGCTCAAAATTCATAATCCCCACATTGACTGGAAGTCTTCTCAAATTCTGTCTTGGAGTCCTTTTTGTCATGCTAACTGTCTCACTCCCGTTTGTCCGCTCCGTGTCTCTTCTAAGTCGGATGAAGAGCATATTCCGAAGGCGTATCAAGGGTTCAAGGATGTGTTTTCGGAACAGGCGGCTGATCAGTTACCACCTCATAGGCCTTGGGACTGCCCTATTGACCTTATCCCAGGGAAGATGCCACCCCGTGGCCACACATATCCTCTGTCACTTCCCGAGACTCAAGCTATGTCGGACTATATTAAGTCCAATCTGCTCAAGGGATTCATTCGCCCCTCTTCCTCCCCTGCTGGAGCGGGCTTCTTTTTCATGAAGAAAAAGGATGGGGGGTTGAGACCATGTATCGACTACCGCGGTTTAAACGATATCACCATCAAGAATAAATACCCCTTGCCACTAATCACAGAATTATTTGATAGGGTTCGTGGCTCCCGTGTTTTCTCCAAACTCGACTTGAGGGGAGCTTATAATTTTATACGCATCCGAGAAGGGGATGAATGGAAGACCGCCTTCAATACCCGGGATGGGCATTACGAATACCTGGTGAATGCCGTTTGACCTTAATAATGCTCCTGCTGTCTTCCAGGGATTCGTCAACGAAATCTTCCGAGACATGTTATATCAAAGTGTTGTGGTATATTTAGACGACATACTGATTTTTTCCAAAGATCTTGTTGAACACAGGACTCAAGTCAAAGAAGTGCTCCACCGTTTACGAGAGAATCATCTCTATGCTAAGTTCTCCAAATGTACCTTTGAAGTAACATCAATTCCGTTCCTCGGTTATATCATCTCGGGGACGGAGCTTCGCATGGATCCGGAGAAGCTCTCTGCCATTCGTGACTGGACTCAGCCTCTCTCTTTAAAAGCAATACAAAGATTCCTGGGCTTTGCGAATTACTACAGGAAATTCGTTAGGGGTTTCTCCACCATTGTTGCGCCCATTACTGCCTTGACGAGAAAGGGCTCTAATCCAAGTTTGTGGCCTTCCGAAGCCATTGAGGCTTTTTCCCACTTGAAGTCAGCTTTCATGTCCGCTCCAGTTCTCCAACAACCAAATTTCGATTAACCTTTCTTCCTAGAAGTTGACGCATCTTCGGTGGGAGTTGGGGCCATTCTCTCTTAGTACTCCTCAGATAAGAAATTACATCCGTGTGGCTTCCACTCTCGTAAATTCTCTCCGGCCGAACGAAATTACACTATTGGAGACCAGGAACTTTTGGCAATTAAATCTGCCTTGGAAGAGTGGAGATATCTCTTGGAAGGGGCCAAACATGTGATTACCATTTACACGGATCACAAAAATTTGTTGTATATCAAATCCGCACAATGCTTGAATCCTCGCCAAGCGAGATGGGCACTTTTCTTTACTCGATTTTCTTTTGTTATCAAGTACCGGGCCGGGACTCTCAATATTAAAGCGGATGCGCTGTCCCGTTCACAAATTTCCACAGACGAGGATGATTCCTTCGAGCGGAGTTTAATTCTAAATCCAATTTCTGTCTCTGCTGCTTCAACTATTCCAGCTCCTTCTCCTGGAAGAATGTCCGTACCAGCTAGATTCCGGTCGAGAATACTACAGTGGGCCCATATCTCCAAGTTTTCCGGTCATCCCGGCGCCCAGAAGATGTACAAGTTTCTGCAAAGATCTTACTGGTGGGACACCATGAGGAAGGATGTACAGGATTACGTTAATTCTTGTCCACAGTGTACACAACATAAATCTCCTCGTCTGCCTCCAGCTGGGTTGCTTCGTCCTCTGCCCATTCCTATGAAACCCTGGACTCACATTTCCATGGACTTCATCACTGACTTGCCCTGTTCCAATGGTTGCAACACCGTCTGGGTGATCGTCGACCGTTTCTCGAAGATGGCGCACTTCGTTCCATTGACTGGTCTGCCGACAGCTCCTAAACTAGCTCTACTATTCATCCGCGAACATTTCCGGTTACATGGGTTACCTCAGGAAATAGTCTCTGATCGAGGGGTACAGTTCACCGCAAGGTTTTGGAAAGCCCTCTGCTCGGCCTTACAGATTAAACTTAAGTTTTTATCCGCTTATCATCCCCATGGACAAACGGAACGAGTCAATCAAGATCTAGAGACTTTCCTTCGCCTTTATCTCTCCCCTTCACAGGACAACTGGGTGGAGTTGTTACCTTGGGAGGAGTTTGCCCATAACCATTCATTTCATTCTACCACTGGTGAGTCTCCGTTCTTCGTCAACTATGGGTTCCATCCACGAGTTCCGGAGTTACCAAGTCTTCCGACAGAAAAGGTTCCAGCTGTAGCATCCACTCTACTACACTTCAGACAAATTTGGTGTAGGATTCATGCTAGTCTTAAAAAGGTTTCTGTCCGATACAAGTTCTTCGCTGATAAGAAACGACGAGCCGCTCCTCAATACAAGGTTGGTGATAGGGTATGGCTGTCCACACGTAATCTCCGGTTGAAGGTACCCACTATGAAGTTTGCTCCAAGATTCATCGGTCCTTACCCTGTGCTACAAGTCCTGAATCCTGTGGTCTGTAAGTTGGGTTTACCTTCTCACCTACGTATTCCAAATGCCTTCCATGTTTCTCTTCTTCGTCCTCTCGTCCTTAATCGTTTTCATTCAAAGTCCTCTAGCCCCACCTCAGTGGAAGCTGAAACAGGAACAGACTTCGAGATCAAAACAATTCTAGACTCTCGTTACCTTCACAAGAATCTGCAATATCTGGTGGAATGGAAAGGGTACGGTCCTGAGGAGAGAAGTTGGATAAAGGCTTTTGAGGTTTCGGCTCCTCGACTAATCCGGATTTTCCATTCTAGACATCCTACGAAACCAGGAAAGTGTCCAGGGGCCACTCCTAGAGGAGGGGGTACTGTCATATTACCGCCGCGGCCACCGGGCTTGTCCCTCCGAGGCTGCTGGCTGCCCGGGCGGTCGTCCTCGCTGGCGGCCTCTGCCTTCCGGCGCTCCGTCCGGCGCCCGTAGCGAGGACGTCGCGGGTGCGCCCGACGCTCACTGGGGACGGGTACCGTCATCAGCGCCTCTCCAATCGGGTGCTGGCGGGAAGTACAAATTCAGATGCTGGGCTGAGCTCCGGCGCCTGAGTATCATCGCTACTACTGCTGTACCTGTGATCTCAAGACCTCCGTGCCTCAGCATTTCCGTGCCTCAGTATCTCCGTGCCTCCAGCACCTCCGTGCCTCAGCACCTCCGTGCCTCAGCATTTCTGTGCCTCAGCACCTCCGTGCCTCAGCATCTCCGTGCCTCAGTATCTCCGTGCCTCCAGCACCTCCGTGCCTCCAGCACCTCCGTGCCTCAGCACCTCCGTGCCTCAGCATCTCCGTGCCTCAGTACCTCCGTGCCTCCAGCACCTCCGTGCCTCAGCACCTCTGTGCCTCCAAGCACCTCAGCATCTCTAAGCGCCTCAGCGCCTTCAAAACACCTCAGTACCTCTTGCATTTCAGTGCCTCTAGCACCACAACACCGCTCACAGCGAGCTTTTGGTACTCTCCACCAATTCATCAGCACCTCTACAAGTCTTGTCTTTCAGGAGTCCTTCAAGCGCCCACCTGTACCTTCTGCCTACCGTCCGAATCCTGCATGAGGAAGACCTACATCCGGCCTTCTCTTATGCGACCCAGTAGTGGTTCCTCTTCCCGGTCACCGGAAGAAACCCCGAGTCCACAACACTTCCAAACCAGGTCAGTGATACAGTCTTCGGCACGCAGTGGCAGAATGCCGAAAGTGGCCCGCAATTTTTTGGGCCACCGAGAGCATCTCCTGCACACCCCTGTAATTTTTCAAAAAATTCTGCACCACCAAATTAATTGTATGTGCAAAACATGGGACATGCTGGAATTTGCCCAGATGTAATGCACGCACAATATTGGTGGCGTTGTACGATATCACAAATCCCCAGGAGAGTCCATTTGGGGTAAGCCATTCTGCGATGATGTTCCTCAGTTTCCGTAAGAGGTTGTCAGCTGTGTGCCTCTTAAGGAAAGCAGTGATACATAGCGTAGCCTGCCTAGGAATGAGTTGGCGTTTGCGAGATGCTGCTACTGGTGCCGCTACTGTTGTTGCTGCGGGAGGCTGTTACAGTCATATAGTCCTTAGTCTGCCCTGTTCCACTTGTCCACATGTCCGTGGTTAAGTGGACACTGGATAAAACCGCATTTTGTAGGACACTGGTGACTCTTTTTCTGACGTCTGTGTACATTCTCGGTATTGCCTGCCTAGAGAAGTGGAACGTAGATGGGATTTGATACCGGGGACACAGTACCTCAAACAATTCTCTAAGTCCCACTGAACTAATGGTGTATACCGGATGCACGTCTAACACCAACATGGCTGTCAAGGCCTCGGTTATCCGCTTTGCAAAAGGATGACTGCTGTCATATTTCATCTTCCTCGCAAAGGACTGTTGGACAGTCAAATGCTTACTGGAAGTAGTACAAGTGGTCTTCCGACTTCTCCTCTGGGATGACGATCCACTCCCAGCAACAAGAACAGCAGCGGCAGCAACAGCAGGCGTACCACTCAAGGATCCTACGAAGGAATCCCGGTTAGGAGAGGACTCCTCAGTCTTGACAGTGACATGGCCTGCTGGACTACTGACGTTTCTGACTGAGGAGGAAGTTGACGTTAAGGGAGTTGGTGGTGTGGCTTGCAGGAGCTTGGGTACAGAAGGAAGAAGAGATTTAGGTGTCAGTGGACTGCTTACACTCTTACCCAAAGTTTCACAACTTGACACTGACTTCTGATGAATGCGCAGCAGGTGACGTATAAGGGAGGATGTTTCTAGGTGGTTAACATCCTTACCCCTACTTATTACAGATTGACAGAGGCAACAGATGGCTTGACACATGTTGTCCGGATTTGTGGAGAAATAATTCCACACCGAAGAGGTGGCTTTTTTGGTAGTTTGCCCAGGCATCACAATGGGCTTCTTCGTCCCACGGACAACAGGTGTCTCCCCTGGTACCTGACTTAAACAAACCACATCACCATCAGAATCCTCATCATCAACTTCCTACCCATATCCTCATCCTGGTGTACTTCAACGGTGACATCTTCAATTTGAAAATCAGGAACTGGACTGTGGGTGCTCCTTCCAGCACTTGCAGGGGACGTGCAAATGGTGGAAGGAGCCACCTCTTTCCGTCCAGTGTTGGGAAGGTCAGGCATCGCAACCACTGACATACTTGGACTCTCCTTGGGGATTTGTGATACCATCTCAGAACGCACAGTTCTTTTCTGTGCTCTTTCCAGCTTAACTCTTAATTTTTCTAGCGGGAGGATGAGGGCTTCCATTGTCATGTGCAGCTGAAACACTAGCCATGAACATAGGCCAGGGCCTCAGCCGTTCCTTGCCACTCTGTGTCATAAATGGCATATTGGCAAGTTTACGTTTCTCCTCAGACCATTTAAATTTCTTTTTTTGGTTCTTTTTACTGAACTTTGGTTTTTTGGATTTTACATGCCCTCTACTATCACATTGGGCATCGGCCTTGGCAGACGACGTTGATGGCATTTCATCATCTATGTCATGGCTAGTGGCAGCAGCTTCAGCACTAGGAGGAAGTGGTTCTTCTTGATCTTTCCCTATTTTATCCTCAAAATTTTTGTTCTCCATTAATTTTTGGGAGTTATATGAGGCAATATGTGGCACAGGAATGACTGGAATGACTGAAGAGACAGGACACTACCACTGGTCTGATGCAGCACAACACAACAATACTGTAAGGGACTTGTGGTTGTTGTTATTATTATTATTATTATTATTATTATACGGCAGCAGTGGACATATAGCAGCAGCGTATATCATCACTGGAATGACTGATGAGACAGGACACTACCACTGGACTGATGCAGCACAACACAACAACACTTTATACAGCTACACTGGATATATGGCAACAGAGAACACCAACACTGTGACTGGCTGGACTGATGCAGCACAATACACTGACTACACTGGACTGAACAGCACAACACAGCACCACTTTATACAGCTACACTGGCAGGAGAGGATACCAACACTGTGACTGCCTGGACTGATGCCGCACAATACACTGTGACTACAATGGACTGGACTGAGCAGCACAACACAGCACAAGACTTGCCACCCCACTTTCCCACCCCCACACAGACACTGGAGGACGGAGACACATCCTCTCACTACAATCTCCGAGACTGGAGTGAATGGCCGCCACGCGCGGCTCCTTATATGGAATCCAAATCCCGCGAGAATCCGACAGCGGGATGAGACGTTTTGCCGCGTTCGGGTTTCCGAGTCAGGCGGGAAAACCCGAGCCTGACTCGGATCCGGGCTCGGAAGGCAAAGTTTGGTAGGGTTCGGTTCTCTGAGAACTGAACCCGATCATCTCTAGTATATATCACGTTAAGTGGAAGAGTTCAGTACTGCAAATCTTTTAGCAAGTAAGTTCTTAATATACAAGTAAAGGGCATTCATTGCTGCAGATCTTTGATACTGAACAACATCTGGTTATTATCGTCCAATGGGGGTAATTCCAAGTTGATCGCAGCAGGAATTTAGTTAGCAATTGGGCAAAACCATGTGCACTGCAGGGGAGGCAGATTTAACATGTGCAGAGAGAGTTAGATTTGGGTGGGTTATTTTATTTCTATGCAGGGTAAATACTGGCTGCTTTATTTTTACACTGCAAATTAGATTGCAGATTGAACACACCCCACCCAAATCTAACTCTCTCTGCACATGTTAAATCTGCCTCCCCTGCAGTGCACATGGTTTTGCCCAATTGCTAACTAAATTCCTGCTGTGATCAACTTGGAATTACCCCCGATATACAAAACTAGTTTACTTAATCACTGTAGGATGACAGACTGACCTGAGTATCCCACTTCTGGGTACATTGGGGGTCATTCCGAGTTGTTCGCTCGCTGCCGTTTTAGCAGAATTGCGATCAGGCTAAAAACCGGCAGTTCTGCGCATGTGTATGGGCCGCAGGGCGCACGCGCTAAGTACTTTCACACAAAACTATGCAATTTTACACAGGGCCGAGCGACGCTTTTCAGTCGCTCTGCTGATCGGTGAGTGATTGACAGGAAGTGGGTGTTTCTGGGTGTTAACTGAGCGTTTTCCGGGAGTGTGCTAAAAAAAAACGCAGGCGTGCCAGACGAAAACGCAGGAGTGGCTGGGGAAACGGGGGAGTGGCTGGCCGAACGCAGGGCGTGTTTGTGACGTCAAACCAGGAACCAAACAGTCTGCAGTGATCGCAATCTAGGAGTAGGTCTGGAGCTACTCAGAAACTGCAGGGAAATATTTAATAGCAGAACTGCTAACCTTTCGTTAGCAATTCTGCTATGCTAAGATACACTCCCAGAGGGAGGCGGCCTAGCGTTTGCAATGCTGCTAAAGGCAGCTAGCGAGCGAACAACTCGGAATGAGGGCCTATGACAGCAGGGACAGATGATGCTGTAATAAGACAATGATATACCAGGTATGCAGGATGCAGCAGGACCAGGAGAGAAAGTGACAGGAGTGTATCTATACATTTTTAGCAATTAAGGATTTAAGGTGGTAATTTTTTTATAATTACAAGTCAATTACCACTTTAACAAAACCCCCAATTAATAAATAAATCTTACCTTGAAAAATCTGGATGCAGCACCCAGGTACAAACAGTAAGTACTACAAGTCTGCAGCCTGTAGTACCATTGTTTGGCCCACAATGCTCTGGTAATGTTAAGAAGTACTAGTGATGGTTCAGCAACTAGTAGGTGAAATCAGTACCGCAAGTAATGTCCTGCAAAATGGGAATTAGCTTTTCAGCCAAACAGCAGATCAGAAGGGACTGGGTAAAAATCGGAAAGGTCTGGACCATGGAACACCGGACCAAACTACAGTGGCTTCCTGCAGCAAACTCTGCCATTCTGGAGCTTGAAATGTGGGGAAAAATAAAAGATACAGATATGTGTATCTACTGAGCGGGATGGATCTCAAGATGTGTCCAGCTCAGTAACAGCAGCATCACGTTATAGGCTTATGTCTGACGAACACAGAAGAATATCTACTTTGGGGGTAATTCAGACCTGATCGCTCGCTAGCAGTTTTTTGCAGCGCTGCGATCAGATAGTCGCCGCCTACAGAGGAGTGTATTTTAGCTGTGCAAGTGCCGCCGAGTGGTACAAAAAGATCTTTTGCAGTTTCTGAGTAGTGCAGGACTTACTCAGCCGCTGCGATCACTTCAGCCTGTCCAGGACCGGAATTGACATCAGACACCCGCACTGCAAACGCTTGGACACGCCTGCGTTTTTCCAACCACTCCCTGAAAATGGTCAGTTGCCACCCACAAACACCCTCTTCCTGTCAATCTCCTTGCGATCGGCTGTGCGAATGGATTAATCGTAAAACCCATCGCATAGCAATGATCCGCTTTATATCCGAGTGACTCGCCTGCGCTTTGCGTGCATACACATGCACAGTTCTGACCTGATCACAGTGCAGCGAAAAAAGCTAGCGTGCGATCAAGTCTGAATTACCCCCTTTGTTACACCAACGGTAAAGAAATCATGGTGTGGCCTGGCAGTAGTATGCCAGTGATCTGTACAAGTATATGGACTCATGAAGTGGCCTTTCTTTGTGTGTGCGTGCGTAGTTTGGAAATATGTATTTACATCCAAAGCTACGTGAGTCCTAATAGTTTGTTTGTAAATAAGTATGTTTTAAAAGTAACCAATAAAATCTATTTACAGTCACTAATTTATGTTTCAGCCAGTTTTCATGGCAAGTTTTAAAGGCAACAGCACCACCTGCTGGTAAACAGTGAACATCCCATGTTACAAAGAACACTGCTATAGATTATCTTCATTTCGTGCATTATTAAAATGATTATATAGAATTGAAGCGATTAAGACACATTTAAAATAACTAAAGGTCATTTACATATTTTAGCGTAATGCCTATGCAAAGGCCAAGTTAATACACAGGTGCATGTCCTTTTGCAGATTTCTATAAGGTGACTGCACAACCACGTGTACTGCCCACTGTCTAAATTTAGCACATCTACAATCAGATCTAAATGACACCCACAGTCTTAGCAGTAAGCCATTTCAGGTCAACTGTTTCCAAAGGTTCAAAAGGAGCCTGTTGAAGAGCGTCCACAACCACAGACAGATCCCACGGAGCCACAGGAGGAACGTAGGGAGGCTGTACCCAGATAATGCCCTGGAGGAAGGTGCGGACATCCGGAAGTGGAGCAATCCTGCATTGAAACCATATGAACAAAGCAGAAATATGCACTCTGAGAGAAGCCAGGCGATGACCGAGGCTTAATCCCTGTTGTAGGAAGGGCAGAATTCTGGAAATCTGGAAGACCACAGGGTCATAGTGCCTGGAGGCACACCACTGGAAGTAAGTATGCTATATCCAATAATAGATGCGGGCAGAGGTCGGCTTTCGAGCCTTAAAGTTTGCACAACTGGACAACTTTCACCCTCACTATGGAAGACTCAGGAGCCACGTCGTCAAAGACAGACGTGGCAGGTACGGGTGCAGATACGGTCATTAAGACAAGAGGTCATGGCATAGTGGAAGTGGAAAGGGAACTCCCACGGAGAGGCCTTGTAGGTCCGAGAACCAATGGAGTCTGGGCCATGCTGGGGCTACCACAATGAGGTTGCCTCCTTCTTGTTTGAGTTTCCGCAGAACCTTTGTCAGATGGGATACTGGAGGAAAGATGTACATGAGACGGAATATCGCTTGATGAAGAGAGCGTCCACGAACGCTGCTTGTGGGTCCCGGGAACGGGATCCGCAGACCGCATCCTTGTGGTTGTGTCGCGAGGATATGAGGTCGGCATCTGGGAGACCCCACTTGTCTGCTAGAAGTTGGAAGACTTCTGGATGAAGGGACTATACACCCGCGTGAACGTCCTGGCGACTGAGAAGTCTGCTTCCCAGTTGAGGTTCCCTGGTATGTACGCTGCTGAGATGTCTGGAAGGTAAATTTCTGCCCACCTGAGAATGCGGGCCACTCCCTGCATCACCATCTGGCTGCGAGTGCCGCCTTGGTAATTGAGATAAGCCACTGCTGTGGCATTGACGGACTGAACCTGAACAGGTCTGCCATGAAGAACATATTTTGCCAGAGTTAAGGCTTTGAAGACAGCTCACAGTTCCAGGACATTGATTAGGAGACCGGACTCCGACAGCGCCCAATGCCCCTGAAACAAGTGTTGTGCCATCACGTCTACCCAACCGCTGAGGTTGGCATCCGTGGTTAGAAGTACCCAGTCCGGAATTCAAAAGGGTCGACCTTTGTCCAAGTGGGCCATGTGGAGCCACAAAGTGAGGGACAATCGAACCTACGGAGTGAAAATCATTTGAGATCTGATCAGATTAGGTTGGGCATTCATGTGACCAGGATCAGATGTTGTAGAGGATGAGAATGTAACTGAGCGTACTCTACCATCTCGAAGGTCGAGACCATAAGTTCGAGGACCTGCATGGCTGAGTGATTGGACCCTCTGTGCGGCTGAAGCAGCCTGCAAACCCTGTCCTGCAGTTTGGAATTGTTTTGTTTTGGTAGAAATAGATGCTGACACGCGTAGTCTAATAGGGCTCCTAAGTGTAACATCTGCTGGGACGGTGTGAGGAAGGACTTTTTCCAATTGATGAGCCATACATGTGACTGTAGGTAGGCCATTGTGAGTTGAAGGTGTCTGAGCAAAACTTCCTGTGAAGTAGCTAGAAGCAGCAAGTCATCCAGACAGGGAAGTATTCTGACCCCCTGACGACGCAGGTATGCTGCCATGACTGCCATAACTTTGGTAAAAAATCTGAGTGCCCTGAACTGATAATGTTGGCTGCCAATAGCGAAATGCAGGTATTGCTGATGCAAGGGAGCAATACGGATATGCAGATAGGCATCCTGTATATCCGGGGATACCATACAATCCCCCCGGTTCAATAGCAAGGACAATAGATCATTGATCAAAAGGTCTCCATGTGGAAATTGGGTACCTTGACAAATCTGTTGAGAGATTTGAGGATGGGTTGGGTGTGATCCGTTTGGCTTGGGCACTAGAAACAGGGAGGAATAATAGCCCTTTCCGCATTGAGATGGAAGAACCTGTATAATCACACCTTATTGCAGTAGTGATTGCACTACCGGTTGTAGAATTAGAGCCTTTTGGGGGTCTGAGGAAAGACCTGTGTCAAAGAACTGTTGGGGGGGGGGCATCTTTTGAATGAGACAGCGTACCTGTGAGAGACAACTTCTTGCACCCAGGCATCTGAGGTGGTCAGAGTCCAGACATGCGTGAAGTGAAGAAGACGGACTCCCACGGTGGGGTTCCCCAGGAGGTGGCCCACCCCTTCAGGCTGCGGGCTTGTCAGGTTTTGCTGAAGGTTGACAAGCTGCCCAGGGCTGCTTGGCCCTGGGCTTAGCCTTAGTGGTGGAAGTTATTCTGGGGAAAGCCTGTCCTTTAGCTTTTCCTTGAGGACGAAAGGTACAAAAAGTAGAACTCCTAGCACACGGAGTTGGTGTGGATGGGAGAAAAGCAATCTTAACTGCAATGCAGCCAATGCAGTGCCAATTTTGTCCAATTCAGCCCCAAATAACAGTTCACCAGTAAAGGGTGAGAAATTCCAAAGTTTTTTTGGACTCAAGGTTAGCATACCAGGAAAGGAGCCAGAGAATGCGCTGTGCCAGTATAGAGGTGGTAGATGCCTTAGCTGCCAGTACTACGGTATCAGATAAGGCTTCGCGTATGTAAGCAGCTGCTTGTCGCATAAGAGCCAAGTATGACATGCAGTCCTCAGATATATTGGAAGGTAATTCCTCCTCTAGGGCCTGTAACCATGATTCACTGGCTTTTGCAGACCAGGAGGCTGCCACAGTGGGTCTATTTATAGTACCCATAAGAGAGAAAATAGATTTCAGGCAATTTTCAATTGCATCTATCAGTGGGCTCTAGCCTCTTGCAGAGAGGAAAGAGTAGTGACAGGTAGAATGGACATCTTAACTAGACGTGCAATATGTAAATCTACCAGAGGGGGAGCTTCCCAACTAGCACAATCCTCTGCAGGAAGAGGGTAATGGGAAGCTAACCATCTAGACGCAGGAAACTTTTTACCTGGTGTTTTCCAGGGTTTCTGTCTAATTTCTGTGAGGTGATCTGAATGTGGAAATTGAGACTTCCCAACCTTTTGTCACTTAAAAATGTTTGTTTTCTTAGCGACTGGCTCCGGTTCATCTTCAGTGAGTTGAATGATATGTCTGATAGCCTCAATTAAATGTGCGACCTCCAAAGTGTTGGTAGAATCATCTGCAAGAATGCAGGAGTCAGTAACAGACTGTGTGTCATCCCCTTCCTCAGTAGATGACTCATTTGAGCCTGATATGGCAGTGGACTGAGATGAAAGGGTCCTAGTAGTGGACCTAGAGGATGGTTTAGTCCCAGGTGACATCTTTTGTAATGCCAGAAATCTTTGGCGTAGGCTCTGCACAGCAGTATTTAGTGTATCCACCTAAGGTGGGTTAGCCATAGGGACAACATTAGGCGGTGCTAACATAGGGGTCCCATGGGTGGTGTTAGCCGATCCACTAAGGTACACAGTAACTGAGTGAAAGAAGTCCATGGCGGTTCTGGAGCTGGTGCTGGGGATGTTGACTGGCCAGAAGGTGCACAGCAGTTTACACAGAGCCCATCCTGTACTACATCCTGCGTAGTTAAGCCTACAGACAAGGCTGGTTCTAGCCCTTGTGGCGCCCTGGGCAGAAATAGAGGTGTGGCTTCATGAAGGGGTGTGGTCAGGTATGCCCCCTGCAGAGCTGTGTCCCCGTTTGTGCCCCCTGTAGACTTGTGCCCCGGTTTGTGCCCCCTATAGAGTTGTGCCCCCGTTTATGTCCCCTGTAGAGTTGTGCCCCCGTTTGTGCCCCCTGTACAGTTGTGCCCCCGTTTGTTCCTCCTGTAGAGTTGTGACCCCATTTGTGCCCCCTGTAGAGTTGTGCCCCTTGCAGAGTTGTGCCCCCATTTGTGCCACTTACAAAAAAAATAAAATTTTAAATTAATTAATACTCACCATCCTCGCTCCTGATTTCCGACCGCTGCTTACCTCCATCTCCGGCCACCGGCGCCGCTCCTCTGATCTATGGGAGAGACGTCATTACGTCTTTCCCATAGCACAGCATAGACACTAGAGGTCAATCATGACCCCTAGTGTCTATATGCCGCTCCCACAATGCCGTGCAGTGAATCGCGCACCGCACAGCTGTGACAGCACAGCACCGGGGGGCACCTCCAGTAGCGGACCTTGCTACGGCGGAGGCGCCCTCTGGATGGCGGCGGCGCCCTCTGGTAGGTGGCGCCCTGGGCAAAAATCCTGTGTGCCCGTAGAAAGATCCGCTACTGCCTGCAGAGCACAATCTACTCATCAGTAACATTGGGGTATCAGGCTGTTTGCGACCTTTAGCTTTATTAGACATAGCTGGAAGGTACAAGGGTGTGGTCGCCTGAATGGAGTATGTGACAAAAATTCAGTAATATTACTGATAACTGTAAGTTAAATCCCTGAACACACCTGGTCACAGGGCTTTCTGTAGAAAGACAGGGATAGATATAAAATGTGTATAGCTGAAAGAAGAAATTCAGACAGCAGAAAACTAGCACAAGTCACATACACAGTGGCAGAACTGTGGGAGGCAATAGAGTCGGCTGCCGCTGGGCTCCTGACCTAAAGGGGGCACCTCTGCTCTATAGTCTCCCACTGCTCGCCGATCCATCGCCGCTGCTGCATTATTTTTTCATGTTAGTGACACTGCAGCTGCCTCCTCGTATCTCCAGAGAGTTGGCTGCAGCTAGGGGGAGCTCCAGCATGCAGCTTCTCCCAGGCCCTTCCAATTGAGCTGGCCGGGTATAGCACTCTCTGACTCTGCTTCCATCTCGACTGATAGCCATAGTAGGCACTGGCCAGAGCCGGCCATAGGCATAGGCAAACTAGGCAAAATGCCTAGGGCATTTGGAATGCCTAGAGGCACAAGCAGCTTCTGCTGATTAGAATTATATGCAGCATGCCTATATTGTGTGTGATTGCGGCTGTACTACAATACTTTGTGGTGTAACGTATAGAAAGGGCACTACTGTGTGGTCTAATGTGAATAAAGAGCAATATGGTGTGGTGTAATGTGAATAAGGGGCACTACTGTAATGAGTAACGTGGTGCTACTGTGTGATGTAACGTGAATAAGAGAATTATATTGGATGATATAATGTGAATAAAGTTGCAGTACTGGGTGGCATAATTTCAACTGGAGGTATTATTGTGTGGCCATGCCCCTTCCCAGCAAGAAGACACCCTGTTTTGGGATTCTCACCAAATGTGCATACTGTTCCTATTTAAAATATAGGGTGTAGGAGCACCAAAATGAGGACTGCTATGGGTGAGGGTTGATGGAACTGGGAAAGGGGTACAGGGTGAGAGGCGGAACTAGCGTCTGTGCAAGGGGGCACCAGCCAAAATCTTGCCTAGGGCATCATATTGGTTAAGGCTGGCTCTGGCACTGGCACTCTGCAACCTGAGAGCACAGTTCTTTTATCATGGAAGGTGGAAGAAGGTATGTGAATGGGATTTACCCATAGCCCAACCTGGATGTCTGACACCAGTGAATAGTATGGGTTTGGATATTTTATTAGGGGGCTTTGAGGTTAGCGGTTAGTTACTCTCCGTGACAATTGGGCTTTTCTTCAGCTCCCTAACCCAGTTATGTGCTCTGGTGACTGGCAAGAGGGGGAAGGAAGCGTCAGTTCTACACCTCTCTATTATTACCCTGCTTCACCACACTTTCCTATAATAAGTGAGATACACTAGATGCGCTAGTGTACCCTAACATTGCTGGAAGCTTGGACTGCTCACATGTATCACAGATTAGCCAGAGAGATACAGAATACCCTTCCTACTCCCCACACAGGTGACCTAGACAGTGCTAGTGTCTATACTTTATACTTCCTGAAGTGTAATCTGGTGACTGGTGTTTCGTGTCTCTGAACTATTATACAGCAATGTCTATGGAATTATGCTCACTGCTGTGGATGATTCCTGATGCTGTGTCTGTGTGCGGCTACAGTGCATGAGAGTGTTTACAGACCTCAGCAATCCTCCACCAATAATCTGCATATTGCTCCTTGTACACTCCCCCGACTCTGTGTTGGTGTGGTCAGTGCTGTGTGGGTGTGGTCAGTGCTATGTGGGTGTGGTCAGTGCCGTGTGGGTGTGGTCAGTGCCGTGTGGGTGTGGTCAGTGCTGTGTGGGTGTGTACACCCCTACACTATCAGATGCACTGTATCACAAAATACATAAAAAAATAAAAATTGCAGAATTTTGTGAGAAAACTAGAAATACAATTGCAAGACTTGTGATTTATGGCCGACCATGTGGACAGCTAGGTGGCTTGTTTTCATCATACTGTCATGATGATGGGCCTAATTTTATGTGGAGGCCTGGAGCTGTAGCTCCATTCGCCCCATTGTTTGTCTAGCCTTGGGCACTGTCCTGGCTTTTGGTGGCTATTAGGGCTCTTGCTTTAAAACATCAGCAGATATGGTGTCCAGTCTGATGAGTGGCAGCTGATGGTGATTGACAGCTGGCTGGGAAGAGGCCCGTTCTATCTGCAGGTGCTGGTGGAGAGGGGTACAGTAAGAAGGGTGGACAGCTATAGTGACTGACATCCGGCTGTGTAGGGGGCCCGGACTGTGGGGGAGATGTACTAAGCCTTGGAGAGTGATAAAGTGGAGAGAGATAAAGTGCCGGCCAATCAGCTTTTAACTGAAGGTTACCGGCTGTGTTTGAAAAATTACAGGAGCTGACTGGTTGGTAGTTTCTCTCCACCTTATCACTCTGCATCTCTTCCTTTCTGCGGTAACCAGCGGCAGGTGTGAGTTGCAGGGGGCGTGTCAGTTTGGATTGGCAGGCGATATGGGCTGTCCGTTAGGCGAGCAAAGCTCAGGTATCAGCGGCTGTCACTGCTGCTCCGCTCTCTGGGTAACCAGAGATCCTGCGCTCACAGACACAGCTTCTTTTTTCACCGGATACTTAAATTCTCCCGGCCAATGTCTCAGCACCGCTCTCTGGAAACTTCAACGCCTGTCACCAAGAAACTTCAAGACTTGTGCACGTCACCCTTGCCATCTGCCCTGCATGCATTAACAGGGCACCAGCATAAGCACGAACCACTGGAAAGTTCTCTAACCCGGGGGTGGGGTCCTGGGGTGCACACCGGTAATGAGAGGTGCGACTCTGCGGAGACATTTCAGTAGAACTGCATACAAACAAAAAGGTTGCAGGTGCACAATTCAAACATTACCAATTTATTAATAATAATCATTGCAATAAAATTTTGCATTTTGAGCGAGGTTCTTCGCATAGTTATGGCCATAAGTAACGGCTTGCCCACCGCATAACTATGCGAAGAACCTCGCTCAAAAAGTTCTCTATCCCCCAATGTTCAGGTGACCATTAGTGTCCACTCAATATTTCCCAGTGACTCCTTTAGTCCATAGTCACTTTTCCCTACTATATAAATACTTTAAATGAAACTATTACTACATTAATTACTAAATTGTAATGATTAATAATAGTTTCATATTTTATTTTTTCAAATCTATATAATCCTAAATGATTTATTACAAAACAGCAAAAATATTTTAATATGAAACATAAAAGGGTCACAGTTGTAACAGACTCTCCTGCCCTGGTGGTGCTGCTGCACAGTGCCTACAAGCATGATGTCATAGTAACTAAGCTTCATGGGTCCTAGAACTACTCTCAGCTACTGGCAGGCACTGTGGCGTAGTGTCTGCGTCGGTGTCAGGGAAGCAGGCATTGTGGGTTTGAGACCCATCCCGACCACTTCGCCCAGAATGCTACCCAGGAGTGTGATAAGACCTGGCACGCCTACCCGGGAGTGTGGTAAGCATTAGCATGCCTCAGACCGGGAAGAGTGGTAAGTCCTAGCACACCTCTGACAGGGTGTGTAATACCCTGGAACTGCAAGCACAAATCAACTGTGACACTACAGGTGCCAGCATGGCTGTGTAATATAGAACTGAGCCAGCAGCCTACAGCTTGCAGCACAGAAGGAGTTAACAGCCCAGCTCACAGCAATACAGATCAGCCTGCAAAATGCAAAGGGCATGACTCACCCATTTGCAGACTCAGAGCGGGAAACTCAGAGCGGGAAATCCCAGATAGAATGTGTCCCTGGGAATGCAAGGTTATAAAAAAGTTTGTCCTGTAGCAGCAGTGAGCAGACAGTGAGGAGACAGTGAGTAGTGTGTGTTGTCTTTGCAGCCCAGAAGCAGGAAGTGTTAGCAGGAGAAGCACGTGTATTAGCTAGCAGAAGTGTGGTGGATTAGCCAGAAAGATGTAGCCCCAGTGACGGCTCCCCACATGTTTTGGTGGGGAGAGATGCCAGCCACAGCAAGGCACCTGACAGAGGGAGACATCGCACTGTGAGAGCAGCAGTATTCAGAATTCAGTGAAAGGGTGATGCCAGGAGAAAAGTGTGCTAAAGGTGTGAGTCTCGAGAGGTATCTGGGTGAAGTGGTCGGAAAGCCACGCGGCGTGATTAGAAGCCCCCCATGGACAAGAATCCTCGCTATGCAAGAGAGAGAGAGACGGTAACCTGATGTGTGTAGCACTACTGGTTACAGAATGCCCTGGTACGTACTGATGTTCGCCATATATATATGCCGCTGCGACTATGTGATGCGCTGGAGGAGGTGCCCTGATATGTGATCCACTGTAACCGTTATGCTTTGCGCTGGAGGAGTGTTCACAAGTTATCCCTGCAATATCCCTGTTTGATGTTAAAATAAACGTTATGCTGTTTTATGAGATGGCCTGGCGCCCAATTCTTTATGCGCTGCACCGACACCTGTAGTCCACTCCCACAATGCACCTGTAATTAAACACCTGATTATTCAGGGGACCCTCTGGTATATGTGCCTGAACCCATGACTAGCTGGGGCAGAGTAAGTGTGATGCACTATACACAGTGACTGCAGTTTTTGCATACCTAGTACCAGTGGGGTTTTACAGGTGGCCCCCGAGTTGAGTCGCAGGGCGTGGATCTCGAACCTGGATCCCAGATACATTTTTTTTCCTGATATAAAAAAAAACTGGACCTTGGAGGGCAGAGTTTATATAAAAGGGGCATCAGTTGGATTTTGACAACATATTAAAACATGAAATGCTAATAACTACAAATGTTTTTATTTCCCCTGCTCAAGTTATGACCCTTTGTGGAGTGAGGAAGTGAATTCGCCCACTCACCTATCTGCACTAAATTTGGAGAATTGCTCTTTTCCAGGTTATAGAAATTGTTTATCATGGACTTTTGTTTAATGTTAAATTAGTCCACTTGATAGTCAGTTAACTGTAAAACCATTCGGGTATAAAGCAATAAATATATTAATTAAAATAAATATGAGAAAAGGAAAATTTAATTTGAAAACCCTAGTGGGAATCGAACCTGTAACCAAAGGTGAAGTATTACAGTGCACTAACCCACATAACATTTAGCAGCACCCCATAACATTATGAGGCGCTGCTAAAATTTGGAGACCAATAAAACTATATAAAACCCTAGGGTCACTTTTCGACTGCCAAAAGGGCAGCAGCTGGCATACTGATTTATACATGGGCTCTGTCAGATCCGGCCCTAGTCATATGTAAACTAGGCAAATGCCTAGGGCATTTGGAATGCCATGGGGCACAAGCAGATTCTGCTGATTAAAATGATATGCGGCATGCCTACTGTATATTCTGTGTGTGACTGTATCTGCGTATAAAATGCTACATTACAGTGTATTCCTGGAAATCACTGTAACGTAGCATTTTGTATGCAGATACAGCCACAGTGGCACACAGAATATAGGCATGCTACATATCAGTTTAATCAGTAGAAGCTGCTTGTACATTCTAGCAGTGATGTGCGGTGAGGACAGGGGCTGGGGAGGCACAAATGGTGGAGGTTCTCAGTGCCAGGAGCCTGTCTCACCCCCTACATATTTTAACGCTTATGTTCCAGCACTACATCCATACAAACACAGGGAGAACATGCATACAGTAATAATAGCCAGGTCACTGCCATTGCCCTAGTGTTGTGAGTAAAGTGGTGCATACTAACTTCTGGGTGAGGTGCCCCCATTACCCCCTCACCTGCAGAACACCGCTGCCTGGTGCAGCAGGTTACAGAGGGCAATACAGTCATCAGTGATACAGTCAGCAGCACCTGGGGAGGGAGAGCAGGAACATACTGTATATGTACACTACGTCTCACTACTGTAGCCACACACACACAGAGTCCTGTCCCCGCACTCACTACAGATGCCACACACACATGTCCCCGCACTCACTACAGATTCCACACACACCTGTCCCCGCACTCACTACAGATTCCACACACACCTGTCCCCGCACTCACTACAGATTACACACACACCTGTCTCCGCACTTACTACAGATTACACACACACACACCTGTCCCCACACTCACCACAGATTACACACACACCTGTCCCCGCACTCACTACAGATTACACACACACCTGTCTCCGCACTCACTACAGATTACACACACACACACACACACATATACACGCACACCTGTCCCCACACTCACCACAGATTTTACACACACACACACACACACACACACACACACACACACACACACACACACACCTGTCCTCGCACTCATTACAGATGCCACACACACACACACCTGTCCTTGCACTCACTACAGATGACACACACACACACACACACACCTGTTCAAAAAAAGAAAGGGATGAGGAACTGCGCTATTCCTGCACACAGCTCCCTCTAGCTGGTTGCTGCTATATGACACAGCTCCCTCTAGCTGGTTGCTGCTATCTATCATTGGCCAATTATATGCTAACAACCTCTTATTATATTATATATTGTCATTTTACAGTAATGATTGTATAGTGCATCTGCACCCATTTCTTCCCCTGTATTACCATAAAATCTCAGCAGATAGCACCTTTCATTACAACCACTAGGGTGTGCAGTCTAGACCCATTTCCTCTGTATAGTCTATATCAGGCATGTCCAAACTGCGGCTCTCCAGCTGTTGAGAAACTACACATCCCAGCATGCCCTGACACAGCTTTAGCATTCCTTGACAACAAAACTGTGTCAGGGCATGCTGGGATATGTAGTTTCACAACAGCTGGAGGGCCACAGTTTGGACATGCCTGGTCTATATTATGTGTATAAATACACACCTGAAGTCGGAGATTACTTCATTCTGACTAGCACCCCTCCCCCACCTACCAAACTGGTTTTAAGCAGGGACCTACATCAGACGGCACATCAACGATTCAGGCGTAATACAAAGTAAGTCCTATTATTTTCATATAGTGTCAGTCTATTTGGGGGTAAGCATTGGGACGTGGGGTCCCCTGAACTGTTTTGTCTGGGCCACTCCGGGGCATCACACCCTAACACTTATAGTCACTATTTTTTCACTACCCCCTATGTGTGTTATTTTATTTATGTATATTTTTTTTCACCCACTTTAGATCTAATTTTAAAACACTTTCTACACTCAGTAACTACCTATGCTTCTCCTATACTCGATTTTCTACTAGTGTGATGCCTTGGGGGGGTTCATGGCTGGGCTGATTTGGGGGTGCGCTGCGTCCCAATGTGAACCCCAAAGTGTTAGGGACTTGCTCGGTAGAGGTGACCTCGATGCGGTGAGCAAGCCCATATCATTGTCCAATTATATGCTAACAACCTCAGGTGCGCATGCAGGGGGGGTTCTGAGTACCTAGAACCCCCCCCCCCTCCCTCCCCCCCCCCCCAAGCCTCCGATCTATCGAACTGCTGTTTGACAATTCTTTTTTTTTCTCTAACGTCCTAGTGGATGCTGGGGACTCTGTAAGGACCATGGGGAATAGACGGGCTCCGCAGGAGACAGGGCACTTTAAGAAAGAATTAGGAATACTGGTGTGCACTGGCTCCTCCCTCTATGTCCCTCCTCCAGTTAGAATCTGTGCCGGACGAGCTGGGTGCACTTTAGTGAGCTCTCCTGGGCTTGCTAGATAGAAAGTATTTTGTTAGGATTTTTTATTTTCAGAGAGATCTGCTGGCACAAGACTCTCTGCTACGTGGGACTGAGGGGAGAGAAGCAGACATACTAACTGCGGATAGGTCATGCTTCTTAGGCTACTGGACACCATTAGCTCCAGAGGGATCGAACACAGGAACGCACCCTTGGTCGTCCGATCCCAGAGCCGCGCCGCCGTCCCCCTCGCAGAGCCAGAAGCCGGCGTGAGAAGCAAGAAGACTTCAAAAGCGGCGGCAGAAGACTCCAGTCTTCATATGAGGTAGGGAAAAGGGCCCTAATTTGCACACCTTAATTAGGTAGTGAGGTGCTACTCTGCTTGAGACTTAGTAAAGTGTACAAAGAGGAAAAGTAGCAGGTGCACAATCTCACACTAGCTCAACCTGTAGTAACCAGAGGCACTTAGCATATTCCTGGCCAGGGCTATGAGCTTACCCACCGCATCAAGGTAGCCTCTCATTGGGTAAGTCCCTAACACTAACTATAGGGGTTCAGGTCCGGGGGGCAGGACACCCCAGAGCCACCCAGCCAGACAACCCCAGGGCATCGCAGGAGTGTGAGATTGTGCACCTGCTACTTTTCCTCTTTGTACACTTTACTAAGTCTCAAGCAGAGTAGCACCTCACTACCTAATTAAGGTGTGCAAATTAGGGCCCTTTTCCCTCTGTAACTGATGTATTCATACATTATTGAAGGTAGGAGACGCCTTCATCCTAATTTAGCACCCTGCCCCACCCACCCCTCTGATTTTAAATAGTCCAACACTCTAGCCTTTACATTTGGAATGAGCACACTGAGGTAAGACTCCTACATTTTGTTTAATATGGCAGTCCATAATGGGGGGAATTCTCTGGGGTGCGGGGCTCCCTGTGCCTGCCGTAGCTGGGTGTCCCTGGGGCATCGCAATTTAACATTATTTCATCACTCCATGGCACTTAGTTTGTTTTATATATATGTAACACCTTCACATAATTTTCTTTTACTGCTCACATTATTCACACATGCAGCAACAGCTGCTCCTACCACTTTAACCCTATAATTTTACCACTCCTGCGATGCCCTGGGGTTGTCTGGCTGGGTGGCTCTGGGGTGTCCTGCCCCCCGGACCTGAACCCCTATAGTTAGTGTTAGGGAGTTACCCAATGAGAGGCTACCTTGATGCGGTGGGTAAGCTCATAGCCCTGGCCAGGAATATGCTAAGTGCCTCTGGTTACTACAGGTTGAGCTAGTGTGAGATTGTGCACCTGCTACTTTTCCTCTTTGTACACTTCATATGAGGTAGCGCACAGCACTGCAGCTGTGCACCATTGCTCCCACATTACACCCACACACTCCGGTCACTGTAGGGTGCAGCGCGCAGGGGGGGCGCCCTGGGCAGCAATTAGAGACCTCTTGGCAAAGTGGGCATATATACAGTTGGGCACTGTGTATATGCATGAGCCCTCGCCATTATTTTACACAAAATCGCGGGACAGAAGCCCGCCGCTGAGGGGGCGGAGCTTCTTCCTCAGCACTCACCAGCGCCATTTTCTGTCCACAGCTCCGCTGAGAGGAAGCTCCCCAGGCTCTCCCCTGCAGAAGCACGATAGAAGAGGGTGAAAAAGAGAGGGGGGGGCACATAAATTTGGCGTAAAAACAATATATACAGCAGCTACTGGGTTAACACTAAGTTACTGTGTGATTCCTGGGTCATATAGCGCTGGGGTGTGTGCTGGCATACTCTCTCTCTGTCTCTCCAAAGGGCCTTGTGGGGGAACTGTCTTCAAATAGAGCATCCCCTGTGTGTGTGGTGTGTCGGTACGTGTGTGTCGACATGTCTGAGGTAAAAGGCTCCCCTAAGGAGGAGATGGAGCTAATATGTGTGTGAGAGGGTGTCTCCGTCGACAACGCCGATACCTGTTTGGATATGTGTAAGTGCTGAGGTGAATTTATTGCACAAAAGATTAGAGAACAGACAGGAAATCTACCCATGTCTGTCCCTATGGCGCAGAGACCTTCAGAGTCTCACAATGCTCACTATCCAAAATAATAGACACTGATATCGACACGGAGTTTGACTCCAGTGTCGACTACGATAATGCAAAGTCACAGCCAAAATGGCAGAAAAGTATTCAATATATGATTATTGTAATAAAAGATGATTTGCATATCACTGATGACTCATCTGTCCCTGACACAAGGGTACACATGTTTAAGGGGAAGAAAGCTGAGGTAAATTTCCCTCCTCTCATGAGGAAAAAGAGTGGGAATCTCCAGACAAGAGACTGCAGCTTCCCACAAAGAATTCTCAGGCAGTATCCTTTCCCCACTAGGGCCAGGATGTGATGGGAATCTTCCCCTAGGGTGTCACGTTTGCCCAAAAGGTAGCCCTAGCTATTCTCAGGGATCCTGCAGATAGCGTGCACATTTGGGTACACTACTCAGACCGGCGATTGTGTCGGCATGGGTTTATAGCGCTGTGGCGGCGTGGACAGGTACCTTATCAGCAGAAATTGAGACCCTAGTATGTATGTATGTATGTATATATATATATATATATATATATATATATAAAAAAGATGCTGTCTTAAGAGATATATATCATAAAACATGCCCAAAGAGACATGAGTATACTGGGTCCTAGAGGCAAAGCTATGTCGATTTCTGCTTGACGTATCCTGTAGAATATGCAATGGACAGATGATGCCAACTTAAGTGGCATATGGAAGGCTGAGGATTGTGTGGAGAAGGGTTCTCGGACCTGGTCTCCACAGCTATAGCTGGTAATTCTGATATTTTGCCTTATATTCCTGCACAGCCTAGGAAAGCACGTCATTATCAAATGCAGCCGTTCGAACAAAGAAACAAGAAAGTCCGAGGTGCGTCCTTTCTTGCCAGAGGCGGGGGCAGAGGAAACCAGCTGCACAACACAGCTAGTTCCCAGGAACAGAAGTCTTCCCCGGCCTCTACGAAAATCCACCGCATGTCGCTGGGGCTCCACAGGCGGAGCTAGGCCCGGTAGGGGCACGCTTTCGTAAGTTCAGCCACAAGTGGATTCACTCCATGTTAGATCCCTGGGCAATAGATATTGTGTCTCAGGGATACAAGCTGGACTTTGAGAAGATGCCTCCTCACTGACGGACCTGCTGACTTCCCCTCCCCGAGAGGGAAACAGGGTTAACTGCAATTCACAAATTGTATCTTCAACAGGTGGTGGTCAAGGTTCCCCTCCTTCAAGGAGGGGGTTATTATTCGACCATGTTGTAGTCCCGAAACCAGATGGTTCGGTCAGACCCATATTGAATTTAAAATCCCTGAACATATACTTGGAAAGTTACGTTCAAGATGGAATCGCTCAGAGCGGTCATCGCAAGGGAGGGGGATTTATGGTGTCTCTGGACATAAAGGATGCTTACCTTCATGTCCCCATTTATCCACCTCATCAGGAGTAACTCAGATTTGTGGTACAGGATTGTCATTACCAATTCCAGACGTTGCCGTTTGGTCTGTCCACGGCACCGAGAATATTTACCAAGGTAATGGCAGTAATGATGGTGCTCCTGCGAAAGCAAGGATTCACAATTATCCCATACTTGGACGATCTCCTCATAAAGGCGAGGTCCAGAGAGCAGTTGCTGATTAGTGTAGCACGCTCTCGGGAAGTGTTACAACAGCACGGCTGGTTTCTGAATATTCCAAAGTCGCAGCTGATTCCTACGACGTGTCTGCCCTTCCTGGGCATGATTCTGGACACAGACCAGAAGAAGGTTTTCTCCCGACGGGGAAGGCTCAGGAACTCATGACACTGGTCAGAGACCTCTTAAAACCAAAACAGGTGTCGGAGCATCACTGCACGAGAGTCCTGGGAAAGATGGTGGCGTCATACGAGGCCATTCCCTTCGGCAGGTTCCATGCGAGGACCTTTTCAATGGGATCTGTTGGACAAGTGGTCCAGATTGCATCTACAGAGGCATCGGCTGATCACCCTATCCCCCAGGGCCAGGGTGTCTCTTCTGTTGTGGCTGCAGAGTACTCACCTTCTCGAGGGCCGCAGGTTCGGCATTCAGGACTGGGTCCTGGTGACCACGGATGCAAGCCTCCGAGGGTGGGGGGCAGTCACTCAGGGAAGAAGTTTCCAAGGGCTGTGGTCAAGTCAGGAGACTTGCCTTCACTCAATATCCTGGAGCTAAGGGCCATATACAATGCCCTAAGTCAAGCGGAGACCCTGCTTCGCAACCAATCGGTGCTGATTCAATCAGACAACATCACCGCAGTGGCTCATGTAAACCGCCAAGGTGGCACAAGGAGCAGGGTGGCGATGGCGGAAGCCACCAGAATTCTTCGATGGGCGGAGAATCACGTACGAGCACTGTCAGCAGTGTTCATTCCGGGAGTGGACAACTGGGAAGCAGACTTCATCAGCAGGCACGACCTCCACCCGGGAGAGTGGGGACTTCATCAAGAAGTCTTCACGCAGATTGTAGGTCGGTGGGAACTGCCACAGGTGGACATGATGGCACCCCGCCTCAACAAAAGGTTACAGAGGTATTGCGCCAGGTCAAGAGACCCTCAGGCGATAGCTGTAGACGCACTGGTGACACCGTGGATGTTCCAGTCGGTTTATGTGTTTCCTCCTCTTCCTCTCATACCCAAGGTGCTGAGAATCATAAGAAAAAGAGGAGTGAGAACAATACTCATTGTTCCGGATTGGCCAAGAAGGACTTGGTATCCAAAGCTGCAAGAAATGCTCACAGAGGACCCATGGCCTCTGCCTCTAAGGCAGGATCTGTTGCATCAGGGACCTTGTCTGTTCCAAGACTTACCTCGGCTGCGTTTGACGGCAGGGCGGTTGAACGCCGGATCCTAGTAGAAAAAGGGATTCCGGATGAGGTTATTCCTACGCTAATAAAGGCTAGGAAGGACGTGACGGCTAAACATTATCACCGTATACGGCGAAAATATGTTGCTTGGTGTGAGGCCAGGAATGCCCCTACAGAGGAATTCCAGCTGGGCCGTTTCCTTCACTTCCTACAGTCGGGAGTGACTTTGGGCCTAAAATTGGGGTCCATTAAGGTCCAGATTTCGGCCCTATCCATTTTCTTTCAAAAAGAACTAGCTTCTCTACCTGAAGTTCAGACGTCTGTAAAGGGAGTGCTGCATATTCAGCCTCCGTTTGTGCTCCTAGTGGCACCTTGGGATCTATACGTGGTGTTGAGTTTCCTGAAATCACACTGGTTTGAGCCACTTAAAACCGTGGAGTTAAAATATCTCACGTGGAAGGTGGTCATGCTATTAGCCTAGGCTTCGGCTAGGCGTGTGTCAGAATTGGCGGCTTTGTCACATAAAAGCCCCTATTTGGTTTTCCATATGGACAGGGAAGAATTGCGGACTCGTCCGCAATTTCTGCCAAATGTGGGGTCATCTTTTCATATGAACCAACCTATTGTGGTGCCTGTGGCTACTCGTGACTTGGAGGATTCCGAGTTACTGGATGTAGTCAGGGCTTTGAAGGTTTATGTAGCCAGAACGGCTAGAGTCAGGAAAACTGAGTCGCTGTTTATCCTGTAGGCGTCCAACAAGCTGGGTGCTCCTGCTTCAAAGCAAACGATTGCTCGCTGGATCTGTAACACGATCCAGCAGGCTCATTCTGCGGCTGGATTGCCGCTTCCAAAATCAGTAAAAGCCCACTCCACAAGGAAGGTGGGCTCTTCTTGGGCGGCTGCCCGAGGGGTCTCGGCATTACAGCTTTGCCGAGCGGCTACTTGCTCAGGTTCAAACACCTTTGCAAAGTTCTACAAGTTTGATACCCTGGCTGAGGAGGACCTTGTGTTTGCTCATTTGGTGCTGCAGAGTCATCCGCACTCTCCTGCCCGTTTGGGAGCTTTGGTATAATCCCCATGGTCCTTACGGAGTCCCCAGCATCCACTAGGACGTTAGAGAAAATAAGATTTTACTTACCGGTAAATCTATTTCTCGTAGTCCGTAGTGGATGCTGGGCGCCCGTCCCAAGTGCGGACTTCTTCTGCAATACTTGTATATAGTTATTGCTTAAATAAGGGTTATGTTATGGTTGCGTCAGGTTTGTCTGATGCTCTGTTGTTGTTCATACTGTTAACTGGGTAAGTTTATCACGAGTTATACGGTGTGATTGGTGTGGCTGGTATGAGTCTTACCCTGGATTCCAAAATCCTTTCCTTGTACTGTCAGCTCTTCCGGGCACAGTTTCCTTAACTGAGGTCTGGAGGAGGGACATAGAGGGAGGAGCCAGTGCACACCAGTATTCCTAATTCTTTCTTAAAGTGCCCTGTCTCCTGCGGAGCCCGTCTATTCCCCATGGTCCTTACGGAGTCCCCAGCATCCACTACGGACTACGAGAAATAGATTTACCGGTAAGTAAAATCTTATATTTAAAAATCACGGATAGTCAGTGTATCCCGGGGAGGGAGATGCGCAGACAAGCAGACTCTGCATAATAAATGATAAATGATGCGGTCATCGGCCGCCGCCAGCGGCCAGCATAAGTGCGGGAACCTGGGGGGAAGGGGGGTGGGGGGGTGCACCGGCTCTGCATAATACCTGATACATGGGTGAGTGTCCCTGCTGTCTGTCTATGGGTAGTGGTGGGGGGAATGATCATGCTGTCTGTCTGTGTAGGGGGGGGGGGGGGGAGAGGAATGGTTATGCTGCCAATAATGGAGGGGGGTAATGATCATGGGGTCCCTCTCTTCTCCTCCTCTCCCCTGTATTATTCAAGTACGAAGTTTGTAAATATTGTCATTTTTACAGGTAACAGCCCTATTGGATTCTACTGGACAAGTGGACGTGATTGACGTGGGATGTAGGTAAGTACAGTATGTGTACGTGTGTTTTAATAAATTTTTACTTTCACGGTGTGTGTGTTCTGTTGTTAAACAAAACAGAATGGTGTAGTTTGATCTGCGCTACAATGTATATAGTGGCAGCCTATGTGGTAACAAATGAGCCTTCACCAAGACCCCAAAGAAGAACCAAACACACAATGTAGTGACCACACCCGGCGCTACTAATTTCACCCAATAAAACAATAAATCTCCTTAATAGCTTACTTTTTTGATAGTAATGATCACAATTGTTGTCGTGTACTTATTTCATAGAGGATACATGTCTGAAAAATTAAGACATACAAAACATAGTGCAACCAATTTTGGTAATAAATAGAAGGAGTATTTATTTGTTCAACTCACATAGATATGAGTAAATATAGCATATCGTCCACCAGATGGCATTGGTCCTTAGTTTTCACAGGAACTTCAGTGCAATATGGGGAAACCTCCACTAGATGGCGTGGAACATCAAGCTCCGTAGATATACTGGGGACTCAGAATGATAGATATATGGTGCAATACGGCTAAACCATAAAAGAGTTTTATTTTGACAAAAACACACTTACATAAAACGAATAGTTAAAAGCATATATCACCCATCGGTGATCAATACCGGAGACCAGGGTCCAAACAGAGCCAGCTGAAACTGTGTCTTGGACGGGATTCCGGATCGTCAGAACCTTGTGCTTGAGCGCGCTTTCGGTCTCAAAGACCTTCCTCAGAAGCATAAGGTTCAATACACCAGGAGCCATTAAATACCCTCTTAATTGCCCACCCTCCTGTAGACAATAATGATCCTGACGCGCATCAGCTTCCTATGTGGAAGTGCGTCACCGGAAGTGCGTCACCAGAGTGTTCAATGGTCCATATATACATCGATGAGGTCATAATCATTTTAGAAGAGACGTGAATCCCAAAAAACAAGATAAAATACAATCCATGTAAAAAACAATAAAAATACATACATTTAAAATTTATGTTTAACATAAAAAGAGGGTTGGAGACACATGCTTTGTCTTCCCATTTTAAAAATGTACATGGGGGCAAGGTAGGCGGAATCAAATCTTTTTGGGGCATCCAATTAATTAATCCAACATGGCGGGATAAAGATATCGATGTCCCCTTAGCCAAAGCTGAGATGCGTTGGATCTATAAACTTGGCTCCCTAATTCCCAACGGTCTCAACTCCGACTTCGAACTTAAATGGTTTTTAGAATCCTGATCTCTGAACCCCTGTCTTACCCTTGCACAATTTTAAAGGCTTAATTTTAAATGTATGTATTTTTATTGTTTTTTATATGGATTGTATTTTATCTTGTTTTTTGGGATTCACGTCTCTTCTAAAATGATTATGACCTCATCGATGTATATATGGACCATTGAACACTCTCTTATTATGCGGACCCATGCTGGAATTGAAAATCCCACTATGTGGAACGCAAACAGGAAGAACGATGACGCCGGTGGAACGCAAACGTCACTTCTGGTGACGCACTTCCGCATAGGAAGCTGATGCGCGTCAGGATCATGATTGTCTACAGGAGGGTGGGCAATTAAGAGGGTATTTAATGGCTCCTGGTGTATTGAACCTTATGCTTCTGAGGAAGGTCTTTGAGACCGAAAGCGCGCTCAAGCACAAGGTTCTGACGATCCGGAATCCCGTCCAAGACACAGTTTCAGCTGGCTCTGTTTGGACCCTGGTCTCCGGTATTGATCACCGATGGGTGATATATGCTTTTAACTATTCGTTTTATGTAAGTTTGTTTTTGTCAAAATAAAACTCTTTTATGGTTAAGCCGTATTGCACCATATATCTATCATTCTGAGTCCCCAGTATATCTACGGAGCTTGATGTTCCACGCCATCTAGTGGAGGTTTCCCCATATTGCACTGAAGTTCCTGTGAAAACTAAGGACCAATGCCATCTGGTGGACGATATGCTATATTTACTCATATCTATGTGAGTTGAACAAATAAATACTCCTTCTATTTATTACCAAAATTGGTTGCACTATGTTTTGTATGTCTTAATTTTTCAGACATGTATCCTCTATGAAATAAGTACACGACAACAATTGTAATCATTACTATCAAAAAAGTAAGCTATTAAGGAGATTTATTGTTTTATTGGGTGAAATTAGTAGCGCCGGGTGTGGTCACTACATTGTGTGTTTGTGTTCTGTTGTTAGTTGGGTATTTTTTATTGTTGTAGAACTACAGGTACCAGCGGGCCCGTTATTTCCCCGCATGCTGGTACTTGAGGTTCTCCAAGTACCAGCAAGCGGGGGAGGCTTGCTGGGCCTTGTAGTTCCACAACAACAACAAAACAATATTCACCGCCCAGGGGTGCTGGGGACAGCCTCGGGCTTCACTCCTGGCCCTTGGGTGCCTGGAGGTGGGGACCCCTTGATTTAAGGGGTTCCCACTCCTCCAGGGAACCCCGGCCAGGGGTGACTAGTTGGGGGGGGGGGGGTAATGCCACAGCCGCAGGGACCTACATAAATGTGTCCCCCGGCTGTGGCATTATCTCCCTGGCTAGTGGAGCCCGGTGCTGGTTTTAAAAATATGGGGGACCTCTACATCTTTTGTCTTCCGTATTTTTAGAACCAGGACCGGACTAAGAGCCCGATGCTGGTTGTTTAAATACGGGGGAACCCCTGTCCAATTCTTTCCCCAGTATTTTTACAACCAGGACCGGCTCAAAGAGCATGAGGTTGGTTATACTTAGAAGGGGGAACCTCATGCAATTTTTTTTTAACCCATTCAGACCCTTTTCCATTAAGTTAATGGAAGCCCTGGACAACAAAAATGCATTCATGTCCTCCTCTCACTCCCAGTCCCAAACACTAATATTTTTTTTTTTTGTTTCTATAAAAATGTACAATATATCACAAGTATGATGAGCAGGCAGGCAGGCAGGCAGCGGGCATTGGCGGCATCGGACTGAGATGCAAATAGTGGTGGAGGGCTGGGTCAGTTGATGGTGGGTGAGTTTGTAAGCCATTGGCGATGGCAGCGGCTCAGGGGCAGTAGCGGGCATTGCCTCGGCGGCGGTAGGGGTCATCGGCAGGATTCGGCAGACATTATGGCTGTAGTGCCTCACCAGCCACTGACCTCACCACACTCCAATGTGCCAGACCACCTAATATGGAATTGAATAACATTCAAACGTCGGTGAACCATTCGTCTGTTACATGATTATTACGGCAATGAGTGTTGCTTGCTAATCAATTGTATATTCTGGAGTTTCCTTATTTATGAAGTCACCTGCACTCACGTTATATTACATACTGAGAGGAGTGCTTTGTCATAAGGAGATTTTTTTATAAAAAAAAAAAAATATATATATATATATGTGTAGAAAGGAAATGACACAGCGCCACTTGCGAGGAGGGTTCTCAGTATAAAATGAAATAATAAAATTGCTAAAAAACACACGCAACCTTGTTGAAAGGTGTCCGCCAACCCTTAAGAGCGCAATGCTGGTACAGTACTGCTGGGAAAAATCTGAAAGTGGGGGAATAAGGGTACCGGCGACAGGTGTTGTTTAAAAGGCAGTAGGTAAAAAGATAGATTTAAAAGCCAAAAACTATGTAATAATACAAACGAGCTTTAATATCACATAAAAGCGGATCAAAACATGAAAACACTGATAAAATCTTATAAGCATAAAAGGTCTTAGTAAAAAGTAAGGACTTCTAACTTAGCTTTTAAAATAGGCAAGGGAGTCACCACAGGGAGTCCAACGCGTTTCGTCACAGCTGACTTCTTCTTTGAAGAAGTCAGCTGTGACGAAACGCGTTGGGCTCCCTGTGGTGACTCCCTTGCCTATTTTAAAAGCTAAGTTAGAAGTCCTTACTTTTTACTAAGACCTTTTATGCTTATAAGATTTTATCAGTGTTCTCATGTTTTGATCCGCTTTTATGTGATATTAAAGCTTGTTTGTATTATTACATAGTTTTTGGCTTTTAAATCTATCTTTTTACCTACTGCCTTTTAAACAACACCTGTCGCCGGTACCCTTATTCATATATATATATATATATATATATATATAATCAAAAAAATAAAGGGAACACTAAAATAACACACCCTGGATCTGAATGAATTAAATATTCTTATTAAATACTTTGTTCTTTACATAGGCCCTCATTCCGAGTTGTTCGCTCGCAAGGCGATTTTAGCAGAGTTACACACGCTAAGCCGCCGCCTACTGGGAGTGAATCTTAGCTTCTTAAAATTGCGAACGATGTATTCGCAATATTGCGATTACAAACTACTTAGCAGTTTCAGAGTAGCTTCAGACTTACTCGGCATCTGCGATCAGTTCAGTGCTTGTCGTTCCTGGTTTGACGTCACAAACACACCCAGCGTTCGCCCAGACACTCCTCCGTTTCTCCAGCCACTCCTGCGTTTTTTCCGGAAACGGTAGCGTTTTCATCCACACGCCCATAAAACGCTGTGTTTCCGCCCAGTAACACCCATTTCCTGTCAATCACATTACGTTCGCCGGAGCGAAGAAAAAGCCGTGAGTAAAAAAACTATCTTCATAGCAAAATTACTTTTCGCAGTCGCAGTGCGAACATTGCGCATGCGTACTAAGCAGAAAAACGCTGCGATGCGAAGAAAATTACCGAGCGAACGACTCGGAATGAGGGCCATAGTTGAATGTGCTGACAACAAAATCACACAAAAATTATCAATGAAAATTTATTAACCCATGGAGGTTTGGATTTGGAGTCGCACTCAAAACTAAAGTGGAAAAACACACTACAGGCTGATCCAACTTTGATGTAATGTCCTTAAAACAAGTCAAAATGAGGCTCAGTAGTGTGTGTGGACTCCACATGCCTGTATGACCTCCCTACAATGCCTGGGCATGCTCCTGATGAGTTGGCGGATGGTCTCCTGAGGGATCTCCTCCCAGACCTGGACTAAAGCATCCGCTAACTCCTGGACAGTCTGTGGTGCAACGTGGATGGAGCGAGACATGATGTCTCAGATGTGCTCAATTGGATTCAGATCTGGGGAACGGGCGGGCCAGTCCATAGCATCAATGCCTTCGTCTTGCAGGAACTGCTGACACACTCCAGCCACATGAGGTCTAGCATTGTCTTGCATTAGGAGGAACCCAGGGCCAACCGCACCAGCATATGGTCTCACAAGGGGTCTGAGGATCTCATCTCGGTACCTAATGGCAGTCAGGCTACCTCTGGCGAGCACATGGAGGGCTGTGCGGCCCCCAAAGAAATGCCACCCCACACCATTACTGACCCACTGCCAAACCGGTCATGCTGGAGGATGTTGCAGGCAGCAGAACGTTGTCCTTGGTATCTCCAGACTCTGTCACGTCTGTTACATGTGCTCAGTGAGAACCTGCTTTCATCTGTGAAGAGCACAGGGCGCCAGCGGCGAATTTGCCAATCTTGGTGTTCTCTGGCAAATGCCAAACGTCCTGCACGGTGTTGGGCTGTAAGCACAACCCCCACCTGTGGACGTCGGGCCCTCATACCACTCTCATGGAGTCTGTTTCTGATCGTTTGAGTAGACACATGCACATTTGTAGCTTGCTGAAGGTCATTTTGCAGGGCTCTGGTAGTGCTCCTCCTGTTCCTCCTTGCACAAAGGCGGAGGTAGCGGCCCTGCTGCTGGGTTGTTGCCCTCCTACGGCCTCCTTCATGTCTCCTGATGTACTGGCCTGTCTCCTGGTAGCGCCTCCATGCTCTGGACACTACGCTGACAGACACAGCAAACCTTCTTGCCACAGCTCGCATTGATGTGCCATCCTGGATGAGCTGCACTACCTGAGCCACTTGTGTGGGTTGTAGATTCCGTCTCATGCTACCACTAGAGTGAAAGCACCGGCAGCTTTCAAAAGTGACCAAAACATCAGCCAGAAAGCATAGGAGCTGAGAAGTGGTCACCACCTGCAGAACAACTCCTTTAGTGGGGGTGTCTTGCTAATTGCCTATTATTTCCACCTGTTGTCTATTCCATTTGCACAACAGCATGTGAAATTAATTGTCAATCAGTGTTGCTTCCTAAGTGGACAGTTTGATTTCACAGAAGTGTGATTGACTTGGAGTTACATTGTGTTTAAGTGTTCCCTTTATTTTTTGAGCAGTGTATGTATGAATATATATATATATATATATCACAAAATTCAGAGTGCGCACAAGAGTACTAAAATTATTGAAATTAAAACAACATCCTATTGTCATTAGGAATCAACCAACAACCATTGTAACTAAATACAATAATTTATTAAAAACAGATATAAATAGGACGAATATAACCCCTATAATACTGTTTCTGGGGCTAGTTGTCCTTTAAGAAGAGAGTTCTGATCAGTCGTGGGAATCGAACCCATGACCTCAGTGCTGTAGAACAGTCATGATGACCATTACACCATCCTTTTTGCCATACAGTTGACAGAGGGTTGGCGCTGGATATTGCTAATGTTTCTCTTACGTCCTAGACGATGCTGGGGGTCCACATTAATACAATGGGGTTTAGATGGGTCCACCAGGAGCCATTGGCACTTTAAGAGTTTTAGAGTGTGGGCTGGCTCCTCCCTCTATGCCCCTCTTACCAGACTCAGTTAATGTGCCCGGAGGAGACACAGCTAGGGGAGCTCTCCTGAGCTTTCCTGGAAAAGTTTTAAATAGAGTTTGTTTTTTTACAGGAGGCTGTTGGCAACAGCCTGCCTGCAGCGTGGGACTAAGGGGGGGAGCAGTGTCCACCCTGCGGGGTCTGAGCCACTGACTCTGCTGACTGGACACTGAGCTCCAGAGGGGTCTGATCGGTCTCCGCCACAGGGGAACCGCTCGCCCCAGCAGCATGCCGCCGACCCCTTACAGAGCTGAAGTGAGTGGCGAGTTGTTAGTCACCGCCCCCCCCCCCCCCCTAGCAAGCGGGGGGCCGGTGTGAAGATGGCGGCAACGAGGAAGGAGCGTGGTATTAACCGCGCTCCTGGACGGTACCAGAGGCACAAAGTGCCGCACTGTGAGGGGCACCCTGGGCCAGCGCTTACCCCCCAACTCTGGTCAGCAAGCCTGTTGGGGTCCAGGGATCTCAGCCAGCAACTTTCCTCAGGCCAGTATAATCACCTGAAAAGCAGGAAGACAGCGCCATTAAGGGGGCGGAGCGTCTACTCAGAGCGGACCCAGCAGCTTTCCAGCGCCATTTTTCTGCATGTAAGCTGAAAGGAAGATACAGGTCCCTCCACAGCATCTCCAGCTTACTGTATACAGTACCAAGGGGTTGCAGAAGGGAGGGGAGGCTGTTATTTGACTGTGTGTCCTATTAAGGAGTGCAAGTCAGCGCTGTTAAGGGGTTTCTCCTTACAAACAAAGCGCTGTGTGGGTTGGCTCCAATCTCTGTCTCTCTTGCCATTCATGGGGGGGAAACTCTGTCTGCCTCCACGTGTGTGTGTGTGTGTGTGTGTGTGTGTGTGTGTGTGTGTGTGTGTGTGTGTGTGTGTGTGTGGAGTGTTTGGTGGTCTCCATTTAGCTATGTCCAGGTACACTGTCATATGCTGCAGAGGATTTATCCTCCCAGGATGATCCCATTCCATGTAATCAGGTTAGCACTGGTTTAGCACAGATTCCAGCAAGGGAACCAGAGTGGTTTTCATCTATCAAAACTTTGATTTCTCGGATTTCTGACAGGGTTGCTAGTAATGAATCAGCAACCCAGGTATTGCAGACCTCTATGGCTGTATGGCCCTTGTCTGGTACCTCAGGATACCCTGCTATATACCCCCACAAACGTGCGCTTGTGCAGGTACCACAAGACGACACGGATACCGATACGGACACTACAGATGGTGATGGGGATGTGTTGCGGGGGTTTGCATCTCTTGCAAGGGGGGTGCAACTGCTGATAGCCTCGATCAGAGATGTGTTAATTAATGATACCACACCTGATCAGGTTGAGGAGGCTTTTTTCACAGAAAATAAAAAAGCCTCGCTGACCTTCCCTGCGTCAAAGGAATTGAATGCTATTTTTGAAAAAGCATGGGAAAACCCTGAAAAGACATTTCAGATTCCAAAAGGGTTCTGGTAGATTTTCCTTTCCCTGACGAGGACAGGAAAAAATTGGAAAACCCTCTGATTTTTTGACGCATCTGTGTCCAGACTCTCAAAAAAGGTGGTTTTGCCTGTTCCAGGTTCTACCACCTTAAAGGAGCCAGCAGATAGATTGATAACACGCTTAAATCAATGTACACTGCTTCTGGGGCCATATTACGTCCCACTATTGCTAATGCATGGATAGCAAAAGCAATAATGAAGTGGTCGACTGCCTTGCTTGAGGATTTGGATATAATGGATAGGGATGACGTTGCATTATATTTACACAACATACATGATTCTATGGGTTTTATGGTTGACTCCATGAAAGACCTGGGTTCCATGGCTGCGGGAATTTCTTCCATGTCTGTTTCAGCTCGTCTGGGACTTTGGCTGCACCAGTGGTCGGCCGACGCGGAATCCAAAAGAAGTGTGGAGTCGCTGCCTTATACAGGTCAGGCTCTCTTTGGGGAAGCTCTAGATGCGTGGATTTATACCGCTACAGCGGGTAAGTCTCCGTTTCTTCCCTCAGCAGCACCTGTTCCGAAGAAATCATTCTCCTCAGCTGCGCAGCAGTCCTTTCGGCCTAACAAGCCTAGAAAGGCCAGGACTTCCAATACCTTCTTTAAGGGAGGTCGAGTTAAGTCCAAGAAACCTGCCGCTGCGTCAAGTACCCCTAAGTCCTCCTCATGACGGTGGAATGCTCGCCCCAGTGGTGGGGCCAGTGGGAGCGAGACATTTCAGTCATGTCTGGGTGTCGTCCGGACTGGATCCCTGGGTACTAGATATTGTGTCTCAGGGATATAGACTGGAATTTCAAAGTCTCCCTCCGCACTGCTTTTTCAAGTCAGGCTTACCAACCCTGTTGGAAGACAGCACAGTTCTTCAGGTTGCTGTCCAGTAGCTGGTAAAGACACAGATCATTGTGCCAGTACCACCTCACATGCTGACCAAAGGTTACTATACGAACCTTTTCGTGGTACCGAAACTGGATGGTTCGGTTAGGCTCATTCTGAACCTAAAATCATTGAACCCCCTTTCTAAAGGTGTTCAAGATGGAGTCTCTTAGGGTGGTGATATCAGGTCTGGAAGAAGGGGAATTCTTAGTGTCACTGGATATCAAGGATGCTTACCATCACATTCCGATCTGGCTGCCGCACAGGCTTATCTCCGTTTCGCATTGCTGGACTGTCATTATCAGTTCCAGGCCCTGCCATTCGGACTCTCCACAGCATCGATGGTATTTACCAAGGTGATGGCGGAAATGATGATACTACTATGCAAACAGGGTGTGAACATCATTCCATATCTGGACGACCTCCTGATAAAGGCGTCGTCCAGGGAGAAGCTACTGCGATCCATTGTTCGCACAACACGACTGCTCCAGAGACACGGTTGGATTCTGAACCTTCCAAAGTCACATTTGGAACCATCCCAGGGGTTGTCTTTTCTAGGAATGATCCTGGATACGGAAGTTCAGCGGGTGTTTCTTCCGCAGGAAAAGGCGTTGGTGATACAAGCTATGGTCCGGGATGTCCTGAAGCCACCCCGGGTGTCAGTTCATCTATGCATCCGCCTATTGGGAAAGATGGTAGCCTCTTACGAGGCTCTCCAGTATGGGAGGTTCCATGCTCTGTCCTTCCAACTGGATCTCCTGGACAAGTGGTCGGGATCTCACCTCCACATGCACCAGTGTATTCGTCTGTCACCAAAGGCAAGTCTTTCACTCCTCTGGTGGCTTCAGCTGCCTCACCTCCTGGAAGGCCGCCGGTTCAGGATTCAGGACTGGGTCCTGCTAACAACGGATGCGAGCCTCAGGGGCTGGGGTGCGGTCAGGCAAGGAGTAACCTTCCAGGGAAGGTGGTCAAGCCTGGAAGCCGGCCTGCCCATCAACATTCTGGAACTAAGAGCCGTATACAACAGTGTTCTTCAGGCGGCCCCTCTTCTAAGAAATTGGGCCATTCAAGTGCAGTCGGACAAAGTAACAACAGTGGCTTACATAAACAGACAGGGCGTAACGAAGAGCAGAGCGGCAATGTCAGAGGTGTCAAGAATACTCCTCTGGACAGAAAGGCATGCGTTGTCACTGTTAGCCATCTTCATTCCGGGAGTAGACAACTGGGAAGCAGACTTCCTCAGAAGACACGATCTCCATCCAGGAGAGTGGGGACTCCATCCGGAGGTATTCAAGGACATAACGGATCTTTGGGGTTTACCACAAATAGACATGATGGCCTCTCATCTCAACAAGAAGCTTCAGCGTTATTGTTCCAGGTCGAGGGACCCACAGGCAGTGGCGGTGGACGCCCTGGTGTCTCCGTGGGTGTTCCAGTCAGTGTACGTGTTTCCTCCACTCCCACTCATCCCAAGAATCCTAAAGCTCGTAAGGAGAACAAGGGTTCAAGCGATCCTCATTGCCCCGGACTGGCCAAGATGGGCTTGGTACGCGGACCTTCTGAATCTACTGCAAGAAGATCCGAGGCCTCTTCCTCTTCAGGAGGACCTGCTGCAGCAGGGGCCGTTCGCCTATGAAGACTTTCCACGGCTACGTTTGACGGCATGGAAGTTGAGCACCTGATTCTGGCTCGGAAGGGCATTCCGAAGACGGTTATTCCTACCCTCATACAGGCTAGGAAAGGGGTAACGTCTAAACATTACCATCGTATTTTGGAAGAAATATGTCTCTTGGTGCGAGTCCAAGAGCTTTTCTGCAGTGGAGTTTCAACTGGGACGTTTCCTCCTCTTCCTGCAAGCAGGAGTGGATATGGGCCTGCGATTGGGGTCTGTGAAGGTCCAGATTTCGACCCTATCCGTTTTCTTTCAGAAACAATTGGCTGCCCTCCCTGAGGTTGAGACCTTTTTGAAGGGTGTTCTGCATATCCAACCTCCCTTTGTACCGCCTACGGCGCCCTAGGACCTTTAACGTGCTGTTGCAGTTCCTCCAGTCGGATTGGTTTGAGGTGGAGGTCAAATTTCTCACATGGAAGGCGGTCACTTTGTTGGCCTTGGCTTCTGCTAGGCGGATGTCAGAGCTGGGGGCTTTATCCTGTAAAAGCCCTTACTTGATCTTCCATGAAGATAGAGCTGAGCTCCGGACACGCCAGCAGTTTCTTCCGAAGGTCGTGTCGGCATTTCATATCAACCAACCTATTGTGGTGCCAGTGGCTACTGACTCCTCTATTACATCAAAGTTCTTGGATGTCGTAAGGGCTCTGAAAATTTATGTGAAGAGAACTTCTCGTCAAAGAAAGTCGGACTCTCTGTTTGTCCTGTATGATCCCAAGAAGATTGGGTGTCCTGCTTCTAAGCAGACAATGTCTCGCTGGATTAGGTTCACTATCCAGCATGCTTATTCTATGGCAGGCTTGCCGTGTACAAAATCTGTCAAGGCCCACTCTACTCGTAAGGTGGGGTCTTCCTGGGCGGCTGCCTGGGGTGTCTCGGCATTACAACTTTGCCGAGCTGCAACTTGGTCTGGGTCGAACACGTTTGCAAAGTTCTACAAGTTCGATACTTTGACCGAACTTCAGATCATAAGAGGCCAATCAGTTCTGCAGGAGCCTCAGCGCTCTCCCTCCCATTCTGGGAGCTTTGGTACATCCCCATGGTACTAATGTGGACCCCAGCATCCTCTAGGACGTCAGAGAAAATAGGATTTTGGTTACCTACTGGTAAATCCTTTTCTCATAGTCCATAGAGGATGCTGGGCACCCACCCAGCGCTTCGTTTTCCTGCACGTTTTTTTGGTTCAGTACAACTTTGTTTTAGTTGAGTAATGCAGTGTTACTTGGTAAGTAATGTTTTCAGCGGTTGCTGAAGTAAGTTCAAGCTAGTTGTCTTGACGTGCCTTGTATGTGTGAGCTGGTATGAATCTCGCCACTATCTGTGTTAAGTCCTTATCTCGAAGTATGTGGTCTGCTCGGGCACAGTTTCTAGACTGAGTCTGGTAGGAGGGGCATAGAGGGAGGAGCCAGCCCACACTCTAAAACTCTTAAAGTGCCAATGGCTCCTGGTGGACGCATCTATACCCCATGGTACTAAATGGACCCCAGCATCCTCTACGGACTACGAGAAAAGGATTTACCGGTAGGTAACCAAAATCCTATTTTCTTAGTTCAATGGCACTGGATATTGCAGAGATGATAAATTAGCACAATGGTACTGTATATTGCTAGGGTGACAGTGCACATGTTCTATGTTATGTATGAAATAAGGCCTGTACTGAGTATATTAATAAGCCTGGTAATAATTGCTAGTTATATCCTTACAGCTTTCTTGGATCTTTGGACAAAGTGTGCTGGAGATTACTGCTGTGGACAAGCGAAGCAATCAACTGTAAGTGATTGTAAGATAATACCTCTCTCCCTTTCCAACTCTTCACCTCTCTAAAAAACTTCAAACGGACTCTAAAGTCTCACTTCTTCATCACACACCGCCATCTCTCATCCTAACCCTCTGTTCCATGCTCACTACCCCATCTATGTCACCCCTGGCTGTCTGCCCCTCCCCTTTAGAATGTAAGCTCTCACGAGCAGGGCCATCTCCCTCATGTGTTTTTCCTTCTCTTACTTAGACTATCATCTACTCCATACCCCTTACAATGGAACATTACCCTCAGTTCCTGCTGCATATTTGAGTGTTATGTATGCTGATGTAGAAATGTTTATACTTGTACTATAAGTCAGGCACGGAACCAGGGCCGTAACTACGTGTGTGCCAAGTGGGCTTGGCACACAGCGCAGTTGCCCTGAGGGCGTATGGCCAGCGGCATGTAATGAGTCAAATTGACTCATTACATGCCGCCTGTTCTGTGCTGTGCGCCGCCGCGCTGTGGAGGGAGAAGAGAGCAGCGCCGGGCAGGTGAGAAGGAGGAGGAGGGGGACTGGAGCCGCAGCAGCGCTATTTCATTGGTAGTAAGCGCCGCTGCAGCAGCCCCCTCTCCTTTCGTATTGGCTGCCTGGCGCTGCTGTGGATGCTGGGATGTGGTTCCTCCATCCCAGCATCCACAGCAGCACCAGGCAGCCAATACGGAAGAAGAGGGGACTGCTGCAGCGGCGCTTACTACCAATTACATAGCGCTGCTGCGGCTCCAGTCCCCCTCCCTCCTCCTTCTCACCTGCCAGCACCGAGGAAGCTGCACGAGGAGCCTGTCAGCGGGGAGATGGTAAGTCTCTCTCTCTCTCTCTCTCTCTCTCTCTCTCTCTCTCTCTGTAAAAAGGGGGACGCTGGCTGCCGCAATGTGTAAAAAGGGGGACGCTGGCTGCTGCAATGTGTATAAAGGGGGACACCGTCTGCCGTAATGTGTATAAAGGGGGACTGTCTGCTGTAATGTGTAAAAATACGATTTTACTCACCGGTAAATCTATTTCTCGTAGTCCGTAGTGGATGCTGGGACTCCGTAAGGACCATGGGGAATAGCGGCTCCGCAGGAGACTTGGCACAACTAAAAGAAAGCTTTTGGTCTAACTGGTGTGCACTGGCTCCTCCCTCTATGACGCTCCTCCAGACCTCAGTTAGGATACTGTACCCGGAAGAGCTGACACAATAAGGAAGGATTTTGAATCCCGGGTAAGACTCATACCAGCCACACCAATCACACCGTATAACTCGTGATACAATACCCAGTTAACAGTATGAACAATAACTGAGCCTCTCAACAGATGGCTCAACAATAACCCTTTAGTTAAACAACAACTATATACAAGTATTGCAGACAATCCGCACTTGGGATGGGCGCCCAGCATCCACTACGGACTACGAGAAATAGATTTACCGGTGAGTAAAATCTTATTTTCTCTGACGTCCTAAGTGGATGCTGGGACTCCGTAAGGACCATGGGGATTATACCAAAGCTCCCAAACGGGCGGGAGAGTGCAGATGACTCTGCAGCACCGAATGGGCAAACTCTAGGTCCTCCTCAGCCAGGGTGTCAAACTTGTAGAATTTAGCAAATGTGTTTGACCCCAACCAAGTAGCTGCTCGGCAAAGTTGTAGAGCCGAGACCCCTCGGGCAGCCGCCCAAGAAGAGCCCACCTTCCTCGTGGAATGGGCTTTCACTGATTTAGGATGCGGCAGTCCAGCCGCAGAATGTGCAAGCTGAATCGTACTACAGATCCAGCGAGCAATAGTCTGCTTTGAAGCAGGTGCACCCAACTTGTTGGGCGCATGCAGGATAAATAGCGAGTCAGTCTTTCTGACTCCAGCTGTCCTGGAAACATAAATTTTCAGGGCCCTGACTACGTCCAACAACTTGGAAGCCTCCAAGTCTTTAGTAGCCGCAGGCACCACGATAGGTTGGTTCAAATGAAAGGCTGATACCACCTTAGAGAGAAACTGGGGATGAGTCCTCAATTCTGCCCTATCCATATGAAAAATCAGATAAGGGCTTTTACATGACAAAGCCGACAATTCTGATACACGCCTGGCCGAAGCCAAGGCCAACAACATGACCACTTTCCACGTGAGATATTTCAATTCCATGGTTTTAAGTGGCTCAAACCAATGTGACTTTAGGAAATCCAACACCACGTTGAGATCCCAAGGTGCCACTGGAGGCACAAAAGGGGGCTGAATATGCAGCACTCCCTTAACAAAAGTCTGAACTTCAGGTAGTGAAGCCAGTTCTCTCTGGAAGAAAATCGATAGAGCCGAAATCTGGACCTTAATGGAACCCAATTTTAGGCCCATAGTCACCCCTGACTGTAGGAAGTGCAGAAAATGGCCCAGCTGAAATTCCTCCGTTGGGGCCTTCCTGGCCTCACACCACGCAACATATTTTCGCCAAATGCGGTGATAATGGTTCGCGGTCACTTCTTTCCAAGCTTTAATCAGCGTAGGAATGACTTCCTCCGGAATGCCCTTTTCCTTCAGGATCCGGTGTTCAATCGCCATACCGTCAAACGCAGCCGCGGTAAGTCTTGGAACAGACAGGGCCCCTGCTGCAGCAGGTCCTGTCTGAGCGGCAGAGGCCATGGGTCCTCTGAGGTCATTTCTTGAAGTTCCGGGTACCAAGCTCTTCTTGGCCAATCCGGAACAATGAGTATAGTTCTTACTCCTCTTCTCCTTATTATCCTCAGTACCTTTGGTATGAGAAGAAGAGGAGGGAACACATAAACCGACCGGTACACCCACGGTGTCACTAGAGCGTCCACAGCTATCGCCTGAGGGTGTCTTGACCTGGCGCAATATCTTTCTAGCTTTTTGTTTAGGCGGGACGCCATCATGTCCACCTGTGGCCTTTCCCAACGGTTTACAATCAGTTGGAAGACTTCTGGATGAAGTCCCCACTCTCCCGGGTGGAGGTCGTGTTTGCTGAGGAAGTCTGCTTCCCAGTTGTCCACTCCCGGAATGAACACTGCTGACAGTGCTAACACGTGATTTTCCGCCCATCGGAGAATCCTTGTGGCTTCTGCCATCGCCGTCCTGCTTCTTGTGCCGCCCTGTCGGTTTACATGGGCGACTGCCGTGATGTTGTCTGACTGGATCAGTACCGGCTGGTTTTGAAGCAGGGGTTTTGCCTGACTTAGGGCATTGAAAATGGCCCTCAGTTCCAGAATATTTATGTGTAGGGAAGTCTCCTGACTTGACCATAGTCCTTGGAAGTTTCTTCCCTGTGTGACTGCCCCCCAGCCTCGAAGGCTGGCATCCGTGGTCACCAGGACCCAGTCCTGTATGCCGAATCTGCGGCCCTCTTGAAGATGAGCACTTTGCAGCCACCACAGCAGAGACACCCTGGTCCTTGGAGACAGGGTTATCAGCCGATGCATCTGAAGATGCGATCCGGACCACTTGTCCAACAGGTCCCACTGAAAGGTTCTTGCATGGAACCTGCCGAATGGAATTGCTTCGTAGGAAGCTACCATTTTTCCCAGGACTCGCGTGCAGTGATGCACCGACACCCGTTTTGGTTTTAGGAGGTCTCTGACTAGAGATGACAGCTCCTTGGCCTTCTCCTCCGGGAGAAACACTTTTTTCTGTTCTGTGTCCAGAACCATCCCCAGGAACAGTAGACGTGTCGTAGGGACCGGCTGTGACTTTGGAATATTTAGAATCCAGCCGTGCTGTTGTAGCACCTCCCGAGATAGTGCTACCCCGACCAACAACTGCTCCCTGGACCTCGCCTTTATCAGGAGATCGTCCAAGTACGGGATAATTAAAACTCCCTTTTTTCGAAGGAGTATCATCATTTCGGCCATTACCTTGGTAAATACCCTCGGAGCCGTGGATAGACCAAACGGCAACGTCTGGAATTGGTAATGACAATCCTGTACCACAAATCTGAGGTACTCCTGGTGAGGATGGTAAATGGGGACATGCAGGTAAGCATCCTTGATGTCCAGTGATACCATGTAATCCCCCTCGTCCAGGCTTGCAATAACCGCCCTGAGCGATTCCATCTTGAACTTGAATTTTTTTATATATGTGTTCAAGGATTTCAAATTTAAAATGGGTCTCACCGAACCGTCCGGTTTCGGTACCACAAACATTGTGGAATAGTAACCCCGTCCTTGTTGAAGGAGGGGCACCTTGACTATCACCTGCTGGGAATATAGCTTGTGAATTGCCTCTAGCACTGCCTCCCTGCCTGAGGGAGTTGTTGGCAAGGCAGATTTGAGGAAACGGCGGGGGGGGGAGACGTCTCGAATTCCAGCTTGTACCCCTGAGATACTACTTGAAGGATCCAGGGATCCACCCGTGAGCGAGCCCACTGATTGCTGAAGTTTTTGAGATGGGCCCCCACCGTACCTGGCTCCGCCTGTGGAGCCCCAGCGTCATGCGGTGGACTTGGAGGAAGCGGGGGAGGACTTTTGCTCCTGGGAACTGGCTGTATGCTGCAGCTTTTTCCCTCTACCTCTGCCTCTGGGCAGAAAGGACGCGCCTTTAACCCGCTTGCCCTTAAGGGGCCGAAAGGACTGTACCTGATAATACGGTGCTTTCTTTGGCTGTGAGGGAACATGGGGTAAAAATGCTGACTTTCCAGCTGTTGCTGTGGAAACGAGGTCCGAGAGACCATCCCCGAACAATTCCTCACCCTTATAAGGCAAAACTTCCATGTGCCTTTTAGAATCTGCATCACCCGTCCACTGCCGAGTCCATAACCCTCTCCTGGCAGAAATGGACATTGCACTTATTTTAGATGCCAGCCAGCAAATATCCCTCTGTGCATCTCTCATGTATAAGACTGCGTCTTTAATATGCTCTACGGTTAGCAATATAGTGTCCCTGTCTAGGGTATCAATATTTTACGACAGGGAATCTGACCACGCAGCTGCAGCACTGCACATCCATGCTGAAGCAATAGCTGGTCTCAGTATAATACCTGTGTGTGTATATACAGACTTCAGGATAGCCTCCTGCTTTCTATCAGCAGGCTCCTTTAGGGCGGCCGTATCCGGAGACGGTAGTGTCGCCTTCTTTGACAAGCGTGTGAGCGCTTTATCCACCCTAGGGGATGTTTCCCAACGTGACCTATCATCTGGCGGGAAAGGGTACGTCATTAGTAACCTTTTAGAAATTACCAGTTTCTTATCGGGGGAAGCCCACGCTTCTTCACACACTTCATTTAATTCCTCAGATGGAGGAAAAACTACTGGTAGTTTTTTCTCTCCAAACATAATACCCTTTTTTGTGGTACCTGGAGTAACATCAGAAATGTGCAACACATTTTTCATAGCCTCAATCATGTAACGTGTGGCCCTATTGGAAGTTACATTAGTCTCATCGTCGTCGACACTGGAGTCAGTATCCGTGTCGACATCTGTGTCTGCCATCTGAGGTAGCGGGCGTTTTAGAGCCCCTGATGGCTTTTGAGACGCCTGGGCAGGCACAGGCTGAGAAGCCGGCTGTCCCATATTTGGTATGTCGTCAAACCTTTTATGTAAGGAGTCGACACTGTCACGTAATTCCTTCCACATAACCATCCACTCAGGTGTCGGCCCCGCAGGGGGTGACATCACATTTATCGGCATCTGCTCCGCCTCCACATAAGTCTCCTCATCAAACATGTCGACACAGCCGTACCGACACACCGCACACACACAGGGAATGCTCTGACTGAGGACAGGACCCCACAAAGCCCTTTGGGGAGACAGAGAGAGAGTATGCCAGCACACACCAGAGCGCTATATAACACAGGGATGAACACTATAACTGAGTGATTTTCCCTTATAGCTGCTTATATATCTACTGCTGCGCCTAAATTTAGTGCCCCCCCTCTCTTTTTTACCCTTTGTAGCTTGAAACTGCAGGGGAGAGCCAGGGAGCGATCCTTCCAGCGGAGCTGTGAGGGAAAAATGGCGCCAGTGTGCTGAGGGAGATAGCCCCGCCCCTTTTTCGGCTGACTTTCTCCCGCTTTTTTATGGATTCTGGCAGGGGTATTTTTCACATATATAGCCTCTGGGACTATATATTGTGATTATTTGCCAGCCAAGGTATGAATATTGCTGCTCAGGGCGCCCCCCCAGCGCCCTGCACCCATCAGTGACCGGAGTGTGAGGTGTGCATGAGGAGCAATGGCGCACAGCTGCAGTGCTGTGCGCTAATACAAAGGAATGTAACCAGGCGCTAATATATCATCACCATAATTTGATGGTCAAATTACAAATATTAAAAAATTATATATAAATAATACTGCAAAGGTGTAATTGCAGGTTCGATTTATGGATTGGCAAATTAGAGTCTTATAATGGTACCCGTAGTCCAACACTAATAATTATTGCGGTAATAGATATTTTTTATATTTTTTCATTTTAGAGTTGAGATTATGAATAACACATGAGGTCTATTTGAAAAACCTGTTTATTGAGAAACCTCACCTGTTGCGCATAATTATGCACTTGTGATTAATGTTGTACGCCTTAAATCACTTGTATCATTGAGATCAAACATGTCTATAGAGGCTAAGGATGGATAAGTGGTAGAGCATCGGACTGCGAGAGATAGGGTACTTGGTTCAATTCATACGTTGGACTGTTAATATAAGTGCAGGTTTTGTGTGTACACTTGTTTATATATTTGGTTTTTATATTTGATTTTTTAATTGTTTAGAAATTAATTGAATATATAGTATATATAAAAAATATTATATGGACGAGCGGGCATGTATGTATGTATAATCATGACTATATTTATATTTATACATATTATTTTGTATCATTCTTTTAGTAGAATGATATTGAGAATTTTTTGTCATAAACTGAATGATGTCTATAAGGAGGTTGGATCAGGAGGTGGAATTAGGTAAACGTTGAAACAGGTGTTTTATATACTCATTAATAGAAACACCAATAGGAGCTAAGATCTCTCCTTTAAAAAGGGTTCTGGAGTATTTGGAGCTCATTCTTTGAGGAAGCCCCCATAAGAGGAGCGAAACGCGTCAGAAGTAGACCTTTGGACCCTTGTACCAGCTTATTTGCACCCCTACAATATACCACCATCCAGCGGTACTATTCGTGGATCAAACGGAGATTGGCGGAATACAACCGTGACTGAGGTGTCTGCATACGGCACTTGGAGACGTGTACTCAGAGAGCCTGGAAGTCGGGTAAACAATCAGCACAGCAGGCGCCAGTGAAGCGCCGTTCCCGCAGCTTGGAAGTCGGGTAAACTATCAGCACAGCAGGTGCCAGTGAAGCGCCGTTCCCGCAGCCCGAGACCGTCTCTCCTGTCATTGGACTCTCCCGTGATACAACCACTGGTGCAAGCTACACGTAAGGCTCCAGTGTGGAGCGGTTATTCTGCACAATACTATCTTCCTGGTTAAGTGGTAACATATTGAGGAATTCCAATACATAACCACGTTTAAATATGTTATCCACTACATGGGTGCGAATTATAGTTGGTCAATTGATTTTTTAATCCAATACATGGACTGATTTTTATTTTTAAAAATACTCTGTGCACAGAGTTTACCTGAGATCCACCTCCTATAGCTAGGTAATATATTTGTTAGTGATTTTATTTGACCGGTCTAATAGTTCATTGTAAAGTGTATATATATATATATATATATATATATTTATATGTATTATTAAAAAATATATAGAATATATGAATTTATCCATTTGTCCTTATTGAACTTTGAGCCATATCATACTATTTACAGCGCAAGAGGGGATTAGTTCAGTGCAGTGCTGTGCGCTACCTTGTTGAAGACCGAAGTCTTCTGCCGCCGATTTTCCGGACCATCTTCATGCTTCTGGCTCTGTAAGGGGGACGGCGGCGCGGCTCCGGGACCGGACGATCGAGGTCAGGCCCTGTGTTCGATCCCTCTGGAGCTAATGGTGTCCAGTAGCCTAAGAAGCCCAAGCAAGCTGCAAGCAGGTAGGTTCGCTTCTTCTCCCCTTAGTCCCTCGTAGCAGTGAGTCTGTTGCCAGCAGATCTCACTGAAAATAAAAAACCTAAAATATACTTTCTTTTCTAGGAGCTCAGGAGAGCCCCTAGTGTGCATCCAGCTCAGCTGGGCACAAGATTCTAACTGAGGTCTGGAGGAGGGTCATAGAGGGAGGAGCCAGTGCACACCAGTTAGACCAAAAGCTTTCTTTTAGTTGTGCCCAGTCTCCTGCGGAGCCGCTATTCCCCATGGTCCTTACGGAGTCCCAGCATCCACTTAGGACGTCAGAGAAAAGGGGGACGCTGTCTACTGTAATGTATAAAAGGGTCTCTACCTGGTGTAGTGGCGCTACTGTGTAGCGTAATTTGAATAATGGAGACTACTGTGCACCGTAGTATGAATTGCTATTATTTTGTGGCCATGCCCCTTCCCCATAAAGCCACGCCCCTATATATTTTTCATGCGCCTACGGCGCGCACTGCCCCAGTCTTACATGGGGGGGGGGCGCCAATGTTGTTTCTTGCACACAGCGCTAAAATGCCTAGTTACGGCACTGCACGGAACTGTCGGAGACAATGGAGTCAGTTGTTGCCAGGCTCCAGCCCTGTAGGAGCGCACTTCCTCCATTGTCCCCCATTCCGTATCTTCCCTGCTTTCCGGTTCTGTGTACTCCCTGCTGCCTCATTCTATGACCTCCCTGCTGCCCTGTTCTGTGTCTTTCCTAGTGGAGCACTGATTAATAGCAGCAGCAGTGCTCCTCCCCCTGAAAGCAGTGCTCTGGTTGCGGACGTCATGCGACTGTGACCCTGAGCCTGACAAAGGAGAGGAGCTAGGAGCCTGTACGGGTATGCAGAGAGGAGGGCAGCGCAGCTGTCCCTGTGTGCAGACGGGAGTCAGGAGAGCAGCATCTAGTTAGTTCAAGCCCTATGGAAGGGGTTAGGTGCTGGGTGTGATATCACTCATATATTAAAGTAATAATGTCTTTAAGCTAGATTACATACACCTCTAGTGCTACAAAATTAAAATTATAAAACTATTTGGTAGCACTGGAGGTGTATCTAATCTATCATAAAGAGATTATCTGGCAAAAATAAGAATAAGAAAAGTTTGGTTTGTACTGAGCTCCATCCTATAGTTTCTGATGGTAGCCCTGGTGAATTTTCTAAAGCATCTTATTTTTTTACTAGCATTTGCCTGTGGCTTTGATCGCGTAGATGTCTGTTACTGCTCAGCAGAACTAATTTTACTTCACGCTCATCGTGAGCAACTTATGCATGTATTAGTGTGTGTGTGTGTATATGTGTGTGTGTGTGTGTGTGTGTGTGTATATATATATATATATATATATATGTGTGTGTGTGTGTGTGTGTATGTATATATATATATATATATATATATATATATATATATATATATACACACACTGTATGTATACAGCAGTCATTTTGGACTTGAGGAACCTGCCGAGTGTCAAGCATCTGGTTTTTCCTTTATTGCTTCTTTATGTCACATCGAGATCAAACATACCTCCGTATCTTTCTAGGTCACTATGCAATACAATAGTGAAAACACCTTCTACATTAATTCTGTAGTTTTTGAGCGATACAGGAATGGACAGACAGACAGACAGACAGACAGACAGACAGACATAAATTCCAATTATTTTTTTGCCTCCATACAGTTGTCCCTAGAAGTATATTTCTTTAAAAAAAAAAAATCATGCTATGTACAGACACAACCATTACAGTTTTATATGTATAGATGTTAGGTAGCAATCTAGTTTTCATGGTGGGTTTCTCTGATTGATTTAATGTGTAGCATCAATGCTGGGGGTATTGTTGCTTATGTTAGTGTAAGATATTTATTCTGTTTTAGTTTGTGGTAGAGATGTGTTTTGTTTCATACAAGATAATAGAATATATTAAAAAAAAAAAAACTTTTTTACTTTCATTGTATCTTATAGAAAAGTACCAAGTTGTTTCCGACATAAGAACAATGTCAAAGCGGCCATGTAAACAAAAAGGTGCTATCCAGAAATATTTTAAAGCAGTTTCAAATGCTACAGCGCTGCCATCATTGACGGTTTCAGCTGCTTCTGAAAGCTGTTGGTAGAGCACCCTGGCACAGTTCTTTTGGAGGGAAATGCTGAGAGTGAGGCAGGAGCATCCTCTGCAGAACAAAACTTAGACGAATGTCCACGTGTCTCAGAAGGATGCTCTGAGGATGAGGCAAGAATGTCCTCTGCAGACATAGGGAATGCACCAAGCATTCTTCATGTGGAACAGCTTAATCCATCTCAACCAGACATTAGCATTGCTCTATCTCATTCCCTGAGTGATGCAGAGAAGTTTAATGTTCTAGAGAATTTTTATAAACCCCCAAAAGATTTTAAATTTCCAAAGAAGCCATTGTATGGAAAGCAGCGCAAATTCCAACATGACTATCTGTCACAATTCAAATGGCTGGCATATTCCAAATCCCTTGATGTTGGACTCTGTTTTTTGTACCCTTTTCTCTCCGCCAAGTGGTGCAGCAGAAAACTTTGTTTCTGTTCCATATTCTAACTGGACAAAAATGGTTAGCGCATTAAATAAGCACCAAGTTAGTTTAACCCATATGAATGCTGTATCATTAGGCACAGAGTTTAAAAACACTTATAAGGGACTCCAAAAGCCAGTGGACCACTATCTAAGTGCAGAAAGGTTTAGGAATTTTGAAGAAAATAGAGCAAAGCTTAGACCAATAATCAGTGCCATCATTCTGTGTGGGCAGGGCCGGCTCCAGGCCTACTAGCACCCTGAGCGAGAAAATGTAAAAAAGCCCCCCCCCCCCATGCGCGCGCCGAAGGTGCGCGCTCCCGGAAAAGTGGGCGTGGCCTCGTAACTTCATATCATCAAACTATAAATATATTTTCACACAATTAGCAGCCTTACACATAGCCACAGTAGTGTTCCTTACACACAATGTCTCCAGTATAGTGCCAGATACACATAATGTGCAGTGCCAGATAGACATGACATGCCCCCCAGCAGTGCCAGCTACACATGACATGCCCCGCAGCAGTGCCAGCTACACATGACATGCCCCGCAGCAGTGCCAGCTACACATGACATGCCCCCAGCAGTGCCAGCTACACATGATAGTGTTCACTTTTTAGGGCATGGTGCTGATCACAGGGAGGGCACATTTTTAAGTTAGGAGGGCAAAATTATGTACATACTGCTTGTTGTTCCCTACAAGCCAAAGCATGGACAGTGCGCGCCGAAGGCGCGCAGCAAAAATTAAGGGGAGTTACTTCGTGGGGAAGGTACGTGGCCACATAATAGTGGCAATTTGCATTACACCACACGGTAGTGCAGCTAATACACACTGCACCAGGTAGAACCTCCTATACACTTTGCGCCAGGCACAGCACTGAGACACATTGCACCAGGGAGAGCACTGAGACACATTGCCTAGCCACAGACGCCTAGCGGGAACACTACATGACATGCCCCCCAGCAGTGCCAGCTACACGTGACATGTCCCCCAGCAGTGCCAGCTACACGTGACATGCCCCCCAGCAGTGCCAGCTACACGTGACATGCCCCCCCAGCAGTGCCAGCTACACGTGACATGCCCCCCCAGCAGTGCCAGCTACACGTGACATGCCCCCCCAGCAGTGCCAGCTACACGTGACATGCCCCCCAAGCAGTGCCAGCTACATAAATGGCCACACAGTGCCAGATATGCACCCACAGTTCAGATACATAAATGCCCCCAAAGTGCCAGATACATAAATGCCCCCACAGTGCAGATATGCCCCCCACAGTGCCAGATACATAAGTGCCCCCACAGTGCCAGATACATAAGTGCCCCCACAGTGCCAGATACATAAGTGCCCCCACAGTGCCAGATACATAAGTGCCCCCACAGTGCCAGATACATAAGTGCCCCCACAGTGTCAGATATGTCCCCACAGTGCCAGATATAAAAATGCCCACACAGTGCCAGATATGTCCCCACAGTGCCAGATATAAAAATGCCCCCACAGTGCCAGATATGTCCCCACAGTGCCAGATATAAAAATGCCCCCACAGTGCCAGATATGCCCCCACAGGGCCAGATACATAAATGCCCCCAGTGCCAGATGCATAAATGCCCCCAGTGCCAGATGCATAAGTGCCCACACAGTGCCAGATACATTATTGCCCCCCACAGTGTCAGATACATTAATGCCCCCAGTGCCAGATATTCCCCCACAGTGCCAGATACATTAATGCACCCAGTGCCAGATATTCCCCCACAGTGCCAGATACATTAATGCCCCCAGTGCCAGATATGCCCCCACAGTGCCAGATACATTAAATGCCCCCAGTGCCAGATATGCCCCCACAGTGCCAGATAAATAAATGCCCCCCACAGTGCCAGATAAATAAATGCCCCCCCCCCACAGTGCCAGATAAATAAATGCCCCCCACAGTGCCAGATACATTAAATGCCCCCAGTGCCAGATAAATAAATGCCCCCCACAGTGCCAGATAAATAAATGCCCCCCACAGTGCCAGATAAATAAATGCCCCCCACAGTGCCAGATAAATAAATGCCCCCCACAGTGCCAGATAAATAAATGCCCCCACAGTGCCAGATAAATAAGTGCCCCCACAGTGCAGATATACCCCCACAGTGCCAGATACATAAATGCCCCCACAGTGCCGATATGCCCCCACAGTGCCAGATACAGAAATGCCCCCACAGTGCCAGATACATAAATGCCCCCACAGTGCCAGATACATAAATGCCCCCACAGTGCCAGATACATAAATGCCCCCACAGTGCAGATACATAAATGCCCCCACAGTGCAGATACATAAATGCCCCCACAGCGCAGATATGCCCCCACAGTGCCAGATACATAAATGCCCCCCACAGTGCAGCTGACCCGACAGTGCCAGATATGCCCCCACAGTGACAGATCCGTAAATGCCCCCACAGTGACAGATCCATAAATGCCCCCACAGTGCCAGATATGCCCCCACAGTGCCAGATATGCCCCCACAGTGCCAGATACATAAATGCCCCCCACAGTGCAGCTGACCCCACAGTGCCAGATATGCCCCCACAGTGACAGATCCATAAATGCCCCCACAGTGCAGATGACCCCACAGTGCCAGATACATAAATGCCCCCACAGTGCAAGATACATAAATGCCCCCACAGTGCCAGATATGCCCCCAGTGACAGATCCATAAATGCCCCCACAGTGACAGATCCATTAATGCCCCCCACAATACCTGCGGCGCGGGAGGGAGGCACTGCTGCTGTCAGAGGGCGCGGGCCGGGACTGGAGGACTCTTCCAACGGTGGTGTGATCTGCGGTGAGGGGGAGTGTGGCTGTCTGCAGGCTTGCCTGGATGACTTCAACGGTGGTGTGCTGTATGCGCGCTGCGCCGGCGTCTGACGTCAGACGCCGCGCAGCGCGCATATCGCGCACCACAGTTAAAGGCCGGGGAGAGCTGAACAGCAGGGTCGGCTCCAGGTACGAATATGGCGGCGCCAGCGCGCGGCGCCCATTAAGGGTGGCGCCCTGCGCGGCCGCTCTATTCAAACATGCCTGGAGCCGGCCCTGTGTGTGGGTGACAAAATATTGCTCTATGAGGCCATGGAGACAGTAACATAGGTGATTCTGCTAACAAAGGTAACTTTAAGGCTATTTTAGATTACAGAAGTGAGCGAGACAGTGAGTTGAGAGAACATCTAAGCAAGTCAGCCAAAAATTCAAGGCGTGTTCAAAATGAAATTATAGACATCTGTGGAAACATTCTGACTAGAATGATAGTTGCAGATGTGGATGAGTTCTTTACTGTGATAGTTGATGAGACAATAGAGAACAGTTAGCACTAGTCATTCGATTTGTTGGTAAAGATGGCTTAATTAGAGAGGAGTTCCTAAGGTTTATAGAATGCAGTGAGGGGGTCACTGGGCAAAATATTGCACAGCAAATTCTTACAGGCATTAATATGGACGGATTTTCTTTGGAGAAACTTCGTGGTCAGGGATATGATGGTGCAGGGTCAATGGCAGGGAAAGTGAAAGGTGCTGCTGCAGTTATATCTCGGCAGTACCCAAAGGCGGTGTATACCCATTGCTGCTCCCATGTATTAAATCTGGCCACTATGGCAGCTTCTGCAATTCCCATGGTGAGGAACATGTTTGGTGCTGTGGATCGGGTACACACTTTTTTTTTTTTACTCTCACCCAAAACGTCAAACTGCTCTTGAGGTTGGCATTTCTAGTGAGTGCCCAGAAGCTACAAGAAAAAGGTTGAAGTCTCTGTGCAGGATCCGTTGGATAGAACGGCATCATACACTGAAGAACTTCCTTGACTTGTATCCTGCAATAGTGAAATGTTTAGTGGACATTTATAATCCAGCATCAGAAAATCCTGCATACTGGATCAGAGATGGTGTGGTTGATGCCAAATCTCTGCACCTTACTTTGACTACATTCGACCACATCATAACTTTAGTAGTAGTACAGCACTGTATGTCCTTTGTTAAAGGAGTTACTGTCTTACTGCAAGCTAAAGCAACTGACATTGTGAAGGCCTGTTCTGCAGTTGAGGTTCTTAAAGTTACAACGGCAGGAATCAAACAGGATATTGAAAATGAGCATGCAATGCTCTTTAAGAAAGCCGTTGATCTAGGATTAATGTTAGGCGTTACACCTAGTCTTCCACGTGCTCAGCAATGCAATAGAAGTAATGTGCCAGCAGAAAATCCTGAAATCTATTACAGGCGTGTCATTACTGTCCCGTATCTAGATCACCTTCTTACAGAGCTTGATGTTCGTTTCTCTGATCATCAGACAAAAGCTATGACAGCACTGAACATCATTCCATCTGTAATTGTTACAGACAGTGCAAATCAGAGCTAAATCATAACTCATTTCACGACTATGTATGAGGATGATCTTCCTTCGCCAAGAACCTTCCATGCTGAGCTGATGCTATGGAAAAATCATTGGAAAGCTCAGGATACAGCACTTCTCTCCACACCTTTTGCATCTCTATGCCATGCTAATAAGCTTGCATACCCCAATATAAGCACCCTGCTGAAGATATTATGTATACTTCCAGTCACTACCTGTGACGCAGAGCGCAGCTTTAGTTCTCTAAAGCTTCTAAAAACCCATCTGCGCAGCACTATGGGGCAAAGTTGTCTGAATGGTTCGGCTTTGCTCCATATACATAATAAAACCGCTCCTGCTGTAAATGATGTCCTGGCAGAGATTATTGTCCTCCATAACCGTGGAATGGAACTGGGACATATTGATATTTAAAGTACTGTTAAATTACTTTACATTTATTTTAAAAAATGTTGAAATTGCACTGGTAGTTCAACTTTTGTTCGTACATACTGTTACACATTGTGGATAAGCAAGTTTTATGCCTAAATGTTATTTATATTATTTATTATTTATACAGGTTGAGTCTCCCTTATCCAAAATGCTTGGGACCAGAGGTATTTTGGATATGGGATTTTTCCGTATTTTGGAATAATTGCATACCATAATGAGATATCATGGTGATGGGACGTAAATCTAAGCACAGAATGCATTTATGTTTCATATACACCTTATACACACAGCCTGAAGGTAATTTTAGCCAATATTTTTAATAACTTTGTGCATTAAACAAAGTGTGTGTACATTCACACAATTCATTTATGTTTCATATACACCTTATACACACAGCCTGAAGGACATTTAATACAATATTTTTAATAACTTTGTGTATTAAACAAAGTTTGTGTACATTGAGCCTTCAAAAAACAAAGGTTTCACTATCTCACTCTCACTCAAAAAAGTCCGTATTTCGGAATATTCCGTATTTCGGAATATTTGGATATGGGATACTCAACCTGTATTAAAACACTTGAAGTACGCAATAAAGTATATGTAGCAGGCTTAATCTGGTTTGACTTTTTTTCATTGGTCTATACCCAATTATTTGGGGTATCCGTTCACATGGTCGACCATGTTATGGTCGACAGTCATTAGGTCGACCACTATTGGTCGACATTGACATGGTCGACATGGACACATGGTCGACACATGAAAATGGTCGACACATGAAAAGGTCGACATGAGTTTTTTAACTTTTTTTTCTTTTGGTGAACTTTTCCATACTTTACGATCCACGTGGACTACGTTTGGAACGGTAATCTGTGCCGAGCGAAGCGGTAGCGGAGCGAAGGCACCATGCCCGAAGCATGGCGAGCGAACGCGGTGCACTAATTGGGGTTCCCAGTCACTTTACGAAAAAAACGACACCAAAAAAAGTTAAAAAACTCATGTCGACCTTTTCATGTGTCGACCATTTTAATGTGTCGACCATGTGTCCATGTCAACCATGTCAATGTCGACCAATAGTGGTCGACCTAATGACTGTCGACCATTCATACCGGAACCTTTGGGGTATCCGTTCACATGGTCGACCATGTTATGGTCGACAGTCATTAGGTCGACCACTATTGGTCGACATGGACACATGGTCGACACATGAAATGGTCGACACATGAAAGGTCGACACATGAAAAGGTCGACATGAGTTTTTTAACTTTTTTTTCTTCTGGGGAACTTTTCCATACTTTACGATCCACGTGGACTACGATTGGAACGGTAATCTGTGCCGAGCGAAGAGGTAGCGGAGCGAAGGCACCATACCCGAAGCATGGCGAGCGAAGCGAGCCATGCGAGGGGATGCGGTGCACTAATTGGGGTTCCCAGTCACTTTACGAAAAAAACGACACAAAAAAAGTTAAACTCGTGTCGACCTTTTCATGTGTCGACCTTTCATGTGTCGACCATTTTCATGTGTCGACCATGTGTCCATGTCGACCATGTCAATGTCGACCAACAGTGGTCGACCTAATGACTGTCGACCATAACATGGTCGACCATTCATACCGGAACCATTATTTGGAAACCCCCTTTCAAAATCCTGCGTTTGCTACTGAACCTCTTATTATATTAGATATTGTAATATTACAGTAATGATTGTATAGTGCATCTGCACCCATTTCTTCCCCTGTATTAGCATAAAATCTCAGCAGATAGCACCTTTCATTACAACCACTAGGGTGTGCAGTCTAGACTCTAGACCCATTTCCTCTGTATAGTCTATATTATGTGTATAAATACACACCTGAAGTCTGAGATTACTTCATTCTGACTAGCACCCCTCCCCCACCTACCAAACTGGTTTTAAGAAGGGACCTACATCAGACTGCACATTAATGATTCAGGCGTAATACAAAGTAAGTCCTATTATTTTCATATAGTGTCAGTCTATTTAGGGGTAAGCATTGGGACGTGGGGTCCCCTGAACTGTTCTGCCTGGGCCACTCCGGGGCATCACACCCTAACACTTATAGTCACTATTTTTTCACTACCCCCTATGTGTGTTATTTTATTTGTGATGTGAATGAGCAAAATATTCTCTGCTGCGGAATATGTGTGCGCTATATAAATAACTGGAAATAAATAAATGTATATTTTTTTCACCTACTGTATATCTAATTTTAAAACACTTTCTACACTCAGTAACTACCTATGCTTCTCCTATACTTTATCACACCTCACGATTTTCCACTAGTGTGATGCCTTGGGGGCAGGGCCGGATTAAGCCTTGGGGGTGCCCGGGGCACTTAAAACAGGGGGGCCCTGATGGAAGGTGGGGAATGTATATTAAATTGTGCATACCTCCCAACATGTCCCATTCCAGGAGGGACAGAATGCTCTCTACCTGGACTTCCGTTTTAATATAGGATTAACGTCACCTATGTTGAACTATTTCATTGATAAGAAAGGTGTTTCATCACAGGTGATTGCAATCATAAATTAAGAAGGAAGTCCAGGTAGAGAGCATTGTGTCCCTCCTGGAATGGGTCATGGTGGGAGGTATAGATTGTGTATATGAAATTTAAACCAATGGTGTACTTTAGTTTTTACTAATAGTTTAATAATGGCTGTGTACTGTTTATAGCTCCACCTAATTGAAAGATAACTACTTTATAAACTTTTCTTGTAGTGGAACAAAGACAACTTAACCTTTAAATACACAGAAAAATAAAATAATTTATCTTGTCACATGCAAGAATATCAGCAGCCTCTGTACTACTTACACACTGGGTCAGGACTCAGGAGGACTCTGTGTGTGTGTGTGTGTCTATCTCTATACCCAAATGGTTTAATTGCATAACAGTTCACACAGGACTCAGACACCCAGGCGGAAGGAGGAGAAGCTGGTATCTCTGTGTCACTTAGAGATCTCTCCACCCTCCTAGCTCTCCTCTGGTCAGAAGGCTCTTTTGGTAGCTCATAAAACATGATAATCCTGTGTCTCTGCCTGCACTCCATACTGTCCTGCTGGCATTCTGGCTGCTGGTTCTGCTGCTGCTTAAAAGGGAAAGCTAGTGATGTCAGTGTGCTCTGGCCGGGGGGGCCCCCTGACAAAGGGGGGCCTGGGGAACTGTATGCCCTGCATCCCCCTCTTAATCTGGCTATGCTTGGGGGGGTTCATGCCTGGGCTGATTTGGGGGTGCCCTGAGTACTAATGTGAACCCCAAAGTGTAAGGGACTTGCTCGATAGAGGTGACCTCGACACGGTGAGCAAGCCTATATCATTGGCCAATTATATGCTAACAACCTCTTATTATATTATGTATTGTAACCCTTCTGATTTAAGTCAAGATATATAATGATCAGTTTCTCTGCAGCACTAAGGGTTGGGGAAGATACCAGATGGAGGGTTTAAAACCATTATTTGAGCCAGAAATGCCAGCCCCATCCTCTCCTCCATCACATGCCGACCCCATCCTCTTCTACATCACCCTGCTCCTTCCCTCACATGCCGACCCCATCCTCTCCTCAATCACCTTGCTCCTTTCCTCGCCCGCCAGCCCCATCTTCTCCTCCATCACCTTGATTGTTCACCCACCACGCCGACCCCATCCTCTTCTCCATCACCCTGCTCCTTCCCTCACAAGCCAGCCTTATCCTTTCCTCCATCACAATGCTCGTTCCCTAATACTCCGCCCTATCCTCTCCTCCATCGCCCTGCTTCTTCCCTAACACTCCATCCCCATCCTCTTCTCCATCCCTAAAACTCTGGCCCCTCTTCCATCATGCTGCTCCTTCCCTCACAATTCGGCACCATCCTGTCCTCCATCACCCTTCTCCTTCCCTAACACTCAAGCACCATCCACTCCTCCTCACCCTGCTCTTACCCTAACACTCTGGCCCCATCCTCTCCACAATCATCCCGCTCCTTCCCTCACAATCCAGCCACATCCTTTCTTCCATCATGCTGCTCCTTCTTTCCAATGCCGGCCTCATCCTGTCCTCCAGCATGATGCTCTTTCACCCAAAATTTGGTCCCATCCTCTTCTCCATCATGCTGCTTCTTCCCTCACCCTCTGGCCCCATCCTCTCCTCCATCATGCTGCTACTTCCCCCACACTCTGGCCCCTCCTCCATCATGCTGCTACTTCCCTCAAAAACTGGCCCCATCCTCTGCTCAATTAACGGCAGCTAGCGATCAACTCGGAATGAGGGCCTATATTTCAACTTCTCCCTTCCTTTCTACTCCTGCTTTTATTGTAGGTGGTACTTTTATGTAAAGGTATGTTTATTACTATTCTGCACTGTATCTCTCTCTGTATCCACTGTTTAGTACTATTCTCCATCTGATACTATTAGATAGACATAAGGTTTCATCTACTGATAGACCTGATTTCTCAGTTTACCCCCTTTTAACCCCATTACACCTGCTGTATTTCCTATGAACTCAATACCAGAGATTAGTAGTAACTGCTATCTCTCCATTATATGAATACTGATGGCAAACTATGGACCGGCATATACCTGAGCGGCTTACCTTTCGGCCACACAAACCTATTTGTGTACAAGCTATACCGTTACCCCAATAGTAAGTCCACCATAATTTATCACACTGATACTGTATAAATTATAATTTGGGAGTTTCATGTATACTAACCTGTGGACCTAAACCAGGCCTGGCCAATCTGTGGCTCTGCAGCTGTTGTATTTGTAATAACTGTCTCTTCTGAGGTGGCGGACATTTTTGGAGGGACATTTACAATAGAAGCATGCAGCATCCTCTCCCCCTCCTTTGACAGTGCCAGAACACGGTAATGAAAAGTGGGCGAAGCATCGCGGCAGGCGGACGGCAGCATGAGAGGCCTGGGCCCTCTCCTCTCTGTTAGAGAGGCCGGGCCCGGGACATCTGTGCCCACAGCACCGCCCTGATGGCGGGCCTGGGTATCTGTATACAAGATATCATATCACTGTTCACTGAATAAGCAGAACCAAAGACAGTGTTGCACTGGCAGCTTTAGGTGAATGGGAGGAGGGTGGTGACAGAACATATCAAGGACAGGTTACACAAAAGTCAGGCAAAGACCCTGTCCATTATGAAACACCTGGGAAACAAATGCTTTTTGATTCATTGAATGTTGATGTTGCTAAAGAGGAGATAAATGTATTAGCAGAGAGAGATTTGTCTGAGTATTGGAAAATGACACAGGAGAAGCAAAAAATTAGATTTATGGTAAGAACTTACCTTTGTTAAATCTCTTTCTGCGAGGTACACTGGGCTCCGCAAGGATAGACATTGGGGTGTAGAGTAGGATCTTGATCCGAGGCACCAACAGGCTCAAAAGCTTTGACTGTTCCCAGAATGCACAGTGCCGCCTCCTCTATAACCCCGCCTCCCTGCACAGGAGCTCAGTTTTTAGTTAACCAGCCCAATGCAGTTAGTAGCCACAGACAACACAATTTCACCCCAGGAGAAAGTGTCAGCGACTAATGCTATACCAACCCAAAAAAGCTAAGTGCGTCAGGGTGGGCGCCTTGTGGAGCCCAGTGTACCTCACAGAAAGAGATTTAACAAAGGTAAATTCTTACCATAAATCTCCTTTTCTGCTGCGGGGTACACTGGGTTCCACAAGGATAGACATTGGGGATGTCCTAAAGCAGTTCCTCATGGGAGGGGACGCACTGTAGTGGGCATAAGAACCCGACGTCCAAAGGAAGCATCCTGGGAAGTGGCAGTATCGAAGGCATAGAACCTTATGAACGTGTTCACTGAGGACCACATAGCCACCTTGCACAATTGTTAAAGGGTTGCACCACGGCGGGCCGCCCAAGAAGGTCCAACAGACCGAGTAGAATGGGCCTTAATGTGAGCAGGAGCTGATAGACCAGCCCTCACATAAGCATGTGCAATCACCATTCTAATCCACCTGGCCATGGTCTGCTTGTGAGCAGGCCAGCCACGTTTGTGAAAACCAAACAGAACAAAGAGAGAATCAGACTTCCGGATGGAAGCAGTCCTCTTCACATAGATATGGAGAGCCCGTACCACATCCAAAGACCGCTCTTTGGGAGACAAATCAGGAGAGACAAGGGCCGGAAGCACTATTTCCTGATTAAGGTGGAACGAAGACACCACCTTAGGTAAATACCCGGGACGAGTCCGCAGAACCGTCCGGTCACGGTGAAAAATTAGATATGGGAAACTACAAGACAAGGCACCCAAATCCGACACTCTTCTAGCCGAGGCAATAGCCAGCAGAAACACCACCTTAAGGGAAAGCCACTTAAGGTCAGCCGATTCAAGAGGTTCAAACGGAGATTCTTGCAATGCCTCCAAAACCACCAACAAATCCCAAGGAGCCACAGGCGGGACATAGGGAGGTTGGATTCGCAACACACCCTGAGTGAAGGTATGTACATCAGGCAAGGTTGCAATTTTTCTCTGAAACCAAACCGACAAGGCAGAAATATGAACCTTGATGGAAACCAGACGCAGGCCAAGGTCCAGGCCCTGCTGAAGAAAAGCTAAAAGCTTGGCCGTACTAAACTTGGAAGCATCATAATTGTTAGATGCGCACCAAAGTAAGAATGCCAGAGCCTGTAAATCTGAGCAGAAGCCGGTTTCCTGGGCTCGCAGCATAGTTTGAATGACCGACTCAGAAAAACCTCTAGCCCTCAAGACGGAAGCTTCAAGAGCCACGCCGTCAAAGCCAGCCGGGCCAGGTCCTGGTGGACACAAGGGCCCTGAACGAGGAGGTCTGGTCGTTGTGGAAGTAGAAGGGGACACTCTAGCGAGAGGCCCTGGAGGTCTGAGAACCAATGCCGTCTGGGCCATGTTGGAGCTACGAGAAGTAGGAGTCTTCCTTCCTGCTTGAACTTCTGAATTACCCTGGGCAGGAGTGACACGTACGGCAGCCGAAAGTTCCACGGAACCGCCAGTGCATCCACGAACGCTGCCTGAGGATGCCTTGTTCTTACTCCGAAGACCGGAACCTTGTGATCGTGTCGGGATGCCATCAGGTCCACCTCTGGAAGGCCCCACCTTTCCACTACGAGTTAAAACACTTCTGGATGGAGGCCCCACTCTCCGGCGTGTACGTCCTGACGACTGAGAAAATCTGCTTCCCAGTTCAGGACCCCCCGGAATGAATATCGCCGATATGGCCGGTAGATGGCGTTCCGCCCAATGAAGAATCCGTGATACTTCCTTCATTGCCAAGCGGCTTCGAGTGCCGCCTTGATGATTTATGTAAGCCACCGTGGTGGCGTTGTCCGACTGTACCTGAACAGGTCGGTTCTGTATTAAATGCTGGGCCAAGTTCAATGAGTTGAATACCGCCCGCAATTCCAGAATGTTGATCGGGAGGAGAGACTCCTCCTTGGTCCACCGACCCTGAAGGGAGTGTTGCTTCAACACAGCTCCCCAACCTCTCAGACTGGCATCCGTTGTCAGCAGGACCCAGTCGGATATCCAGAAGGGACGACCTCTGCCCAATTGTTGGTCCTGAAGCCACAAGCTCAGTGACAGACGGACCTCCGGAGTCAAGGAGATCATTTGAGACCTGATCCGGTGAGGCAGGCTGTCCCATTTGGCCAGAATTAGCCTCTGGAGGGGGCGAGAATGAAATTGAGCATACTCCACTATGTCGAATGCTGACACCATGAGGCCTAGCACTTCCATCGCCGAATGTGTCAACACTTGTGGACGAGATAGGAAGTTTCGAATCCTGTCCTGAAGCTTCAGGACTTTCTTCTGAGTCAAGAACAACCGTTGGTTGTGAGTGTCCAATAACGCCCCCAGGTGCACCATGCTCTGAGCAGGGACCGGGGACGATTTCTTCCAGTTGATTAGCCACCCATGGGCTTGCAGAAACCAGACAGTCAGATCCAGATGACACAGGAGAATTTCTGGGGAATTTGCTAGGATCAACAAGTCGTCCAGGTACGGTAGGAAACTGACCCCTTGACTGCATAGTACAGCCGTCATCACCACCGTGACTTTGGTGAAAACTCGCGGAGCTGTGGTCAAACCAAAAGGTAACACCCAAAATTGGTAATGGAGGTTGCCAAACGCAAACCTCAGCTACTGCTGATGCGACACTGCTATAGGGATACGCAGGTAAGCATCCTGGAGACCATATAATCCCCAGGTTCCAAGGCCAGGACAATAGAGTGAAGAGTTTCCATACGAAACTTGGATACCTTCACAAATTTGTTCAACGCCTTGAGGTTGACAATGGGCCGGGAGGACCCATTCGGTTTCAGCACTAGGAACAGCGGTGAATAGTACCCCTGGCCCCTCTGAGCAAGAGGCACCTATACTACCACTCCTGTGTCCAAGAGGGTCTGTACCACCGAATGAAGAGTCCTTGCCTTTACTTGTTCCGAAGGGACGTCTGTCAGGCAAAATCGATGAGGGGGGCGGTTTTTGAAGGCGATGGCGTAACTTCGAGTGACGACTTCCCGTACCCAGGCATCTGAAGTGGTCTTCAACCATTCCTGGGTATACCCTAGAAGCCGGCCCCCCACCCTGGGGTCCCCCAGGGGGAGGCCCGCCCCATCATGCGGCAGGCTTATCGGTCTTGGAAGCTGGCTGACGGGCAGCCCAGGCACGTTTGGGCTTTGGCTTGCCAAATTAGGAAGCGTGACCTTTGGTGTACACCTGACCTTTTGCTTTTCCTGAAGGATGAAAGGAAGTACTTTTAGCCTTCGGTACAGAAGGAGCAGTACATGGCAGACATGTTGTTATGGCAAACAGGCTGTTTTAGCAGATGCCAAATCAGCCACAATCTTATTTAAGTCCTCTCCAAAAAGGATATTTCCCTTTTAAAAGGGAGTACCTCCAGGGTTTTTCTAGAGTCCAGATCCACAGACCAGGACCGCAGCCATAAGATCCGGCGAGCCAGAACGGATGTAGTTAAAGCCTTGGCTGCCAGAACACCGGCATCAGAAGCCGCATCCTTAGCATAGTGAGAAGCCGTAACAATATACGACAAGCATTGTCTAGCATGGTCAGAAGAGATTTCAGCTTCCACCTCCTGGGCCCACGCTTCAATAGCTTCTGCAGCCCATGTCGCTGCAATAGTGGGCTTATGCACAGCGCCCGCAAGGGTATAAATCGCTTTTAGACAACACTCCACACGCTTATCCGTAGGCTCTTTCAGAGACGTAACGGTAGTGACTGGTAGAGCTGAGGAGACCACCATCCTTGCCACATGTGAATCCACTGGCGGAGGTGTCTCCCAATTTTTAGTCAGCTCCGGCGCGATAGGATAGCGAGCAAGTAGCTTCTTGTGAGGCGAGAACTTCTTTCCTGGATTTTCCCAGGATTCCTGATGTATATCAACCAGATGATCAGAGTGAGGTAAAACTAGTTTAACCACCTTCTGACGCTTAAACCTATCCGGTTTCTTAGGAGGAGCTGACGGTTCCGGTTTATCTGTAATCTGAAGAATTGACCGTATAGCCTCCAATAAATCAGGAACATTCACTTGTGAAACACCCTCCCCATCAGATAGATCAGGATCGGAATCTGTGGGGTCAGTATAAACGCCATCCTCATCAGACGAGGTGTCAGGGACAGCAGTGGATTGTGAGGAAGTACTGGCCCACTTAGAGGACCCTTTGGACTTAGGCAGGCGATGGTTAGACTTCTTATTAGTCAAGGAATAGTTCAATTGCTGTAACTGATTGGACAATTGATCTGCCCACGGCGGACCATGAACGGGACCATGAACGGTTGTACCGGCACAGGAGGTCCCATAGGGGGCGTTAATTTGGTAACTAGCGTAGTCAGTAGTGTGGAGAAGGTAGCCCACGGTGGGTCATTCTGAACCCCAGTTGCTACCGTCCCACTGGGGGCAAGGAACCCCCAGAACCAAAACCCTCAGCTGCTACGTTTTCGTCAAATGTATCTGTGACTTCATCACCACTCCCAGTGGGTTCAGCCCAAGAACCGTTACCCTTTTTAGCGGACATGATATATCGCAATGCAAGGTAACACAGTACAATATCAGCAGCACAATACCTGACCCAAACCCCTGCGCAGTGTAGTCGGCACAAACAGGAATTTAGGAGAGATACGGTGACTAAAATCACATAGAAAATACACACTGAGTATATCTTGTGAATATACTATATTAATAATAAACCTGACGCACCTAGCCCCCTCAGGTTATAGAATATAGGGATAGCAAGCTGAGTGAGAAACACGAAATGGAGGTCACACAGCAGGCAAATGAACAAACACATATAGTCACAGTTGTACAATGCAGAAGTCATGACAGGCAATAATACTGCACTGGACTAGCCATATAGCTATATAGAAGATAGATATAACAATGCACGTTAAAGACTGGATGTATAACACAGGGGACTTGTACTAAATAACCCTGCCTAAATGCACTCTTTCTTCACTAGCACTGTCAACAGACATGTAGAATACTTAAGTGTCCTGTAAGATGCACAGCGCTGACATGCAGGCGGCTTTACAGAGGAGGATTTGCCCAAACAGTCCCAGGAACAGTGTAGCTGAGTGTAATGGCACCCAAACACTGCTGGGAGTGAAGGAGAGAGAGAGGGATGCAGCTCCAGGGCTGGAACATTTACTCTAAATGGCGCCCTGGGGCTGGGGGAGGAGCTACAGGTCTAAGCCTTTTCCCCTGCTGGATTTAACCACCAGTACTGGGCTGCATGAGAATCGGTTTATGAGAGAAACCGACCTGTGCCCTAGAGAAACCGACCTGTGCCCTTGCCCTGGTGGCCTAGTGGGGTCCCTGTACTGATGCAGTGTCCACGCCAGCGTGCGCGGCCCGCCTCACACCGGCCGAGCCGGATTGCGATAAAGCGCAGGTCCCACCAGCGGGACCCACTTACCACCTCCCGAAATGCGACCACGCGATCCCGGAGAGCCCCAGCCGTGTGTGTCTGGCCAAGAAGAAAACCGGAGCCTCCTGCTGTGTGTACCCGGCAACCAGGGCGCGGGAGTGTACAGCGCCGCTGAGGGAGAGATGGAGCTGCAGCAGAGAATGTCCCTGACATCTAACCTCCGCTGCAGCCCTTGTAGATTTCACTTTTTTCTTCAAAAAAGCTCTTTTCTTAGACTACCTGAGCAGCCTCCTGTTAACGTGCCTGCTACTGCAAGCACCAACTACAAAACTGAGCTCCTGTGCAGGGAGGCGGGGTTATAGAGGAGGCGGTGCTGTGCATTCTGGGAACAGTCAAAGCTTTTGAGCCTGTTGGTGCCTCAGATCAAGATCCTACTCTACACCCCAATGTCTATCCTTGTGGAGCCGAGTGTACCCCGCAGCAGAAATAGAAGGATGTTGTCTCAGCTCAGTCTGTGCACATTGATATAATTGGCATTGATGATGAAGTGGGTTCTGTATGCAGGGCAGTCTTAACAGCAGTGTAGGCCCCTGGGCACAGCAATGCACTGAGGCTCCTACCCATCCTCCAGCGGTAGGAGTGTGGGGGGGGGGGGTGCTATCGGCGGCAGCTTTGATGTCCCGCGGGCGGTAGGGGGTGTTCAATCTTCTACTCAGCTTGTAGGACCTGGAGCAGTAATTTCTGCTAATTACTCCTTTACTGAACAGATGGGGCTAAACTGTAGAAGGGAGCATTGGGCTGAATGAAGAAGCCCTGGTACATGACTTCCAGGGTGGAAGGGAGTGTTTAATATGTAGGGGAGTGGTGGATAGTGGAGTGGGCTTAATATTCATCATTTTCCGGTGGGAGGGCAGCTTGCTTGACTGCAAATATCGCAAGTTCCTGAAAATATATTTCTTAGCTTTGAATGAGTAAAAAACTAGAGTCCCACCTTTCAGAAGGTTCTGGGTACTTGGGGATCAGAGTTCAGGAGCCAGAGCAATTCACCAATGAAAATCTAATACTGCATATTAGGCATGTGGAACTGTAGCAGGGACCAGCTGCTTGAAGGCTGATATCTCTGGTTCTGGGCATAGTAGAGACAAGCTGCCAGTGTCCACCAAAAGGGGAGAGTCACAGCTTTTGGAGTATATCCTCAGAAATACTCTAAGTCAGACAGAACCTGAGATATCTGGCTATGAAGAGCAATTAACAGGCTCGGATAGGGAGCACTGCTTTCAAGTCGGATATCTCCGGTTCCCCAGGGATGATTTTCAAAATTGAAATGGAAAGAGGGGACCCTCAGCTATCAGTCTAGGGCCCTTATACTCCTGGGGCCCTTGGGCAAAAGCCCATTGAGCCCATACGAAAAGACTGCCCTGTCTGTATGCCCTGCCTGCTCCATGCCCATAACCCTGAGGAAGCAAAATTAGCCAAATGGGACACAGGGTGGGGAGACGGTGAGTCAGCCAAGGGTGGGGATACACAAGCAATCACCACCCCCTGGAAAAATACAAACGTTATTTTCTCACAGGGAGTCTCTGGCAGCACACTCTCCCAGGGAAGTAATCAAGTATAAAATCTGTGCAACAAGACACAGGACAAGGGCGATATAGAAGCTCAGAAACATCATTCACAACTCCAGTGAATAATAATGTAGAAACATCACTCTTACAGTCGCATCAAAACTAGAGATGAGCGCCTGAAATTTTTCGGGTTTTGTGTTTTGGTTTTGTGTTCGGTTCCGCGGCCGTGTTTTGGGTTCGAACGCGTTTTGGCAAAACCTCACCGAATTTTTTTTGTCGGATTCGGGTGTGTTTTGGATTCGGGTGTTTTTTTCAAAAAACACTAAAAAACAGCTTAAATCATAGAATTTGGGGGTCATTTTGATCCCAAAGTATTATTAACCTCAAAAACCATAATTTACACTCATTTTCAGTCTATTCTGAATACCTCACACCTCACAATATTATTTTTAGTCCTAAAATTTGCACCGAGGTCGCTGTGTGAGTAAGATAAGCGACCCTAGTGGCCGACACAAACACCGGGCCCATCTAGGAGTGGCACTGCAGTGTCACGCAGGATGTCCCTTCCAAAAAACCCTCCCCAAACAGCACATGACGCAAAGAAAAAAAGAGGCGCAATGAGGTAGCTGTGTGAGTAAGATTAGCGACCCTAGTGGCCGACACAAACACCGGGCCCATCTAGGAGTGGCACTGCAGTGTCACGCAGGATGTCCCTTCCAAAAAACCCTCCCCAAACAGCACATGACGCAAAGAAAAAAAGAGGCGCAATGAGGTAGCTGACTGTGTGAGTAAGATTAGCGACCCTAGTGGCCGACACAAACACCGGGCCCATCTAGGAGTGGCACTGCAGTGTCACGCAGGATGTCCCTTCCAAAAAACCCTCCCCAATCAGCACATGATGCAAAGAAAAAGAAAAGAAAAAAGAGGTGCAAGATGGAATTGTCCTTGGGCCCTCCCACCCACCCTTATGTTGTATAAACAAAACAGGACATGCACACTTTAACCAACCCATCATTTCAGTGACAGGGTCTGCCACACGACTGTGACTGATATGACGGGTTGGTTTGGACCCCCCCCCAAAAAAGAAGCAATTAATCTCTCCTTGCACAAACTGGCTCTACAGAGGCAAGATGTCCACCTCATCTTCACCCTCCGATATATCACCGTGTACATCCCCCTCCTCACAGATTATCAATTCGTCCCCACTGGAATCCACCATCTCAGCTCCCTGTGTACTTTGTGGAGGCAATTGCTGCTGGTCAATGTCTCCGCGGAGGAATTGATTATAATTCATTTTAATGAACATCATCTTCTCCACATTTTCTGGATGTAACCTCGTACGCCGATTGCTGACAAGGTGAGCGGCGGCACTAAACACTCTTTCGGAGTACACACTTGTGGGAGGGCAACTTAGGTAGAATAAAGCCAGTTTGTGCAAGGGCCTCCAAATTGCCTCTTTTTCCTGCCAGTATAAGTACGGACTGTGTGACGTGCCTACTTGGATGTGGTCACTCATATAATCCTCCACCATTCTATCAATGTTGAGAGAATCATATGCAGTGACAGTAGACGACATGTCCGTAATCGTTGTCAGGTCCTTCAGTCCGGACCAGATGTCAGCATCAGCAGTCGCTCCAGACTGCCCTGCATCACCGCCAGCGGGTGGGCTCGGAATTCTGAGCCTTTTCCTCGCACCCCCAGTTGCGGGAGAATGTGAAGGAGGAGATGTTGACAGGTCGCGTTCCGCTTGACTTGACAATTTTGTCACCAGCAGGTCTTTCAACTCCAGCAGACCTGTGTCTGCCAGAAAGAGAGATCCAAGGTAGGCTTTAAATCTAGGATCGAGCACGGTGGCCAAAATGTAGTGCTCTGATTTCAACAGATTGACCACCCGTGAATCCTTGTTAAGCGAATTAAGGGCTGCATCCACAAGTCCCACATGCCTAGCGGAATCGCTCCCTTTTAGCTCCTTCTTCAATGCCTCCAGCTTCTTCTGCAAAAGCCTGATGAGGGGAATGACCTGACTCAGGCTGGCAGTGTCTGAACTGACTTCACGTGTGGCAAGTTCAAAGGGCATCAGAACCTTGCACAACGTTGAAATCATTCCCCACTGCACTTGAGACAGGTGCATTCCACCTACTATATCGTGCTCAATTGTATAGGCTTGAATGGCCTTTTGCTGCTCCTCCAACCTCTGAAGCATATAGAGGGTTGAATTCCACCTCGTTACCACTTCTTGCTTCAGATGATGGCAGGGCAGGTTCAGTAGTTTTTGGTGGTGCTCCAGTCTTCTGTACGTGGTGCCTGTACGCCGAAAGTGTCCCGCAATTTTTCTGGCCACCGACAGCATCTCTTGCACGCCCCTGTCGTTTTTTAAAAAATTCTGCACCACCAAATTCAAGGTATGTGCAAAACATGGGACGTGCTGGAATTTGCCCATATTTAATGCACACACAATATTGCTGGCGTTGTCCGATGCCACAAATCCACAGGAGAGTCCAATTGGGGTAAGCCATTCCGCGATGATCTTCCTCAGTTGCCGTAAGAGGTTTTCAGCTGTGTGCGTATTCTGGAAAGCGGTGATACAAAGCGTAGCCTGCCTAGGAAAGAGTTGGCGTTTGCGAGATGCTGCTACTGGTGCCGCCGCTGCTGTTCTTGCGGCGGGAGTCCATACATCTACCCAGTGGGCTGTCACAGTCATATAGTCCTGACCCTGCCCTGCTCCACTTGTCCACATGTCCGTGGTTAAGTGGACATTGGGTACAACTGCATTTTTTAGGACACTGGTGAGTCTTTTTCTGACGTCCGTGTACATTCTCGGTATCGCCTGCCTAGAGAAGTGGAACCTAGATGGTATTTGGTAACGGGGGCACACTGCCTCAATAAATTGTCTAGTTCCCTGTGAACTAACGGCGGATACCGGACGCACGTCTAACACCAACATAGTTGTCAAGGACTCAGTTATCCGCTTTGCAGTAGGATGACTGCTGTGATATTTCATCTTCCTCGCAAAGGACTGTTGAACAGTCAATTGCTTACTGGAAGTAGTACAAGTGGGCTTACGACTTCCCCTCTGGGATGACCATCGACTCCCAGCGGCAACAACAGCAGCGCCAGCAGCAGTAGGCGTTACACGCAAGGATGCATCGGAGGAATCCCAGGCAGGAGAGGACTCGTCAGAATTGCCAGTGACATGGCCTGCAGGACTATTGGCATTCCTGGGGAAGGAGGAAATTGACACTGAGGGAGTTGGTGGGGTGGTTTGCGTGAGCTTGGTTACAAGAGGAAGGGATTTACTGGTCAGTGGACTGCTTCCGCTGTCACCCAAAGTTTTTGAACTTGTCACTGACTTATTATGAATGCGCTGCAGGTGACGTATAAGGGAGGATGTTCCGAGGTGGTTAACGTCCTTACCCCTACTTATTACAGCTTGACAAAGGGAACACACGGCTTGACACCTGTTGTCCGCATTTCTGGTGAAATACCTCCACACCGAAGAGCTGATTTTTTTGGTATTTTCACCTGGCATGTCAACGGCCATATTCCTCCCACGGACAACAGGTGTCTCCCCGGGTGCCTGACTTAAACAAACCATCTCACCATCAGAATCCTCCTGGTCAATTTCCTCCCCAGCGCCAGCAACACCCATATCCTCCTCATCCTGGTGTACTTCAACACTGACATCTTCAATCTGACTATCAGGAACTGGACTGCGGGTGCTCCTTCCAGCACTTGCAGGGGGCGTGCAAATGGTGGAAGGCGCATGCTCTTCACGTCCAGTGTTGGGAAGGTCAGGCATCGCAACCGACACAATTGGACTCTCCTTGTGGATTTGGGATTTCGAAGAATGCACAGTTCTTTGCTGTGCTGCTTTTGCCAGCTTGAGTCTTTTCATTTTTCTAGCGAGAGGCTGAGTGCTTCCATCCTCATGTGAAGCTGAACCACTAGCCATGAACATAGGCCAGGGCCTCAGCCGTTCCTTGCCACTCCGTGTGGTAAATGGCATATTGGCAAGTTTACGCTTCTCCTCCGACAATTTTATTTTAGGTTTTGGAGTCCTTTTTTTACTGATATTTGGTGTTTTGGATTTGACATGCTCTGTACTATGACATTGGGCATCGGCCTTGGCAGACGACGTTGCTGGCATTTCATCGTCTCGGCCATGACTAGTGGCAGCAGCTTCAGCACGAGGTGGAAGTGGATCTTGATCTTTCCCTAATTTTGGAACCTCAACATTTTTGTTCTCCATATTTTAATAGGCACAACTAAAAGGCACCTCAGGTAAACAATGGAGATGGATGGATTGGATACTAGTATACAATTATGGACGGGCTGCCGAGTGCCGACACAGAGGTAGCCACAGCCGTGAACTACCGCACTGTACTGTGTCTGCTGCTAATATATAGACTGGTTGATAAAGAGATAGTATACTCGTAACTAGTATGTATGTATAAAGAAAGAAAAAAAAACCACGGTTAGGTGGTATATACAATTATGGACGGGCTGCCGAGTGCCGACACAGAGGTAGCCACAGCCGTGAACTACCGCACTGTACTGTGTCTGCTGCTAATATATAGACTGGTTGATAAAGAGATAGTATACTCGTAACTAGTATGTATGTATAAAGAAAGAAAAAAAAACCACGGTTAGGTGGTATATACAATTATGGACGGGCTGCCGAGTGCCGACACAGAGGTAGCCACAGCCGTGAACTACCGCACTGTACTGTGTCTGCTGCTAATATAGACTGGTTGATAAAGAGATAGTATACTCGTAACTAGTATGTATGTATAAAGAAAGAAAAAAAAACCACGGTTAGGTGGTATATACAATTATGGACGGGCTGCCGAGTGCCGACACAGAGGTAGCCACAGCCGTGAACTACCGCACTGTACTGTGTCTGCTGCTAATATATAGACTGGTTGATAAAGAGATAGTATACTCGTAACTAGTATGTATGTATAAAGAAAGAAAAAAAAACCACGGTTAGGTGGTATATACAATTATGGACGGGCTGCCGAGTGCCGACACAGAGGTAGCCACAGCCGTGAACTACCGCACTGTACTGTGTCTGCTGCTAATATATAGACTGGTTGATAAAGAGATAGTATACTCGTAACTAGTATGTATGTATAAAGAAAGAAAAAAAAAACACGGTTAGGTGGTATATACAATTATGGACGGGCTGCCGAGTGCCGACACAGAGGTAGCCACAGCCGTGAACTACCGCACTGTACTGTGTCTGCTGCTAATATATAGACTGGTTGATAAAGAGATAGTATACTCGTAACTAGTATGTATGTATAAAGAAAGAAAAAAAAACCACGGTTAGGTGGTATATACAATTATGGACGGGCTGCCGAGTGCCGACACAGAGGTAGCCACAGCCGTGAACTACCGCACTGTACTGTGTCTGCTGCTAATATATAGACTGGTTGATAAAGAGATAGTATACTCGTAACTAGTATGTATGTATAAAGAAAGAAAAAAAAACCACGGTTAGGTGGTATATACAATTATGGACGGGCTGCCGAGTGCCGACACAGAGGTAGCCACAGCCGTGAACTACCGCACTGTACTGTGTCTGCTGCTAATATAGACTGGTTGATAAAGAGATAGTATACTCGTAACTAGTATGTATGTATAAAGAAAGAAAAAAAAACCACGGTTAGGTGGTATATACAATTATGGACGGGCTGCCGAGTGCCGACACAGAGGTAGCCACAGCCGTGAACTACCGCACTGTACTGTATCTGCTGCTAATATAGACTGGTTGATAAAGAGATAGTATACTACTAATATTATATATACTGGTGGTCAGGTCACTGGTCACTAGTCACACTGGCAGTGGCACTCCTGCAGCAAAAGTGTGCACTGTTTAATTTTAATATAATATTATGTACTCCTGGCTCCTGCTATAACCTATAACTGGCACTGCAGTAGTGCTCCCCAGTCTCCCCCACAATTATAAGCTGTGTGAGCTGAGCAGTCAGACAGATATATAATATATATAGATGATGCAGCACACTGGCCTGAGACTGAGCAGTGCACACAGATATGGTATGTGACTGACTGAGTCACTGTGTGTATCGCTTTTTTCAGGCAGAGAACGGATATATTAAATAAACTGCACTGTGTGTCTGGTGGTCACTCACTATATAATATATTATGTACTCCTGGCTCCTGCTATAACCTATAACTGGCACTGCAGTAGTGCTCCCCAGTCTCCCCCACAATTATAAGCTGTGTGAGCTGAGCAGTCAGACAGATATATATAATATTATATATAGATAATAGATGATGCAGCACACTGGCCTGAGCCTGAGCAGTGCACACAGATATGGTATGTGACTGAGTCACTGTGTGCTGTGTATCGCTTTTTTCAGGCAGAGAACGGATTATAAATAAAACTGGTGGTCACTATCAGCAAAACTCTGCACTGTACTGAGTACTCCTAATGCTCCCCAAAATTAGTAAATCAAGTGTCTCTCTAATCTATTCTAAACGGAGAGGACGCCAGCCACGTCCTCTCCCTATCAATCTCAATGCACGTGTGAAAATGGCGGCGACGCGCGGCTCCTTATATAGAATCCGAGTCTCGCGATAGAATCCGAGCCTCGCGAGAATCCGACAGCGTCATAATGACGTTCGGGCGCGCTCGGGTTAACCGAGCAAGGCGGGAAGATCCGAGTCGCTCGGACCCGTGAAAAAAAACATGAAGTTCTGGCGGGTTCGGATTCAGAGAAACCGAACCCGCTCATCTCTAATCAAAACACAACCAGCTGGGTAGCAGTAGAAAGTTTTACAAAACAGTGGATGGCCCAGAGTTACTACAGAATGAGGATTGCACAATGCCCAGAGTTCGATGCTGAAGTGTTGGTCTATGAGTTACCAGACATTATAATTGAAGTGGATATGCTGAAGGGGCAGTCCATAGACCGCTTGTCCAGCACTTATATGTATGGCTGCTCTGTAAAAAGCCTTCACAACCTCTCCAGTAAATCTAACAGCGGGAATGCACTGCAGGTGGGGCAGATATAACATGTGCAGAGACAGATATGGGTGGGGTGTGTTCAAACTGAAATCTAAATTACAGAGTAAAAATAAAGCATCCAGTATTCATCCTGCACAGAAACAATATAACCCACCCAAATCTAACTCTCTCTGCAAATGGTATACAGTATCTGCCACACCTGCAGTGCACATGTGCCCTCATTCCGAGTTGTTTGCTCGCTAGCTGCTTTTAGCAGCATTGCACACGCTAGGCCGCTGCCCTCTGGGAGTGTATCTTAGCTTAGCAGAATAGCGTACGAAAGATTAGCAGAATTGCTACTAAATAATTCCTTGCAGTTTCTGAGTAGCTCCAGACCTAGTCCTAGATTGCGATCACCTCAGTCCGTTTAGTTCCTGGTTTGACGTCACAAACACACCCTGCGTTCGGCCAGCCACTCCCCCGTTTCTCCAGCCACTCCTGCGTTTTTACCTGGCACGCATGCGTTTTTTAGCACACTCCCTGAAAACGCCAAGTTGCCGCCCAGAAAAACCCACTTCCTGTCAAACACACTACAATCACTCGAGCGCAGAAAAAACGTCGCTCGAGCTTGTGTAAATCTCCAGTTTTGTGTTAAATTACTTAGCGCATGTGCGCTGCGTACCATGCTCATGCGCATTTTCCACCTAATCGCTGCATTGCGAAAAACGGCAACGAGCGAACAACTCGGAATGACCACCATGGTTTTGCCCAACTGCTAACAAATTTGCTGCTGCAATCAACTCTGAATTACCCCACATGGTTTTGTCCATTAGCTAACACATTTGCTGCTGTGATCAGATCTGAATTAGGCCCTCTGCGCAGCCCAGGACTTACTCAGCTGCTGCGATCACATCAGTCTGTACGGGAGTGGATTTGTTGTCAGACACCCTCCCTAAAAAAAGCTTGATCCCGCCTGCGTTTTTACGGACACTCCCTGAAAACGGTCAGGTGACACCCACAAATGGCCTCTTCCTGTCAATCTCCTTGCGAATGCCCATGCAAATGGATCCTTCGCACAATCCTGTCGCTGACCGGCGATCCCCGTTGTAGCTGTCCGACACGCCTGCGCATTGCGGTGCATACGCATGCGCAGTTTGGACCTGATCGCCCGCTGTGCGAAAACGCACAGCAGCGATCAGATCTGAATGACCCCCAGTGTTAGAGAAGGTGTGCTATAAAGCCTACAGGTTTACAACTAGCAAATCAGTTCCGATTGGAGATAGTTCTGTCTGCAGCAAATTCATTTTCCTACAAACCCACTTAAGCTTATTAACTCAGATGGAGTTTAAAGATGGGTCCCTGGAGACAAATGAATCTTATTTCTTTGAAACTACTTATAATCCATGACCATTGTCTGGGACAGTCCTTAAACATCTGAGAAACAGCTGAGTATTTAACTTGTTCTTTTCATTATTGTAACTGAATTTAACTTGTTATTACTTGTATGTTTTCATTGTTGTAACTTAGATACATAAATATTATAACAAAAAACGGAGAAGAATAACTTGCGCCGCAGTTTCCGCTTTGTACTATACTCTCAAGGAGCACCACTCCTTAATAAACAAGTGTATACAAAAAAGAATAGAGTAGTCCACAAGCGCGACTGTATTTCAGGGGGGTCTCTGGTTGAATCCTGCCCAAATGTTCTCTCTGTCTGATAACAGACTTGTTATCCCTCAATATCATAAAGTTCTTTTCCTTCCACACTTAGGTTCGCACCTTTGGACTGACCTCCATTCAGTGCGGGATGTACATATAAAGGTTTCTTTTACGCTTTTTCTCCACAGCTTCTCAACATTGCATCAAATGGACATCGTCACGTCCCTTGCAGGGGACACTCACCTCTATTATGTTCCCTATGTTCCTTGAAAGGTTTCTTTAGCCGTAGCACCGTCCTAAGTCTCTCCAAAATCCTGATATTGTTCACCACATCAATTAATGGGACAGGAGGCCAAAAAACCAAATGGTGATATTCTTTCCAAAAAGGAATGTATTTATTCCAGCATAAAACAAATGATAAATTAAAAACATCAAAAAAATAAAACAACACTGGAGATCCCACTGTTCCTGTGTTTGTTCTGCACTATACCCTCAGGAACCAATTGTAAACAAATTGAGTTATCATGAAACAATGGACCTTAATAACGGGTAAGGGCTAGAATAAAACTTACAGGCAGGGATCAGGTTTTTCTGCTGATCCCTGCCTGTAAGTTTTATTCTAGCCCTTACCCGTTATTAAGGTCCATTGTTTCATGATAACTCAATTTGTTTACAATTGGTTCCTGAGGGTATAGTGCAGAACAAACACAGGAACAGTGGGATCTCCAGTGTTGTTTTATTTTTTTGATGTTTTTAATTTATCATTTGTTTTATGCTGGAATAAATACATTCCTTTTTGGAAAGAATATCACCATTTGGTTTTTTGGCCTCCTGTCCCATTAATTGATGTGGTGAACAATATCAGGATTTTGGAGAGACTTAGGACGGTGCTACGGCTAAAGAAACCTTTCAAGGAACATAGGGAACATAATAGAGGTGAGTGTCCCCTGCAAGGGACGTGACGATGTCCATTTGATGCAATGTTGAGAAGCTGTGGAGAAAAAGCGTAAAAGAAACCTTTATATGTACATCCCGCACTGAATGGAGGTCAGTCCAAAGGTGCGAACCTAAGTGTGGAAGGAAAAGAACTTTATGATATTGAGGGATAACAAGTCTGTTATCAGACAGAGAGAACATTTGGGCAGGATTCAACCAGAGACCCCCCTGAAATACAGTCGCGCTTGTGGACTACTCTATTCTTTTTTGTATACACTTAGATACATAAATGTTTATTCTTTGTGAAATGTCCCGTGTCAGTCTCCATATTTAACACATTGTATCCCAGAACCTGGTCGCTTGAGTTTTTCAACCGACAACAGCCACTTATATGCCATCAGACCTCTTCAGAAGCCCTTTATCTGCTATAAGACCCCAGCACATGCCTCAAACAGACAACAAGACTCCTTCATGTGCTCCTTGTGTGCTTTCAGATCCTCCACATGCACCTTGTTTCCCCAGACCCCTCCACATGCCCCTTATATGCCATCAGATCCCTCCACATGCCCCTTATGTGCCATATATGCCCATCATAATATACAGTAAAAAATATAGCTCATCTAATATCAAGATGTATATCCTTTAAAGGACACTATACCTACTATACAGGTCACTACATAGAAAAGTGCACTTAAAATTCACATAAACAATATTTTAAAAAGAAAACAGCAATAGTGATGAGGGAAGAATCACAGAGTATGTATACAGAACTCCTTATACATGCAACCTTTAAATAATATAAAAAGACATTAGTAATCTGCATAAATGCTATTGGGGGAATTTCATTGCAGATGAAGGGTGAGAATTGCCATTGCTGCTTTTACATGCCGGTAATGACACCCCATCCCACAACCGCAATATTGGGACACTGTGGACATTGGAAATAGATGCGTGGATGTGGAGGAGGAGAGATCTACAGATGTAACAACTTTGTAATAATACACCGTAATCAAGAACAGGTATGCACAATAAGTAGATAAATCGTGTTGAAATTGTCACAAATGGTCACTAGGGGTAGCCAGTGAGTCAGGAATATGAGCCGTAGTAGATAAGCAAATAGCTTCTGGTGCAATGGTAGGAAAAATAAATAAAAGTCAGAGAATATATGGCAGGGTGAGGACTGCCCAGCAGACACTATAGCAGAGGAGGGATAATATGGAGTCTTCCCACAGAGACTCACAACCCTCTGGTTTGACCAGGCTCTTCAAGTTGCTTTCTCTGCACAGGCAGGGGATGCCAGCCATGGTTCCACTGGTGACCAAGGCACCACAGCTTTCCACCTGGCTGCAGTGTATAATGCTGCGGAAGACTGAAGGAGGAACAGGCAAGATGGCCGTTGCAAGCTGGGAGGCCGGTACAGCATTTCCACTGAGATACCCCGGGGCCAGGAATGTAGGTTCTAGCTGGAGTACAGGACAGGAGGGTCATCGGGGTCCGGCAAACCAGTCGGTGTGGAGAGCAGTAGTGAGAGCTCCGTCAGGTAGTGGTGGGCCAGGCGTCCTTGTCTGTGATCAATCGGGAGTCCGTGACGGCCACCAACCTTAAGTGAGTCCCCAGTTCAGGAGGGGCAGGTAGGCTGCAACCTCCAGGAGCACTCCCCATACTTGCCTACCTGACCCTCTCCATGAGGGAGAAAATGCTCTGTTCCTGGACTTTCCTGATAATGTATGATTGCCGTCACCTGTGGTGAGCTAGTTAATTGATAAGAAAGGTGTTTCATCACAGGTGATGGCAATCATACAGTACCAGGAAAGTCCAGGAACAGAGCATTTTCTCCCTCATGGAGAGGGTCAGGTGGGCAAGTATGGCACTCCCTGTCTCTGCAAACCATGCCTCCACTATAAAACAGGGCACAGCGGGTGAGAGGAGATGCCTGACAGCCCAAACAGAGCACAAAGGTGGCTATTAGCAGTGGGGTAGAGCAGGAGCTTATGTGAACCAAGACTGCCTCTATAGCTAGCCAAGCCACTACCCCTCCATGTACATCCCTTTTCATTAGAAAATTATGTGTACCAAAAATCATTATGATCTGACCACTTTTACTATGTGCTCAAGCCATAAATGTGTCTTTTGAATTAAAAATGTGTTAATTTGTAGAGTCCGTACCCTTTAATAGCCATAGTGAGTTAAAATAAAGGTAAAGTCTTTAATAAACATTTATTAGAATGTGAAAGCTAAAGTACAGAACATATTTCACAAAGTAACATTGTTAATAATGTCTCGAATGGGTGGAATTGGTAGATATACTGGCCTCTGCCAGCCCATGGAGAACAGTAGCCTTGTTAGCATCAGGAAAGCGCACTCAGTACTCTTTGATAACTTGAAGGACAAACTGGGGTATATTTACTAAGATTTGTGTTTGAGCCAATTTCAGCTGAGAACAACCTTGGCTGACATCAGCCGTTTGAGATTACAACTTTTTGAAAAATAAAACCGGTAATTTACTAAACTACCGTGTTTTCTTAATTAGAGTTCACCGATGGCAATGTCCTTCATATTGTCGGGCAGTGTTTTACGGAAGAGATTAGTAAAACACTGCCAGACATAACACAATGAAGCCCGGCCAGATCAGTGAGATCCGTGCAGGGTTTCATTGTGTACAGTATTTTAATGGTTAAATAGTTAAAATATAAAAAAACAAATGTGTGGTGTCCCCCCTCCTAAGCATAACCAGCCCCAGGCTATTTGAGCCGGTCCTGGTTGTTAAAATACTGGGGGGAAATTGTGTAGGGTCCCCAGTATTTATACAACCAGCATAGGGCTCTTGGACTGGTCCTGGTTCCAAAACTATGGCACAAAAGACATAGGGGTCCCCCATATTTTTTAAACCAGTACCGGCCGCCACTAGCTAAGGAGCTAATACCACAGCCGGAGGGACACATGCATTTAGGTCCCTGCAGCTGTGGCATTACCCCCCCCCCCCCAACTAGTCACCCATAGCCGGGGGTTCCCTGGGGAGTGGGGACCCACCTAGTAAAGGTATCCTCCACCTCCAGGCACCCAAGGGCCAGGGATGAAGCCCGGGGCTGTCCCTGCCATCCGTGGGCTGTGGATGGCAGGCTGATAGCCCATGTGTAAAATAAAGATTTTATATTATCTTTTACTTGTGCTTGTGGAACTACAGGTCCCAGCAAGCCTCCCCCGCATGTTGGTACTTGGATAAACCACAAGTTCCAGCATGCGGGGCATTAAAGGGCCCGCTGATACCTGTAGTTCCACAGGTAAAAGACAATATTAAATATTTATTTTACACATGGGCTATCAGCCTGCCATCCACAGCCCACGGATGGCAGGGACAGCCCCGGGCTTCATCCCTGGCCCTTGGGTGCCTGGAGGGGGGGACCCTTTTATTGTGGGGGTCCCCACTCAGGGAACCCTAGCCAGGGGAGACTAGTTGGGGAGGTAATGCCACGGCCGCAGGGACCTACATAAATGTGTGCCCCGGCTGTGGCATTATCTCCTTGGCTAGTGAAGCTAGTGGTTTAAAAAATACAGGGGACCCCTACGTCTTTTGTCCCCCATATTTTTGGAACTAGGACCAGTCTGGTTGTATAAATACTGGGGGACCCTACACAATTTCCCCCCGGTATTTTAACAACCAGGACTGGCTCAATATCTGAATATGAATTGCCCCAACACTGCCGTGATTTGTGTTTAGTAAATTTCCGAGTTGCATTTTTGGCTGAAAATGCAATCTTCAATCAAATCGGGACCTTAGTAAATTTCCACCACTTAGTTTGTTCTTCACCCTTTGTTAGCAGATCACTGAATTCACTCATTAAAGCTATATGAGTATCATTAACAACTCGCATGTATTTCACTGACTCTTCTGCTTTGAGGTATTCTTCATGTTTAGTCCAGGTCTGGGGGTCAACCCTCAAGAATGACTTTGGGATGTCAATATGTCAAAGAATTTAATAATGTTTCTTATAACAAATGTGCATAGTTGTTTGCAATACAGGCAGAGGCATTCGCGAGGTAGGCGTGGGTGGCACGGGGAAAACGGGGGCGGGCTGACATCAGACGCAGCTGCTCCGATGAGAGAAATGTCAGCTGACCCTCTGCATATGCAGCCTAGCTGCGGCTGTAGGGGGTCATCCACAGTTGATGCGACCACAATTAAATTGCGGTCGCAGTCGCTGGGCAGGCCCTGCAATGGGTGGCCCCCAGCATGCGAAAGAAAGAATTGCAGAGTCTGCTTTTTAGCAGAATCTGCAATCCTTACTGAATAACCTCCTTAATCTGAGTACTGCACTGATCCCTAGAATCTGTGTAGGCTTGGCAATGAAAAAAGAGAACAAAGAGTGGAGGTCCTTCTGATTTTTTTATTAATCAGCGTCAGAATACTGGGTTTCTGAATTCTCGGAGAAGAGTCTAGGGCCGCTTTGGTAGAGGTTCCAGTATACAGGAAACTGGGCGGGCGTATGTAGATCCTACGCATAGGATTCAGGAACCAGCAGAGTATAGCAGGCTGGAACGCTGAGCTGGATTACTGATCAGGAACTATTTTGTAAAGATACTAGAATGTAACTGGCTGTGGGTATATACTGGTACCGGACTGGGAGCAGCTAGTTGCCACCAATGCCGGACTAGAACTGACTAGGTTATGGAAGCCAGGCTGGAACCAGATAATGAGAACAAATACTGGCTAAGTTTTAGGTGCTGGGCCAGGACCAGCTAATAGGCACAGATGCCGGACTGGAACCGGCTGTTTCAGGTTGCCGGGCTGGGTCCAGCTAATACACACAGATGACAGACTGGAAATGGCAAAGCTTCGGGTAAGCAGGTACAAATAACTGGATTCTCTCTCAGTAATACTGTCAGCTGGATGGGAACTGTAGATCACCGGGTAGCAAACGGATAACACGAACAGCACTAAGGGCCTAATTCAGACCTGATTTTAGCAGCATATTTGTTTGCAGATGGGCAAAACCATGTGCACTGCAAGGGGGGCAGATGTAACATGTGCAGAGAGAGTTAGATTTGGGTGGGGTGCAGTGTCGGACTGGGGCATGAAGGGCCCATCGGAAAATGCAGTGGTCGGGGCCTATGTTTAGGGGTGTGGTCAGTCTCCGGAGGGTGTGTGGCTAGTCGCTACATTGGATTGCCTAACCATTACTGAGTGCATGGGCTGGGCCCCTTGACAAATATATAAATACTGCTAGTGCGTGCATGATAATGTACCAGATAAATATTGGCAATGCACTGTAGAGAATACATCATAGTCCTGTGCAGTACAAGGTAACATATGTATAATGTATAATTCAAGAACACAGTCTGGAACCTGATCACTAGAGGTGGAGGAGGGGCCCCAGGCAGTGGGGCCCACCGGTGGTTTCCCTGTACTCCTGTGGGCCAGTCTGACCCTGGTGGGGTGTGTTAAAACTGAAATCTAAATTGCAGCCAGTATTTACCTTGCACAGAAACAATATAACCCACCCAAATCTAACTGTCTCTGCATGTTATATCTGCCCCCCACCTCCCGTAGTGCACATGGGGGTTAATTCCAAGTTGATCGCAGCAGGATATTTTTTTTAGCAGTTGGGCAAAACCATGGCCCTCATTCCGAGTTGATCGCTAAGAGTCATCGCATCGCAAATGTACGAAATGTAAGTATCTGCGCATGCGCAAATGCGTGATTACGCATGCGCGACGACATACGTACGACAACTGTGCAAAATTACTTTGGAAAAAAAAAGCCGTAACTGCCAAACGAAAACGAGGAGTGGCGTGGGCGTGGCGGAGGCGAGACTTCGCAATGCTCCGACATGGGCGTGAAAGTGGGCGTACTGTGTGGGAGTATGCAACTAGCACTGGGCGTGGTTTTCGCAAATAAACATTGTCGCTGTTAAAACTAACATAGGAAACCGTAGCAACATTCACGCAGCAGCAGAGTAGGTCTGCAGTTACTCTACATTTGCGAAGTACTGGTACAAGTGTGTATGCAGTAATTAGCAGTTAATTGGAGAGCACATTCATCTGATGTCCAATTACTTGTTAATTACTGAGCACATGAAAGTTACCAACCACCAATTGACTGAACACACATTACATGTTTATTCTACTCACATATTAATCTCACACACTGTCAAATAAGGTTGTTATTTGTGTTTACCTTGGTGTGTAAGCATTTTGTAGAAATGTTTTAATGTGTGTTAGACTACTAAATACAAACAAGTTACATTTTTAGATAAAGTTATAGAATTCTGCTACATTCTTATCAATTAACCAACACCCACATAATGCAGCATACACTATGATTTAGTTTTAAAAGTCACAATAATATATGTTTATAATATCTGTCAATGTTTTCAATGATGTCATGTTGACCAAAGATATTTAATCAAGTTGTCGTGTCTGTTTTATTAATATGGACATTAAAGTGTGGTGCAAAGCATACCTTTTTTTTAAAATTATTTATAATTTTAAGGAGAATTAGCAGATTGGTCACCAAGTGTCTATATGTTGACCTAATCTTTTGGTAACTAAGATTTTGCTAATGCATTACCTTCAAGAAATTGCACACATTTGTAATATTTTTTTTTTATTACGGTAATAATATTACACAACATTTAAACATGGCTCCACATGAGTCTCACAGGCAGAGATAGACCAAGCACCAAGCAGATGGCACTGACAATAATTATATAGCAGAACTCAGTACTCTGCAAATTTCTGCTTCTGACAAAAGTATCTTTTAAATGCATAAATTAAACATATTACACACCCTGCCACACACAAATTTGATACCAAATGAAAAAGAATTAGTATCCACCACACAAACACAACAATACACAGCACACTAGTGAGAGGAAGATGGCTCTGTTGTTTGTTAAAAGAAACTCACAGGCTACAATTCCTCCAAACAGAAAAAAGACATTTCACTAAGAGGGAGTGATCCATTCTGGCCACACAAGCCAACTCCAAAATAACATAGAGGCAACTACAAAAACATGGGTGCTGCCCATCTGGAGAGACATCACTTTCTTCTTTTTCTCCCCGCCTGAGGCTGATCTTCTTTGCTTGGTCTGCGGAGTGACCTTCGTTGGGCCTGCCCAGTGGCCTGTTCTTCCTGGGCAGGGGCAGGGGAGGGAGCCGATGTGGTTGGCTCTCTGCCACTGTGGGCAAGGGAGACAGCGATGGCCTGGAGCCCTTGCAAGATGTTATTTGCAAGGCTTTGGTTTGAGGAGGCCAGTTGTTCTTGGGCCTGCCTGATCTCTGCCAGACCTTGGCAGAGTTGAGCAACACCTTGCTCAACACAGGTTCGGATCTCAGTGAGCCGGACAGCTATCTGGCTTACCTCCCGGATGACCCCGTCTTGAAATGTGTTTAGGCTCTCACCATACCTAGCAATTTCAAGCAGGATCTCCGGGATAGCAGAGGGTTGGGTGGGGGGGCCAGTAGGAACCTGCATAGGTGGGTTTTGTTGGCCCACACTGCCAGACCCACTAGGTCCCTCCACCTCAGCCTCAACCACATAACCGGCCTGTGACTCAAACTGTTCACCCCCCTGTGCTGTGTTTTGTGCCAAGCAAATAGAAGAATGTGTGGGGAAAAAGTTGGAGTATAAATTAGTAAAAGATTCTAAATACAGTTCAAATTACAGACAAATAAATGTGTAAACTTACCTTCCAAGTCATGTCCCGTCAGAATCTCAGGCAGGTCCGTGTCCATATGAGAAACCCCTTGGCCCTCCTCATAACTGACACAGTCCATCGCCATCTCCTCCAAGTCAGTATACTCCACAGCGACAGGTGGTCCACCCCCTGTAGCCCTTGAGGCATTCCACTCCGCAGCCCTCTTTGCCTTCAGGCGGGATTTGAAGTCGGCCCACCTACATATGTATTGTGAAAGAGGGACAAAGTTGAGTATTATTATTGGTTGTAGAAAATATATAGCACACATGTTCTGCTTGTGTTTGCTAGACAGAACATGATATGTAACTATATTTTTTGATCAACTTAGCACAGAAAATGGATTGTCAAGATGCACTTACCGTCGTCTCACTTCCTGTGATGTTCTGACGACAGAGCCAACTTCATTCACAGATTTTGTGATGTCTCTCCAGATGCGTTCTTTTGAAGCAGCACCCATGTTTTTTGGCCCTCTATGTATTTTGGCCATGGCCTGCGTGACCAAGACACGCAACTCCCTCTTAGTGAATGCAGGCTGTCTTTTTTTCCGTCTGGAGGTAGCCTGTGAGGTTTCTTCTTGTTGGTCATCTCCATCTTCCTCCTCACTAGCAGCTTCTGTCTGCTGTGTTTGTGTGGCTAAAGTCAATTCTCCCTCAGTTTGCTCACTATGTGTGTGTGGCAGGGTATCCCCACTCAATTGTTGAGGTTCAGAAGCAGAAATTTGCAGAGTACTAGGTCCTGCCTCAACATCCGCAGAGGCGGATTCTAACAAGCGCCTTTGCCACTCTAAGCGTTGTTTCTGCAATGCCATCTGCTGCTCTGCAATGCGGTCTATCTCTGCTGCGATTTGCTCACGAGAAGCCATGTTTGTGATGACGTGTGTACGCCGAGGTGTGTGCGCTTATATACCTACGTGCGAATCGTTAATTCACACAGGTGTACACTATTAATCTGGTGAATGATTGCACTGCTTATTTAAGGGCCGAGTTTGCACGCTGTGAGTGTAGGTAGTTTGGAGTTTCATTTGTTTGTTGGCTTGTGCGTGAAGGTGCTAGTGGAATTTGCAGAGTGAGTAATTGTCAAGCATACCTTTGTCCTTTCGTTTGCGTTTGGAATATAGACAGTGTTGCATTTTTTATGCAATTTTTCGTTTGTGAGTATTGTGGAAATGTTATTGTTAATTTTTGGAAGTCAAAGTGTTTTATTAATGTTTTTTTGTTTAATTATTTAATCCCATATATATTTGGCAAGTCCATTTGTGAAAATAAACCTGTGCTTATTATTTGTGACTATCATTTGTGTTCTCTTGTAGGTGCTTGTTTTTGGGTCATATAACCCTTTGAGATTTCTTTGGATTGGTGTGCTAGGGAACACCAAGTTTTCCTTTCTTTTTGAGCAGGTAAGTGTCCTTGGCCTGTATTGGTGGCTGTTTGTTTTAATGGTCTGTATGTTATTTGTGACTATCATTTGTGTTCTCTTGTAGGTGCTTGTTTTTGGGTCATATAACCCTTTGAGATTTCTTTGGATTGGTGTGCTAGGGAACACCAAGTTTTCCTTTCTTTTTGAGCAGGTAAGTGTCCTTGGCCTGTGTTGGTGCCTGTTTGTGTTTTTTAAAATTGTTGAGATTATGTTTTTTTTCCTTTTGGCTAAACCAAATTTTTTTTTACCAGGATTGATCTGCAAAGTAGTGTTTGTCTTTCCTGGTCTAGCTACTAAATGCCTATTATTTTTTGTTTGTGGTTTTTTATTGGTGTTTGTGAAGTTTTTTATGCAGAGAAATGTACCCAAAAATTTTTTTTGGGAATTGTAAAAATAACATATGTATTTTTAATTAAATTTGTTCTTTATTTTTTATTTGCAAAATTTTTTTACATTTTGGACATGAATTCAACACAGAAAAAATGTACGCTCCTGCAGTAAGTTGACACCACATTTGTAAAAACATTTTATTGTAGTATATTTGTCAAACTTTAGTTTTGTATTCTTCATCTTTGTTTTTGTTTTTTTTTTAAAAGTGTGTGATGTCAATATATATTGCAGCAGAAGCCCTACCTCCCCAACCCACGCCAGCACTCCCACCCCAACCGCAAGCCCCACAACCACAGCCGGCTCCTCATCAACCAAGGCAACGGAGGCGTGCTAGGCCACCAATTTTCCGAACCCGTGTCCTACTTTTTGGGATGCCAGATGATGTGGTGGTGCGTAGATACCGGCTGCCACCACATCTAATCCTAGACACTCTCTCCATAATAGAGAGTGATCTGGAGTCTGAAATTCGGTATCCTACAGCAATACCACCATTGACACAATTCCTTGCAGTGTTACATTTTTTGGCTACAGCCTCATATCAGCATGTTGTGGGAGACCTGGTTGGCATGTCGCAGGGCCAGTTCAGTAAGGTCCTGCGGCGTGTCTGCCAGGCTTTCCTAAAGCGGGTGAAGCAGTTCATTGATATGCCTTTGGATGTTGGTGCCCTAGATGTGGTGAAGCGGCAATTTGCGGAAGGTGGTAGTCGCTTCCCACATGTTATTGGGGTTGTGGATGGCACACATGTTGCTATTCAGCCACCAAGACATAATGAAGAAATTTATAGAAACAGGAAACTGTTTCATTCTCTGAATGTAATGGTTGTTTGTGGGCCATCACTCCAGATCCTTTCCCTGAATGCAAAGTTTACTGGAAGTTCCCATGATGCATATGTCATTAGACAATCAGGGATATGGCAGAGATTAAGATCAAGTCAACGAGCAGACATGTGGTTATTGGGTGAGTTTTTGCTTTAATTTTTTAAACAAACAAAAATAACTTGACAAATATACTATTTTGAAATATTGGATTATCTACCAACAGGAGACCGTGGATATCCTTGCACCCCCTGGCTCATGACTCCTTACTGTAATCCCAGGCCAGGACCACAGATGGCATTTAACTCCGCGCTTACTGCCACTAGGCAGCTGGTGGAGCGCACAATTGGTGTCCTTAAAGGGCGGTTTCGTGTGCTCCACCGCACTGGTGGCGACATCATGTATTCGCCGGAGATGGCAAGTAAAATAGTGGTCCTGTGCGCAATACTACATAATATCGCGGTAAGGAGTAGTGTAGAGCTTCCTCAGGCAGAGGAATTGCCTGATGAGGAGCCAGGGGTTGGTCCACGCTTCGGTGGGGGGAGTGTGACACGGAGGGGGAGCCAAGTGAGGGCAAGAATTGTTGCAGAATATTTCAGGTATAGTGTTTTTATATTTTATATTTGCACAAATAATACAACACAGTATGCTTATGTTTTTTAAACCATGATTGCATTTTGTATGATCTTGTAAAGTGATTGGGTAAGGCTTTTGTTGTGTTGGAATGGGTAATTGTTTTTTTTAACAAAAACCAAAAACACGTTAAGCTTACAATGTTTATTTAGAAATTTAAATACTGTAATGTTAATAAATAGTGTCCTTATTTATTTTATATCCTCAAATCCTGATTATGTAACCAAACACACAAACAAATGATACTCAATGTTTCACACTTTGTGACTGTCCAGCTGAATGATCACACGAACTGTGGTGAGTACACAGATATGTATAGTAATTTTATCTAAAGTCTGTGTCTCTGTGTGTGTTTTGTTTTCTTAAATTTGTGTTCAAAACATTTTCGCTTCTGCTAATGCGAATTTCCGCTCGTGCCAAATAACACTCTGCTCTTCACAGCATTGCAAAGATCAATAAAGTTATTAGAAATGACAACATAGATTTTTGACCAATCACATGCTAACAGACACTATAAATATATGCCCAAATAAGGAAAACGCCATTGCCATGATGCGTGCAGCACCGTTCACCAGGCGGGAGCTCCGCGTGCTGGTTGCGGTGATGGACCGCCGCGTAGGCCGCGTTGGGCGCTTCATCCCCAATCGGGTGAAGCGCGAGGCCTACGCGGAGGTCCGCCGCCTGCTGCGGACTCGCGTCCGCAGCAGGCGGACAATCATCCAGCTTGAAAGGAGGTGGAGTGATCTCCGTAGGCGGACTCCCGATTTGTTGGCGGAGATCCGCCAGCAAATTCGTGCGCTGCATACACGAAGTAAGTTACCTTACATAAGTTTTTTGTCCTAAATTGTGCTAATGTGTGATTTTCCAAGTTTTGGGCTTCCGGAATTTATGTAACAATTGTTCAATACAATGAGCACTGCAGGGGAAGCATATGTAACATGTGCAGAGAGAGTAAGTTTTGGGTGGGGTGTGTTAAATCAGGTACAAAAATTTGCATTGCTAAAATAAAGCAGCATGTATTTACCCAGCCCATAATTAAAAAAACATACAAAATCTAACTCTCTCGGCACATGTTATATCTGCCACCCCTGCACTGCACATGCTTTTGGCCAATTGCAAACTAAATTCCTGCTGTAATCCCCTTGGATTTGCAGACATTTTACAGTAAGTGGTAGGCTAATTGCAACCTGCAGTGCCCTTTTATGGAAATTAGGACACTGTGTGTGGTTAGGTAAAACAGTTCTGACTGTAGCAAAGTAACACCAAACAAGTGCATGTTTACAAAAAATAAGAAGCAGGCAGGAAAATATTCCAAAATACTTGATCAGTGCTGGCTATATAATAAGGTGCCTTGAATAGTAATCTGGTGATGTTGCCTAGACCAATCACTATGACTCAATTGCCTAGATTAAGGAATGAGCTTCAAAGTAACAGTTTGGACTCATTTTTTTTGCTGTGGCCAACATGAAGAGGATCTTAACATGTTTGCTTTTCTTTGAAACAAAACAAAGAATTTAACAATGAACAGAACATTGAGAAAACAAATTGATTACTATGTAATTTCTCATGTTTAAACAATTTGTACAATATTATCATTCTAGGACAACAACAACGGCAAAACTCCCCACCCCCTTCCCCTTCTCACTCCCCCTCCCCTTCTCACTCCCCCTCCCCTTCACAGTCCCCCTCAGCTTCCCAGTCCCCCTCAGCTTCCCAGTCCCCCTCAGCTTCCCAGTCCACCTCAGCTTCCCAGTCCACCTCATCTTCCCAGTCCCCCTCATCTTCCCAGGCCCCATCAGCTTCCCTGGCCCACTCCACTTTCCATTCCCCTTCTCACCACACCTCTCCATCTCTTTCTGGGACCCCTTCTCCTCCTTCCCATACCCCTTCTCCTTCAAATTCAACATCCCAATCTGAACCCCCCTCACCCTCTATTGCTTTAACTTTTTCTCCGCCCCCCTCGCCCTCTCAATCAGACCCCCCCTCTGAAATTGGCAAACAAATCCAGCCTCCTTCCCCCATCCAGCCTCCTGCCCCAATCCCTCCTCCTTCCCCAATCCCTCCTCCTTCCCCAATCCCTCCTCCTTCCCCCATCCAGCCGCCTTCCCCCATCCAGCCAACATCCCCACCCAGTGAATGGGCAGAGGAAGCCCCTGCAGACCGTTCCGGGAGTCTGGATGTTGCCGTGGAAAGTAAGTTTATTTTAATTTATAAAAAAATGATTACCCACTTACACTTACAATGCCAAAACATGCAGTGTTGTAGTGTTTGAATTCTTGGACCCTGGACAAATATTTGAAAATTTCATCATGGTGTACATGTTGCCTTTACATATTTGTGAGTGTCATTATATGTACAGTGTGTATGTGTGCAATGTTTTGTGTGTCCACTCTAGGTTGACACTCATTAGGTAGCCAGGGTTGGCAGGACAACAGGGTTTATATGTGTTATTTTGTATGGTAAACAGTTAGACCTGAGTGGAGTTTAGTATGTTGTTGGGCTTTTACACTTGGGCCTGTGTAGTCTGAATATTTACACTTACAAATCACATGCTTCACTTTGTTATGCAGCCTAATGACACACTGATTTGTTGTGTGAAAGTGACATTCTCAAAATTACTAATTGTTCTAGTCAAACCGGTTTGCACTTATTTAGTAAGGGCAGCTTTCATGGAGTGTGGGAATGCTATGATATGTTGGCCTTCTGAAGATGTTGATATGCAGTGTGAGGAGGCAGGACCAAACCCCTTTAAAATAATCTAAAAACATAAAAAAGGTAATGAATGCCAACATGGTGTAACAGTGACGAAGATAGAACATAACTTTAACATGGGATGTCGCCCATAACAACCAATACAATAAATCTTTAGAATTGTGGAACCACTTCTACAAGATATTAATTATTTTTTGGCTTGTTTGCTATGGGCAACGCTACTTCTTAAAATGAACTCACATAGTAGCAAATGTAGCCCATGGTCTTTAAAATTGGACTAAGTAACCAAAAAAGACTGAGCAGGCTTGCCTTTTTTTAAGCTAATGATTGTACCATAAAACAGTCATGATGTATCAACTTTGCCATTAAGCAGGCCTGTCCAAACTGCGCAACTGCAACTGTTGATAAACTACACATCCCAGCATGCCCTTACACAGGTTTGGCATTCCCTGGCCCCAAAACTGAGTCAACGCATGCTGGTATATGTAGTTTCACACAAGCAGGAGGAATGCAGTTTGGACCTGCATGCATTAAAGTGTGCTTTGTGCCTTGCTTGGATAATAAGCAATGTGAGTAAGTTATTAATGTTTATGTTATCTCTTAATTTCAGATGTTGCCGTTGGAGATCCAACATCAATACAGTACATTTGTACACATATGAGGCAGCATCTCCAGGCCTTGTTGGAACTTGTTGGGGACCTGGAAAAGTTATGTTAAATTTTATTTAGACAACAAAAAAAAAAAACAAAACAAACAAAAAAAAAAAAAACTATGTTAAAAAAAAAAAAAAAAAAACATTCTTATACTTTTGCGGCTCCTTATTATTTATTAATGCAATAAAGGAACACCAGATTGCATAACAAACATTTCTTACCTTAAACATTTCAAACCTCTAACGTAACTTATTTTAAAAGACCAACTAAAACATGTTATTGGCAAAATAAACATGCAAACACCTTCATTCACAAACAAAAACTCAACTTTAATAAATTCAGAAAACACATTAGAACAAGCACATTGCAAACATCTATATTTATATTAAACATGTTAATAAAAGGAGGCTCTTTTATGGCTACAAAGTGTTCTTCAGGTATTTAAACAAATACTTAATTGATCATGAACATTTCCATTCATTCAATAATTGTATTTGTGATTGATGAGGGCTTGTGGACTTTTAATTGGAAGGTGTTAGTCCACGAAATAGTAAAAAAACAAATTCTGCTGCGTTTCTCTGCAAAAGTGAGCACTTTAACAGAAAAATGTGTAAATCTACTACAACTTAGTATTTTTACGAATAAGTATGTGTTAATGCGATGGGTTCGCATTGCTGCGACGATTTTGCATTGCTGCGATGTCATTTTGCGTACGCCCACTTTGTGTAATAATACGTGCGAATTAGCAAAAATAAGTTGGGGGCGGATGTTCGCACATTTACTACATTAACGCAACTTTAATAATAAGTTGTGCGAACGAAAAACTTAGCGATCAACTCGGAATGAGGGCCCATGTGCACTGCAGGGGGGGGGGGGGGGGGCAGATATAACATGTGCAGAGAGAGTTAGATTTGGGTGGGGTGTGTTCAATCTGCAATCTAATTTGCAGTGTAAAAATAAAGCAGCCAGTATCTACTCTGCACAGAAACAAAATAACCCACCCAAATCTAACTCTCTCTGCACATGTTATATCTGCCCCCCCCCCCCTGCAGTGCACATGGTTTTGCCCAACTGCTAAAAAATTTCCTGCTGCGATCAACTTGGAATTACCCCCATGGTTTTGCCCATCTGCTAACAAATTTGCTGCTATGCTCAGGTCTGAATTAGGCCGGTATTGTCGGTAGTTGGCTGGGACCAGTAGTACACCGGGAAGTAAGAACTGATAACACGCAAAGGGGGGAAATCAATTGCCTGCGGGAAATTCAACATTTTTGCTAGTCAATTAGAGGACTGAAAATGAGACACTGTGATTTCTAGAGAAATCACTGCATCTTTTTCTCTCTCTCCTCCAGAGCAAAATCGTTAACTTTAGGAAAAATCAGTAGGAATTGCTCTGGCAACTTTGGGCGTGGGATCTCTCTAAACCCCGCACCCAAATTAATTCCCCCTATATTTTGCTGGCTGCAACCAATAGCTTACCAGGAATATAGAACTGGTAGCAGGAACACACTATATGCTGCTGGTTGGGACCAGTAGTTCACCGAAATCAAGGAACATGGCAAAAATAGCTACAGTGCTCTGGCAACTTGTTAGAGCACCCGTGGGCGTTTTGACTTGACCTGTTGACTTTCATTGGCGACTCAGTGATCAACTGACCACTCCAATATGGCAGCGCACAGCACGCGGAGTCAGCGGGGACACCGCTGAAAGAAGCCCAAATCCATGAGCAGCCATGTCACATGAGGATCAGCGCAGACCTAGCAACTGTCTCCACAGGATCCAGGACCTTCGTCAGGCCTGAGCAAAACAACAGCAAGGTAAGCATCGGGAAGCCACTTACCGGGACTTGATAATCAGCACTGTAAGTAACCAGTCAAGGCTGTTGGAATCACAGAGTAAAGACCTCCAGTTGGCATCAAGGTTGGGTTCTATAGGGGGGCCTGGATCAAGTATACCCAACCCTAGTGCCAATAGCACTATAGCTATTCCTCACACCAGAAAAAAAAATGGGAATGTGTTCCTAAGACTCTACCATGAAGCAGCCCCATATATACAGGAGAGAGCCACTAAATGCCACAACAAATAGATACAACAACCAAGCAGAGGTAGAATAGGCACATCAAAATAGGATTTTAATTACCTACCGGTAAATCCTTTTCTCGTAGTCCATAGAGGATACTGGGGCCCATTTAGTACCATGGGGTATAGACGGGTCCACTAGGAGCCATGGGCACTTTTAAGAATTTGATAGTGTGGGCTGGTTCCTCCCTCTATGCCCCTCCCACCAGACTCAGTCTAGGAAACTGTGCCCAAGGAGACGGACATACTTCGAGAGAAGGATAGATAAGGTTAGTGGTGAGATTCTGAACCAGCACACACAACAAGAGTAAAGCCAAGCTAACCAAACTTGAAACAGGAACAGCAACGGCTGAACCAACATTACTTAACCAAGTAACAGTGCAGGACGAACGAAGCACTGGGCAGGCGCCCAGTATCCTCTACGGAGTACGAGAAAAGGATTTACCGGTAGGTAATTAAAATACTATTTTCTCTTATGTCCTAGAGGATACTGGGGTCCATTTAGTACCATGGGGATGTACCAAAGCTCCCAAACCGGGTGGGAGAGTGCTGAGGTTCCTGCAGAACTGATTGACCAAGCTGAAGGTCCTCAGAGGCCAAAGTATCGAACTTGTGGAACTTTGCAAACGTGTACGAACCTGACCAAGTAGCTGCTCGGCAGAGCTGTAAAGCCAAGACACCCTGGGCAGCCGCCCAGGAAGAACCCACCGACCTAGTAGAGTGGGCCTGTACAGATTTTGGATATGGCAAACTTGCCGTGGAATAAGCATGCTGGATAGTAAGGCTGATCCAGCTTGCAATAGTCTGTTTTGAAGCAGGACACCCAATCTTATTAGGATCATAAAGAACAAACAGCAAGTCTATCTTTCTGTGACGAGCTGTTCTTTTCACATACACCTCAAAGCCCTCACAACATCCAAAGACTTTGAAGTAGCAGAGGTGTCGGTGACAACCGGGAACACAATAGGTTGGTTGATGTGAAACGCAGACACCACCTTAGGAAGAAATCGCTGATGAGTTCTGAGTTCAGCTCTGTCCTCATGGAAATTAAATAGGGACTTTTGTGAGATAAAGCCCCCAATTCTGACACACGTCTTGCTGAAGCCAAGGCCAACAGTGTAAAGGTCTTCCACGTAAGATATTTTACGTCCACCTCCTGTAACGGCTCAAACCAGTCCGCTTGGAGGAAATGCAGCACCACATCGAGATCCCAAGGTGCCGTGGGAGGCACAAAGGGAGGTTGGATGTGCAGAACACCTTTCAAGAACGTCTGTACCTCAGAGAGAGAAGCCAATTGTTTCTGAAAGAAAATTGACATGGCCGAAATCTGGACTTTTATGGAGCCCAGACATAGGCCCACATCTACTCCTGCTTGTAGAAAAAGCAGGAAACGTCCTAGATGGAATTCCACTGCTGAAAATTTTCTGCTCTCACACCAAGAGACGTATTTCTTCCAAATACGATGGTAATGCTTAGACGTTACCCCCTTCTTGGCTTGGATCATAGTCGGGATAACCTTGTTAGGGATCCCTCTCCTGGCTAGAATCAGCCATTCAACTACCATGCCATCAAACGTAGCCGCGGTAAATCCTGATAGATGAATGGGCCCTGTTGCAGAAGATAATTGCGAAGAGGTAGAGGCCACGGATCTTCGAGGAGCATCTCCAGAAGGTCCATGTACCAGGCCCTTCTTGGCCAGTTCAGAGCAATTAGAATTGCTTGAACCTTTTCCCTTTTTATTCTCTTAAGAATTCTAGGGATCAGAGGAAGTGGAGGAAACACGTACACCATCTGATAGACCCATGGAGTCGTCAGGGCATCTACCGCCACCACCTGTGGGTCTCTCGACCTGGAACAATATCGCTTGAGCTTGTTGTTGAGACCAGAGGCCATCATTTCGATCTGTGGATATCCCCATCGACTTGACAAGCACCTGAACACTTCCAGGTGAAGTCCCCACTCTCCCGGGTGCAGGTCGTGTCTGCTGAGGAAGTCTGCTTCCCAGTTGTCTACTCCCGGAATGAAGACCACTGACAATGCCACAGCGTTTCTCTCTGCCCAGAGTAGAATTCTTGACACCTCTGACATTGCTGCTCTGCTTTTTGTTCTGCCCTGTCGATTTATGTACGTCACTGCCGTCACACTGTCTGACTGGACCTGAATGGCCCGATCTTGAAGAAGATGTGAGGCCTGCAGAAGGGCATTGTATATGTCCCTGAGTTCCAGAATGTTGATTGGAAGAATTACTTCCTGACTTGACCATCTTCCTTGAAACTGCACTCCCTGAGTGACTGCTCCCCAACCTCTGAGGCTTGCGTCTGTGGTTAGCAGAATCCAGTACTGAATTCCGAACCGCCGACCCTCGACGAGGTGAGAAGTCTGTAGCAACCACAGAAGGGAGATCCTGGCTTTTGGCGACAGACGGATCCTCTGGTGCATGTGAAGATGCGATCAGGACCATTTGTCCAACAGATCGAGCTGGAAGGGTCTTGCGTGAAACCTTCCATTTTGAAGAGCCTCGTAAGAGGCCACCATTTTCCCCAGAAGGCGAATGCATAGATGCACCAATATCCAGGTTGGCTTCAGGACATCCCGAACCATCGACTGGATTCCTAATGCCTTTTCCAATGGAAGGAGCACCTTCTGCGACTCCGTATCCAGTATCATTCCCAGGAATGGGAGCCTCCGTGTTGGCTCTAGGTGAGATTTTGGAAGATTCAGATCCACCCATGATCCTGGAGAAGTTTTATTGAGAGAGCAATGCTGTCCAGCAACCTTTCCCTGGATGGTGCTTTTATCAGGAGATCGTCCAGGTACGGAATTATGTTCACTCCCTGTTTGCGGAGTAGAAACATCATCTCTGCCATCACCTTGGTGAACACCCTCGGTGCCGTGGAGAGGCCAAATGGCAGGGCCTGGAACTGGTAGTGACAGTCCAGCAGTGCAAACCGTAGATAAGCCTGATGAGGCGGCCAGATCAGAATGTGAAGGTATGCATCCTTGATATCCAGAGACACTAGGAATTCCCCCTCCTCCAGACCTGAGAGCACCGCTCTCAGAGACTCCCATCTTGAATTTGAACACTCGCAAGTACGGGTTCAATGACTTGAGGTTCAAAATTGGTCTTACCGAACCGTCCGGTTTCGGTACTACAAACAAGTTGGAATAGTACACCTTGGTTTGCTGATGAGGTTGAACTGGAACAATGATGTGAAGCTGTACCAGTTTGTGGATGGCATGTTGTAAAGTTATACTTGCCTCTTGTGAAACTGGCAAGCCTGATTTGAAGAATCTGTGAGGTGGGAGCTCTTGGAACTCCAGTCTGTAGCCTTGGGAAACAAGATTTATGACCCAGGGATCCTGGCAGGAATTTCACCAGATTTGACTCAAGAATTGTAGGTGAGCTCCCACCTGACAGCCTTCCAGGCATTGCGGTTCACCGTCATGCTGAAGTCTTTGAGGAAGCAGAGCCTGAAGTCTGTTACTGAGCACCTGCAGTTGCTGGTTTGCGTGGTTTACCTCTTGCGCCGCTGGAGGACATAGAAGCACCTCTGGATTTGCCCTTGAACTTGACCGTCTGAAAGGAGTGTAACTTAGAAGCTGAATAAGTCTTCTTGGTTGGGTGGGCTGCGGAAGGAAGATACGTAGACTTACCCGCAGTAGCTGTGGAGATCCATTTGTCTAATTCAGCTCCGAACAAGGCCTCTCCTGTGAATGGCCTTCCACGCCTTTCCTGGAATCCGCATCAGCAGTCCACTGGCATAGCCACAAGCCTCTACATGCCAACACTGCCATAGCGGTGGGGTGTGCGTTAAGCACTCCTATTTCCTTTATGGCTTCCACCATAAAGCTTGCAGAGTCCTGTATATGCTGCAGGATTAAGACAACATCCCCCCTGGATAAGGAATCTAACCCCTCAATTAGGTTACCTGACCATTTTGCAATGGCTTTAGTGATCCACACACATGCAATAGTGGGCCTTTGGGCCACCACAGCAGCTGTGTACAATGATTTGAGTGTAGTCTCAATTTCACGATCAGCCGTGTCTTTCAGGAAAGCTGCACCAGCAACACGCAATACGATTTTACGTGACAGCCTAGAGACTGATGCGTCCACTATCGGTGGATTTTCCCATTTTTTCCTATCCTCCAGAGGAAAAGGAAAAGATGAGAGCAACCTTTTAGGGATCTGAATTTTCTTATCAGGATTAACCCAAGGTTCTTCAAACAGGGTATTCAATTCCTTTGATGCAGGAAAAGTGACTGAGGACTTCTTTTTTACATTAAAATAAGATTCCTCACACTCCTCTAACACCTTATCAGGAGTATGCAGAACATCTCTGATAGCCTCTATAACAGCCTCTATTCCCTGTGACAGAGCAGCATCCCCCCACTCTGAGTCCACCTCCCCCTCCTCCATGTCTGACCTTTCAGAGTCAGACTGCAGGATATGAGCCAGACATTGCTTTTGTGGACAAATGGGAGGGGATTGAGACGCTGTCTTGGGGACTGAGTCTCTGTTCATAAACTCATCCACAGTCTGTTTTAAGTATTGCGTCTCTTTTTCACTGTGGGACAATTTTATAGAAAGAGTTGAGATCATTCCCTTTAGAGAATTAACCCATTCTGGTTCAGCCCTGCCAGTCTGTGAACCCTGAGTACCCAGTAGTGAGCCACCTGGTGAAGAGGAACACTTTGCGGTACAAGACACACACTCTTTGCCTGACATAATGTAATGTGACAGCACACACACAGAGGAAAGGTCAAGCACAATTAACCCACAAAGAGCCCTGCAGGAAGACACAGATGTTTGGAGCCAGCCCCCACCGCGCCCTTATCGTTAATGCCAAGCTTAGCCGGGTCGCAGACTAAGTACCTTGATAGGGGACTCAGTACACTAGTAATTGCTGCCCCCTGCTATGACCCCCTGGTACCACTGAGGTAGTTTGGAGTCACACTGGAGGAGCTGTGCGTCCTTGTCCTGTCAGCGCCTGTGTCCACTGAAGAGGAAAAATGGCGTTGGTGAGCTGCTGGATCCTCTCATAGTGAAGCCCCGCCCCTTCAATGGCGCTCGGTCTTCCCGCTTTTTTTATACTGGCTGAGGAATCTGGTGCTTAAAATGGAGAGAACCGCTTTAAGGTTGTTGTGCCAGTGTGTGTACTGTGTACAGTGTACCGGGACGCAGTTGTGTACTGTGTCCGGAGACTCATTCCGCCCCGTTTCGAAGCCATGCGTCCCCATACCCTCGTGCCGCCATATTAGCCAGCGCCCCGCTAGCCAGGACGCCAGCTCAGTACTCACCACTCTTCATTCTTCTGGCTCTGTTAGGGGTGGCGGCGTGCTGCGGGACTGTACGCTCACCGTGATGGGCTTGCGAATAGGTCCCTCAGGAGCTCAGTGTTCTGTCAGCGGGGAACGGGACCATTAACCCTTCAAAAGGTTGGGCCATCCCCCCACCCCACCCCCCAAGTCCCACGAAGCAGGCAGGCTGGTGACATCCCGCCCTCCCTGAAAATAACAAACATCTAAAATAAATGTAGAAAACTCTTCAGGAGCTTCCTTCAGCGTGACCGGCTTCTCCGGGCACATTTTCTAAACTGAGTCTGGTGGGAGGGGCATAGAGGGAGGAGCCAGCCCACACTATCAAATTCTTAAAGTGCTCATGGCTCCTAGTGGACCCATCTATACCCCATGGTACTAAATGGACCCCAGTATCCTCTAGGACGTAAGAGAAAATAGGATTTTAATAAGCCACCGGTAAATCCTTTTCTCGTAGTCCGTAGAGGATGCTGGGGTCCACATTAGTACCATGGGGTATAGACGGGTCCACTAGGAGCCATGGACACTTTAAGACTTTGATCCTACCAGACTCAGTCTAGAAACTGTGCCCGAGGAGTCTGACAACTTCGAGAGAAGGAATTTACACAGATAGTGGTGAGATTCACACCAGCTCACACATACACTGCAAACCAAGCTAACCAGCTTGCAAACTCAGCAACAACTGAACAACATTATTAACCAAGTAACAACAGTACTAAACCAAGAACAAAGCAGTACTGAATGAACCTTAGCAGGATAACGAAGCGCTGTGCTGGTGCCCAGCATCCTCTATGGACTACGAGAAAAGGATTTACTGGTAGGTAATTAAAATCCTATTTTCTCTTACGTTCTAGAGGATGCTGGGGTCCACATTAGTACCATGGGGATGTACCAAAGCTCCCAGAACACTTACACTGACTGGAACACCCACGGAGGTACCAGGGCTTCCACCGCCACTGCTTGTTGGTCTTGTGACCTGGAACAGTACCTCCGAAGCTTCTCTCTGAGGTGAGAGGCCATCATGTCTATCTGAGGTACACCCCATCAGCTTGTTACCTCTGCGAATACCTCCAGGTGGAGGCCCCATTCTCCTGGATGGAGATCGTGTCTGCTGAGGAAGTCTGCTTTCCAGTTGTCCACTCCCGAAATGAAAATTGCTGACAGCGCCCGCTCATGCTTCTCTGCCCAGAGAAGGATTATTGTCACCTCTGACATTGCAGCCATGCTCTTTGTTCCGCCCTGCCTGTTTATGTAGGACACCGCTGTAACGTTGTCCGACTGAACCTGAGCGGCTTGATCCCGCAGAAGATGTGCCGCTTGTAGAAGGTCGTTATACATGGCCTTCAGATCCAGAATGTTTATTGGAAGGAGAGATTCCTGAACTGACCGCTTTCCTTGGAAGTTTTCCCCCTGAGCGACTGCTTCCCAACCCGAGACTTGCATCCGTGGTTACATGAATCCACTTCTGAATCCCGAACCTGCGGCCCTCGAGTAGGTGAGAAGTTTGCAGCCACCAGAGGAGTGAAATTCTGGCTTTCGGCGACAGGCGTATCCGCTGGTGTATGTGAAGATGAGATCCTGACCATAAGACCAGAAGATCCAGTGGGAAAGACCGTGCAAGGAATCTTCCGTACTGTCGAGCCTCTTAGGAGGCAACCATCCTCCCCAGAAGGCGAATGCACTGATGAACTGATACCCGGGCTGGCATCAGAACATCCTGGACCATTGATTGGATCACCAACGCTTTCTTCACCGGTATAAACACCCTCTGCACTTCCGTGTTGAGAATCATCTCCAGGAAGGAACGCCTCCTTATCGGCTTCAAATGCGAAATTGGAAGCTTCAGGATCCACCCAAAATTCCGGGACAGTTGATTTGAGAGAGCAACATCTCCCTGGAGGATGTTAAGGACGCCCAGATATGGAATTATGTCTACTCCTGGTTTGTGGAGCAGGAGTATAAAGGCTGCCATGGCCCTGATGAACACCCCTTGGTGTTGCGTAGAAGCCAAGTTCAGTGTTTGGAACTGGAAGTGACATAGTTGTAGTGCAACCTTAGATAGGCCTAGAGAGGCGGCCAGATTGGAATGTGAAGTACGCACCCGGGATACCAGGAATTCCTCTACATCTCGAGCAGAGATCTCCACTCCCAGACTCCTTCCCCAACTGAACACCCACCAGTAGGGAATCAATGACCCCAGGTTTGAATAGTAACCTCTGTTATGTAAATGAGGTGGAACTGGAATAATGACATTAGTTTGACAAATGTTATGATAGCTTCCAGCAGCAGTACACTTTCTGCCTGAGAAGCTAGTAAGCCTGATTTGCCTGCTACTGAAGCCTGAGATGTGTACAGTTTTGAGCATGGTATAGACTCCCCAGGAGAAGATATACATTCTGCAGTACAGGACAAAGTCCCTTAAACATGGTAAAGTGGATTACACATACACAGAAAAATGTCAACAGAGTTCCCCCCCCCCCCCCCCCCCCAGAATATCTTCAGTCACAGAGCACAAGAAGCCAGCCACAGCGCGCCCTTATAGGCTTTTATAAAGATAAAAACCCCGCTGACTAGTGTAACCTTAACAGGGTAGCTAGTACATAATACTACTCCCCCCTTTTTTATAACACCTTTTACCTCAGTGTAGTTGTGTGGAGGACAGCATTCCCTGTCAGCATGTGTCTGCAGGGAGAAAATGGCGCTGGTTATCGCTGGATCCGCTCTGAAGAGAAGCTCCGTCCCCTGTAATGGCGCATCTTCCCGCACTTAGACTTTTGCAGCAAACAGTGGGTTAGACCTTGAAAGCTATGTTTGACCAGTGTAGGGTATCGCGCTGGCCCAGGACGCCCCTCACAGCGCCGTACACAGTGTGCAGCTGAGCCTTCCGGAGCGCAGCCTGTCAGAGCTGCGCTCCCACCCTTGTGCCGCCATTCTTGCCGGGGACCCTCTTACCTCCTCCCTTAGTGCGGCCACGCAATCCCGGAGAACTTCGGTTAGTGTGTATGCCCTGGGTGAAGAACAGGAGCCTCTGCTGTAAGTACCCGGCAACCAGGGACGCGGGAGCATACAGCGCCGCTGGGGGAGGTGATGGAGCTGCAGCAGGAGATATTAGAATGATATCTAGCACTAGAGTGCCTCTGCTGCAGCCCTTGAAGTCTTCTATCTTCTTTAAAATAGCTCTTCTTAGGGCTGCTGGAGCAGCCCTGCCTGTTAGCTGCCTACACTGCAGGCACCAACTTACAGACTGAGCTCCTGTGCACGGAGGTGGGGTTATAGAGGAGGCGGCGCTGAGCATCTTGGGAACAGTCAAAGCTTTTAGGCTGTTGGTGCCTCAAATCAAGATCCTACTCTACACCCTGATGTTATTCCATGTGGAATACCAGTGTACCCCGCTGCAGAAAGATGATTGCTTGCTATGTGAGATTTCGGAGTCCTGCCAGGCCTTTCTTGGTGGGTACCTCTTTGTGTCCCCTCTTTGTAGCTCATAATCCCTCCTATATGTTCCCTAATCCCGTCTATGTGTCTGATAACGTGACGCGTGATCTTGTCTAGGGGGTCTATATTTACTATGTGTCCCTGTGTTCCTACACTCTCTAGCAAAATGTCCCTCCATCTGGCAAATATAACATTTTATTGACCTCCTGTTCTCTTCAAATGTCTGGGGTTTCGGTTGGTTGGTCATCCCTTTGAGTGCCTGTATACTTACCACCATCAACCACTCCCCATGTGCCTCCTTCCGTCTTGGAATGTTTTTGTCATGTTCCACTGCGGATTCCCTAAGGGCATCCACAGTTACCCCTCTCCAATTGGGCAGAGAAGTCTGTACCCTGACTTTTAATGCCTGAGTCCGTCCATTAACACAGAGACAGCCACCTCCCTATGATTCACCTAGTTTTTGATATTCTCGATCCCAGTGTACTTTGCCATTTGTGCTATTGCCCTGTGGAAATAGTCTGCTGCCATTTCACTTTCCGTTTGTTTGATGGTAAATATTTTACCCCAATTCATCACTACCAGAAAATATAATCCCAATTGAACGTTAATTTGTTTAGCGTTCTCTTGGTTATATTCACCAGTTAGAGGTTCATCTTTCTCTATTTTGCAATCATTTATACATTTTTGGTCAATATTTGAGGGAAGGCACGCTTGCAACACAGTCCGCCAATCTTTGTGGGTCCATGGGCATTACCCAGATCCCTAATAAATTTTTTACATTTGGCTAAATCCTTTCTAGGATCAGGGAATTCTGTAATGATTGACCGTAGTTCAGACCTGGTCCACGGGCAATACATTGCAACATTCCTCATGGGGGTTACCCCATCCCTTCCAGTTCTCCCATTGGGGACAGCTATTGGGGGTCATTCCGAGTTGTTCGCTCGGTAAAAATCTTCGCATCGCAGCGATTTTCCGCTTAATGCGCATGCGCAATGTCCGCACTGCGACTGCGCCAAGTAAATTTGCTATGCACTTAGGAATTTTACTCACGGCATTTTCATCGTTCTGGCGATCGTAATGTGATTGACAGGAAATGGGTGTTACTGGGCGGAAACAGGCCGTTTTATGGGCGTGTGGGAAAAACGCTACCGTTTCCGGAAAAAACGCAGGAGTGGCTGGAGAAACGGGGGAGTGTCTGGGCGAACGCTGGGTGTGTTTGTGACGTCAAACCAGGAACGACAAGCAGTGAAATGATCGCAGATGCCGAGTAAGTCTGAAGCTACTCAGAAACTGCTACGAGGTGTGTAATCACAATATTGCGAATACATCGTTCGCAATTTTAAGATGCTAAGATTCACTCCCAGTAGGCGGCGGCTTAGCATGAGCAAATCTGCTAAAATTCACTTGCGAGCGAACAACTCGGAATGACGCCCATTATGCGGACGGGGTGTAGCCCAGCTATATCACTCCTTTCTGAATCAATATGGGGATGCACTGTCTCTTCATAATGGATGGTCCCATACTTACCGGTAGCTCTGATCCTGTCCGTCTCACCTGAAGAGGAAGCAGTTGTTGCTCTTACTGGTTGGGCTTGCCCCACCTGGGTTTCCTGCATGGTTACTGCCTGAGAGAGGGGCTGAGATCAGGCTAGGTTCGTCATCCTCCTCTGAACTATGATCCTTGAAAGAACTTTGGACAGGGTATAATTTGCAAGGGTTAGGGTTAATACATTTTATAAGTGCATTCCTATCGTTTCCTGGTATGCTATTGGTTGTAGCAGCCTTCTCTCCATCGACATATGGCGGTGGTGGTGCACTCGCATTCACATTCCAGTCTGGTTTTGACCTCGCTGCGCGAGCAAGTTCCCTTTGCGTTTCTCCTTCCTGTTGCAATATGTTTAAACAGTCGTTATGTCTGATCCTCAGTTTCCTGGATTTGATCAGACATATTCTATTTCTAACATTTTGCAGCACCTCTGTGTCAAAACTACCAACCCTAGGAAAAGATGCCCTATCTTCATCAGTCATTCGTATCCATTCATCACAAAAACCCTCTGTGTAAGGACCATACTTCCTACACATAATATAACCAGCGGACCCTTTCGGCCCCTGTCTTTCAGCCTGAACCCTGGTGCCGAACATTTGGCTCTTATCAGAGGCCTTTTAACACAATCACCAAATGGACAACACGAGCAAACGGTGAAAGTCCTCCGAGTTCTTTCATCAACTCTTTCTCAACTGAGTATACAACGCCCCACCGACTGATGACACGCGTATATCAGAGAGGATCCTATCAGACCCCTCAGGCACTGGGAGAACGAAATTGTCACGATCCGGGTAATTGGACACCATTACTTACCATCCAAATGTCTCCTGAGGCTGGCTCAGCGTTCCAGGGCTGGATCTCAGCGGTGTAGCTGAGACCCATAATCTATATTTCCCTCCTGTCATCTCGCAGCGCTGTCACAGCGACCTCATGTTGTTTTCTGATTGGTGTCTCCGGCTGCCGCGGCCTCCATTGCCGCAATTCACAGAGTCTTCAGGATAGCGTCTACTGTCTGCTACGGCTTCTGATGTCACTTGGGAGTTTCAGTGTACAAGTTGTCTGTGTGGCGGCTCTTGCTCTCTGCGGCATCCGCCGCCATTACTACTGAACTTTCCACATGGTTTTCTCAAACTAACTTTTCCCTCCAAGCACTGCATGGGCGCAGCCATGTTGGATTGTCATGTGATTCACTTTACTCCAATCCGCTGCTCCACTGAAATCTGCATGATTGCTCAGCCAATGCCTGCCTCCCTGCAGGTATAAATATCCTGTGTCTAGGCCTAGAATCTGTCAGTGTTTTGGTTGTCAAACCTTGTGTTACCAGGTCTCTCCTTGCTGTGAACATTGCTGTTACAGGTTTCCAGCTCCTGCTCTCAACCTCCACTAGAGACCCGCACTAGCCTTCCACCTTGCTGTGGCGCCTGACTCCTCAGTGCTCTGCCTTTGTCATTGCTGGCTATTGTGACACCAGCTTCCAGCGCCAAGTTTACAGTGGTGTTTCGTCTCCTCACATTACCAGTGCTCTGCAGCTGGTCATCTACTGTTTCATCGCACTCTAGCATCATACCAGCACAGTACTTGTCACCTTGTCATCTGACCGGTTCCGTCCGGTACACCCAGCAGCCTACCACATTACTTGCCAGCTTCTAAGAAACACCTGCTGGCTAGTTCCTTATCTCTACTTCAGTATCCTGCAGACGGGTTCTCTGGTTAAGGACATACCAACTCCTGGTCTATAAGAACTGTACCTGATATTAACAGTGCCCTGTGGCATCTACCATTCTGCAAGCTCTAAGGAACTGTGGTTATTTCTGCATTCATTATATTTGTGCAAAGTACTACTGCTGTGTTTAAAGAACTGTGCTTAATAAAATCCATAGACTTTTATCTCATTTGTCGTGGTCACATCTTCGGGCATTTATACTGCTGCTCACCTGCATGTCTAGGGTCTGATTCAACCCTCTAAGTTCAAGTTTACCTAAGCCCCTACAACTGAAGCTTCCTCTTGTCAGCTCCAGCCTTCAGTTGTGACAGAAATGTATTAACAGAGTTATACCACACCTTTCCAGAGAAACAACTTATCGATCACCCCATCCAATGAATGTCCACCAAGAATCTTCCTGGGAGAGTAATGAAGTTCTTAACTCTTTACTCAATCACCTCTGCGTATGCTAACACAGCGCTTATGCTGACGCTATTTGCGCAAAAATAGGATTTTAATACCTACTGGTAAATCCTTTTCTCTTAGTCAGTAGAGGATGCTGGGGTCACTTCAAGAACCATGGGTTATAGATGGGATCCACAGGAGACATGGGCATTTTAAGACTTTCAAAGGGGTGTGAACTGGCTCCTCCCTCTATGCCCCTCCTCCAGACTCCAGTTATAGGAACTGTGCCCAGGGAGACGGACATTTTGAGGAAAAGGATTTATTGTTAAACTAAGGTGAGATACAGACCAGCTCACACCTCAAGCATGCCGTACAACATGGCATTCAACACAACGCAAGTCAACGGCATGAACAACATCAGCAACAGGCTGACTATAAACGTAACACAACATGTGTGTAACCACAACTAATAACTGCAGATACAGTACGCACTGGGACGGGCACCCAGCATCCTCTACGGACTAAGAGAAAAGGATTTACCAGTAGGTATTAAAATCCTATTTTTTCATACGTCCTAGAGGATGCTGGGGTCACTTCAAGAACCATGGGGTTTATACCAAAGCTCTAGAATGGGCGGGAGAGTGCGGATGACTCTGCAGCACCGATTGACCAAACATGAGGTCCTCATCAGCCAGGGAATCAAACTTGTAGAACTTTGCAAAGGTGTTTGAACCTGACCAAGTAGCCGCTCTGCAAAGTTGTAATGCCAAGACCCCCCGGGCAGCAGCCCAGGACGAGCCCACCTTTCTGGTAGAATGGGCCTTCACCGATTTCGGTAACGGCAATCCAGCCGTAGAATGAGCCTGCTGAATCGTATGACAGATCCAGCGCGCAATAGTCTGCTTGGAAGCAGGAGCCCCAATTTTGTTGTGAGCATATAGGACAAACAGAGACTCCGTTTTCCTAAACTGAGCCGTTCTGGCCACATACATTTTCAAAGCTCTGACTACGTCAAGAAACTTCGATTACAGCAAGGCGTCAGTAGCCACTGGCACCACAATAGGTTGGTTTAAGTGGAACGACGAAACCACTTTTGGCAGAAACTGCTGACGAGTCCTCAACTCTGCTCTATCTTCATGAAAGATCAAATAAGGGCTCTTGTGAGACAAGGCCACCAATTCAGACACCCATCTGGCGGATGCCAAGGCCAACAGCATGACCACTTTCCAAGTGAGGAATTTCAACTCCACCTTTTGTAAAGGTTCAAACCAATGAGACTGAAGGAATTGCAACACTACATTAAGATCCCATGGTGCCACAGGGGGCACAAAGGGAGGTTGGATGTGCAACACGCCTTTCACAAAGGTCTGAGCTTCTGGAAGGGAAGCCAATTGTCTTTGGAAAAAAACCGATAAGGCTGAAATTTGTACTTTAATGGAGCCCAACTTTAGGCCCGCATCAACACCGGCTTGCAGAAAATGGAGAAAACGTCCTAACTGAAATTCTTCCATAGGAACCTTCTTGGATTCACACCAAGACACGTATTTTCTCCAAATACGGTGGTAATGTTTAGATGTTACTCCTTTCCTGGCCTGAACAAGAGTGGGGATGACCTCCTCGGGAATACCCTTTCGGGCTAGGATCCGGCGTTCAACCTCCAAGCCGTCAAACAAAGTCGCGGTAAGTCTTGGAACACGCACAGCCCCTGCTGTAACAGATCCTCCTTCAGAGGAAGAGGCCAGGGATCTCCTATGAGTAATTCCTGAAGATCCGGATACCAAGCCCTCCTTGGCCAGTCTGGAACAATGAGGATCGCTTGAACCTTTGTTCTTATGATCTTTATCACATTTGGAATGAGAGGAAACGGCGGAAACACGTACACCAACCGAAACACCCACGGTGTCACTAGGGCGTCCACTGCTATTGCTTGAGGGTCTCTCGACCTGGAACAATAGCTCTGAAGTTTCTTGTTGAGGCGAGACGCCATCATGTCTATTTGAGGAATTCCCCAAAGACTTGTCACTTCTGCAAAGACCTCTTGATGAAGACCCCACTCTCCTGGATGGAGATCGTGTCTGCTGAGGAAGTCTGCTTCCCAGTTGTCCACTCCTGAAATGAAGATCGCTGACAGAGCGCTTGTATGCCTTTCCGCCCAACTGAGCACCTTTTGTGACCTCTGCCATTGTCGCTCTGCTTTTTGTTCCGCCCTGGCGGTTTATGTACGCTACTGCTGTTAAGTTGTCCGCCTAAATCAAGACGGGCCGATTGCGAAGATGTTCCGCTTGTAGAAGGTCGTTGTAAATGGCCCTTAGCTCCAGAACGTTTATGTGTAGACAAATTTCCTGGCTTGACCATCTTCCCTGGAAGCTTTCCCCCTGAGTGATTGCTCCCCAGCCTCGGAGACTCGCATCCGTGGTCACTAAGATCCAGTCCTGGATCCCGAACCTGCATCCATCTGGGAGGTGAGAGCTGTGCAGCCACCACAGGAGTGAGATTCTGGTCCTGGAAGACAGGATTATCCTCCGGTGCATGTGCAGATGGGACCCGGACCACTTGTCCAACAGGTCCCACTGAAACACTCTGGCATGGAATCTGCCAAACTGAATGGCCTTGTAGGCCGCCACCATCTTCCCCAGCAACCGAGTGCATTGATGGATCGATACTTTTGCTGGTTTCGGAATTTGTTTGTTCTGAATTTCCTGCGCCTTTTCTACTGGAAGAAAAACTCTCTGTAATTCTGTGTCCAGAATCATTCCCAAAAACGACAGCCGTCTCGTCGGAACCAACTGTGATTTTGGCAAGTTTAGGAGCCAACCATGTTGCTGCAGAATTGTCAGGGAGAGCGTAATGTTCTGCAGTAATTGGTCCTTGGACCTCGCCTTTATCAGGAGATCGCCCAAGTACGGGATAATTGTGACCCCTTGCTTGCGCAGGAGAACTATCAATTTGGCCATTACTTTGGTGAAAATCCTCGGAGTTGTGGACAGACCAAACGGCAACGTCTGAAATTGGTAATGCCAATCCTGAACTGCAAACCTCAGGTAAGCCTGATGCGGAGGATAAATGGGAACAAGTAAGTAGGCATCCTTTATGTCTACCGACACCATAAAATCCCCCTCCTCCAGACTGGAGATGACTCCCCGGAGAGATTCCATCTTGAATTTCCTTAGGTAGAAATTTAGGGATTTGAGGTTCAGGATTGGTCTGACTGAGCCGTCTGGCTTCGGGACCACGAACAGGCTCGAGTAAAAGCTTTCTCCCTGTTGCGACGGGGGAACCCTGACAATGACTTGATTGTGACACAATTTTTGTACTGCGGCGCATACCACCTCCCTGTCCGGAAGAGAAGCTGGTATGGCCGATTTGAAAAATCAGTGAGGGGGAACGTCTTGAAACTCCAGTTTGTACCCCTGGGACACTATTTCTAAAACCCATGGGTCCAGGGCCGACCGAGCCCAGAACTGACTGAAGAGCTTGAGACATGCCCCCACCGGTGCGGACTCCCGCAGAGGAGCCCCAGTGTCATGCAGTGGATTTGGCAGAAGCCGGGGAGGACTTCTGTTCCTGGGAACCGGCCACGGCCGGTGATCTTTTGCCTTTCCTCTATTAGCAAGGAAGGAAGACCCTCTGCCTTTTCTGTATTTATTAGGCCGAAAGGACTGCATCTGAGGCACATAAGGTAAAAATTATGACTTACCCGCGGTAGCCATAGATACCAAATCAGCGAGGCCGTCACCAAACAATATACCACCTTTATACGGTAGAGACTCCATAGATTTCTTAGAGTCAGCATCAGCATTCCATTGATGAAGCCACGATGCTCTGCTAGCTGAGACTGCAATGGCATTGGCCCTTGATCCCAAGAGGACAATATCCCTCGCAGCCTCCTTTAGGTAGACCGCAGCATCCCTGATATAACCTAGTGTCAAAAGAACGCTATCTATATCCAGGGTATCTATTTCAGATGACAAGTTATCTGCCCATTTTTCGATAGCGCTACTCACCCACGCAGATGCAATGGCTGGTCTGAGTAGCGTACCCGTGGTGACATAAATTGATTTCAATGTATTTTCCTGCCTACGATCCGCAGGATCCTTTAGGGCTGCCGTGTCAGGGGACGGAAGAGCCACCTTTTTGGACAGCCGAGATAGAGCTTTGCCCACAATGGGGGGTGACTCTCATTTTTCCCCATCCCCAGAGGTAAACGGATACGCCACTGGAATCCTTTTGGGAATCTGAAACCTTTTGTCAGGATTTTCCCAAACCTTGTCACAAAGCGTGTTCAGTTCATGAGAGGGAGGAAACGTTACCTCAGGTTTCTTTCCTTTATACATACAGACCCTAGTATCAGGAACAGTAGGGTCCTCAGTGATATGTAATACGTCTTTTATTGCCACAATCATGTACTGAATGCTCTTTGGCAGTTTTGGATCTAATCTGGCAACACTATAGTCGACACTTGAGTCAGTGTCCGTGTCGGTATCCGTGTCAACCAGCTGGGCAAATGAACATTTTTGTGACCCCGAGGGGTTCTGGACTTGAAACAACACATCCTCTTCGGATTTCTTCCATGCCTGGATCTGAGACTCAGATTTATCCAATCTCTTATTTATCAGAGCCACATTAGCATTCAAAGCACGCAACACATATACCCAATCAGGTGTCGGCGGTGCCGACAGGGTCACTCCCGCAGCCGTTTGTGTCCCTAACATAGTCACCTCCTAGGAAGAGCACTCCGCCTCAGACGTGCCGACACACGTGAACCCACACTGGGCCCATAGAGGACAGACCCACAGTACAGCCTGTCAGAGAGACACAGAGGGAGTTATTGCCAGCTCACACCCCAGCGCCCAATCCCGGTCTGAAAATGTCCCAGACCTGCAGTGCTTTTATAAGTTACATATAATGCACCAAAATAACTGTGCCCCCCCCCCCCCCCGTTTTGCACCGTTACTTGTACAGTAGTGTGAGGAAGGACCAGTGTCTCTGCAGCCTTGTGTAGAGAAAATGGTGCCAGGCTGTGTGCTGTGAGGGCTAAGCTCCGTCCCCGAAATGGCGCGTTTCAGACCCGCTCTTTAAAAAAAAAAAAAAGATTTTACTTACCGGTAAATCTATTTCTCGTAGTCCGTAGTGGATGCTGGGGACTCCGTAAGGACCGTGGGGAATAGCGGGCTCCGCAGGAGACTGGGCACTCTAAAGAAAGATTTAGTACTATCTGGTGTGCACTGGCTCCTCCCTCTATGCCCCTCCTCCAGACCTCAGTTAAGGAAACTGTGCCCAGAAGAGCAGACATTATAAGGAAAGGATTTTGGAATCTCGGGTAAGACTCATACCAGCCACACCAATCACACCGTATAACTTGTGATACACTTATCCAGTCAACAGTATGAACAACAACAGGGCATCAACAATGGATGCCAACATAACATAACCCATTATTAAGCAATAACTATGTACACGTATTGCAGAAAGTCCGCACTTGGGACGCCCAGCATCCACTACGGACTTCGAGAAATAGATTTACCGGTAAGTAAAATCTTATTTTCTCTGACGTCCTAGTGGATGCTGGGGACTCCGTAAGGACCATGGGGATTATACCAAAGCTCCCAAACGGGCGGGAGAGTGCGGATGACTCTGCAGCACCGAATGGGCAAACTCAAGGTCCTCCTCAGCCAGGGTATCAAACTTGTAGAATTTTGCAAATGTGTTTGAACCCGACCAAGTAGCAGCTCGGCAAAGCTGTAATGCCGAGACCCCTCGGGCAGCCGCCCAAGAAGAGCCCACCTTCCTTGTGGAATGGGCTTTCACTGATTTTGGATGCGGCAATCCAGCCGCAGAATGAGCCTGCTGAATCGTGTTACAGATCCAGCGGGCAACGGTTTGCTTTGAAGCAGGAGCACCCAACTTGTTGGGGGCATATAGAATAAACAGCGAGTCAGTTTTCCTGACTCCAGCCGTTCGGGCTACATAAATCTTCAAAGCCCTGACTACATCTAGTAACCTGGAATCCTCCAAGTCACGAGTAGCCGCAGGCACTACAATAGGTTGGTTCAAATGAAAAGATGACACCACCTTTGGCAGAAATTGGGGACGAGTCCGCAATTCTGCCCTGTCCATATGAAAAAACAGATAGGGGCTTTTACATGACAAAGCCGCCAATTCTGACACACGCCTAGCCGAAGCTAATGCCAATAGCATGACCACCTTCCACGTGAGATACTTTAGCTCCACGGTCTTAAGTGGCTCAAACCAGTGGGATTTTAGGAAACCCAACACCACGTTGAGATCCCAAGGTGCCACTGGTGGCACAAAAGGGGGCTGAATATGTAGCACTCCCTTAACAAACGTCTGAACTTCAGGAAGAGACGCCAGTTCCTTTTGAAAGAAAATGGATAGGGCCGAAATCTGGACCTTTATGGATCCCAACTTCAAGCCCATAGTCACTCCAGACTGTAGAAAGTGCAGAAATCTGCCCAGTTGGAATTCCTCTGTAGGGGCCTTCCTGGCCTCACACCAAGCAACATATTTACGCCATATGCGGTGATAATGCTTTGCTGTCACGTCCTTCCTAGCCTTTATCAGCGTAGGAATAACTTCCTCCGGAATGCCTTTTTCCGCTAGGATCAGGCGTTCAACCGCCATGCCGTCAAACGCAGCCGCGGTAAGTCTTGGAACAGGCAGGGCCCCTGTTGCAACAGGTCCTGTCTGAGAGGCAGAGGCCATGGGTCCTCTGTGAGCATTTTTTGCAATTCCGGGTACCAAGGCCTTCTTGGCCAATCCGGAACAATCAGTATTGTTCTCACTCCTCTTCTTCTTACGATTCTCAGTACCTTGGGTATGAGAGGAAGAGGAGGGAACACATAGACCGACTGGAACACCCACGGTGTTACCAGGGCGTCCACAGCTATCGCCTGAGGGTCTCTTGACCTGGCGCAATACCGTTGCAGCTTTTTCTTGAGACAGGACGCCATCATGTCTACCTGTGGCAGTTCCCATCGATTTGCAATCTGAATGAAGACTTCGTGATGAAGTCCCCACTCTCCCGGGTGAAGGTCGTGCCTGCTGAGGAAGTCTGCTTCCCAGTTGTCCACCCCCGGAATGAACACTGCTGACAGTGCTTGTACGTGATTCTCCGCCCACCGAAGAATCCTGGTGGCCTCCGCCATCGCGACTCTGCTTCTTGTGCCGCCCTGGCGGTTTACATGAGCCACTGCGGTGATGTTGTCTGACTGAATCAGCACCGGTTGGTTGCGAAGCAGGGGCTCCGCTTGACTCATGGCGTTGAATATGGCCCTTAGTTCCAGGATATTTATGTGCAGACAAGTTTCCTGACTTGACCACAACCCTTGGAAGGTTCTTCCCTGAGTGACTGCCCCCCACTCTCGGAGGCTCGCATCCGTGGTCACCAGGACCCAGTCCTGTATGCCGAATCTGCGGCCCTCGAGAAGGTGAGCACTCTGTAGCCACCACAGAAGAGACACCCTGGCCCTGGGGGACAGGGTGATCAGACGATGCATCTGAAGATGCGATCCGGACCATTTGTCCAACAGATCCCATTGAAAGATCCTCGCATGGAACCTGCCGAAGGGAATGGCTTCGTACGATGCCACCATCTTTCCCAGGACTCGCGTGCAGTGATGCACCGTCACCTGTTTCGGTTTTAAGAGGTCTCTGACTAGAGTCACAAGCTCTTGAGCCTTCTCCGTCGGGAGAAACACCTTCTTCCGGTCTGTGTCCAGAATCATGCCCAGAAAGGGCAGACGCGTCGTAAGAATCAGCTGCGACTTTGGGATATTCAGAATCCAGCCATGCTGTTGCAACACTTCCTGTGAGTGCGCTACGCTGATCTGCAACTGCTCCCTCGACCTCGCCTTTTTGAGGAGATCGTCCAAGTATGGGATAACTGTGACTCCTTGCTTTCTCAGGATCACCATCATTTCTGCCATTACCTTGGTAAATATTCTCGGTGCCGTGGACAGGCCAAACGGCAACGTCTGGAATTGGTAATGACAGTCCTGTACCACAAATCTGAGGTACTCCTGATGAGGCGGATAAATGGGGACATGCAAGTAAGCATCCTTGATGTCCAGAGACACCATAAAATCCCCCTCTTCCAGGCTTGCAATGACCGCTCTGAGCGATTCCATCTTGAACTTGAATCTTTTCAGATAAATGTTCAGGGACTTTAAATGTAATATAGGTCTGACCGAACCGTCCGGTTTCGGTACCACAAACATTGTGGAATAGTATCCCTTCCCCTGTTGACGAAGGGGAACCTTTACCACCACCTGCTGGAGAAATAGCTTGTGAATTGCCGCTACCACTACTTCCCTTTCTATGGGGGAAGCTGGCAGGGCCGATTTTAGGTAACGTTGAGGGGGCATCACCTCGAATTCCAGCTTGTATTCCTGAGACACAATCTGTATAGCCCAGGGATCCACCTGTGAGCGAACCCACTGGTGGCTGAAATGTCGGAGACGCGCCCCCACCGCTCCTGGCTCCACCCGTGGAGCCCCAGCGTCATGCGGTGGATTTATTGGAAGCCGGGGAGGACTTCTGTTCCTGGAAACTAGCTGTAAGGTGCAGCTTTTTTCCTCTGCCCCTGCCTCTAGCAAGAAAGGAAGCACCTCTGACCTTCTTGCTTCTTTGTGCGCAAAAGGACTGCATTTGGTAATACGGTGCTTTCTTCGGTTGTGAGGGAATATATGGCAAAAAGTTTGACTTCCCAGCAGTAGCTGTGGAAACCAGGTCCGAGAGACCGTCCCCAAACAATTCCTCACCCTTGTAAGGTAACACCTCCATGTGTTTTTTGGAGTCGGCATCACCTGTCCACTGCCGAGTCCACAGCACCCTCCTGGCAGAAATTGACATTGCATTAATTCTAGAGCCCAGTAGGCAAATGTCCCTCTGGGCATCCCTCATATATAGGACAGTGTCTTTTATATGCCCCAGGGTCAGCATAATGGTATCCCTGTCTAAGGTATCCATTTCCTCAGACAGATTATCTGTCCACGCTGCTACAGCACTACACATCCACGCCGACGCAATTGCCGGCCTCAGTAGAGTCCCTGAATGTGTATAAACAGATTTCAGGATACTTTCCTGCTTTCTATCTGCAGGATCCTTTAGGGTGGCCGTATCCTGCGACGGCAGGGCCACCTTCTTAGATAAGCGTGTCAGAGCTTTATCTACCCTAGGGGAGGATTCCCAGCGCACCCTGTCCTCTGGCGGGAAAGGGTACGCCATAAGTAACCTTTTAGAAATCAGGACTTTCTTATCCGGGGAATCCCACGCTCTTTCACATAACTCATTTAACTCATGTAAAGGGGGAAAAGTCACCTCTTGCTTTTTCTCCCCATACATATAAACCTTCTTGTCAGGGACAGGGTTTACCTCTGATATGTGTAAAAATAAGAATTTACTTACCGATAATTCTATTTCTCGGAGTCCGTAGTGGATGCTGGGGTTCCTGAAAGGACCATGGGGGGATAGCGGCTCCGCAGGAGACAGGGCACAAAAAAGTAAAGCTTTACTAGGTCAGGTGGTGTGCACTGGCTCCTCCCCCTATGACCCTCCTCCAGACTCCAGTTAGGTACTGTGCCCGGACGAGCATACACAATAAGGGAGGCATTTTGAATCCCGGGTAAGACTCATACCAGCCACACCAATCACACCGTACAACTTGTGATCTAAACCCAGTTAACAGTATGACAACAGAAAGGGCCTCTTAAAGATGGCTCCTTAACAATAACCCGAATTAGTTAACAATAACTATGTACAAGTATTGCAGATAATCCGCACTTGGGATGGGCGCCCAGCATCCACTACGGACTCCGAGAAATAGAATTATCGGTAAGTAAATTCTTATTTTCTCTATCGTCCTAAGTGGATGCTGGGGTTCCTGAAAGGACCATGGGGATTATACCAAAGCTCCCAAACGGGCGGGAGAGTGCGGATGACTCTGCAGCACCGAATGAGAGAACTCCAGGTCCTCCTTTGCCAGGGTATCAAATTTGTAAAATTTTACAAACGTGTTCTCCCCCGACCACGTAGCTGCTCGGCAGAGTTGTAATGCCGAGACCCCTCGGGCAGCCGCCCAAGATGAGCCCACCTTCCTTGTGGAGTGGGCTTTTACAGTTTTAGGCTGTGGCAGGCCTGCCACAGAATGTGCAAGTTGAATTGTGTTACAAATCCAACGAGCAATCGACTGCTTAGAAGCAGGTGCGCCCAACTTGTTGGGTGCATACAATATAAACAGCGAGTCAGATTTTCTGACTCCAGCCGTCCTTGCAATGTATATTTTTAAGGCTCTGACAACGTCCAACAACTTGGAGTCCTCCAAGTCGCTAGTGGCCGCAGGCACCACAATAGGTTGGTTCAGATGAAATGCTGATACCACTTTAGGGAGAAAATGCGGACGAGTCCGCAGTTCTGCCCTATCCGAATGGAAGATTAGATAAGGACTTTTATAAGATAAAGCCGCCAATTCAGATACTCTCCTGGCAGAGGCCAGGGCTAGTAACATAGTCACTTTCAATGTGAGATATTTCAAATCCACCTTTTTCAATGGTTCAAACCAATGGGATTTGAGGAAATCTAAAACTACATTTAGATCCCACGGTGCCACCGGAGGCACCACAGGAGGCTGTATATGCAGTACTCCCTTGACAAAAGTCTGGACCTCAGGGACAGAGGCCAATTCTTTTTGGAAGAATATTGACAGGGCCGAAATTTGAACCTTAATGGATCCCAATTTGAGACCCATAGATAATCCTGATTGCAGGAAATGTAGGAAACGACCCAGTTGGAATTCCTCCGTCGGAACCCTCCGATCCTCGCACCACGCTACATATTTTCGCCAAATGCGGTGATAATGTTTCACGGTGACTTCCTTCCGTGCCCTAATCAAGGTAGGAATGACTTCTTCTGGAATGCCTTTCCCTTTTAGGATCTGGCGTTCAACCGCCATGCCGTCAAACGCAGCCGCGGTAAGTCTTGAAAAAGACAGGGACCCTGCTGTAGCAGGTCCCTTCTCAGAGGTAGAGGCCACGGTTCGTCCGTGAGCATCTCTTGAAGTTCCGGATACCAAGTCCTTCTCGGCCAATCCGGAACCACTAGTATTGTTCTTACTCTTCTTTGCCGTATGATCTTCAATACCTTTGGTATGAGCGGCAGAGGAGGAAACACATACACTGACTGGTACACCCAAGGAGTTACCAGTGCGTCCACAGCTATTGCCTGTGGATCTCTTGACCTGGCGCAATATTTGTCCAGTTTCTTGTTGAGGCGAGACGCCATCATGTCTACAATTGGTCTTTCCCAACGGTCTATTAACATGTTGAAGACTTCTGGATGTAGACCCCACTCTCCCGGATGAAGATCGTGTCTGCTGAGGAAGTCTGCTTCCCAGTTGTCCACGCCCGGGATGAACACTGCTGACAGTGCTATCACGTGATTCTCCGCCCAGCGAAGAATCTTGGCAGCTTCTGCCATTGCACTCCTGCTTCTTGTGCCGCCCTGCCTGTTTACATGGGCGACCGCCGTGATGTTGTCCGACTGAATCAACACCGGCTTTCCTTGCAGGAGAAGTTCCGCCTGGCTTAGAGCATTGTAGATTGCTCTTAGTTCCAGAATGTTTATGTGAAGAGACTTTTCCAGACTCGTCCATACTCCCTGGAAGTTTCTTCCTTGTGTGACTGCTCCCCAGCCTCTCAGGCTGGCGTCCGTGGTCACCAGGATCCAATCCTGAATGCCGAATCTGCGGCCTTCTAATAGGTGAGCCTTCTGCAACCACCACAGAAGTGACACCCTTGTCTTTGGTGACAGGGTTATTCGCAGGTGCATCTGCAGATGCAACCCTGACCATTTGTCCAACAGATCCCTTTGGAATATTCTTGCATGGAATCTGCCGAATGGAATTGCTTCGTAAGAAGCCACCATTTTTCCCAGGACTCTTGTGCATTGATGTACTGACACTTTTCCTGGTTTTAGGAGGTTCCTGACCAGATCGGATAACTCCTTGGCTTTTTCCTCTGGAAGGAAAACCTTTTTCTGAACCGTGTCCAGAATCATTCCTAGGAACAGCAGACGAGTTGTCGGAATTAAATGGGATTTTGGAATATTCAGAATCCACCCGTGTTGTCTTAGCACCTCTTGAGATAGTGCTAAAGCTGTCTCCAGCTGTTCTCTGGACCTTGCCCTTATTAGGAGATCGTCCAAGTATGGGATAACTAATACGCCTTTTCTTCGAAGAAGAATCATCATCTCGGCCATTACCTTGGTAAAGACCCGAGGCGCCGTGGACAATCCGAACGGCAGCGTCTGAAACTGATAGTGACAGTTTTGAACAATGAACCTGAGGTACCCCTGGTGTGCGGGGTAAATCGGAACGTGTAGATACGCATCCTTGATGTCCAAGGATACCATAAAGTCCCCTTCCTCCAGGTTCGCTATCACTGCTCTGAGTGACTCCATCTTGAACTTGAACTTTTTTATGTAGAGGTTCAAGGACTTCAGATTTAGAATAGGCCTTACCGAGCCATCCGGCTTCGGTACCACAAATAGAGTGGAATAATACCCCTTTCCTTGTTGTAATAGGGGTACTTTGACTATCACCTGCTGAGCGTACAGCTTGTGAATGGCTTCCAACACCCTCTCCCTTTCGGAAGAGACGGTTGGTAAGGCAGACTTCAGGAAACGATGAGGAGGATCCGTCTCTAATTCCAACCTGTACCCCTGAGATATTATCTGCAGGATCCAGGGGTCTACCTGCGAGTGAGCCCACTGCGCGCTGTAATTTTTGAGACGGCCCCCCACTGTCCCCGAGTCCGCTTGAGAGGCCCCAGCGTCATGCTGAGGTTTTTGCAGGAGCCGGGGAGGGCTTCTGTTCCTGGGAAGGAGCTGCCTGTTGGTGTCTCTTCCCTTTTCCTCTGCCTCGTGGCAGGTACGACAAGCCCTTTGCTCTCTTATTTTTGTAGGAGCGAAAAGGCTGCGGTTGAAAGGTCGGTGCCTTTCTCTGTTGGGGAGTGACTTGAGGTAAAAAAGTGGATTTCCCGGCAGTAGCCGTGGCCACCAAGTCTGATAGACCAACTCCAAATAACTCCTCCCCTTTATACGGCAAAACCTCCATGTGACGTTTTGAATCCGCATCGCCTGTCCACTGTCGTGTCCATAAGGCTCTTCTGGCTGAAATGGACATAGCACTCACCCGAGATGCCAGTGTGCAAATATCCCTCTGTGCATCACGCATATAGATAAATGCATCCTTTATTTGTTCTAACGACAGTAAAACATTGTCCCTATCTAGGGTATCAATATTTTCAATCAGGGATTCTGACCAAACTACTCCAGCACTGCACATCCAGGCAGTTGCTATAGCTGGTCGTAGTATAACACCTGCATGTGTGTATATATTCTTTTGAATAACTTCCATCTTTCTATCTGATGGATCCTTAAGTGCGGCCGTCTCAGGAGAGGGTAACGCCACTTGTTTGGATAAGCGTGTGAGCGCCTTGTCCACCTTAGGGGGTGTTTCCCAGCGCGCCCTAACCTCTGGCGGGAAAGGGTATAATGCCAATAACTTTTTTGAAATTATCAACTTTTTATCAGGAGCAACCCACGCTTCATCACACACGTCATTTAATTCTTCTGATTCAGGAAAAACTGTTTGTAGTTTTTTCACACCATACATAATACCCTGTTTTACGGTATCTGTAGTATCAGCTAAATGTAACGTCTCCTTCATTGCCAAAATCATATAACGTGTGGCCCTACTGGAAAATACGTTTGAATTTCTACCGTCGTCACTGGAATCAGTGCCCGTGTCTGGGTCTGTGTCGACCGACTGAGGCAAAGGGCGTTTTACAGCCCCTGACGGTGTTTGAGGCGCCTGGACAGGCATTAATTGATTGTCCGGCCGCCTCATGTCCTCAACTGACTGTTTAAGGGAAGATAAACCATCACGTAATTCCACAAATAAAGGCATCCATTCTGGTGTCGACCCCCTGGGGGGTGACATCTGCATATTTGGCAATTGCTCCGCCTCCACACCAATATCGTCCTCATACATGTCGACACCACGTACCGACACACACCGCAAACTCACAGGGAATGCTCTAATGAAGACAGGACCCACTAGCCCTTTTGGGGAGACAGAGGGAGAGTCTGCCAGCACACACCACAAAGCGCTATATATACAAGGGATATCCTTATATTAAGTGCTCCCTTATAGCTGCTTTAATATATATATATATAGCCATTAATGTGCCCCCCCTCTCTGTTTTACCCTGTTTCTGTAGTGCAGTGCAGGGGAGAGACCTGGGAGCCGTTCTGACCAGCGGAGCTGTGACAGAAAATGGCGCCGTGTGCTGAGGAGATAGGCCCCGCCCCTTTTTCGGCGGGTTCTTCTCCCGCTATTTTTCCAGTCAGGCAGGGGTTAAATATCTCCATATAGCCCCTATGGGCTATATGTGAGGTATTTTTAGCCTTGTATAAGGTTTCTATTTGCCTCTCAGAGCGCCCCCCCCCAGCGCTCTGCACCCTCAGTGACTGCCCAGTGAAGTGTGCTGAGAGGAAAATGGCGCACAGCTGCAGTGCTGTGCGCTACCTTATGAAGACTGAGGAGTCTTCAGCCGCCGGTTTCCGGACCTCTTCACGCTTCAGCATCTGCAAGGGGGTCGGCGGCGCGGCTCCGGGACCGGACTCCACGGCTGGGCCTGTGTTCGATCCCTCTGGAGCTAATGGTGTCCAGTAGCCAAGCAGCAAATCCACTCTGCATGCAGGTGAGTTTACTACTTTCCCCCTAAGTCCCACGTTGCAGTGATCCTGTTGCCAGCAGGACTCACTGTAAAGAAAAAAACCTAAACTAAACTTTCTCTAAGCAGCTCTTTAGGAGAGCCACCTAGATTGCACCCTTCTCGTTCGGGCACAAAATCTAACTGGAGTCTGGAGGAGGGTCATAGGGGGAGGAGCCAGTGCACACCACCTGACCTAGTAAAGCTTTACTTTTTTGTGCCCTGTCTCCTGCGGAGCCGCTATCCCCCCATGGTCCTTTCAGGAACCCCAGCATCCACTTAGGACGATAGAGAAATATCCTTCATCGCTATAATCATGTAACGTATAGCTTTTGTCATTTTTGGTTGCAATTTTGCATCATCGTCATCGACACTGGAGTCAGAATCCGTGTCGACATCTGTGTCAACCATTTTGGATAGTGGGCGCTTTTGAGACCCTGAGGGCCTCTGCGCTGTAGGATCAGGCATGGGTTGAGACCCTGACTGGCCCGAGGTATCAGCTTTATCCAACCTTTTATGTAAGGAGTTTACATTATCATTTAACACCTTCCACATATCCATCCAATCAGGTGTCGGCACCATCGGCGGCGACATGTCATTCAACTGCACTTGCTCTGCCTCCACATAGCCCTCTTCGTCAAACATGTCGACACACGCGTACCGACACACCACACACACAGGGGAAGCTCTAAATGAGGACAGGAACCCCACAAGGCCTTTTGGAGAGACAGAGAGAGAGTCTGCCAGCACACACCCCAGCGCTATATAACCCAGGGATTACACAGTAACTTAGTGTTTACCCAGTAGCTGCTGTATTATGATTTATGCGCCTAAATTTATGTGCCCCCCCTCTCTTTTTTACCCTTCTATGCAGGGGAGAGCCTGGGGAGCTTCCTCTCAGCGGAGCTGTGGAAGGAAAATGGCGCTGGTGAGTGCTGAGGAAGAAGGCCCCGCCCCCTCAGCGGCGGGCTTCTGTCCCGCGATTTTTAGTAAAATAAATGGCGGGGGCTCATACATATAACAGTGTGCCACTGTCTATATGCAGCATTCGCCAGGAGGTAACAATTGCTGCCCAGGGCGCCCCCCCCTGCGCCCTACAGTGACCGGAGTGTGTGGGCTAGTGTGGGCACAATGGCGCACAGCTGTAGTGCTGTGCGCTACCTCATGTGAAGACAGGAGTCTTCTGCCGCCGATTTCGATGTCTTCTCCGCTTCTGTCTTCTGGCTCTGCGAGGGGGACGGCGGCGCGGCTCCGGGAACGGACGAGGTCAGGTCCTGTGTTCGATCCCTCTGGAGCTAATGGTGTCCAGTAGCCTAAGAAGCGCAACCTAGCCGCAGTTAGTATGTTTGCTTCTCTCCCCTCAGTCCCTCGTAGCAGAGAGTCTGTTGACAGCAGAAGCTCTCTGAAAATAAAAAACCTAACTAAAATACTTTCTTATTAGCAAGCTCAGGAGAGCTCACTAAAAGCACCCAGCTGTGTCCGGGCACAGATTCTAACCGAGGTCTGGAGGAGGGGCGTAGAGGGAGGAGCCAGTGCACACCAGATAGTACTAAATCTTTCTTTAGAGTGCACAGTCTCCTGCGGAGCCCGCTATTCTTCATGGTCCTTACGGAGTCCCCAGCATCCACTAGGACGTCAGAGAAAAAATAAGATTTTACTCACCGGTAAATCTATTTCTCATAGTCCGTAGTGGATGCTGGGACTCCGTAAGGACCATGGGGGATTAGCGGCTCCGCAGGAGACTGGGCACAACTAAAGAAAGCTTTAGGACTACCTGGTGTGCACTGGCTCCTCCCACTAAGACCCTCCTCCAGACCTCAGTTAGGATACTGTGCCCGGAAGAGCTGACACAAATAGGAAGGATTTTGAATCCCGGGTAAGACTCATACCAGCCACACCAATCACACCGTATAACTCGTGATACTATACCCAGTTAACAGTATGAAATATAACTGAGCCTCTCAACAGATGGCTCAACAATAACCCTTTAGTTAGGCAATAACTATAAACAAGTATTGCAGACAATCCGCACTTGGGATGGGCGCCCAGCATCCACTACGGACTACGAGAAATAGATTTACCGGTGAGTAAAATCTTATTTTCTCTGACGTCCTAAGTGGATGCTGGGACTCCGTAAGGACCATGGGGATTATACCAAAGCTCCCAAATGGGCGGCAGAGTGCGGATGACTCTGCAGCACCGAATGAGCAAACTCTAGGTCCTCCTCAGCCAGGGTATCAAACTTGTAGACTGTTGCAAAAATGTTTGAACCCGACCAAGTAACAGCTCGGCAAAGTTGTAAAGCCGAGACCCCTCGGGCAGCCGCCCAAGAAGAGCCCACTTTCCTCGTGGAATGGGCTTTTACAGATTTAGGGTGCGGCAGTCCAGCCGCAGCATGTGCAAGTTGAATCGTGCTACAGATCCAGCGAGCAATAGTCTGCTTAGAAGCAGGAGCACCCAGCTTGTTGGGTGCATACAGGATAAATAGCGAGTCAGTTTTCCTGACTCCAGCCGTCCTGGAAACATATACTTTTCAGGGACCTGACTACGTCCAGTAACTTGGAATCCTCCAAGTCCCAAGTAGCCGCAGGCACCACAATAGGTTGGTTCACATGAAAAACTGATACCACCTTAGGAAGGAATTGGGAACGAGTCCTCAATTCCGCCTTATCCATATAAAATACAGATAAGGGCTTTTGTATGACAAAGCCGCCAATTCTGATACACGCCTGGCCGACGCCACGGCCCACAGCATGACCACTTTCCACGTGAGGTATTGTAGCTCCACGGATTTAAGTGGCTCAACCCAATGCGAATTCAGGAAATCCAACAGCACGTTGAGATCCCACGGTGCCACTTGAGGCACAAACGGGGGCTGACTATGCAGCACTCCCTTAACAAAAGTCCGAACTTCAGGCAGTGAAGCCAGTTCTATTTTGGAAGAAAATCGATAGAGCCGAAATCTGGACCTTCATGGAACCCAATTTTAGGCCCATAGTCACCTCTGACTGTAGGAAGTGCAGAAATCGACCTAGCTGAAATTTCTCCTTTGGGGCCTTCCTGGCCTCACAGCACGCAACATATTTCCACCATATGCGGTGATAATGGTTTGCGTTCACTTCTTTCCTAGCTTTAAATAGCGTAGGGATAACTTCCTCCGGAATGCCCTTTTCCTTCAGGATCCGGCGTTCAACCGCCATGCCGTCAAACGCAGCCGCGGTACGTCTTGGAACACACAGGCCCCCTGCTGCAGCAGGTCCTGTCTGAGCGGCAGAGGCCATGGGTCCTCTGAGATCATTTCTTGGAGTTCTGGTTACCAAGCTCTTCTTGGCCAACCCGGAACAATGAGTATAGTTCTTACTCCTCTCCTTCTTATTATTCTCATTACCCTGGGTAAGAGAGGCAGAGAAGGGAACACATACACCGACTGGTACACCCACGGTGTTACCAGAGCGTCCACAGCTATCGCCTGAGGGTCCCTTGACCTGGCGCAATATCTTTGTAGCTTTTTGTTGAGGCGGGACGCCATCATGTCCACCTGTGGCCTTTCCCAACGGTGTACAATCATTTGGAAAACTTCTGGATGAAGTCCCCACTCTCCCGGGTGGAGGTCGTGTCTTCTGAGAAAGTCTGCTTCTCAGTTGTCCACTCCGGGAATGAATACTGCTGACAGTGCTAACACATGATTTTCCGCCCATCGGAGAATCCTTGTGGCTTCTGCCATCGCCATCCTGCTACTTGTGCCGCCCTGTCGGTTTACATGAGCGACCGCCGTGATGTTGTCTGACTGGATCAGCACCGGCCGGTGTTGAGGCAGGGGTCTAGCCTGACTTAGGGCATTGTAAATGGCCCTTAGTTCCAGAATATTTATGTGTAGGGAAGTCTCCTGACTTTTCCATAGCCTTGTAAGTTTCTTCCCTGTGTGACTGCCCCCCAGCCTCGAAGGCTGGCATCCGTGGTCACCAGGACCCAGTCCTGTATGCCGAATTTGCGGCCCCCTAGAAGATGAGCACTCTGCAGCCACCACAACAGCGACACCATGGCCCTTGGAGACAGGGTTATCCGCCGATGCATCTGAAGATGCGACCCGGACCACTTGTCCAACAGATCCCACTGGAAAATCCTTGCATGGGACCTGGCGAATGGAATTTCTTCGTAAGAAGCTACCATTCTTCCCAGGGCTCGCGTGCATTGATGCACCGACACCTGTATATGTATTAGGAGGTCTCTGTCTAAAGACGACAACTCCTTGGACTTCTCCTCCGGGAGAAACCCTTTTTATCCTGTTCTGTGTCCAGAACCATACCCAGGAACAGTAGACGCGTCGTAGGAACCAGCTGCGACTTTGGAATATTCAGAATCCAGCCGTGCTGTTGTAGCACTTCCCGAGATAGTGCTACTCCGCCGAACAACTGCTCCCTGGACCTCGCCTTTATAAGGAGATCGTCCAAGTACGGGATAATTATTTCGGCCATTACCTTGGTAAATACCTCTGTGCCGGGGACAGACCAACGGCAACGTCTGGAATTGGTAATGACAATCCTGTACCACAAATTTGAGGTACTCCTGGTGAAGAGGGTAAATAGGGACATGCAGGTAAGCATCCTTGATGTCCAGTGATACCATGAAATTCTCCAGGCTTGCAATAATCGCCCTGAGCGATTCCATTTTGAACTTGAACCTTCGTATATAAGTGTTCAAGGCTTTCAATTTTAGAATGGGTCTCACCGAACCGTCTGGTTTCGGTACCACAACATTTTGGAATAGTAACCCCGGCCTTGTTGAAGGAGGGGTACCTTGATTTCACCTGCTGGAAGTACAGCTTGTGAATTGCCGCCAGTACTACCTTTCTCCGAGGGCAGCAGGCAAGGCTGATGTGAGGTAACGGCGAGGGGGAGTCGCCTCGAACTCCAGCCTGTATCCCTGTGATACTATTTGCAGAACCTAGGGATCCACCTGTGGGCAAGCCCACTGGTCCCTGAAGTTCCCGAGACGCGCCCCTACCGCACCTGTCTCCACCTGTGGAGCCCCAACGTCATGCGGTGGACTCAGAGGAAGCGGGGGAAGATTTTTGATCCTGGAAACTGGCTGCTGGTGCAGCTTTTTCCTTCTTCCCTTGTCTCTGTGCAGAAAGGAAGCGCCTTTGACCCGCTTGCTTTTCTGAAGCCGAAAGGACTGTACCTGAAAATACAGTGCTTTCTTAGGCTGTGAGGAAACCTGAGGTAAAAATTTTTTCTTCCCAGCTGTTGCTGCGGATACGAAGTCCCAGAGACCATCCCCAAACAATTCCTCACCCTTATAAGGCAGAATCTCCATGTGCCTTTTATAGGCAGCATCACCTGTCCACTGCCGGGTTTCTAATACCCTCCTGGCAGAATGGACATTACATTAATTCTGGATGCCAGCCGGCAAATATCCCTCTGTGCATCCTTTATATCTAAGACGACGTCTTTAATATGCTCTATGTTAGCAAACTATTATCCCTGTCTTAGAGTATTAATATTATCTGACTGGGTATCAGACCACGCTGCAGCAGCACTATTTATGCTGAGGCAATTGCAGGTCTCAGTATATAACCTGAGTGTGTATATACAGACTTCAGGATAGCCTCCTGCTTTTTATCAGCAGGCTCCTTCAAGGTGGCCGTATCCTAAGACGGCAGTGCCACCTTTTTTGACAAACGTGTGAGCGCCTTATCCACCCTAAGAGATATCTCCCAACGTGACCTATCCTCTGGCGGGAAAGGGTACGCCATCAGTAACTTTTTAGAAATTACCAGTTTCTTATCGGGGGAACCCACGCTACTTTACACACTTCATTCATTCATCTGATGGGGGAACAAAACACTGGCTGCTTTTTCTCCCCAAAAATAAAACCCCTTTTATGTGGTACTTGGGTTCATGTCAGAAATGCGTAACACATTTTTCATTGCCGAGATCATGTAACGGATGTTCCTAGTGGATTGTGTATATGTCTCAACCTCGTCGACACTGGAGTCAGACTCCGTGTCGACATCTGTGTCTGCCATCTGAGGTAACGGGCGCTTTTTTGAGCCCCTGATGGCCTTTGAGACGCCTGGGCAGGCGCGGGCTGAGAAGCCGGCTGTCCCACAGCTGTTTTACGTCATCCAGCCTTCTATGTAAGGAGTTGACATTGTCGGTTAATACCTTCCACCTATCCATCCACTCTGGTGTCCGCCCCACAGGGGGCGACATCCCATTTATCGGCCTCTGCTCCACCTCCACGTAACCTTCCTCATCCCACATGTCGACACAGCCGTACCGACACACAGCACACACACAGGGAATGCTCTGATAGAGGACAGGACCCCACAAAGTCCTTTGGGGAGACAGAGAGAGAGTATGCCAGCACACACCAGAGCGCTATATAATGCAGGGATTAACACTATAACTGAGTGATTTTTCCCCCAATAGCTGCTTGTATAAACAATATTGCGCCTAAATATAGTGCCCCCCCTCTCTTTTTAACCCTTTGAGCCTGAAAACTACAGGGGAGAGCCCGGGGAGCTGTCTTCCAGCTGCACTGTGAAGAGAAAATGGCGCCAGTGTGCTGAGGGAGATAGCTCCGCCCCTTTTTCGCAGACTTTTCTCCCGCTTTTTTATGGATTCTGGCAGGGGTATTTATCACATATATAGCGCCTCTGGGGCTGTATATTGTGATGATTTTGCCAGGCAAGGTGTTTATATTGCTGCTCAGGGCGCCCCCCCCCCCAGCGCCCTGCACCCATCAGTGACCGGAGTGTGAGGTGTGCATGAGGAGCAATGGCGCACAGCTGCAGTGCTGTGCGCTACCTTGGTGAAGACTGAAGTCTTCTGCCGCCGATTTTCCGGAACACTTCTTGCTTCTGGCTCTGTAAGGGGGCCGGCGGCGCGGCTCCGGGACCGAACATCAATGGCCGGTTCCATGCGGTCGATCCCTCTGGAGCTAATGGTGTCCAGTAGCCTAAGAAGCCCAAGCTACCACCAGTTAGGTAGGTTCGCTTCTTCTCCCCTTAGTCCCTCGCTGCAGTGAGTCTGTTGCCAGCAGATCTCACTGTAAAATAAAAAACCTAAAATATACTTTCTTTCTAGGAGCTCAGGAGAGCCCCTAGTGTGCATCCAGCTCAGCCGGGCACAAGAATCTAACTGAGGTCTGGAGGAGGGTCTTAGTGGGAGGAGCCAGTGCACACCAGGTAGTCCTAAAGCTTTCTTTAGTTGTGCCCAGTCTCCTGCGGAGCCGCTAATCCCCCATGGTCCTTACGGAGTCCCAGCATCCACTTAGGACGTCAGAGAAAATGTATACTGGTGGGGGTCCGGACAGTATCCTGGCACTTAGTCCGCTCTTGCCAGGTAGTTATTGAGGCTAGATATGCTGCCCAGGGCGCCCCCCCGCACCCTGTAGTGCCGCTGTGTAGTGGGAGCATGGCGCGCAGCGTGCGATCGCTGTGCGGTACCTCAAAGCCGTCACTGAAGTCTTCTGATCTTCTTCTACTCACCTGTCTTCTGGCTCTGCAAGGGGGGTGACGGCAGGCTTTGGGAACGAGCATCTAGGCGTACCTAGCGATCAGACCCTCAGGAGCTAATGGTGTCCTGTAGCCAAAGAAGCAGAGCCTTTAAACTCACAGAAGTAGGTCTGACTTCTCTCCCCTAAGTCCCACGAAGCAGGGAGACTGTTGCCAGCAGTTCTCACTGAACATAACAAAATCTAACATAAAATCTTTTCAGAGAAACTCAGTAGAGCTCCTCAGTGTGCATCCAGTCTGCCTGGACACAGATTCTAAACTGGAGTCTGGAGGAGGGGCATAGAGGGAGGAGCCAGTTCACACCCCTTTGAAAGTCTTAAAGTGCCCATGTCTCCTGCGGATCCCGTCTATACCCCATGGTTCTTGAAGTGACCCCAGCATCCTCTAGGACGTATGAGAAATTACACAAAAACCGTATCACGTTGCAACGCGTATCACATAAGCAGAGATGCGGTCAAATCGCACGAATCACAAATACTTGTTATTTGTGTGCCTTACGATTATGAATATAATTTTACTTTTTACAGTAGGCTATGTCTCCGTCACCTGGAGTGTTTTATAAATGGGCTAACTCCACACCTGGACGGTTTACCATACCTCGTTCTATACTTAACGTGTGGTTGCGAGCTACCACAGCTTCTCCTAGCTGAGTGTCAACCTACGGGAGCCTGTTTTTCCGGGGTTCAATCCACTCACACTTACGTTTCAACAACACACACTTTTATATTTTCTGTACAGAAAAAAAAATCACTCCCTTTGATTGATAGCTTGCCCCAGAGGTAGTACACTTATAATAAGATTTTGAGTAATCCAAAATTGGATAGCTACTTGTTAATGTATAACTATAAGTCTTTTATCCCACCTTAAAATTAAATTCTATTGTGTGGCAAACGTGTGCTCGCTAATTTACGCAATTTTGCGTAATTACACAACCGTGTGCGTAATTGTGCACACGTGCGCGTTCCCGTACATACATTTCACGTACCTTTGTACTGTGCCGTGTTTACCGTGCGTTCGCAATTACGTATTCCGGCGTATGAATATACGCCGCAACCACACTTATACCAATCAATGTAAACAATAGAAGAAAACTTGTGCTTCTATTGCTATTGATTAATACACAATACTTCCTTTGTTCCCCACACACACTGGAAGTCACCCACGTGGATAACTTCCTTTGAGTGTTGCCCACACTTTTAGGCAGGAACAGAGTCTTGTATGTGCTTTACAAGTAACCACTAAACAAATACAACAAATGTATAACAAATAACTTATCCGATTCTATGCAGATCTATAATGACTACTGCAACCTATGGCAACAATGTATGAGAATATACGCAAAATATCTGTACGCTTATGCGTTTATTTTCGCGCCAACAGACCCAAAGAAAATGGCTTTTCTTTGTTGTCCCTCGGTTCGCACAAGCACCTCTGAGACTATACAAGACAGACGTGGTTTAACAACATTAGGTAGTTTTAGCACAAAACAAAATTGTTTTACTTTAGACGCGTGCTCCACCCTTTGTTGTTAGACCAAAGCCTGTAAGGCTCTGCATGTCCGCGAGTATGAGATGAACCGGACAGAGCCCCCAATTGTTAAGTTCGATTAAATCACAAGAGAAAGCAATACATATGCACACTGTGGTTTGAGCCGCTGCGGCCGCTAATCATATACATATAACCGCTAAGTTGTATATATAAGTTGTGTATACACGCCGACACGTTATGCACACAATATAGCAATGCGTGTGGCTGAATACCCTTTGCCCCAAACAGGAATGGAATACGACACTAGTAGTTAAATGTAATGTTGTGGTCCAACGCATCAACAGTATTTACTTGAGAATATACAGGTAAAAGGTACAATATACAGAGAAGATCTACAACCAATAATACCTACGTTTAAATTGCGAGCGCTCCTGGATCCAGGCCTTCAGTCGTCTTATAAGATGACCTTTGAGAAAAAGTGAGTTTCTTCCCTGGGCCAGGAGTGTGCTCTTTTATACAATAGTTCAAAATGTAGTACAATAGGGAATGTATGCTCTTCTTCAATTGGTCCGGGGGTGTGACATATCCATTACACTGGGGATCATTGGTCGGCTCAAACGGTGGGTGATGCTTAAGTCCTGAGATGTGATTACTGTTGTTTACCTCTGAGTTCCCGCCCCAAGACCAGTCAAACCCATCACATTATCATACAGTAATATACATGAATCCAGTATTGCTACCAACTTGTTGCCGCAATATGTGACAATATCCTTGCAACCACCGAATTATTACTTATGTGACCCTGAACAATTTGATCCCACACACGGTATCCTTACACGGTGTCCTTGATATTAAATGGAACAATACCTTTATATATATGGTTTCCTGCTATTACAATTACGTTATGAAATATATATAAACCGTGGGTTAGATGTGTTTAAAACTATGTGTAGGAGAATATAAATATTATACATTTGATATATCATACAATGTCTAGTCTGTACTATACTGAATGTCACCTTTTGGTGGTCTTGTTTAGATCATTTAACGGTTTTAAGCAAACAAGGTTCTGGCTTGTGTTTGTATATGTTATATTGTGTTCTTGTTTGTTCTGACCTCTTGTGTAACAATGACAGTCCAGTATCTATTGACTCAATACACAACTCGTGGTTACAGTCAGGCACACATAAGGTATTTACTTTCCCAACAGAGAAATCCTATGAGTATTTGTATTCCTGGAGATACCACATTTGAGTGTAAGAGAGATTTGCTATTTTGTGACAGTATATGATATTTATTAACACATGCATCCTCTACCGTAATGCGCACAGTAACTTGCCATTATGGTCATTCGCGCCTTACCGTATCGACGCAGCCATCGTAGATGCATCCATCAATAAATGACATAGCGTATTCTAAATATCGAAATATGCAATTTGACTTTGACACCCATAACCTATTTTGCTTCATTCTGCTGTCTCCTATTCATTGTACAGAGGAGAGGGAAATCACTTGTTTCCTGTAGCTCCCATCTTATGTGACAAGGAGCTATTCCATGGTCTGTGCCGTGGGAGCAGGACTGCCATCAGAAATTGTGGCTCCCAGGACTAAAAAAAATGGGCAGGGGCAGAGCATCCCTAGGGCAGACAAATGCCTGACCTGTAATGGAGACACACACATAACAAGTACTAGGGGAGACACACACAACATGTACCAGGGCAGACACATGAATGACATGTAATGGACACACACGACAAGTATCAGGGCAGACACACGCATGACATGCAATGGAGACACAGACATCATGTGCCAGGGGATATATCATTCATTAACTGGATGGTGCAATATACACTGCTCAAAAAAATTAAGGGAACACTAAAATAACACATCCTAGATCTGAATGAATGAAATATTTTTATTAAATACTTGGGGGGTAATTCCAAGTTGATCGCAGCAGGAAATTTTTTAGCAGTTGGGCAAAACCATGGCCCTCATTCCGAGTTGTTCGCTCGGTATTTTTCATTGCATCGCAATGAAAATCCGCTTAGTACGCATGCGCAATGTTCGCACTGCGACTGCGCCAAGTAATTTTACAATGGAGATAGTATTTTTACTCACGGCTTTTTCAGCGCTCCGGCGATCGTAATGTGATTGACAGGAAATGGGTGTTACTGGGCGGAAACAGGCCGTTTTATGGGCGTGCGGGAAAAAACGCTACCGTTTCCGGAAAAAACGCAGGAGTGGCCGGGGAAACGGGGGAGTGTCTGGGCGAACGCTGGGTGTGTTTGTGACGTCAAAACAGGAACGACAAGCACTGAACTGATCGCACAGGCAGAGTAAGTCTGAAGCTACTCTGAAACTGCTAAGTAGTTAGTAATCGCAATATTGCGAATACATCGGTCGCAATTTTAAGAAGCTAAGATTCACTCCCAGTAGGCGGCGGCTTAGCGTGTGTAACTCTGCTAAAATCGCCTTGCGAGCGATCAACTCGGAATGAGGGCCCATGTGCACTGCAGGGGAGGCAGATATAACATTTGCAGAGAGAGTTAGATTTGGGTGGGTTATTTTATTTCTGTGCAGGGTAAATACTGGCTGCTTTATTTTTACACTGCAAATTAGATTGCAGATTGAACACACCACACCCAAATCTAACTCTCTCTGCACGTTATATCTGCCTCCCCTGCAGTGCACATGGTTTTGCCAGGTTGCTAACAGAATTCCTGCTGCGATCAACTTGGAATTACCCCCTTTGTTCTTTACATAGTTGAATGTGCTGACAACAAAATCACACAAAAATTATCAATGGAAATCAAATTTATTAACCCATGGAGGTCTGGATTTGGAGTCACACTCAAAATTAAAGTGGAAAAACACACTACAGGATGATCCAAATTTGATGTAATGTCCTTAAAACAAGTCAAAATGAGGCTCAGTAGTGTGTGTGGCCTCCACGTGCCTGTATAACCTCCCTGCAACGCCTGGGCATGCTCCTGATGAGGTGGCGGATGGTCTCCTGAGGGATCTTCTCCCAGACCTGGACTAAAGCATCCACCAACTTCTGGACAGTCTCTGGATGGAGCGAGACATGATGTCCCAGATGTGCTCAATTGGATTCAGGTCTGGGGAAGGGGCGGGCCAGTCCATAGCATCAATGCCTTCATCTTGCAGGAACTGCTGACACACTCCAGCCACATGAGGTCTAGCATTGTCTTGCATTAGGAGGAACACAGGGCCAACCGCACCAGCATATGGTCTCACAAGGGGTCTGAGGTTCTCATCTCGGTACCTAATGGCAGTCAGGCTACCTCTGGCGAGCACATGGAGGGCTGTGCGCCCCCCCAAAGAAATGCCACCCCACACCATTACTGACCCACTGCCAAACCGGTCATGCTGGAGGATGTTGCAGGCAGCAGAACATTCTCCTTGGCGTCTCCAGACTCTGTCACGTCTGTCACATGTGCTCAGTGAGAACCTGCTTTCATCTGTGAAGCGCACAGGGCGCCAGTGGCGAATTTGCCAATCTTCGTTTTCTCTGGCAAATGCCAAACGTCCTGCACGGTGTTGGGCTGTAAGCACAACCCCCACCTGTGGACATCGGGCCCTCATTCCACCCTCAAGGAGTCTGTTTCTGATCGTTTGAGTAGACACATGCACATTTGTGGCTTGCTGGAGGTCATTTTGCAGGGCTCTGGCAGTGCTCTTCCTGTTCCTCCTTGCACAAAGGCGGAGGTAGCGGTCCTGCTGCTGGGTTGTTGCCCTCCTACGGCCTCCTCCACGTCTCCTGATGTACTGGTCTGTCTCCTGGTAGCGCCTCCATGCTCTGGACACTACGCTGACAGACACAGCAAACCTTCATGCCACAGCTCGCATTGATGTGCCATCCTGGATGAGCTGCACTACCTGAGCCACTTGTGTGGGTTGTAGACTCCGTCTCATGCTACCACTAGAGTGAAAGCACCGCCAGCTTTCAAAAGTGACCAAAACATCAGCCAGAAAGCATAGGAGCTGAGAAGTGGTCTGTGGTCACCACCTGCAGAACAACTCCTTTATTGGGAGTGTCTTGCTAATTGCCTATACTTTCCACCTGTTGTCTATTCCATTTGCACAACAGCATGTGAAATTGATTGTCAATCAGTGTTGCTTCCTAAGTGGACAGTGTGATTTCACAGAAGTGTGATTGACTTGGAGTTACATTGTGTTGTTTAAGTGTTCCCTTTGTTTTTTTGAGCAGTGTATTACCCTGCTCCATGATCTGTGTGGAGGGCTGCTCCTAATCAGCACTGCTAGTAGAGTATGTTACTGCAGATTTAGCATTCACTATAACATGCATTAGTAATGAATGCACAGTATTGATGAAGCTATAGGTGCAGGGCACAGCACTGAGGGGTGATTGAGGTGTGCACAGGGTTCCCCCAGGTGGCAGGGTGTTGCTGCTCTCAACTGTCTCTGATGCCTGGACGTTTGCAGATGCTGCAATAATAATAGTAACAACCTATGCCCCCTTTATCACTTCCATCCAAATCAATATCCCCTCAACGCTACAGCAACCCTGATCATCTCATTTGCATATCTCCCCCAAACTCACCCCCCCTATCCTGTGCCCTATGGAATGCCAGATCTATTTGTAACAAACTTGTCCCCGCCCATGACCTTTTCATCTCCAACTCTCTGCATCTCCTAGACATTACAGAAACCTGGATTACTCCCCATGACACCACTTCTCCTGCTGCTCTCTCTGCTTGGGGGCCTCACATTCTCACATACGCTCCGACCCAGGGGTCGCCTAGGTGGTGGTGTTGGGTTCCTTTTACCCTCTAGCCACTCCTACCAACTCATCCCCCCAGAACCATCCCTTAAATTCTCTACATTTGAGGTCCATGCTATACGCCTCTTACAACATGTCCATCTACGAGTAGCTGTCATTTACCGCCCCCCTGGCATGCCCTCCAATTCCTTGACAACTTTGCTTCCTGGCTTCCTCTCTTCTGACATTCCCTCCATTATTTTAGGTGACTTCAACATCCCAATTGATATCCCCACAAAATCCTCTGCCTCTAAACTTAACCTTACATCTTCACTCTGTCTCTCCCAGTGGACCTCCTCCCCCTCCCATGTGAATGGGAGTTCACTGGATCTGGTCTTCACTTACCGCTGTGGTTTTCTACCACCCTAAGTGCGGATCCCATGGGGCCCCATATAAATTATAATAATAACCTGTGCAAGAGCTCCAGGAGTGAGCCATGCCCCCCAGAATGATGTAAACCCAGCTAGAAGCCCCCCTAGTGATGTAATCGTGGACTGCCTGTGAGGCCACACCCCTTCCCCTATACCGCATGCCAATACTATACAGGGGCAGTACTGGCCCCCTTCTGTGTCTGGCCTGGGCAGCTCTGCATGGGTCTGAGTGCCCATTATTTCTGCTTACAACCTCCTGGGATTCAGTATGATATCCCGATGGACAGGATGCCCGCAGTCAGTATCCTGACAGCCCCCCAGAAAGTACCCTAAACCTCCCCCCTACCCTAACCCTCCCCGGTGGTGCCTAACCCTAAACCCAACCTCCCCCCACACGTCCCGTTGAAAGAACGTTCATTGGTATTTTGACAACAGAATCCCATCTGGCATTTTAACTGCATCCCCCCTCCTGAAGTTGTGAGCAGGATTCCGCCCAGTTGGACTATTGGGCACCTCAACAGCACACCCAGTAGTTTGCACAGGTTTTAGAAGCTAATCGGCTGCATTTCGGGCTACGCTCGGGTTGGGTATGCGTGACCGGCGATCAGGAGGTCAGCATACTGACGCCTGTATCCCAGCAGCGGAACGCTGGCAGGGGGCGAGCGCAACAAGCCCCGGTCTTCAAACTCTATGGGTGTCATGGATACCCACGAGTGGGAATACTCCCTGTTGGTCGGCATACCGACCATGAGGATTGTGAGCAGATGGGATTTAACCACCAGTCACATAACTGCAACCCCTACAGAAACACTTGAATAGCTCCCGTCACTTGTACATATCCTGCAGGTATAATGCTTCCTGCTTCGTCTCTTTACTGAGGAGAACCAGTAAGAGATAGCGACAAGATGTAATAACTTCTTGGATGCTGAAGTGGGGAAGTGAACGGTCCACCTTCCAGCGATCTCTGCTATACCCCCACAGCACATCAGCCTAGTGCTGATGCGCTCTCTCCTCCCCGACGGCTTACTGAGCATATGCAATATCTCGCAAGCCATGCAAAATCTCCTATGCAGCACGAAGCTGGCAGCCGCAGCACCCAGGGACAGCGCTGTCCATGCTGTGGTGTAATGGCACTTGCTGAATTCAATACCTGCAGGTGTTGAAATGGTCAGTGTCACCGTCAGTTCATATATTGCCCACGCATATCGGCATGCTATCTTAAAGATAGCAGCGCAGATAATTCATACAGAGCACATCTCCTTCTTCATACATGAGGGGGAAGCAGTATCAGCGCACATAACAGTGCTGATACCACTTCTCCTCCATACCGACTCATAGGGGGCTATTCAGAGCCCTTAGCAGTTTTTTGCTAAATAAGCAAAAACTGCTGGGGATCAAATCGAACACTGGGGGTCACCCAACATATATGGACCGTGCCCACAAAACGGCGACCAAGCTCCACCGTGGCGCCCCCTCCCGCCCAGCGAACGCCTCTGTCTGTCAATCAGGCAGAGGCAATTGCTGGGCAACGACAGCCGTCGGCTGTCTGGCATGCGCCGGTGCACTTCTAACCTGATCGCTGCGTTGAATGGCAGCGTACGATCAGGTCAGAATGACCCCCAAAATCGACCAATCTGCGTTTTCGCAGCCCTAGCGTCCACCTCTCAATAAGAGCCATAATACATCCAGTAGCGGATCTTGCTATGGGCACGCAGGATTTTTGCCCAAGGCGCTACTGGTGGAGCCCCCCGGTGCTGTGCAGTGCATCGCGCACCGCACGGCATTGTGGGACCGGCACATAGACGCTAGGTGTCATAATTGACCTCTAGTGTCTATGCTGTGCTATGGGAGAGACGTCATGAGAGACTCCCATAGATCAGAGGAGCGGCGCCAGCGGCCGGAGATGGAGGACAGCAGCAGTCGGGTAACAGGAGCGGGGATGGTATTTTTTTTATTGATTTGGGTGATCGGCGCTACTGGGGGCACAACTGCTGAGGGCACAGTTAAAGGGCGCCATAACTGACCACGCCCCTTTTTCAAAGCCACACCCCCTATTTTTTCGCCCTGGGCGCCACAAGGCCTAGATCTGGCCCTGACTACATCTACGTACCCCACTGCACCAAGCACTATGGGGTGTGTGGCTGTGGGGCCCTTGAAAGACGCTTATAATTTCACGTCCAGTGTTTTACATATACACCGGCATAATGGGCGGGATGTACTAATGTACATCGCCGCCCTGCGCCACGATGCTGATCGCATATGTACTAACATATACGATCAGCATTGCGGAGGACAGCTCTTCCGATAAGAGCTGACCTCTGCGATGCTCAGCGGCAGCCTGACTTCCGGGATTCGGCCCGGGAGTCAGTCTGCGCATGCGCGGGGTGACGGGGGCGGCCGCAGGGCATGCTGGGAGGGATCCTATCGGATCCCTCACACAGTGCCGCGGCGAGAAGCCCATAGGCTTCTACGGACTATCGCCAGCTAAAGCTGGCGTACCCCGCCGCGGCGCTGACCTGCCGGCCGGGGGTTAGTACATCAGGAAAATGCGGTAAACAGGGAGTTTACCGCATTTCCGCTTAGTACATCCGGCCCAATATACCCGACACAGTGTAACGGTTATGGCTAGAACCGAGTTGGGGAAAGGACCTCATGTGGCTACTATACATATGGCTACTATAATGAGAGGACCCTCGGGGGAGATGCCTGCTGTGCAGAAAGCGCAGTGACAGGGAACCAGCACCTATTATACCGTATGAGGGGCGCCATCACGGCCGCAGGAGGCCGCTGTCCCGACCACCACCGCCATTCTAAATCAAAGCGCAGCGAACCCAGACTTTTCCAGAACCATCCCCCTCCGTCACCCGAGGCAACGGCACAGGCCGGAAGTGACGTGCCCCCAGACATCGCGTTAGTAAGGCACGCTTCCGCTGCTGCTGGTCTGTGTTAGCCGCTGCGTCGCAGGCAGCAGAAGAAGAATACGAGGGGAGCGATAGCCAACGGGAGAGGTGAGAAGAGCCGCCGCGGCCACCACGGAGATATCCGTGTGACAGTGTAGCCGCAGCCCTGTGCTTGTAGCGTCGCGGACAATAGCCCATCGATGCCGGGGAGCAGGGGGAGCACTGCGGGATCTGTGATGTGGAGGAGGTTCCGTGTGTCCGGTGCGGGCGTCTCAGCGCTGCCCTGTGTCTGTGGCAGCGGTCACCATCGTGCGGCAGCCTGTGGCTTTCCTGCTGGTGGGGAGGGATTATGGAGAGCAGGATGCAGTTCAAGCTGGGGGAGGAGGGGTTGTTGTAATGGCGGCCCATTGCTCTATCACTGCTGCTCACAATGTACTACTGCTCAAAACAAAAGAATAATTCTCTCTCTCTCTCTCTCTCTCGGGGAGATTTAGTTGTTTGTTTTTAGGAGAGTTTCTTTTTTTCAATCGTGCTGATCTGGCATGATTGCCACTGGTGCCCGTTATTTTGCACCCATCTAAGGGGGAGACCAGAAATGTGTGTAAAGTCTGCCTTTTTGTCATTTTTGACAGCGTGCCCAATAGTTCAACCACTTTACGTGTCTATTGCTGTTGCCTTTGGGCATGACATTTGCCAAAAGTAATGGATGCCCAGTTACTTGCGCCCGCTCTGCATAACAATTGAATATCGCCTTGTCACTTTACATGGGAGATCAGGCATGCTAAATTTTTTTATTTCCCCGTTCTAAATTTAAAACCGCTCTCCACAAATGTGCTGCAACACCCAGGTGTTTATGAAAGTATCAGGAAAGAAACAGCAACATTTCGGGCAACTGCAATATGTGCCGTTTCTCAAGCATGTATTGTAGTTGCTGAAACCGTTGCTGTTTATTTCCTGGTACTGTTAATAAACACCTTGGTGGTTAATCACACTGCGGAGTGCCATCTTCACTGCCTACTACATTTGTAAATATTTTGGCACCCTCAACACAAACACTGTGTGTGTATGTATGTATGTGTATATATATATATGTATGTATGTATATGTATGTATGTATATATATATATATATATATATATATATATATATATATATATCTTTCTTTCTTTCTTTCTAAATGTCAGTTTGGTTCTCTGTTTTCTTGTGGAAAACTCAGTTTAGGTCATAGGGGGGAATTCAGTTAGTTGCAGGACTTACCGCATGCTATTAGCCTGGAACTATTAAGTGAAATTTACTGTGCGCAATAAGAACTGCGTGTGCGCTTAATGTAGATTTCTGTTCGCATGAGGGTCAATCTGCGTTAAGTTATTAATCCCTTTTGTCTTTAGACATACAATAAATGTTTTGATGCTCTGCAGCACCATCATCCGTGTCTGTAGAGTGCTGAACGTATCTTGTGATATTGCCGTTTTTGTGTTGTGACAGACACATGCATAATGGATGTAGTATGGTATGCCGGGCTCCCGGAGACCAGCATACCGGCGCCGGGGGCCCGACCGCCGGCATACCGACAGTGTGGCGAGTGCAAATGAGCCCCTTGCAGGCTCGCCGCACTGCGGGCACGGTGGCTATTTTATTCTCCCTCCAGGGGGGTCGTGGACCCCCACGAGGGAGAATATGTCTGTATGCCGAGTGTCGGGATTCCGGCGCCGGTATACTGTTCGCTGGGATCCCGACATTCGGCATACAGAAGACCACCCATGCATAATATGTCAGTAACATTAATTATCGGGTTATATTTGCATCTTGGCATGGTAGCACAGCCTTTTCACTGATACCTTTGTCTGATATTCTTTATTACACCTGCAATATAACTTTCAAATGATCTTAGTTTCTTTACATTGTAATTTTAGTGGTCATACAAATTTTCTGACATCTTTAAGTTGTTCACTTACAGTAATTATTTCAAAGGGTGTTCACAGCCTACTAAGTAATGTATAATATCAGGATTTTGGTACTTGCCGATAAATCCCTTTCTCCAATTCCACAGTGGCCACTGGAGTGCAGTAACAATGGGGATATAGTAGTCCGTAACTGGGAGCTGGCACTTTAAATGTATAACCACGTGACTAGCTCCTCCCCTACCATGCCCCCCCCTTCCTCCCCCCTCCATGCCAGTCTAGTTAAAACTGTGCCCGAGGAGAGCTGGAAAAGACCAACGTTAAAGTAGAGGAGGTTTGCTAAGCCCTTTAAAACTGGATAACACCGAGGAAACCTGGAAACCTAGTGAAAGGGTAACATGAAGAAAACGAGCAGTGACATGCAAACAAATAAGTGAAGTAGGAGGAAAACGGCGCAGGGTGGGCGTCCAGTGGCCCCTGTGGAATCGGAGAAAGGGATTTATCGGTAAGTACCAAAATCCTGATTTCTCCTTCATCCACTAGGGGCCACTGGAGTGCAGTAATAGTGGCAACGTCCCAGAGCGCCCAAGACGGGAGAGAGAGCGCTGAGAGTCGTGCATAACCGCCCGGCCAAACTGTGACGCAGAGGCTGTAAAATTGTCAAACCTGTAACACTTGACAAATGTATGTCGGCCCGACCAAGTGGCAGCGCGACATAAAGTAGTCATGGAAACCCTGCGGGCAGCCGCCCACGAAGGTCCTACAGAGCGTGTAGAGTGCGCCAAAATGGAAGTCTGAGGCTCTTGAGAAACAGTCAAAGAAACCTGTCTGATGGTCAGACGTAGCCAACGTCTGCTTGGAAACCGGCCATCCAGGATGGGAGCATCGTACAGAACAAATAAGAAATCAGACTTCCGAATAGCCGAAGTCCTCTTCACCGAGAGTCGGCTGACAACATCCAAAGATCTCTAATTCGGTGAATCCGCAGAGAGGGCTGGAACCACAAGTGGCTGATCTATGCGAAAGGGGAGACCACCTTCGGGAGAAATGACATTGGATTATGAAGCTCAGCCGTAACCTCATGGAACATTAGGTAAGGAGGCCGACGAGAGAGAGCGAAAGAGAGAGCCTCAAGTTCCGACACCCGTCTTGCCGAAGCCAGAGCGAGGAGAAAGACCACCTTCCAGGTGAGATATTTGATCTTCACCGACTCCAGAGTCTGAAATAACGAAGATTGCAGAAAAGTGAGGACCAGGTTGAGGTCCCATGGTGTCGTTGGAGGACGAAAGGGAAGCTGCATGCAGAGAACTCCCTGCAAGAAGGTCTGAACTCCCGGCAGCAAGGCTAATTTCCTGTGGAAGAAAAACCGAAAGAGCAGTGACCTGAACCTCAGGTGAACCTAGTCGAAGCCCTGCTGAGAAAACCACCTGGAGAAAACGAAGAAGGTGGCTAAATAGAAAAACTGAAGGGAAAAACTCTCGTTGGTCACACCAGGCCACATAAAGTTTCCAAATGTGGTAATAGTGAGATGATGTGACTGACTTCCGAGCTCGGAGCATAGTAGGTAGAACCGTACGAGGAAACCCCTTCCTTCTCAGATGACCTTCTTAGCAGCGACGCCATCAAACGAAACCTGCGTAAGGCTGAATAAAGAAAAGGACCCTGTTAAAGCAGATAGTCCCGTAGAGGCAGGAGCCAAGGCTCCTCTGACAACAGGTGTAGGGCGGAGTACCAAGTCCTGCGCGGCCAATCTGGAGCCACCAGGAGGACTAGCACGCATTCTCTCTTTATATGCATTGCAGAACCTGAGGTAGCAACGGGAAGAAGGAAAGAAAAACGAACCAGAAGTTCCAAGGAGCTCCAAGGGCATCCACGGCTACTGCCGCCAGGACTCCTGTGGAATGAAGATTGCCGACAAAGCCAGAGCATTTTTCCTCTGCCCAAAGGAGGACGTTGGTGACCTCTCTCATCGCCGCACCTGTTTGAAGAGAGAGAGATCCTGTCCTGAGGAAGAAAAAACCCTCCAAACCATGTCGAGAACCATCCCCAAGAACAGAAACCTGTGCGAGGGACATAAGTGAGACTACGGGAAATTTAGGATCCGCCCGTGCCAAATCAGAAGATCCTGGGTTATCCGGATATTCTGAAGCAACAGGCCTGCAGAGTGGGTCTGCAGCAGTAGATTGTCCAGATAAGGGACAATCGTCACTCCCTGCCTTTGAAGCAGGGCAACCCTGACTGCCATGACCGCTGAGAACACTCTGGGAGCAGAAGAAAGAGACCGAACGGAAGGGCCTGAAAGTGGAAATGAGCATCCGGTATCACGAACCGGAGAAAAGCCTGATGAGGAGGCCAAATGGGAACATGTAAGTAGGCATCTTTGATGTCTAAGGGCGTCATAAACTCTGTTTGCCCCAAACTGGCAATAACAGACTGAAGGGACTCCTCAGAAATGGAATAAGATCCATTAAGTTCAGAACAGGCCTGGCCGAGCCGTCCGGCTTCGGTACGAGAAAAAAGGCCTGAGTAATAGCCCCATTTCCGATAATGTGAGGGCACAGGAATCGGCACCCCTGTGGGTAGAAGCTTCTGGAACGCTGCCTGCAGGACGACCCTCCTGTCGTCGGAAACCGGCAAACCGAGGTGAAGAAACCCTGAGGCGGCTGGATTCGAAAATGGAGCATGTAACCGCAAGTGATGAGATCCCTGACCTAAGCATCTGGACATGATTGTACCCAGGCCTTACTGAAATCGCACAGACAAGCTCCCGCCCTGGGATCCCCCAGCAGCAGTGGGAAGATAAGCGGACTTACCCCCAGTGGCCTGAGAAATCCAGGCGTTAAGATTTCCAAACAGGCCTGTAAAGGGCAACGCCTCTGCTGCCCTCTAGGATTCAGTCTCCACCTGCCACTGTCACAGCCAGAGAGCTCCGCTGGCCAAGAAAGTCAAAGCGGAAATTCTGGCTCCGAGGATACAGACGTCCTTGGAGGCCTTGCAAAGATACACTGCTCAAAAAAATAAAGGGAACACTAAAATAACACATCCTAGATCTGAATGAATGTAATATTATTCTTATTAAATACTTTGTTCTTTACATGGTTGAATGTGCTGACAACAAAATCACACAACAATTATCAATGGAAATCAAATGTATTAACCCATGGAGGTCTGGATTTGGAGTCTCACTCAAAATTAAAGTGGAAAAACACACTACAGGCTGATCCAACTTTGATGTAATGTCCTTAAAACAAGTCAAAATGAGGCTCAGTAGTGTGTGTGGCCTCCACGTGCCTGTATGACCTCCCTACAACGCCTGGGCATGCTCCTGATGAGGTGGCGGATGGTCTCCTGAGGGATCTCCTCCCAGACCTGGACTAAAGCATCCGCCAACTCCTGGACAGTCTGTGGTGCAACGTGGCGTTGGTGGATGGAGCGAGACATGATGTCCCAGATGTGCTCAATTGGATTCAGGTCTGGGGAACGGGCGGGCCAGTCCATAGCATCAATGCTTTCGTCTTGCAGGAACTGCTGACAAACTCCAGCCACATGAGGTCTAGCATTGTCTTGCATTAGGAGGAACCCAGGGCCAACCGCACCAGCATATGGTCTCACAAGGGGTCTGAGGATCTCATCTCGGTACCTAATGGCAGTCAAGCTTCCTCTGGCGAGCACATGGAGGGCTGTGCGGCCCCCCAAAGAAATGCCACCCCACACCATTACTGACCCACTGCCAAACCGGTCATGCTGGAGGATGTTGCAGGCAGCAGAACGTTCTCCTTGGCATCTCCAGACTCTGTCACGTCTCACATGTGCTCAGTGAGAACATGCTTTCATCTGTGAAGAGCACAGGGTGCCAGTGGCGAATTTGCCAATCTTAGTGTTCTCTGGTAAATGCCAAACGTCCTGCACGGTGTTGGGCTGTAAGCACAACCCCCACCTGTGGACGTCTGGCCCTCATACCACCCTCATGGAGTCTGTTTCTGATCGTTTGAGTAGACGCATGCACATTTGTGGCTTGCTTGAGGCCTTTTTGGAGGGCTCTGGCAGTGCTCCTCCTGTTCCTCCTTGCACAAAGGCGGAGGTAGCGGTCCTGCTGCTGGGTTGTTGCCCTCCTACGGCCTCCTCCACGTCTCCTGATGTACTGGCCTGTCTCCTGGTAGCGCCTCCATGCTCTGGACACTACGCTGACAGACACAGCAAACCTTCATGCCACAGCTCGCATTGATGTGCCATCCTGGATGAGCTGCACTACCTGAGCCACTTGTGTGGGTTGTAGACTCCGTCTCATGCTACCACTACAGTGAAGACACCGCCAGCTTTCAAAAGTGACCAAACCATCAGCCAGAAAGCATAGGAGCTGAGAAGTGGTCTGTGGTCACCACCTGCAGAACAACTCCTTTATTGGGGGTGTCTTGCTAATTGCCTATAATTTCCACCTGTTTATTCCATTTGCACAACAGCATGTGAAATTGATTGTCAATCAGTGTTGCTTCCTAAGTGGACAGTTTGATTTCACAAGTGTGATTGACTTGGAGTTACATTGTGTTTGTGTTCCCTTTTTATTTTTTTGAGCAATGTATATAAAGCAGATTCGCCAATACGATCTGCCAAAGGTATCAGTTGAACCTGATGCAAACCGTCCCGTAACCCTTAGGACAATTGTTCCGCCCAGGCTACCATAGCCTTGTTTACCCAACCACCTACCTGCGCTGGCAGAGTAGAACCCCCGCTGCCGCAAACTTCTATCAGACTGCTCCTTCAGCGAGGTTGCTCCAGAAACAGGCAGAACCGTCTTCTTGGACAGACGAGACACCGAGGGATCTACAATTGGAGGGGTCCCATATCACTTCCTGCTATCTGCAGGGAAAGCATATGAAGACAAATTGTTTGATGCCTGAAATTTTGCTTCCGGATGTGTCCAGGCCCACGTCAGGAACACATCCAGCTCATCAGAAACTGGAAAAGTCGCTGTCAGTTTTTTATTGGTGCCGAACCCCGAGGAGCGTGAAGTGTCCAGATTTGACTCTTCCACCTTTAGCACCAGACGAACGCTGCAATAAGCGCCTCGATACCCGGAGACACTGGTTCAGATTCCTCCATAAACCCGATTGTCCTCAGTATCCTGGACATCTATTGCCTCCTCCAATAGAAGCATTTCATCGTCAGTGTAACATTGAGGTTAGGAACTTCTGTTGTGAAACCTGGGGTGGAGAAGTTACAGACGGGGTCTCTGGTTAACAGCGACATTGCCTTCGCAAGCCGAGCTGTCCAAACAGGAGCGTTCACATAACGGGGAAATTTCTGACTGTCCTAAGTGAGCTCTGCAGTGACTTGTGAAAAACTCTTTTTGTGCTGCTTTGGAACCTGTTCCAGTCAAGCCAGCACCTCTCACACGTACCTCCAGACACACAGCGTTAGTAACCGTTTAACAGCTAGAGAAAACCGACAGAAGGGAGGGGTTAAAGAAGCATAGCCACATGTAATCCCTGCCCTATATCGTGCAGTGACAGGCACGGTTCACTGTCTGATGCCACACACATTCCCCAAACTACAGTATTGGTACCACCTGTGGTCCAGAACTGGACATGAATCCAGGTGTAGTCAATACATTCTGGCCTTAGCCCATTACAAGAAAAAGTGTGAAACAAAGTAATAATAAATGCAGTGTACTACTAAATTAGTAAAACATGTAAAATGGCGGCCAGTGTGACAAGGGGTTCCAAGGGTGTAATTGAACCTGGGTATCCACATCTACCAGTCTAATACTCTGGCATTAGCCCACCAAGCCACAGATTCCGCAAGAAAGTGTGTGAGGCAAATACAGAAGAGGAATGGCATTCCCACCCGCTCTGTATGCAGTGTGATGGTAAAAGCAGGTGCACCACATGCTTAGTATGTAAAGCTCCGCTGGAGTATGCTGCAAAATGGCAGCCAGCGTCTGTGTGTGAATAGCCGGGGCCACCGAGACTGAGAACCCAAGCTGGGGATAAGCTCCGCCCCCCAGCTATGGCACCTATTTTAAATTGTAATGGCGCTAGCGAATGCCCCGCTAATGGAGCGATCCATACCACACTGAAAAGCCCTGGCTTCTGCTAACAGAAGCCAGGGTTATACTTACTGCTGATTGGAAATGGCCGCCAGCGTGGCTGAGGAGGTGACCCCGACGCGCGCCGCAAGCAGCGAGTCCGGTCACCTCATCCAGAGAGCTAATGTCTCTGCAGCCTGGGGTCTCAGCGCAGAGCCGCATGCAGCTGTGATGGTGACCCCACCAGCAGCTCCAACGATGCAGACAGGCAGAGCAGAAGCTGCCTGCCTGTTCTCAAATGTAATTTTTTTTTTTTTTTTTTTTTTTAAACCCAAGAGTGACCAGCTCCCTTGGGCACATTGAAAAGACTGGCTTGTAGGGGGGACATAGTAGGGGAGGAGCTAGTCACATGGTTATAAATTTAAAGTGCCAGCTCCCAGTTTCTGCCTACTATATCCCCATTGTTACTGCACTCCAGTGGCCCCTAGTGGATGAAGGAGAAAATTATATTATGTGTGTATAATTGAGAGACATAATCGCATTGGGGGGAATTCAATTGAATGCCATGTTGAATAACACCAGGATTGAGTGCCTGGAGCTATTCAGTTGTCCGCATGGCCCCCGGAACTTAAGTCGGGAGATGCCGTTTTCTGCATCTAATGCTTGGGGTATGGTAATGGTAAAATGCATTTTTTTTTAAGTACCGGGCGCGATGATGATTTTGCATGTTGTAAGCCTGCAACCAGCATGACGGCACTAGTTTAGTAAGATTTCTGTTTTCCTGGAGCTATTCCACATTCAGTTTAATCCCCCCCCCATATTTGAAAGCAAATGCATCAACGAAAGTGTTAATTACCTCTCAATATGGTCTGATGCTTGTATAAAGATGGACGGGTCTGATTTATGGAAATTACTGCTACCGAGACTGCAATTGGAGAAGTTTCAGTGACCATCTTGGTTTAACTTGTGAATGTGTCTGGAGCAACTGTAGTCTGGGTGAACTCCGCTTGGCCTACTGAGGGAAATAAGCATCTGCAGCAGCTGGTGGAAGCAAATACCTGAGCAATGTCAAATCTGCATTCATTCGAAAAACAAGGCAAAACCAGTAACCTGCATATCAATTGAAGGCAGATGTCAAGTTTGAGTGATCACTGTTAAAAATGGTTGGCGTAAACTACGCATCCACTCCTGGCAATTCGCGTTTGCCATTTAAGTCGTGCCACAAGAAATGGACAATTCACCATGGTGGAAGGTGATATAGGCAGATGAATTATATCTTTGTTCTTGACAAATGGAGGTTTGAAACGACCTTCCTATATAACAGAAACATCGGGGTAGATTCAGTTTGCTTTGTTTAGCAGCCGCCACTTGATGACGCCCGACTGTAGCATTAAAATTGCTCGGGCACTCGACAGCTGTATGACACAATGGAGAGAATTTAATTGTTTTGTGCGCCCGATCACCCGTCCAAGTGACGGGAGATCACGGGGTGCAATTCAATTGTTTTATTTTTTCGTGCTGAGACAGGTCGGATTTAAACACGACCAAACTAATGGATGCGACACCATAATGGGGGTATACAGTACTTACTCCTCGGAGTTGTAAGAGGCCTTACCTCAAAGAAATTGTCCAGGGACCTCCAAATAGGAAGTGCTCCACAACCACTTATTGTACCCCCTGTGGCCAATAAAGATGAATGCTTTCCTGCTAAGCAGTGCCTACTGTGTAAAGCTGGGTACACAGCTATACAATCCACCTGTACAACTACAGCCGGAATTGTTTTCCATGGTTGCATGGAGCATATTGGGGTTGATTCAGTTCAACAGGAATTGAACAGCGCCAGGAAAGAGCTCCCGGTGCTGTTCAAATCAGCGCAATGTTATGCTGGAGTTGAGTATTTCTTCTTGTACCCCAGGGTTTACTGCGGTTAGCGTGCCAGAAGCGAAAAATATTGGTTCTCATGACTAAATGTGATGTTTCAGGCGACATGACATTGTGCTGAATTGAATATTTCCAGGATCTCCCTCCTGACACTATTCAACTTGTGTTTAATTGAATCGACCCCATTGGTTTTTCCTGGCATTGTTTGGGTGCAGTAATTCCCTTAGAAGTGGTTTTCTTTATCCAATATTACAGCTTTTCTTTCATTGTGGGAGGAATGTCTTGCTGGATAACGACCCCCATCCACAGAACCAATGTGGTAACCCAATGATTTCAGCATGACACTGATTTTCAACATATATCATGGCCTTCTCAGTCACCAGTTCAGCGTCACAAATTTCATAAATTTTAGTATTTCAGTTATTTCTGGGTATTTTATCTCCGTCTATAGTGACCAGAAGCAATAATTTTGTACAACCAGCAATAAGGAGGCATTTAGGGGGGTATTTATCAAAGCTCGGAGAGAGATACGATTGAGAGGTAACGTATTAGCCAATGAGCTTGTGCCTTACATTTCACAGGCTGTGTTTGAAAAATGACAATGAGGAGCTGACTGGTTACTGTTTTATCTATACTCTCTCTGTCCATGCTATGATAAATAGCCCCCTTAATTCTACTACTGCCCCTTTCTCACGCTCTATTGCAGGGGATTAGCTGTGTTAAGTAGCTTCAGCCCTGCTAATTGCAGAGCTCGCTGCAGTTAGGGTGCCCTGGCACTCACAACCAGCCTTGACGCCATACTTTATGCTGTATTCTACTTGTACCTCTGGAGTTTGCTAGATGTGACCTGTGGTAAGTGCAGCTATCAAGTGAACAACGGGACTGGTCGTGCAATAGTTGGTTATGTTGCAAAATGTTTTAAATGGCTTTTGTGTGAATTAATCCATGATCATTATTGGGCTTCTACTAGCCTATGTACAGAAACATTCATGCTTTTCTAATTGTATATTAATAGCATGACACGGTTATCCAGTGTATTTAGAATATTTGTGTGTATGGCTGGCCCTTTTACTGCCCATCCTATCTGAATACTTATTGCTGGTGATGTGTATGACATTCCTGGATTCTATAACTCCTAGGCTGCTCCTGTATTTTGTGTGGATTGCATGACATGATTTATGATTTCCTTGTACTGTGGGAGTGGGAGGCTACAGTCAGCTGTTTCATAGCTCACTCTGCATTCCTATTGGTGCAGATGGTTTGTGTACTTTCTGTGCCAAGTGGGGGTATTTTACTTCTTCTTAATTGAAAATGGAATTCACCTATTCTGACTTATTTTACTTTGTATTTAAGGATTGTGTGACCTATCTGTCTCTACTATTTTCACATTGGTGAACTATTTGGGAAATGTTGCACAAGGAGGCATCTATTACTTTTCTTTTTTGTATTCTATGGAGGGAATTCAATTGAATGCAATGGTTTTTAACTCCTGGAATGAGTGCCCGGAGCTAGCCAATTGTCTGCATCGCATCTGGCACTTAGGGGCAGATGTATTAAGCCTGGAGAAGGCATAAAGAAGTGATAAGCCAGTGATAAGTGCAAGGTGATTAACCAGCCAATGAGCACCAATATGTAAATTCACGGTTATGAGCTGATCGGCTGGTGCGTTATCACCTTGCACTTATCACAGCTGTATCACTTTATGCCTTCTTCGGGCTTAATACATCTGCCGCTTAATGTGGGAGATGTAGTTTATGTGGGAGATGTAGTTTACCATAGCTTGGTCACGGTAAACTAACTTTTCCAACTTAAGTGCATGGAGCAACCGTGTTGCATGTGGTAAGCCCGCAACTAGCCACTAGTTACAGATATGTCCTACATCTTTGCTCTGTCGCATTCCACATAATGCGTGAGTGTTGTGACTCATAGCGCTGAGCGTCTTTTTGCAAATTGTTATTTCTCTTACGTCCTAGAGGATGCTGGGGACTCCAAAAGGACCATGGGGTATAGACGGGATCCGCAGGAGCTTGGGCACACTAAAAAGACTTAAGACTGGGTGTGAACTGGCTCCTCCCTCTATGCCCCTCCTCCAGGAGTGACTGGATGCACACTAGGGGAGCTCTCCTGAGTTTCTCTAGGAAAAGACTTTTTGTTAAGTTTTTTATTTTCAGGGAGCCCTGCTGGCTAGAGGCTCCCTGCAGCGTGGGAGTGAGGCGAGAGAAGCAGACCTACTTCTGTGAGCTTCAAGGCTCTGCTTCTCGGCTACTGGACACCATTAGCTCCAGAGGGTTCGATCACTTGGTGCGCCTAGCTGCTTGTTCCCGGAGCCACGCCGTCACCCCCTCACAGAAGCCAGAAGTCAGAAGTCGGGTGAGTATGAGAAGAACAGAAGACTTCAGGACGGCAGAAGACTTCAGTGACGGAAGGTAAAGCACAGCGGTAACGCTGTGCTCCATGCTCCCACACACACATCACCAACGCTTGTCACTTGGTGCAGGGCCCTAGGGGGCATGTTACTGAGGTTACTGAGCCGGCAAAAGATCGTAGGTGCCGAGGCACTTAATTACAGACCCCCGCCGGGCATTTTTTGTATGTTAAAATTTGGCGGGCCGAAGCTGCCAGGAAGGGGGCGGAGCTTTGGTCCGCGGCTCACTCGCGCGCCATTTTCTCCCTACACAGCACCGAGGGGGAGACGCTGCCGGGACCTCCACGTTTTCTGCAAGTATAAGGGGCATCTCCAGTGGGGAGCCGCTGTGGGGTACCAGTTGTGAACTATAAGGCAGCGCTGGGTACACTTAATCTTCTGTGTCCCAATACAGGCGCTGGGGTGTGAGCTGGCATACTCCCTCTGTCTCCTCTTCTGGGCTGAATTGTGGGCCTGTCACCTTGCTGGGACGGTTCTGGGTGTTGGTACTGCGTGTCGACATGTCGGAACCTGAATGTTATTCACCAGAGGAGGTTATAGGAGGCGGGGATGCGGGGCTAGAGCTAGCACTGTCGACGCAGCCGACTCCTGATTTACTAGCACCCCTTACTACAATAATTTCCAATGTAGCTTCTTTATCTAAGAGGTTAGATAAGTCTGAGTCACAGACCCAGGTGTGGAAGAAATCTATGGAGGAGGCTTTATCTCAGGTACAGACCCCGTCCGGGTCCCATAAGAGGCCTTTTACTCAGGTGGGGGATACGGATACCGACACGGACTCTGATTCCGAGGTCGATTTCATTGAGGCGGCGTTACGTCCACGTTTGGTTAAGAGCATTCAGTACATGATTGTGGCTATAAAGGATGTGTTGCAGATTTCTGATGAACCTGCGGTGCAGGAAACAAGGATTTGCTTATTCAAGGGGAAGAAACCTGAGGTAAAGTTTCCCCCCTCTCATGAAATGAATACTCTTTGTGAAAAGGCTTGGGAATCGCCGGATAAGAAATGGCAGATTCCCAAGAGGATTTTTATGGCGTATCCTTTTCCCTCTGACAGGTAAAAATGGGAGACCTCTCCAACCGTTGATAAAGCTCTATCCCGTTTGTCTAAGAAGGTGGCGCTTCCGTCTCCTGACACTGCAGCTCTCAAGGATCCGGCGGATCGTAAATTGGAGACTTGTCTGAAGTCCATTTTCGCTAATACGGGTGCATTGCTCAGACCTGCTGTGGCGTCGGTATGGGTGAGTAGTGCTATTGCTAAATGGGCGGAGAATTTAGCTAGAGACATGGATACTCTTGATAAAGATAATGTTCTTCTAACTCTTGGTTATATTAAGGACGCTGCAGATTACCTGAAGGACGCGGCAAGGGACGTCTGTCTCTTGGGATCAAGGACCAATGCCATGTCGATATCTGCCAGGAGGGCCTTGTGGATCCATTAATGGAATGCTGATGTCGACTCCAAGAGGTCTATGGAAGATCTACCCTTTAAAGGTACGGTCTTGTTTGGGGACGGCCTGGCGGACCTAGTCTCGACCGCGACTACGGGTAAGTCCTCTTTTCTTCCTTATGTTCCCACACAACAGAAGAAGGCCCCACATCAGCAAATGCAGTCCTTTCGTCACAATAAATACAGGTGTGGAAAGGGTTCGTCTTTCCTCGCCTCAAAGGGTAGAGGACGGGGAAGAAAAATTCCTGCAACCTCAGGTGCACAGGACCAGAAGTCCTCCCCGGCTGCTACCAAGTCCACCGCATGACGCTGGGGCTTCCCTGGGGGAGTCCGGTCCGGTGGGGGGCCGTCTTCAGGTATTCAGCCAGGTCTGGATTCAATCAGACCTGGATCCTTGGGTGTTAGAAATAGTGTCTCAAGGATACAAACTGGAGTTTCAGGAGATGCCCCCTCACCGGTTCTTCATTTCAGCGTTACTAGTGGTTTTTCCGGACAGGGAGGTGGTCCGGGCGGCCATTCAAAAATTGTGTCTACAGAGGGTCATTGTTCCCGTCCCTCCGTCCCAGCGGGGGGAGGGGTTCTACTCGAGCCTCTTTGTGGTACCGAAACCGGACGGTTCGGTCAGACCAATTCTAAATCTAAAATCCCTCAATCCATACTTGAAAGTCTTCAGGTTCAAGATGGAATCCCTTCGAGCGGTGATTGCCAGCCTGGAGGGGGGGGGGGGGATTTTATGGCGTCAGTCGACATAAAGGATGCCTACTTACATGTGCCGATATATCCTCCGCATCAGGCTTTCCTCAGGTTTGCGATACAGGATTCTCATTACCAATTTTAGACGTTGCCGTTTGGGCTTTCCACGGCTCCGAGGATTTTCACCAAGGTCATGGCGGAAATTATGGTTCTTCTTCGCAAACAAGGGGTTCCAATTATCCCATACTTGGACGATCTCCTGATAAAGGCGAGGTCCAAGGAACGATTGCTGACAAGTGTAGAGTTGTCTCTATCGGTTCTGCGACAACACGGATGGGTCCTCAATTTGCCGAAATCCCAGTTGATTCCGACCACTCTGCTTCCTTTTCTGGGCATGATTCTGGACACAGTTACAGAAGGTATTCCTTCCAGAAGAAAAGGCTCTGGAATTGCAGACGATGGTCAGAGAACTTCTGAAGCCGACGAGTGTGTCGATCCATCATTGTACTCAGGTTCTGGGGAAGATGTGTTTCAGTGGGACTTGCTGAGCAAATGGTCCGGGTCTCACCTACACATTCACCGGAAGATAAGTCTATCTCCCAGAGCCAGAATTTCTCTCCTGTGGTGGTTACAAGCTCATCACCTCCTGGGGGGACGCCGATTCGGTATCCAGAATTGGGTACTTCTGACAACAGATGCAAGTCTCCGGGGCTGGGGCGCAGTCACCCAAGGAAGAAATTTCCAGGGAAAATGGTCGCTCCAGGAAGCCAGTCTCCACATAAATGTTCTAGAGTTAAGAGCCATTTACAACTGCCTGCTCCAAGCAAGAAGTCTTCTTCAGGGTCGACCGGTCCTGGTACAGTCAGACAACATCACAGCGGTGGCCCATATAAACCGGCAAGGCGGAACGAGTAATGGCAGAGGCCACAGAGATACTTCGCTGGGCGGAACAACACGTCAGCGCACTGTCAGCAGTTTTCCTACCGGGGGTGGACAACTGGGAAGCGGATTTCCTCAGCAGACACGACCTCCATCCGGGAGAGTGGACTCTGCACCAAGAGGTATTTGCAGAAGTGACAAGACGCTGGGGAATTCCGTTGATAGACATGATGGCGTCTCGGCTCAACAAGAAGCTCCCGAGGTATTATTCCAGGTCAAGGGACCCACAAGCCACGGCGGTGGACGCCCTGGTGTCTCCGTGGGTCTTCCAGTCGGTGTATGTGTTCCCTCCTCTTCCTCTCATTCCGAAGGTGCTGGGGATCATTCGTCGAGCAAGGGTTCAGGCGATTCTCGTCGTCCCGGACTGGCCAAGAAGGGCCTGGTACCCGGATCTTCAGGACTTACTGGTGGAAGATCCTTGGCCGCTTCCTCTAAGAGAGGATCTGTTGTTACAGGGTCCATGCGTGTTTCCGGACTTACCACGGCTGCGTTTGACGGCATGGAGGTTGAGCGCCAGATCTTAGCTCGTAAGGGTATTCCCAGGGAGGTCATTCCAACTTTCATTAAGGCTAGGAAAGAGGTTACGGCGAAACACTATCACCGTATCTGGAGGAAATATGTTTCTCTAACGTCCTAGTGGATGCTGGGAACTCCGTAAGGACCATGGGGAATAGCGGGCTCCGAAGGAGGCTGGGCACTCTAGAAAGATCTTAGACTACCTGGTGTGCACTGGCTCCTCCCACAATCAGTTAGATTTCGTGCCCGGCCGAGGTTGGATGCACACTAGGGGCTCTCCTGAGCTCTTAGAAAGTTATAGTCTTAGAATTTGTTATTTTCAGTGAGACCTGCTGGCAACAGGCTCACTGCAGCGAGGGACTAAGGGGAGAAGAAGCGAACTCGCCTGCTTGCAGCCGGATTGGGCTTCTTAGGCTACTGGACACCATTAGCTCCAGAGGGATCGACCGCAGGCCCAGCCTTGATGTTCGGTCCCGGAGACGCGCCGCCGTCCCCCTTACAGAGCCAGAAGCAAGAAGATGGTCCGGAAAATCGGCGGCATGAAGACTCTGTCTTCACCAAGGTAGCGCACAGCACTGCAGCTCCTCTCACACACTTCACACTCCGGTCACTGAGGGTGCAGGGCGCTGGGGGGGGCTCCCTGAGGCAGCAATAAAAACACCTTGGCTGGCTAAAATACCTCAATATATGGCCCCAGGGGCTATATATGAGGTAAATACCCCTGCCAGAATTCCATAAAAAACTGGAGAATAGGCCGCGAAAAAGGGGCGGAGCCTATCTCCTCAGCACACTGGCGCCATTTTTCCCTCACAGCTCGGCTGGAGGGAAGCTCCCTGGCTCTTCCCTGCAATTCTACAGTACAGTAAGAGGGAAAAGAGAGGGGGGGCATTAAAATTGGCACTGTATACAGTATATTATATAAAAGCTATTAGGGACATAACTCAGTTAGTCCCTGTATATATATATATAGCGCTCTGGTGTGTGCTGGCATACTCTTACTCTGTCCCCCCAAAGGGCTTTTGTGGGTCCTGTCCTCGTTTAGAGCATTCCCTGTGTGTCTGCGGTGTGTCGGTATGGCTGTGTCGACATGTTGAATGAAGAGGCTTATATGGTGACAGAACAGAGGCCGATATATGTGATGTCGCCCCCTGTGGGGCCGACACCAGAGTGGATGGATAGGTGAAAGGTATTAACCGACAGTGTCAACTCCTTACATAAAAGGGTGGATGACGTAACAGCTGTGGGACAGCCGGCTTCGCAGCCCGCGCCTGCCCAGGCGTCTCAAAGGCCATCAGGGGCTCAAAAACGCCCGCTCTCTCAGATGGCAGACACAGATGTCGACACGGAGTCTGACTCCAGTGTCGACAAGGTGGAGACATATACACAATCCACTAGGAACATCCGTGACGTGATCCCGGCAATAAAAAATGTGTTATACATTTCTGACTTTAACCCAAGCACCTCTAAAAATGGGTTTTAGGTTTGGGGAGAAAAAACAGGCAGTGTTTTGTTCCCCCATCAGATGAATAAATGAAGTATGTGAAAGCGTGGGTTCCCCCGTTAAGAAACTGGTAATTTATAAAAAGTTACTGATGGCGTACCCTTTCCCGCCAGGTGGATAAGTTACGCTGGGAGATATCCCCTAGGGTGGATAAGGCGCTCACACGTTTGTCAAAAAAGGTGGCACTGCCGTCTTAGGATACGGCCACTTTAATAGGTACCTGTTGATAAAAAACAGGAGGCTATCCTGAAGTCTGTATTTACACACTCAGGTACTAGACTGAGACCTGCAGATAGTGCTGCTGCAGCGTGGTCGGTGACCCTGTCAAACAGGGATACTAGTTGGAAAACATAAAAACATATTAAAGACGTCGTCTTTTATATATGGGGGATGCACAGAGGGATATTTTGCCGGCTGGCATCCAAAATAAATGTAATGTCCATTCTGTCAGGAGGGTATTAGAGACCTGTCACTGGACAGGTGATGCTGACTTAAAAAGCGCATAGAGAGCCTTATAAGGGTGAGGAATTATTTGGGGATGGTCTCTGGGACCTCGTATCCACAGCAACTGCTGGGAAGAAATAATTTTACCTCAGGTTTCCTCACAGACAAAGGTACAGTCCTTTCGGCTTCAGAAAAGCAAGCGGGTCAAATGGCGCTTCCTTTCTGTACAGAGACAAGGGTAGAGGGAAAAAAGCTGCACCAGTCAGCCTGTTCCCAGAATCAAGATTCTTCCCCCGCCTCCTGTGAGGCCACACCATGACGCGGGTGCTCCACAGGTGTAGCCAGGTACGGTGGGGGGCCGTCTCAAAAATTTCAGCAATTAGTGGGCTCGCTCACAGGTGGATCCCTGTTTCTTTCAAGTAGTATTTCAGGGGTACAAGCTGGAATTCGAGATGTCTCCCCCCAGCCGTTTCCTAAAATATGCCTTGCTGACAACTCCCTCAGGCAGGGAGGCTGTGCTAGAGGCAATTAATAAGCGGTATTCCCAGCAGGTAATACTCAAGGTGCCCCTACTTCAACAAGGACGGGGTTACTATTCCACACGGGTTGGGGTACCGAAACCGCATGGTTCGGTGTGACCCATTTTATATTTAAAATCCTTGAACACAAAAATTCAAGTTCAAGATGGAATCGCTCAGGGCGGTTATTCCAAGCCTGGACGAGGGGGATTACATGGTATCCTGGGACATCAAGGATGCTTACCTGCATGTCCCCATTTACCATCCTCGCCAGGAGTACCTCAGATTTGTGGTACAGGATTACCATTACCAAGTCCAGACACTGCCGTTTGGACTGTACATGGCACCGAGGGTGTTTTATCAAGGTAATGGCCGAAATGTTGATACTCCTTCAAAAAAAGGGAGTTGTAATTATCCCGTACTTGGACAATCTCGTTATAAGGGCGAGGTCCAAGGAGCAGTTGGTAGTCGGGGTAGCACTATTTTGGAAAGTGCTACAACAGCATGGTTGGATTCTAAACAGTCCAAAGTCACAGCTGGTTCCTATGACACGTCTACTGTTCCTGGGGATGGTTCTGGACATAAACCAGAAATAGTGTTTCTCCCGGAGGAGAAAGCCAAGGAGTTGTCATCTCTAGTCAGAGACCTCCTGAAGCCAAAATAGGTAGCGGTGCATCATTGCACGCGAGTCCTGGGAAAAATGGTAGCTTCCTACGAAGCAATCCCATTAGGCAGGTTCCATACAAGAACTTTTCAGAGGGACCTGTTGGACAAGTGGTCCGGATCGCATCTTCCGATGCATAGGCTGATAACCCTGTCTCCAAGGACCAGGGTATCTCTACTGTGGTGGCTGCAGAGTGCCCATCTTCAAGAGGGCCGCAGGTTCGGCATACAGGACTAGGTCCTAGTGACCATGGATTCCAGCCTTTGAGGCTGGGAGGCAGTCACACAGGGAAGAAATTTCCAGGGACTTTGGTCAAGTCAGGTTATTTCCCTACACATAAATATTCTGGACCTGAGGGCCATTTACAATGCCCTGAGGCCGGCAAGGCCTCTGCTTCAAAACCAGCCGGTACTGATCCAATCAGACAACATCACGGCAGTCGCCCATGTAAACCAACAGGGCGGCACAAGAAGCAGGATGGCGATGGCAGAAGCCACAAGGATTCTCCGATAGGCGGAAAATCATGTGTTAGCACTGTCAGCAGTGTTAATTCCCGGAGTGGACAACTGGGAAGCAGATCTTCTCAACAGACACGACCTCCACCCGGGAGAATGGGGACTTCCTCCAGAAGTCTTCCAATAGGATTGTACACCATTGGGAAAGGCCACAGGTGGACATGATGGCGTCCCGCCTCAACAAAAAGCTATAAAAGATATTGCACCGGGTCAAGGGACCCTCAGGCGATAGCTATGGACGCTCTGGTAACACCGTGGGTGTACCAGTCGGTTTATGTGTTCTCCCCTCTGCCTCTCATACCAAAGGTACTGAGAATAAGAAGAAGGCGAGGAGTAAGAACGATACTCGTGGATGGCCAAGAAGAGCTTGGTACCCAGAACTTCAAGAATTTATATCAGAGGACCCATGGCCTCTGCCACTCAGACAGGACCTGCGGCAGCAGGGGCCCTGTCTGTTCCAAGACTTACCGCGGCTGCGTTTGTCGGCATGGCGGTTGAACGCCGGATCCTGAAGGGAAAGGGCATTCCGGAGGAAGTCATTCCTACGCTTACTAAAGCCAGGAAAGAGGTTACAGCAACTCATTATCACCGCATATGGCGAAAATATGTTGCATGGTGTGAGGCCGAAAGGGCCCCAACAGAGGAATTTCAACTAGGTCGATTTCTGCATTTCCTGCAAGCAGGAGTGACTATGGGCCTTAAATTGGGTTCCATTAAGGTACAGATCTCGGCTCTGTCGATTTTCTTTCAAAAAGAACTAGCTTCAGTACCTGAAGTTCAGACATTTATAAAAGGAGTGCTGCAGAGTCAGCCCCCGTTTGTGCCTCCTGTGGCACCTTGGGATCTCAACGTGGTGTTGAGTTTCTTAAAATCACATTGGTTTGAACCACTAAAAACCGTGGATCTGAAATATCTCACGTGGAAGGTGGTTATGTTATTGGCCTTGGCTTCTGCCAGGCGAGTATCAAAGTTGGCGGCTTTGTCTTGTAAAAGCCCTTATTTGATTTTCCATATGGATAGGGCAGAATTGAGGACTCGTCCCCAGTTTCTCCCAAAGGTGGTGTCAGCGTTTCACCTGAACCAGCCTATTGTGGTGCCTAGGCTACTAGGGACTTGGAGGACTCCAAGTTGCCAGACGTTGTCAGGGCACTGAAAATATGTTTCCAGAACGGCTAGAGTCAGAAAATCTGACTCGCTGTTTATCCTATATGCACCTAACAAGCTGGGTGCTCCTGCTTCTAAGCAGACTATTGCTCGTTGGATTTGTAGTACAATTCAGCTTGCACATACTGTGGCAGGCCTGCCACAGCCAAAATCTGTCAATGCCCATTCCACAAGGAAGGTGGGCTCATCTTGGGCGGCTGCCCGAGAGGTCTCGGCTTTACAATTTTGCCGAGCAGCTACTTGGTCAGGGGCAAACACGTTTGCAAAAATTCTACAAATTTGATACCCTGGCTGAGGAGGACCTGGAGTTCTCTCATTCGGTGCTGCAGAGTCATCCGCACTCTCCCGCCCGTTTGGGAGCTTTGGTATAATCCCCATGGTCCCTACGGAGTTCCCAGCATCCACTAGGACGTTAGAGAAAATAAGAATTTACTCACCGGTAATTCTATTTCTCATAGTCCGTAGTGGATGCTGGGCGCCCATCCCAAGTGCGGTTTATCTGCAATACTTGTACATAGTTATGGTTAACTAAATCGGGTTATTGTTGAGCCATCTGTTGAGAGGCTCTATTGTTTCATACTGTTAACTGTGTTTCATATCACGAGTTGTACGGTGTGATTGGTGTGGCTGGTATGAGTCTTACCCGGGATTCAAAATCCTTCCTTATTGTGTACGCTCGTCCGGGCACAGTACCTAACTGAGGCTTGGAGGAGGGTCATAGTGGGAGGAGCCAGTGCACACCAGGTAGTCTAAGATCTTTCTAGAGTGCCCAGCCTCCTTCGGAGCCCGCTATTCCCCATGGTCCTTACGGAGTTCCCAGCATCCACTACGGACTACGAGAAATAGAATTACCGGTGAGTAAATTCTTATTTTCCTGGTGTGCGGTTAAAAAGGCTCCTGCAGAGGATTTTCACTTGGGTCGTTTTCCTCCACTTTCTACAGGCGGGTGTAGATGCAGGCCTGAAATTGGGTTCCATCACAGTGCAAATTTCGGCTTTGTCTATTTTCTTTCAAAAAGAGTTAGCTGCCCTCCCAGAGGTTCAGACTTTTGTAAAGGGTGTAATGCATATCAATCCACCGTTTGTAGCGCCATGGGACCTTGATGTCGTCTTACGGTTCCTCATGTCTTCCTGGTTTGAACCTTTGCGGACGGTTGAATTAAATTTTCTCACTTGGAAGGTAGTTATGCTTTTGGCGCTGGCATCTGCCAGGTGAGTATCGGAATTGGCAGCTTTATCTCATAAGAGTCCGTACTTGATTTCTCATGCGGATAGGGTGGAATTGAGGACTCGTCAACAATTTCTACCAAAGGTGGTTTCGTCATTTCACATTAACCAACCTATTGTGGTTCCGGTAGCTACGGAAGAAGTGGCGATTCCAAAATCTCTGGATGTTGTAAGAGCGTTAAAAGTTTACGTTTCTAGGACAGTTGTTACTAGGAAAACTGAAGCGTTGTTTGTTTTGTATGCGGCCAACAAGGTTGGTCATCCCGCGTCAAAACAGACTATTGCACGCTGGATTTGTAGTACGATCCAGCAAGCTCATTCTTCGGTGGGGTTGCCGGTGCCGAAGTCGGTTAAAGCCCATTCTACCTGAAAGGTGGGCTCATCTTGGGCGGCTGCCCGAGGTGTTTCGGCACTACAGCTTTGCCGAGCGGCTACTTGGTCGGGTTCGAACACTTTTGCTAAATTCTATAAGTTTTGGCCGTTGAGGACCTGGCGTTTGCTCAGTCGGTGCTGCAGAGTCGTCCGCACTCTCCTCGCCCGTTCTGGAGCTTTGGTATAATCCCCATGGTCCTTTTGGAGTCCCCAGCATCCTCTAGGACGTAAGAGAAAATAGGATTTTGGTACTCACCGTTAAATCCTTTTCTCCTAGTCCGTAGAGGATGCTGGGCGCCCGTCCCAGTGCGGACTATTACTTGCATTATATATTTTCTTACTGGTTAAGTTAGTTTATACACGACTTGTGTATTGGTGTGTTGCAGCTGGTTGCTGGACTTTTATGCATACTGTTATCTGGTTTGGCGTTATTCCGGTTGTACGGTATGTTTATGGTGTGGGCTGGTAATTTGGTAGCCCTTAGTTAAGACCAAAATCTTTCCTTGTAATGTCAGTCTCTCCTGGGCACAGTTCCTATAACTGAGGTCTGGAGGAGGGGCATAGAGGGAGGAGCCAGTTCACACCCAGTCTTAAGTCTTTTTCTAGTGTGCCCAAGCTCCTGCAGATCCCGTCTATACCCCATGGTCCTTTTGGAGTCCCCAGCATCCTCTACGGACTAGGAGAAAAGGATTTAACGGTGAGTACCAAAATCCTATTTTTTTTTATTTTTTTTTATTCTATTGTGTGAAAATGCGTCTTAAGGTGCATACGCACTGAGCGCTTTTCCCCCCTGCCCAGTGATGTCAGCAGGGGTGAACGACTTTCCATAGCGTTACGCTATGGAAAGCCGCTCACCCCGCCGTTCATGAAGCGGGAGCGCGCATCAGCGCTCATCGCTTGTGCATACACACTGGGTGGCTTTGAGCCAAAAACAGCTCAACACACCAAAAGTGAGCTGCTTTCAGCTCAAAATCGCCCAGTGTGTATATGGGCCTTTAGATACAGTCACAGACACACAGAATATAGGCATGCTGCATACCATTTTAATCAGTAGAAGCTGCCCGTGTGTACTATTGCATTACATTGCTTCTAAGATGCATTTTTGCAGAAGAAATAGCAAAAGAAGACACTTGACGGTATTGAGTCTCGCCAAGTCGTGGCATGACTTGAAAGGTTATTTAGCGTGACTGCAGGAAGGCTGTTAGAGGACACATCTGTAAGTCAGATTTCTGCTCTCGCCTCAGGAGGGTTTGAGCAGAAATCGTTTTGTTGCTGTTTAAAGCGTGGCGAATGGAATAGCTGAGAGCACTCATTCCCTGGCTAAACAACATTGTATTGTACATGTTACTTTTAAGGGGGGTACACACTGAGAGATCCGTGCTTAATTTCTAAGCAATCTGACTGGACAGCTTAGAAATTAAGCATGGATCTCTCCGTGTGTATGCCCCATAGCGATGCGCGACGCTATTGCCGGTACTAGATTGTGCCTGCATGCAGGCACAATCTAGTAGATCGCTCACTTCACCGCTGTGTGAAGAGAGCGTGACATCGCACTGTGTGCTGAGCGCCGATTGGTCTGTGCTAGATCGGTATGGGCCTTTAGGCAATAACATACAATGAAAATAAAAGGCTAACATGTTTGATTTTACAAGAGGGTTAAAATCTTTCAAGATGCCAGAAAAAGCACTGTTTCAACATACTGTACATATAATTTATGCATGCTTTTGATGTGGGGTTTATTTTACGCCTTATACTTTGAAATAAAAGGGTTTAATGGTAATTGTCTGACTATGAGCAAGAATTTTTCAAATGCAGTAAGGGACCAGATGTGATTTAAAGAGGAACAATCTCTTCCACACAGCCTATAAGCACAGTAATCTGAGTACCAGTAAGTACATATTTTGTGTTTAAGCAGCATGTCTGCTTACAGTATTGTCTTACTTTCTTGTGTTGCATTTCATCGTGAGCAAGGAAATTATCTGTAAGGGTTGTCTATGACTCATGGGGACAGATTCAATTGTTGGCCTCCCCAGCTGCCACTAGATGGCGCCTAACTGAATTAAATTGTTGCACGGTGAAACCTGGTACTAATGGGAACGCATACGTGACATGCACGTCCCAGGGGCAACAGTTGATTAGCCCTGGTATTAGACACCCACAAAACAATTGAATTGGCCCAAAAAAAGTTCTAATTTTCCAGTGCATCTAAATGCCTCAAATAAAGATGTGGGGGAATTCAATTGAAATCGATGTTTAGCTCTGGTGATGAGTGCCCGGAGCTCTTCAGTTGTCTGTGTCAGGCCCAGCACTTAAGTCCGAAGTTGCAGTTTTCAGCAACTATTGCCCATGGCTTAGTCGTGGTAAACTTCTGTTTCTGACTTAAGTGCCAGGTGTGATGCTGTTACTGCACGCTGTAAGTCTGCAACCGGCATTGCACCGCTTGTTAAGCCAGACTTCTGCTTGCAAACCAGAAGGGTGCGAGCAGAAAGCCTCTAGTTGGGGGTCTACACCGCAGCTGATTGAATAGCTCAAGGCACTTCTTCCTTGGAATAAATAGCATCGCAAATTGGTTGGGCAAATATTTTTTAAACCTTTGTTCACTAGGGTTGCTTCTATAAAATTAAAATACTGTTGTCGTCGTATGATATCCTGCCAAAATAGTCAAATTTATTATAGGAGGAATTCAATTGTTTTAAAGTCACACATACCACAGACTCCTATTAGTTCTGCTTGTCCCCTCCCGAGGTAGCGAGCAGAAATGTGCGAAAATAAGTCCTTTTAGGGGGTATTTGTTTCAAACGTTTCTAAGTTGTTTCCAGTTTGAGCCTTTATAATTTGATTTGTAACCCCTTGCTGTAAAGATGTGTCCTGATGTTGTGCTTGATGGGAACTGGCACACTTTAACGTTCCAGATATGTATTTTTGAGTGTGGTTTATTTTTTTTATAAAGCACATAGAACTGGCACATAACCAATCAGTGCTTTGGAGTTTTCACAGGATAAAGTGAAGCTTTGCAGTATGAGTGCTAAAGTGACCTCCTGACCAGAGTGTCCCTTTCTGCATTTCAGAGAGTGAGAGTGAGAGGGGGGGGGGGGGAGAGATAGAAGGGGAGAGTGGATGGCAGGATAGAGGAGGGGGGGAGATAGAAGGGGAGAGTGGATGGCAGGATAGAGGAGGGGGTGAAAGGAGAGAGGATGGAAAGATAGAGGAGAGAGGGGGGAGTGTATGTGTGTGTGTGTGTATATGTAACAGTATGTAATGGGGGGGGGGGGGGGGTGTACCTTAACATATACTCTTGTCTTGCTCCTGTGCTTGGGGGTGAAGCTGGAGACTTGGCTTTCCAGGAGGCTACTCGGGTGGAAGAGGCCACTTTTCTAGTCATGTGGTGGGTAGAGGATTGTTCCTCTATGCCTCACATGCTGCCCTTCAGTGACTGCTGCCGTCCATCTTCTTGCCCTCACACTGGGACACATGGTACTGTTCTTGTTCTCCGCCTAGGAGGAGATGGGGGAGGCTGTGTTGCTTCGGTCCAGGGACACGTCCTTGGGACAGACAGCTGAACAGGTACAAGCTGGAAGGGGAGGAGGTCTGGTCACGGCCCCTGCCCGGGTATAGGGAGCTGCTAGTAGCCGTAAGATGTAGCGGTCATGGAGCTGACCATCCAGGGGTTGTGGTGGTCTGCAGTGCACAGTGCAGACTTGCCGCTCTCCAGTCAGGGAAGCCCGGGCTGTGCGGCACATTTGGCTCCCAGTTAGGCGCACCGGGCAGGATTTTGGGGGGGGGTGAGCTGTTCAGGGGAGTGGAAGGAGGTCTCAGCGCCTCCCAATTCCGACACACGGTGTACTTTATTATGGAGCTGGTTCCCCTTTTGCAGCTATAATAGCTTCCACTATTCTTGGAAGGCTTTCCACAAGATTTTGGAGTGTGGCTGTGGGAATTTGTGCCCATTCATTCTGTAAGCATTTATGAGGTTAGGCACTGATGTTGGACAAGTAGGCCTGGTTCGCAATCTCCGTACCAGTTCATTCCAAAAGTGCATGGTGGGGTTGAGGTCAGGGCTGTACTTGGGCCAGTTAAGTTCTTCCACGCCGAGCTCCTCAAACCATGTCTTTATAGTCCTTGCTTTGTGCACTAGGGCAAAGTCATGTTGGAATAGAAAAGGGCCATCCACAAACACTTGGCATAAAGTTGGAAGCATAGCATTGTCCAAAATGTCTTCATATGTCGAAGCATTAAGATTGCCCTCCACTGGAAAAAAGGGGCATAGCCCAAACCCTGAAAAACAGCACCATACCATTATCCCTCCTCCATCAAACATCATAGTTGGGATAATACAGTCTGGCAGGTAACACTCTTCCGGCATCTGCCAAATCCAGACTTGCCTATCGGACTGTCAGGCAGAAGCGTGTTTCATCGTGCCACAGAACACAGTCCAGTGTTTGTGTGTTTTACACCACTCCATCTGACACTTGGACTTAGGGAAGTGAGGCTTGCATACAGCTGATCGGCCATGGAAACCCATTCCGATAAGCTCCCGCCACTTACATTTATGCCAGTGGAAGTTCAGAATGCTTCAGCTATGGATTGAGCAGAGCGTTGATGACTTCTACGCACTATGGGGCAGATGTATTAAGCCTGAAGACGTGATAAAGAATTGATAAGTGGAAGGTGATACAGTGATCACTCTGATCGGGGAGAAGAAAAAAAGTGGATCCCGGACCCCTCACTCTAAACAATTGGGCTCCTACTATACTTCTGGGTCCTATCACAATTTATGCTTTTGAGCTCCTCATATGCCATCAGCCCGAGAGGCAGTATGTGGGGGTACAGGAGTGTATGAACCATAACTTGCTGTGTAGGGCACAGGGAGGGAGTGTGTGGGGGGTATAGGAGTGTATGTACTATGAGGTCCTGTGTTGGGCACAGGGAGGCAATATATAGGGCTGTGAGGAGAGTAAACAGTAAGAACTTGCCTATCTGGTTCAGGAGGCAGGGGTGTCAGGGAGACAGGAGTGACAGGGAGATAGTGGGTGACTGGGGAGGCAGGGATGACTGGGAGATAGTGGGTGACAGGGACATAGTGACGAGACATTGTACATCAGGGGTACACTGACGCACATACACATTGTACTGGGATCAAAGACTCTCTCTCTCTGTCTCTCTCTCTCTCTCTCTCTCTCTCTCTCTCTCTCTCTCTCTCTCTCTCTCTCTCTCTCTCTCTCTCTCTCTCTCTCTCTCTCTCTCTCTCTCTCTCTCTCTCTCTCTCTCTGTACTGGGACCAGGGGCACACTGACACATGTATATAAACACACACACATTGTACAGGGATCGGGACACATTCATTCATTCATTCATTCATTCATTCATTCATTCATTCATTCATTCATTCATTCATTGTACTGGGACGTACACACACACTGTACTGGGGCACACTGACACACACCAGGGGAGCTGGCAGCTACAGTATTCAGAGGGACAGACCTTCCCATATCTGTTATAATAGCATCAGGAGAAGGAGATCTGGACCATCGTGGGCTGGGAGGCGGCAGCTGTGGACATGAATGGCAGGCAGCAGTGGGTACCAGTCCATGGGAGCGGCGACAGCGGGAGTTTGAGCTGGCGATGCAGACCGTGACAACTGCCTTAGAGTTTGGCGCCGTACGCGACTGCTAGGGTCTGATAGGGTGGCCTGCTCTGCCCAACACAGCTCTGCTTTTGCTGCCGCCATCCGGGTCATACCTGCGAACTCTTCCCCCTCTCATTTACATTTGTTTCATATACACCTTATATACACAGCAGTAAGGTCATTTTAGCCAGTATTTTTAACAGCTTTGTGCATTAAACAAAGTTTGTGTACATACACATAATTCATGTATGTTTCATATACACTTTATACACAGCCTGAAGGTCATTTAATACAATATTTGTAATAACTTTGTGTATTAAACAAAGTTTGTGTACATTGAGCCATCAGAAAAAAAAAAAAAAAATATATATATATATATATATATATATATATATATATATATATATATATATATATATATATATATATTATAGATTTTAATACTGTATTTTGGTGCTACTAGACAACTAAGAAGTGCTTGGCTTTTCAGGCGCCAGTTTTGTGTGTGTGTGTGTGATGTACATGGCACATAATGTCTATTTTTCAGTTTGTCATGTTGAGAATGCTTAAAGGTTCTTGTACTTTTTGAGAGATTAGTGACACTTAATACATACCTGGAAGAGCTTACTGCTACAGTTAAAATTGCTTCCTATGGATATCGCTTAATACCGTGGAGGTTTGTGTTCATTGGAGTGAAAGCTGCAGGCTACGTTCTAGTGGTCAGGTGCAGGTCGTACATTACTCTGATAAATGATTCATTTACCTCCTGGGGTAAAAAATGTCCCTACTATAGAACTATTTTTCAGTGTTTGAAGATTTACAGTGATCGCAAAATACGCGCTCTGGGCAGTGAGGGACGGACTCGGATTCTAAAAGTGAGCGGGTCCCGCAGGACGCGCTGTTTTTTGCTGACCGCCGCCTCACAGCCAATAGAAATCTCCAAGCCCTGCCTCACCAGCCAATAGCCGCCGGCAGCTTCTCAACATCCAATCGCTGCCGACAGAGTCTCCAAATCCAAGCGCCACCTGAGACGTCGGTCCCTCCTCCCTACGCTGCCTCCAACCCATTGAATGTGCTGGTGGCAACTGTGCGGGGACATCACGATGACATGGGTATGGAAGATGCAGGAGGGAGCCGAGGAGAAGGAGAGGAGGGCCTTCACTACGGGCAACCCGGTGGGTTTGCTGCAGAGAAGATGAGCTGGGGCCGAGCGGGACATGTCAGTGCGGTCGGGCACCACGACCGCAAAGTATCAAGAGGTCAGAGCGCTGCGACCTGGGGGAATGGCACTGATTAATCTTTAGTTTCACGAACGTGCGGGCGGGCCTTTCCTATATGCATTTAATAACATGGCCAATACCTGCTCATTATACCTGTGAAGGCGCGGGCGGCAAAGTAGGTGCGCTTCCTGTTACGCAGCATCTTATTCCCCTAGCGTCCGTTCCACTCCCAACTAGTAGTGCACACATCCTGCCCTCTGCTACCACTACTGCACCTATCTAGCCCCCTGCTACCACTACTGCACCTATACTATCCCCTACCACTACTGCACCCATCCTGCCCCCTACCACTACTGCACCTATCTTACCCCCTGCTACCACTACTGCACCTATCCTGCCCCCTGCTACCACTACTGCAGCTATCCTACCCCCTACTACTACTGCACCCATCCTGCCCCCTGCTACCACCACTACTGCTCCCATCCTGCTACCAGTACTGCACCTATCCTACCCCCTACCACTACTGCACCCATCCTGCCCCCTACCATTGCTGCACCTATCTTACCCCCTGCTACCACTACTGCACCTATCCTACCCCCTACTGCACCCATCCTGCCTCCTACCACTGTTGCACCTATCTTACCCCCTACTGCACCCATCCTGCCCCCTACTACTACACCTATCTTACCCCCTTACTGCACCTATCCTACCCCCTACCACTACTGCACCTATCTTACCCCCTGCTACCACTACTGCACCTATCCTGCCCCCTGGTACCACCACTACTGCACCTATCTTACCCCCTTCTACCACTACTGCACCTATCCTACCCCCTACTACTACTGCACCCATCCTGCCCCCTGCTACCACCACTACTGCTCCCATCCTGCTACCAGTACTGCACCTATCCTACCCCCTACCACTGCTGCACCTATCTTACCCCCTGCTACCACTACTGCACCTATCTTACCCCCTGCTACCACTACTGCACCCATCGTGCCCCCTACCATTGCTGCACCTATCTTACCCCCTGCTACCACTACTGTACCTATCCTGCCCCCTGCTACCACTACTGCACCTAGCCTACCCCCTACTACTACTGCACCCATCCTGCCCCCTGCTACCACCACTACTGCTCCCATCCTGCCCCCTACCATTGCAGCACCTATCTTACCCCCTGCTACCACTACTGCACCTATCCTACCCCCTACTACTACTGCACCCATCCTGCCCCCTGCTACCACCACTACTGCTCCCATCCTGCTACCACTACTGCACCTATCCTACCCCTTCCACCTCTACAGCACCCATTCTATCCCACATAACCCCACAGTGCCCATTATAAACACCCCCATACCCACACAGTGCTCAGTATTCACAATGCCCAGTATACACACCCCCATAGTGACCATTATACGCGCGCCCATCGTACGCACACCCATACCACACAGCGCCCATCGTACGCACACCCATACCACACAGCGCCCATCGTACGCACACCCATACCACACAGCGCCCATCGTACGCACACCCATACCACACAGCGCCCATCGTACGCACACCCATACCACACAGCGCCCATCGTACGCACACCCATACCACACAGCGCCCATTATACACACTTACAAAGCTCATAGCACCCTCTATACCCTCAGTGGCCATTATACCCCCCCCCCCCACAGCGCCTAGCATATGGGTACTCCATACCCACAGTGCCCAAGATACATCCCCCCCCCCATCCACAGTGACCAGCAAACATAAACTCCCATATCCACACACAGTGCTCAGCATAGACACAACTGCCACACCCACACAGTGCTCAGCATACACACAAACAATCCCCAAACCAAAGCGGTGCCCAGCATACGCACTCACCTTGTGTTTATAGCGGTAGGGCTTCAACAAGGACACAGAGAAGCTGATCTTAAAAGTTGACTGGGAGCAGGAAGCACCGAATCCTGGGTACTGATGCCTCCCTACCCCTAACACTGCTTACAGCACTACCTGCACCTAACCCCCTATTTGCCCCGTAATACTGCCATAACTGCTATCTACCATGTGGGGTGGTCTAATACTGTGTGGGGAGGCATAAGGGGAGCTCAAAAGCATACATTGCTATGGGACCCAGAAACTCTGAAGTAGGACCCCAATTTTTTAAAGTGAGGGGTCCCCGGGACCCACAATTTTTTCTGCTCAGCGCGATCACTGATTTAGCTTTCTTTAATGATACCACAACACAACCTGGAGAACATCCCTTCTATTTTACTGTGTGCCTTCTGGCCTTTAGCGGGTGATTCAATTGTTTAAGAGAATTGGCTCATGTCTAAAGTAGCCAGGAGCTAATTCAATTGTTCAGACGACCAGCGCAGCGGTGTGAGAATTTGCAAGATTATACTGTGGGTGCGCTCGTGGTCTGTTCCAGAGTCGTCCTTTAGGCGGAGCAGGAGGGTGCAAGTGAAATCTGCAAAGAGAGCAGCTTCAGGGCTGATTTGGCAGCATGACCTTCATTAGCGATGTGTTCTGTTGTCTGTGCAGCAGGGCCGACCAGAAGACTTCTCTGACGTCCGTGGGGCCGCGCACATTGAGCGTAAACACTTACCAATGTGGCCGATATAAAGTCAGATAGTAATCAGATTTACTTACTCTTTTCATGCGGCGCTCTGTTTTATGTAACAGCACTGTGCTCAAACAGCAGGGTTCCCAGGTACACCACTTTCACACCTGGGAATTGTACACTGGTCCTTCCCGGGTGCAACCCGCCATGAGACCCCTTTCAGACTGGAAACGCGACCCGGCAATATGTCAGGTGGGGTTCCCATGGAGGACGGGAGTGGAGGCAGTGCTTAGAGATGAGATCCTTTCCACGCTGCCTCCTCCATAGCGTGAACAGGTCCAGGATCGCATTGACCCAAGTAACCCGCATTTCCTGGCTGAAATACCAAGTCAGGTGACTTGGAAATTCAGGACTTACACCTTTCACACACTGCACATCGACTCTTGTCGACATGGCAACATACAGGGTTATTTTGCGGTGTGAAAGGGGTATTACTGATGTCACTTGACTGACTGTTACTGCTTTGGGAGTTTTTTACATATGCTCTCTTGAAGCAACATTTCCAGTTATTCCCTAGTGAATCCCTGGGGACTGAAACCATTTGTTTCCTTGTGCTTAATATTTGGTACTATAGTACCCACACTCTGATTTGATCCCTGCTGTAACAGTCGACCTGAAGGCGTTGCTTATTCTGCATGTTTCCAGTCTTTAGGTTAAGACAAACTACAGAGTGGTACTCGGGGTATTGTAATCTACCTGGAAATGCAACTTCAGATAGCTAATACCCCTTTCACACTGCAAACCCGGTCCGACCCAGGTCGGACACGGGTCAGACCTTTCACACTACACTTTCAACCCGGGTTTTTGCAGGGTTGGCTCCTTTTAACTCAACCCGGGTCAGCAATTAAAACACCATGGATGTCATTTTAAATGGACTTTTTGTGGCTCAGAAAGATGAGGTGTCAGAAGGGGACAAAAGGAGGTGGGGACAGCTCACAGCATTCCAGGAATCGTGGCTGACAGAGCTATGTTTTTATGCACAATTGCATCTTTAACATACCTCCCAACTGTCCCGATTTTCGCGGGACAGTCCCAATTTTTGTGGCTGTTGCAGTGTCTCGTGTAGGAGGAGGGGGCAGGTGGGAGGCTCCTCTCACTGCTGCGCTCATGTGTCTATTCACAAGTGACAAAGGGAGAGGGGGCATGCCAGCACCTCAGAGACTGCTGGGCATGCCCCCTCAGTGATGGTACAAGGGGGCGTGACTCGCAAGCAAGGTTGACATGAGACCACGCCCCTTTCATATAGGCCACACCCCTTTCAGGCGCGTGCACAAAGGTCCTTCTTTATACTTTTAATAAGCTGAGGGGTATGCAGAAAGCTGCCTAGCAATCTGTCTCGCCTCTAATTCTTAATAGCTCTAATTGTTAATGCCAACTGTTGCTCTCTGTCTTAATGCTCTGCTGTGTACCAGAGCTCAGGCTGCTGACAACAAGGCACACAAAGAACAGCCAATCAGCACATTTACATGAATGCAGGGTTGAATACTTTAGAGTGCACATTGACCCAGGTCCAACCCGTGTATAACACTGCTTTTATACCGGGTTGGAATGCAGGATTACTCGACCCGGGATATTCCAAAGCGGGATATATTTGCGGTGTTAAAGGGGAATAAAGGATGTGACCCATCCACTAATCACACTAATACCCGTTTCACACCGCACAAATAACCCGGTATCGACCCGGCATATTGCCGGGTCGGCAGGCGGTGTGAAAGGGGCATTGCCGAAATCGCGGGTCGCCTGACCCGGCAATTCAACCCGGGTATAAAGCCGTGTTATACCTGGGTTGAATACCAGGTCAGTGGCTGCGTAAACGGGCTCCCGGGTCGTTGGGACCCGTTTACTAGATAGGGAGAGGTGGCCCAGAGATGAGCTCATCTCCCAGCGCCGCCGCCGGCTCCGCTGCATTCCCCTCCTCACATCATGTCACTGGCCCTGTCATATGCAGCCCTGTCATTACTGAGATATCATGCATGTACTGATATAGAGTGTGCTGCTGGCCTACCCATAGGGGTGCTAGTGGTGTGTTACCCCCACAGTGTTAGTTTTCAGAGTGTAAGTCAGATGTGTATCAAGTTTGTTGTAAATTGCTGCAGGCATTCCAGAGTTGTGCTGTCTGCTAAAATACTCGGTGCTGCTGCCTCACCCCTGGGCGTGCTAGGGGTGTCCCCTCTCCTTCTCCCCCACAGTGCTTGTTTCCAGATTGTAAGGCATATGTGTACCAATTTTTGAGTACATTTCTTCAGCAATTCCGAAGTTATGCTGTCTCCTGATATGCTCTGTGCTGCTGTCTGCCGCCCTAGGTGCTAGGGATTTCAAATTGTTTTAGTTGTTTCTGCCGTGTTTTAATACGCTCGTAATGTAAAATTTCACGATCTTCACTTGTAAACTGTGTATTTGTATAGAAAGACAGGACACATTTTAATTTCTATACATGAGATAGAGAGATGTATGTATTCATTCAAATGGACACTTTGCGTTATATATATATATATAATTTATTTCTCTAACGTCCTAAGTGGATGCTGGGGACTCCGTAAGGACCATGGGGTTATCCCTGTATATATATGGCGCTCTGGTGTGTGCTGGCAAACTCTCCCTCTGTCTCCCCAAAGGGCTAGTGGGGTCCTGTCCTCTATCAGAGCATTCCCTGTGTGTGTGCTGTATGTCGGTACGTTTGTGTCGACATGTATGAGGAGAAAAATTGCCTGTAATAGTGATGTTACCCCCTAGGGGGTCGACACCTGAGTGGATGAACTGTTGGAAGGAATTACGTGACAGTGTCAGCTCTGTATAAAAGACAGTGGTTGACATGAGACAGCCGGCTACTCAGCTTGTGCCTGTCCAGACGTCTCATAGGCCGTCAGGGGCTCTAAAGCGCCCGTTACCTCAGATGGCAGATATAGACGCCGACACGGATACTGACTCCAGTGTCGACGGTGAAGAGACAAATGTGACTTCCAGTAGGGCCACACGTTACATGATGGAGGCAATGAAAAATGTTTTACACATTTCTGATAATACGAGTACCACCAAAAAGGGGTATTATGTTCGGTGAGGAAAAACTACCTGTAGTTTTCCTGAATCTGAGAAATTAAATGAGGTGTGTGATGATGCGTGGGGTTTCCCCCGATAACAACTGATAATTTCTAAAATGTTATTGGCATTATATCCTTTCCCGCAAGAGGTTAGGGTGCGTTGGGAAACACCCCCTAGGGTGGATAAAGCGCTCACACGCTTGTAAGGGCTCTACCCTCTCCTGAGATGGCCGCCCTTAAGGATCCTGCTGATAGAAAGCAGGAGGGTATCCTAAAATGTATTTACACACATACTGGTATTATACTGCGACCAGCAATCGCCTCAGCCTGGATGTGCAGTGCTGGGTTGGCGTGGTCGGATTCCCTGACTGAAAATATTGATACCCTAGATAGGGACAGTATATTTTTGCCTATAGAGCATTTAAAAGATGCATTTCTATATATGCGTGATGCACAGCGGAATATTTGCCGACTGGCATCAAGTCTAAGTGCGTTGTCCATTTCTACCAGTAGAGGGTTATGGACACGACAGTGGTCAGGTGATGCGGATTTCAAACGGCATTTGGAAGCAACATGAGAAGACGCCGTATTATCAGGCGCAGTCTTTTCGTGGACAAGCGGGCAAAAGGTTCCTCATTTCTGCCCCGTGACAGAGGGAGAGGAAAAAGGCTGCAGAAATCAGCCAGTACCCAGGAACAGAAACCCTTTCCCGCCTCTGCCAAGCCCTCAGTATGACGCTGGGGCTTTACAAGCAGAATCGGGCACGGTGGGGGGCCCGTCTCAATGAATTTCAGCGCGCAGTGGGCTCACTCGCAAGTAGACCCCTGGATCCTTCAGGTGATATCTCAGGGGTACAAATTGGAATTCGAGACGTCTCCCCCTCGCCGTTTCCTAAAGTCGGCTTTACCGATGTCTCCTTCTGACAGGGAGACCGTTTTGGAAGCCATTCACAAGCTGTATTCCCAGCAGGTGATAATCAAGGTACCCCTCCTGCAACAGGGAGCGGGGTATTATTCCACACTGTTGTGGTACCGAAGCCGGACGGCTCGGTGAGACCGATTCTAAATCTAAAATCTTTGAACACTTACATACAGAGGTTCAAATTCAAGATTGAGTCACTCAGAGCAGTGATTGCGAACCTGGAAGAAGGGGACTACATGATGTCTCGGGACATCGAGGATGCTTACCTTCATGTCCAAATTTACCCTTCTCACCAAGGGTACCTCAGGTTTATGGTACAGAACTGTCACTATCAATTCTGACGCTGCCGTATGGATGGTCCACGGCACCCCGGGTCTTTACCAAGGTAATGGCCGAAATGATGATATTCCTTCGAAGGAAGGGAATTTTAGTTATCCCTTACTTGGACGATTCCCTGATAAGGGTAAGATCCAGGGAACAGTTGGAGGTCGGTGTAGCACTATCTCAGGTAGTGTTGCGGCAGCACGATTGGATTCTCAATATTCCAAAATCGCAGCTGGTTCCGACGACTCGTCTTCTGTTCCTAGGGATGATCCTGGACACAGTCCAGAAAAAGGTGTTTCTCCCGGAGGAGAAAGCCAGGGAGTTATCCGAGCTAGTCAGGAACCTCCTAAAACCGAGCCAAGTCTCAGTGCATCAATGCACAAGGGTTCTGGGTAAAATGGTGGCTTCCTACGAAGCAATCCCATTCGGCAGATTCCACGCAAGAACTTTCCAGTGGGACCTGCTGGACAAATGGTCTGGGTCGCATCTTCAGATGCATCAGCGGATAACCCTGTCACCAAGAACAAGGGTGTCCCTCCTGTGTTGGTTGCAGAGTGCTCATCTTCTAGAGGGCCGCAGATTCGGCATTCAGGACTGGGTCCTGGTGACCACGGATGCCAGCCTGCGAGGCTGGGGAGCAGTCACACAGGGAAGAAATTTCCAGGGCTTATGGTCAAGCCTGGAGACATCACTTCACATAAATATCCTGAAGCTAAGGGCCATTTACAATGCTCTAAGCTTAGCAAGACCTCTGCTTCAAGGTCAGCCGGTGTTGATCCAGTCGGACAACATCACGGCAGTCACCCACGTAAACAGACAGGGTGGCACAAGAAGCAGGAGGGCAATGGCAGAAGCTGCAAGGATTCTTCGCTGGGCGGAAAATCATGTGATAGCACTGTCAGCAATTCCGGGAGTGGACAACTGGGAAGCAGACTTCCTCAGCAGACACGACCTCCACCCGGGAGAGTGGGGACTTCACCCAGAAGTCTTCCACATGATTATAAACCGTTGGGAAAAACTCGACAGGTATTGCACCAGGTCAAGGGACCCTCAGGCAATAGCTGTAGACGCTCTGGTAACACCGTGGGTGTACCAGTCAGTGTATGTGTTCCCTCTTCTGCCTCTCATACCCAAGGTACTGAGATTGATAAGATGGAGAGGAGTAAGCACTATATTCGTGGCTCCGGATTGGCCAAGAAGGACTTGGTAACCGGAACTTCAAGAGATGCTCACGGAGGATCCGTGGCCTCTACCTCTAAGAAGGGACCTGCTCCAGCAAGGACCCTGTCTGTTCCAAGACTTACCGTGGCTGCGTTTGACGGCATGGCGGTTGAACGCCGGATCCTGAAGGAAAAAAGGCATTCCGGATGAAGTCATCCCTATCCTGATCAAAGCCAGGAAGGATGTAACCGCAAAACATTATCACCGCATTTGGCGAAAATATGTTGCGTGGTGCGAGGCCAGTAAGGCCCGACGGAGGAAATTCAACTGGGTCGATTCCTACATTTCCTGCAAACAGGAGTGTCTATGGGCCTGAAATTGGGGTCCATTAAGGTTCAAATTTCGGCCCTGTCCGTTTTCTTCCAGAAAGAACTAGCTTCAGTCCCTGAAGTTCAGACGTTGTAAAAGGGGTACTGCATATACAGCCTCCTTTTGTGCCTCCAGTGGCACCTTGAGATCTCAATGTAGTTTTTGGGTTCCAAAAGTCACATTAGTTTGAACCACTTAAATCTGTGGAGTTAAAATATCTCACATGGAAAGTGGTCATGCTGTTGGCCCTGGCCTGGGCCAGGCGCGTGTCAGAATTGGCGGCTTTATCCTGTAAAAGCCCTTATCTGATTTTCCATTCGGACAGGGCGGAATTGAGGATTCGTCCTCAGTTTCTCCCTAAAGTGGTTTCAGCGTTTCACCTGAACCAACCTATTGTGGTGCCTGCGGCTACTAGGGACTTGGAGGACTCCAAGTTGCTAGACGTTGTCAGGGCCCTGAAAATATATGTTTCCAGGACGGCTGGAGTCAGAAAATCTGACTCGCTGTTTATCCTGTATGCACCCAACAAGCTGGGTGCTCCTTCTAAGCAGACTATTGCTCGTTGGATTTGTAGTACAATTCAGCTTGCACATTCTGTGGCAGGCCTGCCACAGCCAAAAATCTGTAAATGCCCACTCCACAAGGAAGATGGGCTCATCTTGGGCGGCTGCCCGAGGGGTCTCGGCTTTACAACTTTGCCGAGCAGCTACTTGGTCAGGAGCAAATACGTTTGTAAAATTCTACAAAATTGATACCCTGGCTGAGGAGGACCTGGAGTTCTCTCATTTGGTGCTGCAGAGTCATCCGCACTCTCCCGCCCGTTTGGGAGCTTTGGTATAATCCCCATGGTCCTTACGGAGTCCCCAGCATCCACTTAGGACGTTAGAGAAAATAAGAATTTACTTACCGATAATTCTATTTCTCGTAGTCCGTAGTGGATGCTGGGCGCCCATCCCAAGTGCGGATTGTCTGCAATACTGGTACATAGTTATTGTTACCAAAAAAAAAATCGGGTTATTGCTGTAGTGAGCCATCTTTTCTAGAGGCTCCTCTGTTATCATGCTGTTAACTGGGTTTAGAACACGAGTTGTACGGTGTGATTGGTGTGGCTGGTATGAGTCTTACCCGGGATTCAAAATCCTTCCTTATTGTGTACGCTCGTCCGGGCACAGTATCCTAACTGAGGCTTGGAGGAGGGTCATAGGGGGAGGAGCCAGTGCACACCAGGTAGTTCTAAAGCTTTACTTTTGTGCCCAGTCTCCTGCGGAGCCGCTATCCCCCATGGTCCTTACGGAGTCCCCAGCATCCACTACGGACTACGAGAAATAGAATTATCGGTAAGTAAATTCTTATTTCTCTGACGTCCTGGTGGATGCTGGGACTCCGTAAGGACCATGGGGAATAGCGGCTCCGCAGGAGACAGGGCACAAGAATAAAAGCTTTAGGATCAGGTGGTGTGCACTGGCTCCTCCCCCTATGACCCTCCTCCAAGCCTCAGTTAGATTTTTGTGCCCGAACGAGAAGGGTGCAGGCTAGGTGGCTCTCCTGAGCTGCTTAGAATAAAAGTTTAATTTAGGTTTTTTATTTTCAGTGAGTCCTGCTGGCAACAGGCTCACTGCATCGTGGGACTAAGGGGAGAAGAAGCGAACTCACCTGCGTGCAGAGTGGATTGGGCTTCTTAGGCTACTGGACATTAGCTTCAGAGGGACGATCACAGGTACAGCCTGGATGGGTCACCGGAGCCGCGCAGCCGTCCCCCTTACAGAGCCAGAAGAGACGAAGAGGTCCGGTGAAATCGGCGGCAGAAGACAATCCTGTCTTCAGACTAAGGTAGCGCACAGCACCGCAGCTGTGCGCCATTGCTCTCAGCACACTTCACACTCCGGTCACTGAGGGTGCAGGGTGCTTGGGGGGGGAGCGCCCTGAGACGCAATATAAATGATAATACCTTAGGTGGCAAAAGAATACATCACATATAGCTCCTGGGCTATATGGATGTATTTTAACCCCTGCCATTTTTACACAAAAGAGCGGGAGATAAGGACGTCGTGAAGGGGCGGAGCCTATCTCCTCAGCACACAAGCGCCATTTTCCCTCACAGTTCCGCTGGAAGGACGGCTCCCTGACTCTCCCCTGCAGTCCTGCTTCAGAATCAGGGTAAAAAAGAGAAGGGGGGGCACTATTGGCAGCAAATGACAATATAAACAGCAGCTATAAGGGAATAACACTTATATAAGGTTATCCCTGTATGTATATATATATATATATATATATATATAGCGCTGGGTGTGTGCTGGCAGACTCTCCCTCTGTCTCTCCAAAGGGCTCGTGGGGTCCTGTCCTCTATCAGAGCATTCCCGGTGTGTGTGCTGTGTGTCGGTACGTGTGTGTCGACATGTATGAGGAGGAAAATGATGTGGAGGCGGAGCAATTGCCTGCGTTAGTGATGTCACCCCCTAGGGAGTCGACACCTGACTGGATGATGGTGTTCAAACAATTAAGTGATAATGTCAACACTTTGCAAAAAACTGTTGACGACATGAGACAGCCGGCAAATCAATTAGTGCCTGTCCAGGCGTCTCGGACACCGTCAGGGGCCCTAAAACGCCCGTTACCTCAGTGGGTCGACACAGACCCAGACACAGATACTGAGTCTAGTGTCGACGGTGATGAGTCGAACGTAATGTCCAGTAGGGCCACACGTTACATGATCACGGCAATGAAGGAAGCATTGCACATTTCTGACACTACAAATACCACTAAGAAGGGTATTATGTGGGGGGTGAAAAAACTACCAATAGTTTTTCCTGAGTCAGATGAATTGAATGAGGTATGTGATAAAGCGTGGGTTTCTCCCGACAAAAAACTGCTAATTTCTAATAAATTATTGGCACTATATCCTTTCCCATCAGAGGTTAGGACACGTTGGGAAACACCCCCTAGGGTAGATAAGGCGCTCACACGTTTATCTAAACAAGTAGCGTTACCGTCTCCTGATACGGCCACCCTCAAAGAACCAGCTGATAGAAGGCTGGAAAATATCCTAAAAAGTATATACACACATACTGGTGTTATACTGCGACCAGCAATCGCTTCAGCCTGGATGTGCAGTACTGGAGTCGCGTGGTCGGATTCCCTGACTGGAAATATTGATACCCTGGATAGGGACAATATATTAACTATAGAGCATTTGAAGGATGCATTACTATATATGCGTGATGCACAGAGGGATATTTGCACCCTGGCATCAAGAGTAAGTGCTATGTCCATCTCTGCCAGAAGAACGTTATGGACGCGTCAGTGGTCAGGGGATGCGGATTCCAAACGACATATGGAAGTATTGCCGTATAAAGGGGAGGAGTTATTTGGGGCTGGTCTTTCGGACCAGGTGGCCACGGCAACGGCTGGAAAGTCCACCTTCTTACCCCAGGTCACTTCACATCAGCAGAAAAAGACACCGTCTTTTCAAACTCAGTCCTTTCGTTCCCATAAATACAAGCGAGCAAAAGGCCATTCCTTTCTGCCCCGGGGCAGAGGAAGGGGAAAAAGACTGCACCATGCAGCCGCTTCCCAGGATCAGAAGCCTTCCCCTGCTTCTGCCAAGTCTTCAGCATGACGCTGGGGCTTTACAAGCAGACTCAGACTTGGTGGGGGCCCGTCTCAAGAATTTCAACGCGCAGTGGGCTCACTCGCAAGTGGATCCCTGGATTCTACAGGTAGTATCGCAGGGGTACAAACTGGAATTCGAGGCATTTCCCTCTCGCCGGTTCCTGAAGTCTGCTCTGCCAAAGTCTCCCTCCGACAGGGAGGCAGTTCTGGAAGCCATTCACAAGCTGTATTCCCAGCAGGTGATAATCAAGGTACCCCTCCTACAACAAGGAAAGGGGTATTATTCCACGCTGTTTGTAGTACCGAAGCCGGACGGCTCGGTGAGACCAATTTTAAATCTGAAATCCTTGAACACTTACATAAAAAGGTTCAAATTCAAGATGGAATCACTCAGAGCGGTGATAGCGAACCTGGAAGAAGGGGACTATATGGTGTCTCTGGACATCAAAGATGCTTATCTCCACGTCCCAATCTACCCTTCTCACCAAGGGTATCTCAGGTTTGTAGTACAAGACTGTCATTATCAGTTTCAGACGCTGCCGTTTGGGTTGTCCACGGCACCTCGGGTCTTTACCAAGGTAATGGCCGAAATGATGATTCTTCTTCGAAGAAAAGGCATCTTAATTATCTCTTACTTGGACGATCTCCTGATAAGGGCAAGGTCCAGGGAACAGTTAGAAGTCGGAGTAGCACTATCTCAGATAGTGTTACGTCAGCACGGGTGGATCCTAAATATTCCAAAATCGCAGCTGATTCCAACGACACGTCTTCTGTTCCTAGGAATGATTCTGGACACAGTCCAGAAGAAGGTTTTTCTCCCGGAGGAGAAGGCCAAGGAGTTATCTGAGCTAGTCAGGAACCTCCTAAAACCAGGCCAGGTGTCAGTGCATCAGTGCACGAGGGTCCTGGGAAAAATGGTGGCTTCTTACGAAGCAATTCCATTCGGAAGATTCCATGCAAGAACGTTTCAGTGGGATCTACTGGACAAATGGTCCGGTTCGCATCTTCAGATGCAGCAGCGGATAACCCTGTCACCAAAGACAAGGGTGTCCCTCCTGTGGTGGTTGCAGAGTGCTCATCTTCCAGAGGGCCGCAGATTCGGCATTCAGGATTTGATCCTGGTGACCACGGATGCAAGCCTGAGAGGCTGGGGAGCAGTCACACAGGGAAGAAACTTCCAGGGCTTGTGGTCAAGCATGGAAACATCTCTTCATATAAACATTCTGGAACTACGGGCCATTTACAATGCCCTAAGTCAAGCGAAACCCCTGCTTCAGGGTCAGGCGGTATTGATCCAATCGGACAACATCACGTCAGTCGCCCACGTAAACAGACAGGGCGGCACGAGAAGCAGGAGGGCAATGGCAGAAGCTGCAAGGATTCTTCGCTGGGCGGAAAATCATGTGATAGCACTGTCAGCAGTGTTCATTCCGGGAGTGGACAACTGGGAAGCAGACTTCCTCAGCAGACACGACCTTCACCCGGGGGAGTGGGGACTTCATCCAGAAGTCTTCCACATGATTGTGAACCGTTGGGAAAAACCAAAGGTGGACATGATGGCGTCCCGTCTAAACAAAAAACTAGACAGATATTGCGCCAGGTCAAGGGACCCTCAGGCAATAGCGGTGGACGCTCTGGTAACACCGTGGGTGTACCAGTCGGTGTATGTGTTCCCTCCTCTGCCTCTCATACCAAAAGTACTGAGAATCATAAGAAGGAGAGGAGTAAGAACTATACTCGTGGTTCCGGATTGGCCGAGAAGGACTTGGTATCCGGAACTTCAGGAGATGCTCACTGACGAACCATGGCCTCTACCTCTAAGAAAGGACCTGCTCCAGCAGGGGCCTTGTCTGTTCCAAGACTTACCGCGGCTGCGTTTGACGGCGTGGCGGTTGAACGCCGGATCCTGAAGGAAAAAGGCATTCCAGATGAAGTCATCCCTACCCTGGTCAAGGCCAGAAAGGATGTAACCGCAAAACATTATCACCGCATTTGGCAAAAATATGTTGCGTGGTGTGAGGCCAGGAAGGCCCCTACAGAGGAATTTCAACTGGGTCGTTTCCTCCATTTCCTGCAAACAGGACTGTCTATGGGCCTAAAATTAGGGTCCATTAAGGTTCAAATTTCGGCCCTGTCTATTTTCTTCCAAAATGAACTGGCTTCAGTACCTGAAGTTCAGACATTTGTAAAAGGGGTACTGCATATACAGCCTCCTTTTGTGCCCCCAGTGGCACCTTGGGATCTCAATGTTGTGTTGAGTTTCCTAAAGTCACATTGGTTTGAACCACTCACCACTGTGGACTTAAAATATCTCACATGGAAGGTGACGATGCTGTTAGCCATGGCTTCAGCCAGGCGTGTGTCAGAATTGGCGGCTTTATCGTATAAAAGCCCTTACTTAATATTTCATTCTGACAGGGCAGAATTGAGGACTCGTCCTCAATTTCTACCTAAGGTGGTTTCTGCATTTCACATGAACCAACCTATTGTGGTACCTGCGGCTACTAATGACTTGGAGGACTCCAAGTTGCTTGACGTGGTCAGGGCCCTGAAAATATGTTTCCAGGACGGCTGGAGTCAGGAAATCTGACTCGCTGTTTATCCTGTATGCACCAAACAAATTAGGTGCTCCTGCTTCTAAGCAGACGATTGCTCGTTGGATTTGTAGTACAATTCAGCTTGCACATTCGGTGGCAGGCCTGCCACAGCCAAAATCGGTAAAAGCCCATTCCACAAGGAAAGTGGGTTCATCTTGGGCGGCTGCCCGAGGGGTATCGGCTTTACAACTTTGCCGAGCAGCTACTTGGTCAGGGGCAAACACGTTTGCAAAATTCTACAAATTTGATACCCTGGCTGAGGAGGACCTGGAGTTCTCTCATTCGGTGCTGCAGAGTCATCCGCACTCTCCCGCCCGTTTGGGAGCTTTGGTATAATCCCCATGGTCCTTACGGAGTCCCAGCATCCACTAGGACGTCAGAGAAAATAAGATTTTACTTACCGATAAATCTATTTCTCGTAGTCCGTAGTGGATGCTGGGCGCCCATCCCAAGTGCGGATTGTCTGCAATACTTGTATATAGTTATTGTTACAAAAATTCGGGTTATTATTGTTGGGAGCCATCTTTCAGAGGCTCTTTTTCGTTCTATCATACTGTTAACTGGGTTCAGATCACGAGTTGTACGGTGTGATTGGTGTGGCTGGTATGAGTCTTACCCGGGATTCAATATCCTTCCTTATTATGTACGCTCGTCCGGGCACAGTATCCTAACTGAGGCTTGGAGGAGGGTCATAGGGGGAGGAGCCAGTGCACACCACCTGATCCTAAAGCTTTTATTCTTGTGCCCTGTCTCCTGCGGAGCCGCTATTCCCCATGGTCCTTACGGAGTCCCAGCATCCACTACGGACTACGAGAAATAGATTTATCGGTAAGTAAAATCTTATTTATTTATTTATTTTTATTTTTTTCAGCACTCGCCATAGAAAGCTCACTTATCCTCACAACATCAATAAATAAATGATGGGGGTTTAGTTAGTGAATTGGCCACTGCACGGAAGCCTGCAAACCGCTCGTGGTGAGTGCAGACATAGCACACCGCTTCTGGGGTGGTGAGTGCTGTGGTTTAATATTTGTTTGTATATTGCAAGGTTAATCTTTAACTCTTAAGGCCCATACACTGGGCGATTTTAAGCTGAAAGCAGCTCACTTTTGGTGTTTTGAGCTGCTTTCAGCTCAAAGCCGCCCAGTGGGTGTGGACAAGCAGTGGTCCATACACACCAGTAGACCAGTATTACCAGTAGATGAACGGCAAGGTGAGTGGCTTTCCATAGCATCCTGCTATGGAAAGCCATTCACCTCCGCTGACCTCGCTGGGGAGGGGGGCAAAGCGCTCAGTGTGTATGCACTGAGCGCTTTTCAGCCCAGTGATGTCAGCGATCATCACTGTTCATACATGCTGGGGAAAAATGCAAAGTGTATATGGACCTTTACCGTGGCCACAAGCTTTTTCATGCACCCCTATGTAAACTCAATTGTTCTAAACCTGTGTCGGCTGTTCCTTAGTAATTTATCAGCCAGTGTCAGGTGACTAGTGTACCTTTTAAAAGCCATAAGGTATGTGGCAGGTGCACATTAAACCTAGTGTGCATATTTGCAGTTATATTATGTGTGATACAGTTGCCAGGTTTTAATTTTTAAGACTCTGTGATAGTGTAGGACCTGCAAGAAGGTGGGGTACCATGGCGAGCGGTTTGCAGGCTTCCGTGCATTGGCCAGTTAACTAACCAAACCCCCATCATTTATTTATTTATTGATGTTGTGAGGATAAGTGAGCTTGCTATGGTGAGTGCTGAATTTTCTGTCTGTGTATATATTTAAGTAGGTGGCCATGGGCCTCGGGGTCGCCGAGATGAATAGTGACACTCCCGATGCTGGGGGGGCAGGGGGGGGGGTGTAAGAAGGGGTGAAAACTAAAATGTCCAAAATGACCGACATTAGTGTCAAATCCATTTGTGGGGCGCTAAGCTTATCGCATTTTGAAACTTTTTATGTACCTTAGACTCTGTTAACACACATGCTAATTCTTTTAGGTGTTAGGTAGTGAACTTAAACTTGAAGATGGGCACAATGACAATAGTCTTATTGCGTTAAGATTTCCACATGGGCGAAGCTGCGGGCAAGAATCTAGTTTCTAATATCCTACAGTTGGGTTAACTTGTCCTCTAATGCTTCATTTTCACACAAACTTCCACAGTAGCATCAAAAGAATTGTAGTAATTTTGGTTTATCTTTAGTCAGTGTAGTGTGATGTGATGCCCGATGACAGGATTTCTTCTGCGAGCAGAAATGCGACAAAATTGCTGGCGTGATGCTGTTACTGCCCTTAGTGCGGCAGAAACAGCATTGTGTCTGGCACTTTAGCTGGAGAATGCCGTTTCTCGCTACAAAACCCCCTGTTTAGTCCGCGAGAACCGGCCTTCTCCAGCATAACAGCACGCTGAATTGAATAGCTAGGGGGAAATCCCGCGCTAATCAATTCGCATTGAATTGAGCCCATTGTTTTAAAAGCAGAGGAGGGTGCTAGAAGAATAACGCAATATTTTGCAGGCTATAGCTTAATTTTCTCAAACGTGACACCAGGTAGGATAGGATCTTGAGTCTTTATAAGGGCATTTATATTTGGTTTTGTTTGGTCTTCCACTCAATTTCTAGAGAACTTTTTAACTTCTTGCACTTAATACCTATTTAAATATGCTTATCTTGCCAAGTTACTGAACATTTCTATATTTAGAGATTTTATATGACCATTTTTGGATGTTGTAATGTCTGACAATTGCAGGCATCACCTAATAAAGAGCTCCATTAGACATTGTCGTGGTTAACCATTCTGCTTCTATGACCCTTCTAACACAAATTTTATACTGGGGAAAATCGCACTGTGGGATGTGAACGCTGCAGGGTTGACAAATATCTTGCACAGTCATTGCAGGCAGAATTTCACCATTGTTTATAAACCAACTTCCACTGAACTGGAGATATAGCGGTATATGCAATTGCGGTCGAATTCCCGAAAATGTCGAAAAACGGGACATTTTCGCCCAAAAACAAAATTCGACAATGCAATTCAGTACTTTTCGTAAAAAAAAACGGACTTTCCAAATTCGACTTTTTGAAATTCGACATTTGTCAAATTCGACATTTCTGCAATGGTACAAATGCGGCAATTCGACAAAAGTATATTCAATTGAAGTTTGTAAATTCGACAACAGTGCTTTTAGACAGTAAATTCGTCATTTTCAATCCGCCACACTTTGCTGGCGGAATCTAATAAAAAAAATTTAAAAACATGTGTTTTTTTGTGTTTTTTTTATTTTATTGGTAATAGCATATCTATTTATATTCGAAGGGATTAGGTACTTGGTTTGTCTATCTTGGAGGCACAAGTATTATTTATATATTTAAAAAAAAATATTTTTTAATTTTATAAATGGAATGTTAAAAATCAGAAAAAAAATTGCGTGGGGTCCCCCCTCCTAAGCATAATCAGCCTCGGGCTCTTCGAGCCGGTCCTGGTTCTAAAAATCCGGGGGGAAAACTGACAGGGGATCCCCCGTATTTTTAAAACCAGCACCGGGCTCTGCGCCTGGTGCTGGTGCAAAAAATACGGGGGACAAAAAGCGTAGGGGTCCCCCGTATTTTTTACACCAGCATCTGGCTCCACTAGCTGGACAGATAATGCCACAGCCGGGGGTCACTTTTATACAGCGCCCTGCGGCCGTGGCATTAAATATCCAACTAGTCACAAGGGCCAGGGATGAAGCCCGAGGTTGTGTGTGTGTGTCCCCCCATCCAAGGGCTGCGGATGGGGGGCTGATAGCCTTGAGTAAAATGATAGTATATTGTTTTTTTCCAGAAGAACTAAAAGTCCCAGCAAACCTCCCCGCAAGCTGGTACTTGGAGAACCACAAGTACCAGCATGCGGGTGGAAAAACGGGCCCGCTGGTACCTGTAGTTCTGGAAAAAAAATACCCAAATAAAAACAGGACACGCACACCGTGAGAGTAAAACTTTATTTCACACATGTCGACACACACATACCTATGTTCACACGCCGACCTCTGTCCACTTGTCCAAGTAGAATCCACGGTGTGCCTGAAAATAAAATTATACTCACCTGATCCAGTGTCCTGTGGTCTTTTATTATAATCCACGTCCTTGGCCCCAAAAAAAACGAACACCCGGACCAGGCGGACTGAAAGGGGTCCTATGTTTACACATGGGACCCCTTTCCCCGAATGCAGAGACCCCCCCGTGACTCTTATCACAGAAAGGTCTCTTCAGCCAATCAGGAAGCGCCACGTCGTGGCACACTCCTGATTGGCTGTATGCGCGTCTGCTGGCAGACAGCACATCGCACAGCTCCCTCCATTAGTTTCAATGGTGGGAACTTTGCGGTCAGCAGTGGGGTTACCCGCGGTCAGCCGCTGACCGCGGGTGACCTCACCGCTGACCGCAAAGTTCCCACCATTGAATATAATGGTAAGGCTTTGCGATGCGCTGTCTGACAGCTCAGACGCGCATAGCCAATCAGCAGAGTGCCACGACGTTGCGCTCGCTGATTGGCTGAAGGGACCCTCTGTGACAGGAGTCACATGGGGTCCCGGCATTCGTGGAAAGGGGTCCCATGTGTAAACATGGGACCCCTTTCAGTCCGTTTGGTCCAGGTTGCCGTTTTGTTGTTTTGCAAAGTACGAGGATTATTTAAAAAGATCCGGACACTGGATCAGGTGAGTATAATTTTATTCACAGGTACCCCGGATTCTTCAGTGACGAGGGGGGCGTGGCAGTCGGCGGGTCAACATAGGTAAGTATGTATGTGTCGGCATGTATGAAAAAAACTTTTACTTTCAAGGTGTGTCTCCTGTTTTTATTTGGGTATTTTTTTTCCAGTAGAACTACAGGTACCAGCGGGCCCGTTTTTCCACCCGCATGCTGGTACTTGTGGTTCTCCAAGTACCAGCTTGCGGGGGAGGCTTGCTGGGACTTGTAGTACTACTGGAAACAATATTCTTTCAATTTTCTCAAGGCTATCAGCCCCCCATCCGCAGCCCTTGGATGGGGGGGGACAGCCTCGGGCTTCACCCCTGGCCCTTGGGTGGCTGGGGGGGGGACCCCTTGATTGAAGGGGTCCCCACTCCCCCAGGGTACCCGGCCAGGGGTGACTAGTTGGATATTTAATGCCACGGCCGCAGGGCGCTGTATAAAAGTGACCCCCGGCTGTGGCATTATCTGTCCAGCTAGTGGAGCCCAAAGCTGGTGTAAAAAATACGGGGGACCCCTACGCTTTTTGTCCCCCGTATTTTTTGCACCAGGCGCAGAGTCCGGTGCTGGTTTTAAAAATACGGGGGATCCCCTGTCAGTTTTCCCCCCGGATTTTTAGAACCAGGACCGGCTCGAAGAGCCCGAGGGTGGTTATGCTTTGGAGGGGGCACCCCACGTAATTTTTTTTCGTGGTTTTTCCCGTTTTTTTTTTTTTACAAGTCTAATCAAAATCCGTCAAATCGGCCGTTTTTCGACAGCGGGACTGTCTAATCCGTTTTTTATTGAATATGTTGAATTTCGGCACCCACTTGCCGGAATTCGACGGTCGAATTGTGTCGCATTAAAAAACGGGCGAAAAATTGCCGCGATTCGCCGGCAATTGCATATACCCCATAATCTTTTGTGATTGATCACTGTACTTGTTTCCATTTCTCTGACGTCCTAGTGGATGCTGGGAACTTCGTGAGGACCATGGGGGATAGCGGCTCTGCAGGAGACTGGGCACAAAAGTAAAGCTTTAGGACTACCTGGTGTGCACTGGCTCCTCCCCCTTTGACCCTCCTCCAAGCCTCAGTTAGATTTTTGTGCCCGGCCGAGAAGGGTGCACACTAGGGGCTCTCCTGAGCTTCTTAGTGAAAGTTTAGTTTTAGGTTTTTTATTTTCAGTGAGACCTGCTGGCAACAGGCTCACTGCATCGAGGGACTAAGGGGAGAAGAAGCGAACCTGCCTGCTTGCAGCCAGCTTGGGCTTCTTGGCTACTGGACACCATTCGCTCCAGAGGGACCGAACACAGGCCCAGCCTCGGAGTCCGGTCCCAGAGCCGCGCCGCCGGCCCCCTTACAGAGCCAGAAGCAAGAAGAGGTCCGGAAAATCGGCGGCAGAAGACATCAGTCTTCACCAAGGTAGCGCACAGCACTGCAGCTGTGCGCCATTGCTCCTCATACACACCTCACACTGCAGTCACTGAGGGTGCAGGGCGCTGGGGGGGGGGCGCCCTGAGCAGCAATAAAAACACCTTGGCTGGCAAACATACATCACATATAACCCCCAGGGCTATATGGATGTATTTTAACCCCTGCCAGAATCCATAAAAATGCGGGAGAAAAGTCCGCGAAAAAGGGGCGGAGCCTATCTCCTCAGCACACTGGCGCCATTTTCTCTCACAGCTCCGTTGGAGGGAAGCTCCCTGGCTCTCCCCTGCAGTTACTACACTACAGAAAAGGGTTAAAAAAGAGAGGGGGGCACTAATTAGGCGCAGTATTAATAAAACAGCAGCTATAAGGGAAAAAACACTTCTATAAGGTTATCCCTGTATATATATATATATATATATATATATATATATATATATATATATATATAGCGCTCTGGTGTGTGCTGGCATACTCTCCCTCTGTCTCCCCAAAGGGCTAGTGGGGTCCTGTCCTCTATCAGAGCATTCCCTGTGTGTGTGCTGTGTCGGTACGATTGCGTCGACATGTATGAGGAGGAAAATGGTGTGGAGGCGGAGCAATTGCCTGTAATGGAGATGTCACCCCCTAGGGAGTCGACACCTGAGTGGCTGAGCTTATGGAAGGAATTACGTGACAGTGTCGGCTCTTTACAAAAGATTGATGACATGAGACAGCCGGCTACTCAGCCTGTGCCTGTCCAGGTGTCTCAAAAGCCATCAGGGGCTCTAAAACGCCCGTTACCTCAGATGGCAGATACAGACGCCGACACGGATACTGACTCCAGTGTCGACGATTAAGAGACGAATGTGACTTCCAGTAGGGCCACACGTTACATGATTGAGGCTATGGAAAATGTTTTACATATTTCTGATAATACCAGTACCACTAAAAAGGGTATTATGTTGGGTGAGAAAAAACTGCCGGTAGTTTTTCCTGTATCTGAGGAATTAAATGAAGTGTGTGATGATGCGTGGGTTTCCCCCGATAAAAACTGTTAATTCCTAAAAAGTTATTAGCATCATACCCCTTCCCGCCAGAGGATAGGGCACGTTGGGAAACACCCCCTAGGGTGGATAAAGCGCTCACACGCTTGTCTAAACAGGTGGCACTACCGTCCCTGGATACGGCCGCCCTTAAGGAACCTGCTGACAGAAAGCAGGAAAATATCCTAAAAATGTGTATATACACTCACACGGGTGTGATACTGCGACCAGCAATCGCCTCAGCCTGGATGTGCAGTGCTGGGGTGGCTTGGTCGGATTCCCTGACTGACAATATTGATACCCTAGATAGGGACAGTATATTACTGACTATAGAGCATTTAAAAGATGCATTTCTATATATGCGTGATGCACAGAGGGATATTTGCCGACTGGCATCAAGAGTAAGTGCGGTGTCCATTTCTGCCAGAAGAGGGTTATGGACAAGACAGTGGTCAGGTGATGCTGATTCCAAAAGGCATATGGAAGTATTGCCTTATAAAAGGGAGGAGTTATTTGGGGTAGGTCTAACAGACCTGGTGGCCACGGCAACGGCTGGGAAATCCACATTTCTCTATCGTCCTAAGTGGATGCTGGGGTTCCTGAAAGGACCATGGGGAATAGCGGCTCCGCAGGAGACAGGGCACAAAAAAGTAAAGCTTTACTAGGTCAGGTGGTGTGCACTGGCTCCTCCCCCTATGACCCTCCTCCAGACTCCAGTTAGATTTTGTGCCCGAACGAGAAGGGTGCAATCTAGGTGGCTCTCCTAAAGAGCTGCTTAGAGAAAGTTTAGTTTAGGTTTTTTTTCTTTACAGTGAGTCCTGCTGGCAACAGGATCACTGCAACGTGGGACTTAGGGGGAAAGTAGTAAACTCACCTGCATGCAGAGTGGATTTGCTGCTTGGCTACTGGACACCATTAGCTCCAGAGGGATCGAACACAGGCCCAGCCGTGGAGTCCGGTCCCGGAGCCGCGCCGCCGACCCCCTTGCAGATGCTGAAGCGTGAAGAGGTCCGGAAACCGGCGGCTGAAGACTCCTCAGTCTTCATAAGGTAGCGCACAGCACTGCAGCTGTGCGCCATTTTCCTCTCAGCACACTTCACTGGGCAGTCACTGAGGGTGCAGAGCGCTGGGGGGGGGCGCTCTGAGAGGCAAATATAAACCTTATACAAGGCTAAAAATACCTCACATATAGCCCATAGGGGCTATATGGAGATATTTAACCCCTGCCTGACTGGAAAAATAGCGGGAGAAGAACCCGCCGAAAAAGGGGCGGGGCCTATCTCCTCAGCACACGGCGCCATTTTCTGTCACAGCTCCGCTGGTCAGAACGGCTCCCAGGTCTCTTCCCTGCACTGCACTACAGAAACAGGGTAAAACAGAGAGGGGGGGCACATTAATGGCTATATATATATATATTAAAGCAGCTATAAGGGAGCACTTAATATAAGGATATCCCTTGTATATATAGCGCTTTGTGGTGTGTGCTGGCAGACTCTCCCTCTGTCTCCCCAAAAGGGCTAGTGGGTCCTGTCTTCATTAGAGCATTCCCTGTGAGTTTGCGGTGTGTGTCGGTACGTGGTGTCGACATGTATGAGGACGATATTGGTGTGGAGGCGGAGCAATTGCCAAATATGCAGATGTCACCCCCCAGGGGGTCGACACCAGAATGGATGCCTTTATTTGTGGAATTACGTGATGGTTTATCTTCCCTTAAACAGTCAGTTGAGGACATGAGGCGGCCGGACAATCAATTAATGCCTGTCCAGGCGCCTCAAACACCGTCAGGGGCTGTAAAACGCCCTTTGCCTCAGTCGGTCGACACAGACCCAGACACGGGCACTGATTCCAGTGACGACGGTAGAAATTCAAACGTATTTTCCAGTAGGGCCACACGTTATATGATTTTGGCAATGAAGGAGACGTTACATTTAGCTGATACTACAGATACCGTAAAACAGGGTATTATGTATGGTGTGAAAAAACTACAAACAGTTTTTCCTGAATCAGAAGAATTAAATGACGTGTGTGATGAAGCGTGGGTTGCTCCTGATAAAAAGTTGATAATTTCAAAAAAGTTATTGGCATTATACCCTTTCCCGCCAGAGGTTAGGGCGCGCTGGGAAACACCCCCTAAGGTGGACAAGGCGCTCACACGCTTATCCAAACAAGTGGCGTTACCCTCTCCTGAGACGGCCGCACTTAAGGATCCATCAGATAGAAAGATGGAAGTTATTCAAAAGAATATATACACACATGCAGGTGTTATACTACGACCAGCTATAGCAACTGCCTGGATGTGCAGTGCTGGAGTAGTTTGGTCAGAATCCCTGATTGAAAATATTGATACCCTAGATAGGGACAATGTTTTACTGTCGTTAGAACAAATAAAGGATGCATTTATCTATATGCGTGATGCACAGAGGGATATTTGCACACTGGCATCTCGGGTGAGTGCTATGTCCATTTCAGCCAGAAGAGCCTTATGGACACGACAGTGGACAGGCGATGCGGATTCAAAACGTCACATGGAGGTTTTGCCGTATAAAGGGGAGGAGTTATTTGGAGTTGGTCTATCAGACTTGGTGGCCACGGCTACTGCCGGGAAATCCACTTTTTTACCTCAAGTCACTCCCCAACAGAGAAAGGCACCGACCTTTCAACCGCAGCCTTTTCGCTCCTACAAAAATAAGAGAGCAAAGGGCTTGTCGTACCTGCCACGAGGCAGAGGAAGAGGGAAGAGACACCAACAGGCAGCTCCTTCCCAGGAACAGAAGCCCTCCCCGGCTCCTGCAAAAACCTCAGCATGACGCTGGGGCCTCTCAAGCGGACTCGGGGACAGTGGGGGGCCGTCTCAAAAATTACAGCGCGCAGTGGGCTCACTCGCAGGTAGACCCCTGGATCCTGCAGATAATATCTCAGGGGTACAGGTTGGAATTAGAGACGGATCCTCCTCATCGTTTCCTGAAGTCTGCCTTACCAACCGTCTCTTCCGAAAGGGAGAGGGTGTTGGAAGCCATTCACAAGCTGTACGCTCAGCAGGTGATAGTCAAAGTACCCCTATTACAACAAGGAAAGGGGTATTATTCCACTCTATTTGTGGTACCGAAGCCGGATGGCTCGGTAAGGCCTATTCTAAATCTGAAGTCCTTGAACCTCTACATAAAAAAGTTCAAGTTCAAGATGGAGTCACTCAGAGCAGTGATAGCGAACCTGGAAGAAGGGGACTTTATGGTATCCTTGGACATCAAGGATGCGTATCTACACGTTCCGATTTACCCCGCACACCAGGGGTACCTCAGGTTCATTGTTCAAAACTGTCACTATCAGTTTCAGACGCTGCCGTTCGGATTGTCCACGGCGCCTCGGGTCTTTACCAAGGTAATGGCCGAGATGATGATTCTTCTTCGAAGAAAAGGCGTATTAGTTATCCCATACTTGGACGATCTCCTAATAAGGGCAAGGTCCAGAGAACAGCTGGAGACAGCTTTAGCACTATCTCAAGAGGTGCTAAGACAACACGGGTGGATTCTGAATATTCCAAAATCCCATTTAATCCCGACAACTCGTCTGCTGTTCCTAGGAATGATTCTGGACACGGTTCAGAAAAAGGTTTTCCTTCCAGAGGAAAAAGCCAAGGAGTTATCCGATCTGGTCAGGAACCTCCTAAAACCAGGAAAAGTGTCAGTACATCAATGCACAAGAGTCCTGGGAAAAATGGTGGCTTCTTACGAAGCAATTCCATTCGGCAGATTCCATGCAAGAATATTCCAAAGGGATCTGTTGGACAAATGGTCAGGGTCGCATCTGCAGATGCACCTGCGAATAACCCTGTCACCAAAGACAAGGGTGTCACTTCTGTGGTGGTTGCAGAAGGCTCACCTATTAGAAGGCCGCAGATTCGGCATTCAGGATTGGATCCTGGTGACCACGGACGCCAGCCTGAGAGGCTGGGGAGCAGTCACACAAGGAAGAAACTTCCAGGGAGTATGGACGAGTCTGGAAAAGTCTCTTCACATAAACATTCTGGAACTAAGAGCAATCTACAATGCTCTAAGCCAGGCGGAACTTCTCCTGCAAGGAAAGCCGGTGTTGATTCAGTCGGACAACATCACGGCGGTCGCCCATGTAAACAGGCAGGGCGGCACAAGAAGCAGGAGTGCAATGGCAGAAGCTGCCAAGATTCTTCGCTGGGTGGAGAATCACGTGATAGCACTGTCAGCAGTGTTCATCCCGGGCGTGGACAACTGGGAAGCAGACTTCCTCAGCAGACACGATCTTCATCCGGGAGAGTGGGGTCTACATCCAGAAGTCTTCAACATGTTAATAGACCGTTGGGAAAGACCAATTGTAGACATGATGGCGTCTCGCCTCAACAAGAAACTGGACAAATATTGCGCCAGGTCAAGAGATCCACAGGCAATAGCTGTGGACGCACTGGTAACTCCTTGGGTGTACCAGTCAGTGTATGTGTTTCCTCCTCTGCCGCTCATACCAAAGGTATTGAAGATCATACGGCAAAGAAGAGTAAGAACAATACTAGTGGTTCCGGATTGGCCGAGAAGGACTTGGTATCCGGAACTTCAAGAGATGCTCACGGACGAACCGTGGCCTCTACCTCTGAGAAGGGACCTGCTACAGCAGGGTCCCTGTCTTTTTCAAGACTTACCGCGGCTGCGTTTGACGGCATGGCGGTTGAACGCCAGATCCTAAAAGGGAAAGGCATTCCAGAAGAAGTCATTCCTACCTTGATTAAGGCACGGAAGGAAGTCACCGTGAAACATTATCACCGCATTTGGCGAAAATATGTAGCGTGGTGCGAGGATCGGAGGGTTCCGACGGAGGAATTCCAACTGGGTCGTTTCCTACATTTCCTGCAATCAGGATTATCTATGGGTCTCAAATTGGGATCCATTAAGGTTCAAATTTCGGCCCTGTCAATATTCTTCCAAAAAGAATTGGCCTCTGTCCCTGAGGTCCAGACTTTTGTCAAGGGAGTACTGCATATACAGCCTCCTGTGGTGCCTCCGGTGGCACCGTGGGATCTAAATGTAGTTTTAGATTTCCTCAAATCCCATTGGTTTGAACCATTGAAAAAGGTGGATTTGAAATATCTCACATTGAAAGTGACTATGTTACTAGCCCTGGCCTCTGCCAGGAGAGTATCTGAATTGGCGGCTTTATCTTATAAAAGTCCTTATCTAATCTTCCATTCGGATAGGGCAGAACTGCGGACTCGTCCGCATTTTCTCCCTAAAGTGGTATCAGCATTTCATCTGAACCAACCTATTGTGGTGCCTGCGGCCACTAGCGACTTGGAGGACTCCAAGTTGTTGGACGTTGTCAGAGCCTTAAAAATATACATTGCAAGGACGGCTGGAGTCAGAAAATCTGACTCGCTGTTTATATTGTATGCACCCAACAAGTTGGGCGCACCTGCTTCTAAGCAGTCGATTGCTCGTTGGATTTGTAACACAATTCAACTTGCACATTCTGTGGCAGGCCTGCCACAGCCTAAAACTGTAAAAGCCCACTCCACAAGGAAGGTGGGCTCATCTTGGGCGGCTGCCCGAGGGGTCTCGGCATTACAACTCTGCCGAGCAGCTACGTGGTCGGGGGAGAACACGTTTGTAAAATTTTACAAATTTGATACCCTGGCAAAGGAGGACCTGGAGTTCTCTCATTCGGTGCTGCAGAGTCATCCGCACTCTCCCGCCCGTTTGGGAGCTTTGGTATAATCCCCATGGTCCTTTCAGGAACCCCAGCATCCACTTAGGACGATAGAGAAAATAAGAATTTACTTACCGATAATTCTATTTCTCGGAGTCCGTAGTGGATGCTGGGCGCCCATCCCAAGTGCGGATTATCTGCAATACTTGTACATAGTTATTGTTAACTAATTCGGGTTATTGTTAAGGAGCCATCTTTAAGAGGCCCTTTCTGTTGTCATACTGTTAACTGGGTTTAGATCACAAGTTGTACGGTGTGATTGGTGTGGCTGGTATGAGTCTTACCCGGGATTCAAAATGCCTCCCTTATTGTGTATGCTCGTCCGGGCACAGTACCTAACTGGAGTCTGGAGGAGGGTCATAGGGGGAGGAGCCAGTGCACACCACCTGACCTAGTAAAGCTTTACTTTTTTGTGCCCTGTCTCCTGCGGAGCCGCTATTCCCCATGGTCCTTTCAGGAACCCCAGCATCCACTACGGACTCCGAGAAATAGAATTATCGGTAAGTAAATTCTTATTTTTTACCCCAGGTAGCCTCTCAACATAAGAAGACGCCGTATTATCAGGCGCAGTCCTTTAGGCCCCATAAGGGCAAGCGGGCAAAAGACTCCTCATTTCTGCCCCGTGGCAGAGGGAGAGGAAAAAGGCTGCAGCAGAAGCCATTCACAAGCTGTATTCCCAGCAGGTGATAATCAAGGTACCCCTCCTACAACAGGGAAAGGGGTATTATTCCACGCTGTTTGTGGTACCGAAGCCGGACGGCTCGGTGAGACTTATTTTAAATCTGAAATCCTTGAACACTTACATACAAAGGTTCAAATTCAAGATGGAGTCACTCAGAGCGGTGATTGCGAACCTGGAAGAAGGGGATTATATGGTGTCTCTGGACATCAAGGATGCTTATCTCCATGTCCCAATTTACCCTTCTCACCAAGGGTACCTCAGGTTTGTGGTACAGAACTGTCACGATCAGTTTCAGACGCTGCCGTTTGGTTTGTCCACGGCACCCCGGGTCTTTACCAAAGTAATGGCCGAAATGATGATACTCCTTCGAAGGAAGGGAGTTTTAGTTATCCCTTACTTGGACGATCTCCTGATAAGGGCAAGATCCAGGGAACAGTTGGTAGTCGGGGTAGCACTATCTCAAGTAGTGTTGCGGCAGCACGGTTGGATTCTCAATATTCCAAAATCGCAGCTGATCCCGACGACACGTCTTCTATTCCTAGGGATGATCCTGGACACAGTCCAGAAAAAGGTGTTTCTCCCGGAGGAGAAAGCCAGGGAGTTATCCGAACTAGTCAGAAACCTCCTAAAACCAGGCCAAGTGTCAGTGCATCAGTGCACAAGGGTCCTGGGAAAAATGGTGGCTTCCTACGAAGCAATTCCATTCGGCAGATTCCACGCAAGAACTTTCCAGTGGGACCTGCTGGACAAATGGTCCGGATCGCATCTTCAGATGCATCAGCGGATAACCCTGTCACCAAAGACAAGGGTGTCTCTCCTGTGGTGGTTGCAGAGTGCTCATCTTCTAGAGGGCCGCAGATTCGGCATTCAGGACTGGGTCCTGGTGACCACGGATGCCAGCCTGCGAGGCTGGGGAGCAGTCACACAGGGAAGAAATTTCCAGGGCTTGTGGTCAAGCCTGGAGACATCACTTCACATAAATATTTTGGAGCTAAGGGCCATTTACAATGCCCTAAGCCAAGCAAGACCTCTGCTTCAAGGTCAGCCGGTGCTGATCCAGTCGGACAACATCACGGCTGTCGCCCACGTAAACAGACAGGGCGGCACAAGAAGCAGGAGGGCAATGGCAGAAGCTGCAGGGATTTTTCGCTGGGCGGAAAATCATGTGATAGCATTGTCAGCAGTGTTCATTCCGGGAGTGGACAACTGGGAAGCAGACTTCCTCAGCAGGCACGACCTCCACCCGGGAGAGTGGGGACTACACCCAGAAGTCTTCCACATGATTGTAAACCGTTGGGAAAAACCAAAGGTGGACATGATGGCGTCCCGCCTAAACAAAAAATTGGACAGGTATTGCGCCAGGTCAAGGGACCCTCGGGCAATAGCTGTGGACGCTCTGGTAACACCGTGGGTGTACCAGTCAGTGTATGTGTTCCCTCCTCTTCCTCTCATACCAAAAGTACTGAGAATTATAAGACGGAGGGGAGTAAGAACTATACTCGTGGCTCCGGATTGGCCAAGAAGGACTTGGTACCCGGAACTTCAAGAGATGCTCACGGAGGACCCGTGGCCTCTGCCTCTAAGAAGGGACCTGCTCCAGCAAGGACCCTGTCTATTCCAAGACTTACCGCGGCTGCGTTTGACGGCAGGGCGGTTGAACGCCGGATCCTGAAGGAAGAAGGCATCCCGGATGAAGTCATCCCTACCCTGATCAAGCCAGGAAGGATGTAACCGCAAAGCATTATCACCGCATTTGGCGAAAATATGTTGCGTGGTGCGAGGCCAGTAAGGCCCCGATGGAGGAATTTCAACTAGGTCGATTCCTGCATTTCCTGTAAACAGGAGTCTCTATGGGCCTAAAATTGGGGTCCATTAAGGTTCAAATTTCGGCCCTGTCAATTTTCTTCCAGAAAGAACTAGCTTCAGTTCCTGAAGTTCAGACGTTTGTAAAAGGGGTACTGCATATACAGCTTCATTTTGTGCCTCCAGTGGCACTTTGGGATCTCAATGTAGTTTTGGGGTTCCTAAAGTCACATTGGTTTGAACCACTTGAATCTGTGGAGTTAAAATATCTCACATGGAAAGTGGTCATGTTGTTGGCCCTGGCCTCGGCCAGGCGCGTGTCAGAATTGGCGGGCTTTATCCTGTAAAAGCCCTTATCTGATCTTCCATTCAGACAGGGCGGAATTGAGGACTCGTCCTCATTTTCTCCCTAAGGTGGTTTCAGGGTTTCATCTGAACCAACCTATTGTGGTACCTGCGGCTACTAGTGACTTGGAGGACTCCAAGTTGTTGGACGTAGTCAGGGCCTTGAAAATATGTTTCCAGGACGGCTGGAGTCAGAAAATCTGACTCGCTGTTTATCCTGTATGCACCCAACAAGCTGGGTGCTCCTGCTTCTAAGCAGACTATTGCTCGTTGGATTTGTAATACAATTCAGCTTGCACATTCTGTGGCAGGCCTGCCACAGCCAAAATCTGTAAAAGCCCATTCCATAAGGAAGGTGGGCTCATCTTGGGCGGCTGCCCGAGGGGGTCTCGGCTTTACAACTTTGCCGAGCAGCTACTTGGTCAGGGGAAAACACGTTTGCTAAATTCTACAAATTTGATACCCTGGCTGAGGAGGACCTGGAGTTCTCTCATTCGGTGCTGCAGAGTCATCCGCACTCTCCCGCCCGTTTGGGAGCTTTGGTATAATCCCCATGGTCCTTACGGAGTTCCCAGCATCCACTAGGACGTCAGAGAAAATAAGAATTTACTTACCGATGATTCTATTTCTCGTAGTCCGTAGTGGATGCTGGGCGCCCATCCCAAGTGCGGATTGTCTGCAATACTTGTACATAGTTATTGTTAACTAAATCGGGTTATTGTTGTGAGCCATCTATCCAGAGGCTCCTCTGTTATCATGCTGATAACTGGGTTCAGATCACAAGTTGTACGGTGTGATTGGTGTGGCTGGTATGAGTCTTACCCGGGATTCATAAATCCTTCCTTATTGTGTACGCTCGTCCGGGCACAGTATCCTAACTGAGGCTTGGAGGAGGGTCATAGGGGGAGGAGCCAGTGCACACCAGGTAGTCCTAAAGCTTTACTTTTGTGCCCATTCTCCTGCGGAGCCGCTATCCCCCATGGTCCTTACGGAGTTCCCAGCATCCACTACGGACTACGAGAAATAGCATTATCGTTAAGTAAATTCTTATTTTTAAAGCCCCTGTAACATTTTTTTTTTCTTGGTAGTGTTTGGGACCGATGTATCATCGCTCTGTGCAGGTATGAGGCTAGGGGTCATGTCAGTCTACTAGGCTGTACCACAAATTGTTGTTACCAGATGATTGTCATACAAAGTAAGATTGTTTGGCGTGCTTTAGGTAGAGAGAAGAGGATAATGGATCAAAGCAAAATCCAGGTTACACCATTATAGAGGCTAAATACATTCCTGCAACAGGACCTATTGTAAATAGTCATTTTATTGGGAAAAACACAAAAAGGGTATTTGAAGGAGAAAGCATTTATACCCAACACCCCATGATTGCTCGGAAGCAGGCTTCATCTATATGTCATAGCTCTACTGCTGAGTGGTTGGGGGAAGCTTGCTGGGGAGAGAGGGGAAGCAGTCAGGATCCCGGCAGTCAGAATGCAGACAACAGAATACCGACCCTTTTCTGAATGCCGACACAGGCATCCAAAATGGGTACACCATCCCTGCGCTGGGACGCTGACAGCCGGAATCCCGAACGAGAAGAGACCACATCGCAAGTCAGGTAAGCCGGGGGAGGTTAGGTTTTGGCTGCGGGGGGTTGGTTAGGGTTAGGCTGCGCCCCCCTTTACTCACCCCTGTTGGCTTCATTACAATTGGAATACTGGCAGCTGTATTTCGAGCTCCGGGATCCCATTAGTATGTAACTCATACTGCTCCCAGAGAGTGCACTGGATGCATTGTGCTCTCCTGCTTTCTTCAAAGCATAGAATATCACGGCTAGTTGAGTTTTGAGATTACTTCAGCAAAGCGGAGAAAGCCTGTCCTACCAAAAGACTAATGGGGTATATGTTCAGTAGCTCAATCTTGTCTGTAGATTTAAAGCTGCAGTAGGTAAGTCAAAACTACATGGTACAGCAGAGTGCCAAAATTGTGCGATTTCACACCGCTCGCAACCAGTTACATATTCCACTGCATTCTGTGTGTGGTCATTCTAAATAGCAGCTAAACGGGATGCAGTTATGTGACCGGTGGTCTTCAATACCTATGGCGGGATCCCGAACCCTGCATATCCCACCGGTCGGCATGCCGACCAACATTGTCTATTCTCACTTATGGGTGTCCACGACACCCATTGAGTGGTAACATAACCTGTGGCGAGCACACGAGGGGCATTGTGTCGTCCCTCCACCGGCCACCCAACATTCGGGATCCCTGCATCAGTACGGTGACTGGTGGTCGGTCATACATACCCAACCCTGCCCAACATGTATTCACAGTATCACTCTGTAAATTTGTTGTGTTATGTGCTACTGTCTGGTCCCCGGGCTGTCTGTGATATTATTATTATTATTATTATTATGATTATTATTTTTATTTCTCTAACGTCCTAGAGGATGCTGGGACTCCGTAAGGACCATGGGCTATAGACGGGCTCTGCAGGAGACATGGGCACTTTAAGAAAGACTTTGACTCTGGCTCCTCCCTCTATGCCCCTCCTCCAGACCTCAGTTTGAGACTGTGCCCAGAGGAGGATGGGTGCACTGCAGGGAGCTCTCCTGAGTCTCCTGCTAAGAAAGTATCTTTGTTAGGTTTTTTATTTTCAGGGAGCACTGCTGGCAACAGACTCCCTGCATCGAGGGACTGAGGAGAGAGGAGCAGACCTACTTAAATGATAGGCTCTGCTCCTTAGGCTACTGGACACCATTAGCTCCAGAGGGATTGGAACACGGGTTCGTCCTGGGCGTTCATCCCGGAGCCGCACCGCCACCGTCCTCCTCATAGAGCCGGAAAAAAGAAGAAATAAGGCTTCAAAGGCGGCAGAAGACTTCGTGAGCTTCACTGAGGTAACGCACAGCACTGCAGCTGTGCGCCATTGCTCCCATACACCTCACATACTCCGGTCACTGTAAGGGTGCAGGGCGGGCGCCCTGGGCAGAAATATAAACCTCTCCTATGGCAAAATGAACTATATACATGTACAGGTGGGCACTGTACATGTATATTAAAGAGCCCCCGCCATGTTTTACATATTTTGAGCGGGACAGAAGCCCACCGCCGAGGGGGCGGGGCTTCTCCCTCAGCACTCACCAGCGCCATTTTTTTCTCCACAGCACCGCTGAGAGGAAGCTCCCCGGACTCTCCCCTGCTTGACACACGGTGAAAGAGGGTTTTAAAGTAGAGGGGGGGCACATAATTGGCGCGCATATATACTATAACAGCACTACTGGGTAAACATTGTGTTTTTTCCTGGGTCATATAGCGCTGGGGTGTGTGCTGGCATACTCTGTCTCTCCAAAGGGCCTAAAAGGGGAACCTGTCTTCAGAAAAGAGATTCTGTCTGTACGCGTGTGTCGACATGTTTGATGATGAAGGCTCACCTAAGGAGGAGGGGGAGTGCATGATTGTCAGGTCGCCGTCGGCAACGCCGACACCGGACTAGATGGATATGTGGAATGTCTTGAATGCTAATGTAAATTTATTACATAAGAGATTAGACAAAGCTGAGGCTAGGGAACAGTCGGGTAGTCAGACCGTGCCTGTCCCAGTGGCACTGGGACCTTCCGGGTCTCAAAAGCGCACATTATCCCAGATCACTGACACAGATACCGACACGGATTCAGATTCCAGTGTAGACTATGAAGATGCAAAGTTACAGCCAAAAGTGGCTAAGGGTATTCGTTACATGATTATTGCTATTAAAGAGGTTTTGCATATCACGGAGGAACCCCCTGTCCCTGACACGAGGGTACACATGTATAAAGAGAAAAAACCTGAGGTCACCTTTCCGTCCTCATATGAGCTAAGCGAATTGTGCGAAAAGGCTTGGGTATCTCCAGACAGGAGATTACAAGTTTCCAAGAGGATTCTTATGGCGTATCCCTTTCCACAAAAGGACAGGATACGATTGGAATCTTCGCCTAAAGTAGACAAGGCGTTGACACGCTTATCAAAGCAGGTCGCACTGCCATCCCAGGATATGGCTACCCTCAAGATCCTGCTGATCGTAAGCACGAAGTTACCATGAAGTACATTTACACACATTCTGGTACTATTATTAGACCGGCTATGGCATCTGCCTTGGTTTGTAGTGCTGTCGCAGCATGGACAGATTCCTTATCTACGGAGATTGAGACCCTAGATAAGGATACCATTTTAATGACCCTAGGGCATATCAAGAATGCTGCGTTATATATGAGGGATGCTCAAAGAGACATTTGTTTACTAAGCTCCAGAATAAATGCTATGTCTATTTCTGCTAGGCGACTCTTGTGGACCCGGCAGTGGATGTGGGATGCCGACTCAAAGCGGCATATGGAGTTGTTGCCTTACAAGGGGGGAGGAGTTGTTTGGTGAAGGCCTCTCGGACCTTGTCTCTACTGCTACAGCAGGTAAATCGAATTTTTTGCCTTATGTTCCCCCGCAACCTAAGAAGGCGCCGCATTACCAAATGCAGTCCTTTCGTTCCAATAAAAACAAAAAGGTACGGGGTTCGTCCTTTCTTGCCAGAGGTAAAGGCAGGGGAAAAAAGCTGCACACAGCTAGTTCCCGGGAGCAGAAGTCCTCCCCTGCGTCTGCAAATTCCGCCGCATGACGCTGGGGCTTCCCTGGGGGAGTCAGCTCAAGTGGGGGCACGTCTTCTATTTTCAGCCACATCTGGGTCCACTCACAGGGGGATCCCTGGGCAATAGAGATTTTCTCGGGGATACAAGCTGGAATTCGAAGAGGTGCCTCCTCGCCGGTTTTTCAAATCGTCCCTTCCAGCTTCTCCTTCATAGAGGGAGTTAGTGTTAAATGCAATTCAAAAATTGTGTCTTCAGCAGGTGATAATCAAGGTTCCTCTTCTGCAACAAGGGAAGGGGTATTACTCAACCCTGTTTGTGGTCCCGAAACCGGACGGTTCGGTCAGACCCATTTTGAATTTAAAATCCCTGAACCTGTACTTAAAAAGGTTCAAGATGGAATCGCTCAGAGCGGTCATCGCCAGCCTGGAGGGGGGGGATTGGATGGTTTCCCTGGACATAAAGGATGTATACCTTCATGTTCCGATATTCTCTCCTCATCAGGCGTTCCTGAGATTTGCGGTACAGGACTGTCATTACCAATTTCAGACGTTGCCGTTTGTGCTTTCCAAGGCCCCGAGGATTTTTACCAAGGTAATGGCGGAGATGATGGTGCTCCTGCGCAAGCAGGGTGTCAAAATTATCCCATACTTGGACGATCTCCTCATAAAGGCGAGCTCTCGAGAGAAGTTACTGGACAGCGTTTCACGGTCTGTGAGGACGTTACAGCAACACGGCTGGATTCTCAATATTCCGAAGTTGCAGCTGGTTCCTACAACGCGTCTGACCTTTTTGGGCCTGATTCTGGACACAGACCAGAAAAAGCTTTTTTTCTTCCGATGAAAAAGGCTCAGGAGCTCATGGCTCTGGTCAAGAACCTATTAAAGCCAAAGACAGTTTCAGTGCATCACTGCACACGTGTCCTGGGGAAGATGGTGGCGTCTTACAAGGCCATCCCCTTCGGCAGGTTCCATGCGAGGACTTTTCAAGGGGACCTACTGGACAAGTGGTCCGGGTCTCCTCTACAAATGCATCAAAGGATCGTTCTGTCTCCCAGAGCCAGGGTATCTTTCCTGTGGTGGCTGCACAGTGCTCACCTCCTAGAGGGCCGCAGGTTCGGCATTCAGGACTGGATCCTGGTGACCACGGACGCAAGCCTCCGAGGTTGGGGAGCAGTCACACTGGGAATAAATTTTCAAGGTCTCTGGTCAAGTCTAGAGACTTGTCTTCACATCAACGTCCTGGAATTGAGGGCCATATACAACGCCCTACGTCAAGCGGAGGCATTGCTTCGCGACAAGCCAGTCCTGATTCAGTCTGACAATGTCACAGCAGTAGCTCATGTAAACCGCCAAGGCGGCACAAGGAGCAGGGTGGCAATGGCAGAAGCCACCAGAATTCTTCGCTGGGCGGAAGGTCATGTAAGCGCACTGTCAGCAGTGTTCATTCCGGGAGTGGACAACTAGGAAGCGGACTTCCTCAGCAGACACGACCTGCATCCGGGAGAGTGGGGACTTCATCAGGAAGTCTTCGCACAGATCGTGGGTCAGTGGGGACTGCCCCAAATAGACATGATGGCGTCCCGTCTCAACAGAAAGTTAAAGCGGTATTGAGTCAGATCAAGATACCCTCAGGCGGTAGCAGTAGACGCCCTGGTGACACCTTGGGTGTTCAGGTCGGTCTATGTGTTTCCTCCTCTTCCTCTCATACCCAAGGTGTTGAGAATAAGACGACAAAGAGGAGTGAGAGCAATCCTCGTGGCTCCGGATTGGCCACGAAGGACTTGGCATCCAGATCTGCAGGAGTTGCTCACAGAAGATCTGTGGCTTCTTCCTCTACGGCAGGACCTGCTGCAACAAGGGCCCTGTCTGTTCCAAGACTTACTGCGGCTGCGTTTGACGGCATGGCGGTTGAACGCCGGATCCTAGTGGAAAAAGGTATTCCGGATGAGGTCATTCCTACCCTGATCAAGGCTAGGAAGGACGTGACATCGAAACATTATCACCGCATATGGAGAAAATGTTTCTTGGTGTGAGGCCAGGGATTCTCCTACGGAGGAGTTCCATTTAGGCCGTCTCCTTCACTTCCTTCAGACTGGAGTGAATTTGGGCCTAAAATTAGGGTCCATAAGGATTCAAATTTCGGACTTATCCATTTTCTTTCAAAAAGAATTGGCTTCTCTTCCTAAAGTACAGACTTTTGTAAAGGGAGTACTGCATGTTCAGCCCCCGTTTGTGCCTCCGGTGGCACCTTGGGACCTTAATGTGGTGTTAAGTTTCCTTAAGTCACATTGGTTTGAACCTCTCAACACGGTGGAGTTGAAGTACCTCACTTGGAAGGTGGTCATGTTGTTAGCCTTAGCTTCAGCAAGGCGAGTTTCGGAACTAGCGGCTTTGTCACATAAAAGCCCCTATCTGGTTTTTCATGTGGATAGGGCGGAATTGAGGACTCGTCCTCCGTTCCTTCCTAAGGTGGACTCATCTTTTCATATGAACCAACCTATTGTTGTGCCTGTGGCTACGCGTGACTTGGAGGATTCCGAGTCCTTGGATGTGGTCAGGGCTTTGAAGATTTATGTGGCCAGAACAGCTAGGGTCAGGAAGACAGAAGCACTGTTTGTCCTGTATGCAGCCAACAAGGTTGGCGCTCCGGCTTCTAAGCAGACTATTGCTCGCTGGATCTGTAACACGATTCAGCAGGCGCATTCTACGGCAGGATTGCCGTTACCAAAATCGGTTAAGGCCCATTCCACTAGGAAGGTGGGCTCTTCTTGGGCGGCTGCCCGAGGGGTCTCGGCTTTACAGTTGTGCCGAGCAGCGACTTGGTCGGGTTCAAACACCTTTGCAAAGTTCTAATAGTTTGATACCCTGGCTGAGGAGGACCTCCTGTTTGCTCAATCGGTGCTGCAGAGTCATCCGCACTCTCCCGTCCGTTTGGGAGCTTTGGTATAATCCCCATGGTCCTTACGGAGTCCCAGCATCCTCTAGGATGTTAAAGAAAATAAGATTTTACACCTACCGGTAAATCTATTTCTCGTAGTCCGTAGAGGATGCTGGGCGCCCGTCCCAAGTGCAGACTTCTCCTGCAAGACTTGTATATAGTTATTGCTTTAATAAGGGTTATTTTATAGTTTCATCGGTTTGGACTGGGACTATGTTGTTTGTTCATACTATTAACTGGGTAGTTTATCACAAGTTATACGGTGTGATTGGTGTGGCTGGTATGAATCTTGCCCTTGGATTAACTAGAATCCTTTCCTCGTACTGTCCATCTCCTCTGGGCACAGTTTCTCTAACTGAGGTCTGGAGGAGGGGCATAGAGGGAGGAGCCAGTGCACACCCAGAGTCAAAGTCTTTCTTAAAGTGCCCATGTCTCCTGCGGAGCCCGTCTATACCCCATGGTCCTTACGGAGTCCCAGCATCCTCTACGGACTACGAGAAATAGATTTACCGGTAGGTGTAAAATCTTATTTTATATGGCGCCGCAAGGGATCCGCAGCACTTATCACACAGTACATAATCAAATGAGCAACCAAGAAAACAGCACTTACAGTTGAAGACAATGTAGGACAGGACACCTTTATACCCTGATAGCATGTTTTAAGATGAAACTTCTGCTGTCTGTTTTCACTTGCCTGCATGGAATTCTTACTTAAATGTATGTTATCTCATGAATATCAATGTATGTGGTGTTTTGCTTAATTGTATTGTTATGTTTGTTTGCATATATGGCATATCTGTAAGATGATTGTCTGGCACTACAGAATCTGTGGCATCTATAAAAAAAAAGATGGTGATGATGAAAGCCTTAAACCCTTTCCGCATGTTTGCTGATATTAAACCCAGTGGTGTGATGACATAGCCTAGTGTTTCCCCTATTGTGACATCAGCCTAATGGAGGTAAAGCTGCCCTGCATCTAATAGTAGCATACAGTTATTATATTGAAATAACACCTTGAGCTATTAAGTGGACAGTGGATTTCCATATCTGTAGGGTTTCCCCAAAATGTTTGTACAATTATATATTGAAAGTAATTACTCTCTAAAATTAATTTATGGGTATGAAGAGATAAAATTGATTGAATTGAGGCAATACAAAATGTAACCTATTGGGGTGGGGAGTTCAGTTGTTTTGGGCATCTAATTTTCCCCTTCTAAATGGGGCTATTTGGACGCCCAAACAATTGTCACTATTTAATTGTTTTGATGCATATAGCTCATGTCACACCCAAACAGGTAGGTTTAGCCACGTAAAAAGGCGAAGACCATGTAAAGTCCTGCTTTTAGTGTTTGTGGACCACCAAAGTGCCGAGGAGGCTGCCAGAAAAAGTGTCCTACGTAGCTAGTGGGCTCCCAAACGGCAGAACATTTGAATTGCTGCAGTCGGGCGCTATCTAGTGGCAGCCACAAGGAAAATAGTTGTATACCCCTGAGTGGTAGAGAGCAGGAGGGAGCTGCAGTCTTGCTGGGTAACCTGTTGGTCAGGGGTTACCATGGTGTTCTCCTGAAACAGATTGGGCGGAATTAATTTGATTATCGCACCCGATCTCCTGTCTAAAGTGACCTGACCAAAGTACTGGGCTCAATCGCGAATAGTGCTGTTTGGGCGCCCAAACGGTTCACTGTTGGCGCATTACAGCTCGCCACTCCTGGGGTGTGCGAGGGGAAATGCAGACACCGGCAGCCATGACACCCAAATGGAGCTATTCAATTGTAGCTCTGTTCGGGTGTGATCTGCAGGCAAAGCAACCTTTGAATCTCGCCCATAAGTGTTCTACCAATCTTGATTTAACGTCTTATTTCCAATTTCTCTATCGTCCTAGTGGATGCTGGGGTTCCTGAAAGGACCATGGGGAATAGCGGCTCCGCAGGAGACAGGGCACAAAAAGTAAAGCTTTAGGATCAGGTGGTGTGCACTGGCTCCTCCCCCCATGACCCTCCTCCAAGCCTCAGTTAGATTTTTGTGCCCGGCCGAGAAGGGTGCAATCTAGGTGGCTCTCCTAAAGAGCTGCTTAGAAAAGTTTAGCTTAGGTTTTTTATTTTACAGTGAGTCCTGCTGGCAACAGGATCACTGCAACGAGGGACTTAGGGGAGAAGAAGTGAACTCACCTGCGTGCAGGATGGATTGGCTTCTTTGGCTACTGGACATTAGCTCCAGAGGGACGATCACAGGTACAGCCTGGATGGTCACCGGAGCCTCGCCGCCGGCCCCCTTGCAGATGCTGAAAAGAGAAGAAGGTCCAGAATCGGCGGCAGAAGACTCCTCAGTCTTCTTAAGGTAGCGCACAGCACTGCAGCTGTGCGCCATTGCTCTCAGCACACTTCACACGGCAGTCACTGAGGGTGCAGGGCGCTGGGAGGGGGGCGCCCTGGGAGGCAATGTAAACCTATTTTTTGGCAAAAAATACCTCACATATAGCCTCCGGGGGCTATATGGAGATATTTAACCCCTGCCAGAATCCGTTGAAGAGCGGGAGACGAGCCCGCCGAAAAAGGGGCGGGGCCTATCTCCTCAGCACACAGCGCCATTTTCCCTCACAGAAAGGCTGGAGGGAAGGCTCCCAGGCTCTCCCCTGCACTGCACTACAGAAACAGGGTTAAAACAGAGAGGGGGGGCACTAATTTGGCGTTAGAAATATATAAAAAGATGCTATAAGGGAAAACACTTATATAAGGTTGTCCCTATATAATTATAGCGTTTTTTGGTGTGTGCTGGCAAACTCTCCCTCTGTCTCTCCAAAGGGCTAGTGGGTCCTGTCCTCTATCAGAGCATTCCCTGTGTGTGTGCTGTGTGTCGGTACGTGTGTGTCGACATGTATGAGGACGATGTTGGTGAGGAGGCGGAGCAATTGCCTGTAATGGTGATGTCACTCTCTAGGGAGTCGACACCGGAATGGATGGCTTATTTAGGGAATTACGTGATAATGTCAACACGCTGCAAGGTCGGTTGACGACATGAGACGGCCGACAAACAATTAGTACCGGTCCAGACGTCTCAAAAACACCGTCAGGGGTTTTAAAACGCCCGTTTACCTTAGTCGGTCGACACAGACACGGACACTGAATCCAGTGTCGACGGTGAATAAACAAACGTATTCCTTATTAGGGCCACACGTTAAGGGCAATGAAGGAGGTGTTACATATTTCTGATACTACAAGTACCACAAAAGAGGGTATTATGTGGGATGTGAAAAAACTACCTGTAGTTTTTCCTGAATCAGATAAATTAAATGAAGTGTGTGATGATGCGTGGGTTCCCCCCGATAGAAAATTATTGGCGGTATACCCTTTCCCGCCAGAAGTTAGGGCGCGTTGGGAAACACCCCTTAGGGTGGATAAGGCGCTCACACGCTTATCAAAACAAGTGGCGGTACCGTCTATAGATAGGGCCGTCCTCAAGGAGCCAGCTGACAGGAGGCTGGAAAATATCATATAAAAGTATATACACACATACTGGTGTTATACTGCGACCAGCGATCGCCTCAGCCTGGATCTGCAGAGCTGGGGTGGCTTGGTCGGATTCCCTGACTAAAAATATTGATACCCTTGACAGGGACAGTATTTTATTGACTATAGAGCATTTAAAGGATGCATTTCTATATATGCGAGATGCACAGAGGGATATTTGCACTCTGGCATCAAGAGTAAGTGCGATGTCCATATCTGCCAGAAGATGTTTATGGACACGACAGTGGTCAGGTGATACAGATTCCAAACGGCACAAAGGTGTATTGCCGTATAAAGGAAGAGGAGTTATTTGGGGTCGGTCCATCGGACCTGGTGGCCACGGCAACTGCTGGAAAATCCACCGTTTTTACCCTAAGTCACATCTCTGCAGAAAAAGACACCGTCTTTTCAGCCTCAGTCCTTTCGTCCCTATAAGAGTCATATTTGCCCAGGGATAGAGGAAAGGGAAGAAGACTGCAGCAGGCAGCCCATTCCCAGGAACAGAAGCCTTCCACCGCTTCTGCCAAGCTCTCAGCATGACGCTGGGACCGTACAGGACCCCTGGATCCTACAAGTAGTATCCCAGGGGTACAGATTGGAATGTCGAAACGTTTCCCCCTCGCAGGCTCCTGAAGTCTGCTTTACCAAGGTATCCCTCCGACAAGGAGGCAGTATGGGAAAAAATTCACAAGCTGTATTCCCAGCAGGTGATAATCAAATTACCCCTCCTACAACAAGGAAAGGGGTATTATTCCACACTATATTGTGGTACTGAAGCCAGAAGGCTAGGTGAGACCTATTCTAAATCTAAAAAAATTTGAACACTTACAAAGGTTCAAATCAAGATGGAGTCACTCAGAGCAGTGATAACGAACCAGGAAGAAGGTGACTATATAGTGTCCCGGGACATCAGGGATGCTTTCCTCCATGTCCCAAATTTGCCCTTCTCACTAAGGGTACCTCAGGTTCGTGGTATAGAACTGTCACTGTCAGTTTCAGACGCTGCCGTTTGGATTGTCCACGGCACCCCGGGTCTTTACCAAGGTAATGGCCGAAATGATGATTCTTCTTCGAAGAAAAGGCGTCTTAATTACCCCTTACTTGGACGATCTCCTGATAAGGGCAAAGTCCAGGGAACAGTTGGAGGTCGGAGTAGCACTATCTCGGATACTGCTACAACAGCACGGATGGATTCTAAATATTCCAAAATCGCAGCTGATCCTGACGACACGTCTGCTGTGCCTAGGGATGATTCTGGACACAGTCCAGAAAAAGGTGTTTCTCCCGGAAGAGAAAGCCAGGGAGTTATCCGAGCTAGTCAAGAACCTCCTAAAACCAGGAAAAGTGTCAGTGCATCATTGCACAAGGGTCCTGGTAAAAATGGTGGCTTCCTACGAAGCAATTCCATTCGGCAGATTTCACGCAAGAACTTTTCAGTGGGATCTGCTGGACAAATGGTCCGGATCGCATCTTCAGATGCATCAGCGGATAACCCTATATCCAAGGACAAGGGTGTCTCTCCTGTGGTGGTTACAGAGTGCTCATCTTCTAGAGGGCCGCAGATTCGGCATTCAGGATTGGATGCTGGTGACCACGGAGGCCAGCCCGAGAGGCTGGGGAGCAGTCACACAAGGAAAAAATTTCCAGGGAGTGTGATCAAGTCTGGAGACTTTTCTCCACATAAATATACTGGAGCTAAGGGTAAATTTATAATGCTCTAAGCTTAGCAAGACCTCTGCTTCAAGGTCAGCCGGTATTGATCCAGTGGGAAAAACATCACGGCAGTCGCCCACGTAAACAGACAGGGCGGCACAAGAAGCAGGAGGGCAATGGCAAAAACTGCAAGGACTTTTCGCTGGGCGAAAAATCATGTGATAGCACTGTCAGCAGTGTTTCATTCCGGGAGTGGAAACTGGGAAGCAGACTTCCTCAGCAGGCACGACCTCCACCCGGGAGAGTGGAAACTTCATCGGGAAGTTTTTCCACATGATTGTGAACCGTTGGGAAATACCTAAGGTGGACATGATGGCGTCCCGTCTGAACAAAAAACGGGACAGGTATTGCGCCAGGTCAAGAGACCCTCAGGCAATAGCTGTGGACGTTCTGGTAACACCGTGGGTGTACCAGTCGGCGTATGTGTTCCCTCCTCTGCTTCTCATACCTAAGGTACTGAGAATTATAAGACGTAGAGGAGTAAGAACTATACTCATGGCTCCGGATTGGCCAAGAAGGACTTGGTACCCGGAACTTCAAGAGATGCTCACAGAGGACTTATGGCCTCTGCCGCTAAGAAGGGACTTGCTTCAGCAAGTACCATGTCTGTTCCAAGACTTACCGCAGCTGCGTTTGACGGCATGGCGGTGGAACGCCGGATCCTAAGGGAAAAAGGCATTCCGGAAGAGGTCATTCCTACCCTGGTCAAAGCCAGGAAGGAGGTGACCGCACAACATTATCACCACATGTGGCGGAAATATGTTGCGTGGTGTGAGGCCAGGAAGGCCCCACGAAGAAATTTCAACTCGGTCGATTCCTGCATTTCCTGCAAACAGGAGTGTCTATGGGCCTCAAATTGGGGCCCATTAAGGTTCAAATTTCAGCCCTGTCGATTTTCTTCCAGAAAGAATTGGCTTCAGTTCCTGAAGTCCAGAAGTTTGTCAAGGGAGTATTGCATATACAACCCCCTTTTGTGCCTCCAGTGGCACTGTGGGATCTCAACGTAGTTCTGGGATTCCTCAAATCACATTGGTTTAAAACCAGTCAAATCTGTGGATTTGAAGCATCTCACATGAAAAGTGACCATGCTCTTGGCTCTGGCCTGGGCCAGGCGAGTGTCAAATTGGTGGGCTTTTTTGAGAAAAAGCCCATATCTATTTGTCCATTCGGACAGGGCAGAGCTGCGGACTCGTCCCCAGTTCTCTCCCTAAGGTGGTGTCAGTTTTTCACCTGAACCAGCTTATTGTGGTGCCTTGCGCCTACTAGGGACTTGGAGGACTCCAAGTTGCTGGATGTTGTCAGGGCCCTGAAAGTATAGGTTCCAGGACGGCTGGAGTCAGGAAAACTGACTTGCTGTTATCCTGTATGCACCCAACAAACTGGGTGCTCTTGCTTCTAAGCAGACTATTGCTAGTTGGATGTGTAATACAATTCAGCTTGCACATTCTGTGGCAGGCCTGCCACAGCCAAAATATGTAAATGCCCATTCCACAAGGAAGGTGGGCTCATCTTGGGCGGCTGCCCGAGGGGTCTCGGCTTTACAACTTTGCCGAGCGGCTATTTAGTCAGGGGCAAACACGTTTGTAAAATCCTACAAATTTGATACCCTGGCTAAGGAGGACCTGGAGTTCTCTCATTCGGTGCTGCAGAGTCATCCGCACTCTCCCGCCCGTTTGGGAGCTTTGGTATAATCCCCATGGTCCTTTCAGGAACCCCAGCATCCACTAGGACGATAGAGAAAATAAGAATTTACTTACCGATAATTCTATTTCTCGGAGTCCGTAGTGGATGCTGGGCGCCCATCCCAAGTGCGGATTATCTGCATTACTTGTACATAGTTACAAAAATCGGGTTATTATTGTTGTGAGCCATCTTTTCAGAGGCTCTGCTGTTATCATACTGTTAACTGGGTTCAGATCACAGGTTGTACAGTGTGATTGGTGTGGCTGGTATGAGTCTTACCCGGGATTCAAAATCCTTCCTTATTGTGTACGCTCGTCCGGGCACAGTATCCTAACTGAGGCTTGGAGGAGGGTCATGGGGGGAGGAGCCAGTGCACACCACCTGATCCTAAAGCTTTACTTTTTGTGCCCTGTCTCCTGCGGAGCCGCTATTCCCCATGGTCCTTTCAGGAACCCCAGCATCCACTACGGACTCCGAGAAATAGAATTATCGGTAAGTAAATTCTTATTTTCTTTATAGTTACATGGACCCAAAGGATTTTGGGAAGATTTATTAAAAGTACAACTTTAAAATGTCCAAGCCAAAAATGTTGTGGGCCTCTTTCTAGTGTAGAATAGATTGGTTTAACATAAATTCATTGGTGTGTGATAATACTGTAAAATATGACCTGCATGTAGGGGACAAGGCTTTGTGCTAGATTTGTTTCCTTTATGTACTGTACATCATTTAATGTTAAGCAGATAACTCTCCAGGGACAATTCAGTTGTTGCTGTGATCGGTCATGCATGCTGCGGGCGTTTTGCTAATTTTTCTCGTCGCACCCAATGTTATCCGGGTTTAGCCACTTTGCATGGCTAAACCAGATGCTGCAGGGCATGACAAACAATTACATATCACCCTATCTAAGGTGACGTGCGATATGCAGATACGCCCCCTATAAACGTGTTTTCTCCTCTTAACTAGCCAGTGTTCTATGGTCTGTCCTACCTCTGTTCACCATGTTCTAATTAAATGCTAAGTTAGACTTGGCTGAGGAAGTACTGCTACCCATCATGTTCCAATGATTGTTATTATTCGGTTATCAATTTAGGCTATGATGTGATGGAATGAAGTCTAGAGCAATTCTCGCCGATTATGAACATATCTATCTTATGTTAAACTCCCCAAACTTCTGAATATACAAATAAAACACTAGCATTGCTGGCGCTTAAGTTAGGAGTTGTTTCTACCTATTTGAATTGTTGCATATTTCCCCAGGCTCCTGAATTCTGGGTCACTGTTTTTATGCATTCATTTTTAAGAAGTATTTCTACTTTTATGTAAATGAAAACACAGGAGGAAACGAGCATTACGGTACTCTTTAATGGGCAATTCAATTATTCCGGGGGGCCGTTAATTATTGTGGCTGTTGCGACCAAATAGATGGGGGTTTAGCTGCATATAGCAGCGATACCCATCTAAAGTCCTGGTTAGGGTGCCCAAACCACTGACTTTTCGCACATTTATTCTCGCTACCTCAGGAGACTGCAAGGAGAAATGTGTCACCCCGCAGCACTTGTGCCTGAACAGAGCAATTGATTTGCTCCATCAGACGCCATCTAGTGGCGATCACTGGGGAAAATGAATCATCCCCTGTCAGTGGTCATTTTTTAAGAAGTAAAAAAACCTGACTCTTTCAGTTTTAACTCTGAGGTTCTCAAACGCCGTCCTCAAGGCACCCAAACGGTCCAGGTTTTAGGTATATCCATGTGGCCAATCATGGATAAACTTAAAACCTGGACTGTTGGGGTGCCTTGAGGACCGCGTTTGAGAACCTCTGGTTTAACTAATCCACGGAAGATTACCACACTTAGTGTTCACTCTAGAATCTGGGCCAGGCGCCGGTTCTAGAGGGGCACTAGCGCGTGCGCGCTGCCAAAATGGGGCGTGGTCATGCAAAATAGGGGCGGGGTCATTGCGGGTAATAAAAGGGGGCGTGGGCGGCGTCACTGTTGGGGGGGGCGTGCGTGCTGGGCTTCCCCCAAGCGCTCTTTACATGCTGTGAGGGCAGGAAGTGGGCGGCAGTTTTAGCAGGGCGCCGCAGAAAGGGCAGGGCGGCTTTTGCCCTTAAAAAATTGGGCAGGGCGCGGCGCCCTGCTAAAACTGCCTAGCGTGAACACTACACACTCTGGGGCAGATGTATTATCCTGGAGATGGCATAAGGAAGTGATAAACCAGTGATAAATGCAAGGTGAAATACGCACCAGCCAATCACCTCCTAACTGTTAATTTACACATTGGAGCTGATTGGCTGCTGCGTGTATCACTTTGCATTTATCACTGGGTTATCACCTCCTTATGCCTTCTCCAGGTTAATAAATCTGCCCCTCTATTTGGAACATTTGCAAGTTCTTGTATGCATTGAGGCCTAGAGGATACATTGGCTTATCCTGGTATTGCAGAGTCTTTTAGAGCACAGAATTCTGAATCAAGAAACCGCACCTTGACTGAAAAATGATTCATGTGAAGATATTGAAATCTGACTTTACTGTTGCAATATTATTTTTTATAGAGCAATAATTGAGTAAAAGTATAACCATTATATTTATAGTGTGGGAGTACACCTTAAACTTGCGTTCACAGAAGTATTTTTTAGCTTATTGTCAAGGCAGCATCGTGTCACGCCACACACACACACCACTCTGCTACCAAGCAGAAAGAAGTGTTTGTCGTTTGGTTGTGTGATGTTGTTTTTTTTTTTTTTGTGCTTATCCTGAAGAAAGAAATCCAAAACATGATAATATTGAGCTTTGATGATTCTTACTAGTTAGATGTTGGAATGCTTCACTTTTATTCCAGTGTATGAAATGATGAAAATGAATATAGCTGCAATAACAAACTGTTGAGTTCTGTGTTCTGACACTCATTCACATACACTTGTGCTTTTTTACAAACCCGCTGTAATCTCCCTATGCTGATTAGTTTAAGCCGATGAGAGTGTAAGTTTAGGAGTGTCTATAGTGGCTGCTAACTTTTCTCCTATATCCAAGAGTAATGTGGGCAGTAACGTATACCTCACCCAGCTGTGTACGTTTACCTGCAGCAGGACAATGGTTTTCCTTCTTCAATAGTCATATTTTATTCTGCCTACATCCAGTATCATGCGGTGCTTTACAGAGCATGTTAGTCATTCATGTCAGCCTCTGCTATGTCTGTGCTTAGTCTAAACCTCCTCATTAGTGCTAGCTGTCCTATTATGAATACTAGCATGATCTCTAATGTGAAAGCTATAAACCATTGTACTTTTTACATGCCTTTCATATGCGTATTTAATGACACTTGTGAAATGCATGGGAATTTTACAAGACTGGTAAAAAAATAGTACTGGCACTGAAGGTGAGAATAATTACTCTGCATACAATGGGGCAGATGTATTAACCTGGAGAAGGCATAAGGAAGTGATAAACCAGTGATATGTGCAAGGTGATAAAGGCACCAGCCAATCGGCTCCAGTATATAAATGAACAGTTAGGATCTGATTGGCTGGTGCCATTATCACCTTGCACACAACACTGGTTTATCACTTCCTTATGCCTTGTCCAGGTTAATACATCTGACCCAATGTTCTCTAGCGTCAGACTTGTATGTTCTCACAACTCACTCAACATATATTCAGTTGTTTATCGCTCTAAAGAGATGGGGGGGGGGGGCGATATACATTTGTACTTAATTATCGTGCTTGTTGCTCGTTGAGCGACATCGCCTAGGTTTTACCTCCCGGGCCGGACCGCCCAATACACACTGCGATATCACTAATGACCTCGCACAGTGATGTCATGCCACTGCCGGCCAGAGAATGCAGTTTTGGACGATGAGTCCAAATTGAGCTGCATGCAGCTGACACAGAGGGTCGTTAGTGGCTTGTGGGGCCACGCATCACTCAGCAGCGGCATACATATTTGGCGATAAAGTAAACTACGTCGCTCAGGAAAGGTAGCAATGAGCAACGTTTACTTTATCACGAAGTGTGTGCCCACCTTTAGCTCGGTATGACAGCGAACTTGATGTACCTCAGTGTGAAACAGAAACTATTCTAGCCCACCTCATCCCTGGCATTGCATCCATGATGGGCTTGCACATTGGAGTTGATGCTGTGTTGACCATATGCATGTTTGTGACTCATATCTTGTTATTACTTGTTGCGGTCTCTGGAATTATGCACATGTAGCTATAGGCAGTGCTGAATCGTATGCATTAAACAAATCCCCTCTTGCGCTATAAATAATATGGTATGGCTCAAAAGTTCAATAAAAACAAGTTGATAATTTCATATAATCTATATTTTTTATTACGTGAAAAAAAAAAAAAAATATATATATATATATATATATATATATATATATATATATATATATATATATATATATATATATATATATATACTTTGCAAATAAACTATTCGACCGGTCAATAAAATCACTAACAATGTCTTTGCATATCTAAAGGAGGTGGATCTAAGTAAACTCTGTGCACAGAGAATTAAAATTTTCAAAAAATGTATAAAACTCAGTCCATATGTTGAAATAAAAAACAAAATACCAGCTGTGATTTGCACCCTTGCTGTGTACTGAATTTCCTCTATCAGCTGCCACTCGGTAAAAGGAGATGTTATTGTGAAAAAATGATCGCTCCACACTGGAGCCTTACGTGTAGCTTACACCGGTTGTTGTAACACGGGAGAATCCAATGACAGACGAGGCGGTCTCGGGCTGCGGGAATGGCGCTGCACTGGCGCCTGCTGTGTTGAGTGTTTTACCCGACTTCCAAGCTCTATGAGTCCACACCTCTATGTGCCGTATGCAGACACCACAGTCGCGGTTATGTTCTCCCGATCTCCGGTTTGTCCACAGGTATTACCGCTAGCTGATTAGGTAATTTGGGGGTGCAATGAAGGCTGGTACAAGGGTCAAGAAGCAGATCATTGGACCCTTGTACCAGCCTTCATTGCACCCCCAAATTACCTAATCAGCTAGCGGTAATACCTGTGGACAAACCGGAGATCGGGAGAACATAACCGCGACTGTGGTGTCTGCATACGGCACATAGAGGTGTGGACTCATAGAGCTTGGAAGTCGGGTAAAACACTCAACACAGCAGGCGCCAGTGCAGCGCCATTCCCGCAGCCCGAGACCGCCTCGTCTGTCATTGGATTCTCCCGTGTTACAACAACCGGTGTAAGCTACACGTAAGGCTCCAGTGTGGAGCGATCATTTTTTCACAATAACATCTCCTTTTACCGAGTGGCAGCTGATAGAGGAAATTCAGTACACAGCAAGGGTGCAAATCACAGCTGGTATTTTGTTTTATATTTCAACATATGGACTGAGTTTTATACATTTTTTGAAAATTGTAATTCTCTGTGCACAGAGTTTACTTAGATCCACCTCCTTTAGATATGCAAAGACATTGTTAGTGATTTTATTGACCGGTCGAATAGTTTATTTGCAAAGTATATATATCTATATCTATATATCTATATCTATATATCTATATCTATATCTATATATCTATATCTATATATCTATATATATATATATCTATATATATATATATATATATATATATATATATATCTATATATATCTATATCTATATATATCTATATATATATCTATATATATATATATATATATATATATATATATATCTATATCTATATATATATCTATCTATATCTATTTTTCACGTAATAAAAAATATAGATTATATGAAATTATCAACTTGTTTTTATTGAACTTTTGAGCCATACCATATTATTTATAGCGCAAGAGGGGATTTGTTTAGTGGTCTAGTGTTACCGGAGATTTCTAAGTGCCGGTTCTTTTTGACTTGATTTACCCCAAGTCGAGCTCTCTCCTGCAGCTTAAGTATTTATTTATTTATCATAGTACTATCTGTATACAAACTTTAATACTAGTAATTTGATCACCAGGATATGGTGATGATTTATTAGCGCCTGGTTATATTTTCTTATATTGAATCGTATGCATACAATTCTGCGTACAGCTGACTGTATACACACTTTCCATGTATGCAATGCATTGGTACATACACTCCATTTCCATTTAACCCTGCATCTGCTCAATTATGTTTCCTTCACATTAGTTTGGGAACAACTGGTTTAGATTGTACTAATAAACTCCTAGGGGCAATGTTATGCTGGCGACTGTGTAATGGGCACCGGATGGAGCAATTCAATTGCTTAGTTCGCGCAAAAGTGTTGCTGGCGCTGCAACTGCTGCTTGCAACCCCCTAAGGTGACTAGCAGAAATGTGCGAAGTGTCCATTTTGGCTGGCACAACAGAACTCTTTGCGGTTCGGCCAGTACTGTAGTTTGATTTAGCCACTGTTTGCAGCTAAACCCGGGCACCTGGAACAACTGAATTGTTCAGCAGGACGCCCAAATAAGCAATTTGTGGAAAGCTGTTTTGCTTGCTTGTTTTTCTTGCTCTTTTCTCTTGTCCTACTCATCTTTTGTGAAGCACCTGTTTCCCTGGTGTTAAAAATAAGAGTCAGTGGGGTCAATTCTATTCGGCAACTAAAGAATAGCGCCGGGAATTAGCTCCCGACGCTATTCAATTCTGCTACTAGTTGCCCGCAATTGTCGGGAATTCTTCTCTCATCCCCGGGGGATGAGAGAAGAAACCCGACAAAAGTGCTGCCTCGCGGCCGGCGCGAGGCTGATTCTGTCGGGAATCAGCCTCGCGCCGGGTAGTTAAGTCGGAGAATGCCCGTTCTCCCGACAAAACTACCTGTTAAGTCGGCGAGAACGGGACATCGCCGACTTAACTTTAGCTGAATTGAATAGCGTCGGGAGCTAATTCCCGGCGCTATTCTTTAGTTGCCGAATAGAATTGACCCCAATGTGTATTTGCACAAACCGATTCCTGACAACAGTAACTGCTCGCTGTAACCTGACCTCGCGAACATTAGGCTAAACTGTGTGACCGCAAGATCTAGAAAGTAGAGCCAGCATGCTAGTCCTCATTGTTTACGAACAGCCAAAATAAAGTGAATGTAACAAGTCAAGATTTAAGTATTAATAAACTGTCTAGATGAATTTCTTTTCATAACTATATCTAATAATGTGAGTAATGTGTGTTTTGGATGGTTAATAAGATTTTTTCTCTGACGTCCTAGTGGATGCTGGGAACTCCGTAAGGACCATGGGGGATAGACGGGCTCCGCAGGAGACTGGGCACTCTAAAAGAAAGATTAGGTACTATCTGGTGTGCACTGGCTCCTCCCTCTATGCCCCTCCTCCAGACCTCAGTTAGAATCTGTGCCCGGCCAGAGCTGGATGCACCTAGTGGGCTCTCCTGAGCTTGCTAGAAAGAAAGTATTTGTTAGGTTTTTTATTTTCAGTGAGATCTGCTGGCAACAGACTCACTGCTACGTGGGACTGAGGGGAGAGAAGCAAACCTACCTGCGTGCAGCTAGCTTGTGCTTCTTAGGCTACTGGACACCATTAGCTCCAGAGGGTTCGAACACAGGGCCTGACCTCGATCGTCCGTTCCCGGAGACGCGCCGCCGTCCCCCTTGCAGAGCCAGAAGACAGAAGAAGGATGAAATCGGCGGCAGAAGACTCCGGTCTTCAGTAAGGTAGCGCACAGCACTGCAGCTGTGCGCCATTGCTCCCACTGCACACCGCACACTCCGGTCACTGTAGGGTGCAGGGCGCTGGGGGGGGGGGCGCCCTGGGCAGCAATAAGAATACCTTTTGGCAATATATACACATAATACAGTCTGTGACTGTATATGTGTAAAACCCCCGCCAATTTGTCAGAAACAGGACAGAAGCCCGCCGCTGAGGGGGCCGGGCCTTCTTCCTCAGCACACCAGCGCCATTTTCTCTTCACAGCTCCGCTGGAAGGAAGCTCCCCAGGCTCTCCCCGGCAGTATCCTGGTACACAAAGGGTGAAAAGAGAGGGGGGGCACATAAATGTAGGCGCAAAATTTGTATATACAGCAGCTACTGGGTAAACACTGAGTTGTAGTGTAATCCCTGTGTTATACAGCGCTTAGGTGTGTGCTGGCATACACTCTCTCTGTCTCTCCAAAGGGCCTTGTGGGGGAACTGTCCTCAAATAGAGCATCCCCTGTGTGTGTGGTGTGTCGGTACGCGTGTGTCGACATGTCTGAGGTAAAAGGCTCCTCTAAGGAGGTGATAGAGCGGATATGTGTGTGAGAGGGTGTCTCCGTCGACAACGCTGACACCTGTTTGGATATGTGTAAGTGCTAAGGTGAATTTATTGCACAAAAGGTTAGGGAACAGACTGGAAATCTACCCAGGTCTGTCCCTATGTCACAGAGACTTTCAGAGTCTCTCAATGCTCACTATCCATAATAACAAACACTGGTATCGACATGGAGTTTAACTCCACTGTCGCCTACGATAATGCAAAGTTAAAGCCAAGATGGCTAGAAGGTATTCAATATATGATTATTGAAATAAAAGATGATTTGCATATCATTGATGACTCATCTGTCCCTGACACGAGAGTACACATGTTTAAGGGGAAGAATGCTGAGGTAAATTTCCCTCCTCTCATGAGGAAAAAGAGCGGGAATCTCCAGACAAGAGACGGCAGCTTCCCACAAGAGAATTCTCAGGCTTTATCCTTTCCCCACTAGGGCCAGGATATGTTGAGAATCTTCCCCTGGGGTGTCCTGTTTGCACAGACGGTAGCACTTGCTATTCTCAGGGATCCTGCAGATAGCGTGCACATTATAGTATACTACCCAGACCGGCGATTGTGTCGGCATGGGTTTATAGCGCTGTGGCAGCGTGGACAGGTACCTTATCAGCAGAGATGAGACCCTAGTATGCAATATAAATATATTAAAGATGCTGTCTTAAGTGATAGATATATAGTTATAAAGCATGCCCAAAGAGACATGAGTATACTGGGTCCTAGAGTCAAAGCTATGTCGATCTCTGCTTGACGTGTCCTGTAGAATATGCATTGGACAGATGATGCCGACTTAAGAGGCATATGGAAGGCTGAGGATTGTGTGGAGAAGGGTTCTCGGGCCTGGTCTCCACAGCTATAGCTGGTAATTCTGCTAGTTTGCCTTATTTTCCTGCACAGCCTAAGAAAGCACGACATTATTAAATGCAGCCTTTCGTATAAAGAAACAAGAAAGTCTGAGGTGCGTCCTTTCTTGTCAGAGCCGGGCAGCTAGTTCCCAGGAACAGAAGTCCTCCCCGGCCCCTACAAAAATCCACCAATGTTGCTGGGGCTCCACACGCGGAGCTAGGCCCGGTGGGGACACGCCTTCGTAAGTTCAGCCACAAGTGGGTTCACTCCTTGTTCGATCCCTGGGCAATAGATATTGTGTCTCAGGGATACAAGCTGGACTGTGAGAAGATGCCCCCTCACCGACGGCCCTGCGGGCTTCCCCCCAAGAGAGGGAGCCAGTGTTAACTGCAATTCACAAATTGTATCTTTAACAGGTGGTGGTCAAGGGTCCCCTCCTTCAACAAGAGGGTGTTATTAGACCATGTTGTAATCCCGAAACCAGACTGTTCGGTCAGACCCATATTGAATTAAAAATCCCTGAACATATACCGGAGAAGGTTCAAGTTCAAGATGGAATCGCTAAGAGCGGTCAGTGCAAGCCTAAAAAGGGGGAGACTTTATTGTGAATCGGGACATAAGGGATGCATACCTTCAGGTCCCCATTTATCCACCTCATTAGGCGTACCTCAGAATTGCGGTACGGGATTGTCATTACCAATTTCAGATGTTGCCGTTTGATCTCTCCACGGCCCCGAGAATATTCACCATGGTAATGGCGGATATTATTGTGCTCCTGCGGAAGCAAGGTGTCACTATTATCACGTACTTGGACGATCTCCTCATAAAAGCGAGATCAAGAGAGCAGTTGCTGAACAGCGTATCACTTTCTCTGGAAGTGTAACGGCAACACGGCTGGATTCTATATATTCCAAAGTCGCAGTTGGTTCCTACAGCTCATCTGCCTCTCCTAGGCACGATCCTAGACACAGACCAGAAAAGGGTTTATCTCCCGATAGAGAGAGCTCAGGAGCTCATGACACTGGTCAGGAATCTATTAAAACCAAAACAGGTGTCAGTGCATCACTGCACTCGAGTCCTGGGAAGGATGGTGACATCATACGAGGCCATCCCCTTAGGCAGGTTCCATGCGAGGACATTCCAATGGGACTTACTGGACAAGTGGTCCGGATCGCCTCTTCAGATGCATCGGTTAATCACCCTATCCCCCAGGGCCAGGGGGTCTCTCCTGTGGTGGCTGCAGAGTGCTCACCTTCTCGAGGGCCGCAGGTTCGGCATTCAGGACTGGATCCTGGTGACCACGGATGCAAGCCTCCGAGGGTGGGGGGCAGTTACACAGGGAAGAAATTTCCAAGGTCTGTGGTCAAGTCAGCTGACTTGCCTTCACATCAATATCCTGGAACTAAGGGCCATATACAACGCCCTAAGTCAAGCGGAGATTCTGCTTCGCGACCAACCGGTTCTGATCCAGTCAGACCGCAGGGGTTCATGTAAACCGCCAAGGCAGAACAAGGAGCAGGGTGGCGAGGGTAGAAGCCACAGAATTCTTCGCTGGGCGGAGAATCAAGTAAGCGCACTGTCAGCAGTGTTCGTTCCGGGAGTGGACATCTGGGAAGCAGACTTCCTCAGCAGGCACGACCTCCACCCGGGAAAGTGGGGACTTCATCAGGAAGTCTTCACGCAGTTTGCAAATTGATGGGAACTGCCTAAGGTGGACTAGATGGCGTCCCACCTCAATAAAAAGCTAAAAAAGGTTTTACGCCGGGTCAAGGGACCCTCAGGTGATAGCTGTGGTCGCACTAGTAACACTGTGGGTGTTCCAGTCGGTCTCTGTATTCCCTCCTCTTCATCTCATACCCAAGGGCTGAGAATTGTAATAAAAGGAGGAGTGAAAACAATATTCTTTGCTCCGAATTGGCCAAGAAGGACTCGGTACCCGGAGCTGCAGGAAATGCTCTCAGAGGACTCAGGGCTTCTGCCTCTCAGACAGGACATGTTGCAACAGGGGCCCTGTCTGTTCCAAAATTTACCGCGGCTGCATTTGACGGCATGGCGGTTGAACGCCGGATCCTAGCGGAAAAGGGCTTTCCGGATGCAGTTATTCCTACGCTGATAAAGGCTAGGAAAGACGTGACAGCAAGACTTTTTCACTGTATATGGCGAAAATAGGTTGCTTGGTGTGAGGCCGGGAAGGCCCTACAGAGGAATTCCAGCGGGGTCGGTTCCTGCACTTCCTACAGTCAGGAGTGACTATGGGCCTAAAATTAGGATCCATAAAGGTCAAGATTTCGGCCCTATACATTTTCTCTAAAAATGAACTGGCTTCACTGCCTGAAGTTCAGACGTTGTTCCGGGGGTGCTGCATATTCAGCCTCCTTTTGTGCCACCGGTGGCACCTTGGGATCTTAACGTTGTGTTGGATTTCCTGAAATCCCACTGGTTTGAGCCACTTAAGACCATGGAGCTAAAATATCTCACGTGGAAAGTGGTCATGCTATTGGCCTTAGCTTCGGCTAGGCGTGTGTCAGTATTGGCGGTTTTGTCATGTAAAAACCCTTATCTGATCTTCCATATGGACAGGGCAGAATTGAGGACTCGTCCCCAATTTCTTCCTAGGGTGGTATCATCGTTTCATTTGAACCAGCCTATTGTGGTGCCTGCGGCTACTAGGGACTTGGAGGATTCCAAGTTGCTGGACGTAGTCCGGGCTTTGAAAATTTATGTTTCCAGAACGGCGGGAGTCAGTCTGACTCGCTGTTTATTCTGTATGCAGCCAACGAGGTTGGCGCTCCTGCTTCGAAGCAGACTATTGTTCGCTGGATCTATAGCACGATTCAGCTGGTTCACTCTGCGGCTGGATTGCCGCATCCAAAATAGTGAAAGCCCATTCCACAAGGAAGGTGGGCTCTTCTTGGGCGGCTGCCCGAGGGGTCTCGGCTTTACAGCTTTGCCGAGCTGCTACTTGGTTGGGGTCAAACAAGTTTGCTAAGTTCTACAAGTTTGATACCCTGGCTGAGGAGGACCTTGAGTTTGCTCATGCGGTACTGCAGAGTCATCCGCACTCTCCCGCCCGTTTGGGAGCTTTGGTATAATCCCCATGGTCCTTACGGAGTTCCCAGCATCCACTAGGACGTCAGAGAAAATAAGAATTTACTCACCGGTAATTCTATTTCTCGTAGTCTGTAGTGGATGCTGGGCGCCCGTCCCAAGTGCGGACTCTCTGCAATACATGTATATAGTTATTGCTTAACTAAAGGGTTATTGTTATGAGCCATCTATTACTGAGGCTCAGTTGTTGTTCATACTGTTAACTGGGTATAGTTATCACGAGTTGTACAGTGTGATTGGTGTGGCTGGTATGAGTCTTACCCTGGATTCCAAATCCTTTTCCTTGTTGTGTCAGCTCTTCCGGGCACAGTTTCCTTAACTGAGGTCTGGAGGAGGGGCATAGAGGGAGGAGCCAGTGCACACCAGATAGTACCTAATCTTTCTTTTAGAGTGCCCAGTCTCCTGCGGAGCCCGTCTATCCCCCATGGTCCTTACGGAGTTCCCAGCATCCACTACGGACTACGAGAAATAGAATTACCGGTGAGTAAATTCTTATTTTTTTACACCCTGGTGCCCTTTAATCCCTGAAACCTCGGTGTGTGTGTGTGTGTGTGTGTGTGTGTGTGTCGTTTTTATTTTTTCATTATTTCCCCTTTCCTTCTGTATTCTGGTTATGATAACCACATAAAAATCACAGCTTTCTGTGGAGAGACTCCAGTGTAGTGCAGTGGCCAACTCCCCGGGGCTAATGACGTAACTGGGACAGGATAACTGCTCAGTAGGGACCAGCGCTTTCACTGAGCTTCCAAACTTGTTACTAACGCCTGTGTGTTAATATTTACACTGGGACATTTTACTTTGTGAGTGATGCATTTTCTGCTGTTCATATGACTTCCAGTTTCATTATCTTTGAAAACTGTTTAAGGAGATGCTGTGAACTTGTATGTATGAATACAGAATACATTGCTCTGTGTGGTCTAATAAGCTGTGTCCAGTTTGTTTTGGTTATTGTATAGGTATAATAAACTGGGTGAGATTTAATTGTTTTCTCGCTGGCAGTCAGTAGATGGCACCGAACAGAGCTATTCAATTGTTGCTCCGCTCGGGCACAATCCGTTGTCGGCACCTGCATTTTAGCTTGCACCCTCCCAGGGGGTGGCGAGTTAAAATTAGCGACATTTTTTTTACAAGTTTCAATGTTTAAAACGGGACATTAGTTTGGTTGGATTTAGCTGCTTTATGCGGCTAAAGCTGACCTCTCTGGGCGTGACAAGTGTGGAAAGTTGAATCTTGCCTTATGGGGGGAATTCAGTTGTTTGCATCGGCAGCCAGCAGATGATGCCCAGCGGAGCTACTCAATTGTAGCTCCGTTCAGGCGTGATTAGCTGCTGGCACCTGAATTTCAGCTCGAACCCCAGCTGCTAGCTGTGAAATGAGTGAAAGTGACCCATTTTATCGATGACTTTTCACTTTGCGCCTGTTAATTTGGTCGGGTTTAGCCGCTTTACACAGATAAACTCTACCTGTCTAGGTGCAATCAATGTGAATCCAGTCACTTTAGATGGAAGATTGGGTGCGCAAAACAATTAAATTTCCCCCTATGAATGTTAAACAGTGTATCTGTGGATTAGTATATGTGGTGCTCTCTGGTGTGAGGAAATAAGGACAGGAAAACTATTTCTGTACTTTTATTGATTTCCATCCGAATGGACTGATCACACTTTACTGTGTTGGAGTAGGAAACTACTACTGTGCCTTTTACTGTAACAAGCATAAGGATATTCTAGCCAGCCGGTCATATAAGATTGCAGTCCCTTCACACATGCATAAGGTGTGGTTTGGTTGTTTTTCTATTACTACGGTACCCCTCCATCTAGTCTGAGCCCTGGGGACTGCAGACAGGCTCCAAACCCCCATCCCAGAGCGCCTCTATTTATCTTGCATCCTCGGGCAATAGTTAGGGGAGACAGACTGCAGTGCGTGGCAGGACTAACCAAAAGTCAGTCTCGATTGCAGCCTCCCTTCTCTGGCATTTAATGTTGGATATTTTAGATTTTCCTGGTTATATTGTACAGAAATCGCAATGCCTTGCAGCTGCATGTAGTCTATCCTGTGATCCGGGATGCAGTCAATTTACCGAGCATCAAAATACCGACTGCAATTGACCGACTGTCAAAATCCCGACGAGGTCAAAATACAGACATGGTCAAAATATCAACAAATGCCTGTCGACAAAATGCCCATGTCGATAAACACGGGAAACAAACGCATGTCGGCATTTTGACCTGTCGACATTTTACATGTCAGTATTTTAAATGCCAGGATTTTGACCTTGTCAGGATTTTGACCGTATGTCAATTGTTGTTGGTATTTTGACCGTCGGGATTTTGATTGTAGGTATTTCATACCGATCCCTGTGATCCGGCTAGATGGAAGGGCGCATCTATGTAGGTGGTTTTAAGAACTGCTATATCTAATGTGTAAGTTGGCTTTGCATTGTATACTGCCTCCTCACTAATTTGAGCTATATAGCTATTGCTGTAGCTACTGCCCGCAGTCTAAATTGTAAATGTGAGTCCTGCTTAGATATTGCCATATCTTCCTGCACCATACTTCAGCTGGGAGGATGATGGGCACATCACACTGGACATGTTACACTGCTGCCAGTTTGCTGACTTTGAGCATCTTCATAAACATGACCCTTTTCCTTTCACATCTAGAAAGCTTTGCTCTCATCCAATGTAGATTTTAAAGTGACAAGCTGGTATCTGACTAAAAGGGTTCAAACATCAGCATGATTTTCAAAGTCCTTATTTATATGAAGCTCTAGTTGTACATATTAGAAGGCCCTTAAATCTATATGAAATGCTCCAGGTTCAGTGAACCCTGCATTAAGTGTTCATTGTTTGTACGTGCTGTACTAGTTAGCTGTTTGCTGGGACCTCACCAAATGTACACTGATCTTAATGTTTCTCTGAATTTGGCTGGTGCGTCCCTTTCTGATGGAAATGGAAATCTCTATGCAAACAGCAGCAGCAGTTCCATGTATCTTTAAACTGATGCACTGAGCGCAATAAAAATAGCATGTGTGGGTGCGTTGTAGCTGTTGGAATCTCCATAACATGACCTTCAGCTTTCCACACACTTAGCTTGTTACAGCACTGCAAATGCACTGAGACTATTTACAAATTGGGAGCACTCTTCAGTTACATGGTTCCTTGTTTTCACCAGTTTTATTGCACTTCTGCTGGAATATGGTGTGAGAGTCTATATAAGGGTATCTTCTTTTTTTTTTTTTTTATATCCGTGTAATGCTTGTTTCTGTGTTCTGTTGTGTTTGTTGTTTTCGGTGAGGCGTTTTGGATGTTGTGTTGCATTTTTGGGGCGTTCAAAGCATGTCAAAAGACAGTAAAACGTCCTTTGACTTCTATGGCATCTTGTTTACGTACCAACTAAGAGTTTAACCAGCTTTGTACTGCATTAATAACTGTTTTTATCATCTATTTATCCCAGTAGCCAATCTTTCATTGGTTATGTGCTTCAAGTAGAAATTCAGTTGGAAACAATTGACTATAGCTATAAATGGACCATATCAGAAGAGCTGCACAACATAGGCAATTAACCCCCACTCAATCAGAGATTAAACTAATCAATTTAATAATCTATTTCGAAATGGGCAGCCTGGCTGCGCACTTTCTGGTGCTAACATCACAAGTCTTCCCTCTCGCACGTCTAGGGCAGGGATGTACGGCAGAACTTCCTCCTTAATTGAATTCCCCTTATAGGGGGATATTCAATTAGTGCCGAGTTTTCTGACAGTCGGAAAATCGGCACTAATTCGACAGTTTGGTATTCAATAGTGGACCGTTTTTTGCTTCGTTTTCGCCATGCCTTTTCGACTCTCTTTGACTAATTGGCATGGGTGAAAATGGACCAAAAAAACTTTCAAACGCCTGCAGATTCGACAAAACACGTGGATCGACGGCGAATTCGCTAATCCACGTGGTTTTTGCTTGAGCGGATTTTTCGACAAGTCAAAAAATCGTAACGGGCTTTGAATAGGTTGAATTTGAATTCGACTTACAAACTGGTAGAAAGTGACTCTCTTTCATCTAGTCGAAAAAAAAGGCACTAATTGAATACCACCCCATAGTCTGTTTATTATGCTGGCATTATGTATTAATCATACATGGTAATATTCCTCTAAAATTATATTTTTTGTCCAAACCAGTTTTTCTCTCTGCAATGGGGATCTGTAAAGTTTTCCCCTCTTATACAGGGGATGCAGCCACATAAGTCTTTCGGATTTGCTGCCTGCATCATAAATAGAGGTGATGAGGCAATATGCTCGAATCACGTAGAGGTGGTGAAATCTAGGCCGTTGCAACAGGCATCTTTTAGGACTCCTCTTGCCAGCAGAAACTTAATAAAAGCGCCCTAACGTCTATCTCTCAATCAGCTGTGACCGTTATCAAAACCACCCGCATAATATTGTGTAGGTACCTGCGTACTGTCAAAACAGCTGTGTCCTATTGAGGCATGAACTTCATGGGACCAATTCAATGTTTTTCCCCGCGGCTACCACTAGCGGGTGCAAAACGGACCAATTTAATTGCGGACATAAACTTTCTTCTTGCAGTCTCCTCAGGTGTATGAAGAAATGTGCGATAAGCTGGCACTTTGGGCGTCTGAATGGGAGCTGGATTTTAGACGGGTTTATTTGTTTTACACGGCTAAACCCTGTCTATTTGGCAGTGATATGCATGGACACCCCAAACAATTGAATCGGCCCCACATGTTGTATAAGTAATAAAGATTCATCAGGCAGGCCACCTTCTCCCATTGCTTCATGGTCCACTTCTGATGCCCATGTGCCCTTTGTAGGCACTTTCTGTTCTGGACAGGGATTAGCATGGGCACTCTGACCGGTCTGCGGCTACGTAGCCACGTATGCAGCAGGCTGCTATGCACTGTATGTTCTGACACCATACTATCATAGCCAGCTTTCAAATCAATGTGCCTTTGGTGACCATGACCCCATGGCCAGTCCACCCATTGTCCTTCCTTGGACCACTTTTTATAGGTAACCACTACTTATCTAGACATCATAATTTGGATCTTTATGCCTTCCCCTTCCCCCCCCCCCCCTCCTCCCCCCACGCTTCCAACACCAACTGCGGCTGAGAATGGTGTGCGCCACTGTCCCTATCTCTAACAACAATCCAGCACTCTGTTATAGGCAGCAAAAAAAAAGCTTTTCTGCAGTGGGGTACACTGGGATTCCACAGGGACTACATCAGGGTGTAGAGTTAAATCTTGTTCCGAGGCACCAACAGGCTAAAGCTTTGACTAATGCCAGGATGCACTGCACTGCCTCCTCTATAACCCCGCCTCTGGGCACTGGAGCTCAGTTTTGTAAGTTGGTGCCTGCAGAGCTGGTCACTAACAGGTGGGGCTGCGCTAGGCAGCCCTGAAAAGAGCTTTTTGAAGACTTCAAGGGCCACAGCACTGCCATTCTGACATCCTGTGCTGCGGCTCCACCTCCCCAGCAGCGCTGCATATTCCCGCTGCTGGGTTCCCGGATACTTGCAGCGGAGGCGCCCCGGTCTTCAGGCACACCACTGCTGACACTCTCCTGGATCGCGTGGCTGCACATCAGGGAGGAGGTAAGAAGGTGTCCCAGGAGATGGACCGCGCCGCTGCTGTGGACACTGTACTGCACAGGGATCCCACTATATCCACCAGGGCAGGGAGCACAGGTCAGAGTTACTAAATTCCATTTTACATAGGCTCCACAGTACCCAGTGGTGAGAACCAGCATAGGGGATAAGGCGCTGACCTGTAGCCCCTCCCCCCAGCTCTAGGCGCCATTTACTGCTGGTGTTCCTGCCCTGGAGCTACATTTCACTCTCCCTGACAGAGATTTTGGTGCCATCTTTACACAAGTAGCTGGGCTGATCTCCGGGACTGCAGGGCACTGTCTTCTCTATAAAGCCGCCTGTCTCATCAGCGTTGTGCATTTACAGGCACTTAAGTATTCAACATATCTTTTTAGACAGTGTTAGTTAAGAACAAATGTACTGCTACCTGAATATTTAGTACAAGTATTCTGTGATATAACAATGTACAGTAGATACTGGATGTATAGCTATATACATACATATCTATATGTAGTTTTACTAGTCCAGTGCAGTTGTATTGTTTATCTGTAATAACAGAGAGAAGAGAAAAGAGATCTGTCTCCGGTGCACAGAAGTTTTTATAAAAATTAACTTTTATTATTTCCTTAAAATAATTGGATTGAATCTACTATTGCATCCAGAGTTATCTGGATGCACTGAATGCGAAATATTAAAACAAAGCAAAATCTAAAGTGATACGAAAATAGACAAGACTGTGTGTAATAAAGAAAAACAGAAATAAATTGGTTAAAAACTCCCAGCTGGGCGTCTTTTATGACCACTAGCTGATGTATGTTGTCCTATCTGGCTAGTAACAGTATTTTATGATACAATAGTGCTACAATAATAAAGGAACAGATATTTGCTTCTGGGTTTCTCTGAAATATTACACAATTGTTACTCTTTGATATTACACAAATGTTACTCTTTGAATTCTCCCAGACTAATAGATGTAACAATGTTATTGTACTGGCTCATCTAAGGGATTCTGGCACACCTACTTATATACATCTATAATAGAAAAATTAATAATAGGGGTTTTTCAAGCATATATTCTGCAACTCATAATAAATGAAACTAAGTTCATCCTAATCTCCTGTGCAACAAATTTCCCTCTTCCCTTTTTCCCTCTAATGTGTTTATCTGTAATAACTTCTGCATTGTACCTGTGACTGAGTGTGCCTGTAGCTGCTGTATGGATTTCATTCTAGTATATCACACGTCTTGCTATCACTATATTCTGTACCCTGGGGGGGCTAGGTGCATCAGGGTCTTATAGACACAAGTAGATAGAGCTACACAGTATATACTGTTTGGAGTTTTTTACTGTGTATTTCAGTCACCTACCGCTTTAATCCTCTGTCTGTGCCCTGTATTTACTGTCCCATAAATCAGGGGGTTATTTGCATGTATTTTGTTTGTCTGGCTATATTGTACTGTTACGCTCTAAGGCTACATTCCCTATAATGTCTGCCACTCAGGGCGGGAAATCCGCGGACGCTTCTGCATCATGCAGTGCTGGCACCAAGGATTTACCTGAGGGGGGAGTTTTAGCTGATGGTTCAGGGACTGAGTGCCATACATCCCCCAAGTCAGCCCGCAGTGCCTGTGGCCAATCAGGAGCCACCTCGGGCAGCATTCTTCAGTATGCTGAATACGCTTGTGACACATCTTGCACCTCCTGTGGGAACTCCTGTGCCATTGCAGCCACATGTTGTCCCTGTAGTTAATCCGCCTTGGGCGGGGACACGGTCTACCCAATTACAACAATTAAATCAATCTTTGGTTAGACAAAAGTCTAGCCCACGCCCCTCTGGAGCCAAGGGGTCATCTAAGCGGGCCATTTCTTCCTCACAATCCACTAACATTTCAGGTAATTCTTCTCAGGATGGGGAATATACTGATCCGTCAGACACTGATAACAGTCGCTTCTGATGAGGAATCTACAACCCATGTTGCTGTTCCTGACCTAGAGGAGGCTATTAAGCTGATTCTCCAAATTGATGATGAGATTGATCCCACTACTGCGTCTAAGAAACCTGATAAGTTCAAACGTCAGAAGGTTACTAAAGTATTCTTACCACATTCTGACCATTTAATTGACATACGTCCGGAATCCTGGTTGTTTCCCGGAAAGATATTTTTTGTCTAAAAAGATGCTAGCTCATTATCCTATCCCTGCGGAGTTGAGTAACAAGTGGGGAACTCCGCCGCCGGTGGACTCTCATGTCGCCCGTCTTGTGGTGTCATCTACTCTGACTGTCACCTCACTGAAGGAACCGACGGATAAGCATGTGGAGGGATGCCTGAAGTCTATTTACTCTCTTACCGGTGCTGTACATAGACCCCCACTATAGCAGCCACCTGGGCCGCGAAAGGCACTGAAGCATGGGTTCAGGCAATTGAGGATGAGCTGCCTCAGGATATTTCTGACACTGCCAGACAATATCCGTCTCATATTACCACAGCCTACCACTATATTCAGGAGGCGGCCTCTGAGGCAGGTGTAATGGCAGCTAAGGCATCTACTACATCTATACTGTCCCGCCGAATTCTGTGCTTGAGGTCCTGGAAGGTGGACCTAGACTCCAAAAATACCTTGTTGGTGCTCCCTTTTCTCTGACGTCCTAGTGGATGCTGGGAACTCCGAAAGGACCATGGGGAATAGCGGCTCCGCAGGAGACTGGGCACAAAAGTAAAAGCTTTAGGACTACCTGGTGTGCACTGGCTCCTCCCCCTATGACCCTCCTCCAAGCCTCAGTTAGATTTTTGTGCCCGAACGAGAAGGGTGCACACTAGGTGGCTCTCCTGAGCTGCTTAGTGAAAAAGTTTAAGTATAGGTTTTTTATTTTCAGTGAGTCCTGCTGGCAACAGGTTCACTGCACCGAGGGACTAAGGGGAGAAGAAGCGAACTCACCTGCGTGCAGAGTGGATTGGGCTTCTTAGGCTACTGGACATTAGCTCCAGAGGGACGATCACAGGCCCAGCCATGGATGGGTCCCAGAGCCGCGCCGCCGGCCCCCTTACAGAGCCAGAAGACAGAAGAGGTCCGGGAAATCGGCGGCAGAAGACGTCCTGTCTTCAATAAGGTAGCGCACAGCACCGCAGCTGTGCGCCATTGCTCTCAGCACACTTCACACTCCGGTCACTGAGGGTGCAGGGCGCTGGGGGGGGGCGCCCTGAGACGCAATAAAAACACCTTAGATGGCGAAAAATACATCACATATAGCTCCTGGGCTATATGGATGCATTTAACCCCGGCCAGTTTTACCTTAAAAAAGCGGGAGAAAGGCCGCCGAGAAGGGCACTACAGAAACAGGGTAAAACAAGAGAGGGGGGGCACTAATTTTGGCAGATTAATCAATACAGCAGCTATATAAGGGAAAAACACTTATATAAGGTTATCCCTGTATATATATAGCGCTCTGGTGTGTGCTGGCAAACTCTCCCTCTGTCTCCCCAAAGGGCTAGTGGGGTCCTGTCCTCTATCAGAGCATTCCCTGTGTGTGTGCTGTGTGTCGGTACGTTGTGTCGACATGTATGAGGAGGAAAATGGTATGGAGGTGGAGCAATTGCCTGTAATAGTGATGTCACCCCCTAGGGAGTCGACACCTGACTGGATGGTCTTATGGAAGGAATTACGTGATAGCGTCAGCATTTACAAAAGACTGTTGACGACATGAGACAGCCGGCAAATCAGTTATTACCTGTCCAGGCGTCTCAAACACCGTCAGGGGCTCTAAAGCGCCCGTTACCTCAGATGGTCGACACAGACCCAGACACGGACACTGACTCCAGTGTCGACGGTGAGGAAACCAACGTGTTTTCCAGTAGGGCCACACGTTACATGATCACGGCAATGAAGGAGGTTTTGAACATTTCTGATACTACAAGTACCACAAAAAAGGGTATTATGTGGGGTGTGAAAAAACTACCCGTAGTTTTTCCTGAATCAGATGAATTAAATGAGGTGTGTGATGAAGCGTGGGTTTCCCCCGATAAAAAACTGCTAATTTCTAAAAAATTATTGGCATTATACCCTTTCCCGCCAGAGGTTAGGGCGCGTTGGGAAACACCCCCTAGGGTAGATAAGGCGCTCACACGCTTATCAAAACAAGTGGCGTTACCGTCTCCTGATACGGCCGCCCTCAAGGAGCCAGCTGATAGGAAGTTGGAAAATATCCTAAAAAGTATATACACACATACTGGTGTTATACTGCGACCAGCAATCGCCTCAGCCTGGATGTGCAGTGCTGGGGTGGCTTGGTCGGATTCCCTGACTGAAAATATTGACAGGGACAGTATATTATTGACTATAGAGCATTTAAAGGATGCATTTCTATATATGCGAGATGCACAGAGGGATATTTGCACTCTGGCATCAAGAGTAAGTGCGCTGTCCATTTCTGCCAGAAGAGGGTTATGGACGCGACAGTGGTCAGGTGATGCGGATTCCAAACGGCATATGGAAGTATTGCCGTATAAAGGGGAGGAGTTATTTGGGGTCGGTCTATCGGACCTGGTGGCCACGGCAACGGCTGGGAAATCCACCTTTTTACCCCAGGTCACCTCTCAGCAGAAAAAGACACCGTCTTTTCAGGCTCAGTCCTTTCGTCCCCATAAGGGCAAGCGGGCAAAAGGCCACTCATATCTGCCCCGGGGCAGAGGAAGGGGAAAAAGACTGCAGCAGGCAGCCTCTTCCCAGGAACAGAAGCCCTCCCCCGCTTCTGCCAAGTCCTCAGCATGACGCTGGGGCCTTACAAGCGGACTCAGGTATGGTGGGGGGTCGTCTCAAAAATTTCAGCGCGCAGTGGGCTCACTCGCAAGTGGACCCCTGGATCCTGCAGGTAGTATCTCAGGGGTACAAATTGGAATTCGAGACGTCTCCCCCTCGCCGGTTCCTGAAGTCTGCTTTACCAACGTCTCCCTCCGACAGGGAGGCGGTATTGGAAGCCATTCACAAGCTGTATTCCCAGCAGGTGATAATCAAGGTACCCCTCCTACAACAGGGAAAGGGGTATTATTCCACGCTGTTTGTGGTACCGAAGCCGGACGGCTCGGTGAGACCTATTTTAAATCTGAAATCCTTGAACACTTACATACAAAGGTTCAAATTCAAGATGGAGTCACTCAGAGCAGTGATAGCGAACCTGGAAGAAGGGGACTATATGGTGTCTCTGGACTTCAAGGATGCTTACCTCCATGTCCCAATTTGCCCTTCTCACCAAGGGTACCTCAGGTTTGTGGTACAGAACTGTCACTATCAGTTTCAGACGCTGCCGTTTGGATTGTCCACGGCACCCCGGGTCTTTACCAAGGTAATGGCCGAAATGATGATTCTTCTTCGAAGAAAAGGCGTCTTAATTATCCCTTACTTGGACGATCTCCTGATAAGGGCAAGGTCCAGGGAACAGTTAGAGGTCGGAGTAGCACTATCTCAAGTAGTACTACGACAGCACGGGTGGATTCTAAATATTCCAAAATCGCAGCTGATTCCGACGACACGTCTGCTGTTCCTAGGGATGATTCTGGACACAGTCCAGAAAAAGGTGTTTCTCCCGGAGGAGAAAGCCAGGGAGTTATCCGAGCTAGTCAGGAACCTCCTAAAACCAGGCCAAGTGTCAGTGCATCAATGCACAAGGGTCCTGGGAAAAATGGTGGCTTCTTACGAAGCGATTCCATTCAGCAGATTCCACGCAAGAACTTTTCAGTGGGATCTGCTGGACAAATGGTCCGGATCGCATCTTCAGATGCATCAGCGGATAACCCTTTCTCCAAGGACAAGGGTCTCTCTCCTGTGGTGGTTGCAGAGTGCTCATCTTCTAGAGGGCCGCAGATTCGGCATTCAGGACTGGGTCCTGGTGACCACGGATGCCAGCCTGAGAGGCTGGGGAGCAGTCACACGGGGAAGAAATTTCCAGGGCTTGTGGTCAAGCATGGAAACGTCATTTCACATAAATATCCTGGAACTAAGGGCCATTTACAATGCCCTAAGTCAAGCAAGGCCTCTGCTTCAGGGTCAGCCGGTGTTGATCCAGTCGGACAACATCACGGCAGTCGCCCACGTAAACAGACAGGGCGGCACAAGAAGCAGGAGGGCAATGGCAGAAGTTGCAAGGATTCTTCGCTGGGCGGAAAATCATGTGATAGCACTGTCAGCAGTGTTCATTCCGGGAGTGGACAACTGGGAAGCGGACTTTCTCAGCAGACACGACCTCCACCCGGGGGAGTGGGGACTTCACCCAGAAGTCTTCCACATGATTGTGAACTGTTGGGAAAAACCAAAGGTGGACATGATGGCGTCCCGCCTCAACAAAAAACTAGACAGATATTGCGCCAGGTCAAGGGACCCTCAGGCAATAGCTGTGGACGCTCTGGTAACACCGTGGGTGTACCAGTCAGTGTATGTGTTCCCTCCTCTGCCTCTCATACCCAAGGTACTGAGAATCATAAGAAGGAGAGGAGTAAGGACTATACTCGTGGCTCCGGATTGGCCAAGAAGGACTTGGTACCCGGAACTTCAAGAGATGCTCACGGAGGACCCGTGGCCTCTACCTCTAAGAAAGGACCTGCTCCAGCAGGGACCCTGTCTGTTCCAAGACTTACCGCGGCTGCGTTTGACGGCATGGCGGTTGAACGCCGGATCCTGAAGGAAAAAGGCATTCCGGATGAAGTCATCCCCTACCCTGATCAAAGCCAGGAAGGATGTAACCGTGCAACATTATCACCGTATTTGGCGTAAATATATTGCGTGGTGTGAGGCCAGGAAGGCCCCTACAGAGGAATTTACACTGGGTCGTTTCCTGCATTTCCTGCAAACAGGACTGTCTATGGGCCTAAAATTAGGGTCCATTAAGGTTCAAATTTCGGCCCTGTTGATTTTCTTCCAGAAAGAACTGGCTTCAGTTCCTGAAGTTCAGACGTTTGTCAAGGGGGTACTGCATATACAGCCTCCTTTTGTGCCTCCAATGGCACCTTGGGATCTCAATGTAGTTTTGGGGTTCCTAAAATCACATTGGTTTGAACCACTCACCACTGTGGACTTAAAATATCTCACATGGAAAGTGGTAATGCTGTTAGCCCTGGCTTCAGCCAGGCGTGTTTCAGAATTGGCGGCTTTATCCTATAAAAGCCCTTACCTAATTTTTCATACGGACAGGGCAGAATTGAGGACTCGTCCTCAATTTCTCCCTAAGGTGGTTTCAGCGTTTCATTTAAACCAGCCTATTGTGGTACCTGCGGCTACTAGGGACTTGGAGGACTCCAAGTTGCTGGACGTAGTCAGGGCCCTGAAAATATATGTTTCCAGGACGGCTGGAGTCAGAAAATCTGACTCGCTGTTTATCCTGTATGCACCCAACAAGCTGGATGCTCCTGCTTCTAAGCAGACTATTGCTCGTTGGATTTGTAGTACAATTCAGCTTGCACATTCTGTGGCAGGCCTGCCACAGCCAAAATCTGTAAAAGCCCATTCCACAAGGAAAGTGGGCTCATCTTGGGCGGCTGCCCGAGGGGTCTCGGCTTTACAACTTTGCCGAGCAGCTACTTGGTCAGGGGCAAACACGTTTGCTAAATTCTACAAATTTGATACCCTGGCTGAGGAGGACCTGGAGTTCTCTCATTCGGTGCTGCAGAGTCATCCGCACTCTCCCGCCCGTTTGGGAGCTTTGGTATAATCCCCATGGTCCTTTCGGAGTTCCCAGCATCCACTAGGACGTCAGAGAAAATAAGAATTTACTTACCGATAATTCTATTTCTCGTAGTCCGTAGTGGATGCTGGGCGCCCATCCCAAGTGCGGATTGTCTGCAATACTTGTACATAGTTATTGTTACAAAAATCGGGTTATTGTTGTGAGCCATCTTTTCAGAGGCTCCTCTGTTATCATGCTGTTAACTGGGTTCAGATCACAGGTTGTACGGTGTGATTGGTGTGGCTGGTATGAGTCTTACCCGGGATTCAAAATCCTTCCTTATTGTGTACGCTCGTCCGGGCACAGTATCCTAACTGAGGCTTGGAGGAGGGTCATAGGGGGAGGAGCCAGTGCACACCAGGTAGTCCTAAAGCTTTTACTTTTGTGCCCAGTCTCCTGCGGAGCCGCTATTCCCCATGGTCCTTTCGGAGTTCCCAGCATCCACTACGGACTACGAGCAATAGAATTATCGGTAAGTAAATTCTTATTTTAAGGGAGACATCCTTTTTGGGGAGGATCTGAATAAGATTGTGACTGACTTGGCAACTACTAAGACTGCGTTTCTCCCAAGTACTAATCTTTCTGCACCGAAGGCAAAGAGTACCACTTTACGTTCCTTTCGACCTCCAGGGAAAGCAAAGGGTCAGGCGTACCCGAGACAGGCTCGTACTTGCAAAGCAATCCTGGGCCGCCCGTCATCCTGCTTCCAAGCAAGACAAGCCTGCTGCATGATGGGGCGGGTCTCCCCGTGGGGGACCCCAGGGTGGGAGGCCGCGTTCTGCAGTTCGCCCAGACCTGGTTAAAGACCACATTCGGATGCCTGGGTGCGGGAAGTTGTCTCTCACGGGTATGCAATCTCTTTCAAGAGACGTTCTGCTCAACGGTTATCCCTTCGGATCCGTTGCAAGCGCAAGCTCTACACTTGGTTGTGCAATCCTTCTTGGACACAGGAGTGGTTGTGCCGGTATCTCTGTCCTAGAGAGGCAGGGGATACTAATAGACCCTGTTTCTAGTTCCCAAGCCAAATGGGTCCTTCTGGCCTATACTCAACCTCAAAGCATTGAACAAATTTGTGAGGGTGTCCAAATTCCGTATGGAAGCTCTGCGCTCTATTATACTGGCCATGGAACCCGGCGACTATATGGTATCCCTGGACATACAGGATGCTTACCTGCATATACCTATTGCCGTATCGCATCAACAGTATAACCTCCTTTATCAGTTCCAGGCTCTGCCATTTGGATTGGTCACGGCCCCTCGGATCTTCACCAAGGTCATGGCCGTGATGACGGCCCTTCTCCGCCGTCAGGAAATCTGGGTCCTGCCGTATCTGGATGACTTGCTGATCCTTGCGAACTCCCAAAATGTTCTCCTCGGTCATCTGGAACTGATGGTCCAATTCCTACAAGCCTACGGGTGGCTCAACAACTGGAAAAAGTCCTTGCTGGTCCCTGCTCGGAACATGGTGCCCCTGGGGGCACTGCTGGACACACACAGCCAGAGATTGTTTCTGTCTCCAGATAAATTCCTGAAACTTTAGGACAGGATCAGATACTTCCTTTCTCGCCCAAGTGTGTCAATACACTCAGCGATGCAAGTACTAGGCCTCATGGTGTCTGCTTTCGACATGGTAGAGTACGCTCAATTTCATTCCCGCCCTCTGCAGTGGTTAATCCTTTCCAAGTGTGATGGCCTGCCTCATCGGGTCAGGTCTCAAATGATCTCCTTGACTCTGGAAGTTCACCTGTCACTGAGCTGGTGGCTACAGGACCAACAGTTGAGCAGAGGCCATCCCTTCTGGATCTCCAACTGGGTCCTCCTGACAATGGACGGCAGTCTGCGGGGTTGGGGCGTGGTGTTGGAGGAGCATCTCCCCCCTCCCCCTCTCCCTCTCCCCCTCTCCAGGGTCGGTGGACCATGGAGGAATCTCTCCTCCCGATAAACATTCTGGCAATGCTGGAAGTATGTAAAATCCTATGTTGGGCGGAACGCCATCTGCCAGCAATATCGGCAGTGTTCATTCCTGGAATCCTCAACTGGGAAGCGGATTTTCTCCAGTCGCCAGGACGTTCACGCCGGAGAGTGGAGTCTTCATCTGGAAGTCTTTAAACTCCTAGTGGATAAGTGGGGCCCACCAGATGTAGACTTGATGGCGTCTCGAAACAATCACAAGAGTCTGGTATTCGGATCAAGGATGTGGGATCCTCAAGCAGCGTTCGTGGATGCACTGGCAATTCCATGGAACTTTCGGCTGCCATATGTGTTCCCTCCAGTGTCACTCCTGCCCAGGGTACTACGGAAGTTCAATCAAGAAAGAGGAAAACTACTTTTAGTCGCTCCAGTGTGGCCCAGACGGCATTGGTTCTCAGACCTTCAAAGTGTATCGATAGAGCGTCCTCTTCTACTTCCTCAACGCTCAGACCTCCTCCTCTTTCAGGGCTCTTGTGTCTACACGGACCTGAACAGACTGGCTTGGATGGCGTGTCTCTTGAAGCTTCACTCCTGAGGGCCAAAGGATTCTCTGAGGCAGTTATTCAATCTGTGTTGAAGGCACGCAAACCGGCTTCTGTACAGACTTATTACAGGGTCTGGAACTCTTACTTCACATGGTGTGCTGCTAAGAATTATGATGCCTATTCGTTCAGAACTTCCAGGCTTTTTTCTACAACAAGGCCTAGATCTAGGCCTTCATCTGGCCTCCCTCAAGGTTCATATATCTGCCTTGTCGGTGTGGTTTCAGAGAAAAATTGCGTCTATTAATGTTCATATTCAGGGAGGCTGAATCCGTAAAACACCCTATGTCCCTCCTGTGGCTCCATGTGATCTGTCTGTTGTCTTAAATGCCCTACAAGAGTCTCCATTTGAACCTCCTTGAGTCTGTGGACCTTAACTGTCTTACGCTTAAGGTCGTAATTCTGGTGGCTATTGCCTCTGCTAGGAGGGTGTCTGACTTGGGCACTTTGTCCTGTCGTCCACCCTTTTTGATTTTTCACTGTGACCGGGCTGTTCTTCAAACTCGCCCCGGTTATATACCTTAAGTGGTATCTTTCCATCTTAACCAGGGGGGGGAGCGGATGCAAGCTGAACTGCAGGTGCCTGTTTGAACTCGATGGACAAATTGTCTTTTTTTTTTTTTTTTTTTCCCCCAACCTCAAACGGTTACTATGCTTTTATATCACCTGAACTGAGCACAATGGAGCTATTTTATTGTTGCTCTATCTGCCGGCGCTCAAAACAATTTAATATTGCTCTGTGGGACTGGTTCCGTTGTTGCGCCGCTACCCCTTTCCCCAACCTCCCACTGGGCGTCTATGCTAATGAGCGTGTATCGGAGGTATTCATTTGTTGCTCCGCTTAGACCCCTATTAGCATTTTATGTGGCTAACCGCTCCAGGTTTAGCTGTGCACTGCAGCAAAACCCGGCCAAAGTTCCCGTTTGGGTGCCCAAACTATGGTCTTCAACCACTTGCCTGGCATGGTCACACCAGCGGCTTGAATAAAGAACAGCAGCAGGGCATGCATGTAGACAACTTTTCAATGCCTTTATTGCGGCATAAAAGACCTGATGACGATGCCGTAATAAAGGCATTGAACGTTATCTACACTCATGCCCTACTGTTGTCCTTTATTCAAGCCGCTAGAAGTGCTGCACCTAGCTGAGCCGCTGACCACTCAGCATCTCCGTCCACTGCCCCCCACTGTGCCACCAACTTAATATAAAATTAGAGTGGGTTCAAAATAAATATACGTACATACGTATGTACGTTCGTTCCAAATGATGCCAGCACACACACACACAATCAGCATGCTGGGGTGATACTCAATCCTTATGAGCAGAAGACAGCAACACGAGCATTTAATCCAAATTAGGGAGTGCACTCACCAGTCCATTCTTAGTCATCAAAATTTATTGCAGCAAGAATACAAAGATGATGCCGACGTTTCGGTCCCCCCTGGTACCTTTGTGAAGGTTCATACATTGTCAGCACATTAAACCAATATATACCCCCTTCAATTATAGACATATACTCTTGCTGCAATAAATTTTGATGGCTCTAAGAATGGACTGGTGAGTGCACTCCCCAATATGGATGAAATACTTGTGTTAATTATATATTAATTCTAAAACTGAACCCATTCGAATTAATTTTATATTAAGTTGGTGGCACAGTGGCTTTATAACTTCATTGGTGGGGAAGTGGACGGAGAAGCGGAGCGGTCAGCGGCTCAGCTAGAATGAAGCCGCTGCCAGGGAGGGAGCTGCTGGAGGGGAGGTGAGCAGTGTCACATTGTGCCCATCGCGGCTCCGTACACACATGCCGTGATGAGCGATGACATTGCTCACATTGAAAAGGCAGCACAGCTGACCGCCAATCAACGAGCACGACCTCCAATCAATGAGCGCGGATGCGCGCATTGTTAATTGGAGGGCCATACACACTAGACAATGTGAACAATATATCGTTCACTATCGTCTTTATCTTTCAGATCTTTGAAAAATATCTTCTGGTGTGTATAACCATTAAGTGCCAATTATGACTGTACTTTGTACTAGATTGTACACAATATAGTCAAGATTGACTTGGGTACACACGGAGAGATGTATGCTTAATTTCTAAGCAATCTGACTAGATTGCTTAGAAATTAAGCATGGTGTGTATGCCCCAAAGTGATGCGCGGCCCCGCACGTCGCTATCGCCGGTTCTAGATTGGCCTTGCATGCACAATCTAGTCAGATCGCTCAGTTCCCTGCTGGGTGCAGTGAGCGCCCCCCCTCGCTCAGCACACATCGCGCTGAGCGGGGGGAGAGATGTGTGCTGAGCGTTCTGTGCTAGATCGCTCAGCACACAGCTCTCCGTGTGTACCCCTTATTATCTTCTCTTCTCTTCTCTTGCAATACCAACCGCACAGTAGTTCACATCGGTATTGCAAGCTGTGTACACATGGTGTGATTTATGCTAACTTTCTTTATGATTTTGACCATATAGTCAGTCGTAAGGTTGCATCTCTTTGTGAGTCTGCAAGATCATTCACCTGAGACACTTCTATGCTTGTGGGAAAATGATGATCTGAGTAATCGGACGGTTCCCCTAGCAGTAAATATACAGTCACCACCGCTTTCCCAGAAGACTTAGGATGCCTTTACCAGCTGATGTATGGTGTGTACAGCTCTGCTGTAAACATAATTACCTCTGTATATGTACTTACATAATTGTTTTACATTTTAAGTACTTTAAAACATTTTTAACTTGTATGCTTCCTGCAGAACAGATATATAATGAAACTTTCACTGAATGCGCTTAACAGGAGATACTATGCTGTGCAGCTTGTCTCCTATATAATAGCCCAGATTTGTCACTCTGTGACTGTGTGGATAACGCTGGCCATGGCTAAGAGCTCTCATTGGGTTAGCAGCATGTCTATCATACTCAGTCCACAGCTAATTGGGCGAGAAACGCCCTCCCACACAGGTTACATCCAATGGGAGGCTCTGCCCTTTGGCTGCTGTGTGTTCCCAGAGCAGAATTAACAATGGGGCTGATGGTGCTGCAACTCCATGTCCACACCCTAAAATAGTCCCACTGCATCTGCAGCAACATACCCTCCAACAATTTATACATAAAAATCGGTACAAATTTGAAAAGGTGGCGTGGTCATGGGTACAGTGGCGTAGCCACGCTCCTTTTCCTATACTTTCAGTGGAAGTTTGGAGAGCCAAAAATCAGTACAGACCATAAAAAATAAAAAAAAAGGAAAAGGTACTGTACCTGCCAAAAAGGTACAGTTGGAGGGTATGCCACTGCATCTGCAGCAAGTCTCTGCGCTGTAGATGGGGGGGGGGGGGATTCTTTTTACTGCAGTGTCCTATGTCCTGCTGCCAGTCCGCCTGCCCCCTCCGGCATCAACAATCCCCACTCCCTAGCCGTGGAACAAAAGCTGCTGCTTCCACTGGCATAGATGTGTATGAAAGCGGCGCAGCAGAAGGCTTTCATAGCCCTCCCTGCGCTGCATACTTTCTGAGCCCCGGAGCCTCCTCTGCGCATGATGTCACAGAAGTGCCTTCCTGCCACAACCGCACCCAGGGGCCCTGACGCCGCAGCACAGCACCTGGGCTGCCGGCCTGGAAGCCCGAGATAGCTAATGTAACGAATAGAGTGAGTGATATCGCGGAGGGTAATGTCTGGATGCTGAATCAATGTAAAAGGTGACAGTGCTGTGCAGTGCGGTGTCACTGACACTGCACAGCACTCTCACCTTTTACATTGATTCAGCGAGTCCGTTCTGCCAGCCAGTCACTGTTAGCGCCGGTGTCCCAATGCGCCGCATTACAGGGAAGTAGATGCATTAAATAAACTACAGCTCCCAGCAGCCCATAGCACTGAAGCATTCCGACACTAAGGCCTGCTGGGAGCTGTAGTTTATAGAGTGCATCTTCTTCCCTGTAATGCGGTGCGTTGGAACACCGGCGCTAACAATAGTGACTGGCTGCTGTGCGAGTCTTGGAGAGCCACTGCCAAAGGGAGGACAGCAGCTTAGCTGCTTCCAGGAGGAGAAGCAGAAGAAGCATTACCCGCCCCTCCCCCACTCGCAGTACCTCCGGGCCCCATCCGCGGCACCCCCACAAACCTTTCCCGTGGCTCCGGACCCCCACCCTCGGCACCCATGCACCAGCCCCTCCCCCACCCACGGCACCACCGCACCAGCCCCTCCCCCACCCACGGCACCCTCGGACCCCCTCCGCCATCCGTGTCTCCCCCGCACCTGCCACTACCCCAACCACAGCACTACTAGGTGATTCATCAGGCCCTGCATGTGCTGTTCATGCCGTTGCACGGGGCTACGACCCCTTAACCATTGCATGCCCTTTGTCCATTCAATATTTAACCACTCGCACAATTGATTGGAGGTAATACTCCATATAATACAAATATTGCACACCACAAGGGTGTGCAAGGGCAAAGGGTGCGTAGCCCCTTACGATGGTGTGAAGAGCGCCCGTAGGGCGCGATGAATCACTTAGTCAGCAATAAGAAGTAGGGGCCTGGCCAGGGACAGTCCCTGGAAATTAGAGGCTTGGCTGCTATGCCTGTTAATCACTGATGCTGTTCAACAAAATGAAGTGAGCTCATGGTATAACATTATCAATAATCTCGTTGTAAGCAGTTCTGTTGTATGTGACAGGCACAGGGCTTTGCTTGTGGTTGTTGGCTGTGTCCTCGGGGGAATAGAGTGGTGCACACATGCTAAGCAGGTCACAGCATGACCTAATTACTTTCTACAACACTGCTGTGAGGATCCCTACTGTACAGCCGACAGTAGCTGCTCACTTTCACCCATTTTGCACTGTGCAGTGAAGCTTGTAAATAAACCTAGCAAACCTCTCTGCACAACCCTATGGGACAACTCTGATTCTACTACCTGAAAGCACGCACTGTTCTTGTCATACTTAATGTCGACATCTTTTGCAGGTTTCCAAACCCATTCCTTCTAAATCATGGTGGAGTATTATGAGGTCTTGGGAGTTCAGAGAAATTCCTCTGCAGAGGAAATTAAAAAAGCGTAAGTTCTGCTTAAGGTGTTGTGAGTGAGATTCCTTATTGTGGTGGTGTTTTCCTGGGATCAGTACGAGATACCGCCGGAATACCGACACGGGATCCCAACCGGCACAATCCCGACAGGGGGGCGTGTGCAATAGAATTGATAATGGTCGCCAGTGTAAACCCTGGTAACACATTGTTAAAAGAAGATGCTGCTAGATAATAGTATTTAACATATAGAGGGTGATTTAATTCTTAGCCCGGGAGCTAAAATCCTGCATAAGTGCCATGAGCTATTCTATTAATTCCTGCAAAATGCACTGAATTAGCAATGCAGTTATGGCATGCCCAGTAATCACACCCAGCTCCTCAGCCATACTTAACACTGATCATTGCGATAAATGCAGCCTCATGGCTACTCGCGGCAAAACAAGGATGGTTCCAGAATGTATTTTCCATTATTGCATAATATCAGCATCGTGAATAACGAACAAACGTTACTTTCTTGTGTAATAGATAATTTACACTTACAAAGTGATTTGTGAATCCATAAGAGTAAATTTTCAGAAATGTTTCCTGTGTGTGGAGTCCCTTTTCTAATGTCGCTGTTCCATTGCAGATACCGTAGATTAGCCCTGAAGTGGCATCCTGATAAAAATCCTGACAATAAAGATGAAGCGGAGAGGAGGTTTAAAGAAGTTGCTGAGGCTTATGAAGTCTTGTCAGATGGTAAATAACTTTTTGTCTTTGTGGTTCTGTGTGTCATTCCCAAAATAAGTCATCTGTGTGTGTTCCGGAGGTGCAGGGTTGTCAGTAGGCATCAGCACTTGTTATGAAAACATAAATCTCTTAAGGCCCATACACACTTGACGATGCACACATCGTTAACGACCGTCGTTAACGACTTCCCTTGAACTTCCCTTGAACAGCTGAGCAAATGACATGAGCATACACACTACCAACGATGAAAGACCAAAGACGAAAGACCAAAGACCATAGACCATTCATCGTTGAAGCATCCAAGCTGAACAGTTTATTTAAATAATGAGCTGGGAACAGGGCTGGTGAACAGTGGCTTGGTCGTTCACACCATACACATTCAACGACGTCTCTGGTCGGTAACGACCATAGAGGAAATTGAGCATACATGCTCCACAGATAAGCGAGGGTCGTTAACGTCCCGCGGGGCCGCGCATCGGTGGTCGTCGGATGCATACACACTTGACGATATAATGAGCGACGTCGTTGATGAGGGCTGAAATGAACGACGTCGTTCATTTTATCGTCAAGTGTGTATGGGCCTTCAGGATACTTGCTAGATTACAGAGCGGCTTCTACGTTTGCAACACAGTTTTGTTTATCCTGATAGTAAACTGTTGGAGCTTCAGAAGTTGCCATTTCATAATTGTTTGCACAATATTGTAGAGGCATCTTCCATATTGTGACATCGGAGAACCTGTAGATTGCAATTTATACATATATGTCTGCTTATTATGGATTACCTGCTCTTTAAAAACACCATGCTGCTGTTCTAAATGTAAAATGGCCTTGTTTGCATCTGATCCTGCCTCTAGGACAGCAGATATTTGTCCAGATTGGATGTTTAACTCTCTGGTCTCTGGTCTGAGAGGCCAATTCACTTGGGCCTGTAGGTGACCATGTACACGTGCAAGCTATACACTTTGAAATACTAAGTCAATATCAAGCATATTATTATTATTATTATTATTATTATTATTATTTTTTCTCTAACGTCCTAAGTGGATGCTGGGGACTCCGTAAGGACCATGGGGAATAGCGGCTCCGCAGGAGACTGGGCACATCTAAAGAAAGCTTTAGGACTAACTGGTGTGCACTGGCTCCTCCCCCTATGACCCTCCTCCAAGCCCCAGTTAGATTTCTGTGCCCGACGAGAAGGGTGCACACTAGGGGCTCTCCTGAGCTCTTTGTGAAAGTTTTAGTTTAGGTTTATTATTTTCAGTGAGACCTGCTGGCAACAGGCTCACTGCATCGAGGGACTAAGGGGAGAAGAAGCGAACTCACCTGCGTGCAGAGTGGATTGGGCTTCTTGGCTACTGGACATTAGCTCCAGAGGGACGATCACAGGTTCAGCCTGGATGGGTCCCGGAGCCGCGCCGCCGGCCCCCTTACAGAGCCAGAAGAGCGAAGAGGTCCGGAAAATCGGCGGCAGAAGGCGATCCTGTCTTCAGATAAGGTAGCGCACAGCACCGCAGCTGTGCGCCATTGCTCTCAGCACACTTCACACTCCGGTCACTGAGGGTGCAGGGCGCTGGGGGGGCAGCGCCCTGAGACGCAATAAATCGATAAAAACCTTATATGGCTAAAATAAATGCATCACATATAACTCCTGGGCTATATGGATGCATTTAACCCCTGCCAAAACATACAGAAAAACGGATGATAGGCTCCGCCCCTTTCTCGGCGTCCTTATCTCCTTAGCACACTGGCGCCATTTTCCCTCACAGCTCAGTTGGAGGGAAGCTCCCTGGCTCTCCCCTGCAGTCACTACACTACAGAAAGGGGTTAAAAAAGAGAGGGGGGCACAAATTAGGCGCAGTATAAACAATACAGCAGCTATAAAGGGAAAAACACTTATATAAGGTTATCCCTGTATGTATATAGCGCTCTGGTGTGTGCTGGCAAACTCTCCCTCTGTCTCCCCAAAGGGCTAGTGGGGTCCTGTCCTCTATCAGAGCATTCCCTGTGTGTGTGCTGTGTGTCGGTACGTTTGTGTCGACATGTATGAGGAGAAAAATGATGTGGAGACGGAGTAGAGTGTCTGTAATAGTGTTGTCACCCCCTAGGGGGTCGACACCTGAGTGGATGTACTGTTGAAATTGCGTGACAGTGTCAACTTTGTATTAAAGACAGTGGTTGACATGAGACAGCCGGCTACTCAGCTTGTGCATGTCCAGACGTCTCATACAGGGGCTCTAAAGCGCCCGTTACCTCAGATACAGACGCCGACACGGATACTGACTCCTGTGTCGACGGTGAAGAGACAACCGTGATTTCCAATAGGGCCACACATTGCATGATTGAGGCAATGGAAAATGTTTACACTTTTCTGATAATATGAATACCACCAAAAAAAGGGGTACAGGTTGAGTATCCCATATCCAAATATTCCGAAATACGGAATATTCCGAAATACGGACTTTCTTGACTGAGAGTGAGATAGTGAAACCTTTGTTTTTTGATGGCTCAATGTACATAAACTTTGTTTAATAGACAAAGTTATTAAAAATATTGTATTAAATGACCTTCAGGCTGTGTGTATAAGGTGTATATGAAACATAAATGAATTGTGTGAATGTAGACACACTTTGTTTAATGCACAAAGTTATAAAAAATATTGGCTAAAATGACCTTCAGGCTGTGTGTATAATGTGTATATGAAACATAAATGCATTCTGTGCTTACATTTAGGTCCCATCACCATGATATCTCATTATGGGATGCAATTATTCCAAACTACGGAAAAATCCGATATCCAAAATACTTCTGGTCCCAAGCATTTTGGATAAGGGATACTCAACCTGTATTATGTTTGGTGAGGAAAAACTTCCTGTAGTTTTCCTGAATCTGAGAAATAAAATGAGGTGTGTGATGATGCGTGGGTTTCCCCCCGATAACAATTGATAATTTCTAAAAAGTTATTGGCAGTATACCTTTTCCCGCCAGAGGTTAGGGTGCGTTGGGAAACACCCCCTAGGGGGGATAAGGCGCTCACACGCTTGTAAGAACAAGGGCTCTATCCTCTCCTGAGATGGCCGCCCTTAAGGATCCTGCTGATAGAAAGCAGGAGGGTATCCTAAAATGTATTTACACACATACTGGTGTTATACTGCGACCAGCAATCGCCTCAGCCTGGATGTGCAGTGCTGGGTTGGCGTGGTCGGATTCCCTGACTGGAAATATTGATATCCTAGATAAGGACAGTATATTATTGCCTATAGAGCAATTAAAAGATGCATTTCTATATATGCATGATGCACAGCGGAATAATTGCCGACTGGCATCAAGTATAAGTGCGTTGTCCAATTCTACCAGTAAAATGGTCAGGTGATGCGGATTCCAAACGGCATTTGGAAGTATTGCCTTACAAAAAAAGGGGATGTACCCCTGGTCGCCTCTCAAAATAAGACGCCGTATTATCAGGCGCAGTCCTGGTTGGCAAGCAGACAAAAGGGTTCCTCTTTTCTGCACGTGACAGAGGGAGAGGAAAATGGCTGCAGAGATCAGCCAGTTCCCAGGAACAGAAACCCTTTTCTGCCTCTGCCAAGCCCTCAGTATGACGCTAGGGCTTTACAAGTTCAGGCACGGTGGGGGCCCGTTCTCAATGAATTTCAGTGCGCAGTGGGCTCACTCGCAAGTAGACCCCTGGATCCTTCAGGTAATATTTTCAGGGGTACAAATTGGAATTCGAGACGTATTCCCCTCGCCGTTTCCAAAAGTCTGTTTTACCGACGTCTCCCGCTGACAGGGAGGCAGTTTTGGAAGCCATTCACAAGCTGTATTCCCAGCAGGTGATAATTAAGGTACCCCTCCTGCAACAGGGAACGGGGTATTATTCCACACTATTGTGGTACCGAAGCCAGACGGCTCGGTGAGACCGATTTTAAAATCTAAAATCTAAAATCTTTGAACACTTACATACAGAGGTTCAAATTCAAAATTGAGTCACTCAGAGCAGTGATTGCAAACCTGGAAGAAGGGGACTACATGAGGTCTCGGGACATCAAGGATGCTTACCTTCATGTCAAAATGTACCCTTCTCACCAAGGGTATCTCAGGTTATGGTACAGAACTGTCACTATCAGTTCAGACGCTGCCGTAGGGATGGGCCACGGCACCCCGGGTCTTTACTGAAGTAATGACCGAAATGATGATATTCCTTCGAAGGAAGGGAATTTTAGTTATCCTTTACTTGGACGATTCCCTGATAAGGGTAAGATCCAGGGAACAGCTGGAGATCGGTGTAGCACTATCTCAGGTAGTGTTGCGGCAGCACGATTGGATTCTCAATATTCCAAAATCGCAGCTGGTTCCGACGACTTGTCTTCTGTTCCTAGGGATGATCCTGGACACAGTCCAGAAAGAAGGTGTTTCTCCCGGAGGAGAAAGCCAGGGAGTTATCCGAGCTAGTCAGGAACCTCCTAAAACCGAACCAAGTCTCAGTGCATCAATGCACAAGGGTTCTGGGTAAAAATGGTGGCTTCCTACGAAGCAATCCCATTCGGCAGATTCCACGCAAGACTTTCCAGTGGAACCTACTGGACAAATGGTCCGGGTCGCATCTTCAGATGCATCAGCGGATAACCCTGTCACCAGGGACAAGGGTATCCCTCCTGTGGTGGTTGCAGAGTGCTCATCTTCTAGAGGGCCGCAGATTCGGCATTCAGGACTGGGTCCTGGTGACCACGGATGCCAGCCTGCGAGGCTGGGGAGCAGTCACACAGGGAAGGAATATCCAGGGCTTATGGTCAAGCCTGGAGACATCACTTCACATAAATATCCTGAAGCTAAGGGCCATTTACAATGCTCTAAGCTTAGCAAGACCTCTGCTTCAAGGTCAGCCGGTGTTGATCCAGTCGGACAACATTACGGCAGTCACCCACGTAAACAGGCAGGGTGCCACAAGAAGCAGGAGGGCAATGGCAGAAGCTGCAAGGATTCTCCGCTGGGCGGAAAATCATGTAATAGCACTGTCAACAGTATTCATTCCGGGAGTGGACAACTGGGAAGCAGACTTCCTCAGCACGACCTCCACCCGGGAGAGTGGGGACTTCACCCAGAAGTCGTCCACATGATTAAAAAACTCGACAGGCATTGCGCCAGGTCAAGAGACCCTCAGGCAATAGTTGTAGACGCTCTGGTAACACCGTGGGTGTACCAGTCAGTATATGTGTTCCCTCATCTGCTTCTCATACCCAAGGTACTGAGATTGATAAGATGGAGAGGAGTAAGCACTATATTCGTGGCTCCGGATGGGCCAAAAAGGACTTGGTAACCGGAACTTCAAGAGAGGCTCACGGAGGATCCGTGGCCTCTACCTCTAAGAAGGGACCTGCTCCAGCAAGGACCCTGTCTGTTCCAAGACTTACCGCGGCTGCGTTTGACGGCATGGCGGTTGAACACCGGATCCTGAAGGAAAAAAGGCATTTCGGATGAAGTCATCCCTATCCTGATCAAAAGCCAGGAAGGATGTAACCGCAAAAACATTATCACCGCAATTGGCGAAAATATGTTGCGTAGTGCGAGGCCAGTAAGGCCCGACGGAGGAAATTCAACTGGGTCGATTCCTACATTTCCTGCAAACAGGAGTGTCTATGGGCCTGAAATTGGGGTCCATTAAGGTTCAGATTTCGGCCCTGTCAATTTTCTTCCAAAAAAGAATTAGCTTCAGTCCCTGAAGTTTAGACGTTTGTAAAAGGGGTACTGCATATACAGCCTCCTTTTGTGCCTCCAGTGGCAATTTGGGATCTCAATGTAGTTTGGGTTCCAAAAGTCACATTGGTTTGAACCACTTAAATCTGTGGAGTTAAAATATCTCACATGGAAAGTGGTCATGCTGTTGGCCCTGGCCTAGGCCAGGCGCGTGTCAGGATTGGCGGCTTTATCCTGTAAAAGCCCTTAGCTGATTTTCCATTCGGACAGGGCGGAATTGAGGACTCGTCCTCAGTTTCTCCCTAAGGTGGTTCCAGCGTTTTCACCTGAACCAACCTATTGTGGTGCCTGCGGCTACTAGGGACTTGGAGGAATCCAAGTTGCTGGATGTTGTCAGGGCCCTGAAAATATGTTCCAGGACGGCTGGAGTCAGGAAATCTGACTCGCTGTTTATCCTGTATGCACCCAACATGCTGGGTGCTCCTGCTTCTAAGCAGACTATTGCTCGTTGGATTTGTAGTACAATTCAGCTTGCACATTCTGTGGCAGGCCTGCCACAGCTAAAATCTGTAAAAGCCCGTTCCACAAGGAAAGTGGGCTTATCTTGGGCGGCTGCCCGAGGGATCTCGGCTTTACAACTTTGCCGAGCAGCTACTTGGTCAGGGGCAAACACGTTTGCTAAATTCTACAAATTTGATACCCTGGCTGAGGAGGACCTGGAGTTCTCTCATTCGGTGCTGCAGAGTCATCCGCACTCTCCCGCCCGTTTGGGAGCTTTGGTATAATCCCCATGGTCCTTACGGAGTCCCCAGCATCCACTTAGGACGTTAGAGAAAATAAGAATTTACTTACCGATAATTCTATTTCTCGTAGTCCGTAGTGGATGCTGGGCGCCCATCCCAAGTGCGGATTGTCTGCAATACTTGTACATAGTTGTTATTACAAAAATCGGGTTATTATTGTTGGGAGCCATCTTTTCAGAGGCTCCTCTGTTATCATACTGTTAACTGGGTTCAGATCACAAGTTATACGGTGTGATCGGTGTGGCTGGTATGAGTCTTACCCGGGATTCAAAATCCTTCCTTATTGTGTACGCTCGTCCGGGCACAGTTTCCTAACTGAGGCTTGGAGGAGGGTCATAGGGGGAGGAGCCAGTGCACACCAGTTAGTCCTAAAGCTTTCTTTAGATGTGCCCAGTCTCCTGCGGAGCCGCTATTCCCCATGGTCCTTACGGAGTCCCCAGCATCCACTACGGACTACGAGAAATAGAATTATCGGTAAGTAAATTCTTATTTTTTATGTTGAAATCCAAATAGGTGCCGTGTAGTTTGAGATTGTCTACCGTTTGTTAGTGTAATTTCTCTATCGTCCTAAGTGGATGCTGGGGTTCCTGAAAGGACCATGGGGAATAGCGGCTCCGCAGGAGACAGGGCACAAAAAAGTAAAGCTTTACTAGGTCAGGTGGTGTGCACTGGCTCCTCCCCCTATGACCCTCCTCCAGACTCCAGTTAGATTTTGTGCCCGAACGAGAAGGGTGCAATCTAGGTGGCTCTCCTAAAGAGCTGCTTAGAGAAAGTTTAGTTTAGGTTTTTTTCTTTACAGTGAGTCCTGCTGGCAACAGGATCACTGCAACGTGGGACTTAGGGGGAAAGTAGTAAACTCACCTGCATGCAGAGTGGATTTGCTGCTTGGCTACTGGACACCATTAGCTCCAGAGGGATCGAACACAGGCCCAGCCGTGGAGTCCGGTCCCGGAGCCGCGCCGCCGACCCCCTTGCAGATGCTGAAGCGTGAAGAGGTCCGGAAACCGGCGGCTGAAGACTCCTCAGTCTTCATAAGGTAGCGCACAGCACTGCAGCTGTGCGCCATTTTCCTCTCAGCACACTTCACTGGGCAGTCACTGAGGGTGCAGAGCGCTGGGGGGGGGCGCTCTGAGAGGCAAATATAAACCTTATACAAGGCTAAAAATACCTCACATATAGCCCATAGGGGCTATATGGAGATATTTAACCCCTGCCTGACTGGAAAAATAGCGGGAGAAGAACCCGCCGAAAAAGGGGCGGGGCCTATCTCCTCAGCACACGGCGCCATTTTCTGTCACAGCTCCGCTGGTCAGAACGGCTCCCAGGTCTCTCCCCTGCACTGCACTACAGAAACAGGGTAAAACAGAGAGGGGGGGCACATTAATGGCTATATATATATATATTAAAGCAGCTATAAGGGAGCACTTAATATAAGGATATCCCTTGTATATATAGCGCTTTGTGGTGTGTGCTGGCAGACTCTCCCTCTGTCTCCCCAAAAGGGCTAGTGGGTCCTGTCTTCATTAGAGCATTCCCTGTGAGTTTGCGGTGTGTGTCGGTACGTGGTGTCGACATGTATGAGGACGATATTGGTGTGGAGGCGGAGCAATTGCCAAATATGCAGATGTCACCCCCCAGGGGGTCGACACCAGAATGGATGCCTTTATTTGTGGAATTACGTGATGGTTTATCTTCCCTTAAACAGTCAGTTGAGGACATGAGGCGGCCGGACAATCAATTAATGCCTGTCCAGGCGCCTCAAACACCGTCAGGGGCTGTAAAACGCCCTTTGCCTCAGTCGGTCGACACAGACCCAGACACGGGCACTGATTCCAGTGACGACGGTAGAAATTCAAACGTATTTTCCAGTAGGGCCACACGTTATATGATTTTGGCAATGAAGGAGACGTTACATTTAGCTGATACTACAGATACCGTAAAACAGGGTATTATGTATGGTGTGAAAAAACTACAAACAGTTTTTCCTGAATCAGAAGAATTAAATGACGTGTGTGATGAAGCGTGGGTTGCTCCTGATAAAAAGTTGATAATTTCAAAAAAGTTATTGGCATTATACCCTTTCCCGCCAGAGGTTAGGGCGCGCTGGGAAACACCCCCTAAGGTGGACAAGGCGCTCACACGCTTATCCAAACAAGTGGCGTTACCCTCTCCTGAGACGGCCACACTTAAGGATCCATCAGATAGAAAGATGGAAGTTATTCAAAAGAATATATACACACATGCAGGTGTTATACTACGACCAGCTATAGCAACTGCCTGGATGTGCAGTGCTGGAGTAGTTTGGTCAGAATCCCTGATTGAAAATATTGATACCCTAGATAGGGACAATGTTTTACTGTCGTTAGAACAAATAAAGGATGCATTTATCTATATGCGTGATGCACAGAGGGATATTTGCACACTGGCATCTCGGGTGAGTGCTATGTCCATTTCAGCCAGAAGAGCCTTATGGACACGACAGTGGACAGGCGATGCGGATTCAAAACGTCACATGGAGGTTTTGCCGTATAAAGGGGAGGAGTTATTTGGAGTTGGTCTATCAGACTTGGTGGCCACGGCTACTGCCGGGAAATCCATTTTTTTACCTCAAGTCACTCCCCAACAGAGAAAGGCACCGACCTTTCAACCGCAGCCTTTTCGCTCCTACAAAAATAAGAGAGCAAAGGGCTTGTCGTACCTGCCACGAGGCAGAGGAAGAGGGAAGAGACACCAACAGGCAGCTCCTTCCCAGGAACAGAAGCCCTCCCCGGCTCCTGCAAAAACCTCAGCATGACGCTGGGGCCTCTCAAGCGGACTCGGGGACAGTGGGGGGCCGTCTCAAAAATTACAGCGCGCAGTGGGCTCACTCGCAGGTAGACCCCTGGATCCTGCAGATAATATCTCAGGGGTACAGGTTGGAATTAGAGACGGATCCTCCTCATCGTTTCCTGAAGTCTGCCTTACCAACCGTCTCTTCCGAAAGGGAGAGGGTGTTGGAAGCCATTCACAAGCTGTACGCTCAGCAGGTGATAGTCAAAGTACCCCTATTACAACAAGGAAAGGGGTATTATTCCACTCTATTTGTGGTACCGAAGCCGGATGGCTCGGTAAGGCCTATTCTAAATCTGAAGTCCTTGAACCTCTACATAAAAAAGTTCAAGTTCAAGATGGAGTCACTCAGAGCAGTGATAGCGAACCTGGAAGAAGGGGACTTTATGGTATCCTTGGACATCAAGGATGCGTATCTACACGTTCCGATTTACCCCGCACACCAGGGGTACCTCAGGTTCATTGTTCAAAACTGTCACTATCAGTTTCAGACGCTGCCGTTCGGATTGTCCACGGCGCCTCGGGTCTTTACCAAGGTAATGGCCGAGATGATGATTCTTCTTCGAAGAAAAGGCGTATTAGTTATCCCATACTTGGACGATCTCCTAATAAGGGCAAGGTCCAGAGAACAGCTGGAGACAGCTTTAGCACTATCTCAAGAGGTGCTAAGACAACACGGGTGGATTCTGAATATTCCAAAATCCCATTTAATCCCGACAACTCGTCTGCTGTTCCTAGGAATGAGTCTGGACACGGTTCAGAAAAAGGTTTTCCTTCCAGAGGAAAAAGCCAAGGAGTTATCCGATCTGGTCAGGAACCTCCTAAAACCAGGAAAAGTGTCAGTACATCAATGCACAAGAGTCCTGGGAAAAATGGTGGCTTCTTACGAAGCAATTCCATTCGGCAGATTCCATGCAAGAATATTCCAAAGGGATCTGTTGGACAAATGGTCAGGGTCGCATCTGCAGATGCACCTGCGAATAACCCTGTCACCAAAGACAAGGGTGTCACTTCTGTGGTGGTTGCAGAAGGCTCACCTATTAGAAGGCCGCAGATTCGGCATTCAGGATTGGATCCTGGTGACCACGGACGCCAGCCTGAGAGGCTGGGGAGCAGTCACACAAGGAAGAAACTTCCAGGGAGTATGGACGAGTCTGGAAAAGTCTCTTCACATAAACATTCTGGAACTAAGAGCAATCTACAATGCTCTAAGCCAGGCGGAACTTCTCCTGCAAGGAAAGCCGGTGTTGATTCAGTCGGACAACATCACGGCGGTCGCCCATGTAAACAGGCAGGGCGGCACAAGAAGCAGGAGTGCAATGGCAGAAGCTGCCAAGATTCTTCGCTGGGCGGAGAATCACGTGATAGCACTGTCAGCAGTGTTCATCCTGGGCGTGGACAACTGGGAAGCAGACTTCCTCAGCAGACACGATCTTCATCCGGGAGAGTGGGGTCTACATCCAGAAGTCTTCAACATGTTAATAGACCGTTGGGAAAGACCAATTGTAGACATGATGGCGTCTCGCCTCAACAAGAAACTGGACAAATATTGCGCCAGGTCAAGAGATCCACAGGCAATAGCTGTGGACGCACTGGTAACTCCTTGGGTGTACCAGTCAGTGTATGTGTTTCCTCCTCTGCCGCTCATACCAAAGGTATTGAAGATCATACGGCAAAGAAGAGTAAGAACAATACTAGTGGTTCCGGATTGGCCGAGAAGGACTTGGTATCCGGAACTTCAAGAGATGCTCACGGACGAACCGTGGCCTCTACCTCTGAGAAGGGACCTGCTACAGCAGGGTCCCTGTCTTTTTCAAGACTTACCGCGGCTGCGTTTGACGGCATGGCGGTTGAACGCCAGATCCTAAAAGGGAAAGGCATTCCAGAAGAAGTCATTCCTACCTTGATTAAGGCACGGAAGGAAGTCACCGTGAAACATTATCACCGCATTTGGCGAAAATATGTAGCGTGGTGCGAGGATCGGAGGGTTCCGACGGAGGAATTCCAACTGGGTCGTTTCCTACATTTCCTGCAATCAGGATTATCTATGGGTCTCAAATTGGGATCCATTAAGGTTCAAATTTCGGCCCTGTCAATATTCTTCCAAAAAGAATTGGCCTCTGTCCCTGAGGTCCAGACTTTTGTCAAGGGAGTACTGCATATACAGCCTCCTGTGGTGCCTCCGGTGGCACCGTGGGATCTAAATGTAGTTTTAGATTTCCTCAAATCCCATTGGTTTGAACCATTGAAAAAGGTGGATTTGAAATATCTCACATTGAAAGTGACTATGTTACTAGCCCTGGCCTCTGCCAGGAGAGTATCTGAATTGGCGGCTTTATCTTATAAAAGTCCTTATCTAATCTTCCATTCGGATAGGGCAGAACTGCGGACTCGTCCGCATTTTCTCCCTAAAGTGGTATCAGCATTTCATCTGAACCAACCTATTGTGGTGCCTGCGGCCACTAGCGACTTGGAGGACTCCAAGTTGTTGGACGTTGTCAGAGCCTTAAAAATATACATTGCAAGGACGGCTGGAGTCAGAAAATCTGACTCGCTGTTTATATTGTATGCACCCAACAAGTTGGGCGCACCTGCTTCTAAGCAGTCGATTGCTCGTTGGATTTGTAACACAATTCAACTTGCACATTCTGTGGCAGGCCTGCCACAGCCTAAAACTGTAAAAGCCCACTCCACAAGGAAGGTGGGCTCATCTTGGGCGGCTGCCCGAGGGGTCTCGGCATTACAACTCTGCCGAGCAGCTACGTGGTCGGGGGAGAACACGTTTGTAAAATTTTACAAATTTGATACCCTGGCAAAGGAGGACCTGGAGTTCTCTCATTCGGTGCTGCAGAGTCATCCGCACTCTCCCGCCCGTTTGGGAGCTTTGGTATAATCCCCATGGTCCTTTCAGGAACCCCAGCATCCACTTAGGACGATAGAGAAAATAAGAATTTACTTACCGATAATTCTATTTCTCGGAGTCCGTAGTGGATGCTGGGCGCCCATCCCAAGTGCGGATTATCTGCAATACTTGTACATAGTTATTGTTAACTAATTCGGGTTATTGTTAAGGAGCCATCTTTAAGAGGCCCTTTCTGTTGTCATACTGTTAACTGGGTTTAGATCACAAGTTGTACGGTGTGATTGGTGTGGCTGGTATGAGTCTTACCCGGGATTCAAAATGCCTCCCTTATTGTGTATGCTCGTCCGGGCACAGTACCTAACTGGAGTCTGGAGGAGGGTCATAGGGGGAGGAGCCAGTGCACACCACCTGACCTAGTAAAGCTTTACTTTTTTGTGCCCTGTCTCCTGCGGAGCCGCTATTCCCCATGGTCCTTTCAGGAACCCCAGCATCCACTACGGACTCCGAGAAATAGAATTATCGGTAAGTAAATTCTTATTTTAAAACATTCTCTCAATCTTTTCATTGCCATAAAGCAATAACATTGATTTACTAGATAGTTTATTGTATAGTCACATTGTGCAGCTTTGCAAGACCGAATCTAGAACATGAAGTTTATTGTGGTGTGTATTTGTATAAACTGTCCATAGTGCTATTGCTATTCTAACCATATTTAAGCATGAGCTCCCTGAACAGCCTATAGCAGATGTATATTGACATTAGTGTATGGAAGAGTACTGCTCTTTTGCAGTATTCCATGTTGTGACTGACGCATGCTTTCTCCTCACAACCATATAGAACGTTATGTTATAGAATTACAGGTGCCAACGATTATATTGGCTTCCACTCATTGTCCCTCCTTTCGTTGGACGATGCTTGTTTGAGGGAGGCCACTATAACAAATGGAACCTAGAATTTAAATAATAGGTTCAGGGAAAAATGTTCTGTGCGTAAGCTAGTACCTAGACTAAAGAGGCTTTTATTTTCTTTCTCCAGTCAAGAAGAGAGATATCTATAATAAATTCGGAAAAGAGGGATTAACAGGTGGAGGAGGTGGTGGCGGTAAGTTTCTTTACGGTCTGATTTCAGTGTTGCTTGTGACCTTAGGTATTGCCTGCTTATCAAAACATTGTGGTGTTTTTTCTGTAAAGTGGCTTGTAATTGCATGTTGAATAAAATTTTATATTTTACAAGTCTATACGTTGACTCAAAAAATATTTGCAGTGTAATCTTTTTAGTACTGTCTAAATTCATGATTGTCTCCTTTCTCTAGGAGGAAATCATTATGGCCATCCATTTGAACATAACTTTACATTCAGAAGTCCAGATGATGTCTTCAGGGACTTCTTTGGAGGAAGAGATCCGTTCTCATTTGACCTATTTGGTAAAGTATTCCATTTTTTGTTATTCTCGTACCCACTTACTGACTTAGTACAAGGTTTCGCCATTTAATTTGCCACCCAGAGGTTAGGAGATGTAGATATATTTGGCAGGTAAATACTACTGGATCAGTTACAGCAATTTCCCAGGTGTGGGAAAGTAATATGGTTTGTTTGCTTTGGCTGGTCAAAGTATTTCTTATCTATTTCAATGAAACAGGCTTAATGAGTTGTTTTATGTGCTCTCTAATAAAGATGCCATAAAGTGTAACCTTTTGTATTAAATACTAGTGTACTGCCATGGTTCCTGATATAGGATCAAATGTAATAGGTTCTCTCTTGCTTTCCCGGCACGATTACACCTCCTAAAAAAAAAAAAAAAAAAAAAAAAATGAAATTAAACCACTTAATTTAAACCAGCAATTACAAATTTTGTTTTCATATTGTGGATTCAGTCGCTCCAACGGACCTCTCAGTATGGCAGATACCAGGCAAATCGGTTGCACTGAGTGTTTATTTGCTCAAATAAAACTACTGGAAGCAACAAAACTAGTATTCCATTTGATACGTAATATTTGTGCATCTATTTGCTAATGAGTGTGATTCTGCATACGAAGATGCCGCAGATTTTTCTCAAGCAAAGTTCCATTGTGCTTCATCTGCAACTTTGTACTCATTAAAGTTGCAGCCCAGCATCTGTAGTACACTTTAAATGCAAATAAGTTGAAAAATCTTGATAAAAAAGCTGCTATGCTACACAACTCTGCATCTCCATCACGCTGGGCATCTAGTGCCATATGATGTATTGAGGCTAAGTGTATGTAGGACACATCCATAGTTTTAAGGTAAGAGCAGGTTGATTTTGCGTTTAAATCCAATTGCCACTTTAAATCTAATGGTTATGATGCCAAAATAGTGTTGGGACAATCAATACTGATTTACCTCCAAGCTAGTGTTTGCTTGTCCTGTGTTGCTGCCTGTGTCTGTGTGGAGTAGTTTTACTGTTAATTGACTTATTTCACAATCGGGTCAGTCACTAGAACCTGTAAACTTGTATTTGTTTTACAACTGTATTAGTTTGATATCAAAGTGCCCTGGCCCAGACCATGGCCTGCTTTTTCTGATTACACGCTGGTTTATTGATGCTCTGTATAGGTATACAGGTTTATGTTTTTCTAACTATATCTTTGTCTTCCGGCAGAAGATCCTTTTGATGACTTCTTTGGCAACAGGAGAGGCCACAGAGGAAACCGAAATAGGCCTGGAGGTTCTTTCCTTACAGGCTTTGGCGGATTCCCTAGCTTTGGCCCTAGCTTTTCACCATTTGATTCAGGTAGGGGGAAATGTAATACACTTGACACCACCTTATTGTGTTTTGGGTTCTTTTTTTGTTTCCAGCAGCATCTATCCAGAGAACAGTTGCCTACCCGTGTTATGTATCTTATAGCTGTGGACCAGGCATGTCAAACAACACCCCAACTGGGCCAAATAATCAAGGTCTAAAGTCTCTTGTGGGCCGCAAAAAAAAAAAAAGTCTTGTATGCAATTTTGAAGGGTTTATCAGAAAATAAAAAACAGCAAAGTATAATCAAAGTATCAGGAAGAAAACCTCTTCAATAGTGTGAGCTGGCAGCTGTGTTATTCCCCTCATATATCAATGTGTGGTTCCCCCCCCCCTCTATAATACATATCAGTGTGAGCTAGTAAAATGTGACTTCCAGCACCCCCCACCCACCCTCTCCCCCTTCCCTCCCCCATCCCTAAAGTCCAGGGATTTAGGCCGCAAAAGTATGCGTTAAGGGACGCATGCGGGCCGCAAGTTTAACATGTCTGCTGCAGACTTAGGTTTTCATTCTGAATGACTTTCTTTTAGGTTTTACATCATCCTTTGGTTCCCTTGGGCACGGTGGATTTACTTCCTTCTCCTCCTCTTCGTTTGGTGGCTCAGGAATGGGCAACTTCAAATCTGTATCAACTTCAACCAAAATGATAAATGGCAGGAAAATTACTACTAAGAGGTACAGGTGTTTTTTGTTTTTGTTTTTTTTAAATTTAGAAATTGAATACTTATTTGTGATACTTGTCTGAATGAGTAAAAGAATTTGGGGGGTAAAATGAACCTAATAAGGCAGTGGTTCTCCAACTGTGTGCCTAGGAACCCTGGGATGCCCTGGGTTGGTGGTTCGAGATCAATTCAAATGATTTACAGTCAGTGTAATAGACAAAACCAGTGCTGGTGGCTTCCAATCCTAAAATGTGGACAAACAGAAGTGAACACTGTCCCTCACCACATAACTGAACCTAAGGATGATCTATAAACACAATGAACTTCATTTAATATTTTATTTTTCTGAATTTCTCAAGAAGAAACTTTTGGCACAGGGGTGCTGTTAAAAAATTCTGTACTATAGGGTGCCATAATTAAAAAAGTTTGGGAACCACTGTAATAGGAATAAGGTCTTTTTTCTACAGGGCGTTTCTATACTGTCAGCTGCCCACTTTTAGAGAGCGTCATAGCAGCTTCCATTTAGTAAAATCTAATATGGCACATGGTTTCTTTTCATTGGTTACAGTACCTTTTTAGATGTCTCTTCTGTAAAGTTTCCATAAAATTGCGTTTACTACTTTAGTCTATACTTTTTAAAAGTGCAGGAATGCATAGGTGGATGTGTGTGTATATTATATACACACACACACACACACTCTCTCTCTCTCTCTCTCTCTCTCTCTCTCTCTCTCTCTCTCTCTCTCTCTCTCTCTCTCTCTCTCTCTCTCTCTCTCTCTCTCTCTCTCTCATTTGTGATGGTAAATGTGTGGGTTATGTTCTGGCGTGCCCTTCTCCACTGCCTTTTGCTAAGGGATTATTTTGAACCTTAATGAGGATTTCCTGAGCAATTTTCTGGTTTAGGCTGTCTGAAAACTTCCATTGTGAAGATGAACTGGTTGTTTGTAGGATTGTGGTTGTAGGTTTTCTAGGCGTACTCTGGGTCGGATTCAACTAGACACTGTTATTAACCCTGGGCTAAATGGTCTGGAGGGGCTATTCAATTGCAGCCTGTGATAAGCTTGCAGGCTGCAATTCTGATTTCTGTTACACCAATGAGGGAGGCTCGAACAAAAATCTGCAGTAAGTGTCCTTATCGATAGCTCCGAGTACATTTTCTGGTAACCCATGGGTTAAAGCACAAGAAAATGGGGTTGGAATTGTATAGCCTCATGAGTAAAAGCCTACTGCTCCCAAATTGCAAATGAGAGTAAGACATTAGCAATTAGAACTATATCATATACAGCATTCAGCAGCACTGCACCCTTCCAGTGTTAATTTATCCCCTGCTAATTGCATACAGTCCCCTGTTTGGTAAGGTTGGGGACACAGCATAAATAGTTATCTCAGGCTTCCTGAGTACCGTTTGTGTGTTTGCCAGTCGCACTGCTCTTCTGACTTTTTGCTTTGTCTTTCCAGGATTGTTGAGAACGGACAAGAACGCGTTGAAATAGAAGAAGATGGACAGTTAAAGTCCTTAACAATAAATGGTAAGGAGCAGATGCTACGCTTGGATAGCAAGTAAATTCGACGCACGCATGTATCAGAAATATTAACCTAAACAAGCACCATTTGTGGATTATCAGGAACATTTTTGAAGAATTCTAAAGAACTGTTCAGAGTATATCTGTACTTAATCTAAGGCATAATTAAACGAAGCTCGTGGAGAGTTTCTGGTATGTCATAGACTCTCTCAATTCAATTTTTGGGACCACGTTCATAGGACCATATACTTTTTGTTTTATTTACGTCGTAATATCGTACGTTTTCTGTATGCACTTTTAAAAGTTTACCTTCGAATTGCTTGTGGCATCACTGTAGCACAGTGCGTTGAAGACCTCTCCGACAGTGGAAGGGTTAAACAAGGAGTGAGCCGTAATATTTCATTTAGTGGTTGAACCAAAGGTTCATTAACCGCATGATGCGTTTTACTTTAATTTTGTTTAAAATGTGAACAAAGTGTTAGCTGTCTGCCCTGCTATCAATCCAACTTTCCCAGCAATCCATGTCTTAGTCTGGACTCTCCTAAACTATCTAATGTTAAACTACAGTGCGTTTCTGGTTTCTATAATTTCAGGTTTTGTTTTCTAATTGTGCATGTGTGCTGGCCGTTCAGCACTTGGAAGCTATTGTGTAATTTCACCAAGCAAGAAGACACTTTTTTATTTTGTCATTTGCTAAAAGTTGGATGTGAATAAATGCTGATGTTTTGTAGTGCATTCTTTCATTCATTGTATTTGTAGCATTCTTGCTGTCTGTGCCTGCCTGTGGGTAATTTTGGTAATTTTCACAAACAACTCTTTGCTTGTAATTCAAATGCGTGGACACACTTTTTCTCTCTCCCTCTCCCCCCTAACGGGTATAAAAATAAATAAGAGCGACAAAATATCGGAACACAATTCCCAGCTGCACTGTTTACAACCTGTTTATTGCTTCCTTTTGTGTGACTGTATTAAGTGACAGAGGGACCACAATATGGAGTAATCTTGATGCACTAGAACCATAGGTTTTTCTATAAATATTACAATTGAAAATTAATCTATAATTTAGACTTTTTTATTTTGTCTTCATGACGGATACCCAAATTAGTACAAGACTTGCCATCAATATGTGTCACACCACATGTTTATGAAAGTGATGGATATAACACTGTGCAATCAAGATTGCTTCCTCTTCACAACTGGTTGGACCACTATTACTGCACGCTACACTCACATTATAAGTGTCTTGGCACTCGGTAGTAGTTCTACAGTTACTAATAGAAAGCTTACGATAAAACTTGCATTTGTAAATTACAGAATCCGTTGACTTAGTAACTAAAAAAAAAATGTTTTTTGTTTAAGCTGCACTCCTAGTTTGTGGTTATTGTCTAACCAATATTAATTTTTTTTTAATTTACTTTGGCAATGAAGCGGGACTCCCACCTACACTACTTTTCCATCCTCCTGTTTAAAGGGGGGGAGGAGATGTAGGCTAATAATTGTGATGAGTTACCAATGAATGCCCTGAATTTATCAGGGTCTGCCCTGGTCTATTCACGTATAAAAATGAAAACTCTCTGCCCTGTGTGTAGTTTTAGGTGCACGTTGCAATCTTTAGTGGTGCAAGTATAAGATACTGTGCATCCATCTGTACCAGGTATTTCAAGGTTTTGCTGCTTTGATCTCTCTTTGCACTTGGCTACTTCATGGATTGTTTGTTGCACTGATTTATCGATCCATGACACAATCACATAAGCACAATCAGTAGAGGAAATTAAAAAAACGAAAACACTTCAACTTAGTTTCATAACTGTTATTTAGCAGTATTATGATCTGTTGGCGTTTAGGGGGCGAAATGTATCATTTTGGTAAATTATAATGCTACAGATGTGTACTACAAAGCTGCTGCGGGAGGCAGCGCATCCCGGCTCTGCGCATCGCAACATACAGTAGCATGGCCTCCTGCAGCCTCTAGCGCCCCGCTACTGCTGCCGGCTGCCACATAAAAAGCATTGAGTAGCGGGAGCATCGCTTATTAGTAATGGACCTCCGCCGGCTAGCGGAAGCATCACTCCCCACTCCCTCTGCTGGATTCCATAAGATATACTGTATGGATAGCAGGAGCTACCATGCACTGTACTGTGGCATTCAGCCCGCGATATGAACGCATCGCAGGCAAAGATGTAAGTGGACACATCTGTAAAAACCCTTATCAAAGCTAAGTAATTTAAAATGTGTGCAGATGTGTCCTTATACTTCTAGCCTCAAAATGCCATGCATAATAAGGTGTATGACGCAAGTGAGCTTCCAGGTCCCGTGCAACTCTGCTAGCGTCAAGCCTTTTTCTTTCAGGCAGATATAACGTGCAGAGAGTTAGATTTGGGTGGGGTGTGTTCAAACTGAAATCTAAATTGCAGTGTAAAAATAAAGCAGCCAGTATTTACTCTGCACAGAAATAATGTAACCCACCCACATCTAACTCTTTCTGCACATGTTATATCTGCCCCACCTGCAGTGCAACCTGGTTTTACCCAACTGCTAACAAATATGCTGCTGCGATCAGGTCAGCATTAGGCCCCATGAGAGAGAGACTGGCAGTCATACTGGACACACCTCCAAAGTTTCTGAAAAAGAAATGATTTCTTTGGTAACAGCTGAGGAAAATCACTATCAGATGCATGCTTAAAAATGCTTGGTATGGAAAGGAAAACGAAAACTGGGACTCCTGCATTATGACACGGAGTTGCTTATTTATATAATGAACTCTGCTTTATACTAACACTTCTTCTACAAAAAGTTTGACCTTTTATGTGCACAGTGTGGTTAAGACTTTGTATTACCCAGCCATTAAACTTCTTGATTTTTAACAGTTCTAGTAAACTGGAATGTGACAAACCTAACAATTCTGATTTCTGTGTGGGGCATTGTCTCACTGCGCTTACTGCATTGAGTGTTTTATATGTCCTCAGCAAATGGTAACAAGCAACCAATACATCCAGACTGTCCTCTGGAAATAGCTTTTGTATTGAGGTTTTCCATTTTTTTGCCAATCCAATGCATTGAAATGGTATTGAAACACCAAAGTTCCTTGCTTGTAATCTATTTGCTTTTTTAAAAATATTTAACCTAACCGTGTGTGTGGCTTTTATTTTTATTTTCTTTATATTGCACTTTCCAAGATTACCCACTTTCCACCAGCACCAAGCTGTGCTACTATACAATTAAGTAAATGCATCTACCTTTTTGCTATCTTGTAACATCTGTATCAGGTGCCCGAATAGTAGCCATATATAGTCTGGCATTTTGGGTCGTAACAGCAATACTACAAATGAAAACGGTCTTTGCGCAGCCAAAGCTCTCGCATGTGGGGTATTTTCTCTGTTTTTGTTTTTTTGTTGAATTGGTTGTTTGGAAATGGAGGATGGAAGTATAAATAGGAGTGGGTAAAAGCTGCTTAATTCTAAAATCCTGTTTGAAAGCAGTTCAATGTAACACCATATCATGAAATGACTTGGTTATTGTAATTGGGTAAAAGACTGCCATACCCCAAAAATGCTGCAATGGAAAGTAAATCAATTGGTGTGTGTACCCACAGATCTGGGAGGATGTGTTGTTGCTATACGTGGCCAATAGATTAGTAGGTAATTGATGCTTATTTTGTGACCATTATCCATTTTTATATCGCTTTTTCATTTTTAGATGAATTTTATGAGGCCCAGATTTATAACAAGCCTTGGAGAGTGGTAAATTACACGGTGATAAAGTAACAACAACCAAACAGCTTTAATTGTTAATTATCAAACACAGTGGCAGTTAGACTTATCAAGCTCCAAGGCTTGATAAATTTGGGCTAGTTTGAAATCTTGACCAATCCTGTCATGGATTTAGCATACTATGGGGGTATTCATTTAGTGCCGTTTTCTTCGGCTAGCCGAAAAAACGGCACTAATTCGATGTCTGTGTCTTCAATTGCGGGCGTTTTTGCCCATTTCTCTTACGTCCTAGAGGATGCTGGGGACTCCGTAAGGACCATGGGGTATAGACAGGCTCCGCAGGAGACATGGGCACTCTAAAGACTTTAGATGGGTGTGCACTGGCTTCTCCCTCTATGCTCCTCCTCCAGACCTCAGTTAGATCCTGTGCCCAGAGGAGACTGGATGCACTGCAGGGGAGCTCTACTGAGTTTATCTGAAAAATACTTTTGTTAGGTTTTTTTATTTTCAGGGAGCACTGCTGGCAACAGGCTCCCTGCATCGTGGGACTGAGGGGAGAGAAGCAGACCTACTTAAATGATAGGCTCTGCTTCTTAGGCTACTGGACACCATTAGCTCCAGAGGGTCGGAACGCAGGTCTCACCCTCGTTGTTCGTCCCGGAGCCACGCCGCCGTTCTCCTCACAGAGCCGGAAGATAGAAGCCGGGTGAGTATAAGAAGAAAGACTCCAAAGGCGGCAGAAGGCTTCTGATCTTCACTGAGGTACCGCGCAGCGGTAACGCTGCGCGCCATTGCTCCCACATTCACACACACTGACGGCACTGTATGGGTGCAGGGCGCAGGGGGGGCGCCCTGTGCAGCAATCATAAACTTCTAGGGACACTGGCATAGAGATAGATAGATGCATGCATGCATGCATACATGCATACATGCATACATACATACACACACACACACACACACACACACACACACAGTATACGCAGTATATTACAGAAACCCCCGCCAGTATAAAGATTTGAGCGGGACCGAAGCCTGCCGTTGAGGGGGCGGAGCTTGATCCTCCAGCACTAACCAGCGCCATTTTCTCCACAGCATATAAAAGCGCTGTACTAACTGGGATTTCTCTGACGTCCTAGTGGATGCTGGGAACTCCATAAGGACCAAGGGGGATAGCGGCTCCGCAGGAGACTGGGCACAAAAGTAAAGCTTTAGGACTACCTGGTGTGCACTGGCTCCTCCCCCTATGACCCTCCTCCAAGCCTCAGTTAGATTTTTGTGCCCGAACGAGAAGGGTGCACACTAGGGGCTCTCCTGAGCTGCTTAGTGAAAAGTTTAGTTTTAGGTTTTTTATTTTCAGTGAGACCTGCTGGCAACAGGCTCGCTGCATCGAGGGACTAAGGGGAGAAGAAGCGAACTCACCTGCGTGCAGAGTGGATTGGGCTTCTTAGGCTACTGGACACCATTAGCTCCAGAGGGATCGAACACAGGCCCAGCCATGGAGTCCGGTCCCAGAGCCGCGCCGCCGGCCCCCTTACAGAGCCAGAAGCAAGAAGAGGTCCGGAAAATCAGCGGCAGAAGACATCCTGTCTTCACCAAGGTAGCGCACAGCACTGCAGCTGTGCGCCATTGCTCCTCAGCACACTTCACACTTCAGTCACTGAGGGTGCAGGGGGCGCTAGGGGGGGGTGCCCTGAGCAGCAATAAAAACACCTTGGTTGGCGAAAATACATCACATATAGCCCCCAGGGCTATATGGATGAATTTTAACCCCTGCCAGATTACACTGAAAAACGGGAGAAAAGGCCGCCGAGAAAGGGGCGGAGCCTATCTCCTCAGCACACTGGCGCCATTTTCCCTCACAGCTCCGTTGGAGGGAAGCTCCCTGGCTCTCCCCTGCAGTCACTACACTACAGAAAGGGTTAAAAAAGAGAGGGGGGCACAAATTAGGCGCAGTATAAACAATACAGCAGCTATAAGGGGAAAAACACTTCTATAAGGTTATCCCTGTGTGTGTATATATATATATATATATATATATATATATATATATATATATATATATATATAGCGCTCTGGGGTGTGCTGGCAAACTCTCCCTCTGTCTCCCCAAAGGGCTAGTGGGGTCCTGTCCTCTATCAGAGCATTCCCTGTGTGTGTGCTGTGTGTCGGTACGTTTGTGTCGACATGTATGAGGAGGAAAATGATGTGGAGGCGGAGCAAATTGCCTGTAATAGGGATGTCACCCCCTAGGGGGTCGACACCTGAGTGGATAAACTGCTGGAAGGAATTACATGACCGTGTCAGCTCTTTACAAAAGACAGTGATTGACATGAGACAGCCGGCTACTCAGCTTGTGACTGTCCAGACGTCTCATAGGCCGTCAGGGGCTCTAAAGCGCCCGTTACCTCAGATGGCAAATACAGACGCCGACACGGATACTGACTCCAGTGTCGACGGGGAAGAGACAAATATGACTTCCAGTAGGGCCACACGTTACATGATTGAGGCAATGGAAAATGTTTTACACATTTCTGATAATACGAGTACCACCAATAGGGGTATTATGTTCAGTGAGGAAAAACTACCTGTAGTTTTCCTGAATCTGAGAAATTAAATGAGGTGTGTGATGAAGCGTGGGTTTCCCCCAATAAAAAAACTGATAATTTCTAAAAAGTAATTGGCATATATCCTTTCCCGCCAGAGGTTAGGGTGTGTTGGGAAACACCCCCTAGGGGGGATAAAGCGCTCACACGCTTGTCAAAACAAGGGCTCTACCCTCTCCTGAGATGGCCGCCCTTAAGGATCCTGCTGATAGAAAGCAGGAGGGTATCCTAAAATGTATTTACACACATACTGGTGTTATACTGCGACCAGCAATCGCCTCAGCCTGGATGTGCAGTGCTGGGTTGGCGTGGTCGGATTCCCTGACTGAAAATATTGATACCCTAGATAGGGACAGTATATTATTGCCTGTAGAGCATTTAAAAGATGCATTTCTATATATGTGTGATGCACAGCGGGATATTTGCCGACTGGCATCAAGAGTAAGTGCGCTGTCCATTTCTGCCAGAAGAGGGTTATGGACACGACAGTGGTCAGGTGATGCGGATTCCAAATGGCATATGGAAGTATTGCCTTATAAAGGGGAGGAGTTATTTGGGGTCGGTCTTTCAGACCTGGTGGCCACGGCAACAGCTGGGAAATCCACGTTTTTACCCCAGGTCGCCTCTCAACATAAGAAGACGCCGTATTATCAGGCGCAGTCCTTTCGTTCCCATAAGGGCACGTGGGCAAAAGGTTCCTCATTTCTGCCCCGTGACAGAGAGGGAAACGGCTGCAGAAATCAGCCAGTTCCCAGGAACAGAAGCCCTCCCCCGCCTTTGCCAAGCCATCAGCATGACGCTGGGGCTTTACAAGCAGACAGGGAGGCAGTGTTGGAAGCCATTCACAAGCTGTATTCCCAGCAGGTGATAATTAAGGTACCCCTCCTGCAACAGGGAAAGGGGTATTACTCCACACTGTTGTGGTACCGAAGCTGGACGGCTCGGTGAGACCGATTTTAAATCTAAAATCTTTGAACACTTACATACAGAGGTTCAAATTCAAGAGAAGGGGACTACATGGTGTCTCTGGACATCAAGGATGCTTACCTTCATGTCCAAATTTACCCTTCTCACCAAGGGTACCTCAGGTTTGTGGTACAGAACTGTCACTATCAGTTTCAGACGCTGCCGTTTGGATGGTCCACGGCACCCCGGGTCTTTACCAAGGTAATGGCCGAAATGATGATACTCCTTCGAAGGAAGGGAGTTTTAGTTATCCCTTACTTGGACGATCTCCTGATAAGGGTAAGATCCTGGGAACAGTTGGAGGTCGGTGTAGCACTATCTCAGGTAGTGTTGCGACGGCACGATTGGATTCTCAATATTCCAAAATCGCAGCTGGTTCCGACGACTCGTCTTCTGTTCCTAGGGATGATTCTGGACACAGTTCAGAAAAAGGTGTTTCTCCCGGAGGAGAGAGCCAGGGAGTTATCCGAGCTAGTCAGGAACCTCCTAAAACCGAGCCAAGTCTCAGTGCATCAATGCACAAGGGTTCTGGGAAAAATGGTAGCTTCCTACGAAGAAAAGCCATTCGGCAGATTCCACGCAAGAACTTTCCAGTGGGACCTGCGGGACAAATGGTCCGGGTCGCATCTTAAGATGCATCAGCGGATAACCCGGTCACCAAGGACAAGGGTGTCCCTCCTGTGGTGGTTGCAGAGTGCTCATCTTCTAGAGGGCCGCAGAGTCGGCATTCAGGACTGGGTCCTGGTGACCACGGATGCCAGCCTGCGAGGCTGGGGAGCAGTCACACAGGGAAGAAATTTCCAGGGCTTATGGTCAAGCCTGGAGACATCATTTCACATAAATATCCTGGAGCTAAGGGCCATTTACAATGCTCTCAGCTTAGCAAGACCTCTGTTTCAAGGTCAGCCGGTGTTGATCCAGTCGGACAACATCACGGCAGTCACCCATGTAAACAGACAGGGTGGCACAAGAAGCAGTCAATGGCAGAAGCTGCAAGGATTCTTCGCTGGGCGGAAAATCATGGGATAGCACTGTCAGCAGTATTCGTTCCGGGAGTGGACAACTGGGAAGCAGACTTCCTCAGCAGGCACGGCCTCCACCCGGGAGAGTGGGGACTTCACCCAGAAGTCTTCCACATGATTGTAAATCATTGGGAAAAACCAAAGGTGGACATGATGGCGTCCCGCCTAAACAAAAAATTGGACAGGTATTGCGCCAGGTCAAGGGAACCTCAGGCAATAGCTGTGGACGCTCTGGTAACACCGTGGGTGTACCAGTCAGTGTATGTGTTCCCTCCTCTTCCTCTCATACCAAAAGTACTGAGAATTATAAGACGGAGGGGAGTAAGAACTATACTCGTGGCTCCGGATTGGCCAAGAAGGACTTGGTACCCGGAACTTCAAGAGATGCTCACGGAGGACCCGTGGCCTCTACCTCTAAGAAGGGACCTGCTCCAGCAAGGACCCTGTCTATTCCAAGACTTACCGCGGCTGCGTTTAACGGCAGGGCGGTTGAACGCCGGATCCTGAAGGAAAAAGGCATTCCGGATGAAGTCATCCCTACCCTGATCAAGCCAGGAAGGATGTAACCGCAAAGCATTATCACCGCATTTGGCGAAAATATGTTGCGGGGTGCGAGGCCAGTAAGGCCCCGATGGAGGAATTTTCAACTAGGTCGATTCCTGCATTTCCTGTAAACAGGAGTGTCTATGTGCCTAAAATTGGGGTCCATTAAGGTTCAAATTTCAGCCCTGTCAATTTTCTTCCAGAAAGAACTAACTTCAGTTCCTGAAGTTCAGACGTTTTGTAAAAGGGGTACTGCATATACAGCCTCCTTTTGTGCCTCCAGTGGCACCTTGGGATCTCAATGTAGTTTTGGGGTTCCTAAAGTCACATTGGTTTGAACCACTTGAATCTGTGGAGTTAAAATATCTCACATGGAAAGTGGTCATGTTGTTGGCCCTGGCCTCGGCCAGGCGCGTGTCAGAATTGGGGGCTTTATCCTGTAAAGGCCCTTATCTGATCTTCCAGACAGGGCGGAATTGAGGACTCATCCTCAATTTCTCCCTAAGCTGTTTTCAGCGTTTCACGTGAACCAGCCTATTGTGGTACCTGCGGCTACTAGGGACTTGGAGGACTCCAAGTTGCTGGACGTAGTCAGGGCCCTGAAAATATGTTTCCAGGACGGCTGGAGTCAGAAAATCTGACTCGCTGTTTATCCTGTATGCACCCAACAAGCTGGGTGCTCCTGCTTCTAAGCAGACTATTGCTCGTTGGATTTGTAGCACAATTCAGCTTGCACATTCTGTGGCAGGCCTGCCACAGCCAAAATCTGTAAAAGCCCATTCCACACGGAAAGGGGCTCATCTTGGGCGACTGCCCGAGGGGTCTCGGCTTTACAACTTTGCCGAGCAGCTACTTGGTCAGGGGCAAACACGTTTGCTAAATTCTACAAATTTGATACCCTGGCTGAGGAGGACCTGGAGTTCTCTCATTCGGTGCTGCAGAGTCATCCGCACTCTCCCGCCCGTTTGGGAGCTTTGGTATAATCCCCATGGTCCTTACGGAGTTCCCAGCATCCACTAGGACGTCAGAGAAAATAAGAATTTACTTACCGATAATTCTATTTCTCATAGTCCGTAGTGGATGCTGGGCGCCCATCCCAAGTGCGGATTGTCTGCAATACTTGTACATAGTTATTGTTACAAAAATCGGGTTATTGTGGTTGTGAGCCATCTTTCCAGAGGCTCCTCTGTTATCATGCTGTTAACTGGATTCAGATCACAGGTTGTACGGTGTGATCGGTGTGGCTGGTATGAGTCTTACCCGGGATTCATAAATCCTTCCTTATTGTGTACGCTCGTCCGGGCACAGTATCTTAACTGAGGCTTGGAGGAGGGTCATAGGGGGAGGAGCCAGTGCACACCAGGTAGTCCTAAAGCTTTACTTTTGTGCCCAGTCTCCTGCGGAGCCGCTATCCCCCTTGGTCCTTACGGAGTTCCCAGCATCCACTACGGCCTATGAGAAATAGAATTATCGGTAAGTAAATTCTTATTTTTATTCCAGTGTCCGGTGGCGCTGGGTGTGTGCTGGCATACTCTGTCTCTCCAAAGAGCCTTATTGGGGGACTGTCTCCATATAGATATATATCCCTGAGTGTGTGGGGGTGTCAGTACGTGTGTCGGCATGTCTGAAGCGGAAGGCTCTTCTAAGGAGGAGGTTGAGCAGATGATTGTGGTGTCTCCGTTGGCGACGCCGACACCTGATTGGTTGGATATGTGGAATGTTTTAAATGCAAATGTGTCTTTATTACATAAGAGATTGGACAAAGCAGAGTCCAGGGAAGAAACAGGGAGTCAATCCATGGCTTTGGCTGTGTCACAGGGCCCTTCAGGGTCTCAGAAACGTCCCCTGTCCCACGTAGCAGACACTGATACCGACACGGATTCTGACTCCAGTGTCGACTACGATGATGCGAGGTTACACCCAAGGGTGGCCAAAAGTATTCATTATATGATTATTGCTATAAAAGATGTTTTGCATATCACAGATGACCCCTCTGTCCCTGACACGAGGGTATGCATGTTTAAGGAAAAGAAACCTGAGGTAACCTTTCCCCCGTCTCATGAGCTGAACGCTTTATTTGAAAAGGCTTGGGAAACTCCAGCAAACTGCAGATTCCCAAGAGAATTCTTATGGCGTACCCTTTCCCCGCGCAGGACAGGTTATGGTGGGAATCCTCTCCCAGGGTGGACAAGGCTTTAACGCGCTTGTCCAAAAGGTGGCGCTACCATCTCCGGACACGGCAGCCCTCAAGGATCCTGCTGATCGCAGACAGGAAATTACCTTAAAATCAATTTATACACATACGGGTGCCTTGCTCAGACCGGCAGTAGCGTCGGCATGGGTATGTAGCGCAGTAGCAGCATGGGCAGATAACTTGTCATCTGACATTGACACCCTAGATAGGGATAGCATTTTATTGACCTTGGGTCACATTAAAGACGCAGCCTTATATATGAGAGACGCTGCAAGAGACGTTGGGCTGTTAGGTTCAAGAGCCAACGCCATGGCTATTTCTGCTAGGCGAGCCCTGTGGACCCGCCAATGGATGGGTGATGCCGACTCAAAGACATATGGAAGTTTTACCTTACAAGGGTGAGGTCTTATTTGGGGAGGGTCTCGCGGACCTGGTTTCCACGGCTACCACGGGTAAATCTTTTTTGCCTTATGTTCCCCCACAGCAAAAGAAATCGCCACAATATCAGATGCAGTCCTTTCGGTCGCATAAGTCCAGAAGAGGTCGGGGCTCTTCCTTCATCGCCAGAGGTAAGGGTAGAAGGAAAAGAATGCCTGCTACGGCTAGTTCCCAGGAGCAGAAGTCCTTCCCTGGCTTCTACTAAATCCACCGCATGACGCTGGGGCTCCACTGAGGGAGTCCGCGCCGGTGGGTGCACATCTTCGACTCTTCAGCCAGGTCTGGGTTCTGTCAGACGTGGATCCTTCGGCAATGGAAATTATATCCCAAGGCTACAAACTGGAATTCAAAGAGGTGCCTCCTCGCCGATTTTTCAAGTCTGCTTTGCCAGCTTCTCCCTCAGAGAGGGAAATAGTTTTAGCTGCAATTCAAAAGCTGTATCATCAGCAAGTGATTATCAAGGTTCCCCTAGTCCAACAGGGGAAAGAGTACTATTCAACCCTGTTTGTGGTCCCGAAACCGGATGGCTCGCTCAGACCCATTCTGAATCTAAAATCCCTAAACCTGTACTTGAAAAAGTTCAAATTCAAGATGAAATCGCTCCGGGCAGTTATCTCCAGCCTGGAAGGGGGGGGATTTTATGGTGTCACTAGACATAAAGGATGCATACCTTCATGTCCCCATATATCCTCCATCAGGCGTACCTGAGATTCGCTGTACAGGTCTGTCTTTACCAGTTTCAGACGTTGCCGTTTGGGCATTCCACGGCCCTGAGGATTTTCACCAAGGTAATGATAGTGCTCCTGCGCAGGCAGGGAGTCACAATTATCCCGTACTTGGACGATCTCCTGATAAAAGCGAGATCGAGAGATCAATTGCTGAAAGGCGTGTCTCTCTCCTTGAGAGTGCTGCAGCAGCACGGCTGGATTCTAAATCTACCAAAGTCACAGTTGATTCCAACGACTCTGCTATCTTTCTTAGGCATGATTCTGGACACGGAACAGAAGAGGGTTTTTCTCCCAGTGGAAAAAGCCCAGTAACTCCAGAACATGGTCAGGGACCTGCTAAAACCAAAAAGAGTGTCAGTCCATCAATGCACTCGAGTACTGGGAAAATGGTGGCGGCCTACGAGGCCATCCCCTTCGGCAGGTTCCATGCGAGGACATTTCAGTGGTCGGGGTCCCATCTACAAATACATCAGAAAATAAGCCTGTCCCCCAGGGCCAGGGTGTCTCTCCTGTGGTGGCTGCAGAGTGCTCACCTTCTCGAGGGTAGCAGGTTCGGTATTCAAGACTGGGTTCTGGGGACCACGGATGCGAGCCTCCGTGTATGGGGAGCAGTCACACAAGGAAGACATTTTCAGGGAGCATGGTCAAGCCAGGAGACTTGTCTACACACCAACGTACTGGAATTGAGGGCCATATACAACGGCCTACGACAAGCGGAGAATCTTCTTCGCGACCTACCGGTTCTGATTCAATCTGACAATGTCACAGCCGTGGCTCATGTAAACCGCCAAGGCGGGACAAGGAGCAGAGTGGCAATAGCGGAAGCCACCAGGATTCTTCGCTGGGCGGAAAATCACATAAGCGCTCTGTCAGCTGTCTTCATTCCGGGAGTGGACAACTGGGAAGCAGACTACCTCAGCAGACACGATCTCCATCCAGGAGAGTGGGGACTTCATCAAGAAGTTTTTGCAGAGATAACAAGTCATTGGGAACTTCCTCAAATAGACAAGATGGCGTCACGCATCAGCAAGAAGCTTCGGAGGTATTGTGCCAGGTCAAGGGACCCTCGGGCAGTAGCGGTGGACGCCCTGGTGACACCATGGGTGTTTCAGCCGGTCTATGTGTTCCCTCCTCTTCCGCTCATCTAAAAAATATTGAGAATCATAAGACGAAAAAGAGTGCAGACAATACTCATTGTTCCAGATTGGCCTCGAAGGGCCTGGTATTCAGATCTTCAGGAAATGCTCACAGAAGATCCGTGGCCTCTTCCTCTCAGGGAGGACCTGTTGCAGCAGGGGCCCGGCGTGTACCAAGACTTACCGCGGTTACGTTTGACGGCATGGCGGTTGAACGCCAAATCCTAGCTGGGAAAGTTATTCCGGAGGAAGTCATCCTTACTCTCATAAAGGCTAGGAAGGAGGTGACGGCGAAACATTATCACCGTATCTGGAGGAAGTATGTATCTTGGTGTGAAGCCAAGAATGCTCCTACGGAAGATTTCCATCTGGGCCGTTTTCTCCACTTTCTACAGACAGGAGTGGATATGGGCCTAAAGTTAGGCTCCATTAAGGTACAGATTTCGGCCCTATCAATTTTCTTTCAGAAGGAATTGGCTTCTCTCCCAGAAGTCCAGACTTTTGTAAAGGGAGTGCTGCACATCCAGCCTCCTTTGTGCCCCCAGTGGCACCATGGGACCTTAACGTGGTGTTACAGTTCCTAAAATCTCACTGGTTTGAACCTCTTCAAACGGTTGAATTAAAATTTCTCACTTGGAAGGTGGTCATGTTGTTGGCCGTGGCATCTGCAAGGCGGGTGTCCGAATTGGCGGCTTTGTCTCACAAAAGCCCCTATCTGATTTTCCATGTGGATAGAGCAGAGTTGAGGACTCGTCCTCAATTTTTGCCTAAGGTGGTTTCATCGTTTCATATGAACCAACCTATTGTGGTACCTGTGGCTACGGGTGACTTGGAGGATTCCAAGTCCCTTGATGTTGTCCGGGCCTTAAAAATTTATGTAGCCAGGACGGCTCGGGTTAGGAAGACAGAGGCACGGTTTGTCCTGTATGCAGCCAACAAGGTTGGCGCTCCTGCTTCTAAGCAGACTATTGCTCGCTGGATCTGTAACACGATTCAGCAGGCTCATTCTACGACTGGATTGCCGTTACCAAATTCGGTAAAGGCCCATTCCACTAGGAAGGTGGGCTCTTCTTGGGCGGCTGCCCGGGGGGGGGTCTCGGCATTACAGCTTTGCCGAGCGGCGACTTGGTCGGGTTCAAACACTTTTGCAAAATTCTACAAGTTTGATACCCTGGCTGATGAGGACCTCATGTTTGCTCAATTGGTGCTACAGAGTCATCCGCACTCTCCCGCCCGGTCTGGAGCTTTGGTATAATCCCCATGGTCCTTACGGAGTCCCCAGCATCCTCTAGGACGTAAGAGAAAATAAGATTTTAAACCTACTAGTAAATCTTTCTCCTAGTCCATAGAGGATGCTGGGGGCCCATCCCAGTGCGGACATATTTCTGCAAGGCTTGTATATAGTGGTTGCTTACATAAGTGTTATGTTACAGTTAAGATCAGTCTTTGGCTGATGCTGTTTTGTTCATACTGTTAACTGGTTGCGTATATTCCATATTATATGGTGTGGGCTGGTATGAATCTTGCCCTTAGAGTAACAAAAATCCTTTCCTCGTACTGTCCGTCTCCTCTGGGCACAGTTCTTTAACTGAGGTCTGGAGGAGGGGCATAGAGGGAGGAGCCAGTACACACCCATCTAAAGTCTTTAGAGTGCCCATGTCTCCTGCGGAGCCCGTCTATACCCCATGGTCCTTACGGAGTCCCCAGCATCCTCTACGGACTAGGAGAAAAAGATTTACTGGTAGGTTTAAAATCTTATTTCTCTGACGTCCTAAGTGGATGCTGGGACTCCGTAAGGACCATGGGGAATAGCAGCTCCGCAGGAGACTGGGCACAACTATAAAGAAAGCTTTAGGTCTAACTGGTGTGCACTGGCTCCTCCCACTATGACCATCCTCCAGACTTCAGTTAGAATCTTGTGCCCGGCTGAGCTGGATGCACACTAGGGGCTCTCCTGAGCTCCTAGAAAGAAAGTATATTAAGGTTTTTTATTTTACAGTGAGATCGGCTGGCAACAGACTCACTGTAGCGAGGGACTAAGGGGAGAAGAAGCGAACCTACCTAACAGGTGGTAGTTTGGGCTTCTTAGGCTACTGGACACCATTAGCTCCAGAGGGATCGACCGCAGGACCCGACCTTGGTGTTCGTTCCCGGAGCCGCGCCGCCGTCCCCCTTATAAAGCCAGAAGCATGAAGATGGTCCGGAAAATCGGCGGCAGAAGACTTCGGTCTTCACCAAGGTAGCGCACAGCACTGCAGCTGTGCGCCATTGCTCCTCATGTACACCTCACACTCCGGTCACTGATGGGTGCAGGGCGCTGGGGGGGGGGCGCCCTGAGGGCAATATATGACACCTTGGCTGGCAAATCTACATCATATATAGTCCTAGAGGCTATATAGATGTAAAAATACCCCTGCCAGTATTCCAGAAAAAGCGAGAGAAGTCCGCCGGAAAAGGGGCGGGGCCATCTCCCTCTGCACACTGGCGCCATTTTTCCCTCACCGCTCCGCTGGAAGGAAGCTCCCTGGCTCTCCTCTGCAGTCTGAACACTACAGAAGGGTAAAATAGAGAGGGGGGGCACTAAATTTAGGCGCAGGATAGATAGATATATATTGATATATAAAAAGCAGCTATAAGGGAAAACACTCATTTATAGTTGGATCCCTGTGGTATATAGCGCTCTGGTGTGTGCTGGCATACTCTCTCTCTGTCTCCCCAAAGGGCTTTGTGGGGTCCTGTCCTCTGTCAGAGCATTCCCTGTGTGTTTGCGGTATGTCGGTACGGCTGTGTCGACATGTTTGAGGAGGAGGCTTATGTGGAGGCGGAGCAGATGCCTGTAAATGTGATGTAACCCCCTGCGGGGTCGACACCTGAGTGGATGGTGCTGTGGAAGGAATTACGCGACAGTGTCGACTCCTTGCATAAAAGGTTTGACGACATACCTAATGTGGGACAGCCGGCTTCTCAGCCTGTGCCTGCCCAGGCGTCTCCAAAGCCATCAGGGGCTCTAAAACGCCCGCTACCTCAGATGGCAGATACAGATGTCGACACGGATACGGACTCCAGTGTCGACGACGATGAGACTAATGTAACTTCCAGTAGGGCCACACGTTACATGATTGAGGCAATGAAAAATGTGTTGCACATTTCAGATGTTACCCCCGGTACCACAAAAAAGGGTATTATGTTTGGAGAGAAAAAACTACCAGTAGCTTTTCCTCCATCTGAGGAGTTAAATGAAGTGTGTGAAAAAGCGTGGGCTTCCCCTGATAAAAAGCTGGTAATTTCTAAGAGGTTACTAATGGCGTACCCTTTCCCGCCAGAGGATAGGTCACGCTGGGAAACATCACCTAGGGTGGATAAAGCGCTCACACGCTTGTCAAAGAAGGTGGCACTACCGTCTCCGGATACGGCCGCCCTGAAGGAATCTGCTGATAGAAAGCAGGAGGCTATCCTGAAATCTATATATACACACACAGGTGTTATACTGAGACCGGCTATTGCTTCAGCCTGGATGTGCAGTGCTGCTGCTGCGTGGTCAGATTCCCTGTCAGAAAATATAGATACCCTAGACAGGGACACTATATTGCTAACCGTAGAGCATATAAAAGACGCACTTTTATACATGAGGGATGCACAGAGGGATATTTGCCGGCTGGCATCCAAAATTAGTGCAATGTCCATTTCTGCCAGGAGAGGGTTATGACTCGGCAGTGGACAGGTGATGCAGATTCCAAAAGACACATGGAAGTTCTGCCTTATAAGGGTGAGGAGTTGTTCGGGGATGGTCTCTCGGACCTCGTTTCCACAGCAACAGCTGGGAAGTCTACATTTTTGCCCCATGTTCCCTCACAACCAAAGAAAGCACCGTATTATCAGGTACAGTCCTTTCGACCCAATAGGGGCAAGCGGGTTAAAGGCGCGTCCTTTCTGCCCAGAGGCAGAGGTAGGGGAAAGAAGCTGCAGCATACAGCCAGTTCCCAGGAGCAAAAGTCCTCCCCATGACGCTGGGGCTCCACAGGCGGAGCCAGGTACGGTGGGGACCGTCTCAAATATTTCAGCAATCAGTGGGCTCGCTCACGGGTGGATCCCTGGATTTTTCAAATAGTATCTCAGGGGTACAAGCTGGAATTCGAGACGTCTCCTCCCCGCCGTTTCCTCAAATCTGCCTTGCCAACCACTCCCTCAGGCAGGGAGGCAGTGTTACAGGCAATTCACAAGCTGTATTCACAACAGGTGATAGTAAAGGTACCCCTACTTCAACAAGGAAGCGGTTACTATTCCACAATGTTTGTGGTACCGAAACCGGACGGTTCGGTGAGACCCATTTTAAATTTTAAATCCTTGAACACATATATAAAAAAATTCAAGTTCAAGATGGAATCACTCAGGGTGGTTATTGCAAGCCTGGACGAGGGGGATTACATGGTATCACTGGACATCAAGGATGCTTTCCTGCATGTCCCCATTTACCATCCTCACCAGGAATACCTCAGATTTGTGGTACAGGATTGTCATTACCAATTCCAGACGTTGCCGTTCGGTCTATCCACGGCTCCGAGGGTCTTTACCAAGGTAATGGCCGAAATGATGATACTCCTTCGAAAGAAGGGAGTTTTAATTATCCCGTACTTGGACGATCTCCTGATAAAGGCGAGGTCCAGAGAGCAGTTGTTGGTCGGGTAGCACTATCTCGGGAAGTGCTACAACAGCACGGCTGGATTCTAAACATTCCAAAGTCACAGCTGGTCCCTACGACACGTCTACTGTTCCTGGGGATGGTTCTGAACACAGAACAGAAAAAAGTATTTCTCCCGGAGGAGAAGGCCAAGGAGCTGTCATCTCTAGTCAGAGGCCTCCTAAAACCAAAACAGGTGTCGGTGCATCACTGCACGCGGATCCTGGGAAAAATGGTAGCTTCCTACGAAGCGATTCCATTCGGCAGGTTTCATGCAAGAACCTTTCAGTGGGACCTGTTGGACAAGTGGTCCGGTTCGCATCTTCAGATGCATCGTCTGATAACCCTGTCTCCAAGGACAAGGGTGTCTCTGCTGTGGTGGCTGCAGAGTGCTCATCTTGAAGAGGGCCGCAGATTCGGCATACAGGACTGGGTCCTGGTGACCACGGATGCCAGCCTTCGAGGCTGGGGGGCAGTCACACAGGGAAGAAACTTCCAAGGACTATGGTCAAGTCAGGAGACTTCCCTGCACATAAATATTCTGGAACTAAGGGCCATTTACAATGCCCTAAGTCAGGCAAAACCCCTGCTTCAAAACCAGCCGGTACTGATCCAGTCAGACAACATCACGGCGGTCGCCCATGTAAACCGACAGGGCGGCACGAGAAGCAGGACGGCGATGGCAGAAGCCACAAGGATTCTCCGATGGGCGGAAAATCACGTGTTAGCACGGTCAGCAGTGTTCATTCCGGGAGTGGACAACTGGGAAGCAGACTTCCTCAGCAGGCACGACCTCCACCCGGGAGAGTGGGGACTTCATCCAGAAGTCTTCCAAATGATTGTAAACCGTTGGGAAAGGCCACAGGTGGACATGATGGCGTCCCGCCTCAACAAAAAGCTAGAAAAGTATTGCGCCAGGTCAAAAGACCCGCAGGCGATAGCTGTGGACGCTCTAGTGACACCGTGGGTGTACCGGTCGGTATATGTGTTCCTTCCTCTTCCTCTCATACCAAAGGTACTGAGGATAATAAGGAGAAGAGGAGTAAGAACTATACTCATTGTTCCGGATTGGCCAAGAAGAGCTTGGTACCCGGAACTACAAGAAATGACCTCAGAGGACCCATGGCCTCTGCCGCTCAGCCAGGACCTGCTGCAGCAGGGGCCCTGTCTGTTCCAAGACTTACCGCGGCTGTGTTTGACTGCATGGCGGTTGAACACCGGATCCTGAAGGAAAAGGGCATTCCGGAGTAAGTAATTCCTACGCTGATTAAAGCTAGGAAAGAAGTAACCGCAAACCATTATCACCGCATATGGCGAAAATATGTTGCGTGGTGTGAGGCCAGGAAGGCCCCAACGGAGGAATTTCAGCTGGGACGTTTCCTGCACTTCCTACAGTCAGGGGTGACTATGGGCCTTAAATTGGGTTCCATTAAGGTTCAGATTTCGGCTCTGTCGATCTTCTTCCAGAGAGAACTGGCTTCACTACCTGAAGTTCAGACTTTTGTTAAGGGAGTGCTGCATATTCAGCCCCCTTTTGTGCCTCCAGTGGCACCTTGGGATCTCAACGTGGTGTTGGATTTCCTAAAGTCACATTGGTTTGAGCCACTGAAATCCGTGGATTTGAAATATCTCACGTGGAAAGTGGTTATGTTGTTGGCTTTGGCTTCGGCCAGGTGTGTATCAGAGTTGTAAGCTTTGTCATGTAAAAGCACTTATCTGATTTTCCATATGGATAGGGCAGAATTGAGGACTCGTCCCCAGTTTCTCCCTAAAGTGGTATCAGCGTTTCATCTGAACCAACCTATTGTGGTGCCTGCGGCTACAAAAGACTTGGAGGCTTTCAAGTTGTTGGACGTAGTCAGGGCCCTGAAAATATGTTTCCAGGACAGCTGGAGTCAGAAAGACTGACTCGCTATTTATCCTGTATGCGCCCAACAAGTTGGGTGCACCTGCTTCAAAGCAGACTATTGCTCGCTGGATCTGTAGTACGATTCAGCTTGCACATTCTGCGGCTGGACTGCCGCATCCTAAATCAGTGAAAGCCCATTCCACGAGGAAGGTGGGCTCTTCTTGGGCGGCTGCCCGAGGGGTCTCGGCTCTTCAACTTTGCCGAGCAGCTAATTGGTCGGGGTCAAACACGTTTGCTAAATTCTACAAGTTTGACACCCTGGCTGAGGAGGACCTAGAGTTTGCCCATTCGGTGCTGCAGAGTCATCCGCACTCTCCCGCCCGTTTGGGAGCTTTGGTATAATCCCCATGGTCCTTACGGAGTCCCAGCATCCACTTAGGACGTCACAGAAAATAAGAATTTACTCACCGGTAATTCTATTTCTCGTAGTCCGTAGTGGATGCTGGGGCGCCCATCCCAAGTGCGGATTGTCTGCAATACTTGTATATAGTTATTGCTTAACTAAAGGGTTATTGTTGAGCCTTCTGTTGAGAGGCTCAGTTGTTATCATACTGTTAACTGGGTATTGTATCACAAGTTATACGGTGTGATTGGGGTGGCTGGTATGAGTCTTACCCGGGATTCAAAATCCTTCCTTCTTGTGTCCGTTCTTCCGGGCACAGTATCCTAACTGAAATCTGGAGGAGGGTCATAGTGGGAGGAGCCAGTGCACAGCAGTTAGACCTAAAGCTTTCTTTATAGTTGTGCCCAGTCTCCTGCGGAGCCGCTATTCCCCATGGTCCTTACGGAGTCCCAGCATCCACTACGGACTACGAGAAATAGAATTACCGGTGAGTAAATTCTTATTTTCTCTGGCTGGGTCCACAGGATTATCCACAGGATAACATTGGGATATTGTCGAGCGACAGCGAAAATGGCACCAACACGGTCACGAGCTTTCTGGCCTCCCAGGATGCATTGGGGCCTCCACTATATAGTCCCGTCCACTGACTCAGTCAGATCAGTTTTTTTGCTTGGTGCGGCAGGAAGCCGCATGGTCACAGGGCTGCTGTGAAAGCAGCCTCAAGTTTTCATTACTTTATTTTTATAGACTTACTGTTTTTGTTTGAGCGACTTCTCTTAACAGCGTCTTAAACGTGTATTAGAAAGAGTCGCTCCAACAACTCCCCACTGGGTTGCAACAACGCTTACCTTCGCGGTACAGTGCTGTCTCGACGGGCGTCTGTGTCGGATGTTCTAGCAGGTCCAGCAGACGCTACCAGGCTGTGGCCGGAGCATGGGGAGACAGTGAGTATATGGACTTCCTCTTACTAGAGGGGTCAGGACACAGCTACGCTGATTTGGTGGAGACTACAAACAGCGTGTTGATGCGCCGAACATCTCGAGTGTGACAGCGCTACGCTCCGGGGATCATAGGCGCCAGGACTAGGTGAGGCCGCGATCCTGGGAGTTTAAGTCAACAGGGGGTTTCAGACGCTCTCCTGGCCGTCCCTCCTCCGAGTTCATGGCCAGTTCCCGCGGGTCTCTCGTTTCATGAACTGAATGACCTCACTTCCGGCTCAGACGCTACCACGAGGGTACTCGGTCGCAGCTTATACGCTGCGGTTGTGTACACTGGATATAAACCCGCCCAGACCGAGTCGCAGGCCTTTAGTGTCTGCATGCACGTGGAGTCGCTCAGCGTCCGTGTCCGTTGGTGAGCGTCCGTGTCCGTTATCAGTTACCAAGAGCGGCAGTGTACACCAGTAGCGTCTGAATCCACTCAGCGTCTTTCGAGCGTCTTTGCTTGGATATGGAAGTGTGGTGAGTCTCCCTGTATCCCGCTCCCTGGAGGCAGGGTATACAGTACTAAAAATTCCTTCTACTTCTTAGTGTGCACTGTTAATTTTTAGTACCTATTGCATATGAGACCTGTATATTACTGTGTTTTCTGCATGTTATGTTGAAAAAGAACCAGTTAAACAGAAGTACAAATTCCCTACTTATGTATAAGTTATTATGGAGGTTGTATTCTCATATGACAATGTCTAATGCTTTAACATGTGACTGACTGCTAGTATGTGTGCTGACTTTTCTGTGTAATGTCAGTCCTGTTCTGACCCTCAAATCAGGTGCACTGTGGTCAGATTGATTTCACCTCTATATACTGATTATAGGGTGTGGTTCAGTCACAAAATTGTGTAGTCAATATCAGAAAAAATGTCTGTGAGCGACAAAAGTGATGAGGAGAATTTGTCAAGCACTCCTACAGCCCTAACATGCTTCTCTTGTAAGTCAGGGGTAATTGATATGATTCAATTGGTCACTTATGAGGGTTTGTGTGCAAACTGTTTCGCTTTTCAGCGAAGTAAAAAACCAGGAGTTAGTCAAACCCCAGTAGAGCCACCATGGAATATGTTCGCAAAGACACTGTCTTCAATAGCGGACAGGTTAGCTCCAGTAGCACCACCTCAAGGGTTAGGTTACACTATGAACCCATACATGCAGCTCCCTTCCTATGGTTTGGTTCCAGTAGCCTCTACAAGCAACCAAGGGGTAGGTAAGACTAAGACAGATACGTCTGTATGGCAGACTACACAAGAGGATACATCGGATGATGATGCGGAAACAATAGATTCAACTCCGTATGATGATCAGTCGCAGAGCTTTAGTTCAGATGATGTAGCTGAACTCATTAATGCAGTAAAGGCTGTGCTTTCTCTGGAAGAACCAGCCAAGACAGCGTTAAAAGCAAAAGCACCTGTATTCAAACGAACAAAGTCAGTGAAAGCTGAATTCCCAGCGTCAGAGGAGTTGACGGAAATGATGGATGAGTCTTGGGCAGCGCCCGGTAAAAAGTACAAGATTCCTAGGAGATGGGATTCTTATTATCCATTTCCTGCTGGAGATTGTTCGAAGAGAGAAGTTCCTCCAAAAGTAGATGCACATGTTCTGCGACTCGTGCACAAATCTGCTTTGCCACTGTCATCTACCTCTTTGAATGATGTCACAGACAGGAGGGTAGAGAGCCTATTGAAAAATATTTTTTCTCTTGTGGGTGCAGTGGTAAGACCTGCTATGGCTTCGGCCTGGGTAGCAAAGGCAATGGGCGAATGGATAGAGGAACTAGAGAATGACATCCCCTCTCCTACTAGGGAGCAAGAGGATCGTCTTTGCCGTTTAAGACAATCTGCCCAGTATTTAGAAGAAGCAGCCATTGATGTAGGCACTGTTGCTTCTAAAGCTTCAGCCCTGGCAGTAGTCGCTCGCAGAGCAGTCTGGCTACGGACCTGGAAGGCAGATGCGGAGTTCAAGAAGGAATTGGAAGCATTGCCTTTCATGGGTAATATATTATTTGGAAAACCTTTATCGGATATCCTAGAGTCAGAGGCTGAATCGAAGAAGGTCAGATTTCCGGCTACCTACAACCCTAAGTCCAAGGGTTTAAAATTTCGCTCATTTCGCTGGCAAAGCAAAGCGAAAGGTAAAGAGGAGCCTAAACAACCCCAGTTTAAATCCAGGGGTAAGAAGCAGTGGGCTAGCAAAAAGCCAGCTTCCAAACCTGAACAAAAGCCCTCAGCCTGAAGAGACGGGCCTCCGCCTGGAGGATTCCAGGGTTGGGGGCCGACTCCTGCAATTTGCACACACATGGCAACAGTCAACAACAGATGCCTGGGTGCAGAAGGTAGTATCTCAGGGGTATGGGTTCCCATTCAGGAGGCAGCCTCCTCAAAGATTTTTTTGCACCAGCCCGTCTCGTATAGAGTCGAAGGCCAATGCCCTGCAAGAAGCAGTCCAAAAATTACTGCAGTCAGGTGTGATTGTCCCAGTACCTCCATCACAAAAGGTACAGGGGTATTACTCCAATCTGTTTCTAATCCAGAAACCAAATGGGTCATATCGACCAATTCTAAATCTGAAGATGTTGAACAATTACATATGGATCCCGAAGTTCCACATGGAGACGTTACGCTCCATAATGTTGGCTATGGAACCGGGAGACTATATGGTATCTCTGGATGTGCGGGATGCTTACCTACATGTGCCTATAGCACTATCACATCAGTGTTACCTCAGGTTTGCCGCCATCAAGGAACACTTCCAGTTCCAAGCTCTGCCCTTCGGGCTAGCTACAGCACCCAGGGTGTTTACCAAGATCATGGTGGTTATGGCAGCTTGTCTGCGCAAACAAGGGATAAGGATATTCCCATACCTAGACGACCTATTAATCTTAGCACAGTCGCAAGATTTACTGTTGAGCCATCTCCAACAGACGATAGTTTGTTTACAGAGACACGGGTGGCTCATAAATTGGGAGAAGTCGTCCCTGAATCCATCACAGCGGATGGTTCATTTGGGAGCCATATTGGATTCAGACCTACAGAGAGTTCTCTTACCAGAGAAGAAAATAGTCAAGGTGCAGGTCATGGCTCAGGAAGCGTTGCAAGCCCAGACAATGTCAGTCCATGCAGCAATGCGACTGTTGGGTCTGATGGTATCAACGTTCGACATGGTGGAATATGCGCAATTCCACTCCAGACCATTGCAGCATCTCATTTTGACAAAATGGAACGGAAATCATCAAACAATAAAGAAGCAGATGATAAAGATTCCAGTAAATGTAAAAAGGTCTCTAGCATGGTGGCTACAGACAAACCATTTAAACAAGGGGAGACCCTTTTGGATAAAAGAGTGGCAAGTCCTGACGACAGATGCCAGCCTGCAAGGTTGGGGGGCGGTATTCGGAAGTCTATGGTTCCAGGGAAAATGGACCGTAAGGGAAAGTCGCCTGCCGATAAATCTGTTAGAAATAAGAGCCATTTACTTGGCCCTAGTTCAGGCAAAGGACAATCTACAAGGAAGACCAGTCCAGATCCGCTCAGACAATGCGACGGCAGTAGCATACCTAAATCATCAAGGAGGGACTCACAGCAAGAGTCTGATGGAGGAAGTAACTCCCATTCTAAAGTGGGCAGAACTCCATCTCCCAGCATTGTCAGCAGTATTTGTCCCGGGTGTACTAAATTGGGAAGCGGATTTTCTCAGTTGGCACACCATTCAGGAAACCGAATGGGCACTACACCCAGAAGTGTTTCAGACACTGGTGAACAGATGGGGTCTACCGGAGATAGACCTTATGGCGTCTCGTCTAAACAACAAAGTTCCGAGGTACGGATCAAGAACAAGGGACCCAGGAGCAGTCCTGGTATGCGCACTGTCAGTAGAATGGAGGTTTCAGCTGGCATATCTGTTCCCTCCAATATCTCTGTTACCCAGAGTAGTGAGAAAGATAAAACAGGCAAAAGGAGCAATCATTCTAATAGCTCCAGCTTGGCCAAGAAGGCATTGGTACACAGATCTGTGGAGAATGTCCGTGGAAGCACCGATACTGCTCCCACAACGTCCAGATCTGTTAATGCAGGGTCCTTGTTGTCACAGTTATCTGGATCGCCTGTCTTTGACGGCGTGGCTGTTGAAACCTCTATCTTAGAGGCTAAAGGATTTTCAAAGCAAGTAATCCAAACCATGCTTAGAGCAAGAAAGCCTTCTTCGGCCTGTGTATATCATAGAATATGGCAAGCCTATATTCATTGGTGTTCTGGAAAAAATTACAATCCAAGAGCCTTTAAAGTAGCTAGAATTTTGGATTTTCTGCAGGCAGGATTGGATAAGGGGTTGAAGGTTGCTTCCTTGAGGGTGCAAGTCTCAGCGTTGACTGTATGGTTTCAGCAGAAGATTGCTGACCTACAGGATGTACGTACTTTTTTCCAAGGAGTAGTACATATTCAACCTCCATTTGTTCCTCCTGCAGCTCCCTGGGATTTGAATTTAGTTCTTAAATTTCTCCAGGGTCCTTTGTTTGAACCACTTGAGAGAGCAGATCTTAAGTGGTTAACGGTTAAAGTTCTTTTTTTACTGGCAATGGCGTCAGCCAGAAGAGTGTCAGATTTAGGAGCATTATCATGTAAGTCTCCTTTCCTAAGTTTTTTTCCAGACAGAGCAGTTCTCAGAACGAGATCTAGTTATCTTCCAAAGGTGGTGTCAAAGTTTCACCTGAATGAAGAGATTGTAGTCCCAGCTTTTCAGGTATCGGGACTATCTGCGGGAGAAGCGTCACTGGACGTGGTCCGGTCTTTAAAAATCTACATAGATCGTACTAGTGCCATCAGGAAAACAGATTCCCTCTTCATCCTCTAGGGATTCCATAGGAGAGGTTGGCCTGCTAGTAAACAGACGCTGGCGAGATGGCTCCGAATGGTAATATCTGAAGCTTATTCTCATGCAGATCTCCCTATTCCGGCTAATGTCTCTGCACACTCTACACGTAAGGTAGGTCCTTCTTGGGCAGCACAACAGGGTGCATCAGCAGAACAGATATGTAAGGCAGCCACATGGTCTTCCATAAACACATTCATCAGACATTATGCCTTGGATACTTTTGCCTCTCATGACGCAGACTTCGGGCGAAAGGTCCTCCTGTGCAATCAGGAGCGTCCCCACCATTAAAATGGCTTTGGGAATCCCAATGTTATCCTGTGGATAATCCTGTGGACCCAGCCAGAGAAATGAACGTTATGGTAAGAACTTACCGTTGATAACGTGATTTCTCTTATGTCCACAGGTATCCACAGGGATCCCACCCGGACGCATCTGATTTGAGGATCTAGACAAACACTAAAAACCTCTTCCTTCTTGTATGGAAGGGTGTGCATGTGTGTTCTTATCGCCTGTACAGGTCTCTACCTAATGTTCCTGCCTATAATCGCTGTGGAAAGAACTGATCTGACTGAGTCAGTGGGCGGGACTATATAGTGGAGGCCCCAATGCATCCTGGGAGGCCAGAAAGCTCGTGACCGTGTTGGTGCCATTTTCGCTGTCGCTCGACAATATCCCAATGTTATCCTGTGGATACCTGTGGACATAAGAGAAATCACGTTATCAACGGTAAGTTCTTACCATAACGTTCATTTTTTTTTAGTCCCTTTTTCGCCCATGCCCTTTCGTTTTTTTTGGTGGACGAATTGGCATGGGCGAAAATGGACCCAAAAACGGGCGAAAAACGCCCGCAAATTCTCAATCCACGTAGTTTTCGCTAGTGCCTTTTTATTTTTTTTATTTTATTTCCGACCAGTCGAAAAAATGGCACAGGCATTGAATAGGTCAAATGTAAATTCGACCTATAAACAGCCGAAAAGTGCAGTTTTTCTCCTGGATGAAAGAACCGGCACTAAATAAATACGCCCCTATAATGGAGATATATGAAGCAGTTGTGAAAAGAGAAGTGAGCCAGCGGACAAGGTGCCCATGGCAACCAGTCAGCTGCTCTGTATAATTTTATAGTATGCAAATTATAAATTGAGTGCTGATTTGTTGCCATAGGCAACTTCTCCACTGGCTCACTTTACTTTTTTCTCTGCTTAGTACATCTCCCCCAACATATGTTACGGACGGTGCCATACTTATTTTTCCCATGCACCTAAAATCTCAGTCCCTTTTTTTTTTTTTTGGTGTGTGTGTGTGTTTGCTGATAATGAAAATCCAGCGACAAGCTCTCAGCTTTTCGGTGTCATTATGGCTTGATCTGTGGACACAATTATTAATTGTTGATGTATCAAGTAATGCAGAGTGTGGGGAAGTGGACCAGTGGTGAAGCTGGCCACAGTAATCAATCGGCTTCTACCTGTCCCTTTATAGAATGTACTTCATAAATGTTACCTCAAAGCTGATTGGTTGCAATGGGCAACTTTTTCCACTGGTCCACTGCTTGATAAATGCACATATTTGTCTGTACCTAGCAGCCAGTATAAAAGCTAAAATCTGGGCACATTGCTATTGATGGGGAATATGTGTGTTGTGGGCTAAAGTATGATGTAGCCACCTCTAATATGCAGGAAGTTAGTGGCTTCCAGTAGTCTTGGTAATTGTAGCGTTAAGGTCACAATGGGCAAGTGTCTTGCTTTTGCAGCTTGTATAGGAAACCTTTCTCCTTCACGTGATGGAGACTGTTCCTTTTTGTAGCCGATATACGAATGATTGGGATGTGTGATACACTTGTTAATACTCTGCATGCAGTATTAAGTGTTTGGCAGTTCTGGTATTTTCCTCAACCAACACTCCCGCAGTCACTGCCCGGTACTGACCCAATTGTGTGTGTGAAAGGAAGTATTGTATAGAAAGAACATATTTGGTCTATTCAGAAGAAAAATCTGGTTATTCTTACAGCATTTATGTCAAACTAGTTACCAGCCCGTCAAAATGACGGAACAATAGTAATGTCATCACTGGTGTCTGTGCGCACCCTAATGGAGCAACACTTCCATTTCCCCATCGGGTGCCATCTAGTGGGCAACACACTTGAATTCCCCTACAGAGGTGAGGTGTAGCGTTAGCCTTTTATTAGGATTAGCATATATTAAATATGAGCCCTTTGCATAACATGGAGGCCATCGGAAACATTTTCTACTTAGCTAATGGGTTCCACTGTATAGGCCGACATACATTAAGTCGACATGGGCAAAAGATAGACAGTGTTTTAAGGTCAACAAGACAATAGTTGACACAAATGGTCAACACAAGTTTTTTTTGGGTTTTTGCAACTTCTACTTTACTTCATGTGAGCTATAATTGGGAGTAGTAACCTACGGCAAGCGCAGCAATCCACATTGCCCGAAGCGTGCCCGGTAAGGTACACATTTCCACTGAGTGTGCTTACATTACATATAGTTAAACTTACAAAATGACGCCCCACAAAAAAAAAGACCTTTTGACCCTGTCTGCCTAATGCACGTAGACCATATGGGGTTGACCTAATGACGGTCTATCTAGTTACTCTAGCTCTTCTATATTGCACCTTACATTAACAGCAATTATTAATACCCAGGCTGAGAGAATGAAAGACCAGATCTCTCCTCTTCTTGTATTATGTTACCCTCTTATATACTGTAGTAAAGTGTAAATTGGTTTTCTGCTGATGCCGTCCCTCATAGCTGAAACTGAGATGCAGTAGATGAGATGTGTACAGTCTAAGTCTGAGATGTCTTTGTATGTTTCCAATGAGGGGGCATAGAGTGGGGGTGGGATGCTGTCATGTAACATCTATCAATCTGTGCAAATATAAAAAGCAAAGTGAAGACAGAAGTTTTGAGTTAACCCGTTGAATGCTAAACTCATACGGAAGCTGCACAGCTGCTGGAAATTGACTGTTGTGTGATGATTTACACTTATGCAACAATTGTCCTTGAGTGAAAACATACTGATTGGGAAGCTTTTTATTGTAGCTGTTCTTCTTTTCTGTGAGACCATGTAAGCGGTAACCATTTTATCGGAGCGCCTCCTACTGTGTCTTCAAACTAAAGTGATTTATGTGAGCTGACACCTCTGACAAGTAGTCAAAAAGCCATGTCCATATTCATTTACTAGAAGACAGACCAGTTAACAATTGACCTATATATCGGATCAGCTAAATAAATAAAATTGTATGACACTCACTGCTTGAGTTTCCATAGGCACGTCACAGATTATCATCCGCTATGTGTATATACACGGTGGAGTCACATTAATATAACCACCACATAATAGCCAGCGTAACCACTGTGCAGTACAGACAGCAGCTAGACAGGCTGAACTATCATTTTAGACACACGTCTGGTAGCCCCCAGGTTCATTTTGATGGTGAGCTGTGCCTTCGTTGCTGACGTTCACCTCTCACATCAATGGCACGTGGTGCTCTGCAGTTTCCACGTTGGTTATTTGCAATGGTGCCGTTTGTCCAGTCACCTTGTAGCAGCACGCAACCAATTCACAAACTGCGCTGTTTCAGAAATACTGCCACCCTTGGCATGAAAGCCAATAATCATCCTTTTTTGCAATTTTGATAAATCTCCCCTTTTGCCCATGACAACAATGAGTGATTTGTCTGCACACCTTTATATACCTTTATATACCCACCAAGGCAACATATGACATATGACTGGCTTCATAGGCTACGTGCTGCCTACGTCAAACGTAGGAGACGCTCATAATAATGTGACTACCGTGTATTTCATAAGCAGTGGCATGTTAGCTAAGTACGTGATGGTACTGAAACTGTGCTTTGCATTGTAGGTAATTGGACCTTACGTTAGGGATGGAGCTTTGAGGTGTGTTTACTAATGAGACACAAAGCTGCTTTACTATGGGGGTAATTCCAAGTTGATCGCAGCAGGAATTTTGTTAGCAATTGGGCAAAACCATGTGCACTGCAGGGGAGGCAGATTTAACATGTGCAGAGAGAGTTAGATTTGGGTGTGGTGTGTTCAATCTGCAATCTAATTTGCAGTGTAACAATAAAGCAGCCAGTATTTACCCTGCACAAACAAAATAACCCACCCAAATCTAACTCTCTCTGCACATGTTATATCTGCCTCCCCTGCAGTGCACATGGTTTTGCCCAACTGCTAACAAAATTCCTGCTGCGATCAACTTGGAATTACCCCCTATGTGTACAGACTGGTATCCCTATATATGTCCATTATATTTTAGACTGCAGATGTGGATGACTGACACCAGGTACCTTTTTGGAGAACAGATTTAAAACGGATTATATATACAGCCAGGAACAGCTGGAGGCGTTCAACCGGGCCCCTCAGAAGGGGTTGTAGTTATGATCCCGGAATTCAGCATACCGATGCTGGGATTCCGGCTGCCAGAATGCCGGCAGGGGGCCCAGGACTATTACTTTCTCTGACGTCCTAGTGGATGCTGGGACTCCGTCAGGACCATGGGGATTAGCGGCTCCGCAGGAGACAGGGCACAAAAATAAAAGCTTTAGGACTAGGTGGTGTGCACTGGCTCCTCCCCCCCATGACCCTCCTCCAAGCCCCAGTTAGGTTTTTGTGCCCGTCCGAGCAGGGTGCAATCTAGGTGGCTCTCCTAAAGAGCTGCTTAGAAAAAGTTATTAGGTTTTTTATTTTCAGTGAGTCCTGCTGGCAACAGGTTCACTGCAACGAGGGACTTAGGGGAGAAGAAGTGAACTCACCTGCGTGCAGGATGGATTGGCTTCTTAGGCTACTGGACACCATTAGCTCCAGAGGGATCGAACACAGGCCCAGCCATGGAGTCCGGTCCCGGAGCCGCGCCGCCGACCCCCTTGCAGATGCCGAAAAGTGAAGAGGTCCAGAAACCGGCGGCAGAAGACTTTTCAGTCTTCATGAGGTAGCGCACAGCACTGCAGCTGTGCGCCATTGTTGTCAGCACACTTCACACCAGCGGTCACTGAGGGTGCAGGGCGCTGGGGGGGGGCGCCCTGGGCAGCAATGATAATACCTTGTTCTGGCTAAAAATACATCACATATAGCCCCTGGGGCTATATGGATGTATTTAACCCCTGCCAGGTCTCACAAACACCGGGAGAAGAGCCCGCCAAAATAGGGGGCGGGGCCTATCTCCTCAGCACACAGCGCCATTTTCCTGCACAGCTCCGCTGCGAGGAAGGCTCCCAGGACTCTCCCCTGCACTGCACTACAGAAACAGGGTAAAAAAACAGAGAGGGGGGGCACTTTTTTGGCGATATTGATATATTAAGCTGCTATAAAGGAAACAACACTTCTGTAGGGCTGTTCCTATATATTTATAGCGCTTGGGTGTGTGCTGGCAAACTCTCCCTCTGTCTCCCCAAAGGGCTAGTGGGGTCCTGTCTTCGATAAGAGCATTCCCTGTGTGTCTGCTGTGTGTCGGTACGTGTGTGTCGACATGTATGAGGACGATGTTGGTGTGGAGGCGGAGCAATTGCCGGTAATGGTGATGTCACCCCCTAGGTAGTCGACACCGGAATGGATGGCTTTGTTTATGGAATTACGTGATAATGTCAGCACGTTACAAAAATCAGTTGACGACATGAGACGGCCGGCAAACCAGTTAGTACCTGTCCAGGCGTCTCAGACACCGTCAGGGGCTGTAAAGCGCCCTTTACCTCAGTCGGTCGACACAGACCCAGACACGGACACCGAATCTAGTGTCGACGGTGAAGAAACAAACGTATTTTCCAGTAGGGCCACACGTTATATGATCACGGCAATGAAGGAGGCTTTGCATATCTCTGATACTGCAAGTACCACAAAAAGGGGTATTATGTGGGGTCTGAAAAAACTACCTGTAGTTTTTCCTGAATCAGAGGAATTGAATGAAGTGTGTGATGAAGCGTGGGTTAACCCCGATAGAAAACTGCTAATTTCAAAGAAGTTATTGGCATTATATCCTTTCCCGCCAGAGGTTAGGGCGCGCTGGGAAACACCCCCTAGGGTGGATAAGGCACTCACACGCTTATCAAAACAAGTGGCGTTACCGTCTCCTGAAACGGCCGCCCTCAAGGATCCAGCTGATAGGAGGCTGGAAACTACCCTGAAAAGTATATACACTCATACTGGTGTTATACTGCGACCAGCCATCGCCTCAGCATGGATGTGCAGTGCTGGGGTGGTTTGGTCGGATTCCCTGACTGAAAATATTGATACCCTGGATAGGGACAGTATTTTATTGACTATAGAGCAATTAAAGGATGCTTTTCTTTATATGCGAGATGCTCAGAGGGATATTTGCACTCTGGCATCGAGAGTAAGTGCGATGTCCATATCTGCCAGAAGAAGTTTATGGACGCGACAGTGGTCAGGTGATGCGGATTCCAAACGGCATATGGAAGTATTGCCGTATAAAGGGGAGGAATTATTTGGGGTCGGTCTATCGGATTTGGTGGCCACGGCAACAGCCGGGAAATCCACCTTTTTACCTCAGGTCCCCTCCCAACAGAAAAAGACACCGTCTTTTCAGCCGCAGTCCTTTCGTTCCTATAAGAACAAGCGGGCAAAAGGACAGTCATATCTGCCCCGAGGCAAAGGAAAGGGTAAGAGAGTGCACCAAGCAGCTCCCTCCCAGGAGCAGAAGCCCTCCCCGGCTTCTGCAAAGCCCTCAGCATGACGTTGGGGCTTTACAAGCGGACTCAGGGGCGGTGGGGGGTCGACTCAAGAATTTCAGCGCACAGTGGGCTCACTCACAGGTGGACCCCTGGATCCTGCAGGTAGTATCTCAGGGTTACAGGTTGGAATTCGAGAAGTCTCCCCCTCGCCGGTTCCTAAAGTCTGCTCTGCCAACGTCTCCCTCAGACAGGGCGACGGTATTGGAAGCCATTCACAAGCTGTATTCTCAGCAGGTGATAGTCAAGGTACCCCTCCTACAACAGGGAAAGGGGTATTATTCCACACTATTTGTGGTACCGAAGCCGGACGGCTCGGTAAGACCTATTCTAAATCTGAAATCTTTGAACCTGTACATACAAAAATTCAAGTTCAAGATGGAGTCACTCAGAGCAGTGATGGCGAATCTGGAAGAAGGGGACTTTATGGTGTCCCTGGACATCAAGGATGCTTACCTGCATGTCCCAATTTGCCCTTCACATCAAGGGTACCTCAGGTTCGTGGTGCAAAACTGTCATTATCAGTTTCAGACGCTGCCGTTTGGATTGTCCACGGCACCTCGGGTCTTTACCAAGGTAATGGCCGAAATGATGTTTCTTCTGCGAAGAAAAGGCGTATTAATTATCCCTTACTTGGACGATCTCCTGATAAGGGCAAGGTCCAGAGAACAGCTGGAGGACGTAGTAGCACTAACCCAAGTAGTGCTGCAACAGCACGGGTGGATTCTGAATTTTCCAAAATCTCAATTGACCCCGACGACACGTCTGCTGTTCCTGGGAATGATTCTGGACACGGTTCAGAAAAAGGTGTTTCTTCCGGAGGAGAAAGCCAGGGAGTTATCCGAACTTGTCAGGAACCTCCTAAAACCAGGAAAAGTGTCTGTGCATCAATGCACAAGAGTCCTGGGAAAAATGGTGGCTTCTTACGAAGCGATTCCATTCGGCAGATTCCACGCACGAACTTTTCAGTGGGATCTGCTGGACAAATGGTCCGGATCGCATCTGCAGATGCATCAGCGGATAACTTTGTCTCCACGGACAAGGGTGTCTCTTCTGTGGTGGTTGCAGAGTGCTCATCTGTTAGAGGGCCGCAGATTTGGCATACAGGACTGGGTCCTGGTGACCACGGATGCCAGTCTGAGAGGCTGGGGAGCGGTCACACAGGGAAGAAACTTCCAGGGAGTGTGGTCAAGCCTGGAGATGTCTCTTCACATAAATATACTGGAGCTAAGAGCGATTTACAATGCTCTAAGCCTGGCAAAACCCCTGCTTCAGGGTCAGCCGGTGTTGATCCAGTCGGACAACATCACGGCAGTCGCCCACGTAAACAGACAGGGCGGCACAAGAAGCAGGAGGGCAATGGCAGAAGCTGCAAGGATTCTTCGCTGGGCGGAAGATCATGTGATAGCACTGTCAACAGTGTTCATTCCGGGAGTGGACAACTGGGAAGCGGACTTCCTCAGCAGACACGATCTACACCCGGGAGAGTGGGGACTTCATCCAGAAGTCTTCCACATGATTGTGAACCGTTGGGAAAAACCAAAGGTGGATATGATGGCGTCCCGCCTCAACAAAAAACTGGACAGGTATTGCGCCAGGTCAAGAGACCCTCAGGCAATAGCTGTGGACGCTCTGGTAACACCGTGGGTGTTCCAGTCAGTGTATGTGTTTCCTCCTCTGCCTCTCATACCAAAAGTACTGAGAATTATACGGCAAAGGGGAGTAAGAACGTTACTCGTGGCTCCGGATTGGCCAAGAAGAACTTGGTACCCGGAACTTCAGGAGATGCTCACGGAAGATCCGTAGCCTCTACCTCTAAGACGGGACCTGCTTCAGCAGGGACCGTGTCTATTCCAAGACTTACCGCGGCTGCGTTTGACGGCATGGCGGTTGAACGCCGAATTCTAAGGGAAAAAGGCATTCCGGAAGAGGTCATCCCTACCCTGGTAAAAGCCAGGAAGGAGGTGACTGCACAACATTATCACCGCATTTGGAGAAAATATGTTGCGTGGTGTGAGGCCAGGAAGGCCCCGACGGAGGAATTTCAACTGGGTCGATTCCTACATTTCCTGCAAACAGGATTGTCTATGGGCCTCAAATTAGGGTCCATTAAGGTTCAAATTTCGGCCCTGTCGATTTTCTTCCAGAAAGAATTGGCTTCAGTTCCTGAAGTCCAGACTTTTGTAAAAGGAGTACTACATATACAGCCCCCGGTTGTGCCCCCAGTGGCTCCGTGGGATCTTAATGTAGTTTTGGATTTTCTCAAATCCCATTGGTTTGAGCCACTCAAATCGGTGGATTTGAAATATCTTACATGGAAAGTAACCATGCTACTGGCCCTGGCTTCAGCCAGGAGAGTGTCAGAATTGGCGGCTTTATCGTATAAAAGCCCATATCTGATTTTCCATTCGGACAGGGCAGAACTGCGGACGCGTCCTCAGTTTCTGCCTAAGGTGGTTTCAGCGTTTCACCTGAACCAGCCTATTGTGGTGCCTGCGGCTACTAGCGATTTGGAGGATTCCAAGTTGCTGGACGTTGTCAGGGCATTGAAAATATATATTTCAAGGACGGCTGGAGTCAGAAAATCTGACTCGCTGTTTATACTGTATGCACCCAACAAGCTGGGTGCTCCTGCTTCTAAGCAGACGATTGCTCGTTGGATTTGTAGCACAATTCAACTTGCACATTCTGTGGCAGGCCTGCCACAGCCTAAATCTATCAAGGCCCATTCCACAAGGAAGGTGGGCTCATCTTGGGCGGCTGCCCGAGGGGTCTCGGCATTACAACTCTGCCGAGCAGCTACGTGGTCGGGGGAGAACACGTTTGTAAAATTCTACAAATTTGATACCCTGGCTAAAGAGGACCTGGAGTTCTCTCATTCGGTGCTGCAGAGTCATCCGCACTCTCCCGCCCGTTTGGGAGCTTTGGTATAATCCCCATGGTCCTGACGGAGTCCCAGCATCCACTAGGACGTCAGAGAAAATAAGATTTTACTTACCGATAAATCTATTTCTCGTAGTCCGTAGTGGATGCTGGGCGCCCATCCCAAGTGCGGATTGTCTGCAATACTTGTACATAGTTATTGTTACAAAAAAATCGGGTTGTTATTGTTGTGAGCCGTCTGTTCAGAGGCTCCTACGTTTGTCATACTGTTAACTGGGTTCAGATCACAGGTTGTACGGTGTGATTGGTGTGGCTGGTATGAGTCTTACCCGGGATTCAAAATCCTTCCTTATTGTGTACGCTCGTCCGGGCACAGTATCCTAACTGAGGCTTGGAGGAGGGTCATGGGGGGAGGAGCCAGTGCACACCACCTAGTCCTAAAGCTTTTATTTTTGTGCCCTGTCTCCTGCGGAGCCGCTAATCCCCATGGTCCTGACGGAGTCCCAGCATCCACTACGGACTACGAGAAATAGATTTATCGGTAAGTAAAATCTTATTATTTGTGGGTTCCACCAGTAGAATCTGTCGCGAGTGCAGCAAGCCACTGAGCCCGCAAGGGGCTTCGTTGCGCTCGCCCCCCTGCCAGCATTTTGGCGGCTGGGATCCCGGCGTCTGTATGCTGACCACTGGTATCCCAACAGCCGGTCACCTAATCCCAACCCCTCAGGAGTAGTATGTGGAGAGAAGGGGGTGGTTCTGGCGCTGTCTTTGATCAGTAACTGTTTATATTCCTTTCTATACGTTCTTCCAGTAATGTGCTCAAATAGCCAGAAAATGTGGATGACAAAAGTGCAGTAATAGTGTATGTAATACACTAGTACTTCAGTTTGCAAGAGAGTACATACAAACTAACCTTGTTTCAAGCAGTGGTAGGTGTTGGTCAAACTCTCACCGATGTCCTGCAGTGGTTGCGTGAGCCTGGAACTGTTGTAGGTATTCTTGTAGGGGTTCAGCGGAAAAAAAAGTAAAGTGCCAACAAAGTGCAGCGCAAAGTATCCAATGGTGCTCTGTTGTAGAACTTATGTAGTATACTTCTCCTTAATAGGGTGGAAGAATGCTTTGAACATTCATCTAGAAACCTTATGTCCATCTGTATTATATGTAATGGGAGCCAATGGTCCAAACAGATTCAATGCCAAAATGTGATAATTCTGTAAAGATGATTTATTGATATATGGCAGTGTATAAATAGTAATAAAAAAAATCAAAAATAAAAACCATTAAAAAAAAAGGCTGATATTTTAGAATGTGTTAAGAATTGTAAATGTTGAACTTGAAGCAAAGAGAAAGCTGGTCAGTGTGCATGTATGGGTTAATGTGCTGAATTTAGTTTGTGGTATTCCAGTATCTTCGATTTGATTAGGCCATGATGTGCATCGCTTGCCATATTTCAGCAACCTTGTGAATGAGTCCTAGAAACTGCAAATCATCCACACTGCAATTCACGGTCTCCCGGGCCTTCATCTGTGGCAAAGCAGATGGGAGTTATAGAGCAAGCAGGGGACAGGCAGAGGGCACTGGTTGGCCAGGTTGCGGAGGGCATTCCTTGTATTGAGTGTGCACCAATGCGGATTGTGCTATAGTGGCTGCAATATTATTGAAGTGAGAGCGTTACTTGCTGTGTGGAGGTATTTGTGACAATTTCCACTCCACAAACGCAGTTTGACTGTTATCCTATGTAAAATTTTCTTTCTTTTCTCCATGGACTCCGTTCCTAGCCTGCAGGTTACTGCACTTTTAGTATAGAATCCTGTTTCCAGATGTAATCTGAGAAATGTAATAAATATTATCACACTATATAAAGACTGTCCTCACATCCTATCGCTGTCATGAATACCTCGAGAGACTACACCAAGCTATTATTTAGATATTTTTGTATTGTAAAGTATGGTACTAAAGTGGTAGGAGGTTTTCCTGAGAGTAGACCTGGACCCTAAGGTCCTCTTTTCAGATAATAAATGCACAAACAAGCACCCCTGAAAGCATAGGATGCGCTTACTACTGGACATGCTTTCTCTAGGAGAACCTTCCCTCTTCCCGACGCCTCTGCTGCAAATCTGTGGCTATTGTGCCGTTGATCCTATGGAGAACTAGTCACACACAGTGGGCCCACAGTTGCCTTTGCAGTGCAGAGTCTCTGTAAATTACCACCTCTACATTCCTGCTCCCTAGGTGGTGGTGACATTTAAGAGGCAAATGGAAATTTTCCTAAATAACAAGCATGTCAGTACGGTCAAAGACATGTAAAATGTACGACGGCTGCAAAAAGTGTGGCTGCGACATATTTTGCTCATTATCAACCAAATCTCTTTATAAATGTTTTCCCTTTTTTCCTCTTAGATTGCAGAAAGGGCAAACCAGTGAGTCACTATTACTGTTTGGTCTCCTCTCCTGGGAGACTGGTGCTGATAAGGCTCTGCCTGCATCTCAGTAGTCACAAACAGCTGGTTAGTCTTTATTTAACACTAAGACTGTACCAGAAATGTTAAGGTGGGTACACACTGGTAGATATATCTGCCAATCAATTGATCGGCAGATATATCTATGGACAGATCGGGCAGTGTGTTGAGCATACACACTGCCCGATCCGTCGGGGACTGACGTCATGAACTGGGCGGGCGTGTACACACACCCGCCCAGTTCAGCTGTCATTCACAGCCGGCTGCCGCAACATGTGGTACACACACAGCGACGCGCCAATATATTGGTAGATATATTGGCCGTCGGCTGTGCTGCGGGGCCGACGCAATACGTCTGTGAACGACTGAGTTCACAGACGTATCGGCCGTTCAAGAGAACGCCCAATATAGCGGCCAGTGTGTACCCACCTTTAGAAAGCTCAAATGATGGCAGAGGTGTTACACGTGGAGTCTAAACAGTTGTTTATGCTGAAACACTGTACTGCTGTTACTAAAGACGCTACTGGCTAATGCAGGCCTGACCAGCCTGTGGCTCTCTGCCTGTTGTAAAATTGCAAGTCCCATCATGCTTTGCCACAGTTTTGCTGTTAGGGAATGCTAAAACTGTGCAGGGCATGCTGGGATGTGTAGTTTCACAACATCTGGAGAGCCACAGGTTGGCCAGGCCTGGGCTAATGTTTGTTCTAGTCCTGTATTTTCATGGATTCACTGTTTTGAGGAAAGAAGATAATGTGGCCTGTGATCTTGATAATAGCACATTAAACGTGTGGTATTCAGTATACTGGTTGTTGGGATCTTGGCGCACAGTGTACTGGCGCCGGAATCCCGACAACCGACATACTGACACCTTTTCTCCCTCTTGGGGGTCCACAAGCCCCTGGAGGGAGAATAGACAGCTTGCGCCATCGTGCCCACAGCATGGCGAGCGCAGCATGCCTGCAAGGGGCTCAGTTGCGCTCGCCCTGCTGCCGGCGGTCGGGATCCTGGCACCGGTATGCTGGCCACCGGGGACCCGACCGTCTGAAACTCATACTACACCCCATTAAACAAACCTACAAAGTAGCAGCACACTACAGCACAGTGTATATTGTTGCTTTTGTTTTTTGGTAGTATTATCCCATTTATGGTGTATGATGATGCACCCTATTAACAGTATCTTCATTCCAAAGAGGTCTGAAACAGAAGTTACACCTTACTCCCAAACTGACACATTGGGGCAGATGTATTAACCTGGAGAAGGCATAAGGAAGTGATAAATGAAAGGTGATTAACGCACCCAATATGTAAATTAACAGGAGCTGATTGGCTGGTGCGTTAATCACCTTTCATTTATCACTTCCTTATGCCTTCTCCAGGTTAATACATCTGCCCCTTTGTGCTTTATTGTGCTGACACTATCCTGTTGTCCTCTCAGAATTTTAGATGCTTTGCTAAATCAGATTATTGTATTTTTTATTTTATTTTTAGTATTAGACACCACACTACATACAGTCCTAATTTATTATTTTTCAAGTTATACCATAGTATGTTAAAGTATAGACATCTTCACTCTCTTCATTATGTATGATTGATTGTTAAAGGCTTGAATTTGGAAAGATTACAAAGCCTAAGGGGTATATTCATTAAAGTCTGATCCATTCCGACATGTATTTGTCGGAATGGATCCGACAACCCCTATTCAATCCCATCTAAAATTCGACTTTTTCAAGTCGAATTTTAGATGGGACCCAGAGGGGGAGAGGGGGGGTGAGCCGGCGGCAGCAGCAGCAGCCGCCAGAGGAGATCAGCGTGCTGGAGCCGGGTGGAAGCTGCCGTGAGGACGGGCGGGTGAGTGACATCCAGCTGCAGCGCTGATCGTAGCGCTGATCTCCTGTGTGCCCGCTGGCTGTCCTCCCGTCTACCTGCGGCTCTCCCCTCCCCCCCTCGCCTCCTCCGGGTTCATCTCATTCCGACATTTTGATGTCGGATTGAGATAGTCTAAAAGGGGGCCAAAACCTGTCTGATTTGGCCCCGTTTTCAACATCAACACATGGATCGGCAGCTATTCCGCCGATCCACGTGCTTGTCGAAAAGCTCTGAATAGGTCGAATCGGGATTCGACCTTAAAAAGTAGAAAACTGCTGTCTTTTCGACAGACAGCAGTTTTCGACTGCAATTGAATATACCCCTAAGTGTTATCTGCCTATGTTCTGCAGTATGAAAGCATAAATAAACATTTGCAGAAGCCTCTCAAGGATCACAGTAATTCTGGGTTCTCCACTTTAAACTACACGTGTTATGGAGTACATAGGGGTATATGCAATTGCGGTCGAATTCCGGCTGGAATTCAACCGTTTTTAAATTCGGCACAATTCGACAGTCAGACACCCTCCCGCCGGGACCCGAATTCAACATATTCAATAAAAAACAGACTCGACTGTCCCGCTGTCGAAAAACGGACCAATTGACGATCGTGTGCGTCCTGGATTCGACTTCATGGACAGCACAAATGTGTGTAAATAATCCTGAAAAAAAATGCGTGGGGTCCCCCCTCCTAAGCATAACCAGCCTCAGGCTCTTTGAGCCGGTCCTGGTTGTAAAAAATACGGGGGGGGAAATGACAGGGGATTCCCCCGTATTTTCACAACCAGCACCGGGCTATGTGTCCGGTCCTGGTGCCAAAAATACGGGGGACAAAACGTAGGGGTCCCCCGTATTTTTAACACCAGCATCGGGCTCCACTAGTCAGAGAGATAATGCCACAGCCGGGGGACACTTTTATATCGGTCCCTGCGGCCGTGGCATTAAATCACTAACTAGTCACCCCTGGCCGGGGTACCCTGGAGGAGTGGGAACACCTTAAATCAAGGGGTCCCCCTGCCCTCCAGCCACCCAAGGGCCAGGGGTGAAGCCCGAGGCTGTCTTCCCCCCCCCCCCCCCCAATCCAAGGGCTGCGATGGGAGGCTAATGGCTAAGTGACAAAAATAAAGAATATCGTTTTTTGTAGCAGAACTAAAAGTCCCAGCAAGCCTCCCCTGCAAGCTGGTACTTGGAGAACCACAAGTACCAGCATGCGGGGGGGAAACGGGCCCGCTGGTACCTGTAGTTCTACTGCAAAAAAAATACCCAAATAAAAACAATACATGCACACCGTGAAAGTTAAACTTTATTACATACATGCACACCGACACACACATACTTACCTATGTTCACACGCCGACTCTGTCCCCTTCTCCACGTAGAATCCATGGGGTACCTGAAAATAAAATTATACTCGCCAAAATCCTGTGTAGATCTGTTGTCTTCTCCTTGTAATCCATGTACTTGGCAAAATAATAAAACGCATTACCCGGACCACGCACTGAAAGGGGTCCCATGTTTACACATGGGACCCCTTTCCCCGACTGCTGAGACCCCCCGTGACTCCTGTCACAGAGGGTCCCTTCAGCCAATCAGGGAGCGCCACTCTCCTGATTGGCTGTGCGCGTCTGAACTGTCAGACGACGCATAGCACTATGCTGCTCCATTATATTCAATGGTGGGAACTTTGCGGTCAGCGGTTGACCGCGAGTAACCTCACCGCTGACCGCAAAGTTCCCACCATTGAAGATAATGGAGCGGCATAGTGCTATGCGCCGTCTGACAGCTCAGACGCGCACAGCCAATCAGGAGAGTGCTACGACATGGAGCTCCCTGATTGGCTGAAGGGACCCTCTGTGACAGGAGTCGCGGGAGGTCTCAGCAGTCGGGGAAAGGGGTCCCATGTGTAAACATGGGACCCCTTTCAGTGCGTGGTCCGGGTTTGGCGTTTTATTTTGCCAAGTACGTGGATTACAAACAAGAGGAGGATAGATCTACATTGGATTTTTGTGAGTATAATTTTATTTACAGGTACCCCATGGATTCTACTGGTGAAGGGGACCAAGTCGGCGTGTGAACATAGGTAAGTATGTGTGTGTCGGCGTGCATGTATGTAATAGTTTTACTTTCACTTTCACGGTGTGCGTGTACTGTTTTTATTTGGGTATTTTTTTGCAGTAGAACTACAGGTACCAGCGGGCCCGTTTCCCCCCGCATGCTGGTACTTGTGGTTCTCCAAGTACCAGCTTGCGGGGGAGGCTTGCTGGGACTTGTAGTTCTACTACAAAAAATAATATTCTTTATTTCTCTGACGTCCTAGTGGATGCTGGGAACGCCGTAAGGACCATGGCGAATAGCGGCTCCGCAGGAGACTGGGCACAACTAAGAAAGATTTAGGACTACCTGGTGTGCACTAGCTCCTCCCTCTATGCCCCTCCTCCAGACCTCAGTTAGAATTTTGTGCCCGGCCGAGCTGGTTGCACACTAGGGGCTCTCCTGAGCTCTTAGAAAGAAAGTATATTTAGGTTTTTTATTTTCAGTGAGATCTGCTGGCAACAGACTCACTGCTTCGAGGGACTGAGGGGAGAAGAAGCGAACCTACCTGCTTGCAGCTAGCTTGGGCTTCTTAGGCTACTGGACACCATTAGCTCCAGGGGGATCGAACACAGGCCCAGCCTCGGTCGTCCGGAGCCGCGCCGCCGTCCCCCTTGCAGAGCCAGAAGCAAGAAGAACGTCCAGAAAATCGGCGGCTGAAGACTCCGGTCTTCATTAAGGTAGCGCACAGCACTGCAGCTGTGCGCCATTGCTCCCCATGCACACCTCACACTCCGGTCACTGGGCTGCAATATAAATACTTTAGCTTGGCAAAAAAACACATAATATAGTCAGGAAGACTATATATGTGTAAAATCCCCTGCCAAAAATATCCTGAAAAAAGCGGGAGAAGTCCGCCGTGAAGGGGGCGGGGCTATCTCCCTCAGCACACTGGCGCCATTTCCTCTCACAGCTCCGCTGGAAGGATGCTCCCCAGGCTCTCCCCTGCAGTTTCCAGGCTCAATAGGGTAAAAAAGAGAGGGGGGACACTAAATTTAAGCGCAAATTTGTGTATTATAGCAGCTATAGGGGAAAAATCACTGTGTGTAGTGGGTATCCCTGTATTATATAGCGCTCTGGTGTGTGCTGGCATACTCTCGGTCTCCCCAAAGGACTTTGTGGGGTCCTGTCCTCAGTCAGAGCATTCCCTGTGTGTGTGCGGTGTGTCGGTACGGCTGTGTCGACATGTTTGATGAGGAGGCTTATGTGGAGGCGGAGCAGGTGCCGATAAATGTGATGTCACCCCCTGCGGGGTCGACACCTGAATGGATGGACATGTGGAAGGAATTACGCGACAGTGTCAACTCCTTACATAAAAGGTTTGACGACATAGCAGATGTGGGACAGCCGGCTGCTCAGCCCGTGCCTGCCCAGGCGTCTCAAAGGCCATCAGGGGCTCTAAAACGCCCACTACCTCAGATGGCAGACACCGATGTCGACACGGATACTGACTCCAGTGTCGACGACGATGAGACTAGTGTACATTCCAATAGAGCCATTCGTTATATGATTACGGCAATGAAAAATGTGTTGCACATTTCTGATATTACCCCAGGTACCACAAAAAAGGGTATTATGTTTGGGGAGAAAAAGCTACCAGTGGTGTTTCCCCCATCTGATGAATTAAATGAAGTGTGTGAAGAAGCGTGGGCTTCCCCCGATAAAAAAAAAACTGGTAATTTCAAAAAAGTTACTAATGGCGTACCCTTTCCCGCCAGAGGACAGGTCACGTTGGGAGACATCCCCTAGGGTGGATAAAGCGCTCGCACGTCTCTAAAAAGGTGGCACTACCGTCTCCGGACACGGCCGCCATAAAGGAACCTGCGGATAGAAAGCAGGAGGCTATCCTGAAGTCTGTATGTACACACTCAGGAATTATACTGAGACCGGCTATGCTTCAGCATGGATGTGCAGTGCTGCAGCTGCGTGGTCAGATTCCCTGTCGGAAAACAAGGGAAAAAGCTGCAACATACAGCCAGTTCCCAGGAACAAAAGTCCTCCCCCGCTTCCTCTAAGTCCACCGCATGACGCTGGGGCTCCACAGGCGGAGCCAGGTACGGTGGGGGCCCGTCTCAAGAACTTCAGCGACCAGTGGGCTCGCTCACGGGTGGATCCCTGGATTCTACAAGTAGTATTTCAGGGGTACAAGCTGGAATTCGAGACGTCTCCCCCTCGCCGTTTCCTCAAATCTGCCTTGCCGACAGCTCCCCCGGACAGGGAGGCAGTGCTGGAGGCGATTCACAAGCTGTTTTCTCAGCAGGTGATAATCAAGGTACCCCTCCTTCAACAAGGACGGGGTTACTATTCCACAATGTTTGTGGTACCGAAACCGGACGGTTCGGTGAGACCCATTTTAAATTTAAAATCCTTGAACACTTATATAAGAAGGTTCAAGTTCAAGATGGAATCACTCAGGGCGGTGATTGCAAGCCTGGACGAGGGGGATTACATGGTATCACTGGACATCAAGGATGCTTACCTGCATGTCCCCATTTACCCTCCTCACCAGGTGTACCTCAGATTTGTGGTACAGGACTGTCATTACCAATTCCAGACGTTGCCGTTTGATCTGTCCACGGCACCGAGGGTATTTACCAAGGTAATGGCCGAAATGATGATACTCCTTCGAAAAAAGGGAGTTAATTATCCCGTACTTGGACGATCTCCTTATAAAGGCGAGGTCTAGGGAACAGTTGTTGATCGGAGTAGCACTTGCTCGGGAAGTGCTACAACAGCACGGCTGGATCCTGAATTTTCCAAAGTCGCAGCTGGTTCCTACAACGCGTCTGCTGTTCCTGGGGATGGTTCTGGACACGGAACAGAAAAAAGTGTTTCTCCCGGAGGAGAAGGCCAAGGAGTTGTCATCTCTAGTCCGAGACCTCCTAAAACCAAAACAGGTGTCGGTGCACCATTGCACGCGAGTCCTAGGAAAGATGGTGGCTTCTTACGAAGCAATTCCTTTCGGAAGGTTCCATGCAAGGATCTTTCAGTGGGATCTGTTGGACAAGTGGTCCGGATCGCATCTTCAGATGCATCGGCTGATAACCCTGTCTCCAAGGACCAGGGTGTCGCTGTTGTGGTGGCTGCAGAGTGCTCATCTTCTAGAGGGCTGCAGATTCGGCATACAGGACTGGGTCCTGGTGACCACGGATGCCAGCCTTCGAGGTTGGGGGGCAGTCACACAGGGAAGAAACTTCCAAGGACTATGGACAAGTCAGGAGACTTCCCTACACATAAATATTCTGGAACTAAGGGCCATTTACAATGCCCTAAGTCAGGCAAGACCCCTGCTTCAACACCGGCCGGTGCTGATCCAGTCAGACAACATCACGGCGGTCGCCCATGTAAACCGACAGGGTGGCACAAGAAGCAGGATGGCGATGGCAGAAGCCACAAGGATTCTCCGATGGGTGGAAAATCACGTGATAGCACTGTCAGCAGTGTTCATTCCGGGAGTGGACAACTGGAAAGCAGACCTTCTCAGCAGGCACGACCTCCACCCGGGAGAGTGGGGACTTCATCCAGAAGTCTTCAAGCTGATTGTAAATCGCTGGGAACGGCCACAGGTGGACATGATGGCGTCCCGCCTCAACAAAAAGCTAAATAAATATTGCGCCAGGTCAAGGGACCCTCAGGCGATAGCTGTGGACGCTCTAGTGACACCGTGGGTGTACCAGTCGGTTTATGTGTTCCCTCCTCTGCCTCTCATACCCAAGGTACTGAGAATAATAAGAAGGAGAGGAGTAAGAACTATACTTGTGGTTCCGGATTGGCCAAGAAGAGCTTGGTACCCAGAACTTCAAGAAATGATCTCAGAGGACCCATGGCCTCTGCCGCTCAGACAAAACCTGCTGCTGCAGGGACCCGGTCTGTTCCAAGACTTACCGCGGCTGCGTTTGACGGCATGGCGGTTGAACGCCGGATCCTGAAGGAAAAGGGCATTCCGGAGGAAGTCATCCCTACGCTGATTAAAGCTAGGAAGGAGGTGACCGCAAACCATTATCACCGCATATGGCGAAAATATGTTGCGTGGTGTGAGGCCAGAAGGGCCCCAACGGAGGAATTTCAGCTGGGTCGATTTCTGCACTTCCTACAGTCAGGAGTGACTATGGGCCTAAAATTGGGTTCCATTAAGGTCCAGATTTCGGCTCTGTCGATTTTCTTCCGGCTTCACTGCCTGAAGTTCAGACGTTTGTTAAAGGAGTGCTGCATATTCAGCCCCCTTTTGTGCCTCCAGTGGCACCTTGGGATCTCAACGTGGTGTTGAATTTCCTTAAGTCACATTGGTTTGAGCCACTTAAAACCGTGGAACTAAAATATCTCACGTGGAAAGTGGTCATGCTGTTGGCCTTGGCTTCGGCCAGGCGTGTGTCAGAATTGGCGGCTTTGTCATGTAAAAGCCCTTATCTGATTTTTCATATGGATAGGGCGGAATTGAGGACTCGTCCCCAATTTCTTCCTAAGGTGGTATCCACTTTTCATTTGAACCAACCTATTGTGGTGCCTGCGGCTACTAAGGACTTGGAGAATTCCAAGTTGCTGGACGTAGTCAGAGCCCTGAAAATCTATGTATCCAGGACGGCTGGAGTTAGGAAAACTGACTCGCTATTTATCCTGTATGCGCCCAACAAGCTGGGTGCTTCTGCTTCAAAGCAGTCTATTGCTCGCTGGATCTGTAGTACGATTCAACTTGCACATTCTGCGGCTGGACTGCCGCATCCTAAATCTGTAAAAGCCCATTCCACGAGGAAAGTGGGCTCTTCTTGGGCGGCTGCCCGAGGGGTCTCGGCTTTACAACTTTGCCGAGCTGCTACTTGGTCGGGTTCAAACACATTTGCTAAATTCTACAAGTTTGACACCCTGGCTGAGGAGGACCTTGAGTTTGCTCATTCGGTGCTGCAGAGTCATCCGCACTCTCCCGCCCGTTTGGGAGCTTTGGTATAATCCCCATGGTCCTTACGGAGTTCCCAGCATCCACTAGGACGTCAGAGAAAATAAGAATTTACTCACCGGTAAATCTATTTCTCGTAGTCCGTAGTGGATGCTGGGCGCCCATCCCAAGTGCGGATTGTCTGCAATACTTGTATATAGTTATTGCCTAACTAAAGGGTTATTGTTATGAGCCATCTGTTCGTGAGGCTCAGTTGTTGTTCATACTGTTCACTGGGTATAGTATCACGAGTTGTACGGTGTGATTGGTGTGGCTGGTATGAGTCTTACCCGGGATTCCAAAATCCTTTCCTTATTGTGTCAGCTCTTCCGGGCACAGTTTCCTAACTGAGGTCTGGAGGAGGGGCATAGAGGGAGGAGCCAGTGCACACCAGGTAGTCCTAAATCTTTCTTAGTTGTGCCCAGTCTCCTGCGGAGCAGCTATTCCCCATGGTCCTTACGGAGTTCCTAGCATCCACTACGGACTACGAGAAATAGATTTACCGGTGAGTAAAATCTAATTTTTTGTCACTTGGCAATCAGCCTCCCATCCGCAGCTCTTGGATGGGGGGGATAGCCTCGGGCTTCATCCCCCCGGCCCTTGGGTGGCTGGAGGGGGGGACCCCTTGATTTAAGGTGTTCCCACTCCTCCAGGGTACCCTGGCCAGGGGTGACTAGTTAGTGATTTAATGCCACGGCCGCAGGGACCGATATAAAAGTGTCCCCCAGCTGTGGCATTATCTTTCTGACTAGTGGAGCCCGGTGCTGGTGTTAAAAATACGGGGGACCCATACGTTTTTTTGTCCCCCGTATTTTAGGCACCAGGACTGGACGCAGAGCCCGGTGCTGGTTGTGAAAATACGGGGGATCCCCTGTCATTTCCCCCCCCCCCCCCCCCCGTATTTTTACAACCAGGACCGGCTCAAAGAGCCCGAGGCTGGTTATGCTTAGGAGTGAGGACCCCACGCATGTTTTTTTTTCAGGTTTTCTACACATTCCCACCCCTTTCCACTGAAAAACATGCTCTGATCTCTCCATTTTATTTTAGTCCGTAAAAAAATAAAAATATTCTTTTAAAAAATACACTGCTCAAAAAAAATAAAGGGAACACTATAATAACACATCCTAGATCTGAATGAATTCAATATTCTTATTAAATACTTTGTTCTTTACATAGTTGAATGTGCTGACAACAAAATCACATAAAAATTATCAATGGAAATCAGATTTACTAACCCATGGAGGTCTGGATTTGGAGTCACACTCAAAATTAAAGTGGAAAAATACACTACAGGCTGATCCAACTTTGATGTAATGTCCTTAAAACAAGTCAAAATGTGGCTCAGTAGTGTGTGTGGTCTCCACGTGCCTGTATGACCTCCCTACAATGCCTCGGCATGCTCCTGATGAGGTGGCGGATGGTCTCCTGAGGGATCTCCTCCCAGACCTGGACTAAAGCATCCGCCAACTCCTGGGCAGTCTGTGGTGCAACGTGGCGTTGTTGAATGTAGCGAGACATGATGTCCCAGATGTGCTCAATTGGATTCAGGTCTGGGGAACGGGCGGGCCAGTCCATAGCATCAATGCCTTTGTCTTGCAGGAACTGCTGACACACTCCAGCCCCATGAGGTCTAGCATTGTCTTGCATTAGGAGGAACCCAAGGCCAACCACACCAGCATATGGTCTCACAAGGGGTCTGAGGATCTCATCTCGGTACCTAATGGCAGTCAGGCTACCTCTGGCGAGCACATGGAGGGCTGTGCGGCCCCGCAAAGAAATGCCACCCCACACCATTACTGACCCACTGCCAAACCGGTCATGCTGGAGGATGTTGCAGGCAGCAGAACGTTTTCATTGGCATCTCCAGACTCTGTCACGTGCTCAGTGAGAACATGCTTTCATCTGTGAAGAGCACAGGGCGCCAGTGGCGAATTTGCCAATCTTGGTGTTCTCTGGCAAATGCCAAACGTCCTGCACGGTGTTGGGCTGTAAGCACAACCCCCACCTCATACCACCCTCATGGAGTCTGTTTCTGATCGTTTGAGTAGACACATGCACATTTGTGGCTTCCTGGATGTCATTTTGTAGGGCTCTGGCAGTGCTCCTCCTGTTCCTCCTTGCACAAAGGTGAAGGTAGCGGTCCTGCTGCTGGGTTGTTGCCCTTCTACGGCCTCCACCACGTCTCCTGATGTACTGGCCTGTCTCCTGGTAGCGCCTCCATGTTCTGGACACTACGCTGACAGACACAGCAAACCTTCTTGCCACAGTTCGCATTGATGTGCCATCCTGGATGAGCTGCACTACCTGAGCCACTTGTGTGGGTTGTAGACTCCGTCTCATGCTACCACTAGAGTGAAAGCACCGCCAGCTTTCAAAAGTGACCAAAACATCAGCCAGAAAGCATAGGAGCTGAGAAGTGGTCTGTGGTCACCACCTGCAGAACAACTCCTTTATTGGGGGTGTCTTGCTAATTGCCTATAATTTCCACCTGTTGTCTATTCCATTTGCACATCATCATGTGAAATTGATTGTCAATCTGTGTTGCTTCCTAAGTGGACAGTTTGATTTCACAGAAGTGTGATTGACTTGGAGTTACATTGTGTTGTTTAAGTGTTCCCTTTATTTTTTTGAGCAGTGTATATAAATAATACTTGTGGCTCCTAATAGACAAACAAAGTACATAATCCCTTCTAATATAAATAGATATTGCTATTAGCAATAAAAAAAACACAAAAAAAACATGTTTTAAATTTTTTTTATTAGATCCCGCCAGCAAAATGAGGCGGACTGAAATTGACGAAATGACGGTCGAAAAGCACTGTTGTCGAATCGACATTCTTCAATTGAATGAATATGCTTTTGTTGAAAAGCCGCATTTTTACCATTGCAGACATGTCGAATTTGACAACTGTCGAATTGCAAAAAGTCGAATTTGAAACGGACGTTTTTTTGTCAAAGTACTGTATTGCATTGTGGAATCATTTTTTTTGTCGAAAATGTCCCGTTTTTCGACATTTGCGGCAATTCGACCGCAATTGCATATACCCCATAGTGAGCTAGCAATACATGGTCTGTTTACTGCTGTGTGGTTAATGACCAGGACCTGTATCTTCCCTGGAGTTTGCCATTTGGAACCAAACAGTTTGATTTACTTTTTTTTGTTCTCCCTCCCTATTCCCTTCCTATAGTGTTGTAACAAATGAATGTTACGGTGACTGGATGGCCTTGCTCTGCAGCCTGGGTCACTATTCCTTACCAACTGTGGTCTATTGCAGTGGTTCCCAAATTTGCTTGAATCATGGCACCCTAGCAGATCTGCATGTTTTCCATTAGACCCCTGGGACAAAAGTTTCTTATTGAGAAATTCAACACAATTTCTAAAATTAAACTCTGCTTTGTGGTCACCCTCTGGCTCAGTTATGCGGTGGTGGACAGGATTGTGCTTCTGTTTGTCCACATTTTATGATTGGAAGCCCATCTGCACTGGTTTTGCCCATCACATTGGGAACCACTGGACTGTAGGAACTCCCTCATACTGTCAGTAATGCTTGCTATCCACTTGCCTGGCGTGGTTACATAATTTGTAGCCACACCAGACCGTGTTATCTGACCCAACAATGCAACCAGTCAGAAACGCAGAGTAATAACTGACAAAAAATTTTTTTCTAGCAGCCACCAATCACAGAGTGACCTCCCTGTCCCTCTGCATCCCTGCACTCTCCCCCAGTGGCACCGTAATCTGTAAATATATATGATTTAATGGGTTTTAACTTTTAACCTGTTATATACAGTGCGCTGTGCTGTTGGAGAATTATGGGAACACGTGTAAATGCACGGACGATGCATTATGAACAATGTTTAAGGTGTATTGTTTTTAAAAACTTTGAAAGTTGTTAACAAATAGCTATTGGGACATTCTCGCATAGAAATTGATATGTTAATGATGCCGTCATCGGCTCTGGACAAGCCATTTCTATGAGTTGCAGTCCAGGGGAGTATTCTTGTCTGTGTAACCATTACAGAGACAAACAGGAGAAGAGACTGTTTGATGTTTTTCAGAATTTCCTGTGTTTGGAACTTTCTATGAAAGCAGGGATGCATTGAAGTTCAAGTTATACAATTTTCACAAATGTAAATATATGTTAATCAGATTGTGGAAACTGGTTTCTATACATATGAAAGGGGAGCAGAAAATTGCTTTATCCAGTTATTTAACTCCTTTGAAATGTAATATCTATTTATTAATATTTTGTAAGAGCCTGATTGCTTAAAGCCCACAGGGCAGAACTACCACCCTGTGGGTTGTGTGGTGGAGTAAGAAAAAAGGAGGGCTGTTAGCTCTATTTTGATATACCTTATGTGACATCCAGAAGTGTTGAACTGCTGTTAACATCTGTATGTTGTATCCCCGTGGAAGAGTCGTGTGTTTTGGGGGGGGTTTTAAGACTATTTGAGCAGTTGGGGTCAACAGATGACTAGTCAGGAGGTGTCGGCAGGATGTCCCCACATACACAGCAGCAAGTGGTTTCAGGTCCTGATGGTAGGAGCCTGGTGGTGGCAGAATACACGCCCACTGCGCGGTACATGGAGTTACTGAGGTAAGAGGGAGTCCCCTATTAGCCGGGTCCCGTGAGACCCAAAACCAAAGTGATCTCTTGGCGCAGGCAGCGAGACGCTTAAGGTCACAACCCCTTTTCATTGCATCTAAGTTTGCATCTCGCTAAAACGATGTGCTCTAAATAGTGATCTGTTTTCGTCTGTGCTGTGATTTGATGAACTAATGCAGCGTTATTCCTGTGGAAATAGGCTAAAGTCTGTGGCTAAGGGGGGTATTTATCAAAGCATGAAGAGAAATAAAACACCATCCAGTCTGTTCCATACTGTCACTTTTCAAACTCGGCCTGTAAAATGAATTTTAGAAGTTGATTGGTTAGTGTTTTATTCTTCACTTTGTCTCCATGCTTTGATAAATACCCCCCTAAATGTGGAATGAGGCAAATTTTCAGCTGCTCCAAATGTTTAAACAGTGCAGAGACCTAATGGGAGGGAATGCAAAAGAACATTTCCCCATACATTGACTTTCACCCCTTTAACTTCTGCAGATTACTAGAAGAGTCTATTGCCTATAGATATAGTAAAATATAGTTCTATTATTTTGCAGTCTTTCTAAGCTACAGATAAATGAAACTGTTTAATTTGAGTTAGCCATTACACATCACCCATGCGAAAACTATGGTTCTACATTTAGATGACCTTTAAGTGATTCAGCGTATTACATCTGGAATTTTATAAACTACATGTTGCAACACAGCTGCTTTCCCTGCATTCCGCACATCGCTTATTCATGAGTACAGCTGGTTTTGGTTGAACTTTTATTTTTATTTTTTTTGTAAGTAAAAAAAATTTTTTTTTACCAACAACGACATTAAAACACATCATCCAATAAGCCATAAAGTTATTTCAGGCCTTGTTGTTTAGGTCACTCTGACCACATTTTACACAAGAGATGCTTAATCCATTTCTCTATCTCGTTTTTTCTCTCTCATTTATTCTGATTGGTGAAATACAGGATCTCTTATTAGGAGTGTTTAAGGGCACCTTCTCTCCTCATATATTGGAGGCTTTACGTTTTCAGGCTGAGATTTCTGAGAAAACAGGGTAATCATCCACAAGGGATTTGTAACATCCCTAATGCACAGACACTGCACCTGAGTCTGTTCCTGGATCCTAGAGACTTAGGGGAGATGTGTTAAGCAACGCAAAGGGTGTAGAGAATATCCGCTTCATTCTATAAAATGATAGAAGCTTCTCCACTCTATGCACTGCTTGACATCTCTCCCAAAAGCTGCTTCAAGGTAATATCAAGTATATCCTATAAAATGATACAAGTTGAATAATCATGGCTATGGTGTTTAGCCAAGAAAATGGCAACTTTCAGTTATTTGCAATGTGGGCCTGAACTGTTATCCTCTATTTCTGGTACACTGGGCTCCAAAGGGAATGACATTGGGGTGTAGAGTAGGATCTTGATCCGAGGCACCAACAGGCTCAAAGCTTTGACTGTTCCCAGAATGCCTAGCGCCGCCTCCTCTATAGCCCCGCCTCCATGCACAGGAGCTCAGTTTTGTAGTTCGTGCCATGCAGTGAGCAGGCACTTAACAGGGGGGCTGCTCCAGCAGCCCTAAAAGAAGCTTTTTAAGAATATTGAAGACTTCAAGGGCTGCAGCAGAGACACTGGCAGTGTTCGATGTCAGTGAGACATCTGCTGCTTCTCCATCACCTCCCCCAGCGGCGCTGTACACTCCCGCGCCCTGGTTGCCGGGTACCTACAGCGGAGGCTCCGGTTTTCTTCTAATGTTAGTCACACACACGACCGCTGTTCTCCTGGATCGCGTGGCCGCACTACAGGGAGGAGGTAAGGGGTTCCCTCACAGGGACCCGCTGTAAATCGCGATCCCGCGCATCCGGTGTGGACACTGTGGCAGTACAGGGACCCCACTAGACAACCAGGGCATGGGCACAGGTCGGTTTTCTCTCTCAAAACCGTTTTATTAAGCCCGGTGGTGAAGTCTAGCAGGGGGATAAGGCTTTGACCTGTAGCCCCTCCCCCAGCCCCAGGGCGCCATTTAGAGTAAATGTTCCCGCCTTGGAGCTGCATATCTCTCTCTCCCTCACTCCCAGCAGTGTTTGGGCGCCATTACACAGAGCAGCACTGTTCCTGGGACTGTTTGGGCAAATCCTCCTCTGTAAAGCCGCCTGCCTGTCAGCGCTGTGCATTTTACAGGACACTTAAGTATTCTGCATGTCTGCTGACAGTGTTAGTTAAGAAAGTGCATTTACTCAGGGTTCTTTATATATATGATATGATATGTATGATATACATCCAGTCTTCACTGTGCATTGTTATATTTAATTAGTGTATAGCTATACATAGTACTACTCTGTCCAGTGCAGTTTTATTGCATGTCATAATTTCTGCATTGTACAAACTGTGACTGTGTGTGTGTTTGTATGTAGCTGCTGCGTGACCTCCATTTCGTGTATCTCACTCAGATTGCTATCCCTATATTCTATGACCTGAGGGGGTTAAGTGCGTCAGGTTTATCATTTAATATAGGTAGTTCACAGGATATACTCAGTGTGTATTTTTCTCTGATTTTCAGTCACCATATACCCCTTGATTTCCCTGTTTGTGCTGATACACTGCACAGGGGATTCTTGTCAGGTATTGTGCTGCTGATATTGTACTGTGTTGCCTTGCATTGAGCTTTTGATTATGTCAGCTACAAAGGGCAATGGAGCTTGGCTGATCCCACATTGCGTGGTGTTGACGCTGCAGACACATTTGAGGATAACATAGCAGCTGAGGGTTCAGGTTCTGGGGGTTCCTTACGCCCCAGTGGGACTGTAGCAACGGGGGTGTAAAATGACCCACCTTGGGCCGCCACCTCCACGCTACTGAATACGCTGGTAACTAGACTAACGCCCCCTATGGGACCTCCTGTGCCGGTACAACTGCTTATGGGCAGATGAACTGTCCAATCAGTTACAGCAATTGAACCAATCGCTGTCTACTCAAAAGTCTAACCCTTGCCCGCCTAAGACCAAGGGGTCCTCTTCCTCGTCCGATGAGGATGGCGATTATACGGACCCCACAGACTCTGATCCTGATGCTTCTGATGGGGAAGTTGTTTCGCAGGTGGATGTTCCTGACTTGTTAGAGGCTATCAGGCTCATTCTTCAGGTTGATGATGAACCGGAACCTGACGCTGCTCCTAAGAAACCGGACAGGTTTAAACGTCAGAAGGTGGTTAAACAAGTTTTACCTCACTCTGAACATTTAATTGACATACGTCAGGAGTCCTGGGAAAATCCAGGAAAGAAGTTTATGCCTCACAAAGAAGATGCTGGCTCGCTGCAGACCTTGGAGCTTAGTAAAAATTAGGAAACACCCCTGCCAGTGGATTCACAGGTGGCGCGGCTGGTGGTATCCGCAGCTCTGCCTGTAACTACTGTCACGTCATTGAGAGAGCCGACGGACAAGCTCGTGGAGGGTTGTTTGAAGGCTATCTACACCCTAAATCAGGGCTGGCCAAACCAGTCCTCAAGATCTACCAACAGTACACATTTTCCAGACCACCTAGCTGGTGCACAGGTGTAGTCATTACTAATTAAGATGTGCTGCATTCATTCCTAACTGACAATTCTACAGATCTCCAGGAGGCCTAGAAAACATGAACTGTTGGTAGATCTCGAGGACCGGTTTGGCCAGCCCTGCCCTAAATGGTGCGGTGCATAGGCCTACTATTGCAGCAACATGGCCTGCAGAAGCTGTGGAAACGTGGGCTCAGGAGCTGGAGGCGGAGCTGCCTTCCAATGCTTCTGATCATGCTAGACAATGCCTGTCGTATATTGTTACAGCATCTCATTACATTAAAGGTGGCGGCTTCTGATGCCGGTATTCTGGCGTCCAAGGCTTCTGCTATGTTCATTTTGGCTCGCCGAATTCTCTGGTTGCTGCCCTGGTCTGTGGACATGGACTCCAAGAAAACCCTGGAGGTACTCCCTTTCAAAGGAGATATTATTTTCGGAGAAGACCTCAACAAGATGGTGGCCGACTTAGCGTCTGCTAAAACAGCATGTCTTTCTAGTGCTGCTCCTTCGGTGCCGAAGGCTAAGAGTACTTCCTTTCGCTCCTTTCGTCCATCAGGGAAAGCAAAGGGTCAGGCGTACCCGAAACAGGGTCGCACTTCTAAACCCAACAAGCCCAAACCCAAAAGGGCCTGGGCTGCCCATCAACATGCTTCCAAAACTGACAAGCCTGCCGCATGACGGGGCAGGCCTCCCTCTAGGGGATCCCAGAGTGGGGGGCCGACTTGTAGGGTTTACCCAGGAATGGTTGAAGACCACTTCCGATGCCTGGGTACAGGAAGTCGTCACTCGAGGTTACGCCATATCCTTCAAGAAACGTCCCCCTCATCGATTTTGCCTAACTGATGTCCCTTCGGATCAGGTGAAGGCAAAAACTCTTCATTCGGTGGTACAGTCCCTCCTGGACACAGGAGTGGTAGTACAGGTGCCTCTGGCTCAGAGAGGCAAGGTGTACTATTCACCGCTGTCCCTAGTCCCGAAACCGAATGGGTCTTCCCGGCCGATTCTCAACCTCAAGTCTTTGAACAAATTTGTGAAGGTCTCCAAGTTTCGTATGGAAACTCTTCGCTCTTGTTTTGGCCTTGGAGCCTGGGGACTATATGGTCTTACTGCACATACAGGATGCTTACCTGCATATTCCCATTGCAGTATCGCATCAGCAGTACCTGAGGTTTGCGGTTGGCAACCTCCGTTACCAATTTCGGGCGTTACCCTTTTGGTTTGACCACGGCTCCGCGAGTCTTCACCAAGGTCATGACGGTAATGACGGCTGTACTCCGCCGTCTAGGGGTCAGGATCCTACCTTACCTGGACGACTTGTTGATCCTGGTAAATTCCCCAGAGATTCTCCTACGTCATCTAGAACTGACTATCCAGTTTCTGTAAGCCCACGGGGTGGCTCATCAACTGGAAGAAATCCTCCCTGGTGCCTGCTCAGAGCATGGTGCACCTGGGGGCGTTGTTGGACACACTCATAACCAGCGGGTGTTCTTGTCTCAGGAGAAAGTCCTGAAGCTTCAGGTCAGGATTCGATGCTTCCTATCTCGTCCGCAAGTGTCGATACATTCGGCAATGCCAGTGCTAGGTCTCATGGTGTTGGCTTTCGACATGGTGGAGTACGCTCAATTCCATTCCTGCCCTCTCCAGAGGCTGACGCTTGCCAAGTGGGACGGCTTGCCTCACCGGATCAGGTCTCAAATGATCTCACTGTCTCCGGAGGTCCGTCTCTCACTGAGCTGGTGGCTTCAGGACCAACGATTGAGCAGGGGTCGTCCCTTCTGGATCTCCAACTGGGTCCTTCTGACGACGGACACCAGTCTGAGGAGTTAGGGCGCGGTGTTTGAGCAACACTCCCTTCAGGTTCGGTGGACCAAGGAGGAGTCTCTCCTCCCGATAAACATTCTGGAATTGCGGGCGGTGTTCAACTCATTGAACTTGGCCCAGCATCTAATACAGAACAGGCCTGTTCAAGTACAGTCGGGCAACGCCACCACGGTGGCGTACATCAATCATCAAAGCGTCACTCGAAGCCGCATGGCAATGAGGGAAGTATCAAGGATTCTTCAGTGGGCGGAACACCATCTGCCAGCCATATCGGCAGTATTCATTCCGGGGGTCTTAAACTGGGAAGCGGACTTTCTCAGTCGTCAGGACATACACGCCGGAGAGTGCAGCCTCCATCCAGAAGTGTTTCAACTTCTCGTGGACAAGTGGGGCCTTCCAGATGTGGACCTAAAGGCGTCTCAACACAATCACAAGGTTCCGGTCTTTGGAGCAAGGACAAGGGATCCTCAAGCAGCGTTCGTGGACGCACTGGCAATTCCTACTCTACACCCCAATGTCATTCCCTGTGGAGCCCAGTGTACCTCGCACAAAGAGATTTAACAAAGGTAAGGTCTTACCATAAATCTTGTTTTATATAGCACCACAAGTGATCTGCAGCGCCCATTACAGAGTACATAAACAAATGAGCAAAACACTTACAGTTCGAAACCATATAGAACAAGTACGAAAAACCAGGGGTCAGGTGACATCAAAGGGAGATAGTGTAAGAGAAGGAAAAGCACATGAGGGGAGAAAGCCCTGCTCTTGGGAGATTACAATCTACAGTATATAGAGATTTAAGTGTTTTATGAAAAATGTAATGCTTCCCTAATTTGAGTTTATTCTTAAATGGACATGTACGTGATTTATACATGTGTGCAGAAAAACCTTAGCAGGGTTTAGTGTGTGTATGTAGTGAACTGTAGGAGTGACTGTGGGTAAGGCTGCCATAGTACAGGTTGTAGTCTACCAATAAATATCATGTGATTTATGTCTCAACTACACACACACAGTTTCCAGTATGTTTTGTTTAACAGTCTCCTAGGCAGCAACCAACCCTTAGCCATACAAAGTAAGTGATCATGGTCTGTTCTGTGTTAACTCTGTATTGCTCAGACATTAACTGTGCTATTGGTTTATATGCTGTAATTGGAGTTAATAAAAAAAACCTTTAATATTTCTCTAACGTCCTAAGTGGATGCTGGGGACTCCGTAAGGACCATGGGGAATAGCGGCTCCGCAGGAGACTGGGCACAAAAGTAAAGCTTTAGAACTACCTGGTGTGCACTGGCTCCTCCCCCTATGACCCTCCTCCAAGCCTCAGTTAAGATTTTGTGCCCGAACGAGAAGGGTGCACACTAGGTGGCTCTCCTGAGCTGCTTAGTGAAAAGTTTAGTTTTAGGTTTTTTATTTTCAGTGAGACCTGCTGGCAACAGGCTCACTGCATCGAGGGACTAAGGGGAGAAGACGCGAACTCACCTGCGTGCAGAGTGGATTGGGCTTCTTAGGCTACTGGACATTAGCTCCAGAGGGACGATCACAGGCCCAGCCATGGATGGGTCCCAGAGCCGCGCCGCCGGCCCCCTTACAGAGCCAGAAGACGGAAGAGGTCCGGAAAATCGGCGGCAGAAGACGTCCTGTCTTCAACAAGGTAGCGCACAGCACTGCAGCTGTGCGCCATTGCTCTCAGCACACTTCACACTCCGGTCACTGAGGGTGCAGGGCGCTGAGGGGGGGGGGGCGCCCTGAGACGCAATAAAAACACCTTGGATGGCAAAAAAATGCATCACATATAGCTCCTGGGCTATATGGATGCATTTAACCCCTGCCAGAATACATAGAAAAACGGGAGATAAGGCCGCCGATAAGGGGGCGGAGCCTATCTCCTCAGCACACTGGCGCCATTTTCCCTCACAGCTCCGTTGGAGGGAAGCTCCCTGGCTCTCCCCTGCAGTCACTACACTACAGAAAGGGTTAAAAAAGAGAGGGGGGCACTAATTATGCGCAGTATTAAAAATACAGAAGCTATAAGGGGAAAAACACTTATATAAGGTTATCCCTGTATATATATAGCGCTCTGGTGTGTGCTGGCAAACTCTCCCTCTGTCTCCCCAAAGGGCTAGTGGGGTCCTGTCCTCTATCAGAGCATTCCCTGTGTGTGTGCTGTATGTCGGTACGTTTGTGTCGACATGTATGAGGAGAAAAATGATGTGGAGACGGAGCAGATTGCCTGTAATAGTGATGTCACCCCCTAGGGGGTCGACACCTGAGTGGATGAACTGTTGGAAGAATTACGTGACAGTGTCAGCTCTGTATAAAAGACAGTGGTTGACATGAGACAGCCGGCTACTCAGCTTGTGCCTGTCCAGATGTCTCATAGGCCGTCAGGGGCTCTAAAGCGCCCGTTACCTCAGATGGCAGATATAGACGCCAACACGGATACTGACTCCAGTGTCGACGGTGAAGAGACAAATGTGACTTCCAGTAGGGCCACACGTTACATGATGGAGGCAATGAAAAATGTTTTACACATTTCTGATAATACGAGTACCACCAAAAAGGGGTATTATGTTCGGTGAGGAAAAACTACCTGTAGTTTTCCTGAATCTGAGAAATTAAATGAGGTGTGTGATGATGCGTGGGTTTCCCCCGATAACAACTGATAATTTCTAAAATGTTATTGGCATTATATCCTTTCCCGCCAGAGGTTAGGGTGCGTTGGGAAACACCCCCTAGGGTGGATAAAGCGCTCACACGCTTGTAAGGGCTCTACCCTCTCCTGAGATGGCCGCCCTTAAGGATCCTGCTGATAGAAAGCAGGAGGGTATCCTAAAATGTATTTACACACATACTGGTGTTATACTGCGACCAGCAATCGCCTCAGCCTGGATGTGCAGTGCTGGGTTGGCGTGGTCGGATTCCCTGACTGAAAATATTGATACCCTAGATAGGGACAGTATATTTTTGCCTATAGAGCATTTAAAAGATGCATTTCTATATATGCGTGATGCACAGCGGAATATTTGCCGACTGGCATCAAGTCTAAGTGCGTTGTCCATTTCTACCAGTAGAGGGTTATGGACACGACAGTGGTCAGGTGATGCGGATTTCAAACGGCATTTGGAAGTATTGCCTTATTAAGGGGAGGAGTTATTTGGGGTCGGTCTTTCAGACCTGGTGGCCACGGCAACAGCTGGGAAATCCACGTTTGTACCCCAGGTCGCCTCTCAACATGAGAAGACGCCGTGTTATCAGGCGCAGTCTTTTCATGGACAAGCGGGCAAAAGGTTCCTCACTTCTGCCCCGTGACAGAGGGAGAGGAAAAAGGCTGCAGAAATCAGCCAGTTCCCAGGAACAGAAACCCTCTCCCGCCTCTGCCAAGCACTCAGTATGACGCTGGGGCTTTACAAGCAGAATTAGGCACGGTGGGGGGCCCATCTCAATGAATTTCAGCGCGCAGTGGGCTCACTCGCAAGTAGACCCCTGGATCCTTCAGGTGATATCTCAGGGGTACAAATTGGAATTCGAGACGTCTCCCCCTCGCCGTTTCCTAAAGTCGGCTTTACCGATGTCTCCTTCTGACAGGGAGACAGTTTTGGAAGCCATTCACAAGCTGTATTCCCAGCAGGTGATAATCAAGATACCCCTCCTGCAACAGGGAACGGGGTATTATTCCACACTGTTGTGGTACCGAAGCCGGACGGCTCGGTGAGACCGATTCTAAATCTAAAATCTTTGAACACTTACATACAGAGGTTCAAATTCAAGATTGAGTCACTCAGAGCAGTGATTTCGAACCTGGAAGAAGGGGACTACATGATGTCTCGGGACATCAAGGATGCTTACCTTCATGTCCAAATTTACCCTTCTCACCAAGGGTACCTCAGGTTTATGGTACAGAACTGTCACTATCAGTTCAGACGCTGCCGTATGGATGGTCCACGGCACCCCGGGTCTTTACCAAGGTAATGGCCGAAATGATGATATTCCTTCGAAGGAAGGGAATTTTAGTTATCCCTTACTTGGACGATTCCCTGATAAGGGTAAGATCCAGGGAACAGTTGGAGGTCGGTGTAGCACTATCTCAGGTAGTGTTGCGGCAGCACGATTGGATTCTCAATATTCCAAAATCGCAGCTGGTTCCGACGACTCGTCTTCTGTTCCTAGGGATGATCCTGGACACAGTCCAGAAAAAGGTGTTTCTCCCGGAGGAGAAAGCCAGGGAGTTATCCGAGCTAGTCAGAAACCTCCTAAAACCGAGCCAAGTCTCAGTGCATCAATGCACAAGGGTTCTGGGTAAAATGGTGGCTTCCTACGAAGAAATCCCATTCGGCAGATTCCACGCAAGAACTTTCCAGTGGGACCTGCTGGACAAATGGTCCGGGTCGCATCTTCAGATGCATCAGCGGATAACCCTGTCACCAAAAACAAGGGTGTCCCTCCTGTGTTGGTTGCAGAGTGCTCATCTTCTAGAGGGCCGCAGATTCGGCATTCAGGACTGGGTCCTGGTGACCACGGATGCCAGCCTGAGAGGCTGGGGAGCAGTCACACAAGGAAGAAATTTCCAGGGCTTGTGGTCAAGCCTGGAGACATCACTTCACATAAATATCCTGGAGCTAAGGGCCATCTACAATGCTCTAAGCCTAGCACGACCTCTGCTTCAAGGTCAGCCGGTGTTGATCCAGTCGGACAACATCACGGCAGTCGCCCACGTAAACAGACAGGGTGGCACAAGAAGCAGGAGGGCAATGGCAGAAGCTGCAAGGATTCTTCGCTGGGCGGAAAATCATGTGATAGCACTGTCAGCAATTCCGGGAGTGGACAACTGGGAAGCAGACTTCCTCAGCAGACACGACCTCCACCCGGGAGAGTGGGGACTTCACCCAGAAGTCTTCCACAGGATTATAAACCGTTGGGAAAAACTCGACAGGTATTGCGCCAGGTCAAGGGACCCTCAGGCAATAGCTGTAGACGCTCTGGTAACACCGTGGGTGTACCAGTCAGTGTATGTGTTCCCTCATCTGCCTCTCATACCCAAGGTACTGAGATTGATAAGATGGAGAGGAGTAAGCACTATATTCGTGGCTCCGGATTGGCCAAGAAGGACTTGGTAACCGGAACTTCAAGAGATGCTCACGGAGGATCCGTGGCCTCTACCTCTAAGAAGGGACCTGCTCCAGCAAGGACCCTGTCTGTTCCAAGACTTACCGCGGCTGCGTTTGACGGCATGGCGGTTGAACGCCGGATCCTGAAGGAAAAAAGGCATTCCGGATGAAGTCATCCCTATCCTGATCAAAGCCAGGAAGGATGTAACCGCAAAACATTATCACCGCATTTGGCGAAAATATGTTGCGTGGTGCGAGGCCAGTAAGGCCCGACGGAGGAAATTCAACTGGGTCGATTCCTACATTTCCTGCAAACAGTGTCTATGGGCCTGAAATTGGGGTCCATTAAGGTTCAAATTTCGGCCCTGTCAATTTTCTTCCAAAAAGAACTAGCTTCAGTCCCTGAAGTTCAGACGTTGTTAAAGGGGTACTGCATATACAGCCTCCTTTTGTGCCTCCAGTGGCACCTTAGGATCTCAATGTAGTTTTTGGGTTCCAAAAGTCACATTGGTTTGAACCACTTAAATCTGTGGAGTTAAAATATCTCACATGGAAAGTGGTCATGCTGTTGGCCCTGGCCTGGGCCAGGCGCGTGTCAGAATTGGCGGCTTTATCCTGTAAAAGCCCTTATCTGATTTTCCATTCGGACAGGGCGGAATTGAGGACTCGTCCTCAGTTTCTCCCTAAGGTGGTTTCAGCGTTTCACCTGAACCAACCTATTGTGGTGCCTGCGGCTACTAGGGACTTGGAGGACTCCAAGTTGCTAGACGTTGTCAGGGCCCTGAAAATATGTTTCCAGGACGGCTGGAGTCAGAAAATCTGACTCGCTGTTTATCCTGTATGCACCCAACAAGCTGGGTGCTCCTGCTTCTAAGCAGACTATTGCTCGTTGGATTTGTAGTACAATTCAGCTTGCACATTCTGTGGCAGGCCTGCCACAGCCAAAAATCTGTAAATGCCCACTCCACAAGGAAGATGGGCTCATCTTGGGCGGCTGCCCGAGGGGTCTCGGCTTTACAACTTTGCCGAGCAGCTACTTGGTCAGGAGCAAATACGTTTGTAAAATTCTACCAAATTGATACCCTGGCTGAGGAGGACCTGGAGTTCTCTCATTTGGTGCTGCAGAGTCATCCGCACTCTCCCGCCCGTTTGGGAGCTTTGGTATAATCCCCATGGTCCTGACGGAGTCCCCAGCATCCACTTAGGACGTTAGAGAAAATAAGAATTTACTTACCGATAATTCTATTTCTCGTAGTCCGTAGTGGATGCTGGGCGCCCATCCCAAGTGCGGATTGTCTGCAATACTGGTACATAGTTATTGTTACCAAAAAATCGGGTTATTGTTGTTGTGAGCCATCTTTTCTAGAGGCTCCTCTGTTATCATGCTGTTAACTGGGTTTAGATCACGAGTTGTACGGTGTGATTGGTGTGGCTGGTATGAGTCTTACCCGGGATTCAAAATCCTTCCTTATTGTGTACGCTCGTCCGGGCACAGTATCCTAACTGAGGCTTGGAGGAGGGTCATAGGGGGAGGAGCCAGTGCACACCAGGTAGTTCTAAAGCTTTACTTTTGTGCCCAGTCTCCTGCGGAGCTGCTATTCCCCATGGTCCTTACGGAGTCCCCAGCATCCACTACGGACTACGGGAAATAGAATTATCGGTAAGTAAATTCTTATTTTTGTCTCAGTTGTACACCTTGTTACATGTACTGACCGTTTTAATTAAACTTTTGATTGGGGAATCCATTGTTGGTCTATGTACGAAGTATAAGGTGACGGAAAGAGTAGTGCATATCAACACTTTTCCTTTTCTCTGCTGTGGGGTTGGGGTAAAGAGCGCACACATGATGATGAGAGTACTTGTTACCACTTGGCATGTGCACCAAAAGTACCCAAACACGTTGGCTCTATCTTTGTAATAACAGACTATTACATACAGTATGGTTCCAAAATCCTTTCGTTAGGAAATGTTTGGAGTTGTATCTGGAATTCCTTACCCAGCTTGTCCCTGTGACATCTAATAATTATCTAATTCACTTTAGGGGCCCAGTCTGTGCCAGTATTTGTCACCGTTCTAAACTAAACTATCCCTCATATAGTCAAGCTATATCACCCAGTAAGAGTTGTATAATAAATTAATGTTTATAATGAATACCGAAGTGAGAACATAACCTGTGAATGCTAAATAAATATATGGGCATTTCACCTAGTGCTTGTGTGTTCTATGTGAGTGAATGGATATTAAAGGTCCGTACACATTAGATGATGTCGCTCTGTGAGCGACGTCGTCTGATGTTTCCCCTCCTGCGCTGGCCAGTCGGCGGCCGACTGTGCATACTGAGCGATATGACCGCTCATATCGCTCAGTGACGTCACGTCTCCGCCAGCCCTGCATGCAGGTCGTGGACGACTGGCGACAGCGACGATCGTTGCCGACCTGCGGGGCCACACATCGGTCGTCGCTGGCGGCATACACACACGCCGATAAAATGAGCGACGTTGCTCAGGAAAAAGGAAAATGAGCGACGTCGCTCATTTTATCGGCAAGTGTGTATGGGCCTTTAGAAACGCACATGCTTGCTTCTAGCCAGTCCCCTCCCCTCACTGTGTAAATATCCGTGTTGTCTCTTGCACTAATACTTGATAAAACACAGGGCTATTGTAATGGGTATTTTTAACATGTACATAATATATGTGGCAAGGAAACTTTGAGATAATGAATAGGCTTCTCATTAGGGCGTGTTTTAGTCAGCAATACTTAATATTGTTGGGGATTATTGCCCACGATAGAACCCTTAGTAAATCCAGCATAACAGATTGTGTTGAATGTTTTTACCTCCTAAACCAATGTGATAGTATCCAAGATGATGAAAGATGATCTATTTATTGCCCTTTATAAAGAATACTCCTCACATGTATAGAAAGGAGATACTGGAGGACATCTGGCAAAATACCATCTGTTTAAAAAGGAATTTTAATAAAATCACACTGTTTTATTAAATATATAATGAGCGCACATATTCAGCATCGATTTACAGGGAATATTTGTCCTTCTCATTCGTGCCCTTCCCAGGTGGAGCTTACTATCTATGCTTCCTATCACATGGGTAGGTAACGTTTGACATTGCAGCTGCTGTAGAGTTACATATCATAGCATGCTTAAACTACAAAACTGTGACAGGGCATGCTGGAGTATATAGTTCCACAGCAGCTGCGGTACCACATGTTGCCTACCTCCTCCTCTATCTCATGGACACGTGCGCTAGGGTTCATTTATTGTAAGAAGCTAATTAATCTACTATTATGTCTTTGGAGTAGGAGGAAGCCCACCCACACTTTTATTTATTGGCAGTTATTTATATAGTGCATGCATATACGGCAGCACTTTGTGGAGACCATAAAATGCCTTGTTCAGAAACGTAACTCCTCACCTCAGGGCTGCCAGGCAGTAATGCTAGCCACTACACCAACTTTACTACCTTACACTTAAAAAAAAAAAAAAAAAAAAAAAAAGGACTTGAGCAGGATGGCGGTCCTTAGGTCGACATACATATTGGTCGAAATACATTTTTTTTCCTTTATTTTTTTGACCTTTTTCATACTTAACGATCCATGTGGACTACAATTGGGAAGGGTAACCTGAAGCATGGCGAGCAAAGCGGTAGCGGAGTGAGGCACCTTGCTTGAAGCATAGCGAGTGAAGCGGTACACTAATTGGGGTTCCCCGTCACTTTTCGAAGAAAACGACACCAACAACAGTAAAATAAATAAATAAAAATAAACCAAACTCATGTCGACCTAATGACCATGTCGACCTTCAGTGGTTGAACCAATGCATGTCGACCTAATGAACCACACCCCTTAAGCAGCCTATAGAATTGGACCGCACTATGCATCCAAATCACACTTATCTAATATTCAACACAAATGGAAAACGATTGCTAGCGTCTAATAATCGGGCAGATTCAGTCGTTCTCGCTCACCTCTGACCCTTTTCGAAAAAGATAATTGCATCTGATTGCTGAGAGGATGGAGTAAGCCTAACCTTATGGGACTGGTCATTCCATTAGTGTGTTGAAGACTTTCCATTTGGTTCCATTAAGCACAATAAATATAAGATCGTTAGTGGACACTGCATCATCACTATTCAACCCCCATGTAAATTATTTAGTTTTATATATAACTTATAAATATATATTATTGTTGTTGGTGTTATGTTGTAGTGTTTGCGGGCTGCAATATATTTTTAGGTGTGTTTTTTTGTGGGGGGGGGGTTGGTATATACAAATTAAAAATAAAATAAAAGCCATATGGCAACAGCACAACATTTCTGCTAGTCAGTAGATGGCAAGGATAGGTGTTTTTTTTTTTTTTTTTTTTTTAAAGTTCTCCGATGAACACATGCTGGGATTTTAGAGTGCTTAAAAAATATATCTTGTGTAATGGTTATAAAAGCCCATCCAGCTTGAAGTGATTATGTTGTTTTCTATATTACTTAGTGGGCAGGAAACTGGTACCTTTAGTGAGCATCACTACAGTATAACCCATTGGTTCCCTAACAATTCAGTAGCCGTTTGATCAGTATATTTTTTTTTTATTAGGTCCGACATATTTGTAACTTATTCAAATCTAAGTGTGTGTCTCCAACACATAGCAAGCCATGTAAGAAAACAAAACCTGCTCTACCACTGGAGGGTTAATGCACACTACAGATTTACTGCTCACAGTATAGTCTCTTTTTTTTACCTGTGGGGACGCTACAGTCTGCCTAACCCATACACAGACCCTTGTTCACCAGATTCCAATGCATACAGCATGCACAATCCGGTCTTCCCAGCTGTCAATCACTGGCCGTTTACAGTGAAATTAGGAACTATTAGTGTGCCTGTGTGAATGCATTGGGTCACAGTTTGGGAGCCACTGGTATAAACTATTAGTGGTATATTCAGTTGACGTCGAAAGCTGCCGTCTGTCGAAAAGACGGCAGTTTTCGACTTTTTTTTTTTTTTAGGTCAGAAGGGGTTCCGACCTATTCAATATTTTTGACAAGTTGAGAAATTTGACTTGTCGAAAAGCACGTGGATCGGCGGTATAGCTGCCGATCCACGTGCTTGTGTCAAAAACGGGGCCAAAACCAACAGGTTTTGGCCCCCTTTTCGACCATCTCAGTCCGTACTGAGATGTGGACCCAGCGGAGGAGAGGGGGGAGAGCCGCGGGCAGCCAGAGGAGATCAGTGCTACAGCAGGATGTCACACAGCTGCGCCGCTCACGGCAGCTTCCACCCGGCTCCAGCAAGCTTGCTGGAGCCGGGTGGACACTGCCGTGAGGTCGGGCATCTGTGTGACATCCTTCTGCAGCGCTACTATAGCGCTGATCTCCGTCTGCCGGCGGCTGTCCCCCGCCTCCTCCTCCGGGTTCCTCATCTCAATTCGACTTGAAAAAGTCGAATTGAGATGAGATAGAATAGGGGTTGTCTGATCCATTCCGACAAATGCATGTCGGAATGAAACTGACGCCGATTGAATATACCTCTTAATCTGCATTCTGTTTACTTGGGCCTTCAGGAAATGAAGCTGTCTGGTGTTCACTAATATACAGTAAAGGCTACATTGTCTTCCAGTGTTCTACACCAGTTTCCCTGTTGCAGGATTTCTTGCATTTTATTCTCCACTATACAAAGTTTTATTTTGTCTGTAAACGTGCCGAATGGTGCTCCAGTGCGGTGGGGGTGTTGCAGGTGAGGCAGAGCCTTTCCTATCATACCAACGTATAAGCCAGAGTTTTGACCATATAAAGTATATGAAAAATACAGAAATATTTAGTTTGTATTGTTTTAATAATTTTTATTGTCAAAACTCTGTAGTACAAAGTCTATGGCAGGCAAGGCAGTAACCCCCCCCCCCCCCCCCGCCTTCCCCCGCGCCTATCTTCTCCACACATCTCTGCTTAACACTCACCAAGTTTCCAGCATTATATACTGCTGCGTCTGTATATAATGCCCATATGAACCCTTTGGCTCACATATAGTGTATAAATCTAGCTCTGGTACTAGCCAGTGCCTCTTCAGCCATTTACCTCACCGCACGTCCTTTCTGTATTCAAGATTACTTTCACTACCTTGGTAAACTTTAGTTCAAAACACAGCATGATTCCTGGAGGTCTAAATCTAAAGTCCGAGGATGTCCTTGGATGCTAGACTTGCTCCTGGGGCTGGTGTTTAATTCAGTTAGTAAGCGAGCACACACCGTGTGACATACTGATCTGGCTGTCTACACGCTTAATCAGTGGAACATTGCGTTCTGCATCATGCCTCCAAAAGTAATATCTTTAAAGGGAACCAACATGCATAAATGAAATGTACAATAAAGGGATCATTAAAAAAAAGTGTGTGGATATATAGAGCTAAAGATACAGATCTAAAAATATAGATATATAGCCGGAATTGGTAATGATTGTGCCCAAACATGCTTCTAGCTAGGTATTAAATGTGACAAACCCAATGCATGTAAAGGACTTCCTATACTTGCTCACAAATATTACTATAAATAGCAATGTGGTTTTCAGAAGCAATTTCTATTTAAAAAATAAATTAAAAAAATGTACACTCCGTTCCTAACTGTAGTGCATTGTGGGGTCTGGCAGATCAGTAGTTAATGCAGAATGTTAAAATGCATTTGTTTGCTTATAAAAGCCTAAAAGTATGTAACATAAGAAAAATGTTAAACATAATCCATCAGGCGTCATCCTAGTACGATAAATATCAAAAATATTTTTATAGCCATAATCAATCTTCAGAAAGAGAGACCCTGAAAACACAGTATGCGTTCTGGACAGTGTTGAAATGATCTGGGTAGTTGTAGAATGGCAATTTGCAAGATGTGGAGAACTGCGGGATGTTATGATGGGGGTGAATTGTAAACCCATAGTCTTCTACCCAGTTCCCATACTCATTTGTTTCCATGTCTTAGGTTATTGGTGGTTGTGTACCGGAAAGAATGTAGCCTACATACTTGATTAACCACTTGTGTCCTCATGGATAAACCATACATAGTTCTGTGGTAACCTGATAATCTATTGCAGTTCCAATAAAAAGTTTTGGCCTTGCACTCCACTAGAGAAAGCTCGGTTAAGCTCCTCCCATGTCTTCATTCTGTGTCCGGGTCAGATTTAATACAGGGCAAAAAGCAAAGTGCCATGATATCGTGCCACTTTGTGCTGGTCTACACCATGCATTCCTGGAAAGCAAGTCTTCCAGGCTGTCATTTACAACGGCCCAGTCACAGAAGCATTTATCTGCTAACTTGGCAACACAGATTTTAGCTTTGTGTTTCACAGACCTCTGCTTAAAGCAAAATACACAAAGCCAAGCTATTGGAGGTCCGACCAACCTGTGGCTCTCTAGCTTTTGGGAAACTACAAGTCCCTGTATGCTTTGCCACAGTTTTGTGATTAGGGAATGCTGAAACTGTGACTGCATGCTGGGATATGCAGTTTCACAACAGCTTGAGAGCCACTGGGTGGCCAGGCTTGCGGTAATGAATGCTAGCAGTGCACACTTACTTGCAGATTATGCTGGCATGTCTGCAAAATTTATTAATCATGGCTTGTAAGCTATACCGATAAAATTAACTGGTGCACACCTAGACCTGTTGTCTGCAAATAAAGATTCTCCAAGTGAGCCTGGTCCTGGAGAGAAACTGCCCCAAGAACGTCACCATATCCCACGCTTCCTCAGGAGTCAAGTAACAAACAGCGCTAGAGATTTGTTGTGCACTTTTCGGTTATGATAAGGGGAGGGGGAGGGGGGGGGGGGGAGAATCTCTGTGTAGAAGTAGTTACAGTTTAGTCCTTATATATTTGGAGACTGACACAATTTTTGTTATTTTAGGAGTTTGCCAAAACATATCAAAGTTATAGTCTGCACTTTCACAACCGTATTCATTATATAACTATCTGCTTTAATTTTAGTGTATTCACAATCAAAATGGAGGAAGTGTTTAGGAATTACAACTGTTTAATATATAGTTCCATCTTTTTCATGGGAACAAAATAAAAAGTCTGCAAATAAAAAAAGCATCGGAGAGATGGCAGGAACCTTAGGACAAATTAATAGTTTGGAACAGTCTGAGGGGAAAAAAAGAATGAAATGTAGAGCTCAGCAACACAAAGAGGTCTGGTCATCCACAGAAGAGTACAGTGGTAGATGAACACAGGGTCCTGTCCATGGTAAACCTCTTCACAACATCTAGCCAAGTGAAGACCACTATCCAGGAGGTAGGCATACAAGTCTGCTATAAAGAGAAGACTTCACGAGAGCAAATACAGAGTGTTCTCCACAAGGTGCAAACCATTTATAAACCACAAGAATAGAAAGGCCAGATTAGATGTTGCCAGCGTTATTTGGACAGATAAAACCAAGATCAATGGGTTCAGTATGTAATCCCGCCGCTCTGGATACCGCATGTCACTATCCCGACATCGGCATACCGGGGGGGGGGGGGGGGGGGCGAGTGCAACAAAGCCCCTTGCGGGTTCTATTCTTCCTCTATGGGTGGTGGACACCCATAGAGGGGGATCACCTACCTTGCCGGTTTACTGGCTGCGGTAAGGTGTCCCCATCAATCTGTGCCATAATGATGGCAAGGAAAAAACTTGGAATGATCCGAAGTATACCACATCTTCTGTAAACCATGGTGGTGGCAGTGTGATGGCGTGTTCCTGCATGGCTCCCAATGGCACTGGGTCACTAGTATTTATTGATGATGTGACAGAAGCAGCCGGATAAATTCTGAAGTGTATAGAGAAATACACTGTCTGGTCAGATCCAGCCAAGTCTAGCAAAGTTGATTGGACAGCGCTTCACAATATAGATGGGCAATGACAAAAAAGTAAACATACTGCAAAAGCAATCCAGGAGATTTTTAAGGAAAACATTCTGCAATGGCCAACTCAGTCACCTGATCTCAACCCGATCGAGCGTGCATTTCACTTGCTGAAAACAAAACTAAAGGTAGAAAAACCCAGAAACAAAAAACTTAAGACAGCTGCAATAAAGACCTGGCAAAGCATAACAAACCCAGCATTTGGCGATGTCAATGAGTTCCAGACTACAGGCAGTCATTAGAGTATAGAAACCAGTGCTGTGTTGTAATTTCTAAATTTAAATTCTTACGGTGTATGGAATAAAATATTTTATGTTTAATATTAAAAAAACTGTATATGAGAATCGTCATATAAGAATAGTACAATTCTGCCACCTAGGACAAACTCTACTTGCTGGATCCCAGACTATAAAGTTGATATCAGATATTAGGACTTTGGGCCTAATTCAGACCTGATTGCTCGCTAGCATTTTTTTTTCAGCGCTGCGATCAGATAGTCGACGCTTAAAGGGGAGTGTATCTTAGCTATGCAAGTGTGCGATCGCATGTGCAGCCGAGCGGTACAAAAAGATCTTTTGCAGTTTGAGTAGTCCAGGACTTACTCAGCTGCTGCGATCACTTCAGCCTGTCCGGGACTGGAATTGACGTCAGACACCCGCCCTGCAAACGCTTGGACGCGCCTGCGTTTTTCCAACCACTCCCTGAAAATGGTCAGTTGCCACCCACAAACACCCTCTTCCTGTAAATCTCCTTGCGATCGGCTGTGCGAATGGATTAACCATAAAACCCATCGCACAGCAATGATCCGCTTTGTACCCGAGCGATGCCCCTGCGCATTGCAGTGCATACGCTAGCGCAGTTCTGACCGCAGCGAAAAAAGCTAGCGTGCGATCAGGTCTGAATTACCCCCTTTGTCTCTCTTCATGACGGGACACATCATGAAGGCGGTCCCGGTTAGTGTCTGGAGACTGTTCTGGTGCAACTAGGGGTACAGGCCGGCCTGGCAACACATTTCAGTATACACCTGTAGACTAATGAGAGGAATGATGAGGCAAGCGATCATGTGACCGGAGAAGTCTGTCTTCCTTGTATACAGTATGTATATATCATCTTTTACCATATGATTTAATCTACACAAAACCTTTCTCAATAGCCTACATATGCTCTATATGGGATTGCCTCACTATATGTATTTTTTAATAATATGTTTTGGTGGATGGATAACCCAATTGAAATTTTGTACATCTGTGAATAATCTGATCATTAAGGAGGTTTAAAAGGAAATGCATTAAAGGCCATCAATCTGCCACGGGGACTACCCATTTTTTTACCAACTTGAAAGGATCCAGATATGGACTGCTAATAATTTTATCTATAGACTGATTTCTCCTTGAATATACCTTTTGCATCTCAGCAGCATCTGTATGGAAAACCAGTGGTTTAACCAGCACAGCTAAGACATCTGTTATATGCACACAGACTGTGTTTGGACATCCCTTTACTGCAGGATTGGGTAATACCATCTGTTATATGAGTGCATGATTGAGAAACAATGTCCTAATTAGGGTGGCCAATCCCGGGCCATTTTTTCAATCCCAGGTATCGGGATTCCCGGGATTGGCTTTCTTACTTCTACGGGACTTCTACGCCCGCCCCGCCTCTCCCCACCCGCCACGCAGACATAAATCAACTTACCAAACTGCCAGGGGCGGGTGGGAGAGAAACTTCATCCAGACGCTGAGGGCCGCAGGCGCTGTGTTAACTGCAGGGGAAGCCACGAGGAGGTGGCATGTGGCGGCCACCGTACCATCAGTCTCAGCGGCTGGTGACTACACAGCATGACCTCAGAGTCAGAGGTCACACTGCACAGGGGGAGCCGGGCAGCGCTAAACATCCTCAGGATGCTCAACGCTGCCCGGCATTAAAGGGCCGCCTGATCCCTCAATCCCTGCGATTGAATCCCGGCCTATTTTTGGCCTACATCCCGGGATCCCACCGATCCTGGGATTGGCCACCTTAGTCCTAATATCTGATATGAACTTTATAGTCCGGGATCTGTCTTGTGGAGTTTGTCCTAGGTGGCAGAATTGTACTGTTATCATATGACAATTCTCATATACTGTTTTTTTAATGATTTAATATTAAGCATAAAATCTTTTTTCTCTGACGTCCTAAGTGGATGCTGGGGACTCCGTAAGGACCATGGGGATAGCGGCTCCGCAGGAGACAGGGCACAAAAGTAAAAGCTTTAGGATCAGGTGGTGTGCACTGGCTCCTCCCCCTATGACCCTCCTCCAAGCCTCAGTTAGGTTTTTGTGCCCGGCCGAGAAGGGTGCAATCTAAGCAGCTCGTTAGGAGAGCCACCTAGAGTAAAAGTTTTGTTAGGTTTTTTATTTTCAGTGAGTCCTGCTGGCAACAGGCTCACTGCAACGAGGGACTTAGGGGAGAAGAAGTGAACTCACCTGCGTGCAGGATGGATTGGCTTCTTAGGCTACTGGACACTAGCTCCAGAGGGACGATCACAGGTACAGCCTGGATGGGTCACCGGAGCCGCGCCGCCGACCCCCTTGCAGATGCTGAAGAGAGAAGAGGTCCAGAAATCGGCGGCTGAAGACTTCCCAGTCTTCTTAAGGTAGCGCACAGCACGGCAGCTGTGCGCCATTGCTCTCAGCACACTTCACACCAACGGTCACTGAGGGTGCAGGGCGCTGGGGGGGGCGCCCTGGGCAGCAATGAAAGTACCTAAGCTGGCTAAAAATACATCACATATATCCTCTGGGGCTATATGGATGTATTTAACCCCTGCCAGGTTGTCAGAAAAACGGGAGAAGAAGCCCGCCGAAAAGGGGGCGGGGCCTATTCTCCTCGGCACACAGCGCCATTTTCCTACACAGCTCCGCTGCTAGGAAGGCTCCCTGGCTCTCCCCTGCACTGCACTACAGAAACAGGGTTAAAACAGAGAGGGGGGGCATTTTGGTGGCGATATTATAATATATTAAGATGCTATAAGGGAAAACACTTATATAAGGTTGTCCCTGTATAATTATAGCGTTTTGGTGTGTGCTGGCAAACTCTCCCTCTGTCTCCCCAAAGGGCTAGTGGGGTCCTGTCCTCTATCAGAGCATTCCCTGTGTGTGTGCTGTGTGTCGGTACGTGTGTGTCGACATGTATGAGGACGAGGTTGGTGAGGAGGCGGAGCAATTGCCTGTAATGGTGATGTCACTCTCTAGGGAGTCGACACCGGAATGGATGGCTTATTTAGGGAACTACGTGATAATGTCAACACGCTGCAAGGTCGGTTGACGACATGAGACGGCAGGCAAACCAATTAGTACCTGTCCAGGCGTCTCAAACACCGTCAGGGGCTTTAAAACGCCCATTACCTCAGTCGGTCGACACAGACACGGACACTGACTCCAGTGTCGACGGTGAAGAAAACGTATTTTCCATTAGGGCCACACGTTACATGTTAAGGGCAATGAAGGAGGTGTTACATATTTCTGATACTACCAGTACCACAAAAAAGGGTATTATGTGGGGTGTGAAAAAACTACCTGTAGTTTTTCCTGAATCAGATAAATTAAATGAAGTGTGTGATGATGCGTGGGTTTTCCCCGATAGAAAATTATTGGCGTTATACCCTTTCCCGCCAGAAGTTAGGGCGCGTTGGGAAACACCCCCTAGGGTGGATAAGGCGCTCACACGCTTATCAAAACAAGTGGCGTTACCGTCTCCAGATACGGCCGCCCTCAAGGAGCCAGCTGATAGGAGGCTGGAAAATATCCTAAAAAGTATATACACACATACTGGTGTTATACTGCGACCAGCGATCGCCTCAGCCTGGATGTGCAGCGCTGGGGTGGCTTGGTCGGATTCCCTGACTGAAAATATTGATACCCTTGACAGGGACAGTATTTTATTGACTATAGAGCATTTAAAGGATGCATTTCTATATATGCGAGATGCACAGAGGGATATTTGCACTCTGGCATCAAGAGTAAGTGCGATGTCCATGTCTGCCAGAAGATGTTTATGGACACGACAGTGGTCAGGTGATGCGGATTCCAAACGGCACATGGAAGTATTGCCGTATAAAGGGGAGGAGTTATTTGGGGTCGGTCCATCGGACCTGGTGGCCACGGCAACAGCTGGAAAATCCACCTTTTTTACCCCAAGTCACATCTCAGCAGAAAAAGACACCGTCTTTTCAGCCTCAGTCCTTTCATCCCCATAAGGGCAAGCGGGCAAAAGGCCAGTCATATCTGCCCAGGGGTAGAGGAAAGGGAAGAAGACTGCAGCAGGCAGCCCCTTCCCAGGAACAGAAGCCCTCCACCGCTTCTGCCAAGTCCTCAGCATGACGCTGGGGCCGTACAAGCGGACTCAGGTGCGGTGGGGGGTCGTCTCAAGAGTTTCAGCGCGCAGTGGGCTCACTTGCAAGTGGACCCCTGGATCCTACAAGTAGTATCCCAGGGGTACAGATTGGAAATTCGAGACGTCTCCCCCTCGCAGGTTCCTGAAATCTGCTTTACCAACGTCTCCCTCCGACAGGGAGGCAGTATTGGAAACAATTCACAAGCTGTATTCCCAGCAGGTGATAATCAAAGTACCCCTCCTACAACAAGGAAAGGGGTATTATTCCACACTATTTGTGGTACTGAAGCCAGACGGCTCGGTGAGACCTATTCTAAATCTGAAATCTTTGAACACTTACATACAAAGGTTCAAATCAAGATGGAGTCACTCAGAGCAGTAATAGCGAACCAGGAAGAAGGGGACTATATAGTGTCCCTGGACATCAAGGATGCTTACCTCCATGTCCCAATTTGCCCTTCTCACCAAGGGTACCTCAGGTTCGTGGTACAGAACTGTCACTATCAGTTTCAGACGCTGCCGTTTGGATTGTCCACGGCACCCCGGGTCTTTACCAAGGTAATGGCCGAAATGATGATTCTTCTTCAAAGAAAAGGCGTCTTAATTATCCCTTACTTGGACGATCTCCTGATAAGGGCAAGGTCCAGAGAACAGTTGGAGGTCGGAGTAGCACTATCTCAAGTAGTTCTACGACAGCACGATTGGATTCTAAATATTCCAAAATCGCAGCTGATTCCGACGACACGTCTGCTGTTCCTAGGGATGATTCTGGACACAGTCCAGAAAAAGGTGTTTCTCCCGGAGGAGAAAGCCAGGGAGTTATCCGAGCTAGTTAGGAACCTCCTAGAACCAGGCCAAGTGTCAGTGCATCAATGCACAAGAGTCCTGGGAAAAATGGTGGCTTCTTACGAAGCGATTCCATTCGGCAGATTTCACGCAAGAATTTTTCAGCGGGATCTGCTGGACGAATGGTCCGGATCGCATCTTCAGATGCATCAGCGGATAATCCTGTCTCCAAGGACAAGGGTGTCTCTTCTGTGGTGGCTGCAGAGTGCTCATCTACTAGAGGGCAGCAGATTCGGCATTCAGGACTGGGTCCTGGTGACCACGGATGCCAGCCTGAGAGGCTGGGGAGCAGTCACACAGGGAAGAAATTTCCAAGGAGTGTGGTCAAGTCTGGAGACTTCTCTCCACATAAATATACTGGAGCTAAGGGCAATTTACAATGCTCTGAGCCTAGGAAGACCTCTGCTTCAAAGTCAACCGGTGCTGATCCAGTCGGACAACATCACGGCAGTCGCCCACGTAAACAGACAGGGCGGCACAAGAAGCAGGAGGGCAATGGCAGCAAGGATTCTTCACTGGGCGAAAAATCATGTGATAACACTGTCAGCGGTGTTCATTCCGGGAGTGGACAACTGGGAAGCAGACTTCCTCAGCAGGTACGACCTCCACCCGGGAGAGTGGGGACTTCATCTGGAAGTCTTCCACATGATTGTGAACCGTTGGGAAAGACCAAAGGTGGACATGATGGCGTCCCGTCTGAACAAAAAAACTGGACAGGTATTGCGCCAGGTCAAGAGACCCTCAGGCAATAGCTGGGACGCTCTGGTAACACCGTGGGTGTACCAGTCGGTGTATGTGTTCCCTCCTCTGCCTCTCATACCCAAGGTACTGAGAATTATAAGACGGAGAGGAGTAAGAACTATACTCGTGGCTCCGGATTGGCCAAGAAGGACTTGGTACCCGGAACTTCAAGAGATACTAAGAAGGGACTTGCTTCAGCAAGGATCATGTCTGTTCCAAGACTTACCGCGGCTGCGTTTGACGGCATGGCGGTTGAACGCCGGATCCTAAGGGAAAAAGGCATTCCGGAAGAGGTCATCCCTACCCTGGTCAGAGCCAGGAAGGAGGTGACCGCACAACATTATCACAGCATTTGGCGAAAATATGTTGCATGGTGTGAGGCCAGGAAGGCCCCCACGGAGGAATTTCAACTCGGTCGATTCCTGCATTTCCTGCAAACAGGAGTGTCTATGGGCCTCAAATTTGGGTCCATTAAGGTTCAAATTTCGGCCCTGTCGATTTTCTTCCAGAAAGAATTGGCTTCAGTTCCTGAAGTCCAGAAGTTTGTCAAGGGAGTACTGCATATACAACCCCTTTTGTGCCTCCAGTGGCACTGTGGGATCTCAACGTAGTTCTGGGATTCCTCAAATCACATTGGTTTAAACCGCTCAAATCTGTGGATTTGAAATATCTCACATGGAAAGTGACCATGCTGTTGGCCCTGGCCTCGGCCAGGCGAGTGTCAGAATTGGCGGCTTTGTCTCACAAAAGCCCATATCTGATTGTCCATTCGGACAGGGCAGAGCTGCGGACTCGTTCCCAGTTTCTCCCTAAGGTGATGTCAGCGTTTCACCTGAACCAGCTTATTGTGGTACCTGCGGCTACTAAGGACTTGGAGGACTCCAAGTTGCTAGATGTTGTCGGGGCCCTGAAAATATATATTTCCAGGACGGCTGGAGTCAGGAAAACTGACTTGCTGTTATCCTGTATGCACTCAACAAACTGGGTGCTCTTGCTTCTAAGCAGACGATTGCTAGTTGGATGTGTAGTACAATTCAGCTTGCACATTCTGTGGCAGGCCTGCCACAGCCAAAATATGTAAATGCCCATTCCACAAGGAAGGTGGGCTCATCTTGGGCGGCTGCCCGAGGGGTCTCGGCTTTACAACTTTGCCGAGCTGCTACTTGGTCAGGGGCAAACACGTTTGCAAAATTTTACAAATTTGATACCCTGGCTGAGGAGGACCTGGAGTTCTCTCATTCGGTGCTGCAGAGTCATCCGCACTCTCCCGCCCGTTTGGGAGCTTTGGTATAATCCCCATGGTCCTTACGGAGTCCCCAGCATCCACTTAGGACGTCAGAGAAAATAAGAATTTACTTACCGATAATTCTATTTCTCGTAGTCCGTAGTGGATGCTGGGCGCCCATCCCAAGTGCGGATTGTCTGCAATACTTGTACATAGTTATTGTTACAAGAATCGGGTTATTATTGTTGTGAGCCATCTTTTCAGAGGCTCCGCTGTTATCATGCTGTTAACTGGGTTCAGATCACAGGTTGTACAGTGTGATTGGTGTGGCTGGTATGAGTCTTACCCGGGATTCAAAATCCTTCCTTATTGTGTACGCTCGTCCGGGCACAGTATCCTAAAGGTGTGTACACATGGTGAGATTTATCTGTCCAATCTGTCTGGTGAGAACAAAAATCTGGTAATGGATGAGAGAAAATGACAATAGACCATTTGCTCCCAACCACTGGAAAATAGACAATGTTTGTTCAAACAAATAGGTTAATTCAGTTTGTTTGGAAAAATGTGTTAAATCAATAGTTTTAATCCATTTTCCAGTGTTTGGGAGAAAATGGTTGATTGTCATTTGCTCTCATCCATTGCCAGATTTTTGTTCTCACCAGACAGATTGGACAGATAAATCTCACCATGTGTACACGCCTTAACTGAGGCTTGGAGGAGGGTCATAGGGGGAGGAGCCAGTGCACACCACCTGATCCTAAAGCTTTTACTTTTGTGCCCTGTCTCCTGCGGAGCCGCTATCCCCATGGTCCTTACGGAGTCCCCAGCATCCACTACGGACTACGAGAAATAGAATTATCGGTAAGTAAATTCTTATTTTTTATTCCACCCACCGTATGCATTTAATTTAGAAATTGCAACATAGCACTGGTTTCTATACTATATTTTGATTTGCACCTTTTGGGGCTAATAACCCCTTTATGGCTGCTTTGACAGCGCTATGGGCTCTCTTTTTATATCATTGCCTGCAAAGGATTCTCAACTAAGTATTAAACATGAACATTTACGGTAATTTATGATTATGTTAATGTGACCATTGACATTTGAGCCCCTGAAAATAGGGGACTGTGTATAAAAATGATAGCAATTCCTAAATGTTTCATAAAATATTTTTGTTCAACTCTTTGAATTAAAGCTGAAAGTCTGCACTTCAAATGCATCTCCACTATTTCATCTCAAATCCATTGTGGTGGCTTGTAGAGCCAAAATTAGGAAAATTGTATCTGTGTCCAAATATATATAGCCCTAACTGTATGTTACCGCCACCGAGACAGTGGGCTAAATGTATTCGCCTGTGAATTACGTTGTGCCGAGATTCTGACGATTAAGATGCAAGATTAAAAGCTTATTTTTGAAGGCACTTTCAGCAATTCGCAGGTTACTGTATTTTATTTGGTACAATATTAGAAAAAAGTGTACATCTAACTTCATTTGACAGTGATTTGTAGTTTGCGGTAAATAATTATTCCACCTAAAAGTTGTAAATCAAATCTTCCTTGTAGCTGCGTTCATGTTTGATAGATGACAATTGTCTATTCAAAAAGGAAACCTGCTCACCCTCCACCTCCTATAGACCCCCGTGCACTCATCTCTCTGTCCGCTATAGGCAAATGAGTTTATAGTCACAGTGGACTGACTATATCCTATGTATTTAATCAAGTAGCAGATCTTCTATTTCATATCACTGTATGTTATTTACCTATGATCACAGCAAGATACAGTGTTGCTTTCTAAAATAATAATGGCAATGTGTGAGATTAGTTTGTGCAGCAATTGATTTTACTATACTCTACATTTGCTCTGGGAAACTCCAGCAAAGCAGCCATTGCCTCCCCTCTGCCTGCTGTCAGTGTAGATGGACCAGCACTGGTGGTGCTTTATATCAAACTGTGATACCTTTTATCTATATGCTAAACGGGATGCAGTTGATATGCTGGCGGTCAGGAGACCAACGTAGGAATCCCCACCACTGACGCAAGCTGGAATGCCGGCTAACAGGGCCTATTCCCACTTCTGGAATAGAACCTGTGGCGGGCACAATGAGCCACTGAGCCTGCTACGTGGCGAGCGCAGCGAGCCCGCAAGGAGCCCCATAGCGCTCGCCCCCCTGCTGGCATTCATGCTTACCTCCGGGATCCCGACCGCTGACATATCAGCCCCAACCCTGCTAAACATTTAGGGTTTTTTTTGTATTTTTGATTCTGTGCACCTCAAGGTCTCCCTTCACTACAGTATGTTATAAACCAACAGCTGATTATATAGCGCAAAGTACAGTGACAGGTGCGATAAGATGCCTTTTCTGCACACTGCAATTACAAAGAAATCAGTAAACTTTTACCTTAGTTTTTCGAACTTTATTACTTTCCATTCAGCTTTCATTTTCACTTTAGTTGTATTTTTACCTGTTCCTTCCTTTATTGAAGCACGGAAAGGGTTGTGCAGAGATCACACTAGTGTGCAATATTAAGGTGTCACAAGCACATGATCCTAAACTAAGAAGGTTACATAAGACAGGATAAATCAGTTCTAAGGCATCTTTAAATATTTAGCACAATGATGAAACATCCTCTTCATCTTTCCCGTATAAGCACTAGTTTGCATTTAAGAAATAATAAGTAAGGTTTAACCTCTTATTCATCATGGAAAACTTAAGTGAAGTGTAATTGGTTGATTATATTGTATGTGACCACAAATTATAGGCTAAACATAGAATGGATCTGTAATAATAGGAAGGGTTGTGGAAATCTATGTAGCGCATTTGTTTTCTGATGAGGTGCCTGTGCTATTAGGCATCTTGTGCAATGGATATGTTTTACTTAATGTTTCAACATGTAATTGCTGTAAATTCTTAGGTGTCTCTGATACCTTGTTCATAGTAAATGCCAAGATACAGGCGCATTAAGCTTACTTAAAAGATTTCCTGGGATTACAACCAGTAGTAGTTAGATTATGGTTTAGCATATGTTTGCTCTTTGCTGACTGCTGAGAATAAAGGAGTTACTACCAGATTACCTTTCAACGTTTCCATGGTAACCATGCGTCCGGATTACATAGTCCTGAAGCCAGATCTCCGTGTATTATTGAAAACTATGAAACCATAGCATATAAATCACATTTAATATACTGTATTTACTAAAATGCCGGAAAAAAACAGGGTATACAAACTTACATTTTATTATGAAACGCAGTGTTTTATGTTTTACGATGGGAATTTTTATTCATGAGTCACATTTCCTCTTCACAGTAACAGTTGGCCTCACGGTAACTTATATGATTGACCTACTTGTCTGTAAGTAAGCAGGGACTAATCCAGGCAATGTGACTAGTTTCATGGTTTTCCTTCTTGGCAATGGGCTGCCCTGTATCCGCCCACAGATTTCTACCTCTTTCTTATATCTGATTTGGCCTAACAGAGAGGAGGTTGTTTATATTTAGAAAAGTTCTGACAATATGTGATCCACTCATCTCTTGATCTACTGATGGACAGTGCTATGCATACACACTGCCCGATCCGTCGGGGACTGACGCCATTAACTGGGTGGGAGTGTACACACGCCCGCCCATTTCAGCTGTCAATCACCGCCGGTTGGCGCAGCATGTGTATGGGCGGTCGGCTGATCGCCCGTACACACACCAACGTGCCAATAAATCGGTAGATATATTGTCCATCGGCTGTGCTGCAGGGCCGACGCGATATGTCTGTGAACGATGGACTTCACAGACATATCGCCTGTACACACTGGCCGACGGACCCGCAATATATCGGCTGTTCAATAGAACGCCCGATATATTGGCCAGTGTGTATGGGCCATTAGGCTGGGTACACACTTGATGATGCACAGAAGTTGCAAATGATATCGTGCATACACACTGAACGATATTGTTAATGATATCGTTAGTGACATCATCCAGCCACATCAGGAGCTTGCAGTCGTTCACAATATCTTCACATTTCAAGGAAAGAACAAGAGATATCGGACATCATTAACAACCCATGGGAGCGCGCATCCTTAATGATTTCGTTCATACACACTGGACGTTGTGAATGATATATCGTCCGATCTGTCGTTTCGGCCGATATGTCGTTTGAAAATCATCAAGTGTGTACCCAGCCTTACATTGGTGGAGTCGGTGAACAGGCTGTGTTGCTTCTGTGGTAATACGCTGTAGGGTGGTTCTCCAGAAAGTGAACATGTGAAGTCCCGTGCATCACACGCCTTTAATTATTTTTTTCCTTTTAAACTGGTTGGTTAAGAAATTGTTGTTATATGAAAATGTAATTGCTTAGTAGCGATGCTTTACCCTATAACTTAAGACCGACTAAAAACTTGGCATTTTGGAGGAGTATGTTGTTTGAATTTGTGTAGTTGTCCCGTGCATCGCGGAGAATCGCCCTGTAGCGGTCTGAATTTATCACATCACTTTCCTTTTCTTTTTAGTCTGTTTAAACAAAAAAAAACTTTTTTTTTTTTTTTTTATCTTTTTTCCAATGTCTGTGAAACAAAATGAGAAAATATATAATCGTTTGCATCACCCATGCTATTGGTATATTGGAGATTTAGATGATGTCTTTAGGAACAGAGACCCACCTTCAAGCCCCAGTGCTAGCCCTTATATTATTTTCTTAAATGTGAATTCAGGTAGTGTGTTTTGGGAACACTTACGAAGTTTCTTACAATATTCGTTCTTTGGGGGTCATTCCGAGTTGTTCGCTCGCAAGCTGCTTTTAGCAGCTTTGCACACGCTAAGCCGCCGCCTACTGGGAGTGAATCTTTGCTTATCAAAATTGCGAACGAAAGATTCGCAATATTGCGAAAAGACTTCTCTGTGCAGTTTCTAAGTAGCTCGAGACTTACTCTGCCAGTGCGATCAGTTCAGTGCTTGTCGTTCCTGGTTTGACGTCACAAACACACCCAGTGTTCGGCCAGACACTCCTCCGTTTCTCCAGCCACTCCCGCGTTTTTCCCAGAAACGGTAGCGTTTTTTCACACACACCCATAAAACGGCCTGTTTCCGCCCAGAAACACCCACTTCCTGTCAATCACATTACGATCACCAGAACGAAGAAAAAACCTCGTAATGCCGTGAGTAAAATACCTAACTGCATAGCAAATTTACTTGGCGCAGTCGCACTGCGGACATTGCGCATTAGCGACTAATCGCTCCGTTGCGACAAAAAAATAACGAGCGAACAACTCGGAATGACCCCCTTTGTTCCTGCTAACAGCACATTATCCATTTGACTGTTGGCTGGTTGTTGTTTTTTTAAAAAGTGCTGTTTACGCATATACATCTAATGTAAACAAAATCACTACTGTTTCAAAACAAACAAACATAAAAAAAAAAACCAACCAAAAAAAAACCCCTAGCACCATGGGCCTAATTCAGAGTTGATCGCAGCAGCAAATTTGTTAGCAGTTGGGCAAAACCATGCGCACTGCGGGGATATAACATTTGCAGAGAGAGTTAGATTTGGGTGTGGTGTGTTCAAACTGAAATCTAAATTGCAGTGTAAGAATAAAGCAGGCAGTATTTACGCTGCACAGAAACATTATAACCCACCCAAATCTAACTCTCTCTGCACGTTATATCTGCCACACCTGCAGTGCACATGGTTTTGCCCAACTGCTAACAAATTTGCTGCTGCGAACAACTCTGAATTACCCCCAATGTTCTAATCTAGATCTACCTAGCATGAGTCTGTGTGTACATTTGACAGGGAATATAGATTGTAAGCAGGGGGTCGCACTCCTTTCACCCAGCGGTGAAATGAGCGACCTGCTAGATAGGCCAATCTAGCACCGGCGATAGTGACAAGCGGGACGGGCATCGCTATCGCTGTGGGGGATACACACGGAGAGATCCGTGCTTCAGTTCTAAGCAATCTAGTCAGATTGCTTAGAATTTAAGCACTGATCTCTCTGTGTGTACCCCCATTAATACCTTGAGCCACATTAATGCACATGGCTAGTCTTATCTACTCTTCATCATACTGGCTCGGTGTTCTCAGTGCTGTGTAGTCATGCCCTTTGTTCGCTCACAGAGATTACTGTCGCACACACATCAGGCTCATACACCTGAAAACCACTAGTCATTATAATTGCATTGTGTTTTCTATTTTTGTATGGATTGTAAAATTATAGCTGTGCTATTAGACTTGTGGGTTTATGCAGTGTAAATATCTTAGAAAAGGATTATGAATTTTAGCCTCTCTACCTTTTATTGCTTATGATGAGGATTTTCAACAGTCCTTCACGTTTTTAGGTGACACCCCAGGGTGACGCCTTCTTGATCCCCAGGGGCGTTGTGACTAATGTTACCGGAACCTGAACCTTTGTAGGATGTTTTGTGCAATTTGTTCTGTGCACATTTTTGGGAATGAAGTTAACATGTCCTATCTTGCTGTCTGCTTAATATCGATATGGAAACTCAGACCTTGTGGACTGTTTACTCCTTTGCTGCAAAAGTCCAAAAAATTATGATGTTTCAGTTTTACTTACAGTACAAGACAATATAGGACAAATAGAAGGTATAGAAATATTTCTGCATCAATGGACATGACACTGATACAAGCATTAAGGTGGGTGAAACAGAGGGTTAGGTGTCCTTGTAAGGAGTATGGTGTAGAAGATTTTCCGAGTTGAGGTGTGTACACACGGTGAGATAAATCTGTGAGATTTTGACTATATAGTCAAAATCTTATGAAAAGTTAGTGCATATCTCATGGTGCTAGTCAGCTTGCGATACAGATTCGATCCCGATGCACGCTCCCGTGGGGTCGGTATCGTAAGGCTAGATAGACTGTGCAGGCAAGTCAATCTTGACTATCTAGTGTACTATCTAGTACAAAGTATAGTCAAAATTGGCACTTAGTCAAAATCGTACATAGACAAAATCTCAAGCACAGATAGTCAAAATCTGTACAATCTGTGCTATCTGGGCTCTGGGGGAGTTCAAGGGAAATCTCATGGTCAAAATCGCACATAGCAGGGATCTCACCGTGTGTACACACCCTAAGAGACCATAAAACAGAGAACTTAAAAACAAATGAAAAACAAAGTATTTTACAGGATTTACTATAAAAATCAGTCACAAGTGACTATGTATTAATATGTTTAGTCTATCTACATATATTCAGATGTAATGTCTAACTACATATGTTCAGATGTAATGGGAATAATAAACTAATAAAATGGTTTTATTAAAAGATGTAAGATAAATCAAAGACTTGGAAAGTGCTAAAACATGGTTGATAAAAGTTTCTAATATATGATAACATTTTCATTCATTAGAGTAATGCAAAAAAAAATGTTGGTTTAAATAAAAAAAATAATTTCATTAAAAAAAAACAACAACCCTGCTTTTAAAACAACTCTGGGTCACAGGGAAATTTTTTTAAAAACATGACACACCTGCATTAAATAGTTTCCGATCAATGGGGAAAAAAAGCACCACTCAGTGGTAGTGATTGGTGCTTTTAAAGGTCAATTAATGATAATCACATTAATTGACCTTTAGAATGTACCACACATTAACTGTGTTTTGTTTTTATTTACACAATAAAATTGAGAACACAAGCCACTTGGTTGGAGAGCGACCGATGAGCAATAACTCCTGAAAGATACCTTTATAGGAGTCATCATATATCGTGCAGTGTGAGTTTGGGTACGCTGTGTGTTATACCCCAAAGATACCTAGATGTGTTTACAGTCTGCATCCTTTCTGTGAGTCCTGGGGTACACTCTCCATCAGACTATCTTCCACTAAGATAACCCACTTTCGTTTCTACACCTTGTGGTGGATTCATTTGGCACTAGACGGTTGGAAAGAGAGGATAAAGATACCTTTATGAGCACATATGCACTTTGTTTTTTGTGAGTTTTGGTACGCTGGAGTTAAACAAAGTGTAACTTTATATAGCGACAATTTGTTTAAAAAGAACGAACTACACATTGGTGGTTTTTTTCTGTTTTTTATTTCCACATTTTGGAGTCAACGAATCAGAGATCACCCGTCAGAAGAACCTTAAGAAGGAATATCAACCTCTAAAGTGAAAAGGGACGTATATCTATATGTTGCGCTGAGTGTGTAAAGAAGGCTTAAACTTTCTGTATGGTATTTTTTGTTTTAAATGTGGTGACATTTATCTAAGCCTTTAACACCTTAGCTGCATTGCGCCATTTCGGTCAACTCTTCAAACCCAGCTGAATTTATCTCTCTTAGTCAGTGGTTGTATTTATTATCCATGTAGGTGCATATGTTCCACATAGCTTTACATGATTTTACCACAATGTGAATAAAATGTTAGTGAGGCGGAAGTAGGACCAAGCCCTTATTTTACGTCCATTTTTGTTATCAGATGTTCTCATTGTAAAGAATACCATGTTATTCCCAAACTCTTTTTGGTTGCGTTACACAGGGCAGAATTTATGCACTTACCTTTATTATCCTTTCTACAGAACAGTCGCCATGTTTCTTGTCACTAGTATGCTGCTGAATCTGTCTCCTCCAGCTCATTTGCATATTGGTGCCATTGGCATTGTGCAGGAAATCCAAGCAACAAGGAAAACTTGTAATCCTTTCTAAATCAAGTCAGACATTAATATTCTATACACTATTCCATCCAGAAATGTCCTTTCATTGTAACAGATGCACTTTAACAGCAGCTCATATCGTCTCTTCAGTTGCCCCTAACAATACAAAATGTGAAATAAATGAATAAATAGTAGTTGAGAATGGTCGAGATAGACACCATATAATATCAGGCTGTGGGTGAAAAGGTAAATGACATGGTCTGTTTAGTTCTTTTATACCTTTTTATCAGACATCAGGTTAGGAACCATGATGTATTGGTGACTTGTTGCGATACCCCTATTCCTTCATCACTTCCATATACCGACTGCCTTTCAGTGTTTCATTTATATTTGTCTTGTTCTTTCCGGCTGTGTCTTGTGATCTATTTGCATGAAAAAAGGGAGCGGGATCAGCAGAGAATAAATACTTTTTGCAGGAACTATAAACATTACCAGGCGAGCAGTCTGACGGTGTATCAGAAAAATATCCTGGTTCAGAACTTTAGTGTCTCCTACAGTGGGGGAAATATTTGTAATTCAAGAACAACATTTGAAGCTAGTTCGGACTTGATAGAAAATAAAATGTTGTCATTCCTGATGGGAAATAGGCTATGTTACAATGTCACTGTTACAGGCCCCATACACTAGGGAGATGTATCTCAGCAATAACTTCCATGAAATTTTCCTGCAATCTGGCCGGGAGCTTCCCAGGAGGCCTGCAATTGTGATTTCATACTTGAGTGTATTTTTACATGTGATTTATCTCAGGCAATCTAATGTTATTAAACCTATTTCCATGCAATTGAGATAAATCTCACGTGCAGCACATGTGATTGCGATGGGTGACACACGGAAGCGCGCAATACAAGTACATGCAATTTGACATTTTTCATGCTATCCATCTCAGGAACTCATCGCAATTGCACGAAAACGTGCAATATCGCCCTAGTGTATGGGGCCCTTTAGACTACCATTGTCTGATATAATGTTTGTCACTGCTGTAACATTATTCCTGCAAATTACATTAGTTGAGATTGTGTAATACTGAAAAGGTGTGCTATGGTTTTATGGAATTAAAGTTAAGAGTCCCCAGAGAAAGAGTTTTATATTATCTTGCTATGGAGTTGGCGTCTGTGTTTCCTGGACAATGTAGGCCATCTTCTCTTTGACAGACCTATCCAAACGCTTCCTTCTGACGTTTAAGTGAGTTGCACTATACAGCAATAATACATACCTCGGTATAAATGTCGGCAGATTTGAGCAATTTGTTAGGTACGTGGATATCCATGGCGATCTGCTAAACCTATCAATTACCCGTGTGGCATAGCTGCACTACAATTAATGTACATGGTAAAAACCCATCTAGCTAGTGTGTTGCCTTACTGCATTGCCACTGTGCAGCATATGTAGGTCACATGGGCAACTAAGAACTGTTATAACTTTAATAATCTGTGTTCCTATGATAGAAAAATGAAAGTATCTGGATTTACTGTAAACCTACTTCTCTTGAATAGTGTTATTACATGTGCCACAAGACCTAGGTTCCCTGCAGAAGACTCTCCATGAAAGCATGTCTTGGGATAACTTATTAGCAACAGTAGAAAATACTTTTAATAATCTTTTTATTTTTAACCTGCCTGGAGACCAGTTTGTCTAATGGGACATTTGTCATTTTGTTTTAATACATACAAGAGAATTTCATGCATGCTTATCAGTGGCCCTATGTCTATATTATTATCATCTTTGATATGGCGCTCTACAAAGTGTGTATAGGTGTGTTCTACTTTCTGACTGGGCTTTTAATGCCAAACATACTGCAGCCACAAACAAAGCCAAATGACTTCCTAACGTAAGAAATTCTTCAGTGCAATAAATCCAGCCCAAGGGCCTAAGAAAGGTCTACGTGAGCTCCCCAATAGTGTTATATATTGTCAGTTTTGCATAGTCAGTGACTAAATGTACAGCGACAGGCACAAATGGAGCATAGAAAGTCCTTACAGTGGATTAGCACTAACATTGTGACAATAGGTAAGTGACTGCTGTTAGCTCTGACCAGTAATATAGGGGTTGGTTCTGAGCTGGGAGCGGTGTCAGAATGGGAGCATAAAGGGCCCACCGGGGGAATGCTGTGGTAGGGTCCCATGTTTAGGGTTTAGCCAGTATCCAGATGGGGAGTGGCCAGCCACCACATTGGTTTGCCTAACCATTACAGAGTGCATGGTTTGGGCCCCTTGATAAATACATATATTAAATACTGCTAGAGCATACATGACAATGTACCAGATTAGTAAAAAATAGACCATAGTCCTGTGCAGTATAAGGTAACATGTATATAAGTGCACAGTCTGGATCCTGATCCCTAGAGGAAGAGGTGGCCCCCACAGGGGTTTCCCCTGTGGGCCAGTCCAACTCTGGCTGGGAGCAAAAAAAAAAAAGTAAGTAATGGTTTGTTCCAGGTGCCCTGCAAGGGGTACACATACATGTATTATGTTTGTATGCAGTATAAATACTGGCTGCTATTGCATGTAACCCACAAATACTGGACAGCTTATTTTTACACAGCAATTTAGAGTTCAGTTTGGACACACCTCACCCAAATCTAATTTTCTCTGCACATGTTACGTCTGCCCCACCTGCAGTGTAGCATGGTTTTACCAAGGTGCAAAGTTACTTGACTTGCTCTGTTTTTTCTCTGACGTCCTAGTGGATGCTGGGAACTCCGTAAGGACCATGGGGAATAGCGGCTCCGCAGGAGACAGGGCACATCTAAAGAAAGCTTTAGGATCACCTGGTGTGCACTGGCTCCTCCCCCTATGACCCTCCTCCAAGCCTCAGTTAGATTTCTGTGCCCGACGAGAAGGGTGCACACTAGGGGCTCTCCTGAGCTCTTTGTGAAAGTTTTAGTTTAGGTTTATTATTTTCAGTGAGACCTGCTGGCAACAGGCTCACTGCATCGAGGGACTAAGGGGAGAAGAAGCGAACTCACCTGCGTGCAGAGTGGATTGGGCTTCTTAGGCTACTGGACATTAGCTCCAGAGGGACGATCACAGGTTCAGCCTGGATGGGTCACCGGAGCCGCGCCGCCGGCCCCCTTACAGAGCCAGAAGAGCGAAGAGGTCCGGAAAAATCGGCGGCAGAAGACTTTCCTGTCTTCAGATAAAGGTAGGCGCACAGCACCGCAGCTGTGCGCCATTGCTCTCAGCACACTTCACACTCCGGTCACTGAGGGTGCAGGGCGCTGGGGGGGCAGCGCCCTGAGACGCAATAAATCGTTAGAAAACCTTTTATGGCTAAAATAAATGCATCACATATAACTCCTGGGCTATATGGATGCATTTAACCCCTGCCAAAACATACAGAAAAACGGATGATAAGGACGCCGAGAAAGGGGCGGAGCCTATCTCCTCAGCACACTGGCGCCATTTTCCCTCACAGCTCAGTTGGAGGGAAGCTCCCTGGCTCTCCCCTGCAGTCACTACACTACAGAAAGGGGTTAAAAAAGAGAGGGGGGCACAAATTAGGCGCAGTATAAACAATACAGCAGATATAAAGGGAAAAACACTTATATAAGGTTATCCCTGTATATATATAGCGCTCTGGTGTGTGCTGGCAAACTCTCCCTCTGTCTCCCCAAAGGGCTAGTGGGGTCCTGTCCTCTATCAGAGCATTCCCTGTGTGTGTGCTGTGTGTCGGTACGTTTGTGTCGACATGTATGAGGAGAAAAATGATGAGGAGACGGAGTAGAGTGTCTGTAATAGTGTTGTCACCCCCTGGGGGGTCGACACCTGAGTGGATGTACTGTGGAAATTGCGTGACAGTGTCAGCTTTGTATAAAAGACAGTGGTTGACATGAGACAGCCGGCTACTCAGCTTGTGCATGTCCAGACGTCTCATATAGGGGCTCTAAAGCGCCCGTTACCTCAGATACAGACGCCGACACGGATACTGACTCCTGTGTCGACGGTGAAGAGACAACCGTGATTTCCAAATAGGGCCACACATTGCATGATTGAGGCAATGAAAAAAGTTTACACTTTTCTGATAATATGAATACCACCAAAAAAAAGGGGTATTATGTTGGTGAGGAAAAACTTCCTGTAGTTTTCCTGAATCTGAGAAATAAAATGCGTGGGTTTCCCCCCGATAACAATTGATAATTTCTAAAAAGTTATTGGCAGTATACCTTTTCCCGCCAGAGGTTAGGGTGCGTTGGGAAACACCCCCTAGGGGGGATAAGGCGCTCACACGCTTGTAAGAACAAGGGCTCTACCCTCTCTTGAGATGGCCGCCCTTAAGGATCCTGCTGATAGAAAGCAGGAGGGTATCCTAAAATGTATTTACACACATACTGGTGTTATACTGCGACCAGCAATCGCCTCAGCCTGGATGTGCAGTGCTGGGTTGGCGTGGTCGGATTCCCTGACTGGAAATATGATATCCTAGATAAGGACAGTATATTATTGCCTATAGAGCAATTAAAAGATGCATTTCTATATATGCATGATGCACAGCGGAATATTTGCCGACTGGCATCAAGTATAAGTGCGTTGTCCAATTATACCAGTAAAGTGGTCAGGTGATGCGGATTCCAAACGGCATTTGGAAGTATTGCCTTAAAAGAGGGGATGTACCCCAGGTCGCCTCTCAAAATAAGACGCCGTATTATCAGGCGCAGGCCTGGTTGGCAAGCGGACAAAAGGGTTCCTCTTTTCTGCTCGTGACAGAGGGAGAGGAAAATGGCTGCAGAGATCAGCCAGTTCCAAGGAACAGAAACTCTTTTCCGCCTCTGCCAAGCCCTCAGTATGACGCTAGGGCTTTACAAGTTCAGGCACGGTGGGGTCCCGTTCTCAATGAATTTCAGTGCGCAGTGGGCTCACTCGCAAATAGACCCCTGGATCCTTCTGGTAATATTTCAGGGGTACAAATTGGAATTCGAGACGTATCCCCCTCGCCGTTTCCAAAGGTCTGTTTTACCGACGTCTCCCGCTGACAGGGAGGCAGTTTTGGAAACCATTCACAAGCTGTATTCCCAGCAGGTGATAATCAAGGTACCCCTCCTGCAACAGGGAACGGGGTATTATTCCACACTATTGTGGTACCGAAGCCAGACGGCTCGGTGAGACCGATTTTAAAATCTAAAATCTAAAATCTTTGAACACTTGCATACAGAGGTTCAAATTCAAAATTGAGTCACTCAGAGCAGTGATTGCAAACCTGGAAGAAGGGGACTACATGATGTCTCGGGACATCAAGGATGCTTACCTTCATGTCAAAATTTACCCTTCTCACCAAGGGTATTTCAGGTTATGGTACAGAACTGTCACTATCAGTTCGGACGCTGCCGTAGGGATGGTCCACGGCACCCCGGGTCTTTACTGAAGTAATGACCGTAATGATGATATTCCTTCGAAGGAAGGGAATTTTAGTTATCCGTTACTTGGACAATTCCCTGATAAGGGTAAGATCCAGGGAACAGTTGGAGATCGGTGTAGCACTATATCAGGTAGTGTTGCGGCAGCACGATTGGATTCTCAATATTCCAAAATCGCAGCTGGTTCCGACGACTTGTCTTCTGTTCCTAGGGATGATCCTGGACACAGTCCAGAAAGAAGGTGTTTCTCCCGGAGGAGAAAGCCAGGGAGTTATCCGAGCTAGTCAGGAACCTCCTAAAACCGAACCAAGTCTCAGTGCATCAATGCACAAGGGTTCTGGGTAAAAATGGTGGCTTCTTACGAAGCAATCCCATTCGGCAGATTCCACGCAAGACTTTCCAGTGGAACCTACTGGACAAATGGTCCGGGTCGCATCTTCAGATGCTTCAGCGGATAACCCTGTCACCGGGGACAAGGGTATCCCTCCTGTGGTGGTTGCAGAGTGCTCATCTTCTAGAGGGCCGCAGATTCGGCATTCGGGACTAGGTCCTGGTGGCCACGGATGCCAGCCTGCGAGGCTGGGGAGCAGTCACACAGGGAAGAAATTTCCAGGGCTTATGGTCAAGCCTGGAGACATCTCTTCATATAAACATTCTGGAACTAAGGGCCATTTACAATGCCCTAAGTCAAGCAAAACCCCTGCTTCAGGGTCAGGCGGTATTGATCCAATCGGACAACATCACGTCAGTCGCCCACGTAAACAGACAGGGCGGCACGGGAAGCAGGGGGGCAATGGCAGAAGCTGCAAGGATTCTTCGATGGGCGGAAAATCATGTGATAGCACTGTCAGCAGTGTTCATTCCGGGAGTGGACAACTGGGAAGCAGACTTCCTCAGCAGACACGACCTTCACCCGGGAGAGTGGGGACTTCACCCAGAAGTCTTCCACCTGATTGTAAACCGTTGGGAAAAACCAAAGGTGGACATAATGGCGTCCCGTCTAAACAAAAAACTAGACAGATATTGCGCCAGGTCAGGGGACCCTCAGGCAATAGCGGTGGACGCTCTGGTAACACCGTGGGTGTACCAGTCAGTGTATGTGTTCCCTCCTCTGCCTCTCATACCAAAGGTACTGAGAATCATAAGAAGGAGAGGAGTAAGAACTATACTCGTGGTTCCGGATTGGCCAAGAAGGACTTGGTATCCGGAACTTCAAGAGATGCTCACGGACGAACCGTGGCCTCTACCTCTAAGAAAGGACCTGCTCCAGCAGGGGCCTTGTCTGTTCCAAGACTTACCGCGGCTGCGTTTGACGGCTTGGCGGTTGAACGCCGGATCCTGAAGGAAAAAGGCATTCCAGATGAAGTCATCCCTACCCTGGTCAAGGCCAGGAAGGACGTAACCGCAAAACATTATCACTGCATTTGGCGAAAATATGTTGCGTGGTGGGAGGCCAAGAAGGCCCCTACAGAGGAATTTCAACTGGGCCGTTTCCTCCATTTCCTGCAAACAGGACTGTCTATGGGCCTAAAATTAGGGTCCATTAAGGTTCAAATTTCGGCCCTGTCGATTTTCTTCCTAAAGGAACTGGCTTCAGTGCCTGAAGTTCAGACATTTGTAAAAGGGGTACTGCATATACAACCTCCTTTTGTGCCTCCAGTGGCACCTTGGGATCTCAATGTTGTGTTGAGTTTCCTAAAGTCACATTGGTTTGAACCACTCACCACTGTGGACTTAAAATATCTCACATGGAAGGTGACGATGCTGTTAGCCCTGGCTTCAGCCAGGCGTGTGTCAGAACTGGCGGCTTTATCATATAAAAGCCCTTATTTAATATTTCATTCTGACAGGGCAGAATTGAGGACTTGTCCTCAATTTCTACCTAAGGTGGTTTTCTGCATTTCACATGAAGCAACCTATTGTGGTACCTGCGGCTACTAAGGACTTGGAGGATTCCAAGTTGCTTGACGTGGTCAGGGCCCTGAAAATATATGTTTCCAGGACGGCTGGAGTCAGAAAATCTGACTCGCTGTTTATCCTGTATGCACCCAACAAACTGGGTGCTCCTGCTTCTAAGCAGACGATTGCTCGTTGGATTTGTAGTACAATTCAGCTTGCACATTCTGTGGCAGGCCTGCCACAGCCAAAAATCTTAAAATGCCCACTCCACAAGGAAGGTGGGCTCATCTTGGGCAGCTGCCCGAGGGGTCTCGGCTTTACAACTTTGCCGAGCAGTTACTTGGTCAGGAGCAAATACGTTTGTAAATTTCTACAAATTTGATACCCTGGCTGAGGAGGACCTGGAGTTCTCTCATTCGGTGCTGCAGAGTCATCCGCACTCTCCCGCCCGTTTGGGAGCTTTGGTATAATCCCCATGGTCCTTACGGAGTTCCCAGCATCCACTAGGACGTCAGAGAAAATAAGAATTTACTTACCGATAATTCTATTTCTCGTAGTCCGTAGTGGATGCTGGGCGCCCATCCCAAGTGCGGATTGTCTGCAATACTGGTACATAATTATTGTTACCAAAAAATTCGGGTTATTGTTGTAGTGAGCCATCTTTTATAGAGGCTTCTCTATTATCATGCTGTTAACTGGGTTCAGATCACAAGTTGTACAGTGTGATTGGTGTGGCTGGTATGAGTCTTACCCGGGATTCAAATCCTTCCTTATTGTGTACGCTCGTCCGGGCACAGTATCCTAACTGAGGCTTGGAGGAGGGTCATAGGGGGAGGAGCCAGTGCACACCAGGTGATCCTAAAGCTTTCTTTAGATGTGCCCTGTCTCCTGCGGAGCCGCTATTCCCCATGGTCCTTACGGAGTTCCCAGCATCCACTACGGACTACGAGAAATAGAATTATCGGTAAGTAAATTCTTATTTTTGTTTTTTTTGCTTCTCTCCCAACTAGGGGGGTAATTCCAAGTTGATCGCAGCAGGAATTTTGTTAGCAGTTGGGCAAAACCATGTGCACTGCAGGGGAGGCAGATATAACGTGCAGAGAGAGTTAGATTTGGGTGTGGTGTGTTCAATCTGCAATCTAATTTGCAGTGTACAAATAAAGCAGCCAGTATTTACCCTGCACAGAAACAAAATAACCCACCTAAATCTAACTCTTTCTGCACGTTATATCTGCCTCCCCTGCAGTGCACATGGTTTTGCCCAACTGCTAACAAAATTCCTGCTGCGATCAACTCAGAATGACCCCCTAAGAGTGGTATGTGGTCAGTAGATCTACAGCAGGGCTGGCCAAACCGGTCCTCGAGTTCTACCAACAGTTAATGTTTTCCAGGCCTCCTGGATAGCTGTAGAATTGTCAGTTAGGAATGAATGCAGCACATCTTAATTAGTAATGAGTGCACCAGCTAGGTGGTCTGGAAAATGTGAACTGTTGGTAGATCTCGAGAACTGGCTTGGCCAGCCCTGATCTACAGTGTCTAGTTAGACAGTTACATCAACAACATATGATCAACCTGCATTAGGTCAATGTGGTCATTAGGTCGACTTTTAAAAAGGTCAACAGGCTCAAATGGTCGACATGCCAATGGTTGACACACATGCTCAACATGAGTTGTTTTGTTTTTTTTTTGTTTTTTTTACTTTTTGCTATACGTTTAATATCCACATGGACTATGATTGGAATTAGTAACCTGTGCCAAGTGCAGCGAGGCACCTTTCTCGAAGCATGGTGAGTGAAGCTGTGCATTAATTGGGGGTCCACGTGCTCAGACTGTGAAAACTAAACAAAACAAAAATGCAAAATGCACATTGTGTCGACCTTTTCTACCTGTCGACCTTTTCCTGTGTTGGCCTTTCATAGGTCAACCTAATGACTATGTTGACATTTTGTCCATGTCGACCTTTTCACTGTCAACGATATAGTGTCAGGTCAACCTAATGATTGTAGACCTATCTGTAGATCTATTGATCGTAACCCTAAGAATCAGCCCACTTATGCAGTTTTATTTTGTTTTCCACTTATTTCAAAGTAAATCTGTCACCTACAGACAGGGAAGCAGAATTTATTGTGCTTGATCCAGTGTTTATGGCAATACTGTCATCCGTTCACTAGGAACCATCATGAATACAGGTGTAAAAAGCCCAGTCTGGAAAGAGGGGGGTGGGTTGGTATACAGTGTCGACATGCACAAGATCAACATGGACAAAAGGTTGACACAGGAAAGGTCAACACATAAGGTTGACATGAATTTTATATTTTGGTGTAATTTTCTCCGTATTGGCTCATGAAATCCCAATAAGTGTACCCGTCCCCTTGCATGGCTTGCTTCAGACGCCATGCTTCGGGCAAAGTGCCTCACTCCGCTACAGCTGCGCTCAGTTCAAGTTACTACTCGCAGTCGTAGTCCACGTGGTTGGTAAAGTTTTAAAAAGTTTTTTTTTTTAAATATAAAAATTTCCACAAAACTCATGTCAACCTTTTGTTGTGTCCACCTTTCTTTTAATGCCAACCATTTGGGGTCAAACGATCATCCGAATTCCAGACAGATGGCAATGATCATGTAAAGAATGTAGAGGCCAGATGAGCCTTAATCAGCTGAGAACTAAGATTACATGAATGTCTAGTACAAGGTTTTATCCTCCGGCTTCTAGCATTTATCTGTATGTCTTACAGGTGCGAACGATGAACTGGCCTTTGCAGAGGAATGCAGACGCCGTGGACAGAATGCTTTACCGTCAAGCAGTAAGACCTCCAGACCCCACCGACCAGCCGGCCTTTCTAGGCACGGTCACAACTACATAAGTGATGAGGAGGAGGAAGATAGAATGAGGGGCACAAGCAACTTTGGGGAACCTCACCTTAATTCAGCAGGTGTGCAAAGAGAGAATAGTAAGGGGGTAAATGATGATAATGTGTACATCACCCAATCAAGTAAGAGCACAACACTGCCAGAAATAACAGACAAACGCTGTTGCATACTGATGTAATACATTGTAAAACATAATCCAATTTAACTATTTTGTGCATACATCAACAAAAATGATACACATATTATGCAATGAGTTATTCATCATGAAGTGTTCCTATATATTGAGTGAACTACTTCAGCAATCACATCAAAGTTGGGTATAGGTTTGCTTTAGCAATTATGAAGGTTATATACAGATGGGTCCACATTTATCTTGACCTTTAATAGGATTGAGACTGGCCTGTCTGACTTAATCCCCTGCTGTAATGACTTAATCCCCTGCTGTATTCTCTGTATTGTATTGCAGTTGAGAACAATAGATGAAGGGTTTATGCTAATAAATCATGTTGTGCCTAGGCGCAGAAAACTTGTCAAGATAACCGTGGACCCATCTGTAGAATTGAATAGAAACTTAGGGGGAATCCAATTAGCTGCAACCAGTTGTCGTTGCGGCAGTGTGTAAATGCCGGCAGTGGCACCCAAACTAGCGCCTCTCGTGGCCCCTTCTAGTACTGGACTTGGACATTTTTGCTCATAGCCCTATGGGTTGCGAACAAAAATCTGTGGTACCGTAAGTGGGGCATACAGCCATACTTACTCGCGGGTGCGAGCTGCTCGGACCTAATTGGATTACCCACTTAGAATTTTGGGTTTGTTTGGGGTTATTTTGCTTTTCTTGTTGTCCGTGTGATTTTGGTGGCTTTGTACATTTACTGTTTATTGACAAACTGCAATGGCACAATGATAATGCAGGACTCAAAATGAGTGTTATGTTCCCATCTGTCGGATTGTCATAGGCGGTTGACCGTAAATGCAGTGTCCTGGGTGCATGTGGTCAACTTACAAACGCATTTAGTGGCCCCAGCATCTTTCTCCAGTGGGTCATCAAGTTGTAAAGTTATCCCCACAGCCTGGGCAGCATAATATTTGGGGGTCTACTACGGTATGCCGGTGTTCGGCGAGCGCAAAAGAGCCCCTTGCAGGCTCGCTGCACTCGCCACGCTGTGGGCACGGTGGCGTGCTACGCTCGCCATGCTATTTTTCTCCATCCAGGGGTGTCGTGGACACCCCAAGAGGAAAAACAGTTGCCTGTATGCCGGCTGTCGGGATTCCGGTGCCAGTATGCTGAGCCCCAGGATCCCGACATCCGGCATATCAAGTGCCACCCAATGTTTGGAGTATTGTTCATTAGTAGTTAGATATCATTTTATAAATGCCATTTTAGTTTCATTCACCACTTTATTCACTACAGCTATCAGATTGCCTCACAACTGCCTGGTCATGATTATTCCTTGCACGTCACAGCCTGCTGAGCTATCGGTCAGTCAGCTGAGACAGTCACACAGTAAACTCAAATTTATAAGATCGCCTCCCAACCGGTTTTGATATATCCTTCACTGATACATGTAAATCAGTCATAAGTCCTCTCTGACTGCTGTACAGAGACCTGGAATGCAGCTGTGTTACCTATCATGGCTCTTGCTGTGGGGCTGCAGTAACTCTAAATTCTAGACAAACTAATGTATAATAAAATGGGAGGCCGCGTTCTCACTCCACAGCAGGTGATTTCTCAGGCTGCTATGATTGATTATTTAAACTTTTGCCCGTGGTAAAGAGTGCTTATGCAGGCTAAAACAGAATGCTTTACACTGTGAGGAGGATCAGTTATTGAAAGAGAGTAAAAAAGAAAATAGCAGAACTCTTCCTTGCAAATTGAAGCAATTTGAAAAGTATCATTTATATTCTCCATGGACCCATTCGGTCACTTGTGAATGTATCATGAAGGCTTTGATTGGTGTATGTAGCAATACACATTTAATGCCAGTATATAGTATGCATTATCATGGCATATAACGGATGTTTAATTTCAACTGAAACACTAACTGCAAGATGACTTACAGAACTGCTGCATTCACCTCTGTTTACCCTAATAGTAATTGTTCCTGCATGACCGCTTCTAATGCTGTGTGTTTCTACAACACTATGGAAGTGGAGACCTTTGCTCCTTAAGTTTTAAAAAGGACAATGCCATCAAAACTTTATGGGGTCAATTTGATTGGGTGCAGATCACTTTACGGAACGTGTTCCAGCATTAAATCTAGAACGCAGATTTTTGTTCACCCTACAGTTCTGTGGTTATTCTATATGGCAAATATGCATAAAGCCCCCCCCCCCCCCCCCCCCCGATCCCGCGACATCTTATTATCTTATTGAATCGACCCCTATGTCTTTTATATACTTGTATTAACATAGATTGTACTATAGGCACTGTTTTGCACAATGTTGAAATATTAGTTTTTGTTCTTCATTTGTTTGTTTCCTCCTTTGTCACTTTTGATTTTCATCCTCATTGGCTTTCCTATAGACTGCAATACATTAGGTAGCTGTGAGCTAGGTTAAACGGATAAATGGGAGGCAGTCAAGTGACCACCTGTCGGGATCCCAGAGGTCAGGATACCGATGCCGGAATCCCGACACCAGCTTAAATACCGGCGTTCGGAGTTCTGACCGCCGGCTACTTACCTCTCTTAGGTGGTGGTCCACGCCACCACCCAGAGGGGATTAGAATTGTTATGGGGCTCATTGATGGGTATTTTTTCTCCCTGATTCATTGGGTTTATTTCGCAACATTAGAATTTGTGACAAAAACATCTGAAAGGAGAACTTACCTAGAAGACACAAATGCAGGTTTCCAAATAAAGAATGTGTTATGTTACTCTGGTCTCATTACACTAGGCAAGTATTAGTATTCCACGGATTATACTGACAAGTACAGGACTATACACGACCATGACCGACTTTCAGCATCTTACCCATTGACAGAAAGTTAAAATGGAAAAAAGTATTAAAAAAAAAAAATATATATATATATATATATATATATATATATGTGTTTTTTGATTTACATTTTTAATTGTTATGTATATGTACGGGTTCGGTATGATATCCCGCTCGTTGGGATGCCGGTTGTCCCATGACCGACGCCGGCATCCCAAATTTGAAGATCCTGACTTTGGAGGGGGTAAGTATTTTTATCTCCCTACCCTAACCCTCCGGGGGTGGCGGGGACAGGACAATGGTTTACATTGAGGGCTATAGGGTTAATGTGAGTTCTCATTGATTCTGCCAATTTGCGATTGTCTTATCTCTAATGTCTGAGATTCTTTGCATTTACCGTATATACTCGAGTATAAGCCGAGTTTTTCAGCACATTTTTTGTGCTGAAAAAGTTCCCCCTCGGCTTATACTCGAGTGATGCTCCGGAGCAGAGCGTAGAGAGCTCTGGGAAGGAGGGAAGGAGGAGGAGGGAGGGGGACACGGGAGCCGCAGCAGCGCACTGTAATTGGTGCATCAATCAGTGACGCTGCTGCAGCCGTCCGTCTCCCTCTCCCTGCTCGCTGAAGCACCGCCGCGCCGCCCGCCTCCTCAGCCGCTGCAGACTTTCCTGTATGACCTAAGGCCGGCCACCGATGCCCGCACCGCCTGCTGCTGCCCGCATTCCGCTGCCCCTTCATTCGTTTACACATAGCCCGTCAATGGTGAGTAGAGACAGGCGGCGGCAGTGGGGGGGTGGGGGAAGGTTGGGGGCTGTGCATATCTGGCACCATGAGGGTATATCTGGCACTGTGAGGGCATATCTGGCACTGTGGGGGAATGTGTAGCACTGTGGGGGCATATCTGGCACCGTGGGGAAAATCTGGCAGTATGAGGGCATATCTGGCACTGTGGGGGCACATGTAGCACTGTGGGGGTATATCTGACACCGTGGGGGAATATCTGGCAGTATGGCACTGTGGGGGTATATCTGGCACTGTGGGGGCATATCCGGCACTGTGGGGGCATATCTGGCACTATGAGGGCATATCTGGCAATGTGGGGGCATATCTGGCAATGTGGGGGCATATCTGGCACTGAGGGCTGTGTACGGCTAGACTTGCATTTCCCACCCTAGGCTTATACTCGAGTCAATAAGTTTTCCCAGTTTTTTGGGGTGAAATTAGGTGCCTCGGCTTATATTCGGGTCGACTTATACTCGAGTATATACGGTATCTTGATTTTTGGTATTGTCCTTCCTGGCTTGCTTTGTGTACACATACCAGGACTGCCAAGCTTAGCTTTACTTCTAGACAATAGCTTTTGCTGACATATGGATATTGTTAACCTCCGTTTCTGCTTACTTCTGGATTAATATCACTACAGTTATACAGACCGTAAACTTACCTGTTGGCAACCAGACAGCCATTTCTGTCTGATTTGTAACGGCAGTCCCAGGGTTCATGAAAACTTCCGAAATATAGGCCAGCTAATTGCCCAATGCTGCTCCCCTTGTTTTGGTTGCTAGATGCATTTCTTTACATGCAACTAACAAGTGTGTGACACAGTTGCCAGGTTGTAGGGGTACATTGTTGAACACTATGCTGACATAGGTAGGTGCAATTACATAATTCAGTAGAGTGAGAAGGAGTAGATGAGAGAAGAGTGCCCTGCTTGCGCGAGCTTACAGTATAAAGGGGAGGGGTGTAACTTCAGAGAGTGTGAAAATAGGTGGGAGGAGTAGATGGAGCGGTATCAGGGAGTGAGTAAGGTTCATTCCTTGTATTGCTCTTTACACTCCACTATAGGGAGATATTCATTTAGTGCCGAGTTCTTCGACAGTCGGAAAATCTGCACTAATTTGTCCGTCTGGTATTCAATAGCTGGTGTTTTCGACAGTTTTTTGCTCCGTTTTCGCCATGCCTTTTCGACTGACAAGTTAAGGTGCCTGACAGCTCTGGGTTTAGCGTTTGAATGGGCTCCAAAACTACGGCCTTTTTAACACACATTTTGTTGCACCTCCTGAGACTGCAAGAAAAAGTGTGACGGCCACGGCTAATGGGCGTCCATCAGAGAAACAATTGAATAGCACCGATAGATGCCCATTCCTTTAGACGGCCAGCAGGTGGCATGCCCACAATTGAGTCGGCTCCCAGTTGTCACATTTAGCCCCTGACATAGAATAAGGTACTATAGCTAAAGTGCACATTGGGGGGAATTCAATTAAACCCAGTAATTTACCATTGGTGAATAAGGGTGTTAGTCTCGGGCTTTAATGGCTGAGCTATTTTATTAGAGACCCTTTTTCTTGCACAGTAAATTACCATGTTGACAGAAAGGAAACACTTTTCCTTTCTCTATCAGGGAACTGATGATTGGGCCCTGGCTCCATTTAGGTGCGTAGTGTGATTAGATTTATGTGTCTAAAGGGCACATCAGCAGCTGAAATTCATCGCCAACTTGTCGAGGTGTACGGTGATAACGTCATGTTCCAAAAACAGGTTTGGGTTTGGTGGCTTTGATAAATGGAAGGAGAGATGTTCAAGATGAGCAGCGATCCGGCTGGCCAAGCACGTGCAGTACAGTCAGTGCACCAAATACAAACCTGTTTCTACAACATGACGTTATCACCGTACACCTCAACAAGTTGGGAATGAATTTCTGCTGCTGATCTGCCCTTTAAATTCAGAAATCTGATCACACTACGCAACTGAATGTGTGACCATGTTTCCACCAGCCCACGCCATCTTACAGCTGATGTTGGGACAGTATGACTGATATGACGCGCAGTCTAATGGCCGTGATTGGAAGCAGTGGTCTTCCTCCCCTGCCCTGTCAGGAAATTAGAATGGAAAGAGAACATTACACATGTGAGAGTCTTGTTACCTTACTTATTAATTCACCCTCCTATTTACAGTTAATGGCTAATCCTTGTAGATGATTATAAATTATTTGGCACAGATAGCACAGTGAATATAATATTATTGTATAGCTTCGCTTAAAAACAATGGCATTTTCCATTTAGTGGTCAAGAGTAATTGGACCATAAGAACTAAGATCTCTTTAGTAAATTACCATAATACTATATGTTCAAGATAAACATGACCTACAATCGTTGTTCTCTGGCGGTCTCTCCTCAGGACACAAGGAGGGTAGCAAGAGAAAGAGACAGAAGCATCGAGAGGAACAGAAGAAAGTGAAGTCTTCTAAACCGTACCACTAACCTGGACTCACAAGATCTACCTCGCGTACACCAGAAAGCACCGCCGGTCCATGGCCGAAACATTAACACCTTTGTTTCTGTATATATATCTTGCTTCTGTTTTTTTTTCAGCTTTATCACCTTAGTGGACTGAACTAAATTGTGATAAATGCCTAATGGCTGCAGTCGCCCATCTTTCTGCACACTGTGAATGAGTTTCCCTCTGCCAGTACGATGACCGCTGGTGCTTGGCAGGTGAGCAGCGCTGCGGTCCAGCGCAGGGAAGCGTCATCACGGCATGTTGATTAGATTCCAGCAACCATGAATTTAGTAGAATGTTTTGTTATTACCCAACATTTAAGGGGTTTAAATTATATTGTTATTGCACTAGAAATATTTTATTTTATTGTTTAGTGTTACAAACCAGAGGTATCGCATCAATGCTGAGTGAGGGTGTTCATTTTGGCAGTAGTTCAGGATTGCCAATGTTTGTTAAAAAAAAAAATCATAGTAACTAATAATAATGATGATGAATAAAAGAATGTACCCTCCCCTGGAAATAAATATACCGCACTGGTTCTTGTGGAATACTGTTTGTGTTTTTATTGTTTCTAAGACTTACTGTCTGTGGACATTATACTCCTGGAACGCTTTCAAAAACTGAAGAAAAAAAAAAGAATTTGTTCTGCATATATTTGCAGTGAGGGAAGTCAGCTAGCGGGGGCTTCGTTTTAGGGTTAGCACTAAGGAGACATTAATCTCTGTTCTGGTTTTTTCTACCTGTAGACAGAGCAGAAATGTGGCGGTGAGGCCAGTGTACCAGGCGTCTTTGATTCCTATGAAGAAAAATACATGTACGCGAGTTACTCACATAATGCAGGACTGATGTGGGTGCAGGGGGAATAAAGATGCATACTATTTTTCACATTTTTCTGATGTGGAGAAATCCATCCTCAGGGCCTGTGGGGTTTTTATCGTAGATCGACTGTCACCTGCTGTATAGGGAGGTCTGTACATTGGGCCTAATTCAGTAAGGATAGTAAATTCTGCTAATTAGCAGAATTTGCAATCCTTTTCCTAGCATGCAAGGGGCCTCCCATCGCTGGGTAAGGCGCCTCCCCATTCAACAAGCATTTCTGCTTGTTAGCAGAAACAGAGTACGGCTCCTGCCACAGGAGTCCTGCCGCCACATTCTTGATTGCGGCGGCTGCGTGTGACATCATGCAGCCCCTGTGATCACGCCCCCCCTTCGTCCACCTCCTCCCACCGATCGCGCCGCACTGCCCCTACAACGCTCTGTCTCCTCCCTGAAAACAGGCAGAGGTGAACGCATTTGATCCCCCCCCCCCCCCGCCCCACAGAAAGGACGGACGGTCGATCGTAAAAATTCTGGTTGGGTCGCGATTTGCGATCCAACATGAATTAGGCCCATTATTTGCACTTGTTGCTGCAATATTGGTTTTTAGTTCTGCAATTTGGCATAAGAGAAATAGAGAGATGTACTAAGCAGTGAAAACAGTGGAGAAGTTGCCCATGACAACCAATCAGCTGCTCTGTATAATTTTAATAATTTTATAGTATGCAAATTACAACTGTTACTGCAATGCTGATTGGTTGTAATTTGGCAACTTCTCCACACTCTTCACAATAGTTCTGAGAACATAAGGAAGTAGGCATCTTTTAGTGCCATAAGACCTCTTTAGGCAAACTTGGACACAGGCATACTATGACTGACTGGCACACATTCATTTATTTATTCAGTTTAGTGCAGTTTGGTCCCGTGACTCCATTAAGACTCCCTGAGCAGTGGGTGATAGGGTTATTTATGTTATAAAAGGCATTTAGAGACAACCCAGGACAACACTGTATAGTTCGTTTTTGGATATAGAAAAGATTTTATATTTGTAGCGACCAACCTTCGATGTTTGTTATTTTAATACCCCCCCCAACCACCACCTCCCACAACAAAAGTATATGCTCTCGGACATTGGGGGTCATTCCGACCCAATCGCACGCTGCGCTTCTTCGCAGCCGTGCGATCGGGTCGGAACTGCGCATGCGCGGCGGCTGCATTGTGCAGGCGCGTCGTCGAAGGAAGCGGTCGCAGCAGCGGCCGCAAGAAGATTGACAGGAGGAAGACGGATCCGGGCAGCAACTCACCATTTTCGGGGAGTGGTGAGTCCAACACAGGCGTGTCCAGGCGTTTGGAGGGCGGATGTCTGACGTCAATTCCGGGACCTGCATCGCTGGAACGATCGCACAGGGTAAGTAATTCTTACCCTGGTCTTCTTTTACAGGAAACTTTTTTAGCATAGCAGGGCTGCACAAGCGTTCTCAGCCCTGCTATGCAGATATACACTCCCCCATAGGCGGCGTCTAGTTGATCGCTCGGGCAGCAAAAAGTTGCTACGTGCGATCAACTCGGAATGACCCCCATTGTGGAGTATGTTCTCTTGGACATTGTGGAGTTATGTATTAATGACCTAGATTTTTAATACTAAAAGTCCGATATTTTATCCTGATGGAAATGACTGAGGTAAGACATGATATGGATGGGTAGTTCACTCTGCACAAATGTGTTTCATTAATAATTATTCAAGTGTTTTAAGGGGAGCAATGAAGGTTTCCATATAATTGTATTTTCAGTGTCTTATAATGCCACTTCCTTAGTGCCGACTAATACATTAATGACACCTGCATGCCAGTCTGCCTGCATTCACCTTACTCATTGTTCTGCTCTGTCACAAGACCTCAGGGTGTTACAACACATTATTATTAATGTCTGAGCCTTTTCCTGTTTATGATTAGTCTGGTAGATGGGGAGTGTAGGTGTGTCCTACAGCCAGTATTTATGGAATAATGTGTTCAGGTCACTAGAAAGTAGTGATGCTTCTAGTGCTGAATATTACATGCTTAAAACAATTATCTTGCCACATAACTGGAAAACACACATGCATTTTTAAATAATATCTTTATTAGTTTGATGACAAAGAAAAAAAAAAGGATTTTAATACCTACCGATAAATCCTTTTCTCTTAGACCGTAGAGGATGCTGGGGAGACTTCAAGAACCATCGGGTATAGACGGGATCCGCAGGAGACATGGGCAGTTTAAGACTTTCAAATGGTGTGACCTGGCTCCTCCCTCTATGCCCCTCCTCCAGACTCCAGTTTAAGGAACTGTGCCCAGGGAGACGGTAACCACAACCAATAACTGCAGATACAGTACGCACTGGGACGGGCGCCCAGCATCCTTTACGGACTAAGAGAAAAGGATTTACCGGTAGGTATTAAAATCCTATTTTCTCATACGTCCCAGAGGATGCTGGGGAGACTTCAAGAACCATGGGGTTATACCAAAGCTCTAAAATGGGCGGGAGAGTGCGGATGACTCTGCAGTACCGAATGATCAACGTGAGGTCAACCTTGGCCAAGGTATCAAAACTGCAAAACTTAGCCCAAATGTTTGCTAAATAGCTGCTCGGCAAAGATGCAATGCCGAAACTCTCCGGTCAACCGCCGCGGACGAGCCCACCTTTCTAGCAGAATGGGACTTCATCTATTTCGGTAACGGCAAACCTGCCGTGAGACGAGTATGCTGAATTGTATGACAGATCCAGCGCGCAACGGTCTGCTTGGAAGCCGGACCCCCACTCTTGCTGGGAGCAAACCGGACAGACAGAGCCTGTTTTCCTAAACGGAGCCGTCCTGGCGACATAAATTTTCAAACTCTGACCACATGCAGAGACATCGATTCAGCGAAGACATCCGAAGCCACAGGTACCCAATAGGTTGGTACATGTGGAAAGAAGGAACCACCTTCGTAGAAATTGTTGAGGAGTTTCCAACTCTGCTCTATCTTCATGGAAGATCAAACAAGGTCTCTAGTGAGACCAGACCGCTAACTCAGACACTCGCCTTGCATATGCCAAGGCCAACCTGACGACCCCTGAACAAGTGAGGAATTTCACTCCGCCTTACGTAAAAGGTTCAAACCCTTGTGATTTGAAGGAACTGCATCACCCCATTAAGATTCCCTGGTGCCACTGGGGCACAAAAAAAAAAGGTTGGATGTGCAACACTCCCTTCACAACAGTCTGAACTTCTGACAAGGAGTCCAATTGATTCTGAAGGAAAACCGATAAGGCCGATTTTAATAGTTGAAAACTCTGCCGTAGGAATCTTCATGGATTCACACCCAAGAAACCTATTTCCTCCAAAAACGATAGTAATGTTTAGACATTACCCCTTTTCTAGTCCGAATAAGTGTGGGAACTATTTCCATCGGAATACCCTTACGGACTAGGATCTGGCATTCAACCGCCATGTCGTCAAACTTAGCCGCGGTAAGTCCTAAAACACACATGTCCCTTGTCGCAACAGGTCCTCGCGCAAAGGAAAAGGCCAGGGATCTCCTATGAGTAATTCGTGAGCTCTGGATACCAAGCTCTCCTTGGCCAGTCTGGGACCATGAGGCTCGGCCGAATTTTCTTTGTATGAACCCAGAACTTTCGGAACGCGAGAAAATGTAGGGAATACATATACCGACTGAAAACACCCACGGTGTCACCAGTGTATTCACTGTTCCTGTTTGAGGGTCCCTTGACCTGTAACTCTGAAGCTTCTTGTTGGAACGAGATGCCATCATTCCTACTTGAGGAAATCCCAACGACATGTCACCCCTTCGAAGACTACTTGAAGGAGGTCTCCCCACTCCTGGATGTAGACCGTCTGCTGAGGTCTGCTTCTCAGTCGTCCACTTCTGGAACGAACATCGCTGACAAAGCGCTTGTATGTTTCTCCGTCCAGCGGAAAATCCTTGTGGCTTTTGCCATTGCTGTCCTGCTTTTCGTTTGTAGAAAATCGTTGTAAACGGCCCTTAATTCTAGACCGATTATGTGGTGACAAGTTTCCTAACTTGACCAACTTCCTTGGAAGTTTTCCCCCTGAGTGACTGCCCCCCAGCCTCGGAGGCTTGCATCCGTGGTCACCAGGATTCAACGTGATCTCGAACCTGTGCCCCTCTAGGAGATGAGAACTGCGCAGCCACCACAAGAGTGAGATTCCGGCCTTGGAAGACAGGATTATCCTCCGGTGTATGTGTAGGTGGGAACCGGACCACTTGTCCAACAGGTCCCTCTGGAACACCCTGGCATGGAAGCTGCCAAATCGAGTGGCCTCATAGGCCGCCATCATCTTTTCCAGCAACCGAATGTATTGATGAAATTACACTCTTGCTGGACTCGGAATTTGTTTGACCAGACTCTGGATCTCCAGAGCCTTCTCCACTGGAAGAAAAAAACTATTTTCCTAGTATTATTCCCAAAACAGACAACCGCGTTGTTGGGACCAATAGTGATTTTGGCAAATTCAGGAGTTCACCCTGTTGTTGAAGAACTGACAGGGAGAGTGCAATGTTTTGCACCAACTGGTTTCTTGAACTCGCCGTTATCAGGGAATTGTCCCAGTACGGGATAATTGTGACTCTGTACTAGCGACGGAGAACCATCATTACCACTATCACCCTGGTGAAAATCCTTGGAGCCGTGGACAGACCAACGGCAATGTCTGAAAATTGGTAATGACACCCCTGAATCGCAAACTTCAGGCAAGCCTAATGCGGAGGAAAATGTAATTAGGCCTTCTTTGTGTCTACTGAGACCATGAAAAAAAACTCCTTTTTCCAGATTGGAGATCACTGCCCTGAGAGATTCCATCTTGGATTTGAATTTCTTTAAGTAGAAACTAAGGGATTTCAGATTTAGGATTGGCCTGACTGAGCTGTCTGGTTTCGGGACCACGAAGAGGCTTGAATAAAAACCTTCTCCCTGTTGTGCCAGGGGAAAAACCAGGTCAATGACCTGATCCAGATACAACCTTTGTATTGTGTCGCATACTACCTCCTCGTCCGGAGGAGAATCTGTAATTTGAAAAATTGGTGAGGGGAAACGTCTGGAAACTCCAATATGCACCCTTGGGACACTATTCGTAAAACCCACGGGTCCAGGTCCGTTCCAGGACTGACCGAAGAGTCTTTAGACGAGGTCCCACCGGTGTGGGCTCCCGCAAGAGAGTCCCAGCGTCATGCAGTGGATGTAACAGAACAGAGGATGTCTGCTCCTTTGATCTTGAAGAGGCTGCTGACCTCTTCCCTTTCCTCCTTCCTCTACCTGCAAAGAAAAGGGGGGATTTGTATCTATTATGGCGAAATGACTGCATCCGACAATGATGCGTCAACATCCATTGTGAGGGAACATATGGCAAGAAGGTAGACTTACCAGCGTCATCTGCCGAGATCAACTAACGAGGCCGTCACTAAACCAGGCTTTACCTTCATAGGAAAGGAAACTCCATTTCTTCTCTGAGTCAGCACCAGCATTCCATTGGTGAATCTACAACGCCCTCCTAGCCGAGACCGCCATGGAATTGGCCCGCGAACCCGAGTCCTATATCCCTTGTAGTTGCACGGCAGTGTGCTGCAGTGTCCTAGATATGACCCAACTTAAGGAGTATCCCATCTCTCCCCAGGGTATCTGTATCGGATGACAAGGTAACCGACCATTTCTTTTTTTTAAACATTACATTTTTATTGAAGAGTTTTCACACAGAAATGGGGAACAGAAAAAAGAGATAAGGGAAACATAGGGGTAGTCCAGAATGGTTACAATAATCAAAGCACACACAACGCACAGTTGGATGAGTAAACAATTGGTTACATTGGGCGTTCAGAAACAGGAAGAAGAGAGCACAGAGAAGAGACATATCAGATATTTTTTATTTATTTATCTTTTTTGTTATCACAACATTCTTGAAGAGGTCAGTCTAGGTGGGGCAAAGCACAGATATATCAATTGGAGAACTATAGACGGTTAGCCTACCTTCTCTTCCCCTATAGTCGGACCAACTTAACCATTTCAAATGGATCGAGTTAGCTGAGGAAGAATATTTAGCTTCCGCTGTTTCGAAAATGAAATGTTTATGAATCTTATTTTGAATAATCGCTAGGGAAGGAATATTCTCAGATTTCCACAACTGTGCTATAGCAGCTTTAGTGGCTATCAAGATATGCCCCAAGACGTAGCGATCACCTGCAGAGAGGTGATTTACGTACAAATGAAATAACGCTAAAGCTGGGTCCCGGGGGATGATGAACCCTAGAACCATGCTAGCCATATTGAAAACTTCTCTCCAAAGTGGTTGTACACGAGGGCAGGCCCCAAAAATATGAAAGATATCCCCCGTAGAGCCGCATTTTCTCCAACATAATTTAGATTGTGAAGGCCAGATTCTATTTTGTCTTTCAGGGGTGAAGTAGGCCCTTTGTATAAGTTTGTAAAACATTTCGGAGTGGTTAACACATTTGGAGACTTTAAAACAAGATCTAAATATACTGTCCCAATCGGCATCAATAAAGGATCTATTCAAATCACTTTCCCATAAAATCTGAGCTTTTAATTTAGTCTGTGTGCTGTTTGTCAATTGAAAATGATACCACCACGTAATCCCATATTTATGCGAGGACGTCTCCAATCGGCTTTTAATATAAGCCGGAGAAGAAGGTTTGTGAAGATGTGGGGGAGTGAATGAGTGTAACCAACTTCTCACCTGCAAGTATTTGAAAAAGTCTTGAGTCCGAATCCCAAATCTCTCTTGTAATTGGGAAAAGGACATCAAGACGTCTCCTAAAAATAAATCGCCCACCATGGAGAGCCCCTTCTGAATCCAATCCTCTAGGGAAATATTAGGAATCAATGACATAGGAGCGATTAACGACAGGCAGGGGGACGGTAATTTAATCTCTTCCGAAGAGGATACTAGTTTATGCCATGAATCTAGGGTCGTAACCGACCATTTCTGACTACTACTACTCCCCCGTGCACATGCAGTAGCAGGTATAATTAACGTACGCATGGACACATAACTTGAATATAACGTAGCTTCCTGCATACAATCCTTTGTGACAGGGGCCCGTGCAGAACAGGGGGTAACACCCACTTTATCCTCTCTGCGGCGGGAAAAGAATAAACACTCGGAAATTTCTCGAGGATTTGAAACCATCTTGTCAGGGCTGACCCCGACTTTTTTCAACAGAGCGCTCAGCACCTGAGAAGGAGGAACTTAACCTCAGCATTCAGTATAAATATATATATATATATATATATCCATACCCATACACCCATATACATATACACATATATATATATATATATCTCATATATATATATATATATATATATATATATATATATATATATAACTTTTTAACTTTTTGTCAGGAACAGCAGGGTCCCTAGTGACGTTAATACGTTCTTAATGTGTATGAAACATGTACTGAATGCTGTATATTATTTTGTGGATCTAATCAGGAAACATTACGGTCGACAGAAGAACAGTATTCGTGTCGATATCCGGGAGTAGTAACTGGGCAAAATAACCATTTTTGCGACCCCAAGGGAGCTGAGGGAAATATATTCTATGAATATGACACCCTCCATAAATATTACTTTGTCTGTGTCTGGACACAGCTTTATGCAACCTTACTATACATATAGGTATAGCCCTTTCTTTTTTTTTTCTTTTTTTTAGTCAGATATTGGTGGTGCCGACAGGGTCACCCACACACTTCTGTGTCCCCATATAGTTTTCTCTTGGGAAAAACATCTACCGACATGTTAAAAATAAATAAATCCATGGACCATCAGGAGTCGGCGGTGCCGACAGGGTCACTGCCACAGCCGTTTGAGGCAGAGCACTCAGCCCCAGACATGCCGACACACGTGTAGGAAACATTACACTGGCTATAAGGGATGACCCCAGTACATTCTGTCAGGGAACACAAAAGGAGTTTACCAGCTCACCACCCAGCGCTCAATCCTTATATATTGTGCTTTATTATTGGGATGCAGTCAGCATCCCGCTGGACGGGATCCCGGCGGTCGAATTACCGACGCCGGAATCCCGACATATTCTCCCTCCGTGGGTGTCCACGACACCCATAGAGGGAGAATATAATAGTGTGCCGAGCGTAGCGAGCGAAGCGAGCCCGCAAGGGGCTGCGTTCCGATCGCCACCCCTGTCGGGATTGTGTGGTCGGGATTCCGGTGTCGGTATTTCGACCGCCGGGATCCCGTCCAGCGGGATTACGTACTGATCCCTTATTATTAACTTATCTTGCACCAATCAACTGTGCCCCCCCCCCCCTTCGTTTTTCACCCTGTTATTTACAGTAGTGTTTTGGAAGGACCAGCGTCTCTGTGGAGAGAAAATGGCGCTGATGTGAGCTGTGAGGGCTAAGCCCCGCCCCCTCAATGGCGCGCTTCAGCCCTGCTATTTCTTTAATATATTTATACTGGCAGGGGTTGGATATAGTGCCCGCGCCGTGCACCCTACAGTGCCGCTTTGTGTGGGAGCATGGCATGCAGCGCAGCCGCTGTGCGGTACCTCAAAAGCCGTCACTGAAGTCTCCTGATCTTCTTCTACTCACCTGTCTTCTTAATTCTGGCTCTGCAAGGGGGGTGACGGCGGGCTCTGGGAATGAACCCCTAGACGTACCTAGTGTTCCAAACCCTCAGGAGCTAATGGTGTCCTGTAGCCAAGAAGCAGAGCCTTTAAACTCATCAGAAGTAGGTCTGACTTCTCTCCCCTAAGTCCCACGAAGCAGGGAGACTGTTGCCAGCAGTTCTCCCTGAAAATAATAAACCTAACAAAAGTCTTTTTCAGAGAAACTCAGTAGAGCTCCTCAGTGTGCATCCAGTCTGCCTGGGCACAGATCTAAACTGGAGTCTGGAGGAAGGGCATAGAGGGAGGAGCCAGGTCACACCATTTGAAAGTCTTAAAGTGCCCATGTCTCCTGCGGATCCCGTCTATACCCCATGGTTCTTGAAGTCTCCCCAGCATCCTCTAGGACGGGTGGTATTCATGTGACCGGCGGTCTGCTGACCGACAGTCACATGACCTCCACCATCCCGCCGGCTCAGTATCCCGATGGTCGGCATGCCGACCAACAGGGACTATTTCCACTCGTGGGTGTCCACGACACCCATAGAGTGGGAATAGAACCCGTGGCGACCGCAGGTCGCCACCGAGCCCGTAGCGCAGCGAGCCCGCAAGGGGCTTGCTGCACTCGCCCCTCCCCGCCGGGATCCCGGCGTCGGTAAGCTGACCGGCGGTTAGGAGACCGCCGGTCAGCCATACTACACCCTCTAGGACGTATGAGAAAAACGAATAAGTAGTAAAGAAATTAATGCAGATACTGTATAGTTGACAAGATGCTGTAAAGGTCCCCATATACTACTGTGACTTCTCCGAGGGGAGAAGTCGCATACGTCTTCTTTAAACTGCCCGACAGCTTCACGGGCAGCAGGATCACATACATAACATCGTGTGCAGCACTTTTGCATACGATGTATCGTACGCAATCCCAGCTAAGGCTGCCGTCTCCGAGAAATCTATAGTGCAGACTTTGCAATCTACAGGCTCCGATCCGATCAGCATAGGACATCGGATTGGATTTACATGCGATGGGTAATGCAATAATGAAACAAAATATTACAGAGGAACACACTGTTGGCAAACCTGTGTAAACTGTAGAGGACTGAACCAAAAAATAAACGAAGTGGAAGAAAAAAACAAGGCAGAACATGGGACAACGAGGAAGGACAGAAAGAAGAGGGGGGAAAGGGGACATGAAGGAATCAGTGTGTGGTGGGGGATAAAAAGGAAAAGAGACTGCTCCATATCGAATGAACATGTCTGACACCGTCCAACACCAGTAAATGAAGAGAAATTGCTATAAGACAAATAGAAAGACACTCTACTATAGGCAAGTGTACATCAATAGGTAAAAACAACCTAAGCTGGCTTTCAAAACCACCAAAACCAAGATCCAGGTCAGGGGTTCAGAGCCAAAGAAGACCCAGAGAACCATGATTAGCATTTTGGAGGCCTAAGGGGAACTCTGGGTGAGAGTATCTTTGAAGGCTGCAAAGTCCAGCCAACGGAACCAAGTATCCGTAAAGGGTTTGGGTACGGAATCCCGGCCGCCAGAATGCCGGTAGGGAGCGAGTGGAACGAAGCCCTTTGCGGGCTTGGTTCTATTCCCACTCCATGAGTGTCGTGGACACCCAGGAGTGGGAATAGCTGTGGAGGTGCGGTCGGGATTCCAACTACTTCCCAACTAAAGGCCTTTTATCTGCCGTCTGCAGAAGTCAATATATCATCCATCTAAAGAAATCTATCTTAGCAAACCAGTTAGAAACAATTAGAAGAGAGAAGGAATGCCAATGCACTGGAATAACTGCCTCAGCGGCATAATTCAAATGACACAATGGGGATTTCTTGTATTCTGTGAGGGGTAGAGGGGACAAATGAAATGGCCAAAACACAGGGTCCTCCGGGACTGGTTCCCCGAAAACTTAGCTTCCAGAAGGGCCCGAGGCTCGTGCATTGCCACCCTATGTGAAACAGGTTACCATGAGCATTAGAACAACCTGTATTGGGAACACCAGTCCCCATCTTAGAGAGAGTGAGTATCTGGACATTTATACTATTGGGACAGCAGTCTGTATTGAGGGGGTAATTCAAACCGGATCGCTCGCTAGCTGTTTTTTGCAGTCCTGCGTTCACATAGTCGCCGCCCACAGGGGAGTGTATTTTAGCTGTGCAAGTGTGCGATCACATGTGCAGCTGAGTGGTACAAAAAGATTTTGTGCAGTTTCTGAGTAGCTGCTGCGATCACCTCAACCTATCTGGGATCGGAATTCACGTCAGACACCCGCCCTGCAAACGCTTGGGAACGCCTACGTTTTTCCAACCACTCCCAGAAAATGGTTAGTTGACACCCACAAACACCTTCTTCCTGTCAATCACCTTGCGAATGCCCGTGCAAATGGATTCTTCACACAAACCCATCACAGAGCAATGAACCACTTTGTACCTGTGGGACGCACCTGCGCATTGTGGTGCATGCGCAGTTCTGACCTGATCGCTGCTCTGCAAAAAACGCTAAAGAGCGATCAGGTCTGAATTAGCCCCCCGAGTCTCCACCATGCAGGAACAAGGTGAACTAGCATGAGTTAAGCAGAATATTTTTTCCCACTTATCTTCACCCAAATCCTCTCCATTCTCTTGTTCCCAGGTTTTAGTATATTGTGGAAGCATTAAACTGGCATCCGCTGACATGAGGTAATTTAGCAGCGAGATAGCATAAGTTGGGGCAATAGGGCTAGCATAAGTATTCAAAAATGCGCCAGCGGTACTAAGCAATTGGAGGATGCCGTTTGCCCCCACTCACTAACTGCCCAGCTTGGAACAGTCCTGTGTCATACCAATGTCTAAATGCTCTAATGTCAACACATACAGGATGCTCTACTTAATATTAACTGTATATTTTTTAATGCAACCATACATACATGTCCACATATGCCTATCCTCAATCGTGCCAAATAGCCCCATTTAGTGCACCAAAACACTAATCCTATATACCTAGTACACTAGAAACTAATGAAATCGCAAAATGGAGGAAGGTATACAGTGTAAACAGGGATAATGCAGGTCCGATATGAGTGACCTGCACCATGCATCATTATGCTTAATCAGCGACTTAATAACAATGCCTATGATACAGAAATACTAACCCTAAGTACCTACTACACTATATGCATACTAAGAGGCAAAATCATAAAACAAAAACAATGTTGAGGAGAAAGTGTGCCAGATGGCAAAAGCCAGGTGTGATACAAGGGACCTGTGCCACACATTCTTATGTTTTACCTGTGACTTTTTACCAATTCACAAACACGTACACACTAGGGTTTTGTTGGGGGACAATTAACTTATCAGTATATTTTTGGATTCTTGGAGGAAACCGGAGTACATGGCTATGGTGGGAATCAAACCCATGACCTCAGTGCTGTGAGGCAGTAATGCTAACCATTACACCATCCGTACTGCCATGTCATGTCATATAGTGCAAAAGAGATAGGATTATGAGGACAAATGTCTTATGTGCAGTACTTTATTGTGTAAGGGAAAGATTTATCTAGTGACAAATGAGGTATATATGTAGAGCAGAATTTGTTTAAGGAGGTTTTATCAGTTTAAGCGTTGGTTGTCTATACAGATATATATTATTGATAACTTTACCTGTACCAAGTGTGTGAAGCAGCATTTTTACTATATGTTTAACAGTGCACGCCATGTTATTAATTTACCCCCAATAAACAGTGACTGTGAAATGTTCATTTAATACACTAAGTAGACTAAAAAGAACCAGAAGAATATTTCAAAAGCCCTACCATGTTCTTGGTCTTTTTCTCCATCATGTCTCATGTATTTCTCTCGTCTGAAATTTGCTCTTCACCAAAAGTAGCATGCCTGCAAAGATTAAGAATACACACAAGTTCTCAGGGGAAACTCCATGCATAATGAAATAAAAATTAGAACACAAATAGCACTGTCTGAGGTTTTCATTCCTAAGGGCTGTAGCTCCCCAGGTGAGTGGTATATTTGACCCTCCCACAGCAAGTGATAATGACACCTGTCCAACACAATCACTTTCTCATGAGGTATCACTGAAATTTTCATGGCGCCATTGGGTGACCAGCCTCTGGAGAAGTGTGTGGATGCCTGGAGGCTAGCCTACTCTCTTCGAAGTCCAGGAGAGCTCACCAAAATTAGTCTCATGAACATTCCAGGACGGTAGGCAAGTTTGATCTGAGGGTCCATTCATAGACTTGTTTTAAATTAATGTAATAGTACATTAATAAATGATCATGTTAGAGTCACTGGTGCTGTTCCTACCGTTGTGTTCAGAAATATTAATGGCAAGTTTAAAATGTTTAGAAGTGGTGCGACATATATCTCATGCAAAAACAAACTAGCAGTACAGTACAGTAGACTTAGGGAGGAATTCAATCAGCCGTGGACTAATTGATCTCTTCGGGCTATCCAATTAGCCCCAAAGGCAGCCCGGCGCCTGCACTTATCAGGGATTTTTTTTTGGGGGGAGGGACCTGCTGAGGTCTCAAAAGAAAAAAAAAACCCAGATAAGTGCCCTTTTTCTGCGGCCACAAAAACACACAGGTCTTACAACTTGTCCCGGATCCTATATTTTTTCGCCTGAAAACAGGACATTTTTCTGGAGAAAAAAAAAACAGCCTACAATTGAATTGAAAACTTTGGGCAAAAAATTTAGATAAAAGCCTGTTTTTTTGGATGAAAAATGTTCATGGTTGGTTGAATCCCCCCCCCCTTTATTTGTCTACGGGCAAAACATGAAAAGCATATATAAAACCTGTACATTTTGTCTACTTCTCCAGTGTGTACGTGTACCTAAGCCCTGAGTATCAAGACGTACATCACACACGCTGGGGTTAATTTTTCTAAGGTGGGAGTTGTTTTTTTAGAACTGGTGATGTTGCTCATAGGAATCAATCAGATTCTACTTTAACATTTATCTAGCTGCTTCTAGAAGAACAGAATCTGGTTGCTACTGCTAAACTGTTCATTGCTGCGTGTTTTTTTTTAACTGTATTTTCATTCTATATAAAATTTATGTTTTTGTATTTCCAAAAACGATGTGAAGTATGTTCCAGATTATGGTACTTTTATTTATGATTCAGTGTGCTTACATATACATACCAATTATAATAAACATAAAGACTAAACACGACGTGTGCCATTTGTACACTTGCAAAAGAATGATTTGAAATGTCTTTAGCAGAGCGCAGAAGTTGTGTGTTCTGCGTGGGTTTAATTACCGGGTGGGCAGCTAATTTTACATCTGCATAGATTCACAGACACTCCTGTAAAATGTTTTCTTGCCTGTTGATTTTCAAAAGATCACATCAGGGCAAAGACATGGGAGAGAATGCATCATCATTTTGAATCTCATTCAGGTTGAGGTAACAGGGATGGGTGATTTACTGGCACTATTTCAAAATGGCTGTAACCTACTGCTTTGCATCACGATTGCTGTGTCAATCTAAACCTATTGTTGATAGGTTACTGCAAATTATAACGTTATTGGAAGTAAGCAAAGTAGCCAGTTCCCATGTTAAAGCAGCATAACATAAATCACTGAGGCAGGCTTTAAAAAGACTGTTCGAAGATACCATTTTTCCTTGGATTGTTTCTTTAGGCTACTATTACTGATTTTTTTATTCAGCACAATGTCAAAAACTAGCCATAGTCACATAATGTTATGAGCATAGAGACTTTTGTATGCCCTTTTGAGCTCTGTCTGCTCTGTGTACTCAAAAAATCTCCCACTCCTCCCCATCTGCCATCACAGTACTTGCCGTGAGCGTCTGTGTCACTGGAAGCCATACTTTGCAGCCACAGAAATATTTTGTCAGCTAAGAAAATGACGCTTCAAAAGGTACATAACTTACTATTTAAATAGAAAAAACATTGTATGCTTTTTAATCAGAGGCGAGACTTCTTATTTCTACCATGGCTTGTGTTATGGAAGGGGTAGGCATTGTTTTCTAGTTGGGTAACATTACAAGCCAAAAATAACTTCTGGAATGCCACCACCAGTACAACAAATATAAAGACTAATAAAAATGTTAGTGCTGTCCTGTCATTCTGGGGGAGGCTTTAAAACTAGTTTGCTCAGGTTAGGTTGTTAATTTGTAGTTTTCAGCGGTAGACAAGCTTCAGAATTATTTTGAGTGATATTCAACAGTGAGCAGAACAAATGACTCACCAGAGGGCCGGGTTTCAGTCGGTACACTGGCCACGCTTGAGTTCTCCGGAGTGGAGAGAGCCACGAAAAGGTTGCCTTTATGAGGGAAGGAGAGGAGCAGCGTTCATCATATGAGACACACTGACCCCTGCAGGTGCCACTTGTTGCCTACACCTGTGTTATGGTATGTTATACAAAATGCACACTTTATCTAGTGAACACAGCTGATATCTACAGTATATATATTGGCTCAATCCAATTAGGTGCGAGTTAGTGCGGCTGTATGCAGTACAAAAATCTTGTTCATTGTTTTGCGAGGAGTTTACAAAATAAACCATTTGCCGCAAACAATGACCTCAATTGGGGCTCTAGATACATTAAATAAAAATCTAGTACACTAATGTTATATGAGGTATCCTGTCCTTAAGCACTTTCTTTTTAGTATTAACTGCACCATGTGGCTGACACACATTCTATACTTACAGACCTAGGTATATTATAAATAGGAATACTGAGAAATTTGCAAGTTGTCAAATTGCTGGGACAAAATATGGGATGTCCTTTAGTAAGCTGGGGATACAATTATTACACTTGATATATAATTATTATTATTATTATGCTATAGTATTGTGTTGATTACGCTAATATCAAAAGTTATGTTTCAGATCATTATATGGACTTCTCCAGTACTACCGCATGACCGTCCAATTTCTGCATCTGCTCAGATCTGAAGACAAATCAAACAAAATGTTCATCCTCTTGATAAATCAGGAAACAGTAAGAGCTGACAGATTTATAGGCAGAAGGGGATTAGGTGGCTGTGCACAGCAACATTCATATCTCAATTCAGAATTTATGGACTACGGTGGAAGGGGGGGGGGGGGAGATGTAACAAACCTTCTAATGGAGAAGTTGCCAGGAGCAACCAATCAGCTTGTGACTATAATTTTTTTTTAAATGTTGTAGAATGAGAGCTGGAATCTGACTGGTTGGTATGTGCTACTTCTCTACTTATCCTCTTTTAAAGGTTCTCCCCAAATCTTACGCTGGTTACTGGCAGAAGACTTAATTTATGCACAAGTAGGTCATCCTGAGAATTATTGTTGTAAAAGGATGTAGGGATCACTTGCTGCAGTAACCATAACAACCTACTTTCATTCACTAACCGGATCTAGACAGATCTAAGCGAATTGCTGTGGTACTATGCAAATTTTGGTCCTAAACTAACGTTCATAATTTTGTCTGTGCGGATTATCTGTTATGCTGCTTATTACTTGTACATTTACTAAGTCCACTTGTAAGGAAAGTGTTGGGTTTTCACTGCTACAGTTAGCAAACTTAAAATCTTGGGAATGAGATCAAAACCTGGGGTCTGTCCCAAACTACTTGGGTCTTTTGGGGCAGCTATGTTAATGATTGGTACTCTATTTTCTATAGAAATTATGTTATGGAGCTTGAAACCATGGAGGTGGCAAATTGCTATATTGATCAGAAAACACAAATGTCTAGAGCAGTAATGAGTTTTATAAAATGACCTGCCAAAACGGCAAGGTTTCTTGTCTTTTGCTGAATTACTGTAAATGATCATGTAAACAAGAAGTCTACTTCCACTGATCTAGGAAGAGTGCCTGGTGAGAATTACTCTGATTGCACTGAGCTGGTGAGAGTGCCCGGTGACAATTACACTCCTTCCACTGAGCTAGGAAGAGTACCCGTGACAATTACACTCCTTCCACTGAACTAGGAAGAGTGCCTGGTGAGAATTACACTGATTCCACTGAGCTGGTAAGAGTGGTGACAATTACACTCATTCCACTGAGCTGCCTGGTGAGAATTTCACTGATTCCACTGAGCTTGGAAGAGTGCCCGGTGAGAAGTACCCTGATTCCATTAAGCTGGTAAGAGTGATGGGTGACAATTACACATTCCAATGAGCTGGGAAGAGTGACTGGTGAGAATTACACTGTTTCTATTGAGCTGGTAAGAGTGCCCGGTGAGAATAACCCTGAATCCACTGAGCTGGTAAGAGTGCCCGGTGAGAATAACCCTGAATCCACTGAGCTGGTAAGAGTGCCCGGTAAGAATAACCCTGAATCCACTGAGCTGGTAAGAGTGCCCGGTGAGAATAACTCTGAATCCACTGAGCTGGTAAGAGAGCCCGGTGAGAATAACCCTGAATCCACTGAGCTGGTAAGAGAGCCCGGTGAGAATAACCCTGAATCCACTGAGCTGGTAAGAGTGCCTGGTGAGAATAACCTTGAATCCACTGAGCTGGGAAGGGTGACGGATGAGAATTATACTGAGCTGGTAAGAGTGCCCAATGAGAATTACCCTGATTCCACTGAGCTGGTAACAGTGCCTGGTGAGAATAACCATGAATCCACTGAGCTGGGAGGAGTGATGGGTGAGAATTACACTCATTCCAATAAGCTGGGAAGAGTGACGGGTGAGAATTACACATATTTCACTGAGCTGTTAAGAGTGCCTGGTGAGAATCACCCTGAATCCACTGAGCTGGGAAGAGTGACGGTGAGAATAACACTCATTCCACTGCTGGGAAAAGCTTTTGAAATATGGTTCATGAATAAAACAAACACATCCGGGGAAATATATATATATATATATATATATATATATATATATATATATATATATATCGGGTGTTTTTCCAGACAACAAATCCAGAATAGAGGGCACTCACCAGTTCAATTTCAATATAAAGGATTTAATGGTACATCAGAGCCAATTCATAATGTCGACGTTTCGGCTTAAACAAGCCTTTCTCAGGACAACCAAAGAGACATCTGCTCAGCACACCAAGAGTAAGTATTTGGTGACTTTTGACTGCTGTGAGTGCGGACATTACATATTGGTATATATATATATATATATATATATACACACACACACAGTGCATCTGGAAAGTATTCACAGTGCTTCATTTTTTCAACATTTTGTTATGTTACAGCCTTATTCCAAACTGGAAATAAATTATTTTTTTCCCTCAAAAGTCTACACACAATACCCCATAATGACAACGTGAGAAAAGTTTTTTTTTGAGATTTTTGAAATCACATGTACATAAGTATTCACAGCCTTTGTTTGATACTTTTTTGATGCACATTTGGCAACAATTACAGCCTCAAGTCTTTTTGAAGAAGATACCACAAGCTTGGCAGTTTCAACCATTCCACTTTGCAGCACCTCTCAAGCTCCATCAGGTTGGATGGGAAGCGTCTGTGCACAGCCATATTCAGATTTCTCCAGAGATGTTCAATCGGATTCAAGTCTGGGATCTGGCTGGGCACACTCGAGGACATTCACAGAGTTGTCCTGAAGCCACTCCTTTGATATCTTGGCTGTGTGTTTAGGGTCGTTGTCCTGCTGAAAGATGAGCTGTCACCCCAGTCTGAGGTCAAGAGCGCTCTGGAGCAGGTTTTTTTATCCCAGATGTCTCTGTAAACTGCTGCATTCATCTTTCCCTCTATCCTGACTAGTCTCCCAGTTCCTGTCGCTGAAAAACATCCCCACAGGATGATGCTGCCACCACCATGCTTCACTGTCGGGATGGTATTGGCCTGGTGATGTGTGGTGCCTGGATTCTTCCAAACATGACGTCTGGCATTCACGCCAAAGAGTTTAATCTTTGTCTCATTGTGCCAGAGAATTTTGTTTCTCATGGTCTGAGAGTCTTTCAGGTGCATTTTGGCAAACTCCAGGAGGGCTGTCATGTGCTTTTTACTAAGGAGTGGCTTCCGTCTGGCCACTCTTCCATACAGGCCTGATTGGTGGATTGCTGCAGAGATGGTTGTCCTTCTGGAAGATTCTCCTCTCTCCACAGAGGAACTGTAACTCTGACAGAGTGACCATCGGGTTCTTGGTCACCTCCCTGACTAGGGCCCTTCTCCCCCGATCGCTCAGTTTAGACAGCCGGCCAGCTCTAGGAAGACTCTTGGTAACATAGTAACATTGTAATTGAGGTTGAAAAGAGGCAAAATGCCCATCGCATTTAACCTGTATTTTGTATTAAGTTGAGTTGATTTTACTGTACCTGCTGAAGAATGTTTTATGACTAATTAACAACTACAAATCATGTTACACCCGGATTAACCGTCAATATTTTAAATGTTATAACCTTGGATATCCCTTTCAATCAGAAATTCATCCAATCCCCTTTTAAATGCATTTACAGAGTCCACCATTACCACCTTCCCTGGCAAGGAATTCCAAATTCTTATTGCCCTAACAGTGAAAAACCCTTTCCTCTATTGCGTGTGGAATTTTCTCTCCTCCAGCCTCAGCGAGTGCCCTCGTGTCCTAAACAGAGTTCTTTTAATAAATAATTCCTGATAACTCTTTGTAGTGCAACATTAATAATGTCTCCTCTTAGACGCCTCTTTTCCAGTGTCTACATGTTCAACCTAGTAAGCCTTTCCTCGTAATCCAGTCCCTCTAGCCCTTTAATCAATTTAGTAGTTCGCCTTTGAACCCTTTCGAGTTCACCGATATCTTTTTTATACAGTGGTGCCCAAAACTGAACACAATATTCCAGGTGCGGACGTACCAATGATTTGTACAGCGGCAGAATTACATCCTCGTCCCTTGTCTCAATTCCCCGTTTTATGCATGCTAACACCTTACTTGCCTTCTTTACTGCACTTTGACATTGTATACGGTTATTAAGTTTATTATCAATGAGTACCCCCAAATCCTTTTCCAAACCTGTTACCCCTAGACTTTCCCTGTTTAATATGTAGGATGCAAGCTTGTTTTTAGTCCCAAAATGCATAACCCGAACTCCTTCCATTTACGGATGATGGAAGCCACTGTGCTCATTGGGATTTACAAAGCAGCAGATATTTTACTGTACCCTTCCCCAGATTTGTGCCTCGAGATAATCCTGTCTCAGTTGTCTACAGACAATTCCTTTGACTTCATGCTTGGTTTGTGCTCAGACATGCACTGTCAAGTGTGGACCTTATATAGATAGGTGTGTGCCTTTCCAAATTATGTCTAATCAACTGAATTTACCACAGGTGGACTCCAATTAAGCTGTAGGAACATCTCAAGGATGATCAGTGGAAACAGGATGCACCTGAGCTCAATTTTGAGCTTCGTGGCAAAGGCTGTGAATACTTATGTGCATGTGTTCTTAGTTTTTTATTTTTAATAAATTTGCAAAAAATCTCAAAAAACTTTTTTTCACGTTGTCATTATGGGGTATTGTGTGTAGAATTTTGAGGAAAAAATGAATTTATTCCATCTTGGAATAAGGCTGTAACATATCAAAATGTGGAAAAAGTGGAGCGCTGTCAATACTTTCTGGATGCACTGTGTGTGTGTGTGTGTGTGTGTGTGTGTGTGTGTGTGTGTGTGTGTGTGTGTATATATATATATATATATATATATATAAATATACCTTCTGCTCGCTGACATACGGTACTATCCAGAACTGACAGCTGCAAAGCCAAATTGCTATATACATAAGGCATGTCTCCCAACTTTTAGATATCGATATAAGTGTACCACACTGCTGCAAAGCATAACACCCCCAAAATGAGTACTGTCACAATATATCTAGAAAAAATCTGCATGTAATTTAAAAAAATAAATTGGAACTAAAATGGCCATCCAAGGGGGCATGCCCACTGAACAAGCACTATGCCGCATTACATTCCAGTCCCCTAAAAACTTCCCTTCAATATGCATACCTGTAGCTAGTACCTGCCAGTGGGCGGAAGCACCTCCCATCTATCCTGGAATCAGACAACAGGGGACTGTCCCAACCTAAATCAAGACAGTTGAGTGGTATGCATTGAGAAACCAAACCTGCTCACCATCAGTCTCTATTAGGTAAAATAACTGTTTGCCATAACTTGCTCACACAACTGCAACACATATCTATGACAACTCTTAGCAAAATGATCAAAGCAATTCACAATGGGCGGGAAATGATAAACCATGACTTGCTCAATTCTCCATTTCTTCTGGTGGGTGGGAGAGACAGGATGACACATGAAGTTACAGGAAGATAAAATCACACCAAAGCAATCACTGCACCTTTCCAGCCCAAACCATAACAGAAATATCCACCAATGAAGCAGTAAAAGTGATGCTCCCTGGTGGTTAACCCCAAATTATAAGAAGTAATTCTGAAAACAAGAGAAATAAACACTGAAAATAAAACAGTGCATCTAGGGCCTAATTCAGCCCTGATCGTAGCAGCAAATTTGTTAGCAGTTGGGCAAAACCATGTGCACTGCTGGGGGGGAGGGTGGCAGATATGACGTGTGCAGAAAGAGTTAGATTTGGGCGGATTATATTGTTTCTGTGCAGGGTAAATACTGGCTGCTTTATTTTTACACTGCAATTTAGATTTCAGTTTTAACACGCCCCACCCAAATCTAACTCTCTTTGCACATGTTATATCGGCCCCCACCCCACCCCTGCAATGCACATGGTTTTGCCCATCTGCTATCAAATGTGCTGCTACGATCAGGTCTGAAGTAGCCCTTACTTTCCTAACAGTCCCGATTTTGACTATACCTTCCATACTTGCAGACTCCAAAAGTGTGGTTGGCCAGATATGGACATGCTTTTGGATCATACTTGCCTACCTGACACTCTCCATGAGGGAGAAAATGCTCTGTTCCTGGACTTTCCTGGCAATGTATGATTGCCATCACCTGTGGTGAGCTAGTTAATTGATAAGAAAGGTGTTTCACACAGGTGATGGCAATCATACATTGCCAGGAAAGTCCAGGAACAGAGCATTTTCTCCCTCATGGAGAGGATCAGGTAGGCAAGTATGTTTTGGATGCATGGTGGAAGAAGTTTGAGAAGGTAATGGAAGCAGTTTACTTTGTACTTTCTTTTTCAGTGTTATGAGGTAAGGACAAGGAAGCTGTGAGTTTTCTACAACCTGGCTAGAGAGAGTGCAGGCAAGGCTATCACTGTGCATTTCCTTTCTCTCTCCTGCACCACTTGGGGCTGGTGAGGGAGAATGTAGAAGTGCAGCCTCACAACAGCTACAAGCTGTAAAAATTGTCTGATCTCTGTCATTCAACAAAACTGGGAGACATTGTAATACTACAACTGAGAAGAATTATCACACTACCATAGGCATACCACTTTTTGACAAATTAGCATGTGCCTGATGTATTGACTTGCACTTTATTACTACTGGCAATTTAGGAGACATTTATAGGAAAACTAGAGAGCAGTTGTGCCAAATCTCACCTTTTGGTGGCATTTTTGTGTGCAGTGTATAAGCCGGCAAATTCACCAAATTCCAAACTGAACATCAAACTGCCAAATCTGAAACCTTCATTGTGAGATGTTGTGAACTGTGCGCAGTGTATCAAGCTGTAATTTGCAAATCACACATCAAAAGGCCAGAAAAAAAGTGGAGATGACTGATCTGGCATAGTGTGATGTCTGTAGAAGGAAATGATTCTGTTAGTGATGATCTGTTATCTGGAATTATTCTGTATACTATTGCTCTGTGATAAGCAACTTGACATGCTACAAGGGCCGGTTAACAACACACGTCAAGAAAAAATCTGCATCATAGAAGGAAACCTCTTTTTATCTCCGAATTGTATTTTATTGTTAACTAGTCTTCATTTGGCAAGATATTTAGAATTATATTTGTGTTTATTTGTATTCATTACAATCCTATGGTTAAGTGGAAAAAAATCTAGTTGCAATGGTACTCAGACTAAAACGCCAACTTTGTAAGGGCGACACAATATGCTTAATTTCAAGAATTAAATAACAGCTCCTAAGCGACCTCAGAACTCTGATTTCCCCACTCTGATCCCTGCTTGCCATATGCCCTCACAAGCACTCAGATCCCATACATGCCACTCAAACTATGCAAAGGACAATCTGATTTTTGTTGTATAATTTTAATGCGCTAATTAGGGGTTTGTTCTAACTCTCACTTGGGACTTTGCAAACCAGCACACATTAACTGCGGTTTCAGTTATCAGCCAAACCGCAGTCTGGTAAGTCTGGAGATTTGGTTCTGAAAATCATATGCAATTGTGGTATTTTGTAATCTGCACACAGAGCCACTGCAGTAAATCTTCCCCTACAGTAAGTGCAGTTGACGTCCAAGAGAGATTGTCAGGAAGGGGGTGAGGGAGAGACAGTGTCAGGCAGAGAGAGATAGAGTAGCAAGAGAGAAAGTGCCAATGAAACAGAGAAGCTATAACATGGGGGAGGTAGCAGGAGATACATTACCTGACTACAGGAAAGGTATCTTATGGGGACGGGCACTTTGTGGCATTAGGCCCCACCCCCTTAATACCCGCAAATCGCGGCTCTACTGCCGGGACTTGGAGCCAGCAAGGATGGACCCCCACTGCTACATCTTCCATGCGGCTTCAGCCTTGGAGTAGCTATTGGCAGCAGCCATTCTTTCCATGGACTGGGTGAAGGTGGAGCAGCGGGACCCGGAAGCAGCCATGACCCCATAGCAGCTGCACCCCCTGCACCCACGGTAGTTACGCCACTGACAAGGTGGGATTGGACTGTAGCAGGAAGGATGACAAGAAACAGATTCAGGGGTATATTTTTTTTACTAAAGCTAGATTTTCATTGATTTTTACAGATTTCAAATAAATAAAAATCGATCTCAATTGATGTTGTGTTTCAGGAAACTAAACAATGATTTAGATTGAGTTTCATCGATTTGAAAGCATAAAAAAAAAAAAATTGACCTTTAGTAATGTGGATAAAAAGGAGTGAGACTGAGACAGACAGGTGAGACTGAGGAGGAAATTTATGAAAGGTTGATTTTTATTTTTTTGAATCGATTAAAAATCAATCTCAATTGATGTTGGGTTTCAGGGGCTGAAACACACATTTGCTGACAGGTGATTTTTTTTTTTTTAATATTCATTTTTAAATATTAATAAATATGTGTTTTGGCCCTGGAAGTACAACATCGATTTTGATAGATTTTCAATCGCTGAAAATTAACATTAAGTAAATTTTTCCCTGAGAGACAAGGAAACTGAGGGGCTAATTCAGACCTGATCACTTTGTACCCGCATCGCACGGGTACAAAGCAGATCGCCGCTCAGCGATGGGTTTGTGCAAAGGATCCGTTCGCACGGGCGTTTGCAAGGAGATTGACAGCAAGAAGGCATTTGTGGGTGTCAACTGACCGTTTTCTGGGAGTGTGGAAAAACGCAGGCGTGTCCAAGCATTTGCAGGGAGGATTCCTGGCGTCAATTTTGGTCTCGGACAGGCTGATGTGATCGCAGTGGCTGAGTAAGTAATGGGCTGCGCAGAGACTGCACAAAATCTGTTTGTACAGCTCTGCTACACGTGCATTCACACACTTGCAAAGCAAAAATACACTCCCCTATGGGCGGCGACTATGCGAACGCAGGACTGCAAAAAAACCCTAGCGAGCGATCAGGTCTGAATTAGCCCCTGAGAGAGACAGGGAGCCTGAGGAGGAAGGGAATAAAAAAACACATGAGGTGAAAAGTTACAATATTTTTATAGAAATAGATTAATTTTTAATTGTAAATATTTTTTTTACTTCAAATATACAGTACTTTTCTCTAACAATATAAAATCTAGATCTGTAGTTAGAGAAGTTTCACATTTTGTAGCCTCAGGACTTACCTTAGGTTCCTCTGATAGCGCCACACCTGACAAGTTTCAGCATACCTGCAGCAAGAGAAATGCTTTTGTCCTTCCCAAGATAGTCACTGTATATAGATATGCCCAGTGATATGATTAGATGTAACCTTTGCATAGGTTTCTTTGAACTGACTCCCATACCCAGTATCAATCAGGAAGCCAGTGTCTTGATTCTGCACAATATAGAGAATGGTAGATCTCTGTGGTACTAAGTAAGATGACCTGCAGCATAAAAGCATGGGATCGGCCTTAAATTGGTTGTTATCTACCTGTAGCTAGGTGTCTCAGAAGGGAGAAGCAGCACCCGTAGAGTGTAAAGAGCTCTTGTTTAATGTACTGTGTCAACTCAAGACTGCTATTCATAAATGCAGTGATAGTTAATAAATGACAGCATACTGTCACTGGGAATCTACCTGTTACAGTATATGCGTGTTGACTGAGTACATACAGGTTGAGTATCCCATATCCGAAATGCTTGGGACGGAAGTATTTTGGATTTCAGATTTGTCCGCATTTTGGAAATAGCATAATAAGATATTTTAGGTATGGGACCCAAATCAAAACACGAAATGCATTTATGTTTTATATACAGATTATACACACAGCCCGAAGGTCATTTTATACAATATTTTTTGTAATTTTGAGTGTGAAACAAATTCTGTGTACACTGAACAATTAGAAAGCAAAGGTATTACTATCTCAGTCGAGCTCAAATTTTTTTTTCTTTTAAGTATATATTGGATATTGGATTTTTTGATAGAGGAGACTCTTACTGTACTGTATTCTCAATAGGGAACACACCTGTATTACAGCCAATATTAAGTTGAGGCACGCTACAACTGTTTGGTCCTCTTGTGATTGGCTGACTCTGGACCTGATTCAGGTGTGGTTGTAGTAAGCGTAGCTGCTGCTTCTTTGGAAGCAGCGATGATTACATATGGTAATGCAGCAGGAGGGATCTGGTATAAGATGATGCCTCCTGCATACATGACAGGGGTGATCGTCCCGGGGCTCCCACACATTAGGGACGCCCACACACAGTTGTTTGCAGTTAAGTACTCCTACAGTCGCTCAGGGAGCGACTTCCACTGTCATGTGCTTGGCTAATGTAGAACATAACATAGGCCCAATGTATTCATATAAACTTCAAAGTAATAATATGAATGATGCAACGGGAATGAGCCGGCAGGGTGGTGCTCTTCGCATTGGGAAAGGCTATTATCTGTGTGTGCCAGGTCACAGGTGTGGTGGATGCAGAAGAATAAGCAGGAGGAGCGGGGGTGTCAGGTGCCGCTACCTGCTGCTGTGTGTAAGCGCTGCAGCCTCACCCTCCTCCAGTGCCCGCTCCCATATCGCCGCTCCCAGCAGCAGAGGTCAGACCCAAGGGGCCCGCACACAACGGACCGTTCCTGAAGGTCTTGTGGAAAATTACAGCACCAGGAACGACATTCCGGAACATCCTGGTCACTGTAATTGGACGGGTGCGGGTGTTGCATAAAAATAGCTCCCACAGCCCTTGTAGCAGTTTGGAAGCTCCAGGAGCAGTGGGGGAGTCTGCCATGTAAAAAAAGCCCACTCAAAATGGCCACCTCCTAGCGTCTGTCTCCTTCTCCGCAGTGGCCATTTTGGGTGGGCTTTTCTTACACGGCAGACTCCTCCACTGCTCTCAGAGCTCTCTGCAGAGCAGCAAACCCCTTCGCAGTGAGCATGAGACCCCTGGCAGCGAGCAGGGAAATCCCTTGGCAATGAGCATGAGGCCTCTGGCAGCGAGCAAGAAACCCCTTGGCAATAAGCATGAGACACCTGGCAGCGAGCAGGGAAACCACTTGGCAATGAGCATGAAACCCTTGGCAATGAGCAGGAAACCTCTTGGCAGTGAGCATGAGACCCCTGGCAATGAGCAAGGAAACCCCTTGGCAACGAGCATGAGACCCCTGGTAACGAGTAGGGAACCCCCTAGCAATGAGCATGGAACCCCCAGCAAGAAAACCCTGGCATCAAGCATGGAACCCTTGGCAATGAGCATGGGACCTCTGACAACAAGCAGGTAATTCAAAAATAATTAGAAGCCTTACTGTGGGGCAAAATTTGTAAGGGGCATTATTGTGTGTGGGGCATAACTGTGTGGGGCATAACGTGTAATGAGTATTACGGTGTGTGGCATATTGTGTAAAGGGCATTATGGTGTGTGGCATAACATGTAATGGGCATTACATTGTGTGACATAATATGTAATGAGCATTACGGTGTGTGTCAGAATATGTAATGGGCATTACAATGTGCGGCATATTGTGTAATGGGCATTATGGTGTGTGGCATAATGTGTTATGTGGCTTAATATGTAATAGGCATTATGGTGTGTGGCATAACATGTAATGGGCATTATGGTGTGTGGCATATTGTTTAATGGGCGATACAGTGTGTGGCAAATAGTCTAATGGGCATTATGGTGTCATAGTGTAATGGGCATTATGGTGTGTGGTATAATGTGTAATGGGCATTACGGTGTCTGGTATATTGTGTAAGGGGCATTACAATAAGGATGAAAAATGACAAATAATGCAAGGAGCATGAATCAGGATTTTTATTTTTCCTGTGGTGGCCAATGTCTGGGCATGCAGGTTACAAAACTGGGGTATAAGGTAGTAGCCACGCCCCTTTCAGCGAGGCCACACCCTTTTTCTTTATTCTTGCATAGGAAAAGTCTTTATTCTTACAAAGATGCTCCGCCCACCAGGACCGGTTTTAGCAGTCAGGCCGCCCCTAGGCACAATGATATTGGCCGCCCCCCCGCCCCAAGCACATTTAAAGAGAGAGAGAAAAAGAGAGAGAGTGAGTGTGAGTGAATTCCTCCCCAGCATCAAGGGAGTAGCTGCAGGGGGTTGGGGGGGGGAGTGTAGTGCGGGCAGTGGGCAGATGGGGGATGGATGCGGACATCGGGAGGCTGACGGGGGGGGGGATGCGGGCGGACAGGGGGAAGGGATGCGGGCAGCAGGAGGCTGGCGGACAGAATGCGGCAGCGGGAGGCGGGCGGACAGGGGTAAGGGAGGCTGGCGGGGGATGCGGCAGCGGGAGGTGTCCAGGGTGAGTGCGGTCATCAGGTGGGCCTGCTAGCCCCACCGCACCTAAAACTGCCACAAGAAGGGGGGAGGACTGCTGTGCTGCCTTTAATAATGTGCCCCGCATCCTGGCAGGCCACACTGACACTCTGCTCTGCTGCTGTTAATTAATAATGCCCCCCTGAGGCTGTGAGCGGCGCCACCAGCGCAGCCGCTCGCTGTTCTCTCCTCCTCTGCAGGCGCTCTGCTGTTAATGTCCACCCGACCCCCCCTGAGGCTGTGAGCGGCACCGTCGGCGCGAGGCGGGCACGCGCTGTTCTCATCTCTGATGTCATTGTCAATTTGATTTGCCACAGTGGCGAATTGACAGCAGAGAGGAGGAGAGAGCAGCGAGCGCCGGCGGTGCCGCTCGCAGCCAGGCGGACATTCTCACTAATTTATTATCAAGAAACCAGGGCTGCTAATGCCTAATGGGGGGGGGGGGGGGGGGATTAGCATGCTGCCCCCAGCAGGTGCTGCCCCGGTAGCTCCTCCCACATTAAGCACAGCTTCGCCCACAACTGACCACACCCGAGGTCCTAAACCTATTTTTCTAGTTTTAATCAGCCACAGAACCTGTGTAATTAATAGGTGTCCAGAATTAAAGGGATGATGTGGCAACCCTTACTTTGTTGCCCCTAGGCCCCCACCAGCCTTAATCTGGCCCTGAACATTGGACCACTGTGCGACATCATCGGCCGGCCGAGAAATTATTGGGGTACACAGCCTGGGCTCCGCAGCTCTGTCGCTGAGGGCAGGAAATCTCCACCAGAAGATGGAGACCCAGCCCTCAGCACTCCCACAAAATGGTGGTGACATGCCTCTGTTTTTGTGAAACGGAGCCCATTGCCGCCCCTGAACAGCTGCAGACTGTGAATCACCTAACGTCTGCAGCCGCTTTGCAAATGACTACGCAGGACCATACTATACATGCGCAGTATATCAAACATCAGTACATTGCATATTTTCCTGGATAGCGACTGGACCTGAATCAGGCCCCCTGTATCCTGCTCTACCATGCCTTATGGGGATTTGTTGGTTGGCACCTATTGTTCCTACTGTCACTTTAGCTGGGTACACACCTGGCCGACACAATAGTGGTTATGCAGTAGAGGTGTGACATCATGCACAAAGCACTGATTTCTGCGCGTGTGTGAATGAGTCCTGCAATGTAGTATACAGCCCATCATCAGACTATCAGTGATTGACAGTCTGATGCCACTTTGGGAGTAGTAAAGGTGTCACCACCTGTTTAGGGGGAGGGAAGAGGCCAGGGATCTCCGTGGATGCACAGAGATTTTCTGGCCTCTGTAACAGGCAGCTTGTGCGACACCATGGGTGCCACAGGCCGCCCGATGATGAGTGAGAGATCCAGTGCTGCTCCATAGGATGCAGGTCAGATCACTACTGCAGTAGGAGATGTCTACTTGTAATAGACGCCTCCTGCTGCACCGCCATGCTGCCCTATCACTGCTACTACCAAGAAAGCAGCAGTTATAGCACCTCCAACCACATCTGAATCAGGCCCAATATGGTGCCAGCACAATGCATACTTACCTACTCTCCCGGAAGCTGCGGGATGCTCACGTTTTTTGGGGTAGCCCCCCGCAACCCCCGGAAGAGAAGGCAGGTCTCCCGCATCCTGCTCGCACCCTAGTGATGCAGGATGGAGAGATAATCTCCCATATTCGCAGGTCCGTCTGGTAGGGAAGGGGTAAAAATGCCGCGAATCGCTTGATGATGTCACAGTCCGCCCCCGCCCCCCGAAGACTCTCGCAGCGTCTCCTCTCTGGGCTTCTCCTGGAGAGGAGAAATCTAATGTAGGCAAGTATGGCACAATGTTTACTAAGGCACTGTGCCAGAGTCTGCTATCTTCTGCGCATGTACCAGTGCTGTATTTTCCAGGGGGAAAATTTGCACATGAGCCCACTCCAGTCTTTAAAATGCCTTTGCATAAAGTATAAAATAAATAAATAGAACATAGGTTAGTTGCCCATACAGTGAGTAGAGATTAAGAACTGTTGCTAAGAAATACAGCTTGCAAAATAAGACCTGTTCCATCAGATGGTATGTCAGACATCAGCTTAATAAATTGTGTCTCCTCGCTCTCACCTTGCTTTTCAGTGCCTCTCCTTAGCAACATCTGAAACCATGGAAACAATTAGTGCAGCCCACAGTTTGTTTCCATGGTTACAGATGTTGCTGGGGAAAGTAACAACTTATGTTTAAAAAAAAAAAGTTAAGCAACAGTGAGTTTTCAATAGAGATGAGCGCCTGAAATTTTTCGGGTTTTGTGTTTTGGTTTTGGGTTCGGTTCCGCGGCCGTGTTTTGGGTTCGAACGCGTTTTGGCAAAACCTCACCGAATTTTTTTTGTCGGATTCGGGTGTGTTTTGGATTCGGGTGTTTTTTTCAAAAAACACTAAAAAACAGCTTAAATCATAGAATTTGGGGGTCATTTTGATCCCAAAGTATTATTAACCTCAAAAACCATAATTTACACTCATTTTCAGTCTATTCTGAATACCTCACACCTCACAATATTATTTTTAGTCCTAAAATTTGCACCGAGGTCGCTGTGTGAGTAAGATAAGCGACCCTAGTGGCCGACACAAACACCGGGCCCATCTAGGAGTGGCACTGCAGTGTCACGCAGGATGTCCCTTCCAAAAAACCCTCCCCAAACAGCACATGACGCAAAGAAAAAAAGAGGCGCAATGAGGTAGCTGTGTGAGTAAGATTAGCGACCCTAGTGGCCGACACAAACACCGGGCCCATCTAGGAGTGGCACTGCAGTGTCACGCAGGATGTCCCTTCCAAAAAACCCTCCCCAAACAGCACATGACGCAAAGAAAAAAAGAGGCGCAATGAGGTAGCTGTGTGAGTAAGATTAGCGACCCTAGTGGCCGACACAAACACCGGGCCCATCTAGGAGTGGCACTGCAGTGTCACGCAGGATGTCCCTTCCAAAAAACCCTCCCCAAACAGCACATGACGCAAAGAAAAAAAGAGGCGCAATGAGGTAGCTGACTGTGTGAGTAAGATTAGCGACCCTAGTGGCCGACACAAACACCGGGCCCATCTAGGAGTGGCACTGCAGTGTCACGCAGGATGTCCCTTCCAAAAAACCCTCCCCAAACAGCACATGACGCAAAGAAAAAAAGAGGCGCAATGAGGTAGCTGACTGTGTGAGTAAGATTAGCGACCCTAGTGGCCGACACAAACACCGGGCCCATCTAGGAGTGGCACTGCAGTGTCACGCAGGATGTCCCTTCCAAAAAACCCTCCCCAATCAGCACATGATGCAAAGAAAAAGAAAAGAAAAAAGAGGTGCAAGATGGAATTGTCCTTGGGCCCTCCCACCCACCCTTATGTTGTATAAACAAAACAGGACATGCACACTTTAACCAACCCATCATTTCAGTGACAGGGTCTGCCACACGACTGTGACTGATATGACGGGTTGGTTTGGACCCCCCCCAAAAAAAGAAGCAATTAATCTCTCCTTGCACAAACTGGCTCTACAGAGGCAAGATGTCCACCTCATCTTCACCCTCCGATATATCACCGTGTACATCCCCCTCCTCACAGATTATCAATTCGTCCCCACTGGAATCCACCATCTCAGCTCCCTGTGTACTTTGTGGAGGCAATTGCTGCTGGTCAATGTCTCCGCGGAGGAATTGATTATAATTCATTTTAATGAACATCATCTTCTCCACATTTTCTGGATGTAACCTCGTACGCCGATTGCTGACAAGGTGAGCGGCGGCACTAAACACTCTTTCGGAGTACACACTTGTGGGAGGGCAACTTAGGTAGAATAAAGCCAGTTTGTGCAAGGGCCTCCAAATTGCCTCTTTTTCCTGCCAGTATAAGTACGGACTGTGTGACGTGCCTACTTGGATGCGGTCACTCATATAATCCTCCACCATTCTATCAATGTTGAGAGAATCATATGCAGTGACAGTAGACGACATGTCCGTAATCGTTGTCAGGTCCTTCAGTCCGGACCAGATGTCAGCATCAGCAGTCGCTCCAGACTGCCCTGCATCACCGCCAGCGGGTGGGCTCGGAATTCTGAGCCTTTTCCTCGCACCCCCAGTTGCGGGAGAATGTGAAGGAGGAGATGTTGACAGGTCGCGTTCCGCTTGACTTGACAATTTTGTCACCAGCAGGTCTTTCAACCCCAGCAGACCTGTGTCTGCCGGAAAGAGAGATCCAAGGTAGGCTTTAAATCTAGGATCGAGCACGGTGGCCAAAATGTAGTGCTCTGATTTCAACAGATTGACCACCCGTGAATCCTTGTTAAGCGAATTAAGGGCTGCATCCACAAGTCCCACATGCCTAGCGGAATCGCTCCCTTTTAGCTCCTTCTTCAATGCCTCCAGCTTCTTCTGCAAAAGCCTGATGAGGGGAATGACCTGACTCAGGCTGGCAGTGTCTGAACTGACTTCACGTGTGGCAAGTTCAAAGGGCATCAGAACCTTGCACAACGTTGAAATCATTCTCCACTGCACTTGAGACAGGTGCATTCCACCTACTATATCGTGCTCAATTGTATAGGCTTGAATGGCCTTTTGCTGCTCCTCCAACCTCTGAAGCATATAGAGGGTTGAATTCCACCTCGTTACCACTTCTTGCTTCAGATGATGGCAGGGCAGGTTCAGTAGTTTTTGGTGGTGCTCCAGTCTTCTGTACGTGGTGCCTGTACGCCGAAAGTGTCCCGCAATTTTTCTGGCCACCGACAGCATCTCTTGCACGCCCCTGTCGTTTTTTAAAAAATTCTGCACCACCAAATTCAAGGTATGTGCAAAACATGGGACGTGCTGGAATTTGCCCATATTTAATGCACACACAATATTGCTGGCGTTGTCCGATGCCACAAATCCACAGGAGAGTCCAATTGGGGTAAGCCATTCCGCGATGATCTTCCTCAGTTGCCGTAAGAGGTTTTCAGCTGTGTGCGTATTCTGGAAAGCGGTGATACAAAGCGTAGCCTGCCTAGGAAAGAGTTGGCGTTTGCGAGATGCTGCTACTGGTGCCGCCGCTGCTGTTCTTGCGGCGGGAGTCCATACATCTACCCAGTGGGCTGTCACAGTCATATAGTCCTGACCCTGCCCTGCTCCACTTGTCCACATGTCCGTGGTTAAGTGGACATTGGGTACAACTGCATTTTTTAGGACACTGGTGAGTCTTTTTCTGACGTCCGTGTACATTCTCGGTATCGCCTGCCTAGAGAAGTGGAACCTAGATGGTATTTGGTAACGGGGGCACACTGCCTCAATAAATTGTCTAGTTCCCTGTGAACTAACGGCGGATACCGGACGCACGTCTAACACCAACATAGTTGTCAAGGACTCAGTTATCCGCTTTGCAGTAGGATGACTGCTGTGATATTTCATCTTCCTCGCAAAGGACTGTTGAACAGTGAATTGCTTACTGGAAGTAGTACAAGTGGGCTTACGACTTCCCCTCTGGGATGACCATCGACTCCCAGCGGCAACAACAGCAGCGCCAGCAGCAGTAGGCGTTACACGCAAGGATGCATCGGAGGAATCCCAGGCAGGAGAGGACTCGTCAGAATTGCCAGTGACATGGCCTGCAGGACTATTGGCATTCCTGGGGAAGGAGGAAATTGACACTGAGGGAGTTGGTGGGGTGGTTTGCGTGAGCTTGGTTACAAGAGGAAGGGATTTACTGGTCAGTGGACTGCTTCCGCTGTCACCCAAAGTTTTTGAACTTGTCACTGACTTATTATGAATGCGCTGCAGGTGACGTATAAGGGAGGATGTTCCGAGGTGGTTAACGTCCTTACCCCTACTTATTACAGCTTGACAAAGGGAACACACGGCTTGACACCTGTTGTCCGCATTTCTGGTGAAATACCTCCACACCGAAGAGCTGATTTTTTGGGTATTTTCACCTGGCATGTCAACGGCCATATTCCTCCCACGGACAACAGGTGTCTCCCCGGGTGCCTGACTTAAACAAACCACCTCACCATCAGAATCCTCCTGGTCAATTTCCTCCCCAGCGCCAGCAACACCCATATCCTCCTCATCCTGGTGTACTTCAACACTGACATCTTCAATCTGACTATCAGGAACTGGACTGCGGGTGCTCCTTCCAGCACTTGCAGGGGGCGTGCAAATGGTGGAAGGCGCATGCTCTTCACGTCCAGTGTTGGGAAGGTCAGGCATCGCAACCGACACAATTGGACTCTCCTTGTGGATTTGGGATTTCGAAGAATGCACAGTTCTTTGCTGTGCTGCTTTTGCCAGCTTGAGTCTTTTCATTTTTCTAGCGAGAGGCTGAGTGCTTCCATCCTCATGTGAAGCTGAACCACTAGCCATGAACATAGGCCAGGGCCTCAGCCGTTCCTTGCCACTCCGTGTGGTAAATGGCATATTGGCAAGTTTACGCTTCTCCTCCGACAATTTTATTTTAGGTTTTGGAGTCCTTTTTTTACTGATATTTGGTGTTTTGGATTTGACATGCTCTGTACTATGACATTGGGCATCGGCCTTGGCAGACGACGTTGCTGGCATTTCATCGTCTCGGCCATGACTAGTGGCAGCAGCTTCAGCACGAGGTGGAAGTGGATCTTGATCTTTCCCTAATTTTGGAACCTCAACATTTTTGTTCTCCATATTTTAATAGGCACAACTAAAAGGCACCTCAGGTAAACAATGGAGATGGATGGATTGGATACTAGTATACAATTATGGACGGGCTGCCGAGTGCCGACACAGAGGTAGCCACAGCCGTGAACTACCGCACTGTACTGTGTCTGCTGCTAATATATAGACTGGTTGATAAAGAGATAGTATACTCGTAACTAGTATGTATGTATAAAGAAAGAAAAAAAAACCACGGTTAGGTGGTATATACAATTATGGACGGGCTGCCGAGTGCCGACACAGAGGTAGCCACAGCCGTGAACTACCGCACTGTACTGTGTCTGCTGCTAATATAGACTGGTTGATAAAGAGATAGTATACTCGTAACTAGTATGTATGTATAAAGAAAGAAAAAAAAACCACGGTTAGGTGGTATATACAATTATGGACGGGCTGCCGAGTGCCGACACAGAGGTAGCCACAGCCGTGAACTACCGCACTGTACTGTGTCTGCTGCTAATATATAGACTGGTTGATAAAGAGATAGTATACTCGTAACTAGTATGTATGTATAAAGAAAGAAAAAAAAACCACGGTTAGGTGGTATATACAATTATGGACGGGCTGCCGAGTGCCGACACAGAGGTAGCCACAGCCGTGAACTACCGCACTGTACTGTGTCTGCTGCTAATATATAGACTGGTTGATAAAGAGATAGTATACTCGTAACTAGTATGTATGTATAAAGAAAGAAAAAAAAACCACGGTTAGGTGGTATATACAATTATGGACGGGCTGCCGAGTGCCGACACAGAGGTAGCCACAGCCGTGAACTACCGCACTGTACTGTGTCTGCTGCTAATATATAGACTGGTTGATAAAGAGATATTATACTCGTAACTAGTATGTATGTATAAAGAAAGAAAAAAAAACCACGGTTAGGTGGTATATACAATTATGGACGGGCTGCCGAGTGCCGACACAGAGGTAGCCACAGCCGTGAACTACCGCACTGTACTGTGTCTGCTGCTAATATATAGACTGGTTGATAAAGAGATAGTATACTCGTAACTAGTATGTATGTATAAAGAAAGAAAAAAAAACCACGGTTAGGTGGTATATACAATTATGGACGGGCTGCCGAGTGCCGACACAGAGGTAGCCACAGCCGTGATCTACCGCACTGTACTGTGTCTGCTGCTAATATAGACTGGTTGATAAAGAGATAGTATACTACTAATATTATATATACTGGTGGTCAGGTCACTGGTCACTAGTCACACTGGCAGTGGCACTCCTGCAGCAAAAGTGTGCACTGTTTAATTTTAATATAATATTATGTACTCCTGGCTCCTGCTATAACCTATAACTGGCACTGCAGTAGTGCTCCCCAGTCTCCCCCACAATTATAAGCTGTGTGAGCTGAGCAGTCAGACAGATATATAATATATATAGATGATGCAGCACACTGGCCTGAGCCTGAGCAGTGCACACAGATATGGTATGTGACTGACTGAGTCACTGTGTGTATCGCTTTTTTCAGGCAGAGAACGGATATATTAAATAAACTGCACTGTGTGTCTGGTGGTCACTCACTATATAATATATTATGTACTCCTGGCTCCTGCTATAACCTATAACTGGCACTGCAGTAGTGCTCCCCAGTCTCCCCCACAATTATAAGCTGTGTGAGCTGAGCAGTCAGACAGATATATATAATATTATATATAGATAATAGATGATGCAGCACACTGGCCTGAGCCTGAGCAGTGCACACAGATATGGTATGTGACTGAGTCACTGTGTGCTGTGTATCGCTTTTTTCAGGCAGAGAACGGATTATAAATAAAACTGGTGGTCACTGGTCACTATCAGCAAAACTCTGCACTGTACTGAGTACTCCTAATGCTCCCCAAAATTAGTAAATCAAGTGTCTCTCTAATCTATTCTAAACGGAGAGGACGCCAGCCACGTCCTCTCCCTATCAATCTCAATGCACGTGTGAAAATGGCGGCGACGCGCGGCTCCTTATATAGAATCCGAGTCTCGCGATAGAATCCGAGCCTCGCGAGAATCCGACAGCGTCATGATGACGTTCGGGCGCGCTCGGGTTAACCGAGCAAGGCGGGAAGATCCGAGTCGCTCGGACCCGTGAAAAAAAACATGAAGTTCTGGCGGGTTCGGATTCAGAGAAACCGAACCCGCTCATCTCTAGTTTTCAACTGCCAATTTCAGGCAAAAGGCATTTTTCAACTATTATTATTTATTTAGTCAAATTGTAGTACTCACACAAAGCAATGATAAGCACATGTAGATATTTGTGTTACCCTTTAATGGTAGTATCAAGAATACTTTTTTTCATGTATTATGCACTACCTTACCAATACCATGGAATACCTCAATTGCCATTGGGGGTCATTCAGAGTTGTTCGCTCGCAAGCTGCTTTTAGCAGCTTTGCACACGCTAAGCCGCCGCCTACTGGGAGTGAATCTTAGCTTATCAAAATTGCGAACGAAAGATTCGCAATATTGCGAAAATACTTCTCTGTGCAGTTTCTGAGTAGCTCGAGACTTACTCTGCCAGTGCGATCAGTTCAGTGCTTGTCGTTCCTGGTTTGACGTCACAAACACACCCAGCGTTCGCCCAGACACTCCTCCGTTTCTCCAGCCACTCCCGCGTTTTTCCCAGAAACGGTAGCGTTTTTTCGCACACACCCATAAAACGGCCTGTTTCCGCCCAGAAACACCCACTTCCTGTCAATCACATTACGATCACCAGAACGAAGAAAAAACCTCGTAATGCCGTGAGTAAAATTCCTAACTGCATAGCAAATTTACTTGGCGCAGTCGCACTGCGGACATTGCGCATGCGCATTAGCGACTATTCGCTCCGTTGCGACAAAAAAATAACGAGCGAACAACTCGGAATGACCCCCATTGGCAATTAGTTCTGTGCGTTCTTTTAGCTTTTCATTCATCTGTTTAATTTATAAGAGCCTTGACATGAGAGAAATGTCCATTGAGATGCCTTATTAATTGGCATCTGTAATACCCATATACATGAGATTTGTCTATTTTCAAAGACTACTGAAACTCAGATACTGCTTTTTACAATCAGACATCACATAAATCTACACTACCCTCTTGTTATCCAGATGCAATGCATGTACAGTATCACACCCCTATTCCCAGCCTTACCATATCAGTTGTGCTTTCAACACCTCATTGACACCACGTCCCAACAAATTAACAGCAAACTGGGGAGCAATTAATGCACTATGTGTTTGGGTTTTCCTAGGACACTTGCCATTATAATCTCTCGCTCTGCAGTATATTCACTGATAAGGTACCATCAACTCCATTTACATTTGGCCCAGATTATACAGTGAGAAGGTTTTTCTTACCTTAGCAAACTGCAAGTCACATCAATGTCCAGATCTTTGATTGAAATGATTGAAGCACTCTGTACCTATTGTAGCTGAGGAATTATCATCATAACTTGGTATTTTCTATAAGCAGACATTAATGCACTATAGCTCCATACATAAATGAACTAACATACTGTATATAGGCTTTCTGCTTGACATGCAGCGTTTTCCTGTATTTCATTAGATCACTACTCTAGATATTTATTTTAGACTGAGGTGGCAGACAGCAGTAACAGCTGGAAAAGGTTCTGCGTCCCTCCCAGATTTTTCTATTGGCTGCAAATGAAATGTCAGTCACAACCATAACCCTTTCAGCACCAAACCTTTGTGTATTAGTTTACAGCAGATGCTATATGCGAAAGGGAAACATATGTGAGATACTCAACCCCTCCTTCCCCACTAGACCGGTTCTTCATGATTCACTGACACAGCCAGAGAAGCTAAGAGTCATGCTTGCTTTTCACTATCTTGCTCGCATGTACAGCTTTACATAAACACTAGAGATGAGCGGGTTCGGTTTCTCTGAATCCGAACCCGCCAGAACTTCATGTTTTTTTTCACGGGTCCGAGCGACTCGGATCTTCCCGCCTTGCTCGGTTAACCCGAGCGCGCCCGAACGCCATCATGACGCTGTCGGATTCTCGCGAGGCTCGGATTCTATCGCGAGACTCGGATTCTATATAAGGAGCCGCGCGTCGCCGCCATTTTCACACGTGCATTGAGATTGATAGGGAGAGGACGTGGCTGGCGTCCTCTCCGTTTAGAATAGATTAGAGAGACACTTGATTTACTAATTTTGGGGAGCATTAGGAGTACTCAGTACAGTGCAGAGTTTTGCTGATAGTGACCAGTGACCACCAGTTTTATTTATAATCCGTTCTCTGCCTGAAAAAAGCGATACACAGCACACAGTGACTCAGTCACATACCATATCTGTGTGCACTGCTCAGGCTCAGGCCAGTGTGCTGCATCATCTATTATCTATATATAATATTATATATATCTGTCTGACTGCTCAGCTCACACAGCTTATAATTGTGGGGGAGACTGGGGAGCACTACTGCAGTGCCAGTTATAGGTTATAGCAGGAGCCAGGAGTACATAATATATTATATAGTGAGTGACCACCAGACACACAGTGCAGTTTATTTAATATATCCGTTCTCTGCCTGAAAAAAGCGATACACACAGTGACTCAGTCAGTCACATACCATATCTGTGTGCACTGCTCAGGCTCAGGCCAGTGTGCTGCATCATCTATATATATTATATATCTGTCTGACTGCTCAGCTCACACAGCTTATAATTGTGGGGGAGACTGGGGAGCACTACTGCAGTGCCAGTTATAGGTTATAGCAGGTGCCAGGAGTACATAATATTATATTAAAATTAAACAGTGCACACTTTTGCTGCAGGAGTGCCACTGCCAGTGTGACTAGTGACCAGTGACCTGACCACCAGTATATATAATATTTGTAGTATACTATCTCTTTATCAACCAGTCTATATTAGCAGCAGACACAGTACAGTGCGGTAGTTCACGGCCGTGGCTACCTCTGTGTCGGCACTCGGCAGCCCGTCCATAATTGTATATACCACCTAACCGTGGTTTTTTTTCTTTCTTTATACATACATACTTGTTACGAGTATACTATCTCTTTATCAACCAGTCTATATATTAGCAGCAGACACAGTACAGTGCGGTAGTTCACGGCTGTGGCTACCTCTGTGTCGGCACTCGGCAGCCCGTCCATAATTGTATATACCACCTAACCGTGGTTTTTTTTTCTTTCTTTATACATACATACTAGTTACGAGTATACTATCTCTTTATCAACCAGTCTATATATTAGCAGCAGACACAGTACAGTGCGGTAGTTCACGGCTGTGGCTACCTCTGTGTCGGCACTCGGCAGCCCGTCCATAATTGTATATACCACCTAACCGTGGTTTTTTTTTCTTTCTTTATACATACATACTAGTTACGAGTATACTATCTCTTTATCAACCAGTCTATATATTAGCAGCAGACACAGTACAGTGCGGTAGTTCACGGCTGTGGCTACCTCTGTGTCGGCACTCGGCAGCCCGTCCATAATTGTATACTAGTATCCAATCAATCCATCTCCATTGTTTACCTGAGGTGCCTTTTAGTTGTGCCTATTAAAATATGGAGAACAAAAATGTTGAGGTTCCAAAATTAGGGAAAGATCAAGATCCACTTCCACCTCGTGCTGAAGCTGCTGCCACTAGTCATGGCCGAGACGATGAAATGCCAGCAACGTCGTCTGCCAAGGCCGATGCCCAATGTCATAGTACAGAGCATGTCAAATCCAAAACACCAAATATCAGTAAAAAAAAGGACTCCAAAACCTAAAATAAAATTGTCGGAGGAGAAGCGTAAACTTGCCAATATGCCATTTACCACACGGAGTGGCAAGGAACGGCTGAGGCCCTGGCCTATGTTCATGGCTAGTGGTTCAGCTTCACATGAGGATGGAAGCACTCAGCCTCTCGCTAGAAAAATGAAAAGACTCAAGCTGGCAAAAGCAGCACAGCAAAGAACTGTGCATTCTTCGAAATCCCAAATCCACAAGGAGAGTCCAATTGTGTCGGTTGCGATGCCTGACCTTCCCAACACTGGACGTGAAGAGCATGCGCCTTCCACCATTTGCACGCCCCCTGCAAGTGCTGGAAGGAGCACCCGCAGTCCAGTTCCTGATAGTCAGATTGAAGATGTCAGTGTTGAAGTACACCAGGATGAGGAGGATATGGGTGTTGCTGGCGCTGGGGAGGAAATTGACCAGGAGGATTCTGATGGTGAGGTGGTTTGTTTAAGTCAGGCACCCGGGGAGACACCTGTTGTCCGTGGGAGGAATATGGCCGTTGACATGCCTGGTGAAAATACCAAAAAAATCAGCTCTTCGGTGTGGAGGTATTTCACCAGAAATGCGGACAACAGGTGTCAAGCCGTGTGTTCCCTTTGTCAAGCTGTAATAAGTAGGGGTAAGGACGTTAACCACCTCGGAACATCCTCCCTTATACGTCACCTGCAGCGCATTCATAATAAGTCAGTGACAAGTTCAAAAACTTTGGGTGACAGCGGAAGCAGTCCACTGACCAGTAAATCCCTTCCTCTTGTAACCAAGCTCACGCAAACCACCCCACCAACTCCCTCAGTGTCAATTTCCTCCTTCCCCAGGAATGCCAATAGTCCTGCAGGCCATGTCACTGGCAATTCTGACGAGTCCTCTCCTGCCTGGGATTCCTCCGATGCATCCTTGCGTGTAACGCCTACTGCTGCTGGCGCTGCTGTTGTTGCCGCTGGGAGTCGATGGTCATCCCAGAGGGGAAGTCGTAAGCCCACTTGTACTACTTCCAGTAAGCAATTGACTGTTCAACAGTCCTTTGCGAGGAAGATGAAATATCACAGCAGTCATCCTACTGCAAAGCGGATAACTGAGTCCTTGACAACTATGTTGGTGTTAGACGTGCGTCCGGTATCCGCCGTTAGTTCACAGGGAACTAGACAATTTATTGAGGCAGTGTGCCCCCGTTACCAAATACCATCTAGGTTCCACTTCTCTAGGCAGGCGATACCGAGAATGTACACGGACGTCAGAAAAAGACTCACCAGTGTCCTAAAAAATGCAGTTGTACCCAATGTCCACTTAACCACGGACATGTGGACAAGTGGAGCAGGGCAGGGTCAGGACTATATGACTGTGACAGCCCACTGGGTAGATGTATGGACTCCCGCCGCAAGAACAGCAGCGGCGGCACCAGTAGCAGCATCTCGCAAACGCCAACTCTTTCCTAGGCAGGCTACGCTTTGTATCACCGCTTTCCAGAATACGCACACAGCTGAAAACCTCTTACGGCAACTGAGGAAGATCATCGCGGAATGGCTTACCCCAATTGGACTCTCCTGTGGATTTGTGGCATCGGACAACGCCAGCAATATTGTGTGTGCATTAAATATGGGCAAATTCCAGCACGTCCCATGTTTTGCACATACCTTGAATTTGGTGGTGCAGAATTTTTTAAAAAACGACAGGGGCGTGCAAGAGATGCTGTCGGTGGCCAGAAAAATTGCGGGACACTTTCGGCGTACAGGCACCACGTACAGAAGACTGGAGCACCACCAAAAACTACTGAACCTGCCCTGCCATCATCTGAAGCAAGAAGTGGTAACGAGGTGGAATTCAACCCTCTATATGCTTCAGAGGTTGGAGGAGCAGCAAAAGGCCATTCAAGCCTATACAATTGAGCACGATATAGTAGGTGGAATGCACCTGTCTCAAGTGCAGTGGAGAATGATTTCAACGTTGTGCAAGGTTCTGATGCCCTTTGAACTTGCCACACGTGAAGTCAGTTCAGACACTGCCAGCCTGAGTCAGGTCATTCCCCTCATCAGGCTTTTGCAGAAGAAGCTGGAGGCATTGAAGAAGGAGCTAAAAGGGAGCGATTCCGCTAGGCATGTGGGACTTGTGGATGCAGCCCTTAATTCGCTTAACAAGGATTCACGGGTGGTCAATCTGTTGAAATCAGAGCACTACATTTTGGCCACCGTGCTCGATCCTAGATTTAAAGCCTACCTTGGATCTCTCTTTCCGGCAGACACAGGTCTGCTGGGGTTGAAAGACCTGCTGGTGACAAAATTGTCAAGTCAAGCGGAACGCGACCTGTCAACATCTCCTCCTTCACATTCTCCCGCAACTGGGGGTGCGAGGAAAAGGCTCAGAATTCCGAGCCCACCCGCTGGCGGTGATGCAGGGCAGTCTGGAGCGACTGCTGATGCTGACATCTGGTCCGGACTGAAGGACCTGACAACGATTACGGACATGTCGTCTACTGTCACTGCATATGATTCTCTCAACATTGATAGAATGGTGGAGGATTATATGAGTGACCGCATCCAAGTAGGCACGTCACACAGTCCGTACTTATACTGGCAGGAAAAAGAGGCAATTTGGAGGCCCTTGCACAAACTGGCTTTATTCTACCTAAGTTGCCCTCCCACAAGTGTGTACTCCGAAAGAGTGTTTAGTGCCGCCGCTCACCTTGTCAGCAATCGGCGTACGAGGTTACATCCAGAAAATGTGGAGAAGATGATGTTCATTAAAATGAATTATAATCAATTCCTCCGCGGAGACATTGACCAGCAGCAATTGCCTCCACAAAGTACACAGGGAGCTGAGATGGTGGATTCCAGTGGGGACGAATTGATAATCTGTGAGGAGGGGGATGTACACGGTGATATATCGGAGGGTGAAGATGAGGTGGACATCTTGCCTCTGTAGAGCCAGTTTGTGCAAGGAGAGATTAATTGCTTCTTTTTTGGGGGGGGTCCAAACCAACCCGTCATATCAGTCACAGTCGTGTGGCAGACCCTGTCACTGAAATGATGGGTTGGTTAAAGTGTGCATGTCCTGTTTTGTTTATACAACATAAGGGTGGGTGGGAGGGCCCAAGGACAATTCCATCTTGCACCTCTTTTTTCTTTTCTTTTTCTTTGCATCATGTGCTGATTGGGGAGGGTTTTTTGGAAGGGACATCCTGCGTGACACTGCAGTGCCACTCCTAGATGGGCCCGGTGTTTGTGTCGGCCACTAGGGTCGCTAATCTTACTCACACAGTCAGCTACCTCATTGCGCCTCTTTTTTTCTTTGCGTCATGTGCTGTTTGGGGAGGGTTTTTTGGAAGGGACATCCTGCGTGACACTGCAGTGCCACTCCTAGATGGGCCCGGTGTTTGTGTCGGCCACTAGGGTCGCTAATCTTACTCACACAGCTACCTCATTGCGCCTCTTTTTTTCTTTGCGTCATGTGCTGTTTGGGGAGGGTTTTTTGGAAGGGACATCCTGCGTGACACTGCAGTGCCACTCCTAGATGGGCCCGGTGTTTGTGTCGGCCACTAGGGTCGCTAATCTTACTCACACAGCTACCTCATTGCGCCTCTTTTTTTCTTTGCGTCATGTGCTGTTTGGGGAGGGTTTTTTGGAAGGGACATCCTGCGTGACACTGCAGTGCCACTCCTAGATGGGCCCGGTGTTTGTGTCGGCCACTAGGGTCGCTAATCTTACTCACACAGCTACCTCATTGCGCCTCTTTTTTTCTTTGCGTCATGTGCTGTTTGGGGAGGGTTTTTTGGAAGGGACATCCTGCGTGACACTGCAGTGCCACTCCTAGATGGGCCCGGTGTTTGTGTCGGCCACTAGGGTCGCTTATCTTACTCACACAGCGACCTCGGTGCAAATTTTAGGACTAAAAATAATATTGTGAGGTGTGAGGTATTCAGAATAGACTGAAAATGAGTGTAAATTATGGTTTTTGAGGTTAATAATACTTTGGGATCAAAATGACCCCCAAATTCTATGATTTAAGCTGTTTTTTAGTGTTTTTTGAAAAAAACACCCGAATCCAAAACACACCCGAATCCGACAAAAAAAATTCGGTGAGGTTTTGCCAAAACGCGTTCGAACCCAAAACACGGCCGCGGAACCGAACCCAAAACCAAAACACAAAACCCGAAAAATTTCAGGCGCTCATCTCTAATAAACACGCCAATGCTTCTTGTTTCCAACTGCTGCACTTCTGTACAGTCGCATCCATGCACAATGACTGCAAGTAGGCTTCCCATACTGTCCCTTTAATTCGGGATATACATGAATTACACAGAATCTCTTTTGATTAAAACCAGGAGAAATGCAGGTTTGAAGTCAACCAGCCCCAGAACCTGTGTAATTCATGAGTGTACTAGTTTAAAGAGATAGGGCTAGATGCATCTTCGCTTGGAAAGTGATAAAATGGAAAGTGATAAACTACCAGCCAATCAGCTACTAACTGCCATTTTTCAAACACAGCCTGTGACATGGCAGCTAGGACCTGATTGGCTGGTACTTTTTTCACTCTCCATTTTATCACTTTCCAAGCGATGATGCATCTAGTCCATAGTATGGTAAGCCTACAATTAAGGCACCCTTGCAATCCTATCCATTACAGTCTGATCCATTTTAGTCAGTTTTTAGCATAATTCAATATAATAATAATAATAATAATAATAAATTGCTTCATACACATTAAGGTTTTGGGCAAGTGGTAGCATCAGGTAGTTTAGTACATCACTTAACTCTTATTTATGTGGCTACCTGGAAGTGGTAATGTGTGTCCATAAGAAAGCCCATGATGTCCCTGCAAGTAATAAACTATCCATTTATGGGCCGGATGTAATGCTGCCCAAGTTCGGTGGCCAAAGGGGATGACGGCCAAAGTTGGACATTTGTTTAAAAGGGCAATCACTTCCAAGGCATGGTTTTGCCTTGTAAGTGATTGCCCCTTTAAAAAAAATCCTAGTTCGGCTGGCATCCCGCACGGCCGTCGAACTGGGGCGGCATTACATCTGACCTAATATGTCTGTATTCAGTACAATACCAGGTGTCCATCCTATTGCAAACAAATATGGTAATAACTCAGTATACGTAATATTCCAAAACTGTTCTTTAAAACCTCACATGGTCATAGCCTGAGAACGTGTCACAACTTGTTCATCTTCAAATCTTCACTGGAACAAATTGAACACTGGTTTTACAAGTGCTGAGGGGCTGAAATTCGATCTTGCATTTTCTTCACCTTTTAATGGATTTGTATTTCCACATGAAACCCCATTCTCACACTTCTAGCAGTTTCCAGGCTTGTGATACTGATTTTTGTTATATAAGGCAGACCGTGTAAATAGCTTCCAAGGCAACTACCATATGAGAACAAAAAAAAAAAAATGTCATAACATGTTTTGTTATCATTAATCTAAGAAGGAATCAGAATCCAAATATCCAGTCAATTTCCCACATTAAGCTCCATTTGTAACATCAAATAATTCCCACATTTTGTTTGTTTTGTTTTAGTTACAGTAATTTTGGTGACCTGTGCCAGAAAAAGTGTTGCTGCGGCCCCCAACCCACTGCCCCCCAAATTTTCTGATGGACATCAAGGACTTGAAACAACTAACAACACATCCCTCATATTAGCAGGCAGATGCAGAGCAGTCAGCGCACAGTACAGACAGACTCACAACACCCACCCAGCTAACAATCTGTGAACTCATTGCCACTGCGCAAATATAAAATCACCCTTCTGCATCCACCTCTCATCAGCTACTTGCTCAGTATTGTGGCAGCCTCTCCCTACACATAGTGCAGAAGCACCAGAGTGTAGCCACTGACTGGCCAACGATGCAGTAAGAAGAGAGCCTGACTGGTTGGGCAATGTAGTATGAAGGGACCCTGACTGCTAGCAATGCAGTAAGAAGGACCATCACTGGCCGACAATGCATTAAAGAGAGATCCTGACTGGCTAGTGATGCAGTAAGAAAGGAACCTGACTGGCCGGCGATGCAGTAAGGAGGTACACTGACTTCCTGGCTGGTGATACGGGATCCGGTCTGAAGGTCGAACCTGTCTAGGTCGACAATGTTTAGGTCGACCACTATAGGTCGACAATGTTTAGGTCGACCACTATAGGTCGACAGTCACTAGGTCGATGCAGTAAGGAGGTACACTGACTGCCTGGCTCGTGATACAGGATCCGGTCTGAAGGTCGACACTGTCTAGGTCGACCACTATAGGTCGACAGTCACTAGATCGACAGTGATACAGTGAGCCACTGCTCAATGCTGCTGCCCAGTATTATCCTATCTAGTAAAGGTATTAAAGGTAGTAAGGAAGGGGCTTTTATAATTCTGCCATAAAATAAAAAAAACAGCAGACAGAGAGGGGGTAGCTGCTCAATAAATTCTGGAGATAATTATATATCAGGTGCTAAAAGAGGGTAGGGGGTCACAAATAAACAGAAGAGGGGGTGTGCTTTACCGCCCAATCCCCCCCCACCCCCGGGTTCCCCCAAGCACACTGACGATTACCTGTTATAATACCTGAACCTATATGGTAATAGAATTTCAGAGAAATTGGTCACATGCATTTGCAAAGACATGTTTAGCTGCTGGCCGCGTCAGGGCTTCTCCGATATCAGCAGTCCTAACACTACATAATAGCAGTGCCCCCACAGGGCCATGTGATTTGTCTACAGTAAGGCCTCATGATAAAGGCTCATACTAAAACGCATCTAGCTAGCTTACCTGGGAGCCACCCCTAGGATCTCCCATTAGCACTACAAGGTCCCTGCCATTGATTTACTCATTCCACTCTATTTACTTACCCTATACACCAGGCATTCCCAACCTCAGTTCCTCAAGGCACACTGTCTAACAGTCCATGTTTTAGTGATATCCAGACTTGAGCGCATATGATTAAGTCACATTAACTAAAGTACTAATTAAGTCTCCTGTGCTCTAGCATGGATATCACTGAAACATGGACTGTTAGTGTGTCTTGAGGACCAAGGTTGGGAATTCCTGATATACACACTGATCACTGTACACATGTTACACTGATCACTATACACAGGTGACAGTCCTTGAGGATGCTCCAGTCAGCTCACAGATGGCAGGGTGTCTGCCAGGAGTGTCCATTGGCACACAGCAAGCCACATGCAGGTGCCACGGGCAAGCGATGGTGCTGCACCCAGGGCCCTGCGTCCTAGGCAATGGCACCGCTTGCACATCTCTAATTACGGCTTTGCATGGGTCACACAGATATCACACACCTGATACACACTGATCAATTTGCACAGTTCGAAGGTGGTATACAGTACAAAGATGCTACACTGCCTGGCTCAAGTACCAGTTAACTTTGCTGTCACAATGATGTTAGACTGATCCCCAGGAGTAAGAGGATCATAAACCCTAGTGCTCGCCTCACCCTCATGTGATGGATGATGTTCAGAGTAGTGCATTGAGGATCATCTCTCCTGCACTGCGATGGTGAGTACAGCTGCTAGGACTGCAAGCTGCCAGTAATCCCAGATGTGTCAGCCTGGGAACACCCCAGAACCTGCGGACTCTATAAAAGGAGAAAATGTTTTGGGAAATCTCGCCCTGCATAGGAAACATACAGCATGGAAAGTAGAAGGGAAGGACGCATCGATGACACATAGTGAATGTAATAATTCTCCGACGGCCTTATAATCGTATTACTATACTGTAGGTAGAGATACATATTAATAGATAAGAAAGTTGTGCCTTCAGCCACTCGTTCTATGTTTTATTCTTATTAATACTCACTAAGTTAATGTGCATGTCATTAATAGATTTTCACATAGTTTCTTTATTCTCTTTTAGGTTTCGTAAAACTTTTTATTAAAGCATCACATCACATCATATACATCAAATGTGGTGTTATGATTTTGAACATTGAATTCAGAAACACCACATTTACAACAGTTTATCAAAGCATCAAAAACAGCAATACAATCATCTTCAGTATACTGTAGCATATCACATTTACACATGTCCGAAGGAGCCGCAGTATCCCAGAAAATGTTAAGTGTCTGTCAAGAACTATAGGAGGATCCCCCAATAACAATCTAGTCTCATACCATTCTGTATTATTTAAGGAATGTATAATCCTTATTTGAAAATCTGCTGGCAGAGTAACAATATAGTTTTCCCAAGATTAAAAAAAAAAATAGACACACGTAATTTTTCCAACAAGTATAAAAATCAGCATTCCATAACATAGGGTCGTCAGTGTAATATATAATGTTTCATAAAGAAAGAAAACAATGAAAAAATTACAGAAATATGACACATGTATTTCCTTTTAGACAGATAGGTATCATATCCATCAGTAGACTTATTTGTGGCAGACTAGAGCTCTAGATGGGTAGCTATGCCCCTTCTCTGTTCTAAACTGTCAATCATAAACATTAGGATGTACCCCCATTTGTTTTATACTTTTTATTGGATTAGTTACTCAGAAGGGTTTCTGGAATAAATAGTACTAGCTGATGTGCTTTTTCCACCTGGTAAAGGTTTGCTCCTTTTCACCCCCTTAGGAATCGAATTTCAAAAAATTCCTGGTTAGTGGGTGAATGCAAATAACTGTCACAGTTTCTAGACCACCCAACAGGTCACATGTTCCAGGTCACCTAGCTGGTGCACAGGGAGAGTTCACCAACTGTCACATTTGCCAGAGCACAATGGTGCTGCATTGTAAATGACAGGCGGATGTTTTCGCACATAACACCGAAAATAAACAATCAATTATAGCACCAATATTTTTCTGCAAATCTACGGGCCAAGACCTTTAATTTGGTGTGCCCTGCTTAGACAATGGCATTATAGAAATATGTCACTCATAAAAGTTGTCCTTCTGCCATTAATGTAAAGGTTGTTCTATTACTGTTGTTCCCATTGTAAAGCGCAACGGAATATGCTGTGCTATATATGAAACTGTTAATAAATAAATAAATAAATAAAATATGTATTTTTCTATGAAGGAGCATTATTTAGGGTTTTTTGTTTAATGATGTTTACCTACAGGTACTTGGCCACAATGGTTGTTCCCAGTGAAACACACATCACTTATCCAGAAACCAGTCTCTCGCTCCCTCTTGTGGTCATTTTTGGTCATTGTGATGTCTGTAGTTTTGAATAAACATACTGACCAATTGGGAAAGCATACCTCCCAACATGGCCCTCTCCAGGAGGGACAAATGCTCTGCTCCTGGACTTTTCTCTTAATTTATGATTGCCATCACCTGTGCTGAAACACCTTTCTTATCCATTAACTAGTTCAACACAGGTGACGGCAATCTTAAATTAAGAGAAAAGTCCAGAAGCAGAGCATTGTGTCCCTCCTGGAGAAGGTCATGTTGGGAGGTATAGGAATGGGAAGAACAGCAGTTGCTAAATGGTTTCTGAGCACATCACATAATGCAAAGAAGACAGTTGGGTACATGATACAAATGTATTTTTCAGCACATTCTGCCTCCACCTACTTCCACCGAACCATGGGCCTAATTCAGATCTGATCGCAGCAGCAAATTTGTTAGCTACAGTAATGGACAAAACCATGTGCACTGCAGGGGAGGCAGATGTAACATGTGCAGAGAGAGTTAGATTTGGCTGGGGTGTGTTCAAACTGAAATCTAAATTGCAGTGTAAAGCAGCCAGATTTACCCTGCACAGAAACAATATAACCCACTCAAATCTAACTCTCTCTGCACATGTTATATCCAGGGCCGGTTCGAATGCCCTCGGCGCCCCGGGCAGGGAATGGGGCGTGGCTTACTACAGGGGGCGTGGTCAATCACGCCCCCTGTACAGCAGAAGTGCCGCTTAAATGCTGAGCGGTGCGCGATGACGTCATCGCGCACCGCACAGCAAAAGGTCCTCTCCGCGAAGGGAAACTAGACGCGTAGTGTCTAGTTCCCTTCGCGGAGAGGACCTTTGCTGTGCGGTGCGTGATGACGTCATCGCGCACCGCTCAGTAATGGTCCTCTTTGCGAAGGGAAACTAGACGCTACGCGTCTAGTTCCCTTCACGGGACCAGAGCCGCAGGAGCCGGGGGGACACAGCGGGCAGCGGAGGGCACAGCAGTGGCGGATCTTGCCATGGTGCGGCGCCCTCCGGAAGGCGCCAGCGCCCTCCGGAAGGCGGCGCCCCGGGCAAAAGTACTGCTTGCCCGTGGCAAGATCCGCTACTGGTTATATCTGCCCCACCTGCAGTGCACATGGTTTTGTCCTTTAGCTAACAAAGATCTGAATTAGGCCTTATAACATAGGGGGTAATTCAGACTTGATCGCTGTTGTGCGTTTTCTCAGGCTGCGATCAGGTCTGAACTGCGCATGCGTATGCACCGAAAGGCGCAGGTGCAACGGACAGCAGCAATGGGGAGCGCTGGTCAGCGACGGGATGGTGTGAAAATAGGATTTTAATTATCTACCGGTAAATCCTTTTCTCGTAGTCCGTAGAGGATGCTGGGGTCCACATTAGTACCATGGGGTATAGACGGGTCCACTAGGAGCCACTGGCACTTTAAGAGTTTGAGAGTGTGGGCTGGCTCCCCCCCCCCCTCTATGCCCCTCCTACCAGACTCAGTCTAGAAACTGTGCCCGAGGAGACGGACATCTTTGAGAGAAGGATTATACACAGATAGTGGCGAGATTCACACCAGCTCACACACAAGGCAAACCAAGCTAACTAGCTTGAAACATCAGCAACGACTGAACAACATTACTTACCAAGTAACGAAACAGTACTTACCAAGAACTAAGCAGTACTGAACTAAGTAACCACTGCACGATCACGAAGCGCTGGGTGGGTGCCCAGCATCCTCTACGGACTACGAGAAAAGGATTTACCGGTAGGTAATAAAAATCCTATTTTCTCTTACGTCCTAGAGGATGCTGGGGTGCACTGCACATTAGTACCATGGGGATGTACCAAAGCTCCCAGAACGGGAGGGAGAGCGCGAAGGCTCCTGCAGAACTGATTGACCAAACTTAAGGTCCTCAGAGGCCAAAGCATCGAACTTGTAGAACTTAGCAAACATGTTCAACCCTGACCAAGTAGCCGCTCGGCAAAGCTGTAAAGCCGAGACACCCCGGGCAGCCACCCAGGAAGAACCCACCTTACGAGTAGAGTGGGCCTTAACAGACGTAGGACACGGCAGGCCTGCCGTAGAATACGCATGCTGGATAGCGAACCTGATCCAGCGAGAGATCGTCTGCTTAGAACAGGACACCCAATTTTCTAGGGATCATACAGGACAAACAGAAGAGTCCGATTTTCTGTGACGAACAGTCCTCTTCACATAGATTTTCAGAGCCTTTACAACATCCAAGGACTTTGATGAAATTGCCTAGTCAGTAGCAACTGGCACCACAATAGGTTTGGTTAATATGAAATGCAGACACAACCTTCGGAAGGAACTGCGGACGTGTCCTGAGCTCAGCTCTATCTTCATAGAAGATCAAGTATGGGCTTTTACATGACAAAGCCCCCAACTCCGACCCTCGTCTAGCAGAAACCAAGGCCAACAAAGTGACAGCCTTCCACCTGAAAAACTTAACCTCAACCTCCTGTAGAGGCTCAAACCAGTCCGACTGGAGGAACTGCAACACCACGTTTAGATCCCATGGCGCCGTAGGTGGCACAAAGGGAGGCTGGATGTGCAGAACACCCTTCAAAAAGGTCTGAGCCTCAGGGAGGGCAACCAACTGTTTCTGGAAGAAAATGGATAAGGCCGAAATCTGGACCTTTACGGAACCTAATCTCAGGCCCATATCCACACCTGCTTGGAGGAAGAGGAGAAATCGTCCAAGTTGAAACTCCACCATAGGAAACTTCTTGGATTCACACCAAGACACATACTTTTTCTAAATGCGATGGTAATGTTTTGATGTTACTCCTTTCCTAGCCTGTATCAGGGTAGGAATAACCTTGTTCGGAATACCCTTCTGAGCTAATATGTGGCGTTCAACTTCCATACCGTCAAACGTAGCCGTGGTAAGTCTTGATAGGCGAATGGCCCCTTCTGAAGCAGGTCCTCCCGAAGAGGAGGAGGCCTCGGTTCTTCTAGCAGTAGATCCAGAAGATGAGGATTGCCTGAACTCTTGTTCTCCTTTATGAGTTTGAGAACTCTTGGAATGAGTGGAAGTGGAGGAAACACGTACACCGACTGGAACACCCACGGAGTCACTAGGGCGTCCACCGCCACTGCTTGTGGGTCCCTCGACCTGGAACAATACCGCCGAAGCTTCTTGTTGAGACGAGAGGCCATCATGTCGATCTGGGGTATGCCCCAAAGATCTATTACCTCCTTGAACACCTCCAGATGGAGACCCCACTCCCCTGGGTGGAGATCATGTCTGCTGAGGAAGTCCGCTTCCTAGTTGTCTACTCCCGGAATGAAGATCGCAGACAGCGCCAACATGTATTTTTCTGCCCAGACAATGATTCTGGTTACCTCCGACATTGCAGCTCTGCTCTTCATTCTGCCCTGTCGGTTTATGTAAGCCATGGGCCATTTGGAGAAGACCGTTGTAGATGGCTCTTAGTTCCAGAATGTTTATCGGCAGGCCGGCTTCCAGACTTGACCACCTTCCTTGGAAGGTTTCCCCTAGAGTGACCGCGCCCCAGCCCCGGAGACTTGCATTCGTGGTTAGAAGGATCCAGTCCTGACTCCCGAACCTGCGGCCCTCCAATAGGTGAGGTAATTGCAGCCACCAAAGGAGTGAAATCCTGGCCATTAGCGACAGACGTATTCTCTGGTGCATGTGAACCACTTGTCCAGGAGATCCAGGTGGAAGGACCGAGCATGAAACCTCCCGTACTGTAGCGCCTCGTAAGAGGCCACCATTTTCCAGAGAAGGCGAATGCAGTGATGAATCCGGGCCGGCTTCAGGACATCCCGAACCATTGTTTGAATCACCAAAGCTTTTTCCTCTGGAAGAAATACCCTCTGCACTTCCGTGTCGAGGATCAATCCCAGAAACGACAACCTCCTGGTTGGTTCCAAATGGGATTTTGGAGATTCAGGATCCAACCATGTTCCCTGAGAAGCTGGGTCATGAGAGTTATGAACCATAACAGCTTCTCCTTGGACGATGCCTTTATCAGCAGATCGTCCAGATATGGAATTATGTTCACCCCCTCTCTGCGGAGGAGAACCATAATTTCCGCCATAACCTTGGTGATTACCCTTGGTGCTGTGGAGAGGCTGAAGGCAGGGCCTGGAACTGAAAATGACAGTCCAACAGTGCAAATCGGAGATAAGCCTGATGCGGCAGCCAAATCAGAATGTGGAGGTACGCATCCTTGATATCCAGGGATATCAGGAATTCCCCCTCCTCCAGACCTGATATCACCGCCCTTAGAGACTCTATTTTGAACTTGAACTCCTGCAGAAAGGGGTTTAGTGATTTTAAGTTCAGAACGGGCCTGACCGAACCACCCGGTTTTGGTAGAACGAAAAGGTTCGAATAGTAACCCGTGTTTTGCATTTGTGGAGGGACTAGTACAATGTCCTGTGCCTCCACCAACTTCTGGATGACTCCCTGTAGGGTAGCCCTGTCTGCCGGCAGAGCTGGCAAGCCTGATTTGAAGAACCGATGAGGAGGGAGATCTTGAAATTCCAGCCGGTACCCCTGGGACACAATATCTAGTACCCAGGGGTCCATACCGGACGACACCCAGATGTATCTGAAATGTCTGAGTCTCTCCCCCACCGGCCCTACCTCCAGGCCGCGCTGTCCACCGTCATGCGGAGGACTTTGGTGTACCTGAAGCAGGCTTCTGTTCCTGGGAACCTGCCACAGCTGGTTTCTTGGATTTTGGACGGCTAACTCTGAAGAAGGTGGTGGACGGTTTGGCCTTTTTCGGTGTAGTAACCCGAAAGGACTGAGATGCAGTGAAGAAAAAGGTTTCTCCGTAGCAGGAGCTGCTGATGGAAGAAAAGGGGACTTACCTGCTGTAGCCATGGAGATCCACGCATCCAACGCTTTCCTAAAGAGAGCCTGACCTGTGTAGGGTAGAGTCTCCACACCTCTCCTGGATTACTTGTCGGCAGACCACTGGCGCGCCACAGTCCTTGACGATCCGAGACAGACATGGAAGACATGGAATTCCTGCAGCCATTGAACCCAGGTCTTTCATGGATTCCACCATAAATCCTGCAGAATCCTGAATGTTACGTAAAAACAATTCAACGTCACTTTTATCCATTGTATCCAAATACTCAAGTAATGTGGCTGACCACTTTACTATAGCTTTAGAAATCCATGCACAAGCAATAGTAGGCCGTAGTATCGCCCCTGAAGCCATGTATATGGATTGAGTGTATTATCAATTTTGCGATCATCCGGTTCTTTTAAGGCGGTAGATCCTGGAACCGGTAAAACCACCTTTTTCGAGAGTCTGGATACAGACGCGTCCACTATGGGTGGGTTTTGCCATTTCTTTATATCCTCCTCCAGGAAAGGGAAAGCAACCAGGGCCAGCGCTTTAGGCAGCTGCCTATGGGTGGGGGACCTGAAGGGGCGGCCCGCAGCCGACCCCTGGCATCAGCCGAACTAGAGTCACACTGACTCATTACAGTTGGTCAAGGGCCCTAAAAAAAATGGAGGCGGTCCGGCTGGAGAGGAGTAGGGGGGAGAGCGACCACTTCCCTACCATTTTCCTCTATTCCAGATCTGTCACCCAAGGATATCAATAGAGTGGGGAGTGGTCAGGCGGCAGCTTCTCCTGCTTCTCCCCCTGCTTCTAGTATCCCGGTGCCGCACTGGCCCGTCCTCAGCTGAAGGGGATGTGTGATGTCCTCTCTGCCTGACCCCGTCATCAGTCACACCCCCTCCTGCTCTGCAGTCTGCACAGCCAATGGTGCACAGGCAATTCTTCGTCCAGCCTCCCTCAGTAACAATTACCTGCTGCCGAACATGCTCCTGCCCCCCCCCCCCCCCCCGCGCGAGCAATGCGCTGTTACGGCGGTCGGTGCCAGAGCACTGAACCACCCTACTCCACGGTGGTCCCTTCCTCCTGCAGCAGCCTCCCGGACATAGGTCCACTACTCCTATGATTACTATTTCCTGTGGCCGCGTCACAGTGGGGCTGCATAGTCACTGGAGCTCGGATCCTCCTGCTGCCGGCCTCCTCTTCGAGCTGTGTCTGGTTCCGCAGTGGACTGCCATGTTGACATGGTGGTGGTGAGTGACAGGAGAGCCCTGTGCCCCCCACCGTGTGTGGCCCTGTACCCCGTGTGTATGTGTGGCCCCCTCTACTTCCCCTGACCATGGTGTGTGGCCCCATGTGCCTACCTGCCCATATGTGTGTGACACCTTGTGCCCCCTTGTGTTTGACACCCTGTGCCTGCTGCCTTTGTGTGTCACCTAGTGCCCCCTACTCCTGTTTTTCCCTGCCCCCTCATGTGTGCCCATGTGTGTGTGCCCCCCTGCCCCCATGTATGGTGCACTGTACACCCTCTGCCCCTGTGTGTGTGTGTGACACCCTGTGCCCCCCTGCCCCCATGTATGGTGCACTGTACACCCTCTGCCCCTGTGTGTGTGTGTGACATCCTGTGCCCCCCTGCCCCCATGTATGGTGCACTGTACACCCTCTGCCCTGTGTGTGTGTGTGTGACACCCTGTGCCCCCCTGCCCCCATGTATGGTGCACTGTACACCCCCTGCCCCTGTTTGTGTGACACCCTGTGCCCCCCTGCCCCCATGTATGGTGTACTGTACACCCCCTGCCCCTGTGTGTGTGTGTGTGTGTGACACCCTATGCCCCCCCCTGTATGGTGCACTGCAAATCCCCTGCCCCTGTGTGTGTGACACCCTGTGCCCCCCTGCCCCATGTATGGTGCACTGTACACCCCCTGCCCCTGTTTGTGTAACACCCTGTGCCCCCCTGTCCCCATGTATGGTGCACTGTACACCCCCTGCCACCCATGTGTGATGCACTTTGGACACCTTGTCCCCATTCCCCCCCCCCCCCCCCTTCTGGGACACACTGTGCACCCTCTGCCTCTGTGTGTGTGTCGCCCTGTACCAACCCCAGGGGTGAGTAGTGAGTTTCTGATCTGTGGGAGGGGTTAATCTGGCATTTTTGTTGGATTTCCCCCCCCTCCCTTCCTCTCCCCACTCGTGTCCTATGTCCCTGTCTCCCAGTCAGCATTTGCCAGTTCCTCTGTCCCCTGGTCACAGCCAGATACAGTACATCACCTCTCACCCTTTGCCTCCCCAGTCAGGGCCCGTCAGACCAAAGCCTCTGCCTCGCAGTCACAGCCCGACACCCGTGATTAGGAATGTGCTCACACCTGTCCCCCGGTCACAGCCCATCTCCCTGGGACCTCTGTCTTACAGTCGCAGCCTGTACCCGCACACCTTCTGCCACTGCTCACGGGCTGTCTCCTCGCACAGTGGGCGTAATTCCAAGTTGATCGCAGCAGGAAATTTTTTAGCAGTTGGGCAAAACCATGTGCACTGCAGGGGGGGCAGATATAACATGTGCAGAGAGAGTTAGATTTGGGTGTGGTGTGTTCAATCTGCAATCTAAATTGCAGTGTAAAAATAAAGCAGCCAGTATTACCCTGCACAGAAATAAAATAACCCACCCAAATCTAACTCTCTCTGCAAATATTATATCTGCCCCCCCCCCCTGCAGTGCACATGGTTTTGCCCAACTGCTAAAAAATTTCCTGCTGCGATCAACTTGGAATTACCCCCAATGTTCCACCCACTTACAAAATCCAACATACAATTGGTTGCAGACAGTTGCCACATGCATCTGCCCACTGGACACGGTCCATCACCCCATGACCTCAGTACCCCGGTCGCAGTCCATCGCCCGACAACATCTGTCCACCAACCTGTTGCCACATTGCCTCTGATGTTTTTAGATGTATTTCTATGTGTATCTGGCATTTTTGTGGTTTAGTGTAGATCTGTTTTTTTTGTTTGTGTATTTTCAGTTGATCTGGATTTTTTCAGTATATTTTTGTGATCTAACTTATTTCTGTGTATTTTTATGTGGATCTGGCTTTTTTATGTGTTTTAGGTGGATCTGACTTTGTTTTGGTCTATTGTGTAGATAGATCTGGCATCGTGGATCTAGCTTTTTTGGTGTATTTTTACGTGGAACTGAATTTTTTTAGATTTATTTTTATATGGATTTAGCTTTCTTCAATATGGTGTTGTGTGAATCTATCGTTTTCAGTATGTTTTTATGTGGATCTGGCTTTTTATGTATTTTTAGTGAATCTGGCTTTTTTCAGTGTATTATGTGGATCAGACTTTTTCAATTTGCTTATGGGTCTGGCATTTTCAATGTATTTTTGTTTGGATCTGGCTTTTTTAATGCGAGACAGAATTTCACATACTCCACCATCCAGTCCGGGTTTGGGGATGACCATTCTTGAGCACTGGTGACTTAGTAGCCATGCTTGAGCACAGGTGACTTAGTGCCTCACTTTGATTTAGCTATCTGGACTCAACCATGGATATCCTGGGGGCCTGGTCTGTAATGGCGGAGTTTGCGGGGCTTTGATGGGATCTGTGGTGGCTGCCTGCCTGTAGTGGTGCGCCAATTGCTTCCTTATATCTCAGCTGTAGATTGTAAGCTTGCGAGCAGGGCTTCCCTACCCCTCTGTTATTACCCAGTTTTGTTTTATTAGTATTGTTTCCAATTGTAAAGCGCAATGGATTTTGCTGCGCAATGTAAGAAACTGTTACTAGATAAAATAATATTGTGTACTGAGATTTGTGGTGCTATTTGTTACCTGTGCTCTATTTTTAGTTTTTTAGTTACTGTGATGTTAAGTTTTGTGTACCCTGTATTGTTCTGGTGTGTACTGTATGTACGGCGCTGCAAAACACTTGTAACGCCTTATAAAGAATATGTAATAATAATAATAATGTTATGGAGGGGGGGCGGCAGCAGGCTGAAGTTTTGCCTAGGGTGTCGAGAAACCTTGCACCGGCCCTGAAAAGCAACCAGAACCTTTCTAGGGATCTGAAATTTTTTCTCTGGGTTTTCCCATGCTTTTTCAAAAATAGCATTTAATTCTGTGGACGCAGGGAAGGTTAGCGAGGCTTTGTTATTATCAGTGAAGTAAGCCTCCTCAACCTGCTCAGGTGTTGTGTCAGCAATATTCAACACTTCTCTAATAGCCTCTATCATCAACTGCACCCCTTTAGCAAGAGATGCAGCACCCACGAGCACATCCCCATCACCGTCTGCCGTGTCAGAGTCGGTATCCGTGTCATCTTGCATAATCTGTGCAAGAGCACGTTTGTGGAACCTACAGAGGGGGGTCCTGAGGTAAACGTTTGTGGGAACCTACACAGGGGGGTCCTGAGGTAACAGAACCGGACCAAACTGCCATAGAATTCTGTAAAACCTGAGTTGCAGATTCATTCTGAGCAATCCTAGTAGAAATCTGAGAAATCATAGTTTTGATAGAGGACAACCACTCAGGCTCCCTTGCTGGTATCTGCGCTACAACAGTGCAATCCTGATTACATGATTACATGGGATGAGATCATCCTGAGAGGACATAGCCTCAGCCGCATATGACACAGAGTCCCTTGACATAGCTAACTGGAGACCCCAAACACCACACACAGACACACACACACGCGCACGCACACACACACACACGCACGCACACACACACACACGTGAGGCTAAACAGAGTTTCTCCCCTGAGAATGGCAAGAGAGACACAGAGATTGGAGCCAACCCACACACACCACTGTTTTGATAAAGGACACCGTTTCTGGGTCCCCTCTGAGGAGAAGCGCTGCCCCTTGAAGATGGCGCGTCTTCCTGCACAAATTCTTTATACTGGACTGAGGATTCCGTCGCTAGGCGGGGGATTCCGTCCCCTGTGAGCGTCTGAGTACGGAGGATTCTGACGCTAGCCTGGGGATTCAGTCTCCGGTTAGCGTCAGTGACCAGTGTAGGGTATAAGACGCTGGCTCAGGATGCCACTCATAGCGCCAACACTGCGTGCCGCTGCGCCTTCCCGGAGCGCAGCCTCTCAGAGCTGTGCTCCTACCCATGTGCCGCCATATCTCGCCATCTTCTGATCTTCTGGCTCTGTAAGGGGGTGGCGGCATGCTGCCAGGATGAGCGATCCCCTATGGCGGGGAACGTTCGATCCCCTCAGGAGCTCAGTGTCCTGTCAGCGGAGATAGTGGCTCGGACCCCGCAGGGCGGACACTGTTCACCCCCTAAGTCCCTTGCAGCAGGGAGACTGTTGCCAGCAGCCTCCCTGTAAAATAATAAACTCTAAAATAAACTTTTACTAAAGAAGCTCTGGAGAGCTCCCCTAGCTGTGACCGGCTCCTCCGGGCACATTTTCTAAACTGAGTCTGGTAGGATGGGCATAGAGGGAGGAGCCAGCCCACACTCTCAAACTCTTAAAGTGCCTAGTGGACCCGTCTATACCCCATGGTACTAATGAGGACCCCAGCATCCTCTAGGACGTAAGAGAAAAATCCGAACGCACCGGTGATCGCAAGGAGATTGACAGGAAGAGGCCGTTTGTGGGTGGCAACTGACCATTTTTAAGGCGTGTCCGAAAAAATACGCAGGAGGCACCAGGCGTTTGAAGGGAGGGTTTCTGACATCAGCTCCGGCCCCGATCATCGCAGCAGCAGAGTAAGTCCTGGGCTGAGCAGAAACTGCACAAACTTATATTTGTGCAGTTCTGCTACAACTGATTTAACATAAACATCTGCACTATATGAAGACTTTAGACTACAGTATAGTTTGAGTCTTTGAGGAGATCTCTGTTGCCTTTCAGAATAAGTACCAACCAATCAGCTTCTAACTGCTATTTAAAGGAGGTATTTGAAAAGTAACAGTTACAAGCTGATTGATTGGTACTAATCTCTCTCTACTTTATCTCTCTCCATTTTATTGTGCCGGAGTGTGAGCTAATCAGCTTGCGGGCCGGCAGCAGCTCCTGGTGGCATGTGTGTAACTGACACTGGGGGCATGTGTGTATCTGGCACTGGGTGCATGTGTGTATCTGGCACTGGGGGCATATGTGTAACAGGCATTGTGGGGGCATATTATGTGTATCTGGCACTGGGGCATATGTGTAACTGGCACTGGGGCATATGTGTATCTGGCACTGGGGGTATGTGTGTAACTGGCACTTGGGGCATGTTTGTATCTAGCACGGGGGCATTTGTGTATCTGATAATGGGGGCATGTGTTTATCTGGCACTGGGGGCATGTGTTTATCTGGCACTGGGGGCATGTGTGTATCTGACACTGGGGGCATGTGTGTATCTGACACTGGGGGCATGTGTGTATCTGACACTGGGGGCATGTGTGTATCTGGCATTGTGGGGGCATATAATGTGTGTCTGGCACTGTGGTTGCATGTAATGTGTATCTGGCACTGCTTGGGGAATATAATATGTGTCTGGCACTGTGGGGGCATATAATGTGTGTCTGGCACTGTGGGGGCATAATATAATGTGTATTTGGCACTGGGGGCATATAATGTGTGTCTGGCACTGCTGGGGGCATATAATGTGTATCTGGCACTGTGGGGGCATATAATGTGTATCTGGCACTGGGGACATATAATGTGTATCTGGCACTGTGGGGGCATATAATGTGCATCTGGCACTGCATTGCTGGGGGCATATGTGTATCTGGCACTGCACTATTGGGGGCATATGTGTATCTGACACTATACTGGGGACATTATGTAATGGGGGGGTGAAAATATATATATTTATAGTTTGATAATATAAAGTTGCAAGGCCACGCCCACTTTCCTAGAAAGCTTGCGCAACTTTGGCACATGCATGGGGTGGCGCTTCAAAATGTCTCGCTCAGGGTGCTAGTAGGCCTGTAGCCAGCCCTGCATTTGATTATTGAAATTATTCACCATTTCAGCTCTTTTAATTGATTTGATCTTTCAGCTTGCAACCTCCCCCACTTGTGCATTAAAGATATCCACATGGAACACCATATGCCTCCTCTAACATCTATGCAATAAGCTAGAAAGTGTGGGTGTGTGTGTGTGTGCGTGTGTGTGTGTGTGTGTGTGTGTGTGTGTGTGTGTGTGTGTGTTAGGGAACTCTAGCACTATGTGTGTGAGACCCCTAAAGCCGGTGAGTGGGACTTCTGATAACAGCCGCTCTTGTTCCCATAGAGCTGTATGCGCTCACCGGTACTTGAGATGCCGCCTGGTCTTAAACCTCTAGCAGTAGGGGCTCACACAATAGACTGGAGACCACAGGGTAATAAACCTGGAGTGTAGCAGCTGGAAAGGCAAGAGTTAATTGCAGGCAGACTGGATATAGGAATGATAACTATAGACAGGCTTGACAATATATGGTGACTGAAGATTGCAAGACCAGATATGCACTGGTTACGGTAAATGATAACTGAAGGGATGAGGTGTTTGTTGCAGGTGAAAACAGCTAACCAATGGTTAACTGCTGGTAAACAAACAAGTGCTGGGTTTGTACTGTGATTTCCCCCTTTACTGTCTATCTCAAAACACTCCCCCCTTCAATGCCCACCTCTCACAGCACTCCCCCCTTCAATGCCCACCTCTCACAGCACTCCCCCCTTCAGTGTCCACCTCTCACAGCACTCCCCCCTTCAGTGTCCACCTCTCACAGCACTCCCCCCTTCAATGCCCACCTCTCACAGCACTCCCCCCTTCAGTGTCCACCTCTCACAGCACTCCCCCCTTTCAACAGGGCTGGACTAGCCATCTGACACTTCTGGCAAATGCCTGCAGGACTGACGGGCTGGTGCAGCCTAAAAGTGTGGCCGAGCACCGCTGCTCGGCCACACTTCTCACAGACAGATAGGGGCTGGCCGAGCAGCTCTGCCTCCCAGTGCTCTGCTTGGCGACTCAGCATGCAGATAGATGGGGGCATGCTGTAAGGCCAGGCCCCCCTGACTCATGTGACGTTACCATGGCTCCTGTCGGGTGCACATAGTAAACTGCCAGGGCTTTCTAAGAGTCCCAGTCTGCCCCTGCCTTTCAGTGTCCTCCTCTCACAGCACTCCCCTCCCCATCAGTGTCCTCCTCTCACAGCACTCCCCCTCTTCAGTGTCTTCCTCTTACAGCACTCCCCTCCCCTTCAGTATCCTCCTCTCACAGCACTCCCCTTCTTCAATGTCATCCTTTCACAGCACTCTCTTTAGTGTCCTCCTTTTACAGCACTCCCCTCTCCTTCAGTGTCCTCCTCTCACAGCACTCTCCTCTACTTCAGTGTCCTCCTCTTACAGTACTCCCCTCTCCTTCAGTGTCCTCCTCTCACAGAACTCCCTCTCTTTAGTGTCCTCCTCTCACAGCACTCTCCTTACCTTGAGTGTCCTCCACTCACAGCACTTCCCCTCTTCAATGTCCTCCTCTTACAGCACTCCCCTCCCCTTCAGTGTCCTCCTCTAACAGCACTCCCCTCCCCTTCAGTGTCCTCCTCTCACAGATCTTCCCCTCTTCAGTGTCCTCCTCTCACAGCACTCTCCTCCCCTTCAGCGTCCTCCTCTCACAGAACTCCCCCTCTTCAGTGTCCTCCTCTCAAAGCACTCCCCTCTCCCTTCAGAAGCATACAGAGTCCCGCACAGACATCAACTCTCAGGCTATTTAATGTCACTTTAGATCCTCTTAAGCTATTCTGCCCATTAACACCCTTCTACAGTTTTCATAAAATTTACATGTGTTCTCTTTCTTTACTCAAACAACCCTCTGACCAATGGCCTACACTGCTGTATGGCTGGATCATGTACTGTAGCCCACTTAGAACTGAGGGGCTGATTTATCGCCCAGGTGATAATATCGGCCAAACTCTCAATGCAATAATTGAGTACATCGCATGAATGTGTCAATTATTGCATGCAGGGACACCGCCTGTCGTGACTACTCCCAAGCCCCAAAAGAGACCCCCCCCCCCACATGGAGGCGGTTAAGATCCCGCTGGACAGGATCCCGGCGGTCGAAATACCGACGCCAGAATCCCGACCAGCACAATCCCAACATATTCTCCCTCCGTGGGTGTCCACGACACCCATAGAGGGAGAATATAATAGTGTGCCGAGCGTAGCGAGGCACCGTGCCCGCAGCGTGGCGAGCGAAGCGAGCCCACAAGGGGGCGCGTTCCGCTCGCCACCCCTGTGGGGGTTGTGTGATCGGGATTCCGGCGTCGGTATTTCAACCGCCAGGATCCCGTCCAGCGGGATTTAGTACTGATCCCCCCCCCCCCACACACACACACTTTACTGCACAGGGGTCACAGCGTAGCACATACTACTAAAAAAAAATTACAATTAAAGGGTTTGGAGCAGTTTTTCACGAAAACTGCACCAAAAGCCCTTTAATACATTGACTGATGCTAAAATAATGTGAAAAAAAATAAAGTTAATAAATGTGCCCCTGAGTACCCTTGTAATCTGTCTGATATTATGCAATATGTAGCGCTTATCTTGATGTATCAAATTCCTATAGATTGTAAGCTTGCGAGCAGGGCCCTATTAGCCAGGGCCATCACCTTGGGGGATTGCCGGGACTGGAATCCTGGGCCCAGACAAAGGGGGAGCAACTCTGCCTCTGACTGCCGTACCAACGACGGTGGGACCAGGTCTGCAGCTGCACACAATTATCTCAGTAACAGTGATTACTGAGGTACGCTGCTGCTGTGTGATGGCAGCAGTGCAACAAAATTGGGGCAACGACGCAGACATGATGTCACAGATGCTTGTCTGCCTCTGCCAGTCAGGGGGGAGTAGAGGAGACCTGCAGTTGCAGAATGCAGAGAGTGAGAATAATGGAGGAGGAGCTAAGCTTCCGAGTGGATCAATAGAGCAGGTAAGCTAACTACTTTGTGTGTGTGTGTGTGTGTGTGTGTGTGGGGGGGGGGGGGGGCAAATGGCAAAACATATGGAGTGGGAGGAAGGAAACAATAATGGCTGTAAAGAGGAGGAAAGGGGGGCACATGGCTATATGGGTAAGGAGGAGAGGGGGCATAATATTGGTTATACAGTGAAGTGGTCCACACTTATGGGTTTAAAGAGGATTGGGGGGGGGGGGGGCTTTTTAAGAAAGGAGCAGGCCTGTGTGCAGCCTCCTCCATCCAGGTCCCCTCCCCTCAAGCCGGAAGCGCATTAGAGGGGCTCAGACTCTGATGCGCAGATCTCCAGGAAAATGGTGCAGCTATTTCTCTAGTACGCAAAATACCAGGAAAATGGCCGCCACACCATTTTCATGGTGATTATTTGTGTGCTTGCTGCCGCCGACGGGGGACTCCAGAGAGATGCATTAAAGAAATGGCTGCACCCATTGTAAATATGCCAGTACTGCTTTGTCTCCCAGTGTGTATTGTAAATAAATTGTAAATAGAATGGCCACATTTTAGATTGTAAGCTCGCAAGAGCAGGGACTTCTCCCTTTATGTACCTTTCCTTCTCTTACTTACACACCATATACTCCATACTCACTGTGATGTCACCTAACTCCTGGTTTTCCGTATTTGTCCTATATTGTCTTGAACTATGGGGCTAATTCCAAGTTGATCGCAGCAGGAATTTTTTTTAGCAGTTGGGCAAAACCATGTGCACTGCATGGGGGGCAGATGTAACATGTGCAGAGAGAGTTAGATTTGGGTGTGGTGTGTTCAAACTGAAATCTAAATTGCAGTGTAAAAATAAAGCAGCCAGTATTTATCCTGCACAGAAACAAAATAACCCACCCAAATCTAACTCTCTCTGCAAATGTTATATCTGCCCCCCCCTGCAGTGCACATGGTTTTGCCCAACTGCTAAAAAATATCCTGCTGCGATCAACTTGGAATTACCCCCTATAAGTGCTGTTTTCATGTTTTGCTCATTTTTTTAATGTACTCTGTAATGGGAACTGTAGATCCCTTGTGCCATATAAATAAAGAATAATAATAATAATAATAATAATAATCATCATCATCATCATATGAACAAATCACCAAAGTGTATTTAAAGTATATAATTCACGGCTGCGTTACCCCAAACAGCCACTTGGGGGAGCCCTTCACTGCAAATGAAAATAAAAGGCAGCTAAATACTGGTCAGACAACTAACACTATATCACCTCAGTCTAATTACACCATATTAAATATTGTTTGCTTATATAGTAGCGGTTAATAATATTGATTAATGCATGCTCATGCATCTGTCTAGGTTAATTCCCTCTCCTATCTAAGAAAAATAAATAAATAAATAAACACTACTCCAGCACTGAAATACATGAGAGCAAAGCATTAAAACATTCTCAGTCTATCAAGGCTATAAATACTGTGCTATTATGTTTCTTTGCAGGAAATGCTCAAATGCAACAAGATAATCAGATATGATCTCTGCTTATTACTTTTGTAGAGTGTTGCTGAATGGTGAATGCCGGCCTTGCTTTCAGAATAAAACTGTAACCGATGTGTATATGATTATTGGGCTAAATTTGTGCACATCACTTTGTTTGCAGGAATGTTAATGCTTTTGCACCCTCTAGTATTTTACAATGGGTGGAGCATAAACTGCTAAATCGTCACAATTTTCAAATCACTTTGGATGCACAAGAGGATCCCCAAGTCATATGATGATTAAATAAGGGGGTTATTATATAAGGGGGTTATGTATCTAACAGTGAAAAGAGTTAGCAAATTAAGTTGCCTATAGTAACCAATCAGCTTTGAGATATTGTGTGTATAGTACGCAGTAGCGGATCTTGCCACGGGCAAGCAGTACTTTTGCCCGGGGCGCCGCCTTCCGGAGGGCGCCGCACCATGGCAAGATCCACTGCTGCTGTGCCCCCCGCTGCCGCTGTCTGCTGTGAAACTAGACGCTACGCGTCTAGTTTCCCTTCGTCGGCTGCCCGTTGTGAAGGGAAACTAGACGCTACGCGTCTAGTTTCCCTTCGTGGAGAGGACCTTTACTGTAATGATGTGCGGTGCGCGTTGACGTCATCGCGCACCACACAGCAAAGGTCCTCTCCACGAAGGGAACTAGACGCTTAGCGTCTAGTTTTCCTTCGTGGAGAGGACCTTTGCAGTGCGGTGCGCGATGACGTCATCGCGAACCGCACATCCTACTACAGTACAGGGGGCGTAACTGACCACGCCCCCTATATGAAGCCACGCCCCTAATGCCGCCCGGGGCGCAAGAAGCTCCGGAGCCGGCCCTGATAGTACATTCTATAAAATGATAGGTAGAAGATTATGGGCGACTGCTCCGCTTCTCCAATCTTTTCACTGCTTTTGATACATTACCCACAAAGGACACTAGTTTTCTTTTACGGAAATTGTGGCACTGTAAAGTGATGATACTCTGCACAGAGTAACATTGAAGCGAATGTGGAACACTATTCGCCATCACATTAGAGCAGGGGTGCTTTAAGAGAAGAGGAGGAGGCCCAGGTGCAGCCTCCTCCCTTCGGGCCCCCTCCTCTCTGCCGGTTGCGCTGAGATTCTGAACACTAGAGGGCTCAGACTCTATGGACGGGATGTACTAACCTCCCCTGCCGCGTTTTCTGGCTTTTCTCAGCAGCAGTGCTCCTTGTTTTTTTTACGTGGTTACTGGTCTCCTCTCTGCTGCCCTGACCAAGTGCTACGGAGAGCAGAGGACTCAGTGGCCGCGGCGGTGATGAGGCAGGCAGCAGTGAGAGGAGAAAAAAGACGGGGGGTGTGGGGGAGCAACGGGTAGCGCCGGGCATACCGCTGCGGGGGAGTTTAGTACATCCCGCCCTATGGCCCATGCGCAGATCTCCGGGAAAATTGCGTAGCAGCCATTTTCCGAGTGAATTTTCTACTGTGCATGCGCAGAACTCTGTGAGAATAACCAAAGCACCATTTTTACAGTGATTTAACAACGCTCTGACATCGGCTCGTGACTCCGGAGGGGGGAGTATCCAAATAATGGGTGTGCAGTGTGGGGCCCCCCTGGACTCCAGGGCACGTGTGCACCGCACACACTGCACCCTTTATAAATTCGCCAGTGCATTAGAGTGATTCCACAGTCAGAGCATTGCATGCAACAATTCTCCATTCACTGTATTTACAATTATTTATATAGTGCACATATCTTGTGCAGTGCTCTACAGAGAATATTTCATCATATTAATACAATCCCTGACCCAGTGAAGTTTACGATCTATAATCCCCAGACACACATACTGTACACACTAGGGTTAATTATATTACTTAGGATTGAACTCATGACCCCAGTGCAGTAAGGCAATAATGCTAACTGGCTAGCAGCTGACAGCCATGATGCCCACTTTGATGGATTCCTAGGGGTGTAAACCATGAGGCTCTTGGTCGCTTGTCACCAAACACTTCACAAAACATCTGTTATTTGCTAGGTCAGGAGACTGGTTAATGATTATTAGATTGGTAATGTTGGCATTATCCAAAAATGGGACAAAAAGGGTAGGAAATACTAACAGCAAAATGCGGCCATACTTCTGACAACTGCAGTTTTCTGAGGGTTGCCGCAATTCCTATATGTATCAAGCTTCAAAAAGTAAAAAATTCCAGATCTTATACACTATAGACAACACAATCTATAGCGCACAAGCGCAGGCTGATGGTCACACAGGCGGAAAAAGACCTCTGTTCTCATAACACAAAGGATAGCTTTTATCTGAAGAGCTGTCCTTTGCATTTATTTTTGCAATTATTCATGCATACGTGCAGTGTTAATAAATGGCGCTATACATGCGATAAGTGGCAGGATGTATCCCATGCAATATGTGATGCAGGCAGTAGCGGATCTTGCCACGTGCAAGCAGGACTTTTGCCTGGGGCGCCGCCTTCCGAAGGGCACCGGCGCCATCCGGAGGGCGCCGCACCATGGCAAGATCCGCCACTGTGCCCCCCCCGCTGTGAAGGGAACCAGACGCTACGCGTCTAGTTTCCCTTCGTGGAGAGGACCTTTGCTGTGCGGTGCGCGATGACGTCATCACGCACCGCACAGCATTGTGGCACAGACGCTAGGGGTCCTAATTGACCTCTAGTGTCTATGCATCCGAGGAGAGGAGCGGCGCCGGCGGAGGACTGCAGCGGTCTGGAATCAGGAGCGGGGATGTAAGTATACTTTTTTTTTTTTTTCAGCGGCGCTACAAATGGGGGCGTAACTGACCACGCCCCCATATTAAGCCACACCCCTAACGTTTTGCCCGGGGCGCCACAAGGGCAAGAACTGGCCCTGGATGCATGATACATACATACTTCTATTAGGGTTACCATCCTCCAGGATTCCTCCAGACAGTCTGGAAAAGGGAAAATCTCTCCAGAGTCTGGAAGCTTCCTCATTCTGGATGGGTGGTGTCTGGAATTCATGGGCCTCTGTGTACATCAGTGTTGTGCGATGAGGTAAATGGCTGGGGAGCCACTATCTAGTATCAGAGACAGCTTTACACACATACCGTATATGAACGCAAGATTCATGTGGGTATTTATTATACAAAGATGCAGCAATATACACTGCTTGAAGGGGGTGATTCAGACCTGATCCCTGTGCTGCTAAAATTGCTATGCTGCGTTCAGATAGTCGGCGCCCAAGGGGAGTGTATATTCGCCATGCAAGTGCGTGATCGCATGTGTACGACGAGCTACTAAAAATCCCTCATTCAGCGGGCAGCTGCAAATCCGTTCGCTCCCCATTCACCATTGAATGATTTTTTTACTTTGTGCAGTCTGTGCGCAGCCCAGGAATTACTCCTACAGTGCGATGAGAACTGGCTAATCGGGTCCGAAGCTGACGTCACATACATACTCTCCCTGAAAACGCTTGGGAACGCCTGCGTTTGCCCTGACACTCCCAGAAAACGGTCAGTTACCACCCAAAAATGGCCTCTTCCTGTCAATCAGCATGCGAATGGCTGTGTGATTGCATTTTTCGCACAAGTCTGTTGCTGACTGGTGATTTCTGTAGTTGTTTGCCGACACGTGTGCGCATTGTGGTGCTTATGCATGCGCAGTCTATTGCTGATTGCACAGCAGAGATCAGGTCTGACTCACCCCTGAAATTTGGTGAGTTTTGACCAGAGAAATTCCGTCAAGGTAGACAAGTGAGGCAGTGCCTTACCTGTCATACTTCAGTATACTCCAGAGTTTTGACTATGATTACAATAATAAAAAGAAGTTATTTACTAGAGATGAGCGGGTTCGGTTCCTCGGAATCCGAACCCCCCCGAACTTCACCCATTTTACACGGGTCCGAGGCATACTCGGATTCTCCCGTATGGCTCGGTTAACCCGAGCGCACCCGAACGTCATCATTCCGCTGTCGGATTCTCGCGAGATTCGGATTCTATATAAGGAGCTGCGCGTCGCCGCCATTTTTCACTCGTGCATTGGAAATGATAGTGAGAGGACGTGGCTGGCGTCCTCTCACTTTGTTTCAGGGGGCTGCATATCTTTATTCTGGGGACCAGCAGTATTATAGGAGGAGTACAGTGCAGAGTTTTGCTGACCAGTGACCACCAGTATTATACGTTGTCTGCCTGAAAAACGCTCCATATCTGTGCTCAGTGTGCTGCATATATCTGTGCTCACACTGCGTTATTGTGGGGACTGGGGACCAGCAGTATTATATAGGAGGAGCACAGTGCAGAGTTTTGCTGACCAGTGACCACCAGTATACGTTGTCTGCCTGAAAAACGCTCCATATCTGTGCTCAGTGTGCTGCATATATCTGTGCTCACACTGCTTTATTGTGGGGACTGGGGACCAGCAGTATTATATAGGAGGAGTACAGTGCAGAGTTTTGCTGACCAGTGACCACCAGTTTTATACGTTCTCTGCCTGAAAAACGCTCCATATCTGTGCTCAGTGTGCTGCATATATCTGTGCTCACACTGCTTTATTGTGGGGACTGGGGACCAGCAGTATTATATAGGAGGAGTACAGTGCAGAGTTTTGCTGACCAGTGACCACCAGTTTTATACGTTCTCTGCCTGAAAAACGCTCCATATCTGTGCTCAGTGTGCTGCATATATCTGTGCTCACACTGCTTTATTGTGGGGACTGGGGACCAGCAGTATTATATAGGAGGAGTACAGTGCAGAGTTTTGCTGACCACCAGTATATAATATATAGCAGTATGGTACAGTAGGCCACTGCTCTACCTACCTCTGTGTCGTCAAGTATACTATCCATCCATACCTGTAGTGCATTTCAGTTTTGCACAGTTTGCTGACCACCAGTATATAATATATAGCAGTACGGTACAGTAGGCCACTGCTCTACCTACCTCTGTGTCGTCAAGTATACTATCCATCCATACCTGTGGTGCATTTCAGTTTTGCACAGTTTGCTGACCACCAGTATATAATATATAGCAGTACGGTACAGTAGGCCACTGCTCTACCTACCTCTGTGTCGTCAAGTATACTATCTATCCATACCTGTGATGCATTTCAGTTGTGCGCAGTATATATAGTAGTAGGCCATTGCTATTGATACTGGCATATAATTCCACACATTAAAAAATGGAGAACAAAAATGTGGAGGGTAAAATAGGGAAAGATCAAGATCCACTTCCACCTCGTGCTGAAGCTGCTGCCACTAGTCATGGCCGAGACAATGAAATGCCATCAACGTCGTCTGCCAAGGCCGATGCCCAATGTCATAGTAGAGAGCATGTAAAATCCAAAACACAAAAGTTCAGTAAAATGACCCAAAAATCAAAATTAAAAGCGTCTGAGGAGAAGCGTAAACTTGCCAATATGCCATTTACGACACGGAGTGGCAAGGAACGGCTGAGGCCCTGGCCTATGTTCATGGCTAGTGGTTCAGCTTCACATGAGGATGTAAGCACTCATCCTCTCGCTAGAAAAATTAAAAGACTTAAGCTGGCAAAAGCACAGCAAAGAACTGTGCGTTCTTCTAAATCACAAATCCCCAAGGAGAGTCCAATTGTATCGGTTGCGATGCCTGACCTTCCTAACACTGGACGGGAAGAGGTGGCGCCTTCCACCATTTGCACGCCCCCTGCAAGTGCTGGAAGGAGCACCCGCAGTCCAGTTCCTGATAGTCAAATTGAAGATGTCACTGTTGAAGTACACCAGGATGAGGATATGGGTGTTGCTGGCGCTGTGGAGGAAATTGACAAGAAGGATTCTGATGGTGAGGTGGTTTGTTTAAGTCAGGCACCCGGGGAGACACCTGTTGTCCGTGGGACGAATATGGCCATTGACATGCCTGGTCAATTTACAAAAAAAATCACCTCTTCGGTGTGGAATTATTTTAACACAAATGCGGACAACAGGTGTCAAGCCGTGTGTTGCCTTTGTCAAGCTGTAATAAGTAGGGGTAAGGACGTTAACCACCTCGGAACATACTCCCTTACACGTCACCTGCAGCGCATTCATCATAAGTCAGTGACAAGTTCAAAAACTTTGGATGACAGAGGAAGCAGTCCACTGACTACTAAATCCCTTCCTCTTGTAACCAAGCTCCTGCAAACCACACCACCAACTCCCTCAGTGTCAATTTCCTCCTTACACAGGAAAGCCAATAGTCCTGCAGGCCATGTCACTGGCAAGTCTGACGAGTCCTCTCCTGCCTGGGATTCCTCCGATGCATCCTTGAGTGTAACGCCTACTGCTGCTGGCGCTGCTGTTGTTGCTGCTGGGAGTCGATCGTCATCCCAGAGGGGAAGTCGGAAGACCACTTGTACTACTTCCAGTAAGCAATTGACTGTCCAACAGTCCTTTGCGAGGAAGATGAAATATCACAGCAGTCATCCTGCTGCAAAGCGGATAACTCAGGCCATGGCAGCCTGGGCGGTGAGAAACCTGTTTCCGGTATCAACCGTTAATTCACAGGCAACTACAGACTTGATTGAGATACTGTGTCCCCGGTACCAAATACCATCTAGGTTCCATTTCTCTAGGCAGGCGATACCGAAAATGTACACAGACCTCAGAAAAAGAGTCACCAGTGTTATAAAAAATGCAGTTGTACCCAATGTCCACTTAACCACGGACATGTGGACAAATGGAGCAGGGCAGACTCAGGACTATATGACTGTGACAGCCCACTGGGTAGATGTATTGCCTCCCGCAGCAAGAACAGCAGAGGCGGCACCAGTAGCAGCATCTCGCAAACGCCAACTCGTTCCTAGGCAGGCTACGCTTTGTATCACCGCTTTCCAGAAGAGGCACACAGCTGACAACCTCTTACGGAAACTGAGGAACATCATCGCAGAATGGCTTACCCCAAATGGACTCTCCTGGGGATTTGTGACATCGGACAACGCCAGCAATATTGTGCGTGCATTACATCTGGGCAAATTCCAGCACGTCCCATGTTTTGCACATACAGTGAATTTGGTGGTGCAGAATTATTTAAAAAACGACAGGGGCGTGCAAGAGATGCTGTCGGTGGCCCGAAGAATTGCGGGCCACTTTCGGCATTCAGCCACCGCGTGCCGAAGACTGGAGCACCAGCAAACACTCCTGAACCTGCCCTGCTATCATCTGAAGCAAGAGGTGGTAACGAGGTGGAATTCAACCCTCTATATGCTTCAGAGGATGGAGGAGCAGCAAAAGGCCATTCAAGCCTATACATCTGCCTACGATATAGGCAAAGGAGGGGGAATGCACCTGACTCAAGCGCAGTAGAGAATGATTTCAACGTTGTGCAAGGTTCTGCAACCCTTTGAACTTGCCACACGTGAAGTCAGTTCAGACCCTGCCAGCTTGAGTCAGGTCATTCCCCTCATCAGGCTTTTGCAGAAGAAGCTGGAGACATTGAAGGAGGAGCTAAAACAGAGCGATTCCGCTAGGCATGTGGGACTTGTGGATGGAGCCCTTAATTCGCTTAACCAGGATTCACGGGTGGTCAATCTGTTGAAATCAGAGCACTACATTTTGGCCACCGTGCTCGATCCTAGATTTAAAACCTACGTTGTATCTCTCTTTCTGACAGACACAAGTCTGCAGAGGTTCAAAGACCTGCTGGTGAGAAAATTGTCAAGTCAAGCGGAACGTGACCTGTCAACAGCTCCTCCTTCACATTCTCCCGCAACTGGGGGTGCGAGGAAAAGGCTAAGAATTCCGAGCCCACCCACTGGCGGTGATGCAGGGCAGTCTGGAGCGAGTGCTGACATCTGGTCCGGACTGAAGGACCTGCCAACGATTACTGACATGTCGTCTACTGTCACTGCATATGATTCTGTCACCATTGAAAGAATGGTGGAGGATTATATGAGTGACCGCATCCAAGTAGGCACGTCAGACAGTCCGTACGTATACTGGCAGGAAAAAGAGGCAATTTGGAGGCCCTTGCACAAACTGGCTTTATTTTACCTAAGTTGCCCACCCTCCAGTGTGTACTCCGAAAGAGTGTTTAGTGCAGCCGCTCACCTTGTCAGCAATCGGCGTACGAGGTTACTTCCAGAAAATGTGGAGAAGATGATGTTCATCAAAATGAATTATAATCAATTCCTCCATGGAGACATTCACCAGCAATTGCCTCCAGAAAGTACACAGGGACCTGAGATGATGGATTCCAGTGGGGACGAATTAATAATCTGTGAGGAGGGGGATGTACACAGTGAAAGGGGTGAGGAATCGGACGATGAGGAGGAGGTGGACATCTTGCCTCTGTAGAGCCAGTTTATGCAAGGAGAGATTGATTGCTTCTTTTTTGGTGGGGGCCCAAACCAACCAGTAATTTCAGTCACAGTTGTGTGGCAGACCATGTCGCTGAAATGATGGGTTTGTTAAAGTGTGCATGTCCTGTTTATACAACATAAGGGTGGGTGGGAGGGCCCAAGGACAATTCCATCTTGCACCTCTTTTTTCTTTCATTTTTCTTTGCATCACGTGCTGTTTGGGGACTATTTTTTTGAAGTGCCATCCTGCCTGACACTGCAGTGCCACTCCTAGATGGGCCAGGTGTTTGTGTCGGCCACTTGGGTCGCTTAGCTTAGTCATCCAGCGACCTCTGTGCAAATTTTAGGATTAAAAATAATATTGTGAGGTGTGAGGTGTTCAGAATAGACTGAAAATGAGTGGAAATTATGGTTATTGAGGTTAATAATACTATGGGATCAAAATGACCCCCAAATTCTATGATTTGAGCTGTTTGTGAGGGGTTTTTGTAAAAAACACCCGAATCCAAAACACACCCGAATCCGACAAAAAATTTTCAGGGAGGTTTTGCCAAAACGCGTTCGAATCCAAAACACGGCCGCGGAACCGAATCCAAAACCAAAACACAAAACCCGAAAAATGTCCGGTGCACATCACTGTTATTTACAATATCTTCTTTGAATATTTCATATAATTTTTATTATCAAAAAAACTAACCAGTTCCAGGCCACCACCCCCTGCATCCTTTGACTTAGGAATGGCCATTGGTGGGTTAACCGTCGATGGTGCCATCAGGGCCATAGAAAGCAGCACCGAGCCCAGGTACTGACTAGGGAGGGGCTTGGACGTGGCCTGATCAAAGGGGGCGTGGGCATGTGCTCTATCACATAAAAAATATATTAATAAAAATACTGCATTGGGGTGGGTGCGCTTTTTGCCAGAAGGGGGGATCAGTGCCTTTAATCTTACCTAGTGAAGGCAAGCTGGCCACTCCTCCTCCTCTGTGTCAGCTTCCCAGTGATATTTGGGAAGATGACACATGTGTACTAGAGAGCAAAGTCTTTGGAACAATGCCAAAGTCTTTACTTTCACTGTGTGGTGCCATCTTCTCAAAGATGTCACTGAGAAGATGGCGCCGCAGATGAGGAAGAAACCTGTTTTGCCTTCATATAGTATACAGTATATTTTGGGAATAAAGGTGGGTGAGTAGGTTGCCAGTGGCCCCTCCAAAGAGCTAGAGCCTGGGTTACAGATCCCCCTCTCAGTGGGTGCCATCGAAGATTAACATCAATGGCATGGAACAATCAACAGTGAATCCATGATGGTTTGCAGTGCACCTATTAATGACAATCCCTGCTGTGGGGCACGGTGTGATGCAGGCCAATAAGGTTCAGGGTGCAGGGCTTAGCGCTGCTTGGTGAGGGGCTAAACTTCGTGACCCCTGCATCGGGAAAAACTTTGAATAGTTGAAAAACTATGATCTCCATTGATCGTTGGGATATGTAATCACATACGTGTCCTGTGCCAGTATGAGGGCAGGATGTGGTGTATATGGGGTGACATTATATGGGGGGTGTGTGTGTGGGGTCCTCTATCAGGTAATATGGAGCATGTAATGTACATGTCCTGAACCAGTCTTGGGGCGGATATGGCGTATATGGAGCAACATTACATGAGTGTATGAGGTGGGTCTCTAACAGGTAATATAAGGTATGTAAAAATGTGCATTTCCAGGGTCAGTCTGGGGGAGGATGTGGTGTATATGGGCTGACATTACATGGGGGGGGGGGGTGATAAAATGTGCATGTACTGTGTCAGTGTAATGTGGTGTATATCGGGTGACATTATATGGGGTTGGGGGGGAGTCTCTATCAATTAATATTAGGATGGATGATATAATAAGATCAAAATGAGCTATGCGCTCAGTGAATGGTGGTGTATGTACGATTGTCAGCAGCGACTTGGAAAGGGAATGCCAATCCCTGAAGATAAAACTATATGGAACAAATACCAAGTTGCGCTCAACAATCAAATGTAAAAAACATATATTTTTTTATATTTTTATAATTATATTTGGAAAAAGACGCCCTGCTGGCGTTGAAACGCGTTAGGATACAGGTGCATTCTTTGCAAATACTCCTGCTTCATCTGAAGTTAGGCTCAGTCGGAGCCTCTGCAGGAGATTAGTCCCATCACGACCGCTGTCATCACAGCTTTTTGCTAACCAGTTGACGCCAAGGTGCCGACTTTCCTTCTGCTCACGCCGGTGGTTGAATCGGAGCCCTGTGCGGCAAGCGCATTAACATCACCGCTGATTACAACACAGCTGGCTTCAAGTATACAGCCAGCACAGCACATTGCGGCTCCACCATCACCTCCATTTTACGCCAGGTGACTGCAGGGAGGCTCAATCGGAGCTGCCCGTGGGAGTATAGGTCAGCCGTCTCCGTTGAGAGCTTTTCCACACTGTGCCGCAAAAGGTAACATCCAGCCGTCCGGACATCACAGCCGCCTGTCAGCATTGCACGGCTGCATTCCACAATAGCCCGGCGGCTATTGCAGGCACTCCTCTCCATTCCCCGTGCAGGGGTCAGGGGCTGACCGCACCAGCATCACTCCGGGCTCTCCCTGCTATCACCATTACAGCGGCCTGAGGTTTCACACACAGTTCATCTGTCTATTATCACCATTCATTTGAGCACCATAATATCATTTAAGGGTCCCCTTTAATCTAGGACCACTGGAACTGACACTTGGTCATACGTATTCAGGACTGTTCGGGACTTTCATGGATCAAGTGAGTTACATGCATTTGCATATAGACCCTTAATCCATTCCAAACAGCTATTAATGATTGTTGTTATTACATTTACAACGACACCTCCGGGGTCACATGTTTTAGAATAATATTAATTCATACTTAGTAAAAAGTTTTAGAATAATATTAATTCATATCTAGTAAAAAGAAAATTCCTTAATCACAATTTATTTTGATATAGGGGTAATGTACATTACAGATTTAATGCTATGTTGAATTGTTATAATTATACTCCCGGGAGATTTGTTGTTTCAATTACAATTTTTTATAAAAATATAAAAAAATAAATGTTTTTTGCATTTGATTGTTGAGCGCAGCTTGGTATTTGTTCCATATAGTGATACAATAAGATGCATGTCCTGGTTCAGTCTGGGGGAGGATGTGTGTATTTGGGGTGACATTACATGGAGGTGGGGGGGGGGGGGTTATGTAATGTGCATATCCTGTGTCCATCTAATGTGGTGTATATGGGGTGACATTATATGGGGTTGGGGGGGTGGAGTCTCTATCAGGTAGTATGGCGGATGTAATAATGTGCATGTCCTATGTTAGTCTGGGGGAGGATGTAGTGTATATGGGGTGACATGACATGGGGGGGTGGGGGCGTGGGGAATATAATGTGCATGTCCTGTGTCAGTCTGATGTGGTGTGTATGGGGTGACATTATATTGGTTTGGGGGGTCTCTATCAGGTAATTTTGGGATGGAATAATGTGCATGTCCTGTGTCAGTCTGGGGGAGGATGTGGTCATGTGGGGTGACATTACATGGGGTTGGTGGAGGGGTCCTATCAGGTAATATGGAGGATGGAATAATGTGCATGCACTGTGTCAGTCTGGGGGAGTATGTGGAGTATATGGGGGGACATGACATGGCTGTGTGTGTGTGTGAGGAGGTGGGGGGC